>NC_140494.1:36879290-38079290 GCF_964271855.1 Acomys minous
CTCATTCCTGGGCATCCAGGCTCATCTGATGAGCACTTAACAAGTAGATGTTAGAGACACAGCCAATCGCACATGAGACGGACAGGGAAGGGACCCTGCTTCCAGAAGACTGCAGTCTCCTGGAAATGTACTGTGCTGGCTCAAAGTGCTAAGGGCCTGGAATTTTTACAAGGAGCACAACTCCACCATTTTGTACTATTTTAGGTAAGAAAATAACACCATGGTTGTGTTAAAATGGGGTGTTTTGACCTTCTTTGCTCTTAGAAATTTATGAAATAGTAGAATCCCCCCACCCTTCTCTGTGTGTATGCACACGTGTGTGTGTGTGTGTGTGTGTGTGTGTGTGTGTGTATGTGTGTAAGCTGTGGGTCCCTGGAGCAGAGCAGCAGCTGCAGGAGGAGCATCATGGTACCATTCCCCCTCCTTCTGTACGCTTGGAATTTTCCATAGTGAAAAGGAGCTAACAAACTTAAATTTAATTTCAAGGCAATAAATCAAGAGACAAAGAAACAACTTGGTGATTGCAGTTTTAAACTTTTATCATGTTTTTATTTATTGCATGGGTGCACATGTGTCATGGCACAAACTTGGAGGTCAGGGGAAAACTTGTGGAAATCAGTCTTTCCCTTCACCCCGTGGGTCCCAGGGAGAGAACTCGGGCTCTTGGTGTCCAGAGCTGAGACATCTGTCCAGCTCTCATCTAAGTCTGTGGAACCAAGTTAGAAAGAAAAGAGCAAGAGTTCAAAGTGGAGTGAAGGTGGATTCCAGACACTGAGGCCTTCAGTCAGCCAACATAGCTGTGAAGATGTGCAGGTAAGAGCGCAGCCTACTGTGGACCCCCGGGTGCTGCTGAAGCCTCCCTGCAGATAGGACACTCATGGAGGGCAGAGTCACCAGGGCTAAGCCAAGATGCATGTGCAGATCTCAGTAGAACATGTCACAGGGGAGTGTAGGGAAATCATTACACATCTACAGAAGTGAAATGGGCCAACAGGGATGCTTGGTCTCTCTCCTGCTAAGTCGGTTGGGCTCTTGTGATTGTCCGCACTCAGAGAGGGCAGAAGCACGTTGGAAAGGTGAAAAGAAAACCCTTGGCCACCGGAAGGAACAGACCTCAGGGGAGCAGGCAGTGGTGGTTGGAAATGCAGTGCTCAGCCGCTTCTCTGTAGATAACTCAGTGTTAGAGATAATCGATTTCTACCATGGTACCAAAAGATGGGCGGTGCCAGACGCTAAGAGGTTCAGAATTTATCTCCAAGGTGGAGGGAGAGGCTGCTTTTCCATTCTTCCTGAGCAGACAACATGATGCTCAGCACATAGGCGTACATGCCAGAGGAAGAGAAGGAAAAAAGTATGGAAGGAAAGTCCCTGGAGTTTCGCTCTACACTTACCTGTACCCACCTCAAGAGGCCCATAACTGCCCAACTCCACATCTGGTAGATCTGACACAATTCCACATCTTGGAGATCTGACACTTCTGGCCTTGCAGGCACTGTGGTCTCATGCACAAACCCACACAGTCACATAACTGTGCTCAATACTTCATGGGTGTGCTGTGTGTGCAGTCAGATCTCTCCACAAGGGGGCACCAGAGCCCACATATCGATCCCAGCATGGCCCTTTTCCCATACTGTCTGGTAGTGCGTGCAGAGAAGGTTGTGTTCTTCTGAGCAATGCAAGAGCCATGAGGCATAGCACAGGCCTCACATGTTGGCATGGAGCAGCAGCTAGATCTGCCATGACATCATTCAACCCATCCATTTGGACTTCAAGTCCACACTAAGTGTGTATGTTTAACTCCGGTTTGAAAAGGCCCCAGCTTCAACACAGCCGTCCTCTGAGAAGCCATTATGACTCCACTGGAATCCATGGTAAGAGACCTAAGTACCCTTACTCCTTCCCCACACCTGTGTCCCTAGGTCCACAGGGGCTCCAATTTGTTCAGCAGTTACAGATTGCTTTGTTTGTTCTTTGTAGAGCTCATGTTCTAGTCTGTCAGCTCAGTCCCTTTAGTCTTCCACTGCTCATACAGGGTCCCTCCTGGAAGGTAACCCCAGGATTTATCCTTCACGCCCTCCTCACATATGTAGGCATGGCCCTGCTGGCCTCCAGCTCCAGAACAGTGAGGACTCCCTATTCAAACCTCTCTACTCCCTGGACCCCATAGGCTTGTAGCCATAACATAATGCAAAATGCATTTAGTCCCATTTCAAAAGTCTCCATAGTTTACCATAGTTTCAACAATGTCTAAAAGTCCAGATGTCATGGGCTCAGGAATAGCTGCACACTGACCACTTGAACACCAGACTCAAACTGAGGGAAGTTTATTGAACACTGAACAAAGACTGACAGGTCAGGAACACATTCTGAGCTCAGGGGCCAGGCTGTGATGACCCTTTGTTTCTAAGGCAGGTTTTGTCATTGTTGTTGTTATTGTTGCTGTTTCATAAGAAGAACCGTAACTAGGTAACAACCAGGTAACCAGGTAGGAAGCAGGGGGGAAGCAGCATAGCATTTTGACTAGCTAAACATAACCGATTTTGTTCCAAGCACAATGTATCCAGGTGACTAGACAAAGCATTTTAAGCTGATTGGCTAGGCTATAGGCTTGGGGATTTTCCAGTTCCCCACTGTACAGGGAGAAAGGAACATAGCAGGGTATTGCGGTTTTGCTTAAGTAGAACAAATAACATTTATTCAAGCAGAATAATGTTAACATTCTGAACAGTTTTAATACAATAGTACCTTAAAGCATTTGTCATCATTGAAGCTTTGACATCTTTTAATCATTATATTTTATATTAATTAAACATTATAAATACATTATAATATATTATAATTATAAATATATTAATAAGATATTATTATATAAATAGTATTATAAAATATTAAAATATTTTAGACCCTCAAATATATATTATATATATAGTCTTAAACTTTATAGAAATTTTATTATTTGCCATGAGACATGGGTGGCTAATTACCAGGAACACTAAAATGAATTTCTTTTAGATAAAAGAATAGCAAATAAAAAGTTATTTTTTATTAGTCTAGTTCTCAAATGCATCAAAGACCTGAGAAGGATGAACTATAGCAGGAAATATCCTAAATGGGCTAGGTATCAATAAAAATGACAGAGACTTACCCATTGCCCAGATGGCCATCCCATTAGGCTCCTGTGATGTTGATGACTTTGTTGAGGGAACAGGTTCCAGTGTAGTGTCAGCCTTTGGCTGCAAAGGTCAGCAAAATTGAGAGGTATAGAGGAATGTTAATTCAGAACACGGCTATAATGGCAAGAGATCGCATCCAAAGATCTAGGTCTGTGTGATCTGGCTAAACTACAAACACACCTTTAATCCAGGAGACAGAGGTAAGCAGATCTGAGTTCAAGGTCAGCCTGGTATAGAGCAAGTATCAGGTAAAGAAAAGCTTAGACCCAGGCACGATAATACATGCTTTTAATCTCAAATGAAGGTGAAGTTAGTTTGTAGAAGGAAGCACACGTTTGAAAGTGATGTCCAATTGAGTGGCAGACAAGGTGAGGAATCAGAGAAGATCTGACAGAATAGGATATGCCCAACTCTCTCTAGAAGAGAGAGTAAAGGGAAGCTACTTAAGAGGCAGTTTTTCAGAGAGAGGAAACAGTGTTTACCAGGACAGTAATAGAGAGAATGGGGGAGGGGAGAAAGAGAGAGAAAGGGACAGAGAAAGAAAGAACTCAGGTGATGATTGAATGAGCCAGAGAATAAGAAGCCAGAAGAAAAGAGCAGATTGCTGAGTTAGTTTGAGGCCAAGCAGAGCAATTCCAGGCCGAAAAAGAAGTCATATTAAATCAGTCAGCTGGGAGAAGAGTTTGAGCCAGAACAGCTGAGCTGAACCAGCCAGCCCAGAGCTCAGAAAGAACGAGCAAGGGTGAGCTCATTAAATAGTAAGTCTCAGAGGCTGAAAACATTCTAGGCCTAAATTAGATTGGATGGAGGCTAGAAGCTTCCAGGACAAGGCCTAGGTTAGAAGGCAGCAGTTACAACTGAGCCAGGAGAATAAAAGTTACTTTTACAGAGAGGCCTTTTTGTGGGAGAGGAACATGGGAGAGATCAACCTTGCCTTATCTTAGGCACTGTGGGGCAATGGACTCTCCAGGTGTACTTTTTGTACACAGTTCAGGCTGGGTCCTAGCAGTGGCAAGGCATTGGGGCAGTCCTGCCCAGGGGTTAGCATCCCACAATCCAGGTGGAGTTGTAGGTGCTCCATCTATCTTCTTGGAGATCTTAGGGTCATTGCCAGGAGCTGGGGTCTCTGTTATATAGTAAGCATTTTTTATTAAACATTTAAATGTCATATTCAGCAGATCTCTGAAGTGTCCGAGGACCATCCATCTATTAAATACAGCTGAGCCAAAGAAACTGTGTTTGTATTCAGTTACCCATCTTAAGGTTAACCATGGAAACATAAAACAGGAGACTAGATAAAGCTTAATCTTGTACTTAACTGTACCAATTCTTAGTGTGACTTTATTATAACTGTATTTCTGAACATATTAAAGGATTTGATCATCCACAAGGCGATTGACCATTATCTTGTACTTTTTAATTATCTTTAACAGTCTGTAATAATTTAGTTAGTTATTTCTGTTTAACTTTGAAAACAAATATAGGAGGCTAAATAAAGTCCATCCCAGTAATCAATCATGACCATAAGCATAGTCATGAATACTTCAAAGAATATAATCATTTATGAGGCAATTGGCAATCAACTTGAATGTCTCCATTACCTTTAACAGTCTATAATAAAATGACAAATGTTGAATTGAAGCTCTTTCAGCATCAAGATCCTTAAATATAGAAACTGGGAACTTTCTTTTTTTTTTTTTTTTTTGAATATAGACATCTTTTTTTTCTTTTTGAAGATTTATTTAGTATTTATACAGTGATCTTGTCTGCATGTACACCTGCACACCAGAAGAGGACACCAGATCTCATTATAACCACCAATGTGGTTGCTGGGAATTGAACTCGGGACCTTTAGAAGAGCAGCCAGTGCTCTTAACCTCTGAGCCATTTCTCCAGCCCAAAACTGGGAACTTTCTTAATCCCCATATAACACATCATCACAGAACATAAGTTTCTTGTATGACCCAATATATATATTGGATGGATAGATAGATAGATAGATAGATAGATAGATAGATAGATAGATAGATAGCTCTCCTAAAATGTTAGTAAAAACAAGGAGGCTAAACATATATATTTTTAAATCTGTCTCTGTTAGTCTGAATATATGATCCAGTGGTTTTTATTTTTATTTATTTTTAATGTTGTCACTGTGTGTGGGGGGGGGGGGTAGTTGCCAGGATTTAGTGACGTTTGCTATATAGGTATAGAGGATACACAAAATTAATGTCCAGGACACCAAGTGTCCTGTCAAGCTTCTGCATGCTTCATTGACTTCCAGGGAACATAGAGGAACATAAAGCAGCCAGAATATTTTAATGTCGTAGGAAGTGCCTTGGCTTCTCAAAGGAGTTGAAAGACATGCAGTGCCCCAGGACTACAAACCTCTTACATAGGTTTTCCTAGGCAGCTAAACCAGGCCAATTCTATGATTCCCTACAGTTTTACTTTTTTGGGGGGGAGGGGTATGTAAGTCAATTTTTAAAGCATATAAGGAGTAGCAAATTATTAAGGTTATTATGCTTTTCAGTAGTCAATAACAAAAAATTTAGAGACATTTCTATGGACCATAGTTTAGAATTCCAATTAGAGACAGAAATTTTATCATGCAAGACTTGAACATCGATACTCAAATTTGTCATGTAACCTAGGGAACAATATAATCAACAATGAGGGCACCCAAGTCCTAGGATTCATTGACCGAACCAGGAATATAATTTTCTTCCCAGTTAACCAAGTAACGTATAGGAAGATCACGCACATAAGCCCATATGTTTTAGTGGTAATTTTTATTTATCTGCCTATGTATCAAGATCACATAATAATAGAGACATTATGAATATATGATGCATTTTATATGTCCTATTGTTTTATATATTTAAAGCTGTTTTTGCAACATTAAAATAAAGTATCTTTTAAAGAGTGAAATCACAAAACACAACCATAACTTCTAGAAGACAAAACCAAATTTTAACAGTGTAAACAACTTGGTGTCTCTAAAATAAATATCAAGTATATTATTTTGATTTTATAAAGTTTGGCTGCCAGCAAACAAAACAAAACAAAACCACTTGAATATGAACACATGGAGGTGCAGGTTTAATACCTCATTAATCAAGCATGGTCTCAAACCATGTTATAAAAAAAAACCAGGATTTGAAATTATGCCTGATTAAAGAGGCATCATTAGGAATTATGTAAAATCTTATCTATTTTAAAAGTAGCTTTGGAGATCTGTTTCTTTGGTTGGCTCATGCCATCTGTCTTTCAGAGTGGCTTCAACCCTAAGTTATGAGTTTAAGTTAACTTTTTTGTTTTAGATTTTTAACCATATCTAATAATTTGTAAACCAGTAATCCATAACTAAGATATCTAGAACATAGTAAATTTATACATTTAAAGACCAGCCAGAAACAAACATGTAGTGGCCATATATATTTATATAGTTAAAACAGGCTTTTTTTTTTAAATTTACTCTAGCTGTAATTTCAAGGGAGGAGCATCTTGCTATCTGTTGAGTCCAATTCTCATGGGAGCAGGACCAGCCATCAGCTTCCTTACCAGAGAAGATGAGAAGCTTCTGAGGCTCCTTTAAGAGAGGCTTGTCCAGGCAGATGGTGGGGGCTTCTCCCGAATTGCTAGACTCCTAGCTACATGTACAGGGCTTGAAATGAGTTATGGCCAGCAGACGAAGTTTGGCCTTTTTTCCAGAATAGAGAGATTTCCCTCAGGGGAAAAGTAAGTATGAGTCTCCTAAGTCTCTTGACTGTTTAGTTGCCCACGCATATGGTTTGGTGCCAGCAGAACGCTGTATTTCCCGCATTTTTAGGGTTACTCTAGGCTCAGGAGGGGACTTTGAGCTCCAACAGCCTCAGCCCTGCGTTCCTGGTGACATTTTGGGTTTCTGGGGCACTCGGCCTTAACAGGGCTAGCCATCAGCTTGCAGTATGCACGTTGTCGCTTTTGAAGTTTCAGGCGGTGGTGAGTTTGGTGGTTTCTGAGGGGCTTTCGCGCTGTGATCGGGACTCTCACCAGCTTCCTAATCTGTCTGTCCTTCTGGCTTTCTTTGTTTTCTATGAGGGTCTCTAAAATGTCAGTAGGGGATTCTGTGGGACACTGAACTACCTGAGTTCCTTTTGATATATTTGGCGGGGAGAGGGGCATTCGGCAGCTGCCTGGTGACTCCCCATAAGATTCTGGGATAACTCCTAAGTGTCTCCCTCCCGTCCCAGCTAGGGCTGGTTCAAAGGAAAGCCACATTGGTATGCTCCTGCCCCTCAGTGGCGAAGGGGGTGCTTGGAAGTGAGGTAGTGCCTGATAAGCTGTGGTAGAAGCAAGGGAGGAGGGGTTTGGGGGAGTGAGGTAACTCACCCCTCTCAGGTTGGGAAAGAATAAAAAGTGGTCACTGCCGGGCGGGAGGGAGGGGGTCTGTGGAAGAACAGGTTAGGATCCCAGCACAATTTTGGGTTATTCTGTAAACAGAAGAAGAAACCCTCAAGAGTTTCTGGGAAACCGGAGAAGCTTCCTTTATAGTGAACGTTGGAGGCACAAAGGTTGCTTAGTCTCAGGGGAGGACTTCAGAGTGGGCTGGGCTTGACTCATAGTCAAGAAGGAGGGACAGAGAAGAGAAAACTTCACCAACGAAATAAACAAACAGAACTCACAAACATGAAATGACCTACATGGGACACAAAAAAAACAATAAACAGAGTGCCCGGGATGGGGTCTCGTGCAAGCCGGAAGGGGCAGGATGGAATCCCACTTCCTTCATCCAGTGGAGAAATGAGGCGTCCCCTCAATTTCTCCAGACTCAGCGATTAAAGTGGCCATGTCTGGTCTGTCCCCATAGTCCAGACCACTGAGAAAAGAAAAACTGGATGAGAGCAAGCTCACCTCCCCTGTGCAGGTGGCGTTGCAGTGCTCACTGAGTGGTGGCCGAGGGCAGGAGGGCTATCCCGGATGAGCCTCCCAAATGTTATGGGTTCAGGAAAGCCATGCTGTTTGAACACCAGATTCAAACTGATAGACGTTTATTGAACAATGAAGAAAAACTGACAGGTCAGGGTCACAATCTGGCTGGGGAGCCAGGCTGTGATGATGGTTCATTTTTAAGGCAGGTTGTTGTTGTTGTTGTTGTTGTTATATCATCATCATTATCATTATTATTATTAAAAAATCATCATCATCATCATCATCATCACCATCATCATTATTATCATTATTGTTATTATTAAAACCGTAACTAGGTAACAACAGGTAGCCAGGAGGGAAGCAAGGGGGGAGCAGCATTATATCATTTTGACTAGATAAACATAATCTATTTTGTTCCAAGTACATTCTATCTAGGTAGCTAGACTAAAAAAAAAAAAGATTTATTTATTATTTATTCAGTATTCTCCCCACATGTGTGCCTGCCTGACACAGGAAGGCACTGGATCACATTACAGATGGTCGTGAGCCACCATGTGGTTGCTGGGAATTGAACTTGGGACCTTTGAAAAAGCAGAAAGTGCTCGTAAACTCTGAGCCATCTCTCTAGCCCCATAGGCAAAGCATTTTAAGTTGACTGGCTAGGATATAGGCTTGGGGACTTTCCAGTCCACCATGCCCATTCTGGAAAAAAGAACTTAGCAAGGTATTGCAGTTTTGTTTAAGTAGAACATATAATGTTAATTCAAGCAGAACATCCAACAAGTACTGAATTGTAAGTAAAGGCCTAGTCGAGCTCCCAGGCAGCCAGAGCTGAGAACGTGAACTTAATTTCACCTCATGATCAAAATGGCTTGTTATGCTAAAGATGAAAGCAGGCGTCGGCAGAGGAGCTATAGTTACGGTGAGAACTAAAGTAGGTCTCAACAGAGGGGCTATAGAGCTTAAGCAGACTGTAACACAAAGTACAAGTCTCTTGTGAGATTCATATAACCTCTTAACTGTAATCCCCCATAAAATAAAAATCAAAAGAAAAATCACATGCAACACATAATTGCATAGGATATACATTACTGTTCTAAAATGTAGGAAAGGGAGCACAGTAAGTAAGTATTGAACCAAAGCAAGACCAAAAGCCAGCTGGACGAACTCCAAACTCCATCTCCATGTCCGATGTCGGCTTGTTCCCCCAGGTCCCCAACTCCTTCCCGCGCTGTTGACTGCGACCCACTTCTTTCCTTGGGCTGGTTGCGCTCCCTGTTAGTAGCTTGCTTGGGCAGGAACCCCACAGCCCTGGCATCTCTAACATTTGGGGGTCTCCAAGGCAATCCAGGCTTACCTGCACAGCTTCACACACAGGTCTCTCTGGGCCTCCATGTAAGTACACGCCTGCCACACACCTGGCTTCGGTGACTTTCTTCAGTCACGGAGGGAGATTCCATAACCCTTTTCTTCTATCCTTTACTCTGAAGCCAGAACTACGTGGCTGAAGCTGCCAAGTTCTGCTGCTTGCTGGGGCCGGAACATACCCCCCCACCCCCCACTTTGTTCAACTACATCATCGTCAGCATTCTGTTTCCAATGGTTTCCTTCACTGCCTAAGCTTGGTAGACCAGGCTGCCCTTGAACTCAGAGATCTGTATGCTTCTGCCACCGGAGTACAGGGATTAAAGGTTGTATCACCACACCTGGACCTAAGCTTTTTAAAACTTCCTTTTCACCAAGTAGTTGAGCGGGGTGTGATTTTTTGCCCCAGGCCACTATTCCCTTAATTCCGTATAATATCTTTAATCTGTTTATAACCTAGAACAAACTTTTTCCGCTCCATTCTACTTCCTGGAGCCCTTTAGTTCTTGAGCCTTACATTTTGTATTTTCCCTTGCTCAGCTTGCTCCATTTCATTAAAGTGGTCTTCCCAATGCTGAGGCATGTTTCTTTTGCCATAACTATAGCCATTTTCCATTTCAGGCCTACCAGCCACATCATCTCAGCTTGGTGCTTGATAAAGGAAAAGCTCCCTGTGCAAGGTTAGGTTGACCAAAAACAATTTTTATGTCCAGCATACTCTGAGACCTTGCTACTCCTGGAAATTCCCCAACCATAAACTCCACTTAGGACCAATTAAATTAAAGGTCGGCTAGAACTTCTTGGTCTAGTTAATAAAAATAACTTTGTTGTGGTTCAAAAATAGCCTCACAACCCACTCAGACTAAAGTCTCAGTCAGCTATGGATGGTTTATTGAGGGAACAAACACCCCCAAAACTAGGCTGATTGCAATCAGGTTCACAGAAAGGACTCAGAAGTCTGAGTCTGTTTTTCAGAGTCAGTTTATATAGGTAAAAACCACAATTACCTCATATGGGAGGGAGAGGAAATGGTAGAACAGGGTAGTTAACAAGCAGTTACAATTGACCTTTTAGTTTGATTGGTCCTAAATGAGATGAGTGACATAGTGCTTAGGGTACATCCAAAGTATAACTTTGATAACAAGATAACAAAAGTGAAGGCAGAGGGTAGCCAAGTGTATAAACAACAAATTATGAATTATGACACCATTGAATCATCCAGTGTAGGTTAACTTGACCCTCTGGCAGGGAATGTTAGTGTCAGCTATGAATATCTGCTTCAAGGAAGAAGAGTTAAAAAGCTAAAGTTTTTTTTTTAACTTAATTTCACCTTATAAACAAGATGGACACTAAATATGAAAATGGCTGTAGCTATTTCAAAGAGCAGGCCTCAACACTTGAGACTGAGGGGACTACCCTGTTCCACTGTCCCCCACGCCATGTGTGAGCTAATTGTAGTTTTTACCTTTATAAGCTGCCTCTAAAGAGTGTTGGGGGCTGCAGTTCAGCTCCCACTCTGGCTACACTCCTGATCAGGATCTGTTTTGGGGGGGGGGTGTTCGATAAGCCCTCAATATCTGACAATATCAGTGTTTGAGTGGTTTCTGAGGCTTTCTCTGGACCTTAACAATAAGAATGAACCACAGGACAGAGTCTATACTAGGCTGTTTTGAGATTTCCTTTGTCTAAGCACTTTATCTAAATCTTGTCCCCTTAGCCTCAGACTCTTTGACAAGGCAAAAACAGCCACATTCTTCACCACAATATTACAAGAATGATCTCTAGGCAACACACTGAGTTCTTCCCCTCTGAAACATCTTGAGCCAGGCCCCACAGTTCAAATAACCCTCAGCACCATGGACTTCCAGGCTTCTAACTGTATGGCCCATTATCCCCCACTTAAAGCATTCTAATGCTTTCCTAACCCAAAGTCACAAAATCCACCTTACTCCAAACAAAATCACGGTCAGGCCTATCATAACCATGTGCCAGTCCTGGTAACAGCTTCTGTCTTGTTAGGTTTCACTGCTGTGAAGAGACACCACAACCGTGGCAACTCTTACAAAGGAAGACGGCAAAGCTGAGCCAAATGCTACAATTACTGTCATTCTATCTCTTACTTTCAGGTTTTGGTCTCCATGAGTTGCATTCTTGGAAAATCTGCATTATGATTCATTTTATGCCTTTCCTGAAAAAATTATATCTGAGTCTTTCTTTTTTTTTTTTAAGGAAAATCCTAAACTTATTATTCTTTCTGCTTTTAGGGAATAAAAATAACTTACCTGGCTTTATTTGTAAGTCTTCCTTATGTCCTGGAAATTGTGGTAAGTAAGTACTAAGCTATGACTTTCTAAATGAGGCCATGACTCCAGAAATCTTGGGGTATCTGCCCCTAACCAAACTCAAACAGTATAATTGGTACAGGGTGAACAGAGATAGTTGACAAACTGTGACTGGCCAGGAGAATTAGTACCAGACTCTAAGCCTGCCTTTACAACATGCTTAGAGTTCCCCGAAAATGTAAAGATAGGGGTTGTACAAAGTACACTCCTGGAGGAATAGTACTCAGTAACCATGACAGACTGAAATAACCTCCCCCTACTTTAGAGCATAGATGATGAAACAATATAGTAAAGGGAGTTAGGTATTAGTATTTGTTATTCATAAGACCAGTTCAGAGATTTTCTGTTTGTCTGGAGTGCGAGTGCTGTTGGCGGGCTATCATATATTAAATGTGTTTGCTTTGGAGGAAACAGTCTTCAGATTTTTTTTTTTTTGAATTGGAGTTATAAGGCTAATAGTAGAAATAAAATCTGCCCTATTTGTACTTTCTAATTGTGACTGAACTTGTAACCCTGGGCATGTAATGAAAAATCAAGCACATGTCCAGAGACAAAATGATATGATCTGTACTTCTTGGATAACCACGATTCTGGCTTTGTTGTGTGAAATAAATAAAGAGGGAACCTGATTGCTTGTCAGTCAGAGCTGCAAGATTCCCCCAGCCACTGCACCTGACCCACTCCTCCCTCACTGAATCCCTATCTTCCCTCGGGTCACCCTGCCAATGGCTCCCTGGCACCTCTCCCCACAAAAAAAGTGCGAACAACTAGAAAAGGTATAAAACACAGACTGACAGAGCCAAAGAGCAGTATGTGGTGGTGGGAAGGCGACCTGTGCTGGGCGTGGTGCACCAGCACTCTGAACTTTTCACCTGCTTCCTATAATCAATCAGGTCTGGCTCTTGTTATTCGGAAGTATCTGTTATTACCAAAATCCACTTTTTTGTTTTTGTTTTTGTTTTTTTTTTGAAACAGGGTTTCTCTGTGCAGTCCTGGCTGTCCTGGACTCGCTTTGTAGACCAGGCTGGCCTCAAATTCACAGAGATCCACCTGCCTCTGCCTCCCAAGTGCTGGGAGCCCAGCCAAAAATCCATCTTTTTTCACTATAAAAAAGTAATCATTTTGACACACGTCTTAGAAATCACTCAGTGAGGACACGAACCTGCCTCAGTTCTTGTGTACCTGACTACTTCCCATACAGGGCCAATGGGTTCCAAAACTTTTAGTTATAAGGATGAAGGGCCTGAGTGGCATAAATTAGGTGTATAGAACTAACAAATGGCTATCATATAATTTCTATGAGCTCAGACTTGTCCTCAAATACCCTTCTCTGACTCAGAAAGAAATTACAGTAGCATAGTAAGAAGTTTGCAATTTTGGTTTCTTTGTAAAACACAGAAATGTTATGGGACTACGCTTTCATTTTAATCCCATGTGTGGGGATGTGAGGCTGCTTTGCAACAGCTATGATTTGTCTCACGCTCTTGCAGAGGTGTGGTTTGCCAGCTGCAGATAATCTCTGCAAGTGTATGACCTTTGGAATTCTGGGAGCTGTTTTTTTTTTTTAAAGAATATATAAATGCTAGAGACCCCCATAGGTGGGGCTGGTTAGTGGTTGGATGCTGTTGGTTTCTGTTTGTCATGTTTGTCACGCACAAAGAAGAAACAAGAAGAAATTAGATATCCTGACAGCAAAGATCAAGCTTCCCCCAAGGAACTTGATGTTCCTAACCAAGAAGTCAAGCAATAATGACGCCCCCTTTCCCCTCTATCCTTTTTTCTGGTGTTAAGGGAAAGAAGTGAAAGGGTAGAAGAGAGAAAGGAACCCACAAAGTAGCAAACGCTGGCTACAGAGCAGTAACATGAAGCATACCACCAGTGCTTGGCTATTATCAGTGGCCAAGTACCAAAGACTCCACAGAACAGCAATAGCAGATTATATTAGTAATGACAATTGAAGTCCTACAAACTTTTACCCACCTCCTCTTTTGTTATTTGTAAGACATGTGTCGGAATGATTGCTTTTTTATAGTTAAAAAAAAAAAAAAGTGGATTTTTGGCTGGGTGGTGGTGGCGCTCACCTTTAATCCCAGCACTTGGGAGGCAGAGGCAGGTGGAACTCTGTGAGTTCGAGGTCAGCCTAGTCTACAAAGTGAGTCCAGGACAGCCAGGACTGCACAGAGAAACCCTGTCTCAAATAAACAAAAACAAACAAAAGAAACCAGGGATTATTAGTAAAGCCTTAAGTCAGCGTCCAGCTCACAACAGCTGCCAGTAGGATGGAAACTCTTCAGTGATGACAAAACAGTACCAGAGGTCTGTTCCGGGCCAGTCAGGAAGTAAGCTCTTACTACATAAGCACAGAATTCAATGGTCTGAAATACTACTCCCACCTCAGAGGATTCAGAGAACCCAGAAAACTCTGTGGTTGTTGCCAGAATTCAGCTCCCAAAGTGTGTACCTGCGTCTTCCGCCTTAGGAAAGTAAGGTTGAGCACAGGCTGGCCCTTAGCTGGCTTCTGGACAGTTGGATTCCAGTGGTCTCATCTTTCTCTTATGGGAGCCTAGAGTTTGAGACGTTCCAGACAGAAGATGCTTGTGTGACCCCAAGAAAAACCTAGACTTGGGATTAGCTGAGCCTCCCCAGAAGACCAGGCTGCTTGACTGGATGAAACCAGCTCTGTGCTGATTGCTCTGGGAGATGGCTTAGAAGCAGTTTCTTGTAGATGTTTCTAGACATCTAGGTGGGCCCTGTCCTGGCTAGTTTTATGTCCATTTGACATAAGCTAGTCATCTGAACTAGGGAACCTCAATTGAGAAAATGCCTCTGTAAAGTAGGGTTATATGCAAGCCTGTACTTAATTAGTGATTGATGAAAGAGGGCCCAGCCCATTGTGGGTGGGGACATCCCTGGACTGGTGGTCCTAGATTCTTTACCAAAGCAGGCTGAGCAAGCCATGAGCAAGCCAGAAGCAGCACCCCTCCATTGCTTCTTCATCAGCTCCTGCCTCCAGGTTCCTGCCCTGACTTTTCCACTGTAACAAAGAAAAGCTGTGAGAATGACTATGCTGAATCCCAAGAGTCTTTGGAGATTCAACAGAGAGAGTATAGTCAGTAAGATGAAAATCAGTCTTCTACAACTTAGTTGCCCTCATACTATAGACAAATCAGTATGCACGGTAACCCCAAAACGAAAGATGCAAGAATCCACAAGGGAGGGCTGGAGAGATGGCTCAGAGGTTAAGAGCACTGACTGCTCTTCCAGAGGTCCTGAGTTCAATTCCCAGTAACCCCATAGTGGCTCATAGCCAACTAAAAAAACAGGGTATGATGCCCTCTTCTGGCCTGCAGGTATACATGTAGACAGAGCACTGTATACAAAAATATTTTTTAAAAAAAGAATCCACAAGGGCATGGACTCTCAATTTGAAAGTCATCACTGCCAAGGCATGGTGATGGCCACAGAATCAGCAGAAGCCACTGACCTTATGTGGCTAAGCCTTCGCCTGTAAGAGGGCTGACAGGCAAAGCTCCATTCACTCAAAGTGCTGTGGGGTCCTTCCCCCACTGCTGTAGCCGTGTAAGTATGCCAAAGGTTATGGACGGCAGTTAAGAGTTCCAGCCTTGTGATCTTATGGCGGGGGGGGGACGAGGTCTCCTTCTGTCACAGACCTAGGAGAGGGGAATAGGATGAAAGAGGGAGGGAAGGGAAACGGGAAAATACAAGTGAGGGGATATCAACTGACATGTAATCTGAATAAATTACTTGAAAGAAAGAAAGAAAGAAAGAAAGAAAGAAAGAAAGAAAGAAAGAAAGAAGAGTTCCAGCCTTTGGAGTCATGTGTATAGCTGCCTCCTTTACTCTATATTCACTTATTTCGGATTTGGAGTAGCCCCAAATCTCCCTAGTTCACTATTTAAGTATCAACCTTGGTCTCAGCCAGTGATGATCCTTCCGCAGAGGCCAACCAGTACTTGTTTTTTCTGTATTCCTCCAGTTTGGTGCACTGTAGACATGTGCTCACACACCATGTGCTTACTTCCATACAAGCAGCAGCTTTCCGCTTTCCTCACCAGGTCATGTGCTGACATGGGACCTTCTGTTGTTATGTGTGGAATGATTCTGCAAGCACCCCTGCTGGTCTGGGATGTGTCAGAGGTAAGCGTCATTTTACTCATTCTTACCCACCATACTCTAGTCATCCTTTCCCTGTACTCCAAAGGTCAAAGGAAACAAGCCCCATCCTCCACCCCCACCCACTTTGTTCTTAATTTCTGTGTATGTGCAAATACACGCAGAAACCTGAAGAGGGTGGGTTACCTTCCCTGGAGCTGGAGCCAACCAACATGGGTGCTGAGAACTGAACTCAGGTCCTGTGCAAGAGAAGCTAGTGCTTGCTCCAGCCAGTGTTTAGTTAAAAGTCCATCGATCTGCTTGTTTGTTTGTTTGTTTTTTTACTCTCGACACAAAGAGGCAATTGGTACTTTCACACCTGCCCTGTGAGGCCACTTCAGTGACTGCTTAGGAAATAAAAGCTCACACAACTGCTCTGTACAAGGCCAAGAAATCCTACAGGTAAATGTCTTTACATCCGTAAGGCATGTAGTAGGAATCAGACAACCCTTACTGAAACGGAGAGAGTACTCTTTACTATAGGCATTCACTCTGTAAAGGTTCTGGGACCAAGGGAAGTGCACGCAGCCCAGGGGCTCCACATCTATGCTGCACCCAGGATTACACCTGGCCTGCACTCCCAGTGAAGTACTGAGCAAGAGTCACAAGGCAAGTTTCATCTGCTGAGAGGCTCTCTCTAAAAGATAGTGCTACAGTTATTTTTTACAAAACTGCATTTGTTTCTGTTTCTCTCTTAACCCAGTTATCACTCAAATAATTTAGACTTTTATTAAACAAGCTTCAGAGCCTTAGACCTGAGCAGTATTATTCTTTTCCTAACCCTCCAAGCTAATTTGGCTCCCTCCCAGCATACATGCCAGAGAGACTTGCATTTTGTAGCTTTCCTTGCTGAGCTCTCTCTCCTGGTCTCTCCTAGACATCTACAGTGCCAGTTCCCTGGTTGAATCCCCTACTTCCTCTTCTAACTCCTCCTCCCGTGGCTGGCAGAAGTCCAGCCCTTTTCTCTCCCTTGCTCAGAGACTGGCTGCAAGCTGCTTTACTGGAATATCAAGGGTCGATTGAGCAGTGTTCACACAACATCGAGACGGGATTTTTACAAGGATTGCAACCAGATATGGGAGTACAGAAATCAGTATTTGAATTACACAATAACCTTATGCCTACAAAATGGCATCCATAGCTGGGCACCGCAACTCATGCTTATAGGCTCAGTCCTTAGGAGACTGAAGCAGGAGGTTCTCAAGTTCGGAATGCCTGGACTACTCAACAAGACCATGTCTCAAGAAAGATGCTAACACTGTTGAGTCTGATAAGAAAAAAGAGCACACATAGTCTTGAAAGAGCTCCCTCTAAAACACACACTATCCGAGTGAAGCACATGGCAGGCAGGAGTCTTCTAACAAGTGAAGCTGCTGCTGCCACTGTAAGAGCAGAAGCCACACGACGGTACCCATTCAGGCGATAACAGCCGTGCTCTGCAAAAACGGCCTGGAGAATCTGAGGAAGAACAAGCATGGAGGACAGGGACAATGTTTGAAGAGGCCAAGGAGTCAGAGACATCAGCAGGTGCAACATCTGTGCTGCATCTGTGTGCAATGATAAGGGAAGTCAGAGGGCACATCTGAGCATGAGGCTGTCCAATACCAAGGCTGACAGGGGAAGCTGCTCAAAGGCCCCTCAGCTCTGGAAACGGGCACAAATGGAGCGCTGCTGGGGAGGACAGATGTGACTAGGCTAGCACTCCTGGAAGCCAGGCAGGGGACAGCCAGTTCCACCCTGCTCTACCTCTCTATCCTTAAATGCTAAGACCATCGATGGCTCAATCAGCATGAGCGCGGTTCTGGGCTAAGACCAGGTTGAGGATCCAGCAACTCCAGATGCCTGCCTCACTGAAGAAGGAAGCCACTCCGCTCACAGTGGCTGACAACTCTGCAGCAGCCCTGCCTCAATGCCTATTCCAAAACAAAGGGGCTTTGGTGTTCTCTCCCAGTAGCCAACTAAGAACAAATCCAAGCCACATGCCAAGGCATGTTATTATAATAGCTCTTTATTTATTTCATAGCCCACTAAAAGCACCTCCTGGAGAAGCACAGAACGGTCCCCCAGAACTGTTGTCATGATTCACCAGCTTCACTCTAGGATGGCTTACTTCACCCTTTATCACAAAGGCACAGAAATCACCTGAGGCCTCAGGTGTCAGCATCACCACACTTGGCATACTGATGTCTCAGCATCACTGCACGGCACACCAAAGTGCGGTCCAAACAGTAATAAAAGCACAACCCTCCTTCCCAAAGAGGCATACATTTTTACTATAAATAATGTTTAGAGATGAAGCCAGTATTGGCCTGCCAAGGAATCTGAACTTCTGCAAAGGCTGTTTTGCATTAAGCCTTTAATAGCAGAAACATGGATCCACTCTGCCAAAGTAATTCCTAAATGCTAGAAAATACAGCTCTCCCCAGACTGCCGCCACCCACCCATTTCCAGGTTTTTGTTGGTTTTTTTTTGTTTTGTTTTGTTTTGTTTTTTGAGACAGGGTTTCTCTGTGTAGCCCTGGCTGTCTTGGGCTCACTTTGTAGACCAGGCTGGCCTGGAACTCATAGAGTTCTGCCTGCCTCTGCCTCCCCTTCCCGAGTGCTGGGATTAAAGGCGTGTGCCACTACGCCTGGCTCCATTTTTCAGGTCTTAATAACATACTTTGCAGCTGAGGACATTCTAGATTTGATCTCCAATACCAAGGGATGGTACCAGTTCAGTGTATGGAGATATCTTCACCGAGATGGCTCAGCTGCAGCCGGGTCACAGCCACGGATGGTGTCTGGGACACAGACCTCTTGTGCCTCGGGCTCAGCACCATCCTCCTCTTCAGGCTGCTCTGGGCTGGCTACACTCTCATCGGCAAGAGTGACTCCCTCTTTCTTCTTTTCTCCCAGCACCTCCAGGCCCATCATCCTGAGATAATGAAGCCGCTCATTCTTGGGCACAAAAGTTCGAATGGAGGTCTTTCCCCGCCACCCGCACAGCACGATGGGGCACTGGAGGGCATCTGGATTCCTGTCAACAAAGGTCCCATGTAAGCATTAAACATCCTGTTAGCTGTATCTAGTGATACTGACATCCGACCCCTCAAAAACAATGCTGTGCCCACTGCCCTGGTTCCTGCTCTCATATGTGCAGAATTTTGTTCCTGCCACCCAGTAGCTCCCATCCTTACCACCTCTGCTACCTGGTACTCCCCAAAGGGTAAGGCCCTACAAATCCTGTAGGCTGGGACTCTTCCTGCCCTTGCCTTCAAATGCTGTGGTTATACTATAAGCTGCCACACCCAGCTCCTCATCCAACAGTAAGGCATGCACACTTACGCAGGGTCCGGTTCGTATTTCAGCACAACGCTTCCCTTTGCTGGAAGAAAAGAAAGAGACATATGCCAAGGTTTTCACTACTGAGCAGATGAGTGTGCTGCTCAAGAGGGGTCAGTGGGCTCTTGGTCTTGAGGTTCCAGGTGGAAGAAAATTGTTCTCAGTCACCAGCAGAGCAGAAATGACATAGAAAGAACAAGAAGCAGAGGCTGGAGCAGCATCCAGAGAAATAGAGTGCACGTGCACACTCAATACAACTCTTGGAGGAAGGATCAGGAGGTTGGGAATCTACACTCAAGGTTAAATAGTCCCTACTCCTAGTCACAGCACAAAATGACATGAGAATCACCAAGTCTTATCTTCATCATCTTGATATAGGGTGAGGGCCAGTGGGGTGGCTCAGATGGTCCAAGTGCTTGCTGCCCAAGCCTCAAGCCTGGAGCCTGGAGTTCAATCCCAGAACTCACAGCACGAGGAAACTGATTCCCGAGGGTTATCTTCTAGCCTCTACATGCACACTATGGCATACACATGGCCCATCCCCAACAAAAGACAGAAAATAAAATGAACCTTCATGTAAGACTCAAAAAGAAATATAAAGTTCCTTCTCCCCACCCCCCCAATAGTCTCTGCTTTGAACTGCAGAAAAGGAGTGGCCCGCACTCTGCAGGCCTGTGACTCACACCAGGATGAGATGAGATCATACAAGGCCAGGATCACGTGGCTGACTCAGACTGAGCTGTACATAGCAGCAGACACATGTGAGGAAAATGCGAACAAAGGAAAAGCAGAGCAGATGCTTGGTGAAGATGTCACCAGTGACCTGATGTAGGAGCAGTAGGAGGACAGTAGGAGGACAGTGCACCCACGTCTGCTGGGCTCCCGGGTCTAATATGGGGAGACCTGAACTCCAAAGTCCTACAACACTCGTACAACAGTCCAGAGGTGCCACGTGACCAGAACCCTGGCAATGTCAGTCAGCAAGGTGCCTGCCGCCAAACAGGGGTTAAGGGGTCAGGCTCAAGTGCTTTCTAAACTCAGTGGGCACTGCTAAGTAGAAGTAGGGGTTGTACCGGGACAAGGGGTGAAGAACCCCCCAAAAGGGGCTTAAGTCATTTATACAAAATGGCATAGCATTTGCACAAAGCCCACGTACAGGCTCTGTAACGTTATCTCCAGGAGACTTAAAACCCCTTCTGGAGTGAATATCCTATCATCTGTTGTTATCCCAGACTCCGTGCTGAACCGAATGCTCTACTAACAGTTGTTATTCCACACTGCTTGCTGTGTAGCCAAGGATGACCTTGAACTTCTGATCTTCCTAAGTGCTGGGACTATCAGCATGCTCAATTTATACAGATCAAACTCAGGGCCTGGAGCATGCTAAGGGAAGCCCTGTGCCAACTGAACATGTCTCCAACCAGACATAACTGTTTTTCCTCTCAAATATTTTTAATCCATGACTGGAGGAATCTGAGGATGTGGAACATACAGAGGACTGACTGTATTGATACATGTGACTGAGAAATGGACAGCTGTTACTCGCAGTTAGCCTCTGGATCCCTTTACTCACCCAGGTCCTTGACTTGACTGTAGGCCTCACTGCTCAGCTTTCTAAAGAACGGGTTCTCCTGGGTCAACAGTGTCTTCACATCTTCCATGGACACAGTGATGATTCTTGAATTAATGAATGGATACAATGTATATATCCCCTGTAAGAGTCCAGAAATAGCACTGTGATCCATGTGGATTTTATGGGGGGCTTTCTTGTGTGGTTTATGACTTGTTGAAGTCCCTCCCCTGGGTCAAGGCCCCAGAGAAACCTAGGCCCTGGAGGGGCTCAGGAACCTCTGAGGTGAGCTGGTCAGTTCTAGCCAGCCTTGAGGTACTGAATCCAAGCGGCATGCCAGAAGGTCCCTCTCTAGCTGGTTCACAGAAACCATGACTATGATTGTGAAATCCCTTTCAAATTACCTCCTGTGCCAAACGGAACGCACAGTCAAAGTCCTCGCCGCTGTTATTTCGACACCAGACTTTAATCCCGGTATTGATGACCTGTGAGGTAAAATGAGATGAACCAGGAGTCAAAAACAAAGGCTCCTGCCGTCCCTTCCACTATAGGCAGCATGGCTGCCTATGAGCAGCTTTATTTTAGAAAGGCATTGGCAGAGAAATGGCTCTCACTAGAACTAGTTTCTAAGAATAGCACACAGTTCCAACCACTTCTATGTCCATAGTATCATGACAACAATTAAAACAATTCGGGCTGAACAATTAGGGCTGGAGAGATGGCTGAGAGGTTACGAGCACTATCTGCTCTTCTAGAGATCCTGAGTTCAATTCTCGACAACCACATGGTGGCTCATACCCATCTATGTGATCTGATGCCCTCCTCTAGCATGCAGGTGTACGTACATGAAGACAGAGCGCATATACACATCTAGTGCACGGCCCCCTCCAACCCCCACCTTCATCTTCTCGCTGTTGTTCAGCAGTACATTCCGCAGCTCCTTGGAGACCATGTAAAGCTGCCGCTTCTTTCCTTCTGTAGTTCGGGTTAACAAATTCATCCTCGGGAATGAAGGATCCAAGGCATAAAACTTCCTGTCAACAAAAGCACTACTTACATATAGCTCAAGGCAGACCACTGATGCATCCGCCCCTCTCCCCACCCTGGCATCCCGCTGCCCCTGACAGAAGCTAACTTTCAGACGAAGTCATGCCTGGCCTTGCCTCAAAGCACAAGCAGGATATGCCCGTGGAAAGCCAAGTCAAGGGCTGTTAAGGAGCAGCTCTTCTGCCAACTGCTACCCCAATGACGAGGAGCCCAGACTCCTGTGCAGGGCCAGACCTTAGCACTTTTACAACACAGGCTTTTCTGTGTTCCATACGCAGGGTAATTCCACTCCCACTCAGACCTATTCGCTCCTCATTTCCTAAGAGCAGACCGGGAGCCTTGGCCACTGCCTGCTGTACTCCATGGAGTGAGCGAACTACACTGGGTCCCAGTTGACAGCACTTCCTGTCTGTCATCTTCACCTCCTGATGGTCCTTTCTTTTTCTGCTTAATGAAGAAGGCTGGGACACCTCCCAAGTACTACTCAGCTCCAATGTACAATCAGGAGCAAGCTGATAAATACCCATCTTATGTGACTGGTAATGAGTTTGTTTCCCACAACGAACTTCCTAACGTGGCATTCAAATGGCAGGATCCTTACTCAATAGGCGGGAACAAAGGGTCATCTTCAGGAATGAATACAAATGGATCTTCTTTAAATCCAAACAACTTCATTCTCTTTGATGGAGGAGGGCTGAGGGGACATGGAGGAAGAGAGCCAGTCAGCACCCTGGTGCACCCAAAGACTAGCCCTGTGCAGTACAGCCGGGTCCCAGCTGGGTCCTCAATCCCCTGAAAACCACCATGGCTAAGGCCCTGGGATCCCATTTAGTTTAACAAGGGGTCTACGAGGACAGCAGACAGCCATGCTCAGATGTAGTTTCCTCACCCACACACGCCATCTTTCTTCTCATTACTCTCGGTGTTCTCAGTGGCATGCACTCCTGAGTCACTAGCTCCAGTGCTCATCTGACTTTGTAGCTCAGAGTGGTCCTTGGGATTCCTCTTTGCAGCAGCCTTGGGGCTGGATGCTGCGGTCTCTCTGGGCTCTGCATATTTACTCTGAACCTGTGGACGGGAACAAGTTCATGTTCACACAAAAGCAATACATCTCACCACTGCAAGAAAATTAAAACTATCATCTTCTTATCACCCCGTTGTATTTTTCGACAGCATGGAAGACAACAAAATACTATTTTTTGAAAACATCACTTTTAAAATTTGCTTTTGTAAATGGGATCTGCAGGCATTGTTCATTCACAGCTGACTCAACAAAGAACACCACAGACTGTCCTTGGTACAGAAGCCTATAGAGCCAGTCTGATCTTATTCAGTAACCCTGCATCTGCTCTGGGCAAGGCACACCAAGTTCAAGAGAATGTGAGATTGTGTTAACCAAGGGTGCTGCAGGGTTAGACACAGGCATATAACTAAAAAGGCTGCGAGAACTGTTCCAGGGTGCAAGTAATTAGGAAGGACACATTCCATGGCTTCAGTGTGCCTACTGTGCCCCAAACCTGGGGCTCAAGCACAAGAGACAGTAAACAATCTACAAAGCTGTGTCCTTTCTGTGTCAGAAGGCAGTGAGAGAAGCAATCTTTCAGTTCCCCTGTCAGATTACAATTTAGGATGCTCCAGTGCAGGCAAGTTCTCAGGTTCACCCCAAGACACCGTGCTATCCAGAGCCAAATCCAAGTCATGGCAACCATCTCAAGAGGCATCTCCAACAGCCCACAGTGTCAGCCTCCCTTGAAAAGACACACCACAGCTATGTCTGTGGCTTTAATCCACCTCATGAGGAGTGTGTCCCCAGCAGTGCACACAGGACAGGACAGACAGCCAAAACTGAGTAGGAGACAGATGACCAGCAGTGAGAAAGCCCATGCTAACATGGAACAGAGCAAATGACACAATAGGAAAATGGAAGAGAGACCAATATGAAACCAGAAGGCACCCCAGGTGCAGGTCAGCCTATAACACACTCACAACAGCCTCTGCACTGCTCTCAACAGCTCAGAGCCACAGCTGTGGGTACAGAGCACAGACATACCACTAGTACAAACAAGATGCATCCTTCCCAGAGCACACACATGACCTGGGGCTGGAGGCGGAGCTGAGTGGTAGAACATGTGCTTAGCTTAGCTAAGGGCTCCAGTTTCAACACCAGCTCCTAATAACTAACTATATATGTCTGACACTGTTAACATGCATCTTTAGAGAACACAGGCATCTTGATACTAAATATCAACTGACTACTTAGAATTAAATGCATAAAGAAAATGTATTAATAAAGTTAACTTTACTTCTTTTTTAGAACATTCCTGGAAAATGTAGCCTGCCATGTGCCTGGCATCCTATCTCTATCAGGAAAGAATAGAGCTCTAAGCTTTACTCCCAAGAGGCTGGGACTCCCCAAAGTTAGGATCATAGTCTCAACTATATCAGCTAGCAGCTGGACCATCAGTTATCATGGGTCACTTGTGGCCAGAGAAGGCTGAAATCATTTGAGAAAACAGTTCCTTTCTGTTTTTCCAAAGTTAAGCAGCCTTAGTCCTAATCCAAGATAACCTTAAGAATCAGACATTCGCACACCAATTCCTGGACACATTCATAAACACAGAAGGCAATGGCATGGCTAACAAGGATAAGGCAAGGTAGTAAAAGGCAATGTCTCAGTCATGGCCAGCACTTACAGTGGGCAAAACAAACCCCACGGTATAGGGCAGTAAATGTCAGAGCACTGCAGACTCAGAGCCCCCAGTCCTGTCCACATCAATCTCACATCCTTTCTACTGCTGGTAAATAGCTGGGGATAAGATAGAGACAGAACGTGCTCCCCAAACATAGCCTTCCGCACTCTCTTTGTGAGAAGGGCTTGAGTTTTCAGAAAATCTGAAACCCTGCCTCTCTTAACACCCTTGCCCCTCGAAACTTCCACGTTGCATTTCAACTGAGCTAACTCTTATATGTTTTATCTTATATGTTAAGGTCAAATATCCTATTAAATCATTTGGATTAAAAGCCCTTACCTTTGGCTGACGTTTATTCCATGGCATTGATGCTTTCTTCACCAATACAGCCACAAAGAACCCTCCAGTGTTCTGATGATGTGGTAGTATTCGAAGGCTAAAAGAGCACATACAGAAAAGGTCATGCAATGACCCAAAGCCGTTCTTTTGTTATTAGACTGCCAAGATGATCTGCTCTGGCCTTATGCAGATGCTCAGCCCACTCACACAAGAGCCACATACTATCCTTGGAAAGTCTATGGAGGGTATAGACAAGAGGGAGCCACACAGGGCTGGGGGAAATGAGTGTGATGACCAAGGTACAATACACACATTTATGGACCTGCCATAATGAAGCCATTGCTTTGTACAATTACCATACACAAATGAATAAGGGATGAAAAATACAAGCAGCTCCTAAGAATTAGCTCTGAGATTCTAACCAATTCCAGTACTGTAAACACTGGTGCTAGCAACAACAGGTACCAAGCTCATCCACTCTACAGACCATCTCCCCATTCCAAAGCCCCCCAGTGCCCACAGACTTACCACCGCTCTAGATGCATTGCTTGAAGTTTTTCTAGGTCCTTTGGTGGGAACATGGTAGGTCGAATTTGCGTATGCCTACCCTGGGGAACCTCATCCCAGCCTGCAAACCACTGCCCATCTCTAGTCATGACCTGTAGAAAGAGACCGGCAGCACCACCACAATGAAGAACACATTGGTACACAGGGTAAGGCCTAACTGCCCCACATAAATACTTTCACCCCAAAGTCCAGAATGAACCTCATCAAGCATACTGACTAGGTTTCTTTTTTGTTTTAAAAACAAATCTTGACTGTTTGTGGCAAGAAGGTCAAAGGGGAATGGTTTTATTTATTAAACCAAAGTTGAACTGCAAACCACACACATTAAAAAAGATCCAAGGTTATACTTACAGGCATGAGAGCAAAGCCAAGTTCCATATAAGGAACAAAAGCAGACAAGAACACATGCAATTATAGCATTTGTCATTAAATAGAATCGGCTAGTGGAATCTATACTGTAAGCCATGTGATGCACTGCTTCACAATACCCAAACACAAGTGTTCTCCAATGTTTGTGGCTCTTTCAAGGTGTCCCAGGTCTTTTGAAATAAACCCTCATCAAAGGATTACCTTCCACTGTGAGACTCCAGGCATCCACTTCAGTCCTGGCAACTCAGCAGAGACATCAGCAAGCTCGAGAGCACCTAAGAACATACAAGAAAAACCTCAGAGGCTCCCACATTGAGCCCACTCAAAAGAAACCACAACAAAGTACACACCATGTGGCTCCACTCAAAGAATGCCCAGAGAAGGCAAACGCACTGCAGGAAGCAGCTTAGGATGGGGCAAGGAGTGAAAGCTAATGGGCACAAAGAACCTTCTTGGGGTGCAAAGAGCAGACTGTGGTGACACTCAGCTGAGTACATTTAGACAAGTAAACGTCATCTAACTGTCCTCTTAAACTGTAAATCAGAACCCAGGAAAGCTGCTAAAGCAAACACTGCACTACCCCTGAAGCTGTAAGGCTGCCTGCACTGAGCTCTCCCTGTTGGTCCCCACAGCCAGAATTCAGAGGGTGATCTGCGTCTTCATGCCTTTTGTCTAATAACACCCTAGAACTGCGTTCAATCATCAAGTTTTGCATCCCAAGAAGTTTTCTAAAATTGCCCGCTGGGCACAACTGGGGCAGCCTTATAGCAGGGCGGCTGTGAGCACACTCTGGTCCTGTGGTCTCCAACACTGACACTCTAAGTAGCTGTACAGTGGGGCAATCAGTCAACACTTAACTAGCTAACAATACAGACTTGAGGAAAACAACAAAGCCCCTTGGAAAAGCAAAGAAAAACCCTAGCAACTGTATAAACAAACCAAAGGGCCCCCAAGGTGACACTTGTCAGAGGAGTCTGCTCTAAGAATCTCTCTCCTTCGAAGCAAACACAAAGTTCAGACATCTTCAGTCTCCATCTTCATTCCAGCTACAGCTCTGAACACCTTCTTCCAGTGCTTAACCAAAGCTCATGTCAACTCTGTGTCTGGTATTTCCAGATTTCCCGCACCTAAGTCCTCTATGCACTCCATTTTGTTACTCCATTTGGCTTGTGATTAGGACCCATTACCATGCCTGATGACAGTAGAAGGCTTTTGTCACCATTCAGCCTGTGCTTTGGGTGAAGATTAGCTACATGTAGCACCCACTCTAGTTAAGGACAATGCTCACCAAGAAATTAGTCATTTTTACATCAATAAAACGTACTACCGAACAGTGTGAATCCCTCAATTCCTACAACTACCTTCCCAGCCGAGGACTGTCACTGCACTCCATCCCCAACCCTGGGCTTTTCACAAAGGACACTGTGCAGCTCAGCCGAGCCTTCATTCAGTTCCTCTACCTTCCTGTCCCTCATGTTGAGAGCACAGAGCTTCTTCCTGGTTTAGCCTAGTGACTGGGCAGTGATAGAAACTAGTTTTTCACAGCTCTGGGACTAGGCTGTAGTCTGTTGTTGTAGCTACTAGAATCTTATCTTTCCTAAAAGTCAGCTAACAAAAACATAAATCTGAGCAAGTTCAATTCTTATCACTTGACCCAGAGTGACATCACTATAGTTTTGCTCTCCACATGCACTTTTAAGAGCTAAATACTACCAAAACACATATTCCAAAATCCTATATTTACCCAGGCCAAAGTGTAAGAATGCAAATACAGTATATCAAGTCTCAATCTATAGGATTTGGCTGAGGGCTGACTGTACAGCCCAGACCAGTCAGAGCTGAGGCACACCTACTGCCAGGGACGGCGCGTGGTGCCGGCCAAAGTTCAGAAAATATGAGCACACTTTCTATATTATGTTCAACTTCCTCTGTGTTCATGAGGATGGCACATTGCTGGACTGTGATATGAAAACAGGGAAAAGCCCATTGTTTGTTTTTAGAAGACTCCAGGATAGGTTAATAGAGGAAAGTTAACATTTCAATAAAATGCTAAAAGTGAAGCACTTAAAAAACACCTTGAAAATGCAGTTTGGGAACATTGTTGAAAATGCTGCCTGTCTGATGTCTCAGTATAATTCAGTGTCTAAGACCTTACAATGGTGGGGTGTGTACTAGCAAAAACAAGCATGGGTCTGTCAAGGACATGCTTCAGCTGGAACCCTTGTGTTCAGGATTTACAGCTATGCTTTCACGTCAAAGAGCAGCCCTGTAAGCCTCAACACAGGAAGAGTCACTAGAGGACTCAGCACTCCCATTCCAGGTGCACACCCTACAGCATGGAAAGCAGGCTGTCTAAGAGATTCTAACACACCATGTTCACAGATGCCAGTTCCCAGCAGTTCAAAGTAGAAATCCAAGTGTTCCCCCACTTATGATCTGTAAATGAGGTGGGATAATATGGACAGCTGGGTACTACTCGACTTACACATGGAATGAAACCCTGGCAGAACCTTGAACTGAGACAAACAAGGTAGCCGTGAGAAGACAGTCACAGTATGACCCACCTGCACAAGGACCCTGGAGTCACAAGTCCCGGGACAAAATGAGATTGGCAGCAGCAGGGGGCACATACAGCAATCTCAAGTTCAGTTTTGCAGGATGAGCTGAGATGGACAGGGGTAACAGCCGCATAGAAATGCCTAACACACTGCACCCCACATTCAGAGACAAGCTCAGCCATGGTAACAGCCACACAGTTGTGGCAATGGACCTAACGTACAGCACCTCACACTTAAGTAGCAAGGACCTCATGTAATGACAACCATTTTTGTAATGAGAGAAAAATGAGCACAGCTTTGTCCTCAAGCTTCCATCCTGATTCCAAGCAATTCACAATATGACAAACAGCACAGCACAGAAGCCTATTTCTTACCGTGATGCTCACTTTAAGCTAAAGGCAACGGGTTAAACATACATGCCACTAGTCAAGCCCCTCCTCCCCACCCCCACCTGCAGCCTGCTCACTGCCCACTATTACTAAGGAGCGGCTGAACACATGCTCACCTTCACTCTTTTCCAGTAGAGCTGCTATTACTGCTTCGTCCTCAACAGGATTCAAGGAACACGTGGAGTACACCATCCTGCCTCCCTCTGCCAGCTGCTCAGCACCTCGAGTTGCAATCCGAAGCTGTAGGCTAAGTGTAGACCTCAGGTTAGCAACCAAACAGCTGTACAGCAGTGCTTTGCATACCTACTCACCCTGGCCACACACACAAACACGTATTCTTTAGGTTGTGAGTGGTCTAATGTCATCTTACATAAGCTGTTTGTGTTTGTTCTTGAAGAAAACTTCTCTCTTTATATTCTTTCTGTTGTTACATGTTTCCAAACATATCTAGAGAATTTCCTCTATTAAAAATCTCCAAATTTATCCAAATATGTGTTTTTTCTATGAAAAATATAAACCCTTTCCTTATTTTATAAAACCAGTAGTATTTAATAAATACTTGTTGATTTAATTGTAGTCAGTTTTTACCAGTATATCAGACCATCCGTATACTGAGGAAAACGTGCTTTTCATGTTAAAAGAAAAAAGAACACCAAGCTTTACAGAAAGAGCCATTGAAAATGCTGGGTGGGAGGGGGTTGGGGGTGGGGAGGGTTGTTAGAAAGGTGGCTCAGCAGTTAAGAGCACTTATGGAGGACCTGAGTTTGGCTCCCAGCATCCACACTCATGACCATCTGTAAGCCCAGTCCCAGGATCTAATGCCTTCTTCTGATGTCTACTGGCACCAGTTATGCACACTGTGCACATACTCACATTGAGGCAAAACATAAAAAAATAGGAAAGAATGCTATACACAAACACTGCAATGAATAAGCACAAATCGGTGCTACCATGAGAAGTCCAAGGTTAGTTACAGAGAGGAAATGCATGCTTCAAATGTGATACTGTCACAAAAGACAGTTTAAACAAACATGCATCTTGACAGCATTAAAGTACCACTTAATACTCTTAAAGGCCTTAGAGCAGTGGTCCTCAACCTTCCTAACACTGTGACCCTTTAATAGAGTTCCTCATGTTGTAGTGACCCTCCAGCATGAAATTATTGTTGCTACTTCATAACTGTTACACTGCTACTGTTAGGAATCATGATGTAAACATCTGCTGTGCAGGCCATCTAATACGGACCCCTAAAGGGGTCTTGCCCTACAGATGGGGAACTGCTGCTTTAATGTCACTTCTAGTATGTGAGCAAGTCTCATGAGGAAACTACTAAATGTGGCTCTAGGACCCACTCTAGATGGTCAGTCAGGAAGCAAGGCATCTTGGCAGCTGCCTATGTCAAAGGCTAATCAACTCACCCGTGGAGCTGCAAGCTGTTTAAGGTGGTCCATTTCTTCCAAACATCAATGTTTTTTCTCATCGTGCCATCACCACTGGAAAGAAGATATGTAAGAAACTGAAGCCCTGCCTACGTAGGTGGCTAACAGGCATGTCAAATCTAAGCCGAACTGCAAAGCAGGCATAAAAACTGACTAGAGCACCCACCCTCACAGAGCACGTTCTGCTTCAGCTTTCAGAACACTACACCTCAACATTCAACCCCAAAAGGAAGTACAGGATAACCCCACTCAGTTCTGAAGAGACTCTTCCACGGGAGCAGCGTAGGCTGCATGCACCCATCTTCACAATGCTCTCGTGAAAACACATTCTGGGTGTCTTTGCAAAGTATTTGAGCCGAGAACCAATTCTAAACACACCGTACACTTGTTCTGTATGCACCCTACATGGACAGCCTGAAGACAATTGTGTGCCATGTCAGATGCACAGTTCTTTGGTTGTGACTTGCCATGAGTTCAGGTATGGAACTGTTCACTTGGAGACCTGTCAAGGAGTCATGATGCTTTGATTTTTGGAGCACTTTAAATTTCAAATTAGGGATGTTCAGCCTGTACCAACAACACTAATCTTTATACCTAGGACTCAGGCACTTGTATAAATGCTACTCAGAAGCCTGGTTAATAAAAATGACACTGTAAAATCGGAAGTATACTTGGAATTGTTTTACCACAGCAGTCAATTCAACCAAGCTGATTTCATCCTATCAACTTTTTTTTTCTGTCCAGCTAAACATGTCTTACTTCCTCCTTAGTTACCACATGCATTTTACAGGATAGCCCTTTGCTGTGCGGTTTCATCTAGCCAGCTCTCCAGGGTTTGCTCCTGCCCTAGATGATGACTCTGCGAAGGTTCATTTCCACATGCTTCAGGAGCAGGTCCGCGGGATAGGCAAATCCTGACACACAACCTCTACTTTACAATGACACCTGGCTGGATGCCAGGGCTCAAAGGGTAGAAACCGCAACATAACTTCAGGAATTTCTTCGTACAAACTTCAAGAGTTTGCATGGTCAATTTATTTTCAGAATATGAAATTATAAGACCACATACATGGTAGAAACAGGGGGACCCTCAAAGTTAATCATAATGCTGTAACTAAAAGAAGAGAAATATGAATTATGATGCTTCACAGAGAATACTAATGTTTTACTTACCATGCTGCAAGCTATTTAATGTGGTCCATGCTCTTAACTTTGCCAGTATGCTAAAGTTTCTAACAGTTTCATGTACTTTAACTCAGCCACACTCAGTGCCACCAGCTACAATACAAACTAAGTTCTACTACGAGCTGTGAGTGTTTAACAAAACAGCATCCTTCCAGAGAATTTTCCTAAGCATTCTGATAGGTTCTCTCAGGCAGGTTCCACAAAATTAACACTTGGCTTTCACCTACCTCTGATTGATGCCTATAACAGGACAGGGTCTTTCCTTACAAGACAGCTATTCAGTCATTCCATAGACTGTTTCTACACATAAAGTCTTGTCTAACATTTAGGCCATTAAATTTAGAGTATCAATACACAGATAAAAATGAGTTTCACAAAGGTTTCGACTCTTAAACTTCTTTCACTGAACTAAGTAACAAACTTTAGCAGAAAACCCTGTTATTTTTCTCAGGGTGTGTGTATGTGCGCATGCGTGAAGCTGTTACAGTCCTCAAGGATGTTCCATCTCTTCTGGCGCTGTGTCTCATTCTGTTCTACTTCCAGCACCATGCTGAACTGTTTCACAACTACCCAGTCTGTCTCTCTGGTCAAGTTAACATCCTGCTTCCTATCCCTAGCCACAATAACCATGTGCACTACTGTGTTCATGTGTCACATCATTTAATCTAATCTACATGTGACTGGATTTCCTGGTAGATTTGTGGCTTTCTGGCCTCTTAATAATATAAATACCTGCAAGGGACATCACATAAAATTCGGTCATAGAAGAGAACCTCTTTCCTTCCGTCCACATCTACTGTAAGCCTAGGTATGCTGGATGCGTCATGGTTCACCACCATGATGCAGGGACTGCTCAGCCTTTTGGCCTGATGGACGAGCAGATAGCAGCGCTTGTTGTCCACGTCATTTGCGATAACAAATCCCTCTAGGAACATAAAATTGTAGTCAGGAGAGATGCAGCAGAAGAATCCTCCCCTGAAACACATAACCATAACCTCTGGGTCGGCAGGTGAGAAGGAAAGGTCTGTGAAACGTAAGATCCGAGTCTAAAACTTTCTAGAAAAGGAGCCAACCGTCAATGTGTGGATTTTATAGGCACCAAAAAACTCAAAGCCTCAAGATTCATTTGATAGCAGCTATGTACTCTGTGCCAACTGCTGTGCTAATGACTTTTCTAAGGTTATTATCAATTATGAGGGAGGCATAAAGAGAAAGGCACACAAAACCTGACAGCGTTAAAGGGCTGCCTATGTGCCATGGCTCTGCTCTAGAATAAAAATCAGGCCCGGGGCAGGGTCTGTTACCTGAGCCCATCAACGGGTTCTGGGACATGATGTCCCACGCTCAGAACCATCCCGGGAAGTTTCCCAAGTGGTGCTCCTGCTCATTTCTGGTTCTTCCCACATTGCAGCAAAAAAAAAAAAAAAAAAAAAAAAAAGACAAAATACGCTAAACATTTACAATCTGGACCATCCTTCACAACAGTGAGGACCACAGGACATCAGGAAGAGAGAGGGTTAAGCAAGATTATTGCTTATTATCTACCAATAAAATGAGGGCTTTTAAAAAAATGACAACCAAAGCAAAGCCCTCCACATTGTTTGTAAGTAATCATAAAACAGAAACGGGCTGGAGCAGCTGCTCAAAGCCAACAGGCAGGACAAAGCAGAACTGAACTGGCCAACACTAGAAATACTGCTCCCAGCTCTCAGACGAGACTGGGAGGACTGCAGAAATGGCTGCTAGCTCAATGAGCACTCTGCAGCCTCCCCAATTCACGGCACACCACATCCTACTGTGAAAAGGCGGAGGGATCCGAACGAAGGGGTCAACACAACAACCAGGAACAACATGCTAGCCACTGCTCCTCACTAAGGGAGAAACTGAACAAAGCAAGGTAGTACTACCTAAGCTCAAAGGAGGCTATGCACCATGCGCAGGCCCACTTCCTATAAGAGACAGCACACAGGAGTCTGACTGATGGTTTGACAGCTCATCACCACAGTATGCTACCTTTAGTCCACACTCACAGGAGACTTCGCTGCCCAGGAAACAGGAAAGGGGAGGGTGCTTCCTCACCCACAACCCACCAAAGTCATTCCCCTGCCCCACAGTGATTACCTGGAAACGGGACACTCATGTCAGCATGCAACATTTCAATTAACTGTGTGGTCTTTGATCCAGGGGCTGCACACATGTCTAAGATCTATAAAAAACAAACAAACAATTTATGTTTTTAAAAGCTATAATATACTACATTTGCTCTCAAACCATCTTATGAATCACTCTAACACGCTGACTTGCATTCTAAGACCTAAACTGCACTTATACACGAGGGAATGTCCTCTGCTCCAAAACTGAGAACTCACACAGCGACAGAGGCATAGTCTGCATGGGGGTGAGAACAGAATGGGGCTGGAGCCACAGAACCAGAAATGAAGGCCAGGAGTCATCCCAGCAGGACAAAGTCCACAGGTCACTTCTTCCTTTTCCTCATCTAAAACTGCAGTGGTAGCATCTGTTCCCAGAGTGCTGTGTGGCCAAAGGCTAGCCATCAGTTTTCTTATTGATTATCAAACAGCACTTGTCATTAATGAGCTTCACATGGAGTCAATGTGATCTAGACAAAAACATCACTTGTAGGCATAAGGTTACAGTGTAATTCAAATGCTGATTTCTGGTTACAATCCTTGTTCTGAGAATCTCCTGTCTCAATGTTGTATAAACACTGCTCCTCAATTGTCCCCTGATATGTCAATAAAGAGACTTGACACCTAATTGCTGAGCAAAGGACACAACAGGGCTGGACTTCCAGCCTGCTAGAGGAGAAGGAAGGAGGTGGAGCAATCCGAGAGGTCCAGGTGACATCAGGAGAGAGAGCTACAACAGGGAAAGCTACAAACTGCAAGTATCTTAGGGTTGTACACTGGGAGGAAACCAGATTAGCTTAGAGGGTTAATAATAGAGTAATAACTGCTCAGTTATGTTGTGAAGCTTATTATTAAACAAATATAAAAGAGTCTCAGTTTTTCTGTGGTAGCCAGGTTAAGAGAGAAACCAGGAAACAAACATCATTTTTATTAAAAGGTAAGCAATTAGATAAATAACCAACAGTCACTGAAGGTTATCTGTATTCTTAATTTGTTAAAATAAACACTGAGTGAAGAAAGCTCTGTGTAATTATGTGTATTATAAGACATAAGACAAAACTACAAAAACAAAAACCTTAAAATACAAAACATTATCAAACACAAGTACCGGAAAGGCTAACACTACTACACAGTTTCAGCAGAGGACACAGCACTGCCAATGCCTGCCCACCCATCTTCTATCTGGTACATTACCTTATGATGCGGCTCAACGTTGAGCAGCAGTGGAGGAATCATGCTCACAGCCTCCTGGCGGCTAATGTTTCCCTTGGGGGAGAAAAACAAGCAACAATAAGAAAATCAGCATTTTCAAATCAGTTATTTATGGACTGCAACAGGAAAAGGTCATGTGATCTTACATGGAACAGGAAAACTTTGTATTAATGGGCAGTTGCTTGCTTTCTAAAGATAATTAACAACTCAGTAGCATTTAAGGTTAGAATGTCAAGTATGACATCAGAGGTTAGGACCACAGTCCCGGTCCTCTACCCACAGAGGTTGGGTGAGTGTCCTCTGGGCAGTCCACTATCTACAGAGTAGCAGGCAGCCAGGAGCCAAAATTCAGTGCAGGACAGAAAGTGACCAGGGCAATGACCTTTCTTCCCCACACCCTTCTCTTTCCTGGGTCTGCTGTATCAGGAGCCCAAAACGTCCACCTTCTAGATCTAAGCAGCTCCTTGCAAAAACAAGACATCAGCCACTGAGCCTATCTACATTCTTTGGGCAACCAGTCACCACCTTCTGTTGTTTTTACAAGGGCCAGGGCACAAGAGCTGGCAGACAAGACACATTCAGATGCAGACAGAGAGCCACAGGCCAGTACTACCTCAGTCACAACCCTACCACCAGCCTGGAATGTGTGGTGTACCCACAGCCCATCTGGTTTTCAGCACCTGAAACACTGGCCAAGCATCTGACACATGACAAGTCCAGGCATATGACCATCAGAACCAACATCCACACTTCCTATTTTCACCTGCCAGATGCTATCTTGAGTTTCAGGTCAGCAGTGATTCTGTGCACCTACCTGAGCTTTGATTCACTCGCCTAGGCACACTGACTCTAAGCTTCCGGTTTACCCATGTGACACCAGTTCCAAAACTCCGTAGTGCTCAGTTGCACAGCTCACTACCTAACACTCAGAAAAGCTTTCCTTCCAACAGCTACCTCCTCTTACCACAGCCTGGGTCTCCATTATCTACCTGGCTCTCTACCATCCTGGTCCCCACTCAGCCTGTCCTCTGTTCAAAACACAAGCCCAGTGCCGGGCATGGTGGCACACGCCTTTAATCCCAGCACTCAGGAGGCAGAAGCAGGCAGATTGCTGTGAGTTTGAGGCCAGCCTCGTCTACAAAGTGAGTCCAGGACAGTCAAGGATACACAGAGAAACTCTGTCTTGAAAGAGTTTCTAAACTCTTTCCAAAACTAAAACCAAAAAAACCACAAACCCAATGCTCACTAGTGATTTGCTAACCTTTTATTCAAAGGCCAATCTAGATGAGGGGCTGGGCAGAGCAAGTACAGGCAGGGATGTGGCAGCTCTCCATCCTTACTATCCAGGGAGGGAAAGCCAAGCAAACTTACGCCCTTTACCTGTTTGCACAGAAAGGCATAGTGGTGGGAAACAGCCAGAAATTGGGACCAAGCTCAATGAATAACTTTCAAATTGGTAATGGTGTCAGGAAAGAAGGAATAAGAGAAGCACATATTTCTAAAGCTTGGTGAGTAAGAGACACACTTTTTCTAGCGGCACAGAATGGTTCACTTGACTGGAAAGAGGTGGACAAAAAAAAGGAAGGGAAAATGTGAAGATTCCTAAAGACGGCGCCCCCAAGACCAAGATGGCCAGGAGAATCTCTGCCTTCCTCAAGAATGTCTGGGTGAAGGCGCTGGTGCTGGTGGTATCCTTCTTTGTCTTGGGCCTTGTTGCCCGTGATCAGCCCCTGCACCAAGTATGCAGAAGTGAACAAGAGTGACTGAAGCTGCCCAGACCAACCCAGAAGGATAGCATCCATGAAACCACAGCTACACGTGGCTACATGCATTTGTTTTCATTGCTAAAGGTTCAGCATAGGAAAAGTCCATGGCAAGATACACTAGGATAAAGTATGAAATTAGCAGTGCCAAGTAAACTATATAACTTCCATAGTCCACTAAGTGACCTTAAAATCTTGTACTTTATACGTATGATATGCAAATGAATACACATCTTAAAAGAAAAGGGAATAAAATAAACAGAAGTATCATGAATGACAGCCTGGTCCTACACTCATCCGAATTCTGCAGCCATGCCAGTCCAAGAGGCTTTAGCAAATTGACAACGGAGAGAGATGAACTTATTGTACTAGTGATTCCATGACCCAAACAAGCCCACAGAACAAGCAATAACAAGAAGTTAAAACTAACATGTCCTGACTCTCCAGGTGGAAAATAGTGCACAGAGAAAAGCACCCGACGCTTTCAGGCCCCAGCAACCCACAGGGCCCACTTACAGACTCAGTCTCGCTAACCAGGAACTGATGAAACTTTGCCAACAATGGAGACTTTCTCAAGATTTTTCGACTTAAATTTGTATGCCAGGCAAGTTCTTCAGGGTACCTAAGTAAGATGAAAGTAAGAGAGTCACCATTTTCATACAGTAAGGCACATGGAGCAGACAAGTTAAATGTTTGACAAATATCTGACCGTGCTTTTCTTCATCTATTTCTAACCAAAGTTCTGTAACACAACAAAAGTGCTTACACATAAAGCCCTACGAGCCTCCCCATGCTTGAAAAGCACCAGTGAACTCACTCTAGCTGAGTCCAATGTTACCTACAGACTGAAGAATGACACCTCCTTTGCCATTTGTGTCACTCTGTGAGGACATTTTTTCTTTATGAGGTCAGTAATTGGGACACGTGTTATCCACACCTGACCTTAACTACTCACTTGTCCGCAATAGCAGAAATAAGGGCTGTGATGTGACCCACAGCGCTGTGCTCACCAAACCTACGTAATCCAAGATCAAACTAAGCAGGTCGGGAAGTGACCAATCTGTGTCACTGCTAACTGCGACACCTGCTGCGACACCTGCGGCACGACAATCAACTCCCATTAACAATGCAGGTCAAAGGGTTCTATCTATCAGTTTACAGCCATTGTAGCAAATGGGACAATGAAGTGAAGCTGACTGGAAAACAGATACAATATAAGTGACAATTCTGAGACTTGGGAGTGACACAGAGAAACAACTTTTAGCATTTTAAGACCCGTCTCAACAGCCATGTTTTAAGATATGTGTGACTACTAAATTAGGAAAATTTAGGACTGTGGACATTATACACACAGCATCCCTCACTCACAATATTTTGAAATCATGTTTGATTTATCAGGATTTTAAAAACAAAAACAAAACACTGTTAGCTATTCATTCAGACTCAAGAAGACTCCCTCTGTAAACTCTGTACATCCTCAAAGTGGGAAAGTGGCCAGGTCCCTGCCTGAAGAGCTCCAGTGCCAGGCCCCCAGATTTCTCTAACCTGTCTAGCGCTTTCATAATAGCACTTCTAGCCTCAGTAACTGTCACAAAGGTCATCTCCAGCCCCTCAATAGGACCCTTCCCAGATTATGCTAAATTTAGGTGAAAAGTCTGAACAAAAACCCATCAACCCCTGACTTCCCACAGAAACCCACTAATTCCTAGATCCCCTAAGCCAAGAAGCAAAAAAGTGGAGCAGGGCTGAGGCTCCTGACCTCAGCTCAGCTGGGGATTCCCTCCCCTGGGAGCGGTAATACCTCTGCTGAGGAGGCTTCCTCTCAGGGTACCTCTCCATCTGAGCAGGAAGGCCAACAGAAACAATGTTAGTGCCCACTCTGCTCCCCTAGAGACAGTAATAGGGATACCCCAGCTTTGGCTCGGAGTGTTGCATTTGGGAAATAAATCTGCTGCACACTGATTTTAGTGTCTGACATCCAGTACTCATTTAAATGTACATGCTGTGTCTACCTATGCTAAGAATACTGCAAATCCAAATGGCCAATGAGAAAAGGCAAGCAATATTCCATGATTAACAAAACCCTACTGCTGGGTTATGACCACAAAGTATTACCTGAAAATAAAAGATACATATCTTTTTTCTCGTAAATAGTCAAAATGCCAGAGACGGTGGCATAGGCCTTTAATCCCAACAGAAGGGAGGCAGAGGCATTCGGGCTCTGTAAGTCCAAGGGCAGCCTGGCCTACATAGCAACTTCCAGAGCTAAACAATAAAACCCTGCCTTAAAATAAAAAGCATAAAAAGTCAAAGCCTACAAAGTTACCAGAAAACACCAAATTCACCCTTATACAGCAACTACTTAAAATATTTTTTCTTTTGTGAAAATTCTATCTCAAGGGATAGGCGGTGGTGGTGCATGCCTTTAACCTCACTGCTCAGAAGGCAGAGGCAGGTGGATCTCTGAGTTCAAGGCCAGCCTGGTCTACACAGTGAGTTCTACGACAGCCAGGGCTACACAAAGAAACCCTGTCTCAACCAAACTAAAGAAAAAAAAAATTTAAAAGAAAAGAAAAAAGAAAGAATGAAAAAAATTCTATCCCTAAACATAAAATAGGAAACTACAATTAAAACATCTGGGAGTTGACTCAGGGTACAGCGCATCTGAGCCATTATGGACCACTCCAGGTATTGAACACAGTGTTCTACAACTTAGGCACAGCGATCACAGGTAGTGAAAGGGCTCTGGTGGAAGCAGGAATGCCTGGCTGCCTGTAGGCTGCCCTGGGAAACACCCGGACCTAAGCTACAGCAGCCTGTGTTGAGCAGAGTGTGTCCTCCCTCTTGAAAGGGAGAGCATCTCCTCTGAAATTCTGACCTGGGAAACTGGATTGTAAAGAGACGTGAGAAGCCACTAAGGAACAACAAAGAAGAGGCTGGGCCCACCACCAATGAACTGAACGCAGTGTGAGACACATGAACTACGTATTGTTTGTGAACATGTACACACTAGTCTGAAGTTAATAAAAAGCATTAGGGAAAAGAACACGAAGATGCTTGAAAAGAGCCAGGTGGTGCTGGCGCACGGCTTTAATCCCAGCACTTGGGAGGCAGAGACAGGTGGATCTCTGAGTTCAAGGCCAGCCTGGTCTACAGATCAAGTCCCAAGACAGCCAGGAGACCCTGTCTCAAAAAACAAACAAACATATGCTTGAAAAGTACATCCAGGCTCTTTATGCCAACAGTGATTGCAGAGCAGAGAAACAACCAACATGAAAAAGCATTCTGTACCTACCAGCTTAGAGGCTGAGGGACTTCAACTTTCTGTCCATCTACCTCCAGGTCCTCCAACTCCTTAAAATACTTGTTCTTCAAGCAATGGAGAATCTCTTTTGCATGGCTATGAAAAAACAAGTTTCACAGCAGTCTAAAAAGGTAAGCTGATAAAACCTAGTAATTTTAATACTACAAAACTAAAACCAACTCTGAGGTTGGTTAATCACCCAGAGGTGTGTAGCCTTTTAACATTGTGACATTGCTCGTATCTAAGAATTCAATTCGGAAAGCAACACCAATCAATTTACTAAAACCAAAACCCCTCCAGTTTAACTGCGTTGTGTTGGGCCACAGGTTGGATAGACCTTAACAATAAGGTAAATGTAATACTGCAACGAATCTTGGGGATGGTGTTCACTGATGGGCAGGGACGGGAGAGGCAAGTTAAGATGTCACAAAATTTCCGTGTTGTTCAGAGGGACCCATCAAAGTCACCCATCCATGCCCCAGGAACCAAGTCTTTCTCAGGTTGCGTTTTCATTCATATTCTGACTCCCACCTACACTGCTCTGCACCTCATCTCCCTCTCAAAAGCCTCCAAGTACACGTCAGAAAAGACACATCAGACTTACCACTTGTAACCAGTGATTCTCAACGTGGCTGGGAGGGGCTCCCGGAGTGAGTTCATGAATTGGTCCCATTCTCCTTCAGGCACGATTTTGAGTTCCTGATAGTAATGCTCAAAGAGCTTGTTCTCCTTTATGATCTCGGGATACCCACCTTCCCAGCCCTGACAGGAAAGCGACAGGTGAGCAAGCCCCGACCCCCGCTAACCCGGCCCACGAGCAAGGTCCCCGACCCCCATGCCCGAGCCCACGGGGCACCCCTCTCACCGCCTGGCTGCGCTTCCTGCGGCCCTCCGTGCTGTCTTCCGTGCCCTCAGGCTGCGGTGGCTGCTGGCACCGCCGGACCCGCGCCCGCCGCCCCATGGCCCACGAGGATGCACACGCCGAACGCAGACAGCTACCCACCACAGAGCACGCACGCTGTACTTCCGGCTGCATCCCGAGGACCCCACAGCTGGGTCCTAGCAGGGGCAGTCAAGAAATATGCCTGAGAAGACACAACACGCCCTTGCCCTGCTCCAGAAAAGGGTAGCACTCCTAACAGCGAACGTGGTTCCTCACATGATCCACAAAAGCCACCGAGTGTGCCGTGAATCACTCCGTCTTACACGGAGACTCAGGCACCTGCATGGACGACCTGGTCTTGGCGCGTGCGCAGAGAGACATGGAGTGCTGCCACTCCTGTCGCTGTCAGGGAGGCCGGACTTTAGAAGGAGGGGCATGGCTGGGCGGAGCAGGATTCTGTTTGGAGTGAAAAGGTGGGGTTTTGGCTGTGTAGGCTGGGCTTTGTGGGTGTATGGAGGCGCTGGGACTCTGCTGTAGTACTGAGGGGGCGGAGCTCCGGCTGCATTCCTCGCGAGGCAAAGGAGCTCTGGGCCAATGTGCGCTCCAAGATCTGTATAGGGCGGGGCTCTCTGTTAAGGCGCCCTCTCCAAAGGTGGCGGGGGCTCCGGTGTGTGGGCGGGGCTTCGCGCAATCGGGCTCTCCTGTGGATCCCGGGCGACAGCGTCTCTTCTGCTGGTGCCTGGCTTGATGTCCTGCCCCCGCCCGAGCAGGTGGCTGGCCCCTCCCCTGGGCAAGTACGCACTGCTGGAGCGCTGGCCCTAATGGGCTGCTCTGTGCCCTCCTCCTGGGCTTATATGTGGCCCCACTTAGACTCCCGGGTATGGGGCTCGGTGCTCAACCTCAGCTATGGACGAGTTGCGCCTGCTGGACGCGCTGGTCTACCTGGAGGGTTTCATGGCTTTCGTGGTCTACGTGGGGCTCACGTTGTTGGGCTCTTCCTACGGCCGCTACTCATCGCAGTGGCACGGCCCCCGGCTTCCCGCTAGACCCTCCTGGTTCCTACAGGAGCTGCCCTCGATGGTCTGGCCGCTGTACGAGTTCGTCCGTCCTGCAGCCGCGCAAATGGGCAGCCTTCCCAACCGGGTACTGCTGGCCATGTTTCTGATCCACTACTTGCAAAGGTAATGTTCGCTCCTCCCCACACAAGTGTTTTCCGAGGACCCCGTGGCTCGGAGGTTTAATTCCAAGTTACGTGAGATTGTCTAGAAAGGGATGTAGAAAGGACCGCACGAAGTGATGAAAGCCCGTGTCTGGTCTGGCTGAGTGGTGCCTTGGTCCGGATTTCTTCTCTGGGCTAAGGAGTATCAGCGACATCACCCTAGCCGGGCGATGTTACTGCCTTTCTACTGTTTCCCCCTGGGGGAATCTCTCATAGCCGAGTGACCCAGCTTTAGCTTACTAACAACCTACTCTCTCGGAACCACTGTGGACCCCGAATGAGGACTTGAGCAATTTCAGAAATGTGTTGCCTTCTTTGTGTGAAAGGGACTAGCTTCCGAGGCACAAACAAGATCGCTTATGAGTCTTTCTCGTGATAAGTTATGTGGAAAATGCCTTAAGTTTTCGGGTTTTCTAATAAACTGGACCAGACTGTCTCTAGTTCTTGTCCCTGACTGTCCCAACATTTATAAATCAATATTCAAATGTTCTAATCTAGATTCTGAAAACTGCACAGTAAAAAAGGTCCCTCTTTGTCTAACGAAGTTGAATTCTGTGATGTTTGGGACATGGGAGAGTCTTCATCTCCTTTGATTTTGTAGATGCACCATAAAATAAGCGTTTCCTAGAGAGGCTGGGAGAACTCAATGTTGTGTTAGTAGCCTCTTTCTTACATTCCCGTGAGGAGAAGGAATGGCTTCTCAGATCCGGGGGCCACAAGTCCCTGGTGTCCAGTACAGTACAGGGGTTGATTTGCATTCCAGACCCTCTCACCAACCCAGTGACTAAATTCTGTGTGCCTCAAACTGTTGATAGAGTATTCCAGAAGTTGAGGAGATGGCTCGGTGAGTAGCCATGCACGCCCAAGGATCTGAGTTCGCATCCCATCCAAGCTTCCGCCACACCAGTACCCCTGTAGGGGCGTGGAGGGCAGCGGAGACTCCCTGAGGCTGGGGCCAGCTAGAATGGTGTACAGAGCAGTGTGCAACAAGGAAGAAGGCAGCGGCCCGTAGCTGGTGCTGTCTTCTGACCTCCACACGTGCTCTATGGCATGTATACTCCCACGTACACATACACCCACATGCACACCTGCATGCATTCACTGACCCTCCCCCACACACCTGCGTGCACTCACCACCTCCCACACACCTACATGCACTCACATCCCTATACCATCTGCCATGAACCCACACCCCCACATACATGCATGTACACACACACACCCTCCCCCACACACACCCCTGCATGCACCCACACTCCTATACCACCTGCTGTGCACCTACATACCCCACACTCCCATGTATGCACCCACACTCCACACACACACACACACACACATATACATACACACCTGCATGCACCTATACACACCCCCACACATGCAGCACATCACACACAAATAAAACTACGGAGAAAATATACTCTACCAAACAAAGCTGTAATCAAAGGTTGGGTCTATTTTTATGAAGGGAGGCCATTGCCTCTGTTTGACCATCCACTGAGCTCATGTTGATGGAAGAACCTCCATAAGATCACCGAAATGTGTCTGTGTAACGCCATCGGCTAAAAGCCGGTTCTGGGAGGCAACTGGCTAGAGTTGTTAATCTAAGTAACAAATCCCCGAGATTCCCTGTGAACTGAGAATGTAACTCAGGAGCAGAGCGTTGGCTTAAGATGTGCAGTGAAGGCTCTGTGTGGCTCTTAGTCCCTAGCAGTGGGAAAAGGGGAAAGAGGCATACGGACTGCTGGAATGAGAGCTCACGGTGCCATATTAGACTATACAGCCAAAACGATTACCAGGAGCAGCCTAAGGATTACATACAGTGTTTTGAAACTAACACGTGGCTTAAAGAGTTATAACTGGGGTGGGGGTGGGATCAACAGTCTAAGGTTAAACAGACATCCTTGCAGAAGTTATTTTTGGTATAAGGTTGTGGTGACCATTGCCCAAGGTTGTAGTGCTGGCAGAGTCCTGTGTGATAGATAAGTCTTGTCAGGAACACATGTGTGCAAGCCCCTCTTTGTGTACTTCTTAACTTCTTTATCTGTCATTAGTACTTGGCAAAAGTGAGTCTCATTTGAACAGCTGTCACCTTCTTCCCTTTGGAGGATTACTTCCTCTGAAGTGCTGGGCTTGAGTCTGATCCGGTACTGTGGACAAGGGATAGGTAACAGGAGATCAGGGTTCACAAGAACCCTCATCTCAGGCACAGCAATTCTCGGGAGCCTGCTGTGAGGCTCTTGTTACTGTGCTGAGTCTTACACAATCTTGTTACAATGCCTGCATTTATAGATGCTGTTGTGCACTAGGTGCAGAGTTCAACATGAGGAGCAGTGGCAAATACAGGCATGGACCTGGAGCCAAGCAAGCCTTAAAGATAAGCAATTGAATAAGTCGGATGACAATGAGCTGAGACCTGTTGTAACCATCAAAGCTGACCTCTCAATTCATGGAATGGGGTCTCAGTCCCCCCCACCCCCGAGATTCATGCAGCTGCAACATGTAGCATGTGCTGACATAGTCTTGCAGTAAAAATACACGTACATATGTGTGTGTTGATGAATACCAATAATCAATGTTCAGTCATATATTTAGTAAATCCTTATTTACTCCTTAATCAATAATTTCTCCCAAATAACCACACACTGAGACTGTGACTCATTCAAAGCTAAGCACAGAGCTGAGCATAATAACTAATCCATTGTCTCACTGCCAAACTATCTTCCTCCCATCCAAGACCCCCAGTACTTGCATTATTATCTTTTCTGGAATCCGTCCACTCTCCTCCTCTCTTGCACTTCTCTCTCATGGTCCCTCTCTCTATCCCCCCACCATCTGCCAACTACACCCCTCATTCTGCCTCCCTCACCCTGCTCAGCTCAATGTCAGCAATTTTCATCCAATCAGGGATAATTTGGGGAGGCCAGAGTTTCAGACATCATTTTGGGTACATGAGTATCTGCTCATAGAAGACAACAAACAAGCCGGGCGTGGTGGCGCATGCCTTTAGTCCCAGCACTCGGGAGGCAGAGGCAGGTGGATCACTTAGTTCGAGGCCAGCCTGATCTACAAAGTGAGTCCAGGACAGCTAAGGCTACACAGAGAAACCCTGTCTCGAAAAACCAAAAAAAAAAAAAGACAGCAAACAGACTTCAGGGAGCAAAATAATTAATATTAGAAGACATAGCACCAGACCAATGCTCAACACGTGTGTCCAGAACAGGTTATTGTTGGGGAATGGTCTTGCGCACTGTGGATTCAGATGATGATTTCTGTGCCCTGTGATCTGGTTGCCCTTAGGACTTCTACAGAAAATCTCCTGTATCTATGTTGTATAAAGGATGCTCCCCAATTATCTCTGATTGGTTAATAAAGAAACCAATTAGCCAATAACTGGGCAGAAGGGACCAGGAGGCGGGACTTCCGCCCCAGTAATGGGGAGGAGAAGGAGTAGTTCAACCTGAGGTTGAGAAATAGAGCAGAAGCAGGGCGGGAGACTAGACAGCAGGAAAAGGGCACACGACTGGGATGTAGCCAGGCTAGTGAAGACGGGTTAGAATAGGTGAATATCTGCCCAGTTATAGTGTCTAAAACTTGTTGAATAAATCTAATAGGTCAATTACTTGGGAACTAGAGTGGGTAGCATTCAACCTCCACAAATTTGCCATTTGCTCAGCCCCTTTGCAACCAGCTTCATCTTTATTTTTACTCTATTTCTTCTTATTCTGGGGCAATCATTCTACCACACAGAATTCTTTCTCATGCAAAAATACCCCATTGCTCTGTTTAACTTTCCTTAGCCCAAGCACACCCTGGTGCCTGTGCTCCTCCAGGATTATCTCCTCTGTTTGCTGGTTCCTTTCCACTTTGCTTATATTTTCTTCTTTGCCATTATATCTTGTAAATAACATTATTTTTTTAGCCCTCCAGTGTAGACAAAATTAGTCTACTCAATAAAAGAATCTACATTCGTCTGGTTTTTATTTCTTTTTTTCTTTGAGACAGAATTTCCCTCTGTGTAGCCCTGGCTGTCCTGGACTCGCTTTGTAGACCAGGATGGCCTCGAACTCAAAGAGTTCTGCCTGCCTCTGCCTCCCGAGTGCTGGGATTACAGGCCTGTGCCACCAGCCCAGCTTTCATCTAGTTTACCTAGCTCCCCCCCCCCAAAAAAAAACTCTTAGATTTTTCTTGTGCCCTGTATGTGAGACAAAAGTCGCCCATATTGGTATTTCATGAATTTTCACTTAACTTAGAAATTATTCAAATGCTCGGTGCCTTACCTACATAAAGAATTGGAGTGGCTGGGCATGGTGGCACACGCCTTTAATCCCACCACTTGGGAGGCGAAAGGCAGGCGGATCGCTGTGAGTTCGAGGCCAGCCTGGTCTACAAAGCTAGCCCAGGACAACCAAGGCTACACAGAGAGACTCTGTCTCGAAGGAAAAAAAAAAAAGAATTGGATTTGATCCACAGGAGAAAGAAGAGAGAAAATGAAAATGGGATAGAAAATAAGTCAATCCACTCAGAGTTTATTCAAATATTATATAATTTAACATAACTTTAAATTCTCAGCTTATATGTGTGTGATGGCACACTCTAATCCCAGAACTCTCAGTTCAAAGCCAGAGGCCCTGAAAACAACAACAACAACAACAACAACAACAACAACAACAATTTTTTTCCAACTTACATAGAAAGTTTATTTATTTAATCTATTTTAGTTTTTTGAGACAGGGTTTCTCTGTGTAGCCCTGGCTGTCTGAAACTCACTCTGGCTGGCCTTGAACTCAGAGATCTGCCTGCCTCTTCCTCTTGAGTGCTGGGACTATAGGTGTGTACCACCACTGCCCAGCTGGAAAGTTCATTTATAAATATCCCTCCCTTAGTTAGGATTTCGTTGCTGTGAAGAGACAACATGACCAGGGCAGCTCATATAAATGAAAATATTTGATCGGGCTGGCTTACAGTTTCAGAGGTTTAGTCCATTATCGTCATTGTGGGAAACATGGCAGAGTAAAGGCAGACATGGTGCTGGAAAAGGAGCTGAGAGTTCTACATAGGTGGCAGCATAGGAGACATCAAAGCCCCCCCCCATCAGTGACACACTTCCTCCAACAAGGCCACACCTCCTGATAGTGCCACTCCCTATGGGCAAGCATTCAAACACATAGGGAGTCTTTGGGGCCATGCCTTTTCAAACCAGCACAATCCCATTTACAGTCACCTAACTTCAGCCTCCAGCCAGGTTGTCCCTGGTTCCCTGGTGGCAGGGGAAGGGAACTGGGATTCTGAGAATGTGGGCAAGGGGAAGAGGGTACGCATCTCGCTGAGGAGTTGCTGGTGTACAGGTGGAGGTGCGTGCATCTTAGCTCCCTGATGGCCCAGAGCCTGGCAGCCTCAAGTCTATAAAGTTCCTTGGAGAAGTGAGAGTGACATACCATTTCCCTGGAATCCAGACATAACAGGAGGCCTTGGGGGACACGCCTGCTTTTCTGTGTCACAAGTGAGGAGCCCAGGATCAACTACGGTGGACACAGCGAGGGCAGCAGTTACTCTTAACTTGAGCCGTCTGGTCTGGGTCTCCCCCACCCCACCCCACCCCTCTCTCTCTTTCCTCCCTCCCTCCCTCCCTCCCTCCCTCCCTCCCTCCCTCCCTTCCTCCCCACCCGCCCTTTCTCTCTGAGACAGGGTTTCTCTATGTAGCCCTGGCTGTCCTGGAATTCTCTCTGTAGACAAGGCTGGCTTTGAGCTGAGAGATCCAACTGCCTCTGTCTCCCAAGTGCTGGGATTAAAGGCGTGCACCATCACTGCAAACTTGGCCTGCAATTCTAACAATTGTTTGTTTTTAAGCTTTATAAATTAATGCTTTTGAAATATTTCCTTAAAAAAAAAAAAAAAACGAGTGTAGCCGCACCTTGCACTCTCCGCTGCATGTTTGTTCTTAAGACATGCTCATGCCTGTGACTTTAAGCCCCTAGCAGAGATGCCTGTCGCTTCCCCTGGCCAGCCGACCAGGAAGAGAATGCTGACAGTCCTGACGTCATCTCTCTCAAATAGTTCACTCACCACATTTGCTTAAAGCACATGGGCTAAATACTTTTTTTAAAATGCTATGTGTTTGGGTGGTTTGCTTACATGTATATCTGTGACATAGGTACAGTGACCAAGAAGGCCAGAAGAAAGTGTCAGATACTTTGAAACAAGTGACAGATGATTGTGAACTGGGGACTAAACTTGGGTGCTCTTAGCTTCCGAGGTATCTCTCCAGCCCCGTCTTTACTGTTGTTCACAGTGTGGGCTTTAGTTGAGCTGTAGTTTCTAAGTCAGTCTTAGATGAGCTGAGTAAAGGATTTTGCCTTGCGCCACAATTTACAACAGGTGTGCCCATGTAACACACACAAATCAAGAAATCAGAGAGCTCTTATTTAGTCAGGAATCAGAACAACACTGCCAACACATCTATCATTAAAAGGATGGAATCCAAATTATACTTCTGACAAAATGGGACAAGTTTCAGCTTTGGGTTTTTCATTTTCCTTAATAAGTAGTAATCAACCAAAACAAATCATTTGGGTTAAAGCAGGTCCCATAACAGTGTTTTTTGCTTTGTGGTTGGTTGGTTTCTTTGGCACAGGATCTCACTGTGTAGCCCAGGATGGCCTTCCACTTTTGATCCTCCTGTCTCAGACTCATGAGTGCTGGGGTAAAAGTCTGCCCATCCTGCCCAGCTTCTCTATCTGTCCGTTCCTTCCTTTCTTCCTGTTCCCATGTTGCCTTCTTTCAATGCTTTGTGAGTTTAGGGATTAACACTTAGTTGTTTACATTTTAGGTAGGCCTGTAAGAAGAGTACTCCACAAGCCCTTGCACTTTAATATCAGAATTTCTCAGTTTCCAATAACTAGTCAGTGCAGGTGGGCGCCGTCTTAAAGTGGTGTTTGCAGAGTCCTGGGTTTCCGTGTCCCTTGTGGCAGACAAAGCTTATACCAGACAAAGGCATCTTTTATTGTTGCTTTGAGTGCAGGGGTTTGACCTAGACAGGAAGGTGGTTGAATACGAAGACACACCTATTTCACCATCCTAAGCAGTGGGAAGTGAAGCCAAACAAACTAATATGGTTATTACCACTTTTGGACATAAATAACAAGCAAGGGTTAGACACAGAGCTTTGGGAGGAGCAGAGGACAGCTAGAGAAACACCAGCACGTTGCGGGTTTTCCACACTCAAGAGAGTTGAGGTAAGATGGGCTTTGCAAAGATAACTGAGGAGAAAATTACAGAAAATACAGATCAAAGGATCTGTAATAAAGGCGGTATCCGCCCAGGGCAAAGCACCATGTATGAGTTGAGTTACTTTTCTGTCGCTTTGATAAAACACCGTGATCAAGGAAACTTAGAGAAGGAAGGAAGTGTTGTTTGGGGCTATGGCTCTGGAGGGCTAAGAGTCTATCACCTTGGCATGGTGGCAAAACAGCTGAGAGGTTGCATCTCAAATCAAAAGCAGAAAACAGAATGAACTCAAAGTGGCAGTCTCTACACTCTCAAAACAGTCCCCAGTGAGACACTTCCTCCAGCAAGGCCACGTCTCCTAAGCCTCCCCAAACAGGGAACTAAACATCGAAATACTGTACTATAGGAGACATCTTGTCATTGAAACCACCACAGCCTAGTTGTGTCTTCAGCCAAGGACAATACAGGCCATAAACTTTAAGCCCCTACCCAGATCTAGCCAATGGACAGGACATTCTCCACAGTTGAGTGGAGAGTGGGTTATGACTTTCACATGTACTCTGGTGCCTCATATTTGACCACATCCCCTGGAAGGGGAGACCTGGTGGCACTCAGAGGAAGGATAGCAGGCTACCAAGAAGAGACTTGATGCTCTATGAGTATATAAAGGGGGAGGAGGTCCCCCTCAGGCACAGTCATAGGGGTAGGGAGTAAGGGGAAAATGGGAGGGAGGGAGGAATGGGAGGATACAAGGGATGGGATAACCATTGAGATGTAACAAGAATAAATTAATAATAATAAAAAAAAGATTTTGGTGTTTTGTAAGGTAGCTGGTTTTGCAAGCCTTGCTGCCAGCGGAGCCTTTAGCAAGAACAGACTAACAGGTATCCGCGCAGCAGGTCGCTTCCCCTCATTACCTTCCAAACTGATTTATCTGTGCTTTCACTGTTATTTGATTTGGCAGTAAGAGCATTTTTAGAGACAGGGTCTTACTGCATGGCCCTGGCTGGCTTGGAGCTTGATACGTACAACAGGATCAATGTCTGGCCTGGAACTCACAGAAATCCTTCTGCCTCTGCCTCCAGAGTGCCTGGATTAAAAATGTGTACCTCCCCAGTTGACTTTATCTGTTTTGTTTTGTTTTAATAGAGTCTGACAAACTAAGAGCATTCCCTAAGAGTCGGCCTGTTGTCACAAGGCTAGCCCAACACCATCATTTATTGGGGAGTAAATTCCTATGTGGTACTAGATTTCCCAGCAATATCATGAGCTGTTTCTCCCTGGAGCCTCAGCATGTAGGATTGGCATTCATGATAAATAGTCTGCTATCCAAACAGCTCACAGAGCAGTGGCACATCTGAGGGTATGATGGATTATGAGAGTCACTGTTTCATCTCGGCGTACATATGGGCCTGTCTGTGTACATTCCTGGCAGGCTCTACGCCAGCGAAGAACTTCTGCAAAGATGAGGTTAGAAACAAAGACAGGGTTTCCTAAACTTCTATTTAGCATTCTGGGTCAAAGCCTTTGGGTTTGAAAATCCATGATTAATTGTAGGCAAGTAAGAGAGTGGAGGCACCCCTGCAAATGCAAGTCTCTTCTACAGTCGCAGAGGCCGGGCAGAGCCTTCTAGAGAAAGGCCAGCCTTGAGCACACCACCTAGTGCTGACTTTGGGCTGCTGGTTGGGGGACTGGTGGCACTAGTGTCCTGATATCAGTGGATCATTCATTTGTTTATTTTTAATTGGTTTTTTAAAAATAGCATTTAAAATAATAAGCAACTGGTTGTGTGAGTGCTCTGTGTTGGTCGCTCCTCTCCACTTCCCTAGCCTGTGCCTCCACGCTCACCTGTTGGCCCCTTCCCTCTCCCCAATTTCTGTCCTTCTGCTTTCAAGTCTCATCTCTTCTGATGTCTTTTCATCCTCTCTGCCCCCCTTGTGAGACACCATGTGGTTGCTGGGAATTGAACTCAGGACCTTCAGAAGAACAGCCAGTGCTGTTAACCTCTGAGCCATATCTCCAGCCCCTATGTCCCTGTTAAAATCTTTCCCCCCTCCTCAAGGAGGTCCCAATTCCAGTTTTGTGACCTGTACCAGTGTGAACATATGTTTGGACGGACGGACAGACAGACAGACAGACACACACACACACACACACACACACACACATACACACACATACTAAAACTTAGGACCTGCCCACGAGAAGGAATATGCAGTATTTGTCTCACTGAAGCTTGCTTATTTTGCTTAACACAGGGATCTCGGGTTCTGTCCACTTCCCTGCAAAAGCCACAACCCTGTTTCTTTGTGACTGACTGATAGAGAACTGTCCCAAAAGAACTTATTTTGCCAGGTATAGTTTTTAAAACTGCTGCAAAATACTTGTGTGTGTGATGGGAGGGTGGAGGGAGAGATGCATGTCACCAGACACACAGCCCATATGGGTCAACAATATTTAATTTTCCCAGTAGAAAAGATAAGCAGTTTCCATTCTCCTCAAGCATCTTACTTATTAAACGGCCATTCGAGCTCCATTGGCAAGTCCTGGAAGAAAACCAGGTTGGAAACAACATGTAGTGCTGCTAAGAAGCCAGTGCAGCCAGTCTGGCAAACTCCCGCGCCCTTGCTGGTACAGGGTGTTGCTGGTGATACAAGGCTAACGACAGAGCAGTGGAGAATAGGGTTGAATGGCCAAAGCCCAGAAGTGGTGCTAACAGAGTCTGGCCTGGCTCCTGTGTGACTACTGCACCACAGGAAAGCCAGACCCTGGCCCTGGGAATATGAACCTTCTGTGATGCTGAGGACAGGAGGAGGGAGGGTAGAGGCACAGTGGTGCCCGGGAGGTAGCCACGCAATGGCAGTAGCCTGTATTCTTTTGGGAGTCTCTTGGACTCAAAGGGAGGCTTCCCATGCTTGACACTGGGGCCTTTGTTAATAGTCTGGCTCTTGAGACAAACAAAAGGTGCAATTACTGGCACCAGTCTGTGGTGTGCAATTTCAGTAGTACAGTTGAGAAGGTCGTAATTCTTTTGGGTCCATTCCTTGATATGCACGTTGCATACTATTAGAACCTTGCAGATGAATTTCTTCCCATCAAATATTAGATGGCAACTTCCAAGTACCCAAAGAGATTTTTAAAACATGAAGGTTCCAACTCACAAAACACTGGCCAAGCCACAGCCTGAGTGTAGAAATTATGTCTATTGCAAATTTACATGATAATAGAGATTTCATGTTTGGACACCCTGGGGGAAGAAATCTATAAAGCATTTGACAAGACTTTAGGTTCCAAAACCTTGACGTTAAACTGTGGTATGTTTCGCACGTTGATGCAGAACACTGCCTCTGAAGTTTCAGGCGAATCACGAGGAAATCTGCAGAGAAGCTGCTTCCAGAAGCGCCGCAGAGCCCACCTCCTTTAGAACGTGGGTAGCCACCAAATTGCCGTGCCAGAGCATGGCAGCAGTGCAGCCCGTTCCTCATGCTCTAAGCGAAGGTGATGGTGTGGTCCATGGCGTACCAGATCTGTCGATGGGCGATGCCCTTCCCCATCTGGTGGACAAGGACTGTCAGATGCAGCAAGGAGGAGGAACACACACAGAGAGCAGGACTTCATGCTCAGAAACACCCAGGCAGTATTTGTGACCAGTTCAGAATGTAGCACTGAATTTAGGACGAGTTGGAGAAAACCGATCAAAGTTTGCCATCTGTGATTCCAATATCCCAGAGAAGTGGCTACCCACAGAGCCTTATCCAACGTGTCATTCATCCCTTGGAACTCTGTCGCATTAGCCTAGAAACTTTGGTCAGACTGTTTATTTTTGCATCTGTTCTGTGTGTCTTAATCTTGTTGATATTCTTTGCTCTTTTTGAACTTTCAATCCTGGGGATTAAACTCAAATTATGTTCATAAGACAAGATATCAGTCTGCCACCAGAAAACTGGATTTTAACAGGCATGGTTTTTTTTTTTAACTTTTATTTTTTTAGCTTACTTTTATTACTTTAAACTACGTGTCTGGCTGGTTGGTGGTGGCACACCACCTTTAATCCTAGCACTTGGGAAACAGAGGTAGGCAGGATCTCTGAGTTCGAGGCCAGCCTGGTCTACAGAGCAAGTTCCTGGACAGCTAGAGCTGCACAGAGAAACCCTCCCTGTCTTGGAAAGCCAAAACAGAAACCAAAAATAACTCTGTGTGTGGTTGTATGTGTGTGTGTCTGTGTGTGTGTGTGTGTGTGTCTGTGTGTGTGTGTGTGTGTGTGTGTGTATGTGTAGAGTGTGCACACCAGTGCTGGTACACACAGAGGCCACAGCGTCAGCTTGCATTGGATAGTTTTAGGGTAGGAGGACTTGCCTAGTTTTCTTTGAGTCAACGTATCTACTTCATAGTCTGTATGATTAGAATCCTGAATACTGCAATTGATGAACCATGATGTACAGCTAGTCCTTTATCTAAAACCCCCTGATTTTAGCATAGAGAAAATCAATACGAATGTGAACCAAGGGTGACATCTATACAAGAAAACAAACTGAAAACCCCAAATCGTGTAAGGAGTGATGCAGAAGCAGACCCTCGAGTTCTGAAGCTTGTTTCTGGCTTGTGTTTCCTAAGGACGCTGGTATTCCCGTTCCTAATCCAGGGAGGGAAACCCACCATGCTGTTTACCTTTGTCTCGGCATTCCTGTTCTGCACCTTCAACGGCTACCTGCAGAGCAGATACCTGAGCCAGTTTGCCGTGTATGCTGAAGACTGGGTGGCCCATCCCTGTTTCCTGACGGGTGAGTGCACACAAGTCATGCCTTCCATTCATGCCCCAGAAGCTTCTGTCAGAAAGCCCGCACTACAGAGGGAATCACAAGTCTGTCCTGCGACCCCTGCAGGGGAGCTAAAGCAAGGAGGGTGAGGCTGCTTCCCTTGCTCAGCGCAGGAGGGAGACCTAAGAGGTGCCTTGCTCCTGCTGCTCCTGAAGCATGTGCTGAAATGGGGAGAACTTGGAGGGAGCAGCAAGCTGCAGCTGGGAGAGGACACTTGGTGATGCATTGGCTGCTTCCGCATCACCTGTTTGTGGGGTCAGAAGCTGGCAGTCAAGAATAAGAGGAGGGATTGCCTCTCTCTCTCTCTCTCTCTCTCTCTCTCTCTCTCTCTCTCTCTCTCTCTGTGTGTGTGTGTGTGTATGTGTCTCTCTCTCTCTCTCTCTCTCTCTCTCTCTGTCTGTCTCTTGTCTCTCTCTCTCTCTCTCTGTGTGTGTGTGTGTGTGTGTGTATGTGTCTCTCTCTCTCTCTCTCTCTCTCTCTCTCTGTGTGTGTGTGTGTGTGTGTGTATGTGTGTGTGTGTCTCTCTCTCTCTCTCTCTGTCTGTCTCTTGTCTCTCTCTCTCTCTCTCTGTGTGTGTGTGTGTGTGTGTGTATGTGTCTCTCTCTCTCTCTCTCTTTCTCTCTCTCTGTGTGTGTGTGTGTGTGTGTGTATGTGTGTGTGTGTCTCTCTCTCTCTCTCTCTCTGTCTCTTGTCTCTCTCTCTCTCTCTCTCTCTCTCTCTCTCTCTCTCTCTCTTGTATGTGTCTGTCTGTCTTCTTTATTTTTAGTAAATGATGTTTCTCAAACACTTTTTTTTTATTATTTATTTACTTATTTATTTTGGTTTTTTCAAAACAGGGTTTCTCTGTATAGCCTTGACTGTCCTGGACTCACTTTTGTAGACCAGGCTGGCCTCGAAGTCACAAGGATCCTCCTGCCTCTGCCTCCCAAGTGCTGGGATTAAAGGAGTGTGCCACCACCACCCAGCTAATTTATGTTTTCAGAATTTCATACATGAATATTGTGTTTATAACCTTTCCATCCCTCCCTCTCCCTCCTCCTCCAACTCTCTCATGCCTCCCCAGCTTCCTCTCATATTCCCTTTTCTTTAATTATTGCCACACACACACACACACACACACACATACACACACACACACACACACACACACACACACACACAAAATCTACTGAGTCCTTTTGGTGTTGCTCGTTTGTGTATGTGTTTAGGTCTGGCCATTTGGGATTGGATGACCCACCATGGAGCTCATCCCTAGAGAAGTACATTCTCCCTCCTTCTCAGCCCTTGGTTGACCGTAGCCTTCATCTTTTGAAAATTCCCCAACCACACTGGCATGCCAACTGGAGTCTTGTTTAGGCACCCATTCTCTGGAGATTTCATGGGTGCATCTTCCCCATCATGTCCAGAGGACACGCTGTCACGGCAGATGTCCTGGTCCTCTGGCTCTTACATGCCTTACGCCCCCTCTTCCTTCATGTTTCCCGAACCTTAACTGTAGAGCTTGTGTTACGGATGTTTATGTCCGAGTTGGGCACTCGCAGCCAGCTGCCCTCTGCGTTGTGAGAGGTGTAGATTTCTGTAATGGTGTCTGCTACAAAGAGAAGCTTACGAGACAGAGGAGGGCGCTACGCTCGCCAGGATGGGTTGGAGCGGAGGCTGCCTGACTCCAGATAGGCCTGCGTCTCAGGTGAACCAAAAGAATCATTTCTGTGTGAATTCTTGGGATCACTCTGATAACATCCTTTCCGCCTGTGGGTGGCCAACATCTAAACCTTGTCATTGTCATCGGACAGATCACTTCACGGGGAGGCAGCTTTACCTGAGCTGCCTGTTAACTGTTTACGGACCTCTCGGCTTCTCCACCATTGGATGGAAGGATGTGGAAGTGGCATGCCAGCGGGAAGCAAGGCAGAGTCCCCATTTGTAGGTGGCTTTCATACTGTGCAGTGCTTTGTGGGAGGCAGGAAGCTGCATGGATAGGTAGTTGTCCTTAAGCTAGTTACTGCCAGGAGCAAAGTTCTAACAGAAAACTTGTCCTAGCCCTAATGTGCTTAGTCTGAAAGCTTTGCCACCTCACGTAACAGTCGGAGGAGGGGTCTCAGACAGCAGTGGTGTGCGCGATGGGGGGGGAGAGCTGCAGCACGGAAATGCACAGCCTGTTTGCAGACTCCCGGTATACGCAAGGAGGCTGAGGCAAAGGGAAGGCGGTGGGGGTGGCAGTGATTACAAAGATAGCAAAGGTGGAATCTAGTCAGCCTTCACTATTCTGAGGCATACCTCTTACAGACACAACTTCTAGAAGGTGCTGGGTAAGGCTATGGTTCTGGCAGAACCTGTGTGGTAGTTCCTACATGGATACATGAATGTCATCCCCCCTTCACTCTATTGTTTGTGCATGGATACATGCATGCGTCCACTCTGTCATCCTACATGTATACATGCATATGCCTACTTTATTATCTTATATGTATACATGCATGTGTCCACTCAATTATCCTACATGTATACATGCATGCCCCCTCTATCCTACATGTATACATGCATGCCCCCTCTATCCTACATGTATACATGCATGCCCCCTCTATCCTACATGTATACATGCATGCTCCCCACCCCTCACACTATTATTTCTACATGTACATGTGCATCCTCTCCTCCGGCTCTGTTTACTTATGTATTGTAGTTAGGGTTTGGCAAAACAGGATCCCTTTTAACTCGGGTAACATATCAGTTGTTAGCCTCCTTGCTGTGACAAAATACAAGGCTTTGAAAGCTACATGAAGAAGGAATTATAGGGGCTCACAGTTTGAGGGCACGATGCGTCATGCCAGGGAAGGTGTGGTAGCAGGAGAGTGAGGTGGCTGGTCACACTGCATCCAGTCAGGAAGCAGAGAGAGATGAGTGTTGGAGCTCAGCTCGCTTTCCCTTCTTTATTCCGCTCAGGACCTTAGTCCGTGGAAGGTGCCACCCATGCCCAGGGTGGATCTCCTCACCTCAGTTAGAGGTGAAGGAGAGGTGAGGACCAGAGCTAGGCTCCTAGGATCTACCCAGGAGCCCTCTCACAGACGCATCCAGAGGTCTGCGTAAGCTCCCTTTCCCAGCCAGCAGCAGGCTTTACATCTCCATTTTACGCTGGGCACTCGCCCTTTTAAGCAGCGAACAGTGGCCATGCTACAGCTAGATGCTTTCCTGTCTTACACTTTTTCCTCCAAACATTATTTAATACAGCCTCACTTTGGTTCTCAGGACATGGACAGAACGCTGCCAGTCTTTGCCAGAATGTGACACAAATGGCTCCTAGCCCAGTTCCTGCGAGGACCTGTGTTCCCCTCCAAGACCATGTGAAGCAGGTCTCCACTGCTGGTGTTTCTCTCTGAGTTCTGACTTCTGAACTCCCAGCAGGATGGGCCACTGAGCTCTGCTTGCATCCTTCTGTGGGTTTTCTAACGCAAAGCTCCAACTCCCCACTCCTACTGTGGACCACTTCTACCTTAGAGGGACAAGTGGTCAGGCTGACCACAGCGGTAGCTGTAACCCTACTTCCAGTTTCTGTTGGTTTTCTGCTTTTGTAGCAAAAATCACAATTTGAGAGGACAGCCCATTGTGTCCAGTTTCTGTTGGTTTTCTGCTTTTGTAGCAAAAATCACAATTTGAGAGGACAGCCCATTGTGTCCGGGAAGGCTTGGTGGTGAAGGCAGGAGTTAAATTAACATTGTGTCAGCCATCAGGACGCAGAGAGAGGTGAGCAGCTTCAGCACACTGGCTCCCCTTTAATTTACTCCTGGGCCAGGCCGTGGAATGGTGCTGCTCACATTCACAGCGGATCTTCTTGCTCCAGTTAACTCATGCAGACATGTCCAGATGTTTGTCTTTTTGACGTCTCTGGACCCTGTCAAGTTGACAGTCAGTCTTGAACCATCACAGACACAATTTTAAAGGCTTTATATGCTTTTAAAATCCCACAAATCAAACCCACTGTATATCTTGGAGGCACACAAGTGCTAGTTTGCTTCCAGTCTCAGCATAGTCTCTCAGAAGGGAAATGGGGTAAACATGGGGTCTGGACAATTTGCTTTTCTTTGTAACTTTATTTAAAAGTCAAATTATATAGCTGTAATATTCACACTCCAGAAATACAAAGAACTAGCGAGTCCACCCTAGTCATGAGGGTACAGTAAGCCTTATCACGGCGTTTGATATGTTGGGAAGAAATGACATTTGCAGTGGCAGTCAGGATAAGGAGGCCCAGAGGCTTGCTCCAAGGGATCTGTTTACTACAAGAGGCTGTCCCTCGGCCTGGCCAATTCCACAGTTCCCCGAGTACATGTAGTGCTGATAACAGTGGTAACACCATTTGGCCTTCACATTTTTAGTATCTCAGAAAAATCAGAGTTGCCTTTTTGTATCAGAGTCCTTTCTTGTTACAAAGCAAAGTCTTGGCATGTCGCCTTTTCTTGCTGAAAAGAAAAGAACCGGTGTGATGCCGATGCTTCTTGTGATGCCCTCCTGTGAGAGCCTCTTTCCTGACCTCTGAGCCAAAGCCTCACACTCTGCTTCTTAAGAAATAGAACACTCCTGAGGAAACACTTGGGGTGGGGGCACCTCTTACGTGCTGGAGGTGCCAGCGAGAGCCGTGTCATTTCTAGACCCTTGGGGATGGAAGGGGAGGAGGAGCCAAGTGGCAGAGGGGAACTGACCGGGGAGCAGGGAGCAGGTTAATAAGGTGAAAGCCGGAGATGTGCACTACAGAACTGGAAGGGAAGGAGAGAAGAGGACCAGAGATGGGGTCCCAGGGTCAGTGCCTTCTCCCCAGTGGTAGAGTGTGGAGCCAGTTAGACATTTACCTCTCCTTCTATGGGGAGGAGACTATAAGCAACTCCCTGTGCAATTTTCCTGAGGAAAAGGGGAGGCAAACATTCTTGCAGGATAGTTCCCCTCTGCCTGGGTCATAAGTACCGTTCTCTGTTCCTGTCGTGGTAAAAACACAGATGGAGACCATGAATTGGGTCAGAGTGTTTTGGGTAGAATAGCTATCTACAAACATGCTCAAGGAAGCAGCCTATTGCTGTAGCTGTCTGCCAGCTACGGCTCATACACATGCTAACACTGGTACAAAGGATTGCGGTGTGCTGTTCAGTTGAGCGTGGCTTTCTGAAGTCTGCCAGTTATTAACTATAATAATCTCGTTTATTCTTTAGGTTCTGCCCTGTGGTTAGCGGGCATGGTGATAAACATCCATTCGGACCACATCCTGAGGAATCTGAGAAAACCAGGGGAAACTGGATACAAAATACCCACGGGTAGGTGCAAAGTCGCTCTGCACGCTGCCAACCTGTTACGGTTTCTCCGCTCTGAAGGCTTTCAGTATGGGCCACAGTTAGGACAGTTCACTTAGGACCAGGTCTGGCTTCTGGGAAGACGATAAAGCAGTGGAGGGGGTGTGTGTTTGGAGAAGGGATGAGGATGACTTACAGGCTGCAGGATGCTCTGTCCAGCACTGCGATGGAATGGCTTTTTTCATAGAATCTCCCTCTTGGAAACTATATAAAATATTGGATAGGAGTGTTTGTTTGTTTGTTTGTTTGTTTGTTTGTTTTAAGAAAACCTTTTAAAAATACATTAGTTTGTTGCCAGGAAAAGCGGCCATCAGGAGACAAAATCTGAGTGTGTGCTGGAGCTCAAAGAAGACTGTGTGACTGTGTGTGTGACTGGTGCCCCTCTGGCTCACTTATAGCCCAGTTTCATGGCCCTTGGTCCATCTGAGAAACCTAAAGCTGTGCATGGGTTATGTTCCCTGTGGTCTTTCGTGCAGTGCATCCGCTGACCTGACTGCAAAGCTCCAGAGGCATCTGTTTTCAACCACAACCGCTTAGCCCTCACTGGTGCACCATGCCCAGAGGAAAGGATGTTCAAAAGTCGTGCACCCCATGAGGGACCTGAGAATAGAAACTCCTCCACTAACCTAGAGGACTGCATAGGGGCAGATTTTAACATGGAGATGATACTGATGCGTAAAGGGGTCAACAGCTAAGCACTGGGAAAGTAGACAGTAGTTTTTAAAGGCAAGACAGCATTGTGGGTGAACCCATTGTGGGTGGAAAAAGCACTTGAAGTTGATTAACAACAAAAATAAGATGTCCAAATTAATTAATTAAACCACACCAAATTTCAAATTACTCCCAACTCCCGAGAGAGTCAGAAAGCGGTAGAGCCATCCCCCAGAAGTTACAGACCTCTGATAGGCTGTTGTGTGACTTCCGAGGAGATAGGAGCAAGCACCTGTTCCCCCAAGGCAGGGTACCAATGGCAGACCAGAGAAAAGGTTCCACCTCAGTTTACTGGAGTGACCTAGTGGTTTGGTTAGTGTTGCATATGGGAGCATGAATGACTCAGAGGCAGCTGAGGCTCCCACAGCCCAGGTAATGAGTCACACAACCTGCATTGCTGGAGTTCCCTGCCTGACTTGCCCACAGAGAGTTTGACAGGTTAGTGAAGGAAGAAGAGCGCCGAGGGAAACAGTACTACATAGATGTGATGCAGGGTGAGCTCTGAGGGAAACAACACCACACAGATGTGATGCAGGGTGAGCTCTGAGGGAAACAACACCACACAGATGTGATGCAGGGTGAGCTCTGAGGGAAATAACACTATACAGATGTGATGCAGGCTGAGCTCTGAGGGAAGTAACACCATACAGATGTGATGCAGGGTGAGCTCTGAGGGAAATAACACTATACAGATGTGATGCAGGGTGAGCTCTGAGGGAAATAACACTATACAGATGTGATGCAGGGTGAGCTCTGAGGGAAGTAACACTATACAGATGTGATACAGGGTGATCTCTGAGGGAAACAACACTATACAGATGTGATGCAGGGTGAGCTCTGAGGGAAACAACACTATACAGATGTGATGCAGGATGAGCTCTGAGGGAAATAACACCACACAGATGTGATGCAGGCTGAGCTCTGAGGGAAATAACACTATACAGATGTGATGCAGGGTGATCTCTGAGGGAAACAACACTATACAGATGTGATGCAGGATGAGCTCTGAGGGAAATAACACCACACAGATGTGATGCAGGCTGAGCTCTGAGGGAAGTAACACTATACAGATGTGATGCAGGGTGAGCTCTGAGGGAAATAACACCACACAGATGTGATGCAGGATGAGCTCTGAGGGAAATAACACCACACAGATGTGATGCAGGCTGAGCTCTGAAGGATGGAAGAGGTGCTGCTGAGGTTCTGCATTCATGACAGCAGCCAACTGTAACTCTGCAAAGGATCCATCTCCTGGAGAGTACATGCACCTGCCTCTGGCCTCACATCCACATCTGCATGATAAACACCTGATTCCAGATATGGGGGACGAGGCATCAGATCCAGGGAACAGAATAGAAGGATGTATGAAGTGCACACACCATGGCAGTGACAGGTTCAAGAAACATCGCATCTAAAAGTTCTAGCATCTCTTTCATCCCCGAAGCCTGTTAAGGAGGAAGGACTTGTTTTTGGATGCAGATAGGAGGGGCTTGGGAGGTATGGCAGAATTTCATGGCTGGAACTGCGCACACTGGGCGTCAAGAAGGAGACAGATGGAGCTGAAATCAGGCCTGGCCTAGAAAAACTCGGAAGGCCCATCCACCTCAACTGCTCCCAAAATGGTGCCCGGAACTGAGGCCCAAAGGTGAGTCTACAGAGGACATGTCACAGTCACTGACACTCATATAATGCAGAGATGGCAGGACCCCAGGGGAGGGTCCTGCCTAGCCAGAGTGGCCACACAAAAGCTCAGAGGCCCGATGAGTGCAGCAGCCTGTCCAGCTCAGCACATGGCAGTAGAAATGCCACAAAAACTTGTACCCTTTTCTATTCAAAAAGATTTTTTTCCTTTTCATTCAAACTTCTCAGTGCGTATTCATGGCTGGCTTAGAGCTTGCCATGTACGTGAGGCTGGCCCCAAGCTCCCAGAGATCCCCCTGCCACTGCTTCCCGAGGGTTGGTGTCAAAGGCATGCGCCACCACACCCAGCTTCTTGCATTTCTTGATGCCAGTTGCATATTTACATCCTAAGCCAACATCACGAAACCTGAAGAACAGGAAAGGTGAAAGTCAGGACAGCTTTGTGGACACACCGCAGGGGAAACAACCTCGAAACCTGCCTCAACAGGAATGCCTCTCACTGAGCAGAGCAAGTTGCTGCTGACATCCCGATGGCTTTGGGGACAGAAATGAAGCCGGCTGCAGCACCAGCACCCATTGGCTGGATGGCAGCAGAGCTCTGCTCGCTCCAAGCCTGGTTCCCTGCCTGCTACAGGCAAAATGGCCTTAATCCTGCAGTGAGAAAAAACCACCTCCTTATCTGCAGTAGCACATCTCCCAGGGGCCTCCAGGGCCCTTAGAACAAGCTGAGCAGAGGTGCAAAGGCTAGTGTCTCCCAGACAACACATGCTACCAGCATGCAGAAAAAGCAAGGCGGGAACTGTGGGGCTAGGGCGGAATTCTCTTCTAACATTCACTTATAATCTTTTGAGTTAAGAGGCACACCAAGAACAACAAAAACGCCAGCAGAACAACCAACTGGGCTCACAGAAGGACGTGAAGCCGTGGAGACTGGCTTCCATGGTAGCTGCAGCAAGCAGAGCAGGGTGGGGCCCTGGGTGTGCCTATTGCAGGACACAGAACACACCCTGAAAACCAATTCAAGAAAGCCTTGCTGGGGAAGCTGCAGCCTCAAGCCTGCCTTTCAGAGGAGCTCAGCACACATGGAGGGAAACTGACAGAAAGCCATCGGCTGCCCTTGGAGAATCTGCTTAGTGGCTACTCAGATCCTGGACGGTGTTCCCAAGGGGGAAACACAGGTTTTTGCCCTAGAATCCATCAAAAATATCCTGTCAGCAGTTTTGAAGATCCAAGGCACAGGGTGGTACGTGTGACAGCTCTGAGTCTTAAACTGAGACTTACCCCCATGTTCTGCATCTTAAGAGGCTCTTCAAATGTGACACTAAGCAAGGTCACAGCTTCTCACTCACAGTGTCTGTGCTCAGTGACTGAGTCACACCCTGCAAAGTTGTTTACCAGAGCTGATGGTTAAACTGGTGTCACCACCGGCCAAGGCCAAGTGGGGCTGTTTGGCTGGTGGATGCAGAGTCAGGAGTTGACAAGGAGATAGGATCCCAGCTTGTCCGCACATGCAGGTGCAGCGGCCATGCAATCCTGACCAGGATAAAGGACAGGCACTGTGGGCTGTTGGGGACAGTGACAGTCCACTGCATTATTTTGTTCAATTAAGACATTTTAAAGAGAAGATAAAGGCTTGGTTGGCTAGTTAGCAGGCCCCAGGGTTCCGTGTGCCTCCATCTCTTCAGAACTGAGATTGCAAGAGTACATCCCCATGCTTGGCTTTTTATGTGGGTGGTGGGTATTAAAATCTAGCCCTTGTGCTTACAGGCAAGTGACGTGCTATCTGATCTGTCTTTACAGATTATAAAGTTAGCTTAGAGCAGGGTATTAGGCAATGCATTCATTTGTAATGTCTTATACACACTTGTCCTGTGCTGCCTTGTTATGTGGCATCCTTACGCTGCCTTGTATTAAAGGGACAGCACCTAGCAGAGTTATGCATGGGATTCTTAAATAGCTGTGTGCTTACCAGCCCATGCTGGATACCAAAGAGAAAGGTCACTTAGTGTCCTGTTGCAGCTTCCACCCCAGGTTGGGGTGGTGGGGCATTTGAAGGGAGGCTTGAGAGGTACCCACTTAAAGGATTCAGGCAATTTTTTTTCATTTTTCATTATTGTTACCATCATCATCATCATCATCATCATGTGGGCGTGTGTATGTGTATATGCAAGGGCGCACACATAACCACAGCACATGTATAGAGGTCAGAGGAGCTCACAGGAATCAGTTCTCCCCTGTCAACCTGTGGGTTCTGTGAGTTGAACTTGGGTCATCAAGGTTGGCCGCAAGCACCCTTACCTACCTTTGGCCACACTTCCACACGCTGGCCCTCCTTCGCATGCTAGTCCCAACCCTGAGGTTTCAGCCTTTCTCCTAGGCCCTATGTATACACTAAGTCCCTTTTCATACCACTAAGATACTTTGTTTCTCAAGAAGGACCTCACCTATTCTGTGCTGAGATAACAGTCATGTGTCACCATGTCTCCTTCTCTTTCTATGGGAGTGAGTCTGACAGTGTCATCCCAAGAAAGTGTCTGAAGCAACAAGTCATCCTCTACAACCCCCTGGGCTCGCTCCACAGATGTTTGTAGACAGCAATTCTTAGAAGCCCAGAACCTGAGGTGCACACATGCACGTGTGTGCATGCGTGCACATGCATACATGCACACACATAAGCACACATTAAAAACCCTAGAATTTGAAACTATAATTTTTAACCATGCCTTAGATCCCAGACCGTCTGAACTATCTCCCTTTCCCTCAGTGCTGTGTCCTTGTACAGCTCCAGGGACTTGGACCTGACTGGGACAGTGAGGGAATAAAAAAAAATGGCAGTCACACAGAAAACCTGGTGGCCCTGCAGGCCTCTGGAAGCTGATCGTGTTTATTATATTGTGTTGGGCTGAGAGCCGAGGTTACTGTATAGAGCCGATTCAGAGGCGGGGTGTGTGGTGTACGACTGGCTGAAGGAGGGAGGCTTAGCTGGTCTTGATAGAAGGTCCGTCCTCTCTGCAGGGAGCGGTCTTTAGGCTGTATCTGTGGGGAGAAAGCTGGGCAGCATATTCTTCCAGCACACCCTGTTAATGACCATACATGGACCAGAGAAAGGCTTTCCCATTCCTCTGAGCCCCACTCAGGAAAGGCGTTTTCATCCCTGTAGGACTGAGACCAGGTTCCTTGACTTGACCATGCCCATGTCAACACAAACATCCACTCAAGACTTCACACACTCAGGACTTCCTTGGCTCCCTATATCTTGGGCAAAGAGTTAACAGGTCCTGCTGTGGTGTGCCCTTGTACCCAATACTTGCTTCTGGACACATAGGCCAGGCATGGCTAAGCCAGACACTATGGAACGTACTCGCCACCCCTGAGATTTATAAACCCGCTGTGTTTGGGGCCTGGAAGGCTTGCCCTTCAGGCCTCCACTGTGCTATACCGGGCAGCTGTCGCTCTAGTGTTCTTCCACTTTCCAGGCATGGTGATGGTTACCCATCTCCCCGGGGTCACTAGGCATTGCCTCTTCCTATAGCTCATCCTGAGGGGTGGTCTCAAGTCTGCTCCTGCCTGAAGCATCTGACCTGTGTTCTCTGTCACAGCAGTCCCTTCTTTTCTGAAAACTGGATTCCTTCAGCTCCCCCAGGACCCTCCTGCACTTTGGTTGCAGAGGTTTTGTGGCCTGGGGGGGGAGGTGGTGAACACGTTTTTAAAATGAGTTCTACCCACAGTAGCCTAGAGTGGAACACGCCAGGGTTCTCCAGAGTCCCCTCAGCGGTTGCCCATCCAGCACTAAGTGCCTGGACACATTCTGTCACATCTCTTCCAATCTTTCTACTGACACACAGCCTGGCTGAGGTGCTCAGAGGGGAGTACATTTAACTTGCATATTTGAAAACACCTCACTTCAGAAGTTTTCTTTCGTTCATTCTCTGCCTCTTAGGTTCTCCTCCATAAAAACCTTCTTGGCAGCCTCCAAGACCTGACCTCCTTTTTCAAGAACAGCCTCTTCTAATGTATGCTGCTTTCCAAAATCTGCTGCAGAAAAGAGCTGTTTCCAACCTCTGCTTGCAGAGGGCAACAGCTACTCAGAATGGCTTTCTTTCACAGCAAAGCCTGCTTCTCAACCCGACTCCCTGCTATGATCAAATCATGCAATCCTTATCTGACCGATGCCTCCTTGGCCACTGCCCACCTTTCTTCTGACAGTCTCTCCACCAAGCCATCCCATTTCTTTCTTCTTTCTGCTTCCCACTCCTTTCCTCCCTGGCCAGCTGACCACTGGAGCCGCCATGCCCCTCCAAAGAGTAGACCGCTCAGAACCTGACTCCAGGGAGGTTGTACAGAAAACCAACCACTCCTCCAATATTCCCAATATTCCTTGTGTCGAAGGTAAAGTTTTACAGATCCCTGCCCCTAAATAAAGGCCTACACTATCTTACGTCCCTTGTCCCTGGCTTCTCATTTCACCTCATCAGCCTTCAGTTAGCGTTCTGCAAAGAGCTTTTTTCCAATATTGAATTTATGCTCTGCAGATAATTCCCAGCACCTGCCAGGTTTGTAATGGCCTGTCTCCTTTTTTCTCTCTTCATCTAGGAGGCTTATTTGAGTATGTATCTGCAGCCAACTATTTTGGAGAGTTGGTGGAATGGTGTGGTTTTGCGCTGGCCACCTGGTCCCTTCGGGGCGGAGTCTTTGCCCTGTTCACCTTCTGCGTGCTGTTCACCAGAGCGAAGCAGCATCATCAGTAAGTTTTAAAATATTTTTGCATTCTTAGTTTGTTCTCAGACTTTAGCATAACAACTTCCAGGCTAGACTTTCAGAATGCTGATATTAGTTTGAATTGCTAATGCCACCTGCACAAAAGGTGAGAGCCGAAGGGCAGGGCCCTCAGCTTTGGGGATTTCCCCCACCCGTGGGCATCCCCTGTGTACCGGTATCAGGGTGTCTTTACATGAAGAAGGGAGGACAGAAGTCATCCGAGAGCCAGGGAAGGTACCTGCATCACTATTCTATTGCTGAGAAGAGACACCGTGACCAAGGCAACCCATGTGAAAGAAGGCATTTAACTGAGAACTGGCTTACCATTTCAGAGATTTAGTCCACCATCTTCATTGCGGTGAGCACAGCGGGCAGGCATGATGCTGGGGCAATGGAGACCTACATCCTTACATCCTGATCTGGGGTGGGGGGTGGGCACGACTGGACTTGGTATGCGCCCAGCCAAGCTTGTAACAAGGCCACATCTCCTAATCCTTTCATAGCCCTACTTCCTGGTGACTACTCAACTATATGAGCCTCTGTGGGGTCATTCTTATTCACACCACCACAACCTTCTGAGAAAGGTATAAAAAAAAACAGGGCAAGGGCTGGAGAGATGGCTCAGAGGTTAAGAGCTCTGGCTGTTCTTCTAAAAGTCCAGAGTTCAGTTCCCAGAAGCCACATGGTGGCTCATAACCATCTGTAATGAGATCTAGTGCCCTCTTCTGGCATGCAGGCACACATGTGGGCAGAATACTGGGTATATATTAAATAGATCTTTAAAAAAAAAAAAAAGAAAAGAAAGAATGGAAGGAAGGAAAGAATGACAGACAGACAGACAGACATTATCAAATGTAATGTGCCAGAAGCACAGTGAGAAGAGAGAGCTGCTTGTTGTCTGTGTCCGTTAACCCAGCTGCAGAGAGAGTAAAGGTAGCAGCTTTGTCCCATTGCGATGGGAGAAGCGTGGAGTCTGTTCCGTGGAGTCTGGCTTGCGTATCTCATAGAGCTTCCTTTTCCTCCTCGTGACGGTGAGGTACCCACCTCTATGCCTTCCTGCTGTCTGACCTCACAGTGTGTACTGGGAACAAGCAGCAGCCACCACAGGAAGGATGCCTTTGCTTTCCTAGTCTACTTAGGCCCCTCTTGCTCCCCTTCCTTTCCCCACCTCAGATACCAACACTGGTTTCTGTCAGGGAATAGGGCGGTGACCGCTGTAGCTGTTTCATGCTGAGAAGGGGCAGAGTCTATGGGGGATGTGAGTCTAAAGAGAAAGAAGTCTTACGAGATGCTCTCCTAGGGCTGGGCCGGGTGACTGCGGTAAGAATCAGGAAGGCAGGGCATCTCGGGCTCTTTCTGCAGAACTATCTGTAGGAACAAAAGGCAGAAGGACAGGAAAGAAGAATGCTGGAGGCCACGTTAGCACATCCCAGAGGGTGGTGAGCCCTGGACCTGCTTCCAGGCATATTGGCAGCCATTGAGTGGCTAGAATTACAGTAACAGGGGTCCCCCAGGGGGAGAGATTGGGTTTTAATTGTGAGAGCCAGAGAGCATGGATCTCTCCCTCCCCACCCCCTCTTGTTTTTTGAGACAGGGTTTCTCTGTGTAGTCATGGCTGTCCTCTTCCTCCCTGAGTGCTGGGACCAAAGGCATGTGCCACTAAGCCCTGTTGGAGAGAAGAAATTTAATCACCATTTGATTATTAGGTTAAAACAATCGTGGACCTGTCTCTTGGCTTCACGTAAGTGCTGCAGTGTTGAACTGAGCCCAATATCCAAGAGGTATGATCCCTTTAATCCCTTAGAAAAGTGTGCCAGCCATCCTACCCCAGAGCTGTTCTTTCCTGCTGGGTGTTTAGGACTAGACAGGTGGCCAACATCGATCACTTTTATCTTTTAGTGTCTGAGATTGGGTTTTATTGCTGTGACCGCAGCAACTCATATAAAAGATAACATTTCATTGGGGCTGGCTTACAGATTCAGAGGCTTAGTGCATTATCATCATGGCGGGAAGCATGGCAGCGTGCAGGCAGACATGGTGCTGGAGAGGGAGCTGAGAGTTCTACATCTTGATGATCTGCAGGTGGCAGGAGGAGACTATGTAGCTTGATCACAGGAGACCTCAAAACCCATTCCCCACTGTGACGCTTCCTCCGACAAGGCCACACCTCCTAGTAGTGCCACTCCCTGTGAGCTTGTGGGAGTCATTTTCTTTCAAATCGCCACCGGCACCTTGCCCTGCGTCACTGGTCACTATCTCTCCCTCCTTTCAGCATGTACTGATGGGGCTGGCTGACTTCCATTGCTAAGCTTGCTGGTCTCTCTTTGTCTCCTCCATATCCTCCCCAGCCCCTAGTCAGCTGCCAAGACTACAGCTTACAGCCTGCCTGCCTGCCTTGTTATCTCGCAGACGCCAATAAAGCTGTCTTCCATCCTCCTCTTGATGCCATTTTAAATTTTTTTGATAAGGAGAGACCCTAATTTCCTGGCAACACAACGAATGTCTTGGGATTTCACTAGGAAGGCTTTCATTTGGAAAATGGAATTATTTATTTCCCATTCCTATACGGCTCATATTGAAATGTTGAGAGGGACTTTCTCAGTCCCTGTTCTATTGGAGAAAACTGCTTCACAACAGACTTGACCTCCACATTCTTCCCCTGATCCAGTTTTCAAAAGTATGAATGCTCATTTGTCTACTTAGAGCCAAGATGCTGGTTAGTTTTCCTATCAGATATTGCAGATGTAAAGAATAGCAGTGTGAGCGGCTGGAGAGATGGCTCAGTGGTTAAGAGCACTGTCTGCTCTTCCAAAGGTTCTAAGTTCAATTCCCAGCAACCACATGGTGGCTCAAAACCATCTATTCCATGGTCCTGAGCACAGGGAGCCTGGGGCTGAAATGGAACGAAATCTTGGTTCCTTGGCTCGTCCAGTGCCCTGTTGGACTAAGGAGTAGGAGCCTCTCTGCCTCCTCCCTGAAGCTGGTTCTGTCTAGCTCTGTGAACATGGTGCAGGAGCCTGGGTGAAGGAGAGCAGCTGCCGAGCAGACTCTGCAAATACTGCTCCTGGCTCATCTCAGAGCTGGTGTGCTTTTCCTAAAGGAAGAAGCTGGTGGGGGCAGGAGGTGGTGACAGGGCACTGAGCCATGGGTAAGTGTGGAGGCCCAGAACTTTGCCTAGTGACAGATTAGATTGTACTGGTTGCTCTTAGCTGACAGATTGGACATCCCCTTCCTGGTGGACAAGGGAACTCAAGCAGACAAAAGGCAACTCTGATCCAAGATTTCTCTCCCTCTCCTCCTCCATCTCACTGTAGATGGACAAACTAGCTCCAAGAATCCTCCCAAGTTACTACTTGGCTGCCTTCTCAAACACTGGCTAAAGTTAGACAAAAGGAACCCCAGTGTCCCCTGGAATGCTTTTAATGCAAGAGCTGGTGGGATTTGCCTGTATTCACATTGCTTTCTCATTAGCGGAGTCTAAAGACAACAGAAGATATTACAGACTTGTAAGCAGTTAGTGACACCAAATTAACCAGAATTTTGGGTCAGACAATGGTAAAGGTGGGTCCATTAGTCCACTTGCTTCTCCTTGATCAAAGCTACTTAACTGCAAAGACTTGTCAATTCCTGTTCCCAATGAGTGAATGACCCAAAAGATGATGAGAGTCACTTGGACAAATCCATTCCTGTTATAAAGAGGATAGGCACTGCGGGTCCAGGGAGTTGTACGGGACTCGATAGGAGTCTCCTGCTCACTGTCAGTGCTGGGTTCAGTTTTACAAGGAGCATGCGCCCTTTGTGTATCTGCTACTTACACTCATTCAAAACCAAAACCTTGGTTGTGTAGATCACTAAGACTGCCTTGTATTTTCTGTATGGTTTACTGGGGAGCTTATAAGCCTCATGTAACACTGTGCCTATAGGTAGTGTTAACTTACCGTGTAGCAGTGTTGCCCAGCACCGTCTCCTATGCCAAACAGCTGCCATGACGTGAGATGGAAAAACTTACAAAAGGTTATCGTGGCCAGGCTGTTTGATTGTTCATATAGTCATGTTGTTATGTATTACAACATGACTGGATGGAAAACCTGAGCATCTTACGAGGGTCTAAAGCAAGTTATATAAATGTGCTAAAAGTTTCACACTAACTTGACACAAGCTAAACTCATCTGAGAGGAGGGAACCTCAATTGAGGAACCGCCTCCATAGGCAGGCCTGCAAGGCATTTCCTTAACTAGTGATCAACCAGGGGGCGGGGCCAGCCCATGTGGAAGGGGGTGGGGATGCTATCCTTGAGCAGGTGGTCCTGCGTTCTATAAGAAAGCAGGCTGAGGAAGCCATGGCCTCTGCATCAGCTCCTGCCTCCAGGTTCCTGCCCTGTCTGATTTCCTTCGATGATAAACAGCGATGTGGAAGTGTAAGCCAAATAAGCCCTTTTCTTGCCATGTTGCTTTCGTCATGATGTTTCATAACAGCAACAGTAACGCTGACCTAAGACAGTAAGTTTTGCAAAAGGTTGAAGTTCAATAGACTGAGGTCAAACCTCTGCTGAAATCAGTGGAATTATGGATCTACTTTTCATAACAATTACAAGGACCGACTTAAAGAATCAAACTTTAAGTGTTTGGTTTTTGTCCAAGTTTTGTTTAAATATCTATCCCACAGTAGTTAGGAGTACCAGACCGGTAAATTGACCTTCAGAGCGTCAGGTAACCATACTTGGAGGTCACGCCAATACAGTCTGAGAGATAAAGAAAGACTCTTTCCTGATTACCCTCCAAGATCAAGTAGGTCCCAAGGGACTATGAGGCATCTCTCAAAATGTTTTGTAACTGGGGAGACACCCCACCCAGTGAGCTGTAGCCAGTAGACCAAGAGGAAGCGTCTCCCCTATGTTTCCAGGGAAAGCACAGAAAGGGAAGGCCTTTGGCTCTGACTTCACTGGGAGAAGGGGGAGAGGCCAGAGGCTCCTCAAGCTGAGTAATCCTCAAGTGGCCCCATACTGACTGTGGCGGTTTGAATGAAAATGGCCTCCACAGGTCCACGGGGAGTGGCTATTAAGAGAGGTGGTCACGATGATAATGACTAAAGCTCTCAATGTAAGTTAACCCCAATTAAATGCTTTTTCTTTATAAGAGTTACCAGGGGTCATGGTGTCTCTTCACAGCAATAAAACCCTAAGACGATGCCCAAGAAAACAGGGCTTCGTTTTCTCTGCCCAGAATCAAAATGAAAGAGAAGGAAAAGGAAGTTCCATTTTTAAACTCAGAAAAATGGCCAGACTTAGCAGAACTGTGTGACGGTTGTAACTTCACTGGGTGCTGGGTTTCTCAGAGGGAAAAGTGTAATATCTCTTTAAGGGGTAATTATTCCTCCTGTCTCTTTAACATGGCTTTAAGTGAATGTGACTTCCCTGAGGGTCCCTTGGCCAGGTGACTAACTTTTCATGAAGTAGTCGGTACTACAAAATGTTCTACTCATTGGAGTAGATCAGAATGTAAGGCCCCACCCAAGGCCACAGGTAGGTTCTGTTCCTTTGACTAGGAACAAGTCATTTTCCTACTGGACCTCGACAGGGTCCTGATTACCTCAGTGGCCTCTAACGCTCTCCTAAACATTTTACCCATAAGAATAACGAGTCTAAATCACTTAGGAAGTGGGCTAAAGTTGGGGAGCATGGGTTACCCATGCCCACCGTGAAATCATTAGCACTTGAACTGGAGAGTCCACTGCACCTCACATCCAGCTTCCAGGCCGGGGTCGGGAGCTAAGGGACCAGAACATCCCCTTTTGGCCTGGAAAAACGAAGCTGGTCACCTTTGGAGCCCCCACCCCTAAACTGCTTAGCCATTTCCTGTATCACATCCCCATCATTTCCAGAAGGATTTCTGAGTGGAAAGTGCCTTTGTTGTTGATTGTTTAAACTGATGTCAGTGTAAGATGGTTTTAAATCCTAAAGAATAGTAATTCAGTTTTGTGGTGGTAGTGTTCAGAAATACTGGCCTTACAAGCTGAGGACAAAATAATTATCTCATAGCAGCCCTTTGGGGGCGGGATGTAGGATCTTGTTATATTACCTTGGCTGGTCTGGAATTAGAAATCCCCCTGCCTCAGCCTTTCAAGTTTTCAAGTAGCTAAGAGTATTGGCGTGTAATAATAGGGCTGGCGTGCGTGTGTGTGTGTGTGTGTGTGTGTGTGTGTGTGTGTGTGTAATATTATATAACATATAATATTGTTTACTATATTATTATAATAATTAACTATAATATATTATAATAATATATTATATATAATAACCCAATAAACCCAACAACTAAACCATCAGTTAAATTACTCAAAAGAAAACCTGTCAAAGAGAAATTCCTAGCTTTCTTTCATTGCAGTATAGCGAACAGTTTTGCCTGACAGTGAGATTTTAGTAACAGCATTGGGATTTCAATTTATAAATGCTTGCATTGACAGTCAAGCCCTAGGCCGTTCGCTGCTGTAGCTTGCTACTAGATGTACTCTTTTGAGAATAAAACCTAAAGAAATTTAAGGGGAGGCTGCCTTCTCCAGGAGCCTGAGTAGCCATACTTACTTAGCAAAATTATTGAGTGCATGTCAGTCACATGACAGGTCACAGCTGTCTATGAAGTGGTAGACTAGGGGCAGATATGCTTCTAAATGCTTGCACCTGAAAATCAGCCACAGAAGAAACACTGAAATTTAAGAAAGAGATTAAACTATTGTAATATTTACATGTTTATTGTTTGATATCCCTTTAAAAAACCTCCTTGGTGTGTCCTCAGGATACAGTGATCGAATTTTTGCAATAGTGATTTGGAAAAAGGAAGACAAAAAAGAATATGTTTGTGGAATGCTGGCTATTCCCATTGCCTCTCTAGCCCAAGGCTGGAAAACATGGCCTGTAGAGTCCTGGCCAGCATTACTTAAACCTGCAGGAGATAAATATGAACCCCTGAGGAGGACCAGCTATAGAGGATCTGGGAGCATAGGGTGTGTTTGAAGTCATAAAAAAATGATAGCTGACTGGAAAACAATTTAAAGACTGATTGGCATAAACTATGCACGATGGGGTGGGCAGTTAGCTCTCCTGCGGAGGTGTGTTGAGTCATGGGTTCAATCAGCAATGATAAGACTACTGAAAAGTAGGAGTCTGGCCTGCCCTTGGTCACACAGGCGACAGCTTTAGTTCTAGGGATGGGAAACAAGAAAAAACAATAAAAGCTTTAAAAAACTATACATATATGAAACGTATAAATCTTAAAATGTGACTTTTGGAGGTGGACGTGTTATGAGCGAGAGGGGTACCATGGTGTACCCATGTCAATGTGTGCCCCCGAGAAATTACACCATGCAACAGATCTGCTGTAAGGAGGTTTATGGGGAAAGGGCCCTGGGGAAGTAGTGAAGCAGATGATGGACTTGCAGACAGGCTGACAGACAGGAGCAGAGCCATGAGGGCAGAGGGAAAGGTGGGGGACACCGAGGACAGAGAGGAGAGAGAGAACACTGCGAACAGAAAGAGAGCTGGGGTGGTGGGCAGTCCTTTTATTGGTCCAGGCACACCTTTCTCATCTGGTCATGATGTAAGCAGTTGCTAGGTACCTGAGGGTAGGCCAGCAGAATCGCCTGTGCACTAACACTTGTGCTTTCAGTTGTTTAACTAGATGGGCTCACTCTAATTGTTTAACCAGCATGTTGCTCATTCTTGCCTGTATAATGACTTTTCAAACAATTTGACAAACAACCTCGTAGTGGCTCGAGGTGTTCATCATCCTCCAGCAGTGTGACACATCACGGGACTCTCATCTTGGCTGACTTATACTTCGCTGAGTGCTCCGCCCTTGCCCTCCAGAGACAACTGTTGTCTTCTGTAGCAGCTTCTAGAAGAGCTGTACCCCCAGGGCATCTTAAAGAAGGAGCTGTGCTGAGTGGCAGAGCCCTTAGGAGGTCTGTGGTGCTTCACCACAGTCCCATTGTATAATGGGTACCGTGTTTGCAGGGTTAACCATTTTCAACCTCTGGGGACAGGGGATGCATAGGCCCTGGCCAGCTCTAGTCGTTTTCCTCTTGCATAGGCAGCATGTGACAGTGACTCTGGCAGTCAGCCCCGTATGTTGTTATCATTTCTGTATTTGTGGACTACAGTTAGATTCCCCTAAAGACGGTGAGCACCACAGCATTGCTTCCCTTTTCATTCACTGTCTTATATTTCTGCTACACTAACAAATAATTAAGTTCCTTTGTCATCTTTAAACTGCTTAGCCTCTTTCGCACCTATGGAAGCTTCTTTACAGACTATTTCTAAATCTCCTAAAGGAAAAAAAATGACTTTTTGGAGATGGGGTTTCATGCACTGACACTCAGGCTGGCCTCGGGCCCCTGGGCTCAAGCCGTCCTCCAACCCAGCCTCTCCAGTGGCTGCAGCTACAGGCCTACGGCACAGCTAGGCCCCTCAGTTTCCACTCTTATCCTGCCTATTTAGTTGTCAGCTTCCCCGGCTGCCTGCCTGTGTTGATATAACTGTATCAAATTGAAAATATCATTTGTTTCAACTGAAGGGCTGAATTGCAGACATTCCCAATTGTGTTTTAAGTACGCGCCAGCAACTTCCTTCCAAAAGGAAAGGTGAATTATCCACTTCCGAGGCACACTTAAGATATTAGAAATTATTTAAATACGGGGAAAATTGTACATAAATGACAGGGTCCCTATTGTTTAAAAACAAAACAAAACTTAGGGCTGACAAGATGGCTCCATAGGCTAAGGCATTTACCAGCAAGCCTGTGGATCTCAGTTCAATGCCTGGTACCTACGTGGTGGAAAGAGAGAACCAATTCTCAGAAAGTTGTCTTCTGACCTCCTCACACTTGTTATAGTATGTGCGTACACACACACACACACACACACACACACACACACACATACACACACACACACATACACACACACATACACACACAGACACATACACACACACATACACACACACATACACACACACACATACACACACACATACACACACATACACACACTTTTAAAATGTAAAAAAAAATGGTTGGTATTTCTTGCGTAATCACTTCTTTTCAGATGCTTAAATGGCAAATGAATTGGTTTTAAGCCTTTTTTCTCTCTCATTTTAGGTGGTACCATGAGAAGTTTGAAGATTACCCCAAATCAAGAAAAATACTAATCCCGTTTGTGCTTTAGCGTGTTGTCAGTGCACTGCCTCCACACTGAGCTTCCTCCTGATTTAGGAATGGATTCCTCTCCTTAATCCCCGTGCAGTCCCATTGTTCTCAGGAAGGGCTATAGTGGCTTTTGTCCCCTGATAAAGGAGTAAGCTGGCCTTAAACTGTGCAGTTAGGGGCTATGCTGCCTTCAGGGTCAGAAATGGGGAGCCCTGGGTCATTGTGGCTAATGATGCCCCTGGCTTCAAATGTACCTCTTTAGAGTTTTGTGTTTGTTTGTTCGGGGTTTTTGTTTTGTTTTGTTTTGTTTTGTTTTTAGACAAGGTTTCAGTGTACACCAGGCTGGCCCTGAACTCACAGGGTTGTGAGGTCACAAGGCCTGTCATAGAAAGAAAACCAAGATATCAAGACCAAATTTCTTACTGTGAATGTACCCAAGGACCAACCATGGCTCATGATGTGGAAAGCTCAGGGCTAGCCTGGCCTAAAGGAGACCTTGTTTGAAAACAGCTAAATAAAAAGCAAATAGGAATTGGCTAACACTCCGAGGAAGTGACCACAGTCATAAAAGACACCGCCCACCCAAGCATCAGCTTGGGAGAGAGTTCTCAACCAGAACACTACCCCACTGGGGCTCGGTCCAGTCCAAGGGCCACTGGTGAAGAGCCATCCCCATTGGACAGAGCAGCTCGGCTCTGGGACAGTGAGCGAGTGCACTTAACTACGTCCCCATCGTCCTCAGGGGCCAGACTGAAGGAATGGAAGTGATAGGCCTGTGTGCTCTCTGTTCTCACTAAAGATGCCGCATGAGACCTCTGCGCACACATGGTACATGCACGGTGCCCACCACCCGCCTTTTCTGCACGTACCACTGACTGTCACTGCCCCCTCCACCTGCCTTCCTTGAGCTCACCCCCATGTGCCCACCACTCCCCTTCCCTGCCCTCTTTTGAGCTGGCCTTCCCAGCAGGCCTTCCTCTGCCCTTTGCTCCCGTACACAAACTATTCTCTGTGCCTCTGGTTTGCAGAATGCCTACAATGGACACAGAAAACTGTACGGTGTGACTGTTTCATTTTAACAAAAAGCAATGTTTAAAGGGGAAATTTGCTGTCAGTCATTTCCTTTCCCCTTCTCTGACCAGCTAACTTGAAAACCTAAAGCACTAGATGTAGCTCTCCTCTTAAAACCACTGCGGCCTGCCTGGGGTGTACATGGAAAGAGGTCCTCAGCTGAGACCCTGAGGAAGCTTGCCGTGAACTTGCCCTCCGTTGGAGGCCATGGGGCTGGAAGGGAACCCAGGACTCGGGGTTGCTAGGCTGATGCCCTGTCACTGAGCCACAGCACACATTAGCCCTGTGATGCCTCTTTGTTTATAAGGAACTGAGCGGCTCACAGGCTTGGTGCTTGCTCGCCACTGCATGCTAAGTGAGAAATTAACTTAAGAGGAATCCTCTCCTAACATTACACTCTCGTTCCCTAAAACTCCAACTTACTTGTGTGAACCATGATCATTAAGGAAATTAATAAAACTACAGTTTTAAGTCCAGTTGTATTGTTTGTCTTCGGGGCTGGTTGGGACGGGCAGTCAACCCCGGAAGCCCACCCACCTCTTTCCCAATGGCAGGTGGCCCTTTAATACCCTAGGTGAGGTTGCATAAGTCATAAGACCCTCTTATGGCTTTAATTAAGATTGTTTTAGATATTCAAATAAAATCTGTCCCAACAAGTCTTTAACTGGTATAAAATGAACCTATGGGTGTCCGTGGCTTCACCATGTTAAAGCCACATTACTCTGTTGTCATTTCTGCTTATGTCAGCAAGAATCTGGGGAAAGCCACTGAAGAGCCTCCAGATTCCCGTGTGCCTTGGGCACAGATGGCTTTTGAGTTTTCTTTTATTTCATTGTGTGATTGATGGTTTCCTTTCTGCCTTAGCCCATGGGACATTTTCTTTCCCCCTTTTGAAAATCACTTGCTTCTTGGGAAAGCAAGATGGCTCAATGAGTAAATGCGCTAGCTGCACAGACCGGGCCACCTGAGTTCAGTACCATATAGAGATGAAAGGAGCATCGGCTCCAAAGTTGTCCCTTGGCACACTTCCCCCCACACACCGTGGCATGTGCATGCCACCCTCACAGCAGTAAGTCAAGAATAATGCGACCAGGCTGGCCTCGAACTCACAGCCATCCACCTGCCTCTGCCTCTGCCTCCCAAGTGCTGGGATTAAAGGCGTGCGCCACTACACCTGGCGGTTCTGTGATTGTTACTTCAAATATTTTAATTTCTCTGTAAGTTGATTTATCTCCCACATCTCATTCTCCTTGTATTTCTAATGAGAGTCTCACCGCCTATGAGGCGGTGTCCTGCCTTGAGGCTGTACCTCTGACCAACTTAAATATCATCCTCCAGTTGACCACTTGATGACTTAAAATCTGCTCTGATAAGAATATTACTATGGTGTTTTCTTGGTAGACACACATATCTGGTCCTCATCAGTTTTGGGGGTTTTTGTTTGTTTGTTTGTTTTTGTTTTTGTTTTGCCTTTGAGCTTTTAAATGGTGGTTACTCGTTTTAGTCATCTTTACCAAATAAGTGGATTTTGCCGATAATAAATTAGTTCATAATTTTTTACTATACACCACACTGAAATCTTCCTTAAATCATGTTTTCTCTTATTATTTTTTAAAGATTTGTTTGTATTTTATGTATATGTATTTTGTCCAGATGCATGTCTGTGTGCCCCGTGTGAGCAGTGCCCAAGGAGGCCAGGAAATGGGGTGAGACCTGGAACTGGGGTCACAGATGGCTGTGAGCTGCCACGTGGCTGCTGCAGACCCAACCACTGTCCTCTTAACTGCTGAGCCTTCTCTCCAGCCCTCTTTTTATTATTTTTACAGGTTCTTTTTCTTACTATTTTTTTTGGGGGGGGGAAGTATTAAGACTTGCGTTTTGTTTTTAGATGTGCCTTCCAGAATGGGTAGGCACAGAGGTAAGCTCAGCATATGAAATTACCACATCTTACCCATGGCAAATTCTGTAAAAGGGCTTAAGGGGGCGCATCATCCTTTAGCACCTGTAGGATGAGGCAGTAGGTGAGGAGCCACCCAGATATGTGTGCTCTGTGGCGTGGGAAGGTCCTGTCCTGTAGAGTACAGCCCAGTGAGGCCTTCCTAGATGCTGACACATAGAAGACCATGTTACGTGCATCCCTGTCTCTGACAAACAGAGCCCAGAAATCAGCTGCAGACTTGTTCTGAAGGGAAAGTCAAGGGCAGCAACTATGCTACTATCCTAGAAGCAAAACTCCTCAGACTGGTGTGATGAGGAAGGATCTCTTTGAGTTCAAGGCCAGGTGGAGCTATGTAGTGGGCCCCATACTAACCTAGGCTACAGTACAAGGCACTGTCTGGGAATAAAATAACATGTTGCTTTTGGGAGCCTGTGTTCCATAATGGCTTTTACATCACAATGCTGGACAGTCTGGGAGAGAGTTGATGGTCCCCCAAAATCACTTCTGTGCTTTGCTTTTTTTTGTTTGTCTGGTTGGTTGGTTTTAGTTTTGGTTTTTTTGTTTGTTTAGTTGGTTGGGTTTTTTTTTTTTCTTATGAGACATGGTTTTTCGGTGTAGCCCTGGCTGTCCTAGACTCATTTTATAGACCAGGCTGAGCTCTAACTCACAAAGATCCACCTGCCTCTGCCCCTTGAGTGCTGGGATTAAAGGCATGAGCTACCACACCTGGCCCTGCATTTTTTTTTAAATGATCTGTGACACAAAGTCACCATGTGCTTCAGAAAGAGGATGATTCTAGAGGCCAAGTAACTAGAGATCAAGAGGAAATGTCACTTTTTGCATGTGGCTTCAAGGAATAGAGCATCAGCCATGGGTCATCTGTGGGACATGGACTCTGGAACACTTGTCTTTAACACAGTGGCCAGTGGACATATGTTTCAAATGAGCTGCCTAATAAAGATTTTGTGCAAAGAATCGCCAAATTTCAATGAGACTTTAAATTGTTTATTTTCTGTATATTTTCTGAGTTCTGAGCACTCCTGTTTGTGTGGCCGTGGGTAAGCACATACCTTGATGCACATATGGAGGTCAGGGCAGCTTCAGGAGTCAGTCTTTACCTTCTTCCACCTTGTTCAAGACTGGCCTCTTCGCTGCTTTTCTCAGCTAGGTAAAGAGCTTCTGGTGGCCCAGCTGGGCTCTGTCCATCCATTCATCCATCCATCATAAGACAAGAAAGACCAAATTAGAAGTGGAAAGCAGAAAAAAAAATTCACCACTTTGGAATATGGCCACATCAGGAAGAGAGGCAGAGATCCAGTAAGCGCCTCCTCTCCCCCAAGTCCATCTTTGGGGTCCTGAAGTGAAACCAAAGTTTAACTAAGGCTGTTCCTGTGTGGCTCTGCTCTCCACTGACCCACTGTTATCTGGGTTTCACTCGTCTTGTAAGGCAATCTGATAAGCTGTGTGGGGAGCTGGGGAGAAGACTCAGCAGGTAAGAGCACCACGTTGCTCTCAGAGGCCCTGAGTTCAGTTCTCAGCTCCCTTATTGTACCTGCCAACGGACTGTAACACGGTTTCAGGAGCTCCAGCACCCTCTTCTGGCCTCTGTTGGCACTGCGTGTATGTGGAACAGACAGACAGACAAATACCCATGCATGATAAATAAATATATTTTTTAAAATCCTGTGGAAATTCTTTATTGGGAGACAAGTCTTTCCTGTGGTTGACACCTTTCCCTTCTCCCAGAATGGGATTCCTGGGCTGGGGGTAGGGGAGAAGGGATGTATTGTCCTTTGTGATCCTCTGTGTTTCAATAGTTGGATGGTTGGACAGACAGACCCAGAATGTCTCTTTAGAAAATCTTCATTTCTTGTCATGCCTGGTACAGCAGAGCCCAGTGCTAAGCCCCTGTGGCTTGACCTGGTCATGACTGACCACCTTCCTGACAGAGGCTTCAGCTGCTACCTCCCCACAGCTCACTGAAACCACCTGAGTACAGACCTCAGCCCCCTTCCCTGCAAAACTCAAACTCACAGGGAGCTGCCCATCTCTCCCTGCCATGCAGCCCTGCACCTACCACTCTCAGCAGGAAGACACGGGCATCAGGTGTCCTCGTCAACATCCAAACCCAGTGAGGCATTTTACAGCCTGCACCTGCCTCCTTAAAGTAAGGCTCTCCATGGCTAGTGGCACATATATCTGCAATGAGTGTGCATTCACCATGCATGTGTCTGTTTGTCCCACAGTGAATGAGCAGGCACCATGCACGTGTCTGTCTGTCCCACAGCACTCACTACGCGTGTGTGCTCACCCGAAGTGCTTGAGCACTCACCTTCCATATACAGTGTGAGCACTCACTATGCATGTGTCTGTTTGTCCCACAGTGAGTGTGCACTCATCATGCATGTGTCTGTTTGTCCCACAGTGAGCACTCAATATACATGTGTGCTCACCCACACTATTTGAGCACTCACCTTCCATATACAGTGTGAGCACTCACCATGCATGTGTCTGTCCCACAGTGAGTGGGCACTCACCATGCATGTGTCTGTCTCACAGTGAGTGAGCACTCACCATGCATCTGTCTGTCCCACGGTGAGTGAGTACTCACCATGCATGTGTCTGTTCCACGGTGAGTGAGCACTCACCATGCATGTGTCTGTCCCACAGTGAGTGAGCACTCACCATGCATCTGTTTGTCCCACAGTGAGTGAGCACTCACCATGCATGTGTCTGTCCCACAGTGAGTGAGTACTCACCATGCATCTGTTTGTCCCACAGTGAGTGAGCACTCACCATGCATGTGTCTGTCCCACAGTGAGTGAGCACTCACCATGCATGTGTCTGTCCCACAGTGAGTGAGCAGTCACCATGCATGTGTCTGTCCCACAGTGAGTGAGCACTCACCATGCATGTTTCTGTCCCACAGTGAGTGAGCACTCCACCATGCATCTGTTTGTCCCACAGTGAGCACTCACTCACTATGCATGTGCGCTCACCCACACTGTTTGAGCACTCACCTTCCATATACAGTGTGAGCACTCACCATGCATGCACATGCACATCCCACAGTGAGCCTCATCATAGACCAGCCACATGTGGACCACAGACAGACCCTGATCGGATGAAGTAACACGCAAGAGACCAAGAAGCCAAAATCATGCCAGAAAGTTTCCAAGCTGGGGACTTTTAATACAGGGCATTGGTTCTGGAGACACTTCACATCTGGTAAGGTCACTCTGCCACCCTAGTTCCATCTCTGGACTTCCCTTTTCCAATAGAAGGGCACTTTTGGGATGACAGAGCAGAACAGAACTGACATAGGGACTGGAAATGGGGATAGACACCTCATCTGGGGACACTATCTGCAGCAGGCACCTCCTGGGGCCCTGGCCAGCCTGCAAGGCATGAGTCTCCTGAGTAAAGTTTACTCCATGAGTAAAGTTTCAATTGCTGAGCCTGGGTAAGCCCTCTGATGACTGGCCACTGCCTCTCATGGACAGCACACACCTTTCATTCTGTTGACACAAAAACAAAGGAACAAACAACAACAACAACAACAAAACCCTCAGCTCTTATCTTAAAGGGAATAAGACATAGTTTATTCTGGAGCCATTTTGAGTTGACTGTAGCTCAGGAGCATAGATTTGGGTTACCTCAAATTTCCATGTTCCAATGTGGAAGTAGTTTCATTAAAATGTATGGTTTTACAGAACAAAAAAAGTCATAAAAGGGCAAGTGTAAGGTACCTCAGAGAGTTGGTAAGAGCAAGGCAGGGGAACCTGCTCCATAACCTAAGATGCAATCTGATGGCATTCTTTTTATTTTATTGACATTTTTAATTAAGCTTTTGAACTGGTGGACGCAAGTGGTCTGCTAAGTTAATAGATTTCAAAAGATTTTTGTCTATCAGCCATGGGATATTAGTTCTGACACAGAGGTGGGCAAGGAATGCTGGCTGTTCTGGGGGCTAAAGCTAGCCAGGATAAGCCTCTGGACCTGCAGCATTCCAACTGTGCGCATCATTGTAGTTTTAGTCAGTCAATCCACCTCTCACCCACAGCTTGGTTCCCATATTGGCCAAGCCTCACATTTGTGTGCATGCAGAGGTCATATATTATTTATTAAGTATTATAAGGGCCTTTATATGCAGGAAGCTCGCTCTTATGATCTGATGTAGATTAGGTGGAGTGCTTGGCTGGGTGTCTTCAGGAGAGAGGAATAGCACGTAGGGGCCATTAAAAAAGAAACTCGGGAGGTGGAGGCAGGTGGATCTCTGTGAGTTTGAGGCCAGCCTGCTTTACATAGTGAGGACAGGACAGCCAGCCAGGACCACACTGAGAGACCCTGTCTCAACAAAATGGAAGAAAGGAAAGAAGAAGGATGGAAAGAAGAAAAACTGAGTCTTAATAAAGCCATTTGCCATTGTGACTAGTATCTGACTGTTTTGCTTTTTTCCTCTGTGTCTGATATAAATAGGAACTATTAGACCTAAATTTAAATAATCAAGAACAGTTTGGCTTAATGGAGTGAGAGTAACAGATGAAGAAAATATGTATTTTTCAATAACCAGTTTTACATTTAAAAGCCTAGATTGTCTCTATGTGCGCTCACCCTGCATTTACAGCCATTTCTACTCCATGAACTATCCTTACATCCATGATGTCATATACTCCATGATATCTAAATGGTTAAAACGGGACTCTGGAAAGAGTCACCATACTTTTGTCCTTTTTTAAAATAAGCAAAACACAAATATTGTTTAATGTCTTAGTCCCACCCAAAAGCATTGCAGGGCATTATAGATTCACGTTATTCAAGAAGCACCAGTACTTCAGATATAAACATCGTGAATGTTGTTATTAGAGGTTAGTCTTTTGTATCATTTTGGATAAGAGTTAAATGAAATCTTTATCTCCAGAGTAAACAAAGTTAAAGTGTAATTTAAATACTAGACTTTTTATCCAAATTATGCATAATAATTACATATATATATGTATGTATGTATATCAGTGGAGGAAAACACTTGCATCCTTTAAACATGAAGGCTAGTTTTGCGCTGGCCCCTGCCCACCAGACTCTGCCTGCACAGCTCTCTAGGATTGCTTCCTTCTTCTGCATATACTCCTTTAAGTAGGCAATGCCATGCCTATCTAGGGACTCGCACGGCTTGAGCCATGGTCGAGCTGGACACTGCCGCTCTTGGCCTGTGCATGCTGTTTGTGTCTGGGGCCATGCCTACTGTAGTCATCAACCCTGGCCTTGTCATGGAGACAAAGGTGAGCTTGGAGCTTGCTCTTTTCAACTCTCCCTGAAGGTGCGGACCTTAAGATGTATGCGACTCCTTCCACCTTTGTGAATACACAGTTTCCTATACTTCTCTGGCTTAACAGTATGAAAAAAAAAACACCCCAGTATATCAGTGAGATAATGCTTTATTTGCTTTCTTAAAATCTAGCCAATCCAGTCTAAAATATACACATGGGAGGAAGAACTGGATAAAAAATCTTAAATTAATTAGTGTCTCTCTTCGGACCTAGTGTGGCTGATTGCTGCCCCAGTGCAAAACACACTGTATTGTCAAAGGCTCCACGTGGCTTGGAGACTCCCTGCTGCACTCAGCTACTCTGTGAGAGCTTCGATTACTCCTTACTGTTCTTAGCACTGGTTGTGCTGCCTAATTTGAAAGCATCTACAAAGGAAACATTTGGCATGAGGCTCTCTTCTGATCAGCTTTGAAAGATGGGCTAGAGGAATGTCTGTCTGGCCCAAATCATCCAGAAACATATTTCTCCTGTAATTATAAGTGTTCCTTTTTCGACTTGAATCAGAAACACCTCCAATAGGCTCAATGGGAGAAATATACACAATTGAGCAACACATATATAAAGAGCTCCACGTGGTTCGTCATCAGGGAGGCTGCAAACTGGAAAAACAGGCTCCCATGATACTTTTTCTTCGAATGCCTAAGCCCCACAATACTAACAAACCAAATGCTATTAGAACACAGGGCTGAAAGATCTTCCTAGGAAGTCAAAATGGTATGACCACTTTGGAAGACAACATAGCAATTTCCAAAGAAACTAAATAAACAGTAAAAAATTGACCAAGGAGCTGGCAAATGACTCAGTGGTTAAGAAAACTTGCTGCTCTTGCAGAGGACCTGGGATTCAGTTACTAGTACCTCTACATGACAGCAAACAACCATCTGTAACTCCAGTTCCAAGAGGGTCTGGCACCCTCTTCTGGCCCCTGCCGGTACTGCATGCATATGATATACAGTGTCACACATAGACAAAACACCCACCCGAAAGACCTGAGCTCCTACTTATCCACAGGACTTCAGAACTTAGATTCACAGAAAAACTAATACATAAACATCTAGAGAAAACCAGCTCCAAGGGCCCGTGAGACTGCTCAGTGGGTGAAGATCCTTGCCTCTGAGCCTGACACCCTGAATTCCAGCCCCAGGACCCACACACAGAAGGAAAGAACAAACTCCTGCATGTGTTCCTCTGACATCATACGTATGCAGTGGCAAATGAGTGTCTACCCATACCCCAGCCCAAAAGAGAAAGAGAGAAAGGAAGAAGAAAGAAAAGTTTTGCTTTTTTATTTATTTATGCATATATGTATGGGTTTTTTGTTGTTGTTGTTGTTTTTGTTTTTTTTTTTTTTTGAGACTGGGTCTTGGGTCTTGCTATGTAGTCCAGGCTGTCTAGAATTCACAACTTTTCTACCTCAGCCTCCAAAGCAGCTGGGATAACAAGAACGTGACACCACGCTCAGCCAAGAAAACAAGTTTAAATTGTATTACTACATACACATGTAAGTGTGATGTGTAATTGCCGCAGGACATCTCTTGTCACAGTCAGACATTGGCTTTTGGAAGTCATTTCCTTCCTTCCACCACAGACTGGGGGCTTGAACTCATATCATCAGGTTTGTGTCACAAGGCTGTTTACCCTCTGAGCCCAGAAAAACAAGTTTTAAATGTCAATCTTATTTTGAGATGGGTTCTTGCTATGCCGCTGACTAGACTGGAACCCTCTAGGTAGACAAGGCCAGCCTTGAACTCACAGAGATCCACTGGCTTCTGTGAATGCATCAAATGTCAAGCGTGCTGGCCCGCAGGATCAGAGGTCACTAACCCTGAGAAGAGAGTCAGTATCTGTGTGAGGACACTCGTGCATTGCAAAGCTTTTTAGACTTTTCATGGGAGCTGACCGTAGCTATTAAAGGTGCAGATAAGCAAGCAAATAAAAAATGATAAGCATTGGTCACAAAAGCTTTGGGATTCCGAATAGTTGGGCAGCTGGTCCTACCACATTGTCACCCACTGGGGAGACCAAGGAAGAAAGCAAAACTTGTTAATGGACACTGCTTAAGGCCAAATAGATTGCTGGTCTCAACTAGGCTTAGTACTAATGCATTTCTTTTCTTCTACTTGCCCTGGTTTGTTCATTGAGAAAGTGTCCCTGTTCCCCTCTGTGCCAGGAACACTGCCAGGATCTGAGTGTGTGAGAATGAGCTAGGGAGACATGCTCCGTGTAGTACAAAGCCCAAGAGAGAACGCTGCCATTGAGAAGCTACACAGATAAGGCTCTTGCAAAGTGGTCACACACGGCACTCTGTGAGTCTTTTCCCCTGCAGGGTCAGCATGCATTTTGCAGGACAGATGTATAGAGAGGGTCAAGAGTAACGCTCAGCCTTCTGAGAACTGGACAGCGGCTTCGAAGTGAGGCTACTCTCTGGAAATAATAGTGCTACTGTTTTGTGCTGTGGAAACAGAAAATGTGGATTGGCCTACATCCCACGGTGGGTCCCGCTGGCCGTGGACTCGCCCAATGCCTTGCAGTAGTAATTGGCGTACACATAGCCAGCAACTGGAAGACAATGTGTATTGCTCCCAGTGCTGGTATGTGCACTGGTACAACAGAAAGGGACATGTGGCTGTCTTTGAATTTTTTTAATTCCATCTAAACTAAGACAGCAAAAGCAATAATTCAGTCAGGGTGGTTTGCAGCGAATGGTTATGGGAAGAGGGTCTTCAGTTGCTCTGCCTGCCTCGCAGAAAGCTTTCTTCTCTCTGTGCTTTTACACACCTCTCTGTGCGCAGAGACAAACAGAGGCCACTGCTTTTCCTCTTGTTATAAAGTACATCTGTCCTGTCATGTGAGCTCTCAGCTGACACCAGGACCACACTTGATTACCCCTAAGAGGTCCTCCCTCCAGTCACAGTCACATTGAGAGTTTAGCACGTGCCTGAGAGGAGAACGCTACCATCACCCACAACAGGTGTTTCAGGTCTGCAACAGGCAGAGGGTGGAACAAGGGAATGCCGTGGACTCTCACAGGCTCACCCTCGGAATAATGTCCTGGGTGCTTAGCAGCTTGAAGCACACTGGGATGATGTTTCCCAGGGAAAGGAAAAGTCACCGAGTGTCATTCATCTATGTCTGTGAGGATGCTCTACACTGGGGACATCCCAGGACAACAGAGGCAACATCTGAGTGTGCTGGTTAGAGTCCCATGTACCCCAAGCTTCTGTCCCTGGACCTGGTGCTGTTCATGCTGTTAAGTGAGTGCTTAATTACCAGGTGGGTGCTGCAAGGGTTTAGGTGGGCTCTGGGATACAACAAGCTGTGGAAGTGCATGGCCGCTACAGCATGTTTCCTGTGTGTGTGTGTGTGTGTGTGTGTGTGTGTGTGTGTGTATGTGTGTGTGTACGTGTGTGTATGTGTGTGTGTATGTGTGTATGTGTGTGTGTGTGTATGTGTGTATGTGTGTGTGTATGTGTGTATGTGTGTGTATGTGTGTGTGTGTGAGTGTATGTGTGTGTGTGTGTATGTGTGTGTATTTCTGTCTTCCTCACCCCCAAGGAAGATGAGCCCCCATGCCTGCTCTGCAGATGGCTCCTGACACACGGCAGCCAGCTGGGAGACAGACCAATGCCACACTAAGTCCACACAGGGAGGACCCAGGAAGAGCACTGACCAAAATCACCCAGCTGAAGCCCCAGCTGTCTCCCCTCGCTTCGCTTTCCTGTGCTTCTGGAGTGCTTGTAAAGATAACTAAGTACCTTTAGTGTGCAAAGCGATAGGGGCGGGCAGGAAAAAAGTGACTACAGCATGACAAACAGCAGCTGGACCACCCTATGTAGACACAAACATTTCTGCATAAGGCCAGAACTGTCCACACCTTCCCAGGCTGTCCTGGGCCGGCAGCCCTCCCCAGGCTCTGGGCATCCCAAAAGCTGACTCAAGGTCAGCCAACATTCATGCCAGCACAGAGTCATATTTCTTCTAGGACAGTGGCTGCCACTGTCTCCTCCTCCTCCTTTCGGAGAATCTGAATTAAAAGCTATAAATTGCTCCGTGCAGTTAGTTGCCTAGAATCATTCAGAGAAGCAGGGCTCTCCGCAGCCCGAGGGAGGGTTTAACACCATGGACAGCACCAGGCCTCTGCAGGTGCTGGGTCAAAGAACAAAGAACCATAGGCAACTGAGGGAAGCTATCCTGAAAGCATACATACAAATAACATTATATGAACAGAACAGGTTATATTTAGGAATACACATATAGAGTACACACACACACACACATACACACACACACACATACACACACACACACACACACACACACACACACACATGCAATAACAATTAGTGGGGAAAAGAGGCCATAAATTTGAAGGCGGACAGGAGGGGTATATGGGATAGTTTGGTGGGAGGAAATGATTATACTATAATCTCGAAAACAAAAATAAAAAAATTAAAAGAACAAATGCAACAGCACTCCTGATGCTACTGAGAATTTCAGCAAGCTAGGTTCAAAAGAATCCAAGCTAGAAAGAATTATTACTGTATGTGAATTTGTTTTAAAATAGATTGTACATCTAATACCTGCAATTAGAGACAGAGTCAGCACGTGTCTGTTAAATTTTAAATGCCCATCACCTCAGATGAGAATTCTCTTAGACACTGGCCAGCTCTCTAGCCAGCCCTGGGGAGGGCTTTTGTGACAGTGGCAAGGCTGGTCCCAGAGCCAAGAAAGAGCAGTCTACAAGGGGTCAGGGCTGCTTATGGGCAAGAGACTGACTTTGGGATCAGACTGTCCAAAGCTGGCATTGTGGGAAGAGTCCTTAACCCCCATCCTCACCGTTGGTGTCTGTGAATGGGGATGCCTCTTTCTAGAGTCATGAAGGATGTGGGGCATGGACCAGCAGGGCCTCAGCGGGGAAGCTGCTTATGTTTAACACCATGCATTGAGTCACATTTCCCTCATCACTTCTGGTTTAGTGTTTCAAAAACTGAGATATTTCTTAAAGAAAAGTATTTCCTTCTCTGCATATACTACTCCAATGGATGGACGGACACACACACACACACACACACACACACACACACACACACATTCACACACCTGTGCTGACAAAGTCATACAAACATTCCTGTCTGCACATACCTTCTCACAGTTTCACATGTCACAGCTGCACACACCACAGACTCAGTGGATTTGGCTTTTCCTCATTTGCCGGCTCCTGAGAAGCCAACAAGAGCCGTCTGTGTTATGGCTGGGAAAACCCAGGAGACTGCTCTGCCCCTGCAGCCACAGCACTATTTTTTTCCTGTCCCCTTTCCTTTCTGTGTTTTCCCAACTGCGGTCAACTAGATAATACTCTCGTTCGACAATCTGAAAACATGGATCCGTGGCCAAAGGGACTTAGCAGACAGGAGTCAGGGTCACGTCAGGGCATATTACCCTGATGTGCTCAGGTGGCCCGATGACATCACAAACATCCTTTTAAGATGGAGGAATCCAGGCCAGCATCTGAGAAGCTGACCTGAGGCAGCAGATGATGGGGGCGACAGGGGGATGCCTTCTGAGGAGCTAGGAGGGGCTACAAGCCAAGGGCATTTGCTTGGAATGTTCACACACTAGAATCTGAGAAATAAGAAATATGGTTCTCTCTACAGCCCCACGGACTTCTAGATGTGAGCCAATGAAACCAATTTTGAACTTCTCCTCCAGAACTGTCAGGTGACAAATTTACACGATGTCACACCAGTACATTTGTGGCACCTTTTTGTGCCTGCCACAAGAAATTAAAATGGCAATTGCTTTATAGGGGGTGACTATGCCAATGTGTGTATTTGTTTTTCTGGCCAAATGGAACCACACAAACTTGGTTGTTTGATGCTATTTTGAAATTGCTGGAGTCAATCCCTAGCATAGCAACACTTTAAAAAACATTTTCATTTATTCTTTGAAACTTTTGCACAGATTGTATATCTATACAATGTATCTTAATAATTCCCACCTCTCAGCTGACATTCTAACTCCCCTCAGGCCCCGCCCCCCAACAGTTCCTCCTCCCAACTCCATGCTTTCTTTTATTATTTTTAACAACCCATTGAGTTCAGCTGGTGTTGCCTGTATGTAAACGGTGTGAGGTCATCCACTGGGGCCTAGGCAACCCAGCAGGGGCCAGACCTCCAAAGAGCCATCATCCCCGGCAGCTATCAACCGCTGACAGCCCCATCGCTAGTGACAACGATGACAACGACAACGGGCCTCCTTTTAAAAGGGTGTCTGTGGAATTCCTCTGCGTGGGTGAATGTGTCATGTCTTTCAGTTCTCAACACCTTCACACTTACTCATCTCACAGAAGTGGCGCCACACCAGGTGGCCGCACTTCTATGATGTCAGCGTCGTGCTGTTTCTGCAGGGTGGACTCCTGGGCTGGCAGCTGCCACCCACTCTCATTTCAGTACAAGTGAGCTCTTCCTCATGCTTGTCAGAGGCCTCGTCTGCCATTTCCATCCTGATAAAGGTCATCCTTCCTTCTCACCTCTTTGCATATGGATTCTACATATATGTGACTTTATTCCAAAAGCCGTCTGAGCATTTTTTTTTTTTTTTTGGCTACTTGCTCTGTCGTTATACACATTTGTTCTACAGCAGCGTCTTACATTTATTCAACGTTCACAGAGCAAATCAGCCCAAACGATCATCACCACTTTTGTCGTTGCATAGTGAAGACTAGAGCTTTTTTTTTTTTTTTTAAGTCACTGGCATGAATGGCATAGGGACGGTCTCTGAATAGCAGAGCCATAAATCAAAAGCTGGTGCTTGAAAATGCTTAAGGTCACAGACAAAAGTAGTCGGCAGATGGTTAAAATGCAAAGGACTGGGTTAGGGGGGAAATTACTCACTGAGCAAGCATGAAGACACAAGTTCAAACCCCCAGCATCTGTGTAAAAGGCCAGCTATGGCTATGTGCATATCTGTGATCCTGGCTCTTCAGGAGGAGTGTGGGAGCTCGTTGACTGTCAGCCTAGTTCCGGCTTTAGTGAGAGACTTTGTCTCAAGGACAAAGCTCCGAGTGGTAGAGGCGAATACTGGTGGCTTTCTCCGGCCTCTGTGAATGTGCACTCGTATGCACCCACACCCACACATGTACACAGACCACATGTTCACACTCACAAATGTGGGGCACGTGGACCGTGCCACCAGGCAAATAGGCAGGGAGCTAGAGCGAGGTTGGAGACATGTTCAAACCCTAGGAAGCTTAATCTTGAGGCCGACGGGAATAACGACCGCTCCCTTCCTGGTCTGTGCCTCATGCCCCGGGGCCACATAGCCTGGCACTTGGAATTCCTCTCCGTGTAAATAAAGTATTGCCACCATCTCAGCCACCCTCAAAGTCCCTTCCCACCCCAGCTTCGTATAACCCTTGTCCATTCCGAATAAGACCTACAACCTAAGAGTTGTCTAAGAGTTGCTGTGTCGCTGGGAGAGCTCCGAGTTAAACGGCTGTAACACTTGAAGAGCTGTTTGGGAGATGGCTGTCTCTCTTTCTCTCTGGGTATTCGCCATTGGACTAGGACCCTTGGACCCGCCTGCTCGGCTAGCCTGCCCGATGCTGGTGCCTGGACGCTCCAAAGGGAAGAAGCAGTCCCCAGGCTGCTATCACCCAGAAGAGCTGTAACTGAAAACCTCGGAGAAGCACCTCCCCAGGCCCACGCCCCACCCCCACACTACCATCCAGGCAGGGATTTTTGCGGACTCATCGGTTCGCTTTATCCCAGCCCTGCGTGCTGGACACCCTGAGGGAGGAAGCAGAGACTGAAATCACATACAGACACACAAAGAACTAATTTGTTCTCAAAAAAGATCTGTCACTTACAAAAATTCCTGATTCTCAGCCTTGTGATTAAGATCCAGTAAAAGTAAGTTGGTGTTTAGTGACCAGAGAGAAACTGGACTGAAATCAGTGGGGGTGTGCCCAGACTGTCAAGGGTGGGTGAGATGGCCCACTGGTGGGTATCAAAAGAAGGCAACACACTTCAAAAGACTAGCTCTTAAGCTCATAATAAAATATTAATGTAGGGACGGTAGCGACAGTTTGTTGCTGAGAGCAAGTACTGGTCTGGCAGAGGACTGGAGTTCCATTGCCAACATCCATGGCAGGTGATCTTCTGCCCTCTTCTGGCCACACCAGGCACTGCATGCATGTACTCAATAAATAAAGTGATTAATTAAAATACCAATACAATAGTTCTAGAATTAAAATCCAAGACATTAACTTCAAAAGGATAGAGACTATATAATGTTCCTATAGGGCACCAAGAAGAAAAAATAGAGGAAAGGAGGAGTAAAGCATAGAGGAAATTCTGATGCGGGAGAGATGGCTCAGGGGTTAAGAACACTGCTTGCGCTTGCAGATGTCCCGAGTTCAATTCCCAGCAACCACATGGTGGCTCATACCATCTATGAGATCTGGTGTCTTCTTCTGGCATGCATATATACACACAGGCAGAACACTATATGCATACTTTTTTTTTAATCTGAAAAAAAAAAGCCAGGCATGGTAGCACATGCTCAGTAATCCCAGTGCTCAGGGAGGCAGAGGCAGGCTGATCTCTATGAGTTTAAGGCCAGCCTGGTCTACAAAGTGAGTCTGGGCCAGCCAAAGCTACACAGAGAAACCTTGTCTCAAAAAATGGGAGAGAGAGAGAAAGAGAGAGAGAGAGAGAGAGAGAGAGAGAGAGAGAGAGAGAGAGAGAGAACACAGAAGAAATCCAAACTACAGGGGCTTAAAAAATCAACCACAGTTTTTAAAACATGACACCCATAGCATGCAAAACCCATGTGTGCTACCTACAATGTATACACCTCGAAAGAGCTGACTCTAAAAGGCTGACGATGTGAGGGACCAAAGCTTTCCAGCTTTGTTCTCAGTTTAAGATTCTATCAACTTAATGTCTTTGCATTTCTGTGTACATGTTAGAATCAGCTTGTCAGTTTCTGCAAGAACGACCATGGTCGACTTACTTAGGAGTGGCTTGAAGCCACAAGTCAGTTGGGGAGAATGTGTCCTAACCCATGAAGATGGCATGCCTCTCCTGGTTTGCCCTGTTCAGTGTAAAGATTATGCACACTGCCATGACCGGTACTGTCAACTGGAAACACCCCAAAACCATCAGTGAGGAGCTGTCTGGATGAGGCTGGCGTGTCTACATGGGAGCCACCTACCCACTGAGTAGCATTCCTGCGAAGGGGGCCCTGGATTTTTTTTAGGAGAGTGTTTTCAGACAGGGTTTCTTCTCTATGTAGCCTTGGCTGTCCTGGACTCCTTTTGTAGACCAGGCTGTCCTCAAACTCAAAATGATCTGCTTGCTTCTGCCTCCCGAGTGCTGGGATTACAGGTGTGTGCCACCGTGCCCAGCTAGGCTCCTAGAATTTTTAAAAGGAGAACAAGGGTGGCACCAGCACGCATTCCTTTACTGTTCTGCTTCCTGGCTGTAACCTGGGACTTGGAGCTGACGTCAGCATTTTCTCCTTTAAATTGCTTTTGTCTGAGTATTATGCAACAACAACAGATAAGATATTCAGATACTCAGCTTTAATTTTCATTTATTCTTTGAGATTAATCCTTTCCCCTTTCTCCCTCCAGAATCTCCAACACACCCCTCCCTCCTTGCTCCCTTTCAAATCATGGCCTCTTTTTCCACTAACTGTTGTTATATGCATATATGTATACCCATATACACTCCTACATACATAAGTGCAACCTTCTCAGTCTGTACAATGTTACTTGTATGTACGTTTTCAGGGCTGGCTGGCTGGTACTGGGTAATCAATTGATGCTGCTCTTCCTTAGGGAAGACTATTTCTCCCGCTCTCAGAATTCCTTAGTTGCCTGTCGTTCTTGGGGGTAGGGCACCTTGCACACATTTTTTTTATGGTTTATTTTTAGTTATGTGTATGTGAATGTGGGTGCAGGTGTCCAGGGAGACCAGAGGAGTCACATCTCCCTGAAGCAGGAGCCACAGACAGCCATCAGCCAGCTGACAGGGGTGCTGGGTGCTGCAAGCCAAACTCTGGGCCTCTTTAAGAGCAGTATTTATTTCCAACCACTGAGCCTTGACTCAGCCATACCCTGACAATTGTATGCATGTATATAAGCTTTCTGGTTATTCTTGTCTCCCACACATCCCTATCATGCCCCCACCACCCATCAGTCCCTTTTCCAGATTCAGGACTTTAGTTTTGCTGTGTGACCCATTTAGTGTTAGACTTGTGTGTATGTGTGTGTGTGTGTGTGTGTGTGTGTGTGTGTGTGTGTGTGTATGTTAGACATTTTAAACTTCACATCCTTCTTTTTTACTGTCGGTATGTAGATACTGGTGGTCGGAGTGAGAACACCCCCTCCTGAATAGGCTCATATATTTGAATGCTTGGGCCCCAGTTGGTGGAGCTATGTGGGAAGGATTAGGAGGTGTGGCTTTGTTGAAGAAGATATTTCACTAGGGGTGTGATCTGAGGGTTTAATAAACACCCAACATATCAGTCAGGCAGTGGGGGGTGGGGTGGGGCACACGCCTTTAATCCCAGTGCTTGGGAGGCAGAGGCGGTTGGATCTCTGTGAGTTTGAGGCCAGCCTGGTCTACAAAGCCAGTCCAGGACAGTCAAGGCTACACAGAGAAACCCTTTCTTGGAAAACAAAGCAAATCCAAGAAAACCAAGGCTACAGAGAAAAAAACAAAAACAAACAAACAAAAAAAACCTTACCTCAAAAGAAACAAAAAACAAAACCAAACCAACAAAACAAACAAAAAGAAAACTACACCAAAACAAAAGGAGCCCAGGACATTCCCAGTTAGCTCTCTCTGCCTTCTATTTGTGGATGAGGATGTGAGCTCTCAGCTAGTGGTCTAGCACCATGCCTGCCTGCCTGACGCTATGCACCCCAACGTGATGGTCACAGACTCTACCCCCTCTGCAACTGTGGGCACCAAACTGAACATCTTCTGTTACAAGTTGCTGTGGTCATGATGTTTTGTCATGGCAATAGAAAGGTAACTAAGACCGAAGTTGGTCCCAGGAGCGGGCCATTGCCATGACAGGCCCGACCGTGCTGATTTCTGGAGGAATGGAGAAGACCTTGGGACTTTGGACCAGGAAAGTGGTTGGATGCTGCAAGTGGGTCTTAGTGGGTGATCCCAGTAGGAGCCTGGAGGACAACAGTGCTGAGAATAAGGTGCACTACTGGGAGACACAGCTCAATAGATTCCACAGGAAATATATTAGCAGTTGGGCTAGAGACCCGTGTGATAATTTGGTAAAGAACATGGCTGCTTTTTGCCCTTAAAAATCTGGCTGAGGGGGCTGGAGAGATGGCTCAGAGGTTAAGAGCACTGACTGCTCTTCTAAAGGACATGAGTTCATTTCCCAGCAACCACATGGTGGCTCACAACCATTATAATGAGATTTGGTGCCCTGTACACAAAATAAATAAATAAATAAATATTTTTAAAAAAAAATCTGGCTGAGACTAAATTGAAGAGTGTTGGACTAATTTCATTGGCAGAGAAGGTTTAAGGAGCCTCATTTTGACTCTGTCGTGTGTGGTTGTTAGTGATCACTCTTACGCAGCTCTACAGTGAGAAACAGCAACAGCTGACTTTACCCACTGAGCCATGTTGTTGGCCCTGTTCTATAATTCTTGAGTCAATAAATAGGTCAATGATAAAATGATGCAGGAAATGTCAATAGGCACAACAAATATTTGATACTCATGTCTACATTTAAAAAGTGTTTTTAGAACGGGGCTGAGAATGCCACTTTCTTAATAATCAAATAGGTTATTAGAAATCAGGATAAAACATGCATCGATGAACGGAGGTGGAGTGCGTGCATCAAGGCCGAGAGGGGAGACTGTCCACTCCGTTATCACTGGTGGCCTCATCACTGATTGGGGAATTTTAGACAAAAAGGACAGGCATTATAGGTCACAAAGCAGGAGAGTGGTTTATTACCCACCTGCAAAGCAGCACAAGGGAATCGACCCACGAAAACTACCTGGTGACGAACTCCAGACTCGTGTCTGGTAACCAATCAAATGCTCCGAAGCTCACAACTTTCTACCATGGCAGTGATTCTACTAAAAGCTTCGGAACCATCCGTGTTAATTAAGTAACTTACCATTAACATGGTAAATATTAACAACAGTCATTTTAAGTAACGAACTCCAGACTCATGTCTGGTAACCAATCAAAGGCTCCGAAGCTCACAACTTTCTAACATGGCAGTGATTCTACTAAAAGCTGCAGAACCACCCGTGTTAATTAAGTAACTTACCATTAACACGGTAAATATTAACAATAGTCACTTTAAGTACAGCAGTGTTTGGACTGCACACTACATACTTAGCATCTTTGCCATCTCTGACTCTAGCTCACTGGCCCAGGCTGGACACTCACCCTCTGAAGTGCTTCTTCAGGCATGCAAAACAGAGGACCAACAGGCTTAATCTGCTCTTCTCTGAGAGGTGACAATCCAGCAGTGCCAAATAAGGTGTGAAAAGGATCCATCTCCTGGCCTCCGTGCCAAACCCACTGTCTCTTCATCTGGACACGAAACCACACAGCTTTTCTCCTTCAGTCCAACGAAGCCTCCCGATTACCCACAGGGAGGCCAAGCGCCACCACAAATAGCACACATCTCGTAACTTCGTCTTCTGTTGAGCCCACCTGAGGCGTCCACAAAGCCACCAACCAAGTGAGTCAGAGTTCATTTGATGCAACCGACGAGTTATCATGGCCAGGAACCTTGTGCAACAATAATGTGCCCAGCATGAGATCCAGAGCCTGATCTGTACCCGAATCTATCGTCACAGGTCAGCCAGGACAAAACAAATTCCATTACCTTTCCCACATTCAAGCATCAAGCTTGCCCAAGAGAGCCAAGGTTGCCACCGTACAAAACGAGACTCTTGTATCTGTTTCTCCCAACATCTCCAGCAAAACAACCGTCTCCTTTCTGGACTTATAATTAACAATAGTGACATAAAGTAGAATTAATATTAATGTAGATCAACTTAATACTGATTATCATAAAATTAAATTATGTGCTCTACTTGGATTAACACACCTGCTGGAAAGTATAATTTTAAAAGGTAATGTTCAACTCTGAGGTTTTTCCAGTTACCAAACATACCAATATATTGATTTAAAATGTATTTTTCTGGTCATTAAGTGAATAAGCAAGTCACCGGGGCAGGACAGAAACCTTAGCAACTCACTCCCATGTTTGGCAGATTCATTACATCATAGCCTCAATCACAAGAGAAATGTCAGGACAAAGGGCTGGTTATTAAGAAAAATAAGATTTTTAATACTTGTTTTCTGTCCAGGTAAAAATGAAATGTATCCAAGTTTTAAATATGAGACAAAAAAAAAAAAAAAGGAGATGCTGAGTATGACTCAGAATCAGGAAAGGTAGTTCCACGGTTGCCCCACCCCCAACCCCGTCCCCTTCGGTTAGTCCTCATTCTTAAAGTACATGAAAGTTGTCAGCAACAAAATGGATACCTTGTGTAGAACCAACCAGAAAACAAATAAAACTAGGAGCTTGTGAAAGGGGATCTTCATGACATTTACTATCATAACAGCCCAGGCCAGATGCACAGCCTAGCAGACAGGTCCCTAAGCCTTACCCAGAAAACACTTGGGCAAAGATGCCAGTCAACAAACTTCAGGCTCCACATTGGACCTTTGCGACTGCCCCTTGCAGTCAAGGATTATCTCCAAGTGTCTTGTATAATCTCCATTCTTCCCTCAAAGGCTTCCTCTTGACTCAGCCTCTGAATACACAGGTCACACTGCAGTAGACCTCACCGATACACTCAACTTGCCTTGGGAGCATGTGGCTTTGATGTCATTTGGCTCATGATTCTAACCCATGAAACCTTGACAGTTCAGACCCACAGGCCGAGACCCATATGCACATTTATCCTCAATTCTCTAGCAAAACCAAGAAAACCACAAAGCAAAAGGCAAAAGAACTATACAAAGTGAAAAGACTCTTCCCCCAGAAATAGGTTCAAGTTGATCATATTTTTTTCCTCCCATAGAATTATACTGGATTTTAGACATCAGAGGAATTTAGAGCAGTCACGATTCAAATTTAATCCTGTCTAGAGTTTAAAAATATTAACCAGTGGGAAATAAATAATGTGCTAGTGTTGGCAACCATCACTCGAAGATATTCTCAAAGCTTGCATTCCGGATGCCTCTCTCCTGGGGCAGCGTGCTGCATCCCCTGGGAGCTTTGCAAACGAGATGCTTTTGGGATGGGCTTTCTCTCTGAAATAATCTGAGAGCCACCCCAAGACTTCTTCATTGTTTAGACTGTCACTCGTCAAGCCTTCATTAGCTACCGGCTTGTCACAACATTTGCGTGTACGTTTCCTCCAGCAGTCCAAGCGCACAGACTCCTCTTTAGAAATTAGGTGTAGGTGGTGAGGATGGCTCTCTGCTCTCTGCAACAGCCTGTGCCATCTGGAAGACATGTGCCAGGACCCACATCTCTGAAATATGCTGAGAGCACTTCCTGAAAAGAAATAGCTTTTATAGGGAGAAACCCAAAACAAAACCAAAAGCTCAGGCAAGGTAACTCTCTGTAACTCGATGGTAAAACCAGCAAACACATTGGCACGGAAAAGCACATACATCTCCTGCTGCAAAACACGGAAGTGAATTTGAAATGGCCTTGCAGACGGAGCTGGAGACAGTGCAAATTAAATGCATCCTCTTACTGTTTCCTTGAAAGCTTGAAACCCATGCATTTGTCTTTCCTCATAAGCAACCCAGTCCCACTTACTGACGTGCACTCGCTAATGGATGATCATTTCATGAGTGAGTAAACACCTGCTCCTCTTGCAGGCTGGCCTCCACCTCATGGTGGGCTGGCTCTGAGCCTGCCGGCCGTACTTCCAGTGAGCATGCATTCAATAGCTTGCAGGGTCTCCTGCTCCACAGCGTCAGCCTTTTCAAATGAGTGCTGCCTCTCTTGCTCTACTTGAGGGCTTTCCCCTAGTTTTTCTCTAGAATCTAGGGAACTATCTGCTCTGAGACAAGTCCTGAGGATGGCTGTTGCCATCTCAGGAGGACACCCCGCCCCACGACGCCCCACCCCCACGACGCCCCGCCCCCACGACACTGAATGACAAATACATAGAGAAGTACACAGGCAAATCCAAAACGAAGGAATGTGTGTTAATTGAGTTCAGGCCCCAGCAGTGAGCTGCTGAAAGTGCTCGGTGTCCCAGAGGCAAGGTTCTTGCTATCACAAAGCCTGGTAGTGCACGTGTAAGGTATTCTGTAAGAAAGTGAAACATTGAGTGTTGCGGTTGTTAGATAATTTGTTTTTGGGCAATAAGAGAATAAATTACTATCATTCAAGGCAGCAACTAGGGTTGTAGCACTCATTTTCAAGTGGTGTCAGCCACCGTCATGGTGACCAGTGATCTCTGTCGCCATTCTTTAGGGGCATGTAGCCAGGAGGCCCTTACAAAGGTGTCTCAGATGGAGTTGCATCCAGAAGGATTGGGCTGTACTTGGGAAGATAAAAGATGAGGGAAGCTTCCAGAAAATGGGGTCTTCCTTTGGCTTGCCCATTGAAGTGGCCCTGAGTATCGGCTGCCTCTAAAGTGGGTGAGCACTCTTAACAAGGCTGGTCTGGAGCCCGAGAGCCAGGAATGGAGGATCTTAGATGCCACTTCATTCAATCAGTTGTTGACACTAAACACAACTCCCACTCCCAAGGACTCAGAGGTTGCTCGTTCTGAGCCACAGCCTAGGAAGATGGCTTTTGGCCGCTCCAAATGGCATGTTCTTTCTTGGGAGGGGGTCACACGAACACCTGTAGTCATAGAGCAAGAGAAAACCATAGCTAGCACACCCACTGGTGCAGACAAGGCTACAGACTTTTTGCGCTGTTTTTCACATGTTATCTGATGACATTCACTCTTCAATTCTGCGTTGATGGAAGGTGGTGATTTGGGCACGACTGGGTAAAGCATGCCCAAGTTTTACCTGACATGCATAGATGTTTGTGACAAAGCTTAATCTTTCCCACATCTTCCCTGACCTCAGATGTCTGGTCAGAGAGATGTTCTCATGAAGTGGCTGTGAAGGGAACTAAAGATGACGGCAGTCTTCCATCTTTGCACAATCGTGATGTTCTACTCTGTCACTCAGTCTGCAGGATTGATTCTAGGATTTCTTTCAAGATGCCACTTTCTCAGGGAACTTCTGATTGTAGTCCACAGGGATGCTTGGCTAGTGTCCTCCAGCCTCTTGATTGAGTCGGAATATGCAGGAACAGGGTTGGCAGTGTTCCTGCTCTGTCGCCAGGCACAGGGGACCAGTGTAGAAGTGGAAGTGAGTAAACTCACAGATAACTAGGCACGGGCCGGAAGATGGCTTCCCAGTGGACAGCTAGCCAGACATTAGGTTTGAGCAGGACCAAGGAAGACAAGCAGCTCACAGATAGGGAAGGCGATACCCACGTCCTACAGTGTGGAAGCAGGATCCAGCCATAGGTTGAAGAGGTTCAGGGTGGGCATGGTGTGTACCAGAGAAATGATGGCATGCTCAGACACTGTTGAGGGATCCACAAAGGAGGAGGGGGTAGGACCTCAACAAAGAGATTCTAGAAAGGGCTGTAGTCAGATGCTGGACCACGGACAGTGGGGAAGGGGCTGTGCTAGCACATACCTACCCTGAAAGGATACAGGACCCTTGCATGATGCAAATGACCATCTTTGTCAACTGAGAATTTCTCAACTTCCAATCTTTAGGAACTCTTGCTACAAAGAATTTGATAAGATCCTGGTGTCCGTGTCTCTGAGTTGGCTCGTGGTCTCTTTGCTGCCCACATTATAGGCAGTAGGGGCACTCGGCACAGCCTTGAACACTCGGTCTGTTGGATTTGCCTTGCGTGAGCTTGCAGATGCAGGCTGCACTGGTGGTGTCAGGTTTGAGTCCTCATTTGACCTGCTGATATAAAGTGTTGCAAGGGTGGGTTGCTTCCCTTGCTTGCTAGATAACCAATACCCACCGTATGGTGAAACACCATGTGAATTTGTTGCCTGAAGAGTAAGTCACAGAAAGATGAATTTATGTAAGATCAGATAACCCCACAAAGACAAGGTGAGACCTTGACTCTTGACCGTTTTTCTTGTTTCCAGACAACATGTGGTCAGAACATCCATTAGTTTATGATAAAAAAAAAAAAAGCCACAGACTTGTTAATGGCTGTTTTTAAAGTCAGCCAGATTGAGACAAGAAGAGTCAGGCAAGCAGAAACTTGGAGCACTATTTGTGGGTTGGGTCAGTGGAGAGACAGCCCACCACAGGGACACACCACCTGTGCAGGATCCTGATGCTCCTCTTTGGTCTCTGCTGGAGGATCACATCCTACATGCCCCCATCGTGGGGGTCACAGTGCTTCCCTGAGGCTGCTGCCACCCATGAGACGTGATTTGAGGTGACACCACCTCATCCCTGTGGCATCTGCAGGGCCTTCTCTTGACCGTCACTACCATGAGACTGAGGAAGGCTGCTAATCCAGCCTCCTGACTGAATGGAAGGATGCGGAGTAGAACCAGAGAGAAAAGCCACTATTCTAAGTCACGCTTTCTGGTCAGTCACAAAGACCTGGGGATTGCTCTTTATAGCAGAAACGAGCAAAAGTCAATTTACGAAGGCATTCACATTTAGAAACCCTTAGCAACAGAGTACAGGGATATTGAAGTGTGCCTTGAGCCAGGTATGCTCCCTCAAACACGCCAAACACCCTCTAGACAGGCAAGGAGCTCCTGCTGCACCAGGTGCTGCTCCATGCCCCAGCCCATGTCCTCCTCCAGTGCAGAGTGCATGGCCCCTGGTAGCCACAACGAACTACAGTCCTTTTTTGCAGAACTTGTCATCCTGGCCACCTGCCTGAGCAATCAAGATCTTAGAACACGGCTGCAGCGCAGATCCCACACCCAGGCGAGGCCCAGGGCTCCTCTGTGGGGTTGCCACACTCCTAAAGGTGCTCATGCCTCTCAAAGCTGAACCAAACTCTGCCAACTCATGGCATAGAAGTGGCAGCAGCAGATGCCACTGCTCTCTCATGGGTGTTTGCCCGAGCACCATCTCATGTCATTTCTCTGCTGGAGGTAAAATGCCATTTTCCCAACAAAGTGTCTATGAGGGAGGCCCTGAAATGAACAAAACTGGCTGCTCTTCAAAACTTGGATCCCTTGGGGCTGGTGAGATGGCTCAGTGGTTAAGAGTACTGGCTCTTCTTCCAAAGGTCCTGAGTTCAATTCCCAGCACCTACATGGTGGCTCACAGCCATCTATACTGGGATCTGATGCCCTCTTCTGGCATGCAGATAGAGTGCTTGTATACATAATAAATAAATAAATCTTTCAAAACGTGGATCCCTTGGGATGGGGCACCACACATATTCAGTCTGCCTGTTTTGTATTCTCTCACCTGCCACCTTATCCACAAAATAGTGTGGGAGTGGAGCTCTGGCCACTATCAGTTTGATGACTAAAGTTCGAAAAGTAGGTGACATTCAGAAGAAAAACAAAACAAAACAAAACAAACAAACAAACAAAAAACAAAGGAAAGAGCCTTGCTGGCACCAGGCAGCCCATGCATGATCTAGTCAGAGTGTGAGTCATGGCCAAGCTTTGGTGGCATTGCAGCGTCCCCTGGAATGCCCTGGCAGGCAAGGCTTTGAGCCCAGCCTTGGTCTGTCTGTGTCTGGAGTTGGGAGGGCGGGCAGGGGTGTGTGTGTTGGAGGGAGAGGGGGTGCCTCCCGGGCAGCCAGTGCATGCGTGCCAGGCCTTGCTGTCATGAGGAAAGAATCCGCAGGTCTGTAAACTCGCTATATTTAGGCCTTAGTGGGGCTAAGCCAGTTCTCCAGTGTAGTGGGACCCACATATTTTACCGAATAGAATCTTGAAAAGTTCTAACACATGCCTTGGACAGCTCAGAAACTTTAGGAGGTTGAAATGCCACACAGCGAATTCGTGAAGACAAAGGTACAGACCCCATGCCCACTTGGTACTCTGATTGTTCTCCTGGTCTACACACACTTCAGCATACAGCTCACCCGGTGCCACTCACTAACTGTGGGTCTTCCTGTGTGTGCTCCCAGCCAGGCCTGGTCAGACAGTGGTGCTCAATACTAGCCGACATGTCAACTAGCTCAGGGTGCCTCCCAAGTGGGGGCCATTCCCTTCACTTCCTGATGTACCCCAAATCAGGAAAACGGGGCCTCCAGCCATCGCTAAACCCACATCCCAGAAACTGTCCTCTCTGCCCAGCTCCTCCACGAGACCAGGTGGCTCTCTTCCAAGATGTATGCTGCCTGTGCGACATGTCCCCACAGACACTCCACAGTCTTCCTAGGGCCTGGCATGGCCACCAGCCTGCTCCTTTTCACACAGTGTACTGGAGTTCTGACTCAGAATTCTCCAGGCCTGACCTGTTACTGAGGGGTGAGCAAGCATGGTCTGTGACATGGGTGCTCAAGGTGGCTTCCTTCTGGAGGCTTCCCTAATACTCCCGCCTCCCCTTGGATAAGAGCTAATAGCTCAGCCGAGTGTGGCAGCTCCCACCTGTAGCCACACTCAGGAGGCTGTCACAAGTTTGAGGCCGGTGTGGGCTACATAGCAAATTCCAGGCCAGCCAAAAGGGTGGGCAGAGAATGTGGAACTGTGAAATGGGAGAGCTGCACTTTGCAGCTGGGGGAGGGAGCTAGCCTGACCTGAGAGTGAGAGGCGGGACACAGGCCCTATCTGTTGACTTTCTGTCTCACTTAACACAAGAGGCCCAGAGAAGCCTGGAAAGCTTGGAGGAAATCCCAGCTTCTTACGGAATAACAGAGGAATAGGAGTTGCCTGTGGGGAGGGACTGGGAGTGGTCACTCTTGAGAGCCAGCCGCAACGTGAATCCCTTTAATTTTCATATAATCCTAAGTGTAAGTGACCAGAGTCATTCACCATTTCCCAAAGGTGTGGGGTGTGACATCAGAGGTCTATCAGGCTCCCCGAGGCTGTGCTACCAGGCACAGGGATGGCAGTTGGGAAACTGGCCCCACTGGCCCTGCTCTCCACTGCAGCACCAGGGGCTGTTTGCCCTGGTTATGGCCTGGTTTCCTATAATGCACATTTTTCCTGGGGTGGGCAAGCTGGGTTTATTCTCCTAGGCTTCCTGTGTAGAGCCTTTACTTATTGACTCCTGGCACCTGAGGTGGTGAGGTGTGGCTCTGGACTGCCCTGAGATGTGACCTCAGCCAGGAAATACAGCCAACTTGGCTGATTCAGGTGCACGAAGAGTCCAAGGCAGCCCATTGAGTGCAACTTTAGCACTCGGCGATCTTCTTGTCCCCTCAGACTACAACCAGGAGGGAAAGAAAAGAGATGTGGAAGATATATGGAAAAACATGGATGTTTCTGTTTTACCTTTACACTGTCCTCTGCACTGTAGAGCCTAGTTACTTCCAAAAAGTAAAAGGGACATTTTATTGGCTGAGTACACAGGGCTGGGAAAGGTTAAACCTCAAAGAGTAAATGTTCCTAGCAGCATTTGTTTCCTTCGGTGTTTGACAGTGCCCAGTTGGAGCAGCAGCAGGCAGGAAGCAAGTACCACATTCCCATTTCAATGCCAGCCTCAGGTACTGGGACCCTTGGGCCTTGGGCCTTGGCAGGGTTAGAGTTCACAGCCATGGGTCTGAGCCGCATGGAGTTGAAGATCTGGCAGTTGTCTGGAGGTCTTCTGGTGACCAGGACTGGAAGCTCTCTTCTCTAGCTATTTATAACCTGCTCTGTCATTGTCTTTCTATTTCCTGTTGTCCTCCTGATTGCTCTTGAACTCTTCGGTCCTTCTTCGGTTGTCAGTGGCTGCTGCCAGGACTCAACGTTCGTTGTCTCTGGCAGAAAACAGACCAGAGCCAAGATGTAGCTGGGGCACCTGCCGCTTCTCAGGGGCTGAGGCACCCAGATAGAAAACCCAGATGGGACCCAGATGGGTGGGTGTCAGGTGCAGGTGCGATCGGTCAAGCACAATCATCTCTTCCTATAAGAGGTGGGGATCCAGTGGGTCAGTGGACCTCCATAGCACTGCTAATACCACTGTGTAGGTTCAGGCTCGGGGGAAATCTGACTGTGGGGAAATCCCAGGCCGCTGGATGGTAGCCACCTCCGCCGACTGCAGACACAGCAAGGCCAGCTGTCAGTCGGCACCCTTGGTCCCTCACCCATCGCCGTCCTCACCACAGCTGCCACCCTCTGCTGACTCTTCCTGCCAGCAGCTCAGTCAGTGAGAACTACTGAAAGCAGGCCAGGCTAGCCTTCGCTGGATCTGATGTCACAACACCATGAGGGGGACCGCCTGCTACCAGCCAAGTCACTGGGAGCCTAAGCTGTCATCTTACAGAGCCTGAAAAGGGAGTGTCTGGATCAATAACCAGCCATTTGCTTTGGACCAATCATGGTTATTAGGGCTTGTGTTTTCGACCAATCACGGCCTTGCTACAAATCTTGTCTTCTGTCTTCTAGGACACATTTTTCCTCTCTGCAAGGTAAGAATGGTTCAAGGAGGCTTGTCATCACAAGCCTGGTACAGACGGAAACAGCTTGGTTGGGTCTGTGCCTCCAAGAGCCTGGGCAGTCATCTGTAGTTGTTTCAAGGTGTCCATGGTATATCCAAAATGGCTGATGCCGGCACGGGCGTGATTCTGCTGCCTGTTAAAGGGACAGGCTTTTTGCTCAAGGCAGCTCGGTAACAAGAAAGTTCAATATCTAATTATGGAGTCAAGTTGCCCTAGCCTAGTGTCTTTGCTTATTTACAGAAAATGCACACTAGAAGGAATGCATACAGTACAAACTTAAAGGACTCACTGTTAACACTGAGTACTTTAACAACGCTGAGCCTCTGCCCAGTGCCCAGAGAGCGCCTGCCTTTCTGTCTCAGCTGAGCCCTGCACCTTGCAACTAAATCCTTGTCTGACTAGGTACAGCTGAGCTCCTCTTCCCACACGTATATATCAGAGTGATGCACAGCCCCCTTTCCCACGCCCTAGGCCCCTGGATGACAAGGCAGAGCTGAAGTCCCTTCTCCTTCTCCCAGACCTCTGAATAGTCAAATGCCTGGATGGCTGGTGGAGTCTTCCTGCCTACACTACCGCCCATTTTGGACCCACACGCACAGGGCTGTGTCAGAAACAAGCTCTCAGTATGACATCCCATTCCAGCTTGAGATTACTTCCTACAGTGGACTTTTTTTTTTTACTGAGGACTTTTTTTTTTTTACTGACCCTAAAAACGGCACCTATTATTTTCTACTTCTACTGACAGGCACATCAGTGCCCCTTGCTTCTGTTCTTCGCTTCATACCTCAGCCTGTAAGGCTCTTTTAATACAGTCAGACTGTCTCCACATTTTTTTTGGTAATTTTTTTCTGGTTTCTTTTCTTTTCTTTCTTTCTTTCTTTCTTTTTTTTTTTTTGTTTTTTTGAGACAGGGTTTCAGGGTTTCTTTCTTTCTTTCTTTCTTTCTTTTTTAAACACACTTTATAAAAAGCAATCACTTTACAGCTTGATCCCAGTCCGTCCCTTCTCTCCTTCCAATCCCACTCCCATGCCCACTTCTTCCCACTCTCCCCTCTCCTTCTTCTCAGAGAAGGGAGGCCCTCCCTGCTTCTCCAAAGAATAAGCCTTTAAAAGGGCCTCCGCACGGCCACATCATGACACCTAGTCCCCATGCCTGTCAGCACATGGGGGCTCCAGCACTGAGGTCGTCACCCTCCCCAGGCCTCTGTCTGGGATATATCCTCTGGCATCTGCCTGGGCACCCTTCTTCTTCTTTCCTTCCTCTGCCCCAGCACCCTCCTCTGCATTCAGGGCACACTTCCGCTTTCTCCACTGAGAATCTCTGGGCTTTTACACAGAGGGACCAGCGTCTCCCTCTCATGGAGACAGAAGTGAGCCCCTGATGGTAGTTCCTGCCCTGGAGAGAGCTGGGGGAAGTGATCTAGGGCCCTGGAAAAATGGTTATAATTATGGTCAGTACATCAACACAATTTAAGAAAAAAAATGTAGGTTTTCTCCTAAAATTATTGCTTTTCTGACAAAAGAGGTCACATGCAGTAGACACTGCCTTTTCCCTCCCCTTCATGTCCCTAGTGGGGACATGAGGGCTGAGTTGGGACAGCCATCAGCAAAGGTCTGAGGCTTACAGGTCAGCTTGTGCATGCTGGGGTACTGTGTCACCACCCCACTAGGCTGTTATCTTGGGGCTTCTAACAACCAGAGCAAAAGATCCTGCTTCCTTGTTTAGGGTTCAGTGGTGGGTTGGAGAGCACCCTCTCAGAGTTCACATCCTCCAAACCGCAATTCCAGACAGTCCTTACAGATGTAATTGGTTAGGGACCTTGAGATGAGATCACCCTGGGTTCAACACAGCCTCTAAATCCAATAAAAGGTAACGGGGCTTGAGAGATGGCTCAGTGGTCAACAGTGCTTCCTGCTCTTGCAGAGGACTCGAGTTTGGTCCCCAACATTCACGCTGGGTGTCACACAACCATCTGGAACTCCAGTCTCAGGATATCCAACATCCTCTTCTGACATCTGCATGCATGTAGTACACAAACTCACACAGACACACAGACCACATACACATAATAACTCTTTAAAAAGTAATAAATAAGAGAGGATACAAACACATGGGGGACAGTGGAGCTACTATTAGCTGTCTAGTATCTGCATACCAGCAGATTGTAGCATCTTCCAGTAAAACCAAAAGATTCTACTCAGACCCATGGGTTTGTATCAAGATCGTCACTGTCACTTGGGATTACAGTGTTGAGAAATGATGCCATGCCAGCTCCAAGCTTGTGCTTGCTTCTTGCCTTGCTTAGCCATACTGAGAACGAGCTGGGACAGCTTGTTACACAAGCAAACACATGAGGTAGTCAGCCTTTGTGTCCTAGGTGCCTCCAGCCAACTGTCAGCTGCATGAGTGTGACCTCTGCGAAAGCCCACCTTCGCCTGTCCTGCTATATGTGACCTCAGCAGGACCACTCAACTGGCAGGCTGACTCTGAGAAATACGAAGCACTGTTTCACTGTTTTGTTGCTGGGTTTGAGGGCAGCCTGGTACCCAGCAGTAGCTGAGTGATATGCCACTCAGCTTGGAGACTCAGGTCTGGATTTTGAGACTTCAGTTTGTGAGCCCTTTGAGTCCCCAAAGGCAAAGTGCTGGGCTTTTCTCTTTGGAAACTGGTGAGAAAAAGAATGGTTTTCTTGGCCAGGATTTCACAGAATGAATTTTACTGTTGGCAGCAGGAGATATATGACTTCTGTGGCTGGAGAGATGGCTCAGCAGGTAAGAGCACCTGCCACTCTCGCGGAGGACTTGGGTTAGGGTCCCAGCGCCCACATGGGAGCTCATAACAATCTGTAGCCCCAGTTCCAGGAGATCTGGTACCTTTCTCTGGAATCCATGGGCACCAGGCACACACTGAGTGCACTTACAATACATGTATGCAAACACTTACTGACCCAAATAAAATAAAAACATCTCAAAAGAAAGAAATACATGGCTTCTGATTTACATAAAAACATTTGTGATCAAATACATTTAAAAAATCCTTTGCTCTAATTACAAAAACTTATCTGGTGGCTGACTAATCAAAGGAAGGGGTTAGCTAAAGGCAACTGTAAAGACAGAGCATGAGACTATATGAAAAAAGAACACAGTAAACACTGTAAGAAAACGACAGCATGGATGACAGACCCTGGAAGCTGGCAAGGGGACTGTGGTGTTCATGTCCCTGGGCATTCTGCTAACATGTGTAGGAGGATTTACCATCTCTGCTACTAGAGCGGATGGCCAGCACAGAAGAGGACAAGCCTTTCTCTCCTGGGAGACCTCCCATTCTGACAGAGAAGAGGGAACACAAACTATTTATCAGATGGCATAGTGGGTGGAATCAAAACCTTTTGATGCCCTTACTGGGTGCCTGAACAGCCTTATAAGGACTGATCTTTCTTTGCAGATGTTCTCAGGTTATGATGACGTTGTTAGGACACGCCCAATCCAACATAACAGGTGTCGGAAGGAAAGAGACAGACGCAGGGTAAGAGTCATGCAGTGATGGAGACAGGTTAGTGCTGTGGCCAAACAAGCAGTGGCAAGGACTGCCAAGCACAGCAGACGCTTAGAGGAGGGCGGGAAGCAGGGCAAGTTTGCCTTGTGCAAACTGAAGACAACATCACGTCAAATGTCCAGTCTCCAGGACTGTGAAGGAACGGACTTGTTTTTTGGGCGCTGGACCGGTAAAATCAGGGCATGAAATGGGGGGGAAGCAGAGGACAAAGCTTTCAATGTAAGCAGAGCCCCCTGGAAGCTCTGAGGATGTGAAAGGGGGACAGAGCCAATGCCCCCACACATGCGGCTGGGGAAAGTGAGGATATGGGACTTAGGGGACGACCAGGGAGAAAAGATGTGAAAAGGAGGACGATGATGAAGTGGAGTCTGGCAGGTTAGCAAGGCTGGTACACTTTGATCAGCAAGAAAGCAAGCTCTGTAAGATTCTGAGGAGACAGATGAACTGATTTCTTAGAAGTAACAGCTTAAATATGTATGCATGCATGTGTGGACATATATGCAATTGAATCACTTAAGTAATCCACTGCTGTGGGGTTAAAAACTAAAGGGGGCAAGGATGGAATACGGGAAGCCACTTGGGAAATAAAATTATAAAATAGTTTGGCTTTGGATGCTCCAGGCACTAGTAGAGCCAAGAGGGCAGAGGGATGGAGAAGACAATGGCTTGAAGGATTTCACCCTGAACCATTTAAAATTGAGCTCCAAACATAAGGGCTGCTCCCCCACCCCCGCACTATTTAACGTAACACTCTCTTTCTTTGGGACAGGGTTTCTTTGTTTGACTCAGACTTGGTTGTACTGTTTGCAATCCTCCTGCCTCAGCTTCCCAAATGCTGGGATTACAGGTATGTAGGACCGACCGCACACAGTTTAAAGCACAGGCTCTCCTGATTGGCTGGTATCTCCATAGATACAGGTGGTCAGAAAACGCCACGGAGGAAGCATTCCTTCTTAACACCACAGTGCAAAGGCACTAAACTAAACGATACGCAGTATGGCCCTTCCACGTTGGTGCTGTATTAGAAGCGCCAAGTACACGGTGGTACATAGACTAGGAGGGGAGCTGCTCCCTCATGCTCAAAAAATAGCGGGGCCCGGGGCACAGCGGGCACCTGCCAGGCTCGCCCCGCACACCAAACGCACAGGACACCGGAGCCGCTCCCGACCTCTTTGGGCCCGTGGCGCATCCCAAACAAGGCGTACTGGCGGAGCGCTCAGGACAGCGGCGGGCCACGCGGATCTCGGAGGACATGCTCTGCCCCGTCACAGAACACGCGAGCAGACGGCCGGAGGGCGGCGGCTCCACCCGCAATCCAAACTCGGCGCAGTCGCAGCGGTTTCGTTTTCCCAGACGGCCGGGAAACCGCAGCTCGCCAGCCGGCGCGGAAACTTCCACCCGGAGCCCGCGCCCCCCCCGCCCGGTGTTTCTGCGCACGCGCGGCGCGGCCCCCACGGCGCGTGCCCGCCCCCCGCCCCCTTCGCGGCCCCGCCCTGTCTGTCTGGTCCGCAGGCAGCCGGGCAGCCGTCTCTCCTCCGCCGCCCGGAGCGCGTAGTGCGCAGGCGCGGTAACCAAGGCGGCGCTGTCTAGTGAGGATTTGAAATCCCCTGCGCGTGCGCAGTGCGGCGCGGCCCGCCAGGGAGGCCGCGCCTCCGCCCCCGCCCCTCATTGGAGCGGAGGCGGCAGCCCCCGTCCCTCCTTCCCTTCCTCCCTCCCTCCTTCCCTCCCTCCCTCCCTCCAGCGGCCCCCACCCCCCCGGCCGCCGCCGCCGCCGCCGCCGCGGAAACGCTGCCGCGCCGCAGGAGCGCCGTGACTGACTGACGGCCCGGCGCGCTGGGCCCGCCCCCTCAGCCGGTCGCCGCCCCTCCGATGGCCTCTCCCCGCCGTCCGCACGCAACGCCGCCGCCGCCGCGGCCCCCTCGCCCTCCCCACGCCGCCTGAGCCAGCCGGACCGCTGCTGCGCCCGCGCGCCCCCACCGAGCGCCACCCGCGCGCACCGGAGCGCGGCCCAGGCCCGTCCGTCCGTCCGTCCGTCCGTCCGCGCGGCCGGCCCGGGGCGCGGCGGGGGCGGGGCGGGGCGCGGCGGGCGGCGCGGGCCCCGCGGGGGCGGTGCGTGGATGGATCCGCGCGTGGCCTGGATCCAGCCCGAGCAGAAGGGGCCGGCCAATGCCCTGTGGATGCAGATCTGGGAGACCTCGCAGGGCGTGGGCCGCGGCGGCTCCGGCTTCGCGTCCTACTTCTGCCTCAACTCGCCGGCGCTGGACACGGCGGCCGCGCCCGGGGCGGCGGGGCGCGGAGCACCGGCAACGGGAGGCCCGGGCCCGGCGCCCGCCGCGTCGTCCCCGCCGCCCGCGCCCGGCCCCGCCGCGCTGCCGCCGGCTCTGCTGACCGCGCTGGGGCCCGCGGCGGCGGACGGCGCGCGGCGCCTGCACAAATCCCCGTCGCTTTCGTCGTCGTCCTCGTCGTCGTCGTCCAACGCCGAGTCGGGCACCGAGAGCCCCGGCTGCTCGTCGTCGTCCTCCGGCAGCACCTCGCTCGGCCGCGCGAACGGCGGCCGCACCTTCTTCGGCTTCGCCGACGGCGCGGCCCACGCGCACGCGGGCCCACGCGGCCCTACGCCCGCCGGCTCGCCGCCGCAGCACCAGTTCCACCCGGGCCGGCGGAAACGCGAGAACAAGGCCAGCACGTACGGCCTCAACTACCTGCTGTCCGGCAGCCGCGCGGCCACGCTGAACGGAGGGGGCGGCCCCGGGGCCCAGGCGGCGCGGCCGGGCACGCCGTGGAAGAGCCGCGCGTACAGCCCGGGCATCCAAGGGTGAGTGCGCCCCAACCCGCGGGCACTTAACAAACTCCGTTAGATGGAGACCTCCAGGCCTCCGCTTGACAGTTCGGGATGTATGCCTGGGGCTAGACTTGAAAGCGGTCCTTATCCTTCTTCCCCCTCAGGGCAGGGAAGCCAGGGCTGGGTGTCAGAATGGGAAGCGAAGCGTTTACGAGTTGTTACTTGTAAATTAAATCGTGTATTTTAGTGTAGACAGGTTGAAGGTAATTTTTTTTCTTCCATTTTTTTGAGACAGTAGGTTTTTGGTAGTGATACAATTTAACCATCAGGTGAGGTTTAGAAGTTGGTATTGTGTGTGTGTGTGTTTGAGGTTACCTAGTACGTTTTGATTCTGGGCAGACATTCACAGGAAGAGCATCACCTGGCATTTTTAAAAGCTACCTAACAGCACTCAGTCTTTTCTGTACACTCACAGGAAGGTGTCATTTTCATTTAAAAATTTTCCACACAGCCCAGAGGACCTTTAGAGCTTTAATGTCCCCAATGACAGCAAGGTGGGGGTGTTGGTCTAGAATTGCGCCAGGTGAGACTGCTCTGGTGTGAAGCTATTCATTCAACTCCATTGGCTTTTCTGAGCATCTGGAAACAAAATATTCGGTTATAGTTCAAGACTGATGAGCTTGGTTTGCCTCAGTTCCTGCAGATCTAAAAGGCATCGAAGCCGCCCCACCCCCACCCCCTCTCAGGGAGCTAGATCCCCAGTTGAAGTCTGCCCCCTAGGTTGCTAGGCCCCAGACTGCCTTGGACATAATTTCTTAGGGCGCTGTTTGCCATTTGAGGAACGTGAGGAACACTGATTCTCTTTAGGGTGAGTATGCGTTACATAGTAACAGTTGGCCACCCTGCAACTTGTTTCACCTGGGTCCAGTTGGGAGTCCTGAGCATGCACTACAGACCAAAGAGCAGGCTAATATCTTCTGCTGTTTCTCCATAGTGCGTGCTTGTAAAACTTTCTGAGGCAGGTGTTGAGGAACACAGATTTTGTGTGTGTGTGTGTAGCAGTAGACCTGAGGGAGGTTTCTAGACTGTTACATAACTGTAACGGACATGGTGTCTCTGTTGTGAGACAGGGCTTGACCCCCGACAGAGTTCCACTGTGTGCTTCTTAGCATCAGCAGCATTATCTGCCCCTCAGTTGTGGCTGTTGAAGTGGTCTCTCTGGTGGTTTGTAAGCTGGGCAGCTTCTGCGGTGTTCTACTGTGGCTTTTGTTAGTGTGTGTGCCCCTGGGGCAGAATTGGGGTGGATGGCATGTGGTCCTGTTGATCCCCCAAACCTGGAACTGCTTTTGCGTACCCTTTCCTGGTACACATAAGCGTTGCTACCTAGGCGCTCAGACTTGGCTCCTGTCACCCCTTCTAGCAAGTCTAGTCACTGATTAGATGCAGTCCCCAGGGCCTGGGCGTCTCGTCTCTTCATACTTCAGGTACATGGCTACTATCATCTCTGGTGGAGGCTACACAAGCATTGCAAGATGGGTGTCTTCTGTGCACTGTGGCCTGTGTCAGCACTGTCAGTGGGACAAGGTTCTACCAGCTCCCAACTCTCAGAAGACCCCCCCCCCATTGCCTTCCCCATCCTCCAAGAGAGAGGAAGGCTGAACTCAGAGGTGCTTGGGCTCTGTTACTCTGCTTGCCCTGAACCTCCCTGTTTAGCTCACCTTCGGCCACTGTGATGTAGGTCCTAAGAGGGCTCTGAAAACCAGTTGAGAAGTTGGCCTTGATCCTCGCGGGACCAGGAGATGCTGCCCACATCTTTTCCCTGTGCCTGGTGACTCTTCCTTGTCTTTCCAGGTGGCATGTGTCATGATTTTGTTGGAGGAGGGGCTTGCCTGGGAGGGCAGGGTACCTCAGTTTGGTTCCTACTGTGATTGACCTTTCAGCAGGGTTGGGGGAACTAGGAAACCAGGGCAGCAGGAGAGCTGTTAGGAGTGAAGGTGGCTCCAGTGACTGCTTGCATGTGGCTGGTTGGTCATGGGAACTGACCTTGGATGGCAAGAAAGAGACCTGTGTGAAGCTAGTCTCGGCCATCAGCTGGCCTGTGTGGGGCCAGCACCAAGCCTTCCTCGCGTTTAGTAAGAGACAGAAGTCAACAGTGAGGGGCCCGGTTAGAGAGAGGCTGCTGCCTTGGGGATGTGTTTTTCAGAGACACTCTGCAGACCTCAGGAGAGAATGGGTGGTTTTCTGGTAGTGTGGGAGTATGGAGGCCCTGCCGAACCCAGCTGTGGCTCTGCCGGGTGGACACGTGGCACCTGCACCATCCAGCCTTCTCTGGGAGGAGTCTGCCCTTGGAAACTGCCTCTTGGCCTGGGTCCTTGGGACTGCTAGGCTGCCTTCCACGGTAGGTAGAGTGAAGAAAAAGGAGGTGAAAGAGGACAGGGCTTAGTGCATGAGCTTGGAGAGCAGAGAAGGTGAGTCTTGGCGCGTGGGAGCTGTTCTGAGCACAGGTTTACGTTGAACTCTGAAAGCTTTGTTTAGGACATGGCATGCATAGTGCCAGGCCTGGCCAGGCTCCCTGGACCCTCCCTTTCCCTTTTTAACCGCCTCTGCCCTCTGAGGTCTCAACTCTGACCCACAGTAGGATTCTTTTGCCCAGGTCAGCCTCAGTGGTGTTAGAAGCTACCTCAGGTAAAGAAAAGTCCTTTGAAAGTGAGGGTGGGAGTGTGGACCTCATACATTCAGCCAAATCCTTACTGGTGTCTTCCAGCAGGAGTGCAGTTGGACATGGGAAGGCCCCAGCCCTTGCATACACCTGCAGCCCCATGACCTGATTGGCTTTGTGAAGGTTGTGTCCTTCCAGGTGTGCCTGCAGTGGGCATCAGCCATGTGCAGCTTCTCTGCAGGCCTCTTCACCATGGTTAGTGTTTTCATGTGCTCTCTGCCCTTGGTGATGGGAATCCCATTGTCTGTCTGAAGCCTGAGAAGCCTCTAGTGTCAGCAGTGACAGTGTGGCTGTGGACAGTAGCGCTGGCAGGGCTGTGGGGTGGGTCCCTCCCTCCCAGCTCCATGCTTGTTCTTCTTGCTGGTCTCTTGTGACGGGGTCAGAGCTTGATAGAGCGACCAGGTTCCCTTTCTCCCTGCATGGTTCCTGCCTGCTTTGACAGAAACAGTGGGCCTTTCCTCAGAACTTTCTTGGGAGGCTCTACTGGGAAGGCACAGGTGAGGGTCCAGTGGGGTGTACTGTGGAACACAGTAGGCACCGATGCGACCTCTTTCTTCCTCCTCGTTTTCCTGTGAGCCTCAGGATGTGTGGAGAGTTTAGGCACTGCCTGTGTAGGTACCATGGCGCAGGATCATGCTTTATGGATTTTGTTCACAGAGATCCTCATGTTTGAGGAGGGCGGTGAGAAGGTCACATCACACACATGCTTCTCGCCATACTGGCCGTTTCACCTCCTGTGCAACACGTCTCCAACTTCACAGCATCACTCTCTTGTCATGGTCCCATGGCCACTTCCACACAGACCTGGAAAAGCTAGTGTAGATGCTGCTGCTGCAGGCGGCTGAGGGAAAATGGCTGAGCCACGCTTGCTCAGGTTGGAAAGCTGACTCTAGAGAAGGCTGCCCAAGGAGGACAAGGCCAGTCTTCTTCTTGGACTAGAATATTAAACAGGCTGGCACAGTCCTTTGGAAAAATGAGAGGCCCTAGGGTTGGGGAGGCTTCTAACACCAAGGAGAAAAAGGGGAAAAAAAAAGGAGGAAAGAAAGAAAAAAGAAAAGACAAAAATAAAAATGGAGACCCTGAGTAATTTTGAAGAAAAAAATGCTAGTGCTTAGGCTGTGGAAGTTAGAGGGGTCTGGTATCTTGCTGCTGTGATCTTTGGGGGAAAAGCTATGCTCTATATTTATTTATTTTTGATTTTTGTGTATGTGCTTGTGAGAGTTTCTGTGCATCACATGTATGGGTGTCTACAGTTGCCAGAAGAGGGCATTGTATTCCTCTGGACCTGTAGGTACAGCTAGCTGTGAGTGTTGAGAACAGCCTAGATGCTCTGCATGAGCACTAAGTGCTCTTAACTGCTGGGCTGTCTATCTAGCGCCTTATGTAGACATTCAAAAAAAAAAATTCACAATTTTAAGACTTGTGCTTCAAAATCTTTGCTATTTTTGATCACATCTTGAAAGATTTCATACCTTTGGGAGCAGGGTACCAGTGCGCTGTGGACATAAGGGTGCTGTGCCTTAGTGAGGTGGGGTGGTTTGCGCTCAGAGTATGCGTAAGAAGGTTATCCAGGGTGCTCAAGTTCAGACATTTGTGTTGACACTGCAGCTGGAAGTCAAGCTGCAGGAGTGACTGCCTTTCCCGCCTTGCCATGGCCGATGTTGCCTGATGAGACCAGGTCAGATGTTGTGCCTGGCCTATCAGTATTTCTCTTCACTTAAGGAGAGCTGGATGGGATGCTAACCCCAGAAGGCTTCCCAGGAGAGTATGGCCTGCTCATGCTTTGTGTAGAGCATGCCTCTGAGTGGAGCAGCCTCGTCTTCTCCCCATTTGGCGTGTGCACTGATTTGGCAAGAGCACTGTGGTCTTGATTTTTCTCATTAGCTCTCATTTCTGTAGTCGGGTAGCAAAGTACTGTGAGCTGTGATTGGGAACAGGTATCTCCTCCGGCACATTCTTTGGGTCTCATTAGGATGGTTTGGGTGGGTTCTCCACTCAACAAGGCAGAGGTCTAAGTGTCTGCTGTTTGGTGTCACCAGGGCCTACCCTTAAGCACATTCCTGCAATTATAGCACTTGGGGAGACTCTCTCCTCTTCTGTCGGCTCCCTGTATTTTGGGCTTTTGGCCCTGGCCGTCTTCAAGCCTACAAGATGCCTTGACTATCTGTCTCTTGCCAGTTAGAGTAGACCCTTTACTTCCAAAGGCTCACACGAATATGTAGGCATTCAGATGGACTGTCTTCATGCCGCGCAATGCTATGTGACTCATGGACTGTTTTATCAGAACCATAGGTTTGGGCATGGCATGCTGCCTGCCACACACACAGGCAATGTTTAGTGGGAAGACAACACTGTTGTAGGAAGAGGAAGCCCACTCTGTCCTTTCTTGGACATCAGCCCATTGCAATGGCTCTTGCATATTTCCAGTTCTGTCCTCTGACTTGATTGTCACCCTTGAAGCTGGGGTAGGAGACAACAAGAACAGTGGGAACTTTTCTGTGCCTCTCACAGATGTACCATTCTTTAGTCTGCTAGTTTAAAAGAGTTTACAGAAGAACTACGAGATTGCACAGAAAAGTCCCAGCCATGAGGTGCCCTTCATCGATCAGATTGTCTTGGTGATCCACTCAAGTTGCCACTTGATAATTACAAAGCAGCCCATTATTGCTTTGTATAAGCTGTGGGCAACACCTAGTCTGCAAGCCAGGCTCATGGGAGTGGTGGCTTGTCTGTGGCCTCATTACAGAACATGTGTCGCCTCCTGGAGGAGCAAGACAATCCTCACCATTCTTGCAAAGTCTCTTTCTGAGCCTCTTACCCGAGTGCTAGTTCCTGTGGAGTTAGTGTCCACTTCCCCCGCCCCCACAGCACCAGATAGACTAAGAAAGATGCAAGTAGACTTCATGTACAGAAGTCAAGAAAACTTTAGTTGTTTGTCGTAGGCATTTTAAAGATTTGACTGAATTTTGCAGTGATTTTTTAAAAAATGCAAAACAGTAATTTAGTTTGTCTCGGAAAACATGGCTAAGGCTTGTAGTGCACACACAGGATGAAAACATGTAGAAAAGTCTTTTGTTGTGCATCTGAAAGGCACTCGTTTGGTTGTATCATTTTTCTTTTAAAAACTGAATACCAACAGAAAAGTTAGAAAACTTGTAAGTTTGAGACTGTCTGGGCCACTTGCTGTGTGTCCTTGGTCATCTGCTGTTTGCTGGCCTCCAGCATGTGCTGGGCTGTGTTGAGCTTGACATGGGGGTTCTGCAACTGAAGGGGGAGAGTTCAAAGGCAGGAGCAGCCTTTCTCTTGTGACTTGTGATACTCCATTGCCAGTTCATAGTTGCTGCTTTATACAACTCTTGAGTTTCCCAGTGCTTGTTCCCTGAGGAACAGCAGTGGCTATAGCCTTTGAGTTCTAGTCTGGGACCAGTTGGAGTTAGGTAAAGGAAGTACAAAGTTGAATTATTCCATCTTTGCCTCAGTTTGTTTCTCATATTGGGAGGCATGTGGGTGGCTTTGAGAATCTTCTGCTTCATTATTTCAGTCACATACTCAGGGCTCTGGTTCTGGCTGGTTTTACCTGGGTTCTAACTCCCACACCTCAGTTTTCCCACCTGAGATGTTGGGCCTGTGACATAACTCAGAACCAGTCTGTGAGTTGGTCGGCCTGTGTGACAAAGGCTGCTCCTTCCCCCTTTTCTCCCCTCAGGAAATGGAAACCAAAAATGGGCTTCTTGTTGCCAACAGGAAAAGCACCCCCATCCTTTAAATAGGCAAAACTTCAGACCCAAAGCTGCAAGTCTTAGAGAGGGAAGGGGCATGTGGGCTCAGCTGAGACCAGTGTTGAAACTGGGGAGTTCTAGAATACCCCTCCCTCGAAATCCTTCTATTTTAAATGCAGACAGCATCTTAGTGAGTTTGTTATGCACTGTGTGTGCATGTCTTGTAGTGTAGCTGGTTTAGGTTGGTTCTCGTTCTTTGTTTTTTCCCACACAGTGTTAGTAGATTTGGAGGGCAGACACAGCAGTGGGCTGGGGAGCACACAGCACCAGGTGGCAGAGTCCTGTGCAGAGGAGGGCATGTGGTGTCTGTTCTGTGTAGTGGCCAGTGTAGGTGAAAAACTGAGTTGAAATTTAATTTATTGATTTGTTTTGTGGTGTTGGTAATCAAACTGAGCACCTAGAGCGTGTCAGACAGACATCCTACCACTGAGCACCCTCCTGAGCCCTTATTTAATTCTAGTTAAAATTTAAGTGTCTCTGTATTTGGACAGTGCTGACTTTGTGCAACTTTTTGTTCTATTTGAAGTAGTTTGATTCAGTGAGTTGCTGAAATACATTGAAACTCAACAGCAGTAAAAACTGTGTTGCTCAGCAAGCTGCTATGGAGGAAGCACTGGAAATCATGTTTCTGAGTTTCCAATGCAAATCCTTATGAAAGGCTGATGTCTGCACGACTCAAGCAGCACGGAGCAGCTTTGAGGGTGGAGCATCTCTGGTCAGCATGCAGAAGATGCGCTGTCTGCTAATAGGTGAGCCTGGCTCCACTTTCCTCTTTGACTTCTTGGTTTAGAGCCACAAAGAAGCAATATTTCTTGTGTTTTACAGACACAAACCCAGTCTAAATTGGCTAAGTGGTCTGGCAAAGAGGTCTGCCCTTGTGCGTGCATGCCAGTGCTGTTGCTGAGGGAGATAGCTTCCAGCAGAGTAAAGACTTAGCAAGGCACTAGGGAAAGCTGAAGATAACTTAATAAGGGGCCTTTACGGTGCCAAGGATTCCCTTTGCTAATGAGAAAGTGTAGAGTCAGACCCTGCCTGTGCTTGCTCTGGTGTGGGTCCTTGGCTGCAGAGGGACGGAGGAACCCCTTTGGGACTGGATCTTGCTTTGCAGTCTGTCTAGAGGTTGAATTCTAGGAGAGGTGGAGAAGCTGTGAGGTGCTGCCCTGTAGACCCTTACGTGACTTCTGTGGGAAAAGCCAGGTATACCTGCAGCCCCCACAACAACTCATTTTAATGAGATGAAAGCCACTTTCAGGAGATGCTCAGATCTTGTCCAAGGGTCACTTAGGAAATGGTAGAACTGGGCTAGGATGCAGGCTTCTTGTTCGGCAAGTCCATGCACTCTACCATGCACGTCTTCCAGAGAGGGCATGGGGACATCTGACTGAGAGCCAGAAGGGTGCTTTGGTGAGATGGCAGAGACAGGAGGTGTGGTGAAGTGTAGTGAAGAGTATTCTGGTTGCGGGCATCTTCTTTAAATTTAAGTAGTATTTTAAAAAGTGAAAAGCTTTGATATGGAGTCCAAAAAAGTGAAAAGAACACTTGGCACGGCCAGGGAAATAAAAAGGAGTTCTGAGTATAGCTACCAGTTACCTTGTGAATGAGTCACCACAGACTAATGTGTGCGTAGAAGCAGGGTGGCTGCAAGGAAGTCCACAGAGCTGACATGACACTGAGCTACAGGGTGGGCTGGACACAGCAGGGTGTGAGGCGTGTGGCGAGTGGGCCTGTGTCTGGGAGGGAACTCACTACACAGGGCTTTCCTTAGCGTGTGTGCGCTGCGCCTTCCGCTCTGTTCCCATTTGGCTGCAGCCCTCTGTAATAGCCAGTTGGAACCATTCCTGGCCTGGCTGACCCACACCTGGGCCAGGCCCCTGTCTCTCATCCCTTTATTATGTGTTTCCCGCTGCTCTCCAGGATACTCCCTGGAGGCATGACACTAAGAGAAACAGTCCACAGCTGGTAGGGGCAGGGCTGTCAGTGGGGCTCAGGCCCTGTGATTCCCTGGCACACTTGTTAACTAGGAACAACACTGAGGAACTTGCCAGAGAGCTAAGGCTGATAGGAGCAATGCCTGTGAATCCCAGCTCTGGCTCCTTCAGAGAGAGAGGGGTGGGGGGTGGGGTGGGGAGGGGGAGGGGCTAGATGCCGCCATGACTCTTTGCCTGGTTTCTGAGGACAGGGCTTTGAATGTCCCCAAGGAATATGAGTGAAACTTCTCACAAATACAACAGCAGGAAGGACCTGGGGCTCTGTCCTAGCTAGAGAGCGGCTCTTTACATGGCTGGTGATGGTTTGCTGGAAAACGAACGCTGTGTCTCCTTCCTTGCTGCATACAGATGACTTTAGAGCATTTATTCCTGTTCGCCTACTCATTGATTTTTGAGATGGGGTAGCCCCTGCGAATGTCAAACTTGGAGCAGGACTCCTGCCTCCCAGATGCTGGGAGTATACATGTGAGCCATCATTTCTGGCACCAATTTTAGAATAATGATGTATTTGTGAAACCGGTTCATTTTCTTAAAAATGGAAGCTTTAAAGTAATTCAGCCCTATTCCAGAACTCTCCAGGATAATTAGGGGACTACACTGTGGATAGTATTCTCTGAGACACTATAGATATCATTTGGAGCCTTCAACAGACACTTCACTAGCCTCTTCAGTAAGAATTGTGCAGTTTTAGATAGAAATACAGCCTTCCAAGAGCTACTGCCGCAGCAAAGACTGTAAAGTGATGAAAACTTAAGTGCAGAAGATTTGCTCAGTGTATGGGTGAGAAGTCAGCCCTGCTGTCTTCCCTCCCTGACAGCACATAAGGCATTGATGAGAGTGTGCTATTTTGTTCTATAGTTGTGTTCACTAGCTTGTGGGGCCCCTCCTGAGAGGGCATCCCAGGCCCTGTTTTCAGGACTGCCTGTGTGGATTCTGGGCGGTTCCCCGAGGGCCATGCTGCTCCTCTGCTGTCTGGTGTGCTCTCATTAGCTCTGCTCCACCAGCCCTGCTTTCTCTGTCTTCTGGCTGGCTTCTGGCTTGCTCTGCTCTGTTCTGATCCTGAGGTGTGGCTTGGTGGTTTTTCATACTGCATAGCACTGCTGCCAGTACCTGTTTGTGCAGGGAGGGACTGAATAGGTCTGTCCTTGTGTAGTGGATATGGGCTACACTCCCTGAAGCCTGTTGTGCCCCCGCCCCCCAAATGGTTGCCTGGCTGGCTTCTTTCCATCTCAGAACAATGCCACCACCACCTGTCCAGGGTCTTGTCTCCACTGGTCTGAAGAGTGAGACTAATTGTCCACATGTGTAGACATCTCTGTCCAAGTGGTCCTTTCTGTGTGGCAGACTTTTCTGGACTTCAGATGCTTATGTACTGCAGGCTGAAGTTGGTTCTGCCATGTCCTTGCTCCTGGATTGTTGGCTTCACCTTCCTGGGGTGGATGCTGCTTGCCTTGGCTCTGTTGGTGACTTCCAGCAGCACCCTCCTGGCCCCTGGCTTCCCTGCGGTAGTGATGTGTTCTCTCTGATTTTCTTCTGTGGGACTGGCAGTGACATGGCTTTCTCTTTGACCTAAGTTTTCCCCTTCTGGGTTTATTGTTTTCATGACACACTGAGTTCCTAATGCCATCCCTCTTTCCCTACCTGTACACAGTATATTTCCCCCTCTGCTCTTTATGCTGACTTGCTGTGCATATCTTCCTATGGGAGCCGCCCACCCCCAATCCTTCTGCAGTTCTGAAAGTCTGCCTCTTCTCTGGGGATGTCCAGTCTGTGGCTTGCTGGTACCAGAGAGTGGGAGCAGAACACAGACTGAGCTGGCTGGGGAGCTTTGAGTTGTTTTAGCTTTCCAGGGCTCAGTGCTCTTGGCTTACCCTAGACTTCCTAGAAGGTCTGGTGGCCTCTCAAACAGTCAGCCCTGGGGACTGGAGTGAAGCTCCCTGGCTCCAGCACTGTGTGCTGCTGGGTAGGATGCTGCCTCCTTCCAGGGTGCTCTTGCCTGGAGCCTGCTGTTCCTATCTGGCTGCTGCTGGCTCTTCCTCAGCCTCAGCACCAGCTCCTTGGAAGGTGGTCCCTGACAACTTGTCCTGAGCCACATGGCACCAGTTCGAATTTTTTCACAGCTCTTGCTGTTTATTCATTTCTCCTCTCCCTGGGGAAGACCCTTTTAGTAGAGCAGAAGTGACAGCAAAGGCCTCATTTTTTCCCCTGTCTTGCTCACTGGGTTGTCCACAGTAGGTCCTTAGTGAGTAACTGGAGCATGCAGGTCACTTCTGCCCTCTGTACTGAAGTACTGGCAGAAGCCTTTGGGCCCTCTTCATTCCTGCCTTTTCTTTCCAGATTTTGGTAATTTTATCCTCTGTTAGGGTCCCTCTTTTCTTATAGGATAGGATACTTTTTGTCCTCTTGACTCTTGTGGATGAGGGCTGGAGGACAGGTACCAGTGCCCTGGCCCCAGTTTCTGTATGTGGGGCTGTATACAGAGAGGATGACAGTGTACCAGGAATCTCCTTGGTGACCTGTGTCACACAGGCCTGAGCAACTGTCATGCGCAGCCATGACTCTTTCTTTCTCCAGTCTGGATGCAGCTTCAGAGCTCTCTGCATGGACCCTGGGCTTGTGCCCCTAAGGAGACTGGGGGGCTGGGCTGCTGTGTGGAGCTTCCTCCCTTACCCAACTACCTGTTCAGGGCGTGGAGTTGTGGGATAGGTTTTTAGGGGCTCTGGCTTTACAAGTAGGGTGAGGATCATCCTGGAGATACTTCCTATAGAAGAGACCAAGTGATACTAGAACCAGAACCTCAGAACTAGGCCCAGGAGGTACCGAGTACCAAGGGCCCACACACAGACTGGCTGCCTAGCCAGCAGGAACCGTACCAGGTTAGTGCTAAGGCTGTGAGAGGCAGTGTTGACGGGGACTCAGGCCTAAGGGTGCCTGCTGCTTGACTTTGATGTGCCACTGGCAATAGCTGGTAAGGCTAGGGTTCTGCTAGTGTTTGAAGGGATCAAGATTATAAAAGCAGGAACTTACTGAAGAATGTTTAAGAGACTACCAAAAGACTGCCTTTGGCTCCCTGCTATTGACCTAAGTGTGTTTGTTTCTTTCTTTTTTTTATTTTTTATAGTGGCTTTACTCTTGTAACACATGCATCGCTCTGCACTTGCTCATTACAGTCTAGTCGTAGATAAGCTGTCATGTTGTCACAGTTGTACAGTGTTTATTTTCTAAATCACTGGGGCTGACACACCCTTTGTATGGAAGGGTTCCACTGAGGTGGTATTTCTAAGAAAGGGGAGTGTGTGTGTGTGTGTGTGTGTGTGTGTGTGTGTGTGTGTGTGTGTGTCACAGTAGTCCATGGCACAGAGTGGATCTGAGATGTGGCCCTTAAATTTAGTGTAGAGTGGCCCAGTCTGGTCCTGCTGAGAACATTCCGGTATGCTCAGTGCCTAAGTACTGGAGCTGGCTTCATCTGGTCGAGGGCATACTAGACTTCCCTCTGTAGAGATGAGGGGCTATAGCCATCCCTGCTTTTTTTTTTCCCCCAGCACTGTGGTAGGAAGTACAGCCCTTTCCATGAAATACTTTCTTCATGGTATACCCACTGTTGAGTTGTTGAGGCTCTGGCTTTGCCTTCTGAGAGAAAAAGAAGGTGCTGAATGACTCCAGGGCTTTTTCAGTGCCCTTAGGTTTGCTCTGTCTGAATGACAAGTCTTGAATCACTGAACACTTATATGGGGGCTCTTTTGTCGTCTTTCTGTTCAGAGTCCATGATCAGATTGGCCTGTGGGCATGGCATGTCTGTAGAGGCATGTTAATGAGAGGGAGAGGGACCCACCCTGTGGGACAACACCGTTCCCTAGGCAGGTGGTCATGGGCTGTAGAGAAGTCGGGCTAAGCATGAGTCTGCAGAACTGCAGGCACCATTCATTCCCCTGCATGTTTGCCGAGTCCCTGCTGTTTGATGTACTCAGTGATAGACTGGCCTGCAAGTGCAGGCCACATAGTGCTGGGTTGACTGTGACCTGGAAGTGTAGCCACATAAACCATTTCCTCTTCAACTTGCTTTTGCTCAGAGTGTTTTTATCACAGCAACACCTTTTTAACCCCAGCCTTCCGTGGCTGCCCCAGGGAGGAGCTGCTGCATAGAAACCTGCCTTCTCTCCTTGGCTTTCTCAGGGCTGCCCTTTCTTGGGCAGTATAGCTGCCATCTCTCTCCCTGCTTGTGTCTCTTTTAGAGCCTGGTGCTCTCCATTCCACTTAAGAGCTCTGTGTAGAAGGTAGGTACCAGAGAGGTTCTTGCAGCTAGTCAGAGAGCAGCTAGTCCTCCAAACACCTATGAACACAGTTCCAGGCTACGTCTCTCCACCTCTTTTGACTCTACATTTAAAAAACAAAAACAACCCCCCCAAACATTTGCTAGTCTGATTCAAGTTTTCCAATTTGTTCAGATACCAGTTGCCTTGTGCTATAATTAAATAAGAAGTGATTTATAATTAGTTCATTAGCTGTGTCAGTTCGCAGTGCTTTAAAGGTTACTACCCTCTGCATGTGGACACTGCACTCATCTTGAAAGTGCTGGTGCTTGTCACTTGCATAGAAGCCTATCCCTTTCTGCTTAGTGAAGAGCTAACTGCAGCTCGGTCTAGTGGGAAGTAAGTGTGTGTGTGTGTGTGTGTGTGTGTGTGTGTGTGTGTGTGTGTGTAAATTGTATCAGTTCCAAATATTTTTACCACGGCATTGTTTTCCTGAAAAAATAGTGCCTGAAGTGAGGGGTTCTGGTCTCTCAGGAACTACAGAGTTTAAAATTTTTTGAGATGTGGGAGGCAAGAAAAATGAATCTATGTGAGTTGAAGGCCAGCCTAGTTGACAACAGCGTGTTTCAGATCAGCTGGACTTACGCAGTAAAAACGTATCTGAAGCCAACAACAGTAAACCCCAAAACAAAGATTTTGAAGAAAAAGTTGGAGGAAAGGTGAGAAGAAATTGACAGTTGAGGACAGGTTTTTACTGTTTTATATTGGAAAAGACTGGAGGGAAATCAGTACTTGAAGTCAAGTCCAGGTCCTGCCTAACATCACTTTCCCATAGAATTGGGAGCTGATGAGATTAGGGGGTGATTTGTCTGCAGGTAAAGGAGGTGAGTGGAAACAGTTGCAGAGCTGTGGGCCTGGGACATGAGAGTTGTACCTAGACAGGTTGCGAAGCCAGAGTGCTAGCAGCTCACAGTTGGTGGATTAAATGCTGTGGCTACATCCAGGAAGGGTTACTCATTCTTTTTCTATCTTCATTGGTGTTTTGTCTATATGTACGTCTATGTGAGGGTGTCAGATCTTGGAGTTACAGAGAGTTCTGAGCTGCCATGTGGGTGCTGGGATTTGAACCCAGGTCCTCTGGAAGAGCAGTCAGTGTTCTTAACTTCTGAGCCATCTCTCCAGCCCCTCTTGATTTATTTTTTATTTTACATGTATGAGTGTTTTGCTGGCATGCATGTCTGTGCACCGTCTGAGATTCTGATGCTCTTGGGGTCCAGAAGAAGGCATTGGGTCTTCTGGAATTAGAGTACAAATGCTTAGGAACCTCCGTGTGTGTCCTGGGAACAGAACCTGAGTCCTCTGCAAAAGCAATAAGAACTCTTAACCTCTGAGCCATTTCTCCAGCCCCAACCCTCTTGTTCTTTCAGTAAAGCACTATGTGAAGCCTGCTGTCAGCACTTGGGTTCCTGTGGCTCTTGTCTGTAGGTCACCCTTGCAGCCAGCTGTGGTTCTGCCTCTTCCCTTTGTTCTTCACTCGATGCATTGCAGCTGCCAGCCTAGGGTTGAGAGCAAAGCTATCACCTTTGAACAGCTTACAAGTTGTGCTTGTTGGGGGTGGGGAGCCCAAGCCAGAAGGTCTGGGACTCCTGGGGTAGAGAAGGAGCCAGCTTTGCCCACACTGAACAGGAGGAAGGCATGGGAACCAGGAACCCGAGGCAGGCATTGGCTGCTTCAGGAGGCTTTGGTTCACCTGGGACCACACTTGGAAAGTGAAAGCCATCGGCCCAGGATAGCCATCTCTTCTCTTAGGAGCGGATTTGCTATGTGGTGATTGAGTTCGGCTTTGTATCTGTGGTCCTTTCAGAGATCCAGCTGTATGTCCTTGACTTGGGCATTAAGGACAGAAACGGATGGAACATACAGAAGGGAGAAAAATGTCTTCCCTCCTCCTCTGGTGATCTCAGATGGTCTCTTGTAGTCCAGGCTAGCTTCAACTCCCCATTCTCAAGCCTCCACTTTGAGGTGCTGGATTACAGACTGGGGCCACCACGCTCAGCCTGCTGTTCACCTTTGAATGGATTTGAGCTCCCAGGGAAGTGATTGTAGAAGAAAACTACCTTATTTTTCTATGAACTGCAATCTTTAGTAGAAAAATAATGCTGTAGTAGAAAATACAGTAGGAAAGCCACCTTTCTAGTAGTCTCATAATGAAAACTAAAATCTACCAACAAGCCTCTGTTCTGTCCATTTCCATCTTCTTAGAGTAGTCAACCATAGTGTTTAGCCCACCAACTGAGCTGCTCAACCTGCCTAGGTACAACTCTCATGCCCCCAGGCCCACAGCTCTGCCACTGTTTCCACTCACCTCCTTTACCTTCAGCGGACCCTTCCACCCCTTCATCTCTTCAGTTCCCAATTCTACTGGAAAGTGATTCTTAGGACCTGGACTTGACTTCAGGTACTCAGGCTGTTGGTATTTCAGACCGTGATGTTCAGTGCAGTCCCTGTTCTCCACGGAACTGGAGCTGTGCCTGGCCTGTGGGCCAGGAGCTTGCCTTGGTGTCTCAGAGGCAAGCCTGGGTCCCCTTAGTTACAGTGCTCTTCTACATTGTAGCAAGAGCAAATGGAATACAAAACTCAGGAGATGCTCAGGAGATTCAGTGCTGCCCTAGATGCTGATGATGAGGGTTGAGTACTGCTAGGCTGTTTGTCTGGGTCACTCAGCCTGGCAAGTGGAGAGTGGCTGACTCCAGTTTATAGAGACAAGTTCTGACACAGTGAACACACAGGCCTCTAGCACAACCTCTTTGTCGTCTTCTTCGCCTGCACTTGGTGGAGGCTCCAGGATCTCGGAAGCAACTGTTAGGGCTCCCACCAGGCTTCCAGGCCACTTGAAGCCAAGAGGTTTCTCAGCATTGTCCCTTAGCTGGCAGCTACCCACCTGCACAGCTTCACTGGACGAAGCTGACCGCTGGCCTGCAGCAAAGCATCAGGATCCTCATTGACTCTCACTAGCTGCAGGATGCTACCTCCTTGGCCCATGAGAGCTGCAACAGGAGGCAGCCGGTTCTGCCCTGACACTTCCTGGTTCCATGTCTGTTAACAGCTGTTGTCAGTCATCAGACTTTGTGTCTTCACTGACTCCTTTTAGTGGTGTCTTGGTAACCCTGCTTGCTTTCAGGAAAGGCCAGCAGGAGGCTTGGCTTTTTGACTAATCCCCTGTCTCAGGCATCAAGACAGTCCAGCGGCAGAGTCCTGTTCTGAGAACACAAAAGACGTGTCCTTGACTGAATTTTCCCCAGAGCAGTTGTTAATAGTTACATTCCATTTTTGTGATTTCAGACAGATAGTATGGCAGTCCTGCCTTACTGATAGGAACACAGTCCGATCAGGACACCACCACTTCTTGCTCTGGGCCCCTGGGTAAGCCAAGGGCTTACTTATCCCCAGAGGAATGCTAGCCACTCCCTTCTTGGCCCTAAGGGAGTGATCAGACATCAGATTGCACACTGTGTGTTTTACTGATGGAGTATTAGGGAAGGCCCTAAGGGTAAAAGCTGTACCTGAGGAAGGAAGCCCAGCAACATGTGAGGCCAGAGGAGTGGGAAGTGACTCTTCATGCTGTTGGTATTTCAGACATAGCTTAAAAGGTTGGCGGTGTGCACTGCTTTGCTGGTGAAGATCTTGAGTCATAGCATTGGGCGCTCTATGTAGCCAGGTGGAGCTATGCATGAGATTTTAGTGAGCTAGCCTCAGTGTCCTGTGATTTAGTTGATTATTTAACTGCTCTTTCTGTCTCTGATCTCTGCTGTGCTCATCCTGAGCTCCTGAACTCTGGACCTAGTGGACAGCCCGTGGGAGCTGCTGAGACCTGGCAGTGCTGTGCTCCTGTGGATGTGGGTGTGTTACCTGCCATGAGGCATCCAGTGAGGTGCCTGTGGGACTTAGGATGCCTTGGCTAGGGCTTGAACCTTTGGCTGGCTCCCGCACTGCACTGTGCTCATTGGAAGACATCTTTGTCATCAGTGTAGCTCTTGGACTGACATTGTTTTTGCATATTTAAAGGCTGGTCATAAATTCACTAATCTTTGGGGTTGACAAGAATTTATCTAGAGCTAGACCATACCATGAGATTTCATGTGCTCCAAAGTTTCATTTTCATAGAAAAGAAACTGTGGGCTGGAAAGATACCTCAACAATTAAGAACACTGGCTGTTCTTCCAGAGGACCTGGGCTTGATTCCCAGCATCCACATGACAGCTCACTGCTGTCTATAACTACTTCCAGGGAATCTGGTGCCCTCTTACGGCCTCTGAGGGTATTATGTGTGCAAGTGGTACAGGGACATACATGCAAGCAAAACTCCCATATGCAAAGGATAAATAATAATAATTAAATAAGCCATATTGTTTAAAAAATTATCATCTGTTTGGATGGTTGTTGCATATCTGTGCATCATGTATGTACAGTGCCTTCAGAGTCCTGAAGAGGGTATCAGGTCCTGTAGAAGTAGAGTTGCCACCATGTGGGTGCTGGGAATGGAACCTGGGGTCCCCTGGAAGAGTAGCAAGTGCTCTTCACTGAGACACCATTCCAGTCCCAGAATCTGGATTCTGAGTGGCTCCAAATATATTTTGATCTATAGGAAAAGGTAGGATTCTGCTTAATTGTAACTCTCTTGTTTTTCTCTTTTATCTGCCAGACTTCATGAGGAAATAATTGACTTTTATAACTTCATGTCCCCTTGTCCTGAAGAAGCTGCCATGAGAAGGGAGGTAGTGAAACGGATTGAAACTGTGGTGAAAGACCTCTGGCCAACAGCTGATGTGGGTATCTTTTGTGTCACCTCACACACACCAGTCAGTGTGAATGCCCTATGGTAGTTGTGTCACCTCATCCACACGCACCATGCTTCCTATTGCTCAGCGGTGTCGCTCTCCAGACGTCGTCCTGGGCAGCATCACCTGGGAGCTGCTTAGAAAAGCACTCCATTCTACACTGCTGTATCAAACCCTGTGTGGTCCAGCCATTGGTCAGCTCACCAGTGTCCAGCTGGGAGAAGACCATTAGTCTAAGACATTCATTCATATGTATAGTCTCACGTTTACCCATTTAGTCTCCCCTTTCCTTTCATTCTTGTTTTAAAATCACTTCAAGGGCCCAGGGGTCCCGCTCAAACTAAGGCACCAGCCAAGGACAATACAGGCGGTAAACCTTAAACCCCTACCCAGATCTAGCCAATGGTCAGAACATTCTCCACAGTAGAATGGAGAGTGGGATATGACTTTCTCACATACTCTGATGCCTCACCTTTGACCATGTCCCCTGGAGGGGGAGACCTGGTGGCACTCAGAGGAAGGACAGCAGGTTACCAAGAAGAGACTTGATACCCTATGAGCATAGACAGGGGGAGGTAATCCCCCTCAGGAACAGTCATAGGGGAGGGGAGTAAGGGGAAAATGGGAGGGAGGGAAGAATGGGAGGATACAAGGGATGGGATAACCATTGAGATGTAACAAGAATAAATTAATAAATAAAGGAAAAAAACCTGCATTAGGATCCCAAAAAAATAAAAATAAAAATAATAAAATAAAATCACTTCAAAGTTAGAAGTCTCACTCCTTTCGCACCCCAGCTTGCAGTCCCAGTACTTCACAGCATGTAACATGTTTGTTTCATTAGAATTGCATGTCCAAGCAGCAGGATGGTACACATGCCCAGCACTCGGGAGGCAGAGGTGTGAGTTCCAGCCTCACCTGGGCCATATTGTTCCAGGACAGCTAGAGTTACATAGGGAGAGACCCTCTCTCAAAACACCAAACCAGAATTGCAAGTGTTTCCCTACTGCACTGTCACATGGATGAATACAAACACTTGGGTATTTGTAGTACTTGGTGCAGGCAGCCTGAGGTAATCAAGCCAACCAGGTACCTAATCCCCTGGCCTGAACTGTTGTAAATGTACAAGGAATTTTCTATTTGGTTGCAACATTTCACCTGCTCCCTCCCCTAATGTCCATGCTGGTTTTGTTGTTACTCATGTTTTGCAAGGCATAATGGGAACCTGTTGATTTGAACTATGGGACATTTTTTTTTCAGGTGCAGATATTTGGCAGCTTTAGTACAGGTCTCTATCTTCCAACAAGGTGAGTGCCGCTTCCAACAGGGTAGATGGTGTCTGCATCTGAGGCTTGAACAGCCAGCTAAGGAGAAGGATTGTGGAGCACGGGGAAGATAGGCAGAAAGTAAAACTTAGTTTAGCATTAAGGAAACACATTGCTTGACAAGCATTTTTCTTCTTGCAAACAGAAATGTTGGGCATTTAGACAGGACCACTGGGTGCTGCCACAGTCTCCTGCTTCTGTGATGGAGTAGCACAGGTGGCGGGCCAAGGTGGAAACCATAGGCGCATATTTGGCTCTCAGTTCTGGGGACTGAAAATCTAAGATTCAGAGGCCACAGTTGGGTTACACCTTCCTCTTTATAACTAGCCCACCCCTGTAGCAGTCAGTGCCTCCAGAACCTCCTCACTGCAGCAGGTGGAAAGGCCTGTGCTGTCTGTTGGTGGCCAGCCACATTTCAGGGGGGAGTCTTTAGGGGAAGGGTGGACATTGATTTTACAGTAAGCACCTGGGGATGCAGTAGTGAATAGAGTTTTAACTAACATTCAAGCACAATTCTGTTTGAACAAGAAGTGTCAGCTTTACATCCTAAAATTGTCTTCTGGGTTCATAATTTCATGTGCGTACTATGTATACAGTTTTTGTTGTACATGCTAGTTAGCATTTGGAGGCTAACGTGGATGTCAGACCTCAGGGCCCAGCATGGGCATGGGCTCTAGAAGCCAAGCAGATTAAAAGTCCTCAGGGATCCCTGGGTCACGAATCGAGAACCAGTACTGACGCGTAGATAGCTGGGAAATGTCATGTCCATTTTACCCTATTAATCTCGGGGACTTTGCGGACATTTACACTCTGGCTTTCCATATACTTCAGTGGCCCAAAAGCTGCATTTAATGGACCTTGTGGGTATAGAGGCAGTGTGCTGTGATGCTGGCCTCCCACATGGGAGGTTGCCTCCTGGTGAGGTGTGTTGTGACTGATGTCTGTTTCTCTTCTGTCCAGTGACATCGATCTCGTTGTCTTTGGAAAGTGGGAACGTCCTCCATTACAGCTGTTGGAACAAGCTCTACGGAAGCACAACGTGGCTGAGCCATGCTCCATCAAGGTTCTTGACAAAGCTACAGTGAGTATTGGGGGCCTGGCACCTCTTCCTGAGTGGGTGTCCCCACATGGTGCCAGCATCCTCTGCTCTTGCTCACAGTGGTTACTGCTCACATCTTAAAGACTGTCCTCTTGTGGTGTAAACATGCATGTTACCAGCTGAGAGCCTGTTCAGGGTCACCATGAGACCATCACTCTTGGCCCCATGACAGACTTGTATCCTGTCTGACCCAGGAGAAGGCAAGGAAGAGGATTGCTAAGTAGACACGAGCATTTCTTGTGCTGTTGTCCTGGAGTGCCGCTTAGGGATCAGTGAGGCTGCGCGGTTTTCTGTGGAAAGACAGCATGCTAGCTTACATTGCAGGAGGAGTGCCTAGAGGTAGGTCCCTTTGTTGCCTAGGGCTTTGTCGGCACAGAAAGGGCCCAGTCTCAAGAGAAGCTGGAAGATGAGACTGCTTCTTAGTTCATTGCAGTGGTTCAGGTTAGACAGCTGATGACCTTAGTCCCTGACTGGTGTGTGCCAGTTGTCAGCTCTGCCCCATAGACTGGTGTATTACCTCATCTGCAAAATTTTCGTGGGCAAAGTGTAAGCTTCAGTCCAGTGCCTGCCTGTGCTGTTGGTCCTTTTGTGTGTGCTGGGTGAGTGTTTAGAGAGTAAGCATGCTCACCGAGGAGAGCAGGTCTTCACAAAGTGCCTGCACTGCTCCTTCCCACACTGCCTTCTCAGCGCCTGCTCTGCTGAGACACGAGAAGGGCCTCAGGCAGGCAGGAAGGCATTGTTACCTTTTGCATTTGACACCGGAGGAAACACCCATAGTGAATAGCAAGGGGTGTTGGCTGAGCTCCAGGAGATTTGTAGCCTCATCATCTTTTCCTTGTTCATCCCCTTTTGTCCTTCTTTCCTCATCCAGGGAGACATCTAGCCATCTCAGGCACCCTGGCCCTCTCCTTTTTGGTCCACTCAAGTTTGTGCAGTTGAACAGGGGGTCCTTTGACAGGGAGTGAGAGTAGAGGGACTTTCTGCTGGTTTTGTTGTTTAGATGTAGAAGAGGTGGGTGGTTCCTGAGTCCTTGACAGGCAGAACCTTTGAGTGATGTTGGGTGTGTCTGCTTAGGCTTCCTAGTCTCCCTGCTGCTGCATGCTGAGCGCTGTGTACCCTGTCCCTTGGTCACTTGATGGTGGCCCGTCCAGCTGCTGAGGGAGTATGTGTTCTCTACTGAGCTTCCTTCATGACATCCATGGACTTGGATCTTGGCATGCAAGAGGCCTGTGTGTGGTGCAGCCTGTCTCTTGGCAACAAAACAAGAATGGTAGTACTGCTGCTTACTTCGCAGTGTGTGAAACTCTCCCTCTGAGGCTGCTGAGCAGAAGTAGGGCCCACGTTTGGGCAAGTGTGGTGTGGCTTCATAGGTTGCATATGCAGGTCAGGCCTTCCCACCTGAGTCTTCTTTCTCAGGTGTCATTCCCCTCTCGCTGTCCCGCCTCAGAGCCAGCCTGCAGGAGCAGGGAGAGTTGGAGTTGACATCATGTGGGTCTGCAGTGACCATGGAGATTAACTCCTGACAGGGCCCTGCTCTTTAAAACTGACCTTCATGACTGCTAATTTCCTTTTGTGAAGAGAGGAAGAAGGTGAATGGCTGTCTGGAGAATGTTGACTTCAAAGCAGTTTCTAAACTCCATCTCCACAGGTGCCAATCATAAAGCTCACAGATCAGGAGACTGAAGTTAAAGTCGACATTAGCTTTAACATGGAGACTGGTGTCCGGGCGGCAGAGTTCATCAAGAATTACATGAAGGTACTGTTATTGCAAGGCTGCTGCACAGACAGGGTGTGAGATCTTGTTATTCATTTTTCTCATGAATGTTAAAAACCGTGGGAAGGGGAGTAGTTAGCAATACAGACGTCATCGGGTTTCTGGAGCTGTTTTTCAGATTTACTTTGGGTGACTGACGGCTTCCTAACATTGAGCCTTATTTTAGAGAGCTCTGGGGAAATGTTTTTTCTGTTAGTGCACAGCCTTGCTCCAGGCTTAAGTTTAGGTCAGTGTTGATTCTCACTGGCCTAAGTCAGTCTATAGGTCTGTTCAGTTTGGAGGCCTCAGTGCTGGTGAGCATGAGAAAGGGCTGGTGCCTGAGCTGATGCCTTCTGGAGCTTTGAGTGTTGGTACTCAGGCAGATGGTTCCCTGTAAACAGAGCCCAGACACACACAGCCCTGGGGTCTTCCACGTCATGCTTCCCTCCTCTCCTTTGTCATCTGATCTGCAGGAGCATTTGCACCAGAGACTGCTGTGATCAGCCCTCCCCTTGTCCTGTGTCCCTGTTTACCCCTTTTCTGCTCAGGGGGATGAGCACCTGTTAACTGAGTCCTGGGGATTCTTGTGGCAGGGTGCTCCTGTGTCCCACTGACCGAATCACTACTTGGGCTGACAGGTTACCCCTGAATCCTTAAGCCTAAAATTGAAGACAGTGTTTTTGGGGGTTGGGGAGCGGGCAGAAGGATGGATGAGCAGTTTTTTCATGTGAACCTTGCTCTCTAGCGTCCCTTTAAAAGTGCGTCAGCTGACCTGTATGCCTTTTCTTGGGTTTACAGAAGTACTCGCTACTGCCGTACTTGATTTTAGTGTTGAAACAGTTCCTCCTGCAGAGGGACCTAAATGAAGTCTTCACGGGTGGGATCAGCTCCTACAGCCTTATCTTGATGGCCATCAGCTTTCTGCAGGTGAGCGCGCCTTCTCCGCACTTGGCCCTTATCACTGGCCGAACACCTTCCCCTTCCTGCTTCTCTTCTGGCTCAAGTCATCACACTGTCTTGGTCAGCATCCCTCCTGCAGCTTGCTTCTGTAGCTGGCTTCCTGTCTGGGTACAGGTATCAGAAGTCAGGTATTGTCTGTCTGAGCTCCAGGAGGCTCAGACTTCTGTGTTGTGAAAGTGTGGATTGTTCATTGGAGTGACAATTCCTACTATATAAATCATAAAAGCCTTTTCTGTTGGTGCTTATCTGTAGTTTATCCCCAGACACTCAATGAATATGAATAAAAAGGTGGGTACCAACATGGGGAAGAGATGAAGAAAGTTGCTTGTTGAGATAAACTCAGTTTAGTCCTAGATGGCCTGGAACTCACCGTGTAGCCTAAGCCGGCCTTTAACTAGTAGCAATTCTACTGCCTCAGGCTCCTGAATACTGACATTAAAAACACGAGCGCTAATACCTGCTGGCTCTTTCACATATATAAAATAGTACCCAAGTTAATTAAAAATTTATTCCATTTACATTTACTTGAGAAAAAAATATGCCCTGTGTATTTTAGCCACCCAAGCATATGTCCCCATGTATATGACTGATTTTCCTTGTGTTGTGCTTGCTGAGGGTTTGTTACTTCCCATACATTGCTAGCCTGCCAGTCAGACTGCAGCCCTGAACTCTGACTGTGTGTGAGCTTTGGCTCTAGGCTTGTTGCTCCTGAGGCACCTTGCTGAGGTGACAGCTCAGAGGCTTTCAGTGCTGAGCCGAGAGCTTCTTGCAGTTTGTCCCATTCTACTATGCTGGTGCAGCGTCACAGCACACCATAGCGTGTGACATTGCTGTGAGCAAACGGCCCTTTGTTTTTATTTCTTGAGTGCCCCTGACTTGAGGTAACTCATTTCAGTTGTCTTTAAGGACGGTGGTGTTACCTTGAGTGGGGGTTTCCAAGGCCTCCTGGTGTGCTTGTTACTGAGGTCCTGGTGGCTGTCAGACTTCACAGGGCCATATAGACAAGATAGCCCTCCACTTTCTACACCGGTGTGGGAGCCCACCCGCCTCAGGCTGGACCTGATGTAGCATCCTGCTCATCTCATGGCTGCCTGAGGGAACGAGACCAGGCCCTGGCCTGGGCAGGCTTGAGTATTTGATTTGACTCCCAGGCAAGGAAATAAAGGCTCAGCAAAAGGACTGCCCTGTTCTTTTGGAGAGGGCAGATCCAAGAACCCAGAACTCTGATGTGGTGAGGGATCTTTCTTGGAGGGGCCATGCTTCAAGCTTCAGCCACTGTGCTGCCAGGACTTGTACATTAGTGAGAATTGATCATCACATCTAGAGTTGGGCAAAGGAGAGAGTTCTCTGTGTGACCTAGGAGGCTAGTAGCCATATGCCCCACTCTTGAGTGCTTGCAGTGAGACAACAGGTGCTGTTTAAGCTCATTCCGTAGTGGGCAGCACAGGTCTGTGAGGTCACGGAAGAATGGGCGAGGGTCAGAATGAGGCTCTGGCTTGCTTGAAGAAAGTGTGGTGTGAATTAGGCCTGACAGTGATGTGTACAAAAGCAAAATATGAGTTAAGCTTAGGCCGCCCACACTCTGGTTCACAGGACGAGTGATACTACTCAGTGTTATCCTGCCACCTATTGGTGGCGTTTCAGGATGATGAGATTAATAAGAACTGTGCATCCACATCCAAATGACAGTTGTACAGAATATGGAAACCGTACTGACCATTGGACAGTGTGACGATAGTTAGATGTCTGTGTTTGGACATCATGCTCCAAGTGGGCATTGAGATGTCTTCTCTCTTTCAGTCCCCTGCTGACAGACGCTGTCCTGGTGGGTGGGGCCTCCTGGCTGCTGCTTATACTCTTCTCAGGTGCTGTTGAGTGCAGACATTGCTAGGTGAGTGTCTTTAGAATGTAACTTGAATTCACACACCTTATGGTCTGTCGCTTTTACAGTTACATCCAAGAATTGATGCCCGGAGAGCTGACGAAAACCTTGGAATGCTTCTTGTAGAATTTTTTGAACTTTATGGAAGGAATTTTAATTACTTGAAAACTGGTATTAGAATTAAAGAAGGAGGTGCCTATATCGCCAAAGAAGAGATCATGAAAGCCATGACTAGTGGGTACCGACCGTCAATGCTGTGCATTGAGGACCCGTTACTGCCTGGTGAGCTTACACTCTCTGCTGGGACCATGGTGCTGGGGTGTGCACCTGCTGACCACAGTGCTAAGACTCTCAGGGGTCTGTTCTGACTGTAAACGCAGAGCTAGGAGGGGTGAGCCAGTGCAGCCTGAGAAACCATCCACTGCTGGAAAGCGACAGGAAAGCTGCTCCTGCAGCTGTCTCTCCTGCTGCCTTACGTGGTGGCTAAGCTAGGACTCTTCCAGGCTCACTCCTTTTGGCATGTGTAAGGCTGCTCGTCTCACTGTGGCAACAGGTGCCCTTTAAGTCTGCTGGTCTGCTAAGACTGCTGCAGCTTCTTACTCTGCTCCTTTCTGGCGGTTGCTTTTCACTTCTGTACATGCCTGTGGAACATGTCAGTGCTCATGATAGAACTAGTGAAGGGCAGCTGCCTGAGGATGGCAGTGATGGCTGCGGTCCCTGCTGCTTTGTCTCTCTCATGGACATGCATGTGCTGCAGCTGTGGTCTCCTGAGCTGGCTGCTCACTGGTTTTCTATGTTAGGGAACCTGTCCCATACTCACACACCCCAGTTTCTGGCTTCCTTTGTACTCTGTCCTTGTTGATTATTTATTTACTTTACTATCCTCACATTTAATGGCCATTTTTTTTTGTTTTTTTATTTTAATAGTGTTTCATTGCTTCTAGGGTTAGATTACTATTATTTTTTAAATCTGTTGAAAGAAAATGCACAGACAGTTCTACTCAGCTATCTTTAAGTGTCACAACAGATTTATAGGGGAAGGTGGCATTCTCCTGGGAGCATGCGAACAGTGTTTGTCACTCACCTGCATGTCTGTTGGACCAGTGCTCTGGAGATGTCCCCATGTCTTCAGCTTTTTGTTTCAATGTGCTTGCATTACTGCTGGGCTACAGCTGAATCTTGGAAAGTGAAATTCCAATATCTTCCTTAAAAAGTCCATACCTAACCTGACTGAGGAAAGAGTGTTTGGGGGAATTACAGTTCCTTGTGATTCTAGTGGTATCTTCATATGTATTACTCTGTGAGTTTATGTCCGTAGCACACTTCCCTTAAAGGGCTCCCTCCTTTTCTTTCTCCCTTCCTTCCCCCTTTCCCCTTTGCCTCCCTCCCTTTTTCTCTCCCTTCCTCCCTTCCCCCTCCTCCCCCTACCCGCTCCCTCCCTCCCTCCCTCCCTCTCTCCAGTTTTGATACTGTGTTCAGAGTGACCTCCCCCTTGCCCTGCGGTCACCTACAGGGCCATCACTCTGAGGTTATTGATGATGCCAGGTCCACGATGCTGGTTGGTGTTCAGGATGTCTTGCGTTTCCTTGTGGTCTAGGGTTTCCTTCTTTTTCCCTCTGTGACCTGGGGACTTAGACCTCACGAACTGTCAGACAGACATCTGTGACTTCCCCCTTTCCACTGATGGTAGTAGACTGATCATATGGTCTGACGCACACTGAGCCTGTAGCATTTACGTACCACGTGCTATGTACTGCAGTCAGGAGCAACTCAGTGCAACGTTCACATACCTGTTGTGCGAGCTGCTGAAGTTGGGAGGTATTTAGTGGTGAGGCCCCCCATTCATGGTTCCTTGTATGAGAGACAGGTGCTTCTGTATTGCAGGAAATGATGTTGGGCGGAGTTCCTATGGGGCCATGCAGGTGAAGCAGGTGTTTGACTACGCTTACATCGTGCTTAGCCATGCTGTGTCACCGCTCGCCAGGTCATACCCCAACAGAGATTCTGAAAGGTAATGGGTCTTACCTGGGTTCTGGTCTCCTCTTTCCTGTGTAAAGGCAGGAGCACTTGTTTCTAGTCATGTGCTTATGTGTCATTGATGGGTACTCCATCGTACTTGAGTAGACCTTGATAGTAAGGAAAGCCTTTCTGGGGATCAGGGTGGCTTTGGGGTATCCTGTGGTCTAGGGCTGAGCATTTCTTAGTGGGGTGGTATTTACTCATGGTGTTCTGACGTACAGAACCTTGGGATGGTGCTTGTCCAGCAGCTGTCAGGTGTGAGTGCATTCAGATCTGAGCACACTGCTCTGCTCTAGTCCTAGTATTTAGTTGTCCCTCAGTGTATACTTTTGGTGGTCAGACATGCTGCTCATCTTTGACTCCAGGGGAGCTGCTATAGTATGCGGGGGTGGGGAGCAGAGGTCTGGCAGGGAGAAGGGATGGGTGTGGAAGGGAAGAAATGGACTGTGTAGACTTGTGTCAGCAATGTGCTTATGTCCCCTCTGGGTGGACTGTCTCAGGAAACTGTTAAGACTGAGGCCGTGGGTTTATGTGGCCGTACAGTGTTGGAGGCCAGCACCTAGCCCTGTGATGGGCACTTGGGGTCTCTCTCCTTACCTGTACAGTGGGAAATGTGAATAGGGTCTGGGCTCCCTTACATGGGATTGAAGCCATCATCTTTTGTAGACAGGTCTTGATTAAGGACTTGTGTATAGTGGACCTGCCTTTGTCTGTACCGTGATCTCCTTGAACACTTGAGTGTAAACTTGTCAGAACCCTAAATATTTTGTAATGTTCACTCAGCTTGCTTTCCTTGTCCTTAATGAGCCTCACACCTGACTCCGGGTGTCTGTCCAACCTTGCTCTTTGCAGTACTTTAGGAAGAATCATCAAAGTCACCCAGGAAGTGATTGACTACCGGAGGTGGATCAAAGAAAAATGGGGTAGCAGAATCCTCCCATCTCCAGACCTGGGTGAGAGCCTGATACAGTGTGAGGCCTGGTCCTCTGCCCATAGCCCAAAAGTATCTCTTACCCTCTTGCTTGAGCTGTGGAAGTAGTTCCTTTCCTACTTTCTCTGATAGGCCATCCACTCTGCAAGCCCTGAGCCTAATAGGCGAGCAGTAGCAGCTGCAGTAGCATGTGGGAAGGGCAGGTGCAGGTAGTTGCTCATGTTGCATGATTAAGATACTCACATTCGAACACACAATGGCAGGAAATCATTGAGGTGCATGTATTTTATGTTCCAAATCTTAGAAATCCGGTGTATATTTTGTTTCAGAATTCCACATTTCTATTGGGAATACTTGGTTTGTGTTTATAGTTTATAAAAGCTACAGATAAGACCTATCCACCAGCATTGGACAAATATTTTAATCTTCTCTGATAACTAGTTTAATACACACTTAAAATTAGATTAGCTCAGATGTAAGGTTTGGTTTGTTAGTCACACACGTGTATTCCACAGCTCGGCAGCCATGCTGCTGGCACACTGCACTAGTCACTGACCCAAGCTTTGCTTTCCTGCCCCAGACAACAGGATGAAGATAAAGGAGAGAATCACCACATGCAATGGCGAGCAGATGCAGAGCCGGGAGCCCAGCTCCCCTTACAGCCAGCGCCTGACTCTGTCCCTGTCCAGTCCCCAACTGCTGTCTTCAGGCTCCTCTGCCTCCTCAGTGTCCTCGCTTTCTGGAAGTGACATTGTGAGTGGGCTTTTGTTCTTGGCTGTGCCCCTCGTTCGTGGGTGGCTGGTGCCCTTGGTACCTCTAGCAGGGTGTTCAGACCTATTCCTCCATCGTCCTTGCTGGTGTGTATGTGTGTGTGTGTGTGTCTTTGTGTGTTTATCTGTATGTCTGTGTGTTTGTGTGTGTGTGTGTTTGTGTGTGTATCTGTATCTGTATGTCTGTGTGTGTGTGTTTGCTTGTGTCTTCGTGTGTGTGTGTGTGTGTGTGTGTGTGTGTGTGTGTGTGTGTGTGTGTATCTGTATGTCTGTGTGTCTGTCTGTGTCTGTGTGTCAAAGTCCATGCTTAGTGTTCTTTGGCATAGGCCTTAGGAACCACAGGCTGTGTTGCTCATATGACCCAGTGACCAAAGTAGTAATAGCACTCAGCCAAGCTGTGAACTTTTCTGAATGGTTTCTGGAAAACTGGTTTAGAGATTTACAAATTAAGGTCCACGTGTCTTATCTGTATTTCTGTGGCCTAGTCTTTCTCTGTTTTGAAATGACTGAGGAATGGGGCTAGATTTGGACTGCCTGATGCTCAGTGAGGCTTGCTCTAATTACCTTTCCTAGCTTGCCTCCCTGAAGGTGCAGGCCTCAGAAACATATGTGCTGACAGCTCCCCTTGTGTTTGTGCTGGGCTCTAGGACTCGGACACACCACCGTGCACCACGCCCAGTGTTTATCAGTTCAGCCTACAAGCACCCACCACCCTGATGGCCAGCTTGCCCACAGCCTTGCCAATGCCCAGCAGCAAGCCTCAGCCCGCTGCTTCCCGAACATTGATCATGACAACGAACAATCAGGTACAGGCTCCCTTCTCAGGGACAGCATCCAAGCCAAGCAGTACACTAGAAGAGGTCAATGTTGTAAACTGGATCTAGTTTGGGCACATTTGTCTCCTAGGAATTGTCATGTTTTAGTGGCAATAGAACACACCTCTGCCCATTCTGTAGACAGTCTTTGACTAAGTACTGAATGCCTCTGGCAGGTGCTCTTGGTACCCTGCCCACAGCAGGGCCAGGTCACCCATTGCTGGCTATAGTAGACTGTTGCTTCCTCTTCTCCAGAAACTCAGTGCACAGCCCAAGTATTAGCATGCTTTTGGACTCTCTCTGCTAATTAGGTATTATTTGGGACTTTTTTTCTTCTTAATAATTATATTAAATCAACTTAAAGACTTGTTATAAATACTCAATATTGTATGTATACCCCAATTATCTATCAGCTGGATTTGTATATACTCAGTACATTATGAACTTGAAAGTTAAAGCAGTTTTCACAATGGGGGTGAGTGTAAAACAGTACAGAAACATACAGATGTCTTTCCTGGAGTCCTCTGGTCTGCTGAGGTCCATTCCCACAGAGCTGTTTGGAGGTTGTAAGTTGCTTAATCACATGGTTCCAGTGTTGGTGAGCATTTGACACAGTTCACCCAAACTGTGTAGCCCAGACTACAAACCTAGCTACTGCACACAGAAACTTTCTGAGGCAGATAGTTAAGCTATTAAATTCTGTCCCAGTTGAACTTGATTTTCTATCTGCTGGTAAGGGTGATGGCCCCCACCCCACCCCCACTCTGGGGCCCTTTATGTAACTCTTTAGTTTGTGCACTGAGGTTATAGGTTCCAATTAGTTGTTACGTTCACATCCATCTCCTGTGTGAGTGTGAGCCAAGCTGAGCTGCGCAGACAAGACTGAAGCCACGTGACTTGCAACAGGGTAGTTAAATGAAAGTCCTATCTTAAAGCATAGGTACTGTCTTTTCAAGTGCAGCTTACAAAATGATGGCCACCCTTAGGGACAAGATTTCCTATTCTGACAGGGACGAATGAGGTTGGAGGCCATAGGTAGACATTAAGCTGGTGGAGTGAAGTGGGGTGCAGCTTGCTTTTTTGGTAACTTACTTCTCTGGAGAGGGAAACCGGAGTTTGTGGGATGGGTCCGGAGCAGGGTGTTGGCATGAGATTCTCCACTGTGCGCTTTCAACAAAGCATAGCCAACCCCTGCTGCCTCTGCCTGCCGCTGTTGTCTCCCCTCTGGAGCTTTACCTGCAAGCGGTAGCGCCTTCTGTAGTTACACCCTCTGGAAGCTTTGGTAGAACAGTGATGTCCACCTGAGGTGGAGCCATAGTCGGTAGGCTAAGAAGGGCTCGCCGCCAGCTTTCCTTTGCAGTGTGAGGGACAGAGAACGTAGAAGCAAAAGCAGCGACCAGAAAGCACTGCCCTCTCTGACCCTTCCCCGTGATACTGTTCATCTGGGTGGGAAGGGTGCTCACCCTGGCACTCAAATCTAGGCATCGAAATGACAGTTGCTCTTCTGATGGCTCTAATTGTTTTGAACTTGGTTTTATCTTTGGAGAATGTTTTTATGACAAAGTGACTTGCATTACTTGGTATTCTAATTGCTGTTTGAGAAGATGAGGTGTTTTTAATTCCAAGGCCTCAGTGTTGTTAGGTCACAACGGAAGACGGACTCTATGGAGATGTGTGTGGTGGGCTGTCCACAGGCGGACCCACCCTGCTTCAGCTTGTTGTGAAGCTTTCACTGTGGGACGCTACATGTTTCTCTTTTCCTTCTAGACCAGGTTTACTATCCCTCCGCCGACCCTCGGAGTTGCTGCTGTTCCTTGCAGGCAGGCTGGTGTTGAAGGAACCACATCTTTGAAAGCTGTGCACAGTGTAACCTCCCCAGCCATTCCCTCAGCATCCCCCAACTCACTGTCAAGTCCTCATCTTTATCACAAGGTGAGTGTTGTCTGCTATAGTACTACCTGTGCTCCTTTGAAGAGAATTCCAGAGTGTTTTTTAAAGGGGGCTTTGTGTCCTGGTCATGCTGGCTCCTGTTTGTTTTTCTTTTGTAAATAGCATTTAAAATGCTTGTTCACCTAGTGTGATTGCTTAAGTTAACACACCACAGTTCCTCAGTACCACTGCTGCCACTGTGTGACACAGAGCAAGGCTAAATGTTGAAGCCTTACTTGATTTTTAATGTGCTCAAGTTCTGCTTACCATATACTTTAGTTTCTAAAATCAAAAGGTAAAGTCAAGCCTTCCATTTACCACAGCCTATGTGACTTGTGTTATCCAATCTACCTAGTCGCTGGCTTCCCTGCCAGGAGGGGAGCTCTGGGCCGTCACTGTCCTGTGTGTAGGACTGTGATCCACACAGGACTGGCTGTTACTACCCAGGACTCAGTGCTATTTGGGCAGCACTGGGTATTGGCAGGTCTCACTCTGAATAGCTCCGCTTTGCTTATCCTATCCCAGTTTGCCACTAGAGTTTTTGTTTTCAAACTTGCCTCTTTGGCATTGTCATTAATTCCTGACTCCGGGTTTGCTGGCACCAGGTAGTGACTAACAGGACTGGAGAACAGCTGTCAAGAGGGACAGCAGCCCTGAGCACTGCTGCCTTTGCTTTCCTTCTCGGCCTCCTCTACCTGCTGGGTCTGCCTGACTTGGAGAAGGCAGTTCGTGCTTCGATGGCTGTCCACTCTGCAGTTGCTTAGGGAACAGCCCAAAGCTGTGCTGCTGCATGTAAAGGTGCTGAGGACTAGATAGGCATGCACGACTCTAGTAAGGTTCCAGGCCCCAGGCTTCAGGATTGCAGGGACCATCCATCTCTTACCTGTGAGGAAGCAGAACAGATCACAAGTCTGTACAACACGGAGTGAAGTGCTGTTCTTGTCAGAGTGAAGCCTTCCCTGTGCCTACTGCATGTCACAGCAGGGATAACATGGCTGTGGGTCCTTGCACATGTGTCTCTTTTTCCTGATGTCTTGTCACCTCATGGTCTGTGTGTTGCCCTCCAGCCCTGCTTTCTCTCTTGTCTTTCCAGCAGCACAATGGCATGAAACTGTCCATGAAAGGCTCCCACAACCACGCTCAGGGTGGCGGCTACAGCTCTGTGGGCAGTGGAGCTGTGAGGCCTCCTGTTGGCAACCGAGGACACCACCAGTACAACCGCACTGGCTGGAGGAGGAAAAAGCACGCACACACCAGGGACAGCCTGCCTGTGAGTCTCAGCAGATAATGGCTCCTGGCTACTCCCACCCCCTTCTGCCCATCGGCCTCGGGCACCACAGGGGAACCGAGACCAGCACCCAGCACCTCCACGTGGGCTGCCCAGTGCCGCCCACCCCCGGCCGCTCTGCATGTTTGTGTGCTGGCCGCATCCATCTTGCAGAACAGCTCCTTGTGCTCATCTGTGAAGCCTTACTGATGTGGATGTGCGTCTGCCTGCCTGGAAGGCTTCATCTGTGCCCAGCAGGGCAGGCTCAGGAGTGGCAGGGACTAGATATGCGGTTTTGCAGCCGGGTCTGCTACGTGGCAGTTTGGGGTTCTCATCCATGCCTGTCACAGAGGCAGAGAAGTCAAGCCCTGCTCCATGTCTTTCGGACGGAGTGTGCAGGCTGCTGTTTTACTGCCCTCGTGTCTTGTTTGAAACTTTGGGACTGTTTTTCTATGTAAATATTGAAAACTTATGATTTGTGCAATAACTCAGATATTTTTTATTTAATTTCATATTTTCACATAAGTTATATTTAAGGGAGGAGGGAATTTTTTTTAAAACACCCTTAGATCCTTTCCCAATTTACATTTTCTAAGTTGGGTTCCTCGTGTTGGCTGGTTGTCTGATAGCGTCATTACACGAACACCGTGAGGAGGGGCTTGTGGGCTTTATTTTTCACGTCTTTTCTTTTGGTCAGATGCAGTGAAGGAGCCAAGTTACCCTGCTGGTTTTGTGAGGTGATGAGCTCCCAGGCCTCCAGTGTGAGCCTGACAGCCTTGCTGTAAGCCTTGGCTGTTGTCCTGCTCTGACCACCAGTTCTGACATTTTGGTTTGGGTTTTTAAACACTAGAGGGAAAATCCAGCATTTAAAGTGCCAGAAGTGAAGAGACCTCTAAGGGGAGAAGAGGTTGTCACGTCACACACGTCGTAAAGCGTCATGACCGTGGGTGTACTGTGGTTCGTTAAGTGACGTGGTCTAGAGCCATGGGCCTGGTGAGTATCCTTACAGACAATGGCACCCAGATTTAGGAATGTGGAGAAAGGAATTTTGTTGATTCCATTGAGGAATCTGCATAGGTATGCACTCGTTCTGTTAAGAGCAAATATCTGAAAAGTACCTCCGCTGTTCAGGGCATGTGGGGAGTATTTTAATGTATCACAGGAGAGCACAGCCCGGTGTGGGCCCGGGAGCGGCTGGTGCCTGGCGTCAGAAGCATACAGGTGTACTATGCAAGTGTATTCTGCCACAACAACCACTGTCTTTGTTACTTTTTTGAACAAGAATATATCCATCACCTAACCCCGAGTCCCTGGAGTGCTTGTATCTCGTAGGCCCTCTGACTTCCACTTCTAAAATGGGGGTTCTGGCCCTGTTGAACACTACAGGTAGGTCAGTCTTTTAGTCCACTAGTAGAGAAATGTCAAGACAAGACGCTCATTGTGTGACATCTGATTGACATGCAGCAGCAGTGGGAATTGTAAACGAGTGTCTGAATGTGACGGACACCTTGCCAAGGACAAGTTGTGTGTGTCTGGGTCTTCCTCTCGCTGCTGTGGTGGGGCCGCTGACTCTGGGAGTCATTCCAGAGCAGAGTAGCACATGGGTCTGCAGCTCATGACGATTTAAATCATCCAAAATATTTAAAACTATTTAAATTGTGAAACCTGTTGCTGAAGAATATTTATGAACATTGGTCCATAGGCCTGTACTAATTTACACATTAGCAATACTGACTGTATCTGCACTAAGGAGCCACCGTGGGGCCGTGCGAGTGACCCGCAGATGTGCATTTTAAAGTTCGATCATCCACAGGCACAGGCATGTGTCCATCCCCGCATTGGTGAACCAGATGAATTGGCCTGGCTACCACTGTGGCCATATGCTACAGTTTGACAAAAAGATATCATGTTTCAATTTTCTGTGTGGACAACAATGTGGACACTAAAATTGACATATTTTTATGTAAAGTTTTTCTATTCTTTGATTTTTAATAAACTTTAGAAACCAGCTTTGTGTTGACTGGGTGCTTTTCTAGTAGGGTGCTTTCTGTGTTAACTGCTTGCTGGGGCTAAATACAATCCTAAGGTTGTCCCTGTGGCCAGGGTGGTGATGGGCCATTTTGTCATAAGTTAATTACATGAGGTTGTGTCCCTGTCACTAGCAGGAGGCTCAGCCCCTCATGTGGGTCTCTGAAGACTGCTGACCATACTGTGCCATGCTCTATACATAGGTGTTCCAGTGAAACGTGTGTGCAAGGCAACGGTGTCATACTCCATGCTCCCGAATACGATGGACCTTGAGTCTGTGGTTTGTAGCAGTTTGATAAGCATGCCAGTAAGTGACAGGACACTTGGCTGCGCAGCCCCTTCAGTGTGTGTGCCTTACCTTGTCCATTCTGATACAACAGTCTTTGCTCCAGTGGCTGGATCAGTCTCAGAGAAGGACCAGTTCATGACTTCAGAAGCCTCAGTGGGTTCCAGGCAAGATCAGCAACCCCCTACTAGGCTGTTTTTTCCTGGAAGCAAGTGTGGAGGCTTGCATTTCTTCTGCCCTCAGGAGCCTGACCATGCAGCGTGGGCTGTTTGCAGTTTTGGAAAGAAATATGTCCCTCTTATTCTTGACATTTGCCCTGTATGTTGTCAAGTCCCGACTGTATGTGCAGGCAGAGGGTGTAGATGTGAGCTCCTACCTCAACTCAGTTGGCTCAGGAAGGGAGACGCCTTAGAGATGAGCTAGAGCTGCTCAGCCACAAAGGTGAGAAGTGGGCTCGATGCTGTGGTGACGCTGCTGCGTTTCAGGGCCACGTGGCTGGTGGGAACGGAGCCACAGGCCTGCTCCATGCACACAGCCCTTTCTCCGGTGGCAGCGACTGCTTTACATTAGGACAGAGCTCCTCTGTCCTCTGAGTTACCTGTGCCCCTGCTTTGCTGTCCATGCAGTCATGTGCTGACAGTCTGGGTTGAAGTGTTGAAGAACTGCCAGTGAAACTACTGGTTCACAGAGGGCCCCGAGGCTGGAGCTTCTCTCCCTTCTGGAGACCTTTCCAGCAAAGCCTGCTTTGACCGTGTTAAACAGGCTGATTCCTACCTCGGGTCCGTCAGCTTGTGCCTTCCTGTGCTGCCAGGGGCCTATGTGTGTGTGCCATGGCCAGCACTGCTGTCCTGCACCTCTGCACCTGCAATCCTTTCTCATCAGGTTTGCCCAGCTTTGAGGACACGGGTTCAGTGTCTGACTTAGGTGTTCTCTTGATAAAACAGGCTGGGTCATCTGCCAGCCGCCTCAGCTCTGTGCTCAGGAAATGGAATGCCACGGAGTTACTTGAGATACAGATAAATAGCAGTCCCCTCCAGTAAATGTCAGGGGAGCCCTTCAGCTCTCAGCCTCCCCCCCCCCCCCCCCCCCCAGTCTACCAGGCAGCCTTGGCAGCCTTTCCCCTTCAGTGACAGCTTGCTTTGGCCTGGCCTTTGCTGTCTGCCCCACCAGCCCTGATCTTAATATTCCGGAAGGCCGCTCCCCTCCTGAGGCTGCCTGCTTCCCTCCTTCAGTCTTTACCCAGAGTCTGCATCCTTCCCCACCACCTCCCAACTCCAGTTGACTCCAGCTGGCCCATCGAAGTTCACTGCAGTGCTTGTGCTCCGCCCAGTTCAGCCTTTGCAAACCCCCTTTCTTGGGCTTTCTCCACACAGTCTCTCCATGAGCAGCTCTAGCTTGGGCCTGTCTTCTGGACATACAACCTGCACGGTTTCTGTACAGGTGTGCCCCAAGCTGCCAGCTCAGTGGGCCTCCAAGCACACCTCCTCTTCCTCCTGCAGCCCCCAGCTCTGGGTGGAACTTCCTGCTCAGACAGTGGCCGTGAGCATCCTCAGTCAGCAGGTTGCCAGCCTCCTTTGGTTGACTCTTTGGGACTGCATTCCTTTACCAATGAGAAGCGTCCATTTCCCGCGTGTTCCCACTGGCTCCCTTTTTGGTTTCAGATGCCTCTTCACCGGCCTGCATTCATTCCTCCAGCCCTTTCTCCCACATCACTGACAGCTGCAGTGATGCAGATAACCCTCTCGTTGCCTGGGATCCTCAGCATAGTATTGCAAACCTCAGGTGCTAGCTTTTCCCTTCACAGTGTTCACTATTGCCTTGGATGCCTGGTTGCTCTCGACGTAACCATAGACAAGTTCACTGTATGGGATCCTCTTAGACAGAGCTGGGGAGAGGAGTCCAAGAGTGCTTGTTTGACTAGCGTGAGGGCCTCAGCCGAACGGATCACTAACTGTGCAAAAAGCAATGATTTTGAGGGCAGTAGGGTCCCTAATTGGTGAGCTCTAGATCACATGCATGTGCACGTACACACACACACACACACACACACACACACACACACACACACACACCCTCTCGTAGTGTGGGCAGTCCTTGATGGTTGACAAAGTACAGTCCAACGGGGGACCCGTGCACAGGCCAGAGGGTGATTAAGTAGAGCTGTCGGGGATCAAGAGCCGTCAAAAAGGGACTGCGTTTCCTTTAGAAGGACAGAGCTCTTAATGCGTTCTGTTGGTGAAGTGTCTGTCCATGCAGCCATCAGGGCCACCTACCCAGGTTCCTGTTTGTCAGTCTTCTACCCCCAGGTGACCTCTCTGCCACACATTTCCTTAAGGTATGAACTGAATCCTTGTATGCAGAGAAAGCTTGGGACTGTCAAATGCAGAGAGGCCCCTGATCAGCATAAACATGTCAGGCCTGAAGGGGTCGCTGCATTGAACTGAGGCGTCAGTGTAAAGGGTCTTATTTGTGGGAGGAATTAATTTTTAATAACAGGCCAGAGAGAACCATTTTGATGTGCCGCTCTCTTTCTTACATTTAATCTTAGTGTTGTTTCATACCTAGGGTTCTTAGGGTCCTGGGTAATTTGGAAGGAAAGTTACTTAGTGTGGTTTTTAAAAGGTCATCTGACATTCTGATGTAGCAGTTTATGAATTGTTTTCGCATAGCATAGTAGACACTGCCAGTTACCTAATAGCTATTTTCTTTGATCACTTGATAGGTTTACCAGTTTAAAGTGCAAGCCTCAAACTTAAATGGAAAGGGAATGATTTTTGGTGTGTTTTCCAGGTATCAGATGAATAGTGTCATTGAGTGCCCTGTATTATGTTGAGCTCAGTTTTGCTTGGGGGAAGTCAAATCCACAGTAAATGTCTTTGTACCCAAGGCTAGCTATGAAGATGCACCTGCTTAGCGAGTTACAGTCTGAACCGAAGGTCATCCTGATTTCCTCATGCTTCTCCATCCGTTCTGCATAGAAGTAGACTGTTTTGTGGCAGGGCAGGGCCCTTCTCTCTCCAGTGCACCCTGTCCCGGCTCCTCAAGGCACTTCATCCAGACTTCTGCCTCCTGCTGCCACCTCCTGGCACCCAGCCCCTGCTGAGGGGACAGCTTCATGGGGCCTACTTGCCTAGCCATATTGAAGCCACCCTGACACAAACCGTGGGTGTGTGCCACGACGGCCATCTCTCCAAGCATGACCCATGGAACTATGCCTGCTCACTAGTAACCCATCGGTTAGAATTCTCAGTGGGAACTGTATTTGATATTCTCAGGGCCCAAGGACGGTGTTGGCTGGCAGGTCCTTCTCTCTCTCTCCATAGTCCTGGTGTGCTGTTGCTGTCCCTGCGTGTGGCTTCTAGGCAGGCTGGATCTTGCCGAGGGTCCAGGCACTAAACTCTCATTTCCGTCTTTGTCTCCTCATCACTGACGTGGTGCTGGGCACCTCAAAGATCCTAAACCACCGCAGGGGTGTTTTCTTCTGACAGAACGTTTGCTAGGAGACACTCCCTTGCTTTCTTCCTCTTGTCTCTCAGTGGAGTTTGAATGTAAAGCTGGGAGGTGGGAGGCTGGCTCCAACCACAGACCTGCGCAGTGGAACTTGACTGAGGACAAATGCAGGAAGGCTCTGGCGCTCCAAGAGGTGCTGGGGCCTCTTTGTAGGCACAGATGGAACATTTACAAGCAGACCGGACCTGTGCCTGGCATTCTGGCCTCGCAGCTGAACAGAATTTTAACTGAGGTGGATATAAAAACATCTGAAATACATGCTTATGTATTTCATAAGCTGTAGGACGTGCTCTTGGTTGCGGGGACAGTTTCATTTGCTCAAAGTCCTGCCTGACCTTCCTTCTGGGTTTTGGCGCGTTGTGTGTGTGTGTGTGTGTGTGTGTGTGTGTGTGTGTGTGTGTGTGCGCGCGTGCATACCCCATGAATGAAGTTCCTAGCAGCCAGTGGGACAAAAACAGCAGACCAAACATTTACCTCTAACTTCCATTTTCTTTGTTTTTGTTTTGTTTTGTTTTGTTTTGTTTTGTTTTGTTTTTTTTCACACAGGGTTTCTCTGTGTAACCTTGCCTGTCCTGGATTCACTTTTTAGGCCAGGCTGGCCTTGAACTCACAGTGATCCGTCTGCCTCTGCTTCTCTAGTGCTGGGATTACTGGCATGCGCCACCATGCCTGGCTAAACTTACATTTTTTAAAGGAATCATTTGGTTTGGGTTAAGGAAGGAGACTTTCACCAATACTTTGCATCTTGGCCTGGGAAGGGGCCTGCACACCTGGACTATCTAGAGCAGGATAAAGCCCTGTTCATCCTGCTTTTATATCTGCCTCCTAACTAGCGATCTCAGTCAGGGCACTCTCCCTCTGCCTATTCAGGGCTGGTTTCTCTGCTTTGCCCTCTACAAAGCCTGAGCATGTGACCAGCAACCAAGGGGCTACTGCACGTGGAGCGCCTTGGGCTGCCGTGCCTTCAGGGTCCTTTGGCTCCCCCTACAGGTAGAAATCCTCCTACGCAGGCATTCAGAGCCTTTGCTTTGTTCCTGCTTTGGAAGCAGTGCCCCCTAGAGAGGACAGAGGGCGCCCTTGTTCCAATCGTGCATATGCTCCGCTCTGTCGGGAACTTTGGAGTGCCCACTCTTACCAAGCTGCTCTGCTGGCCATGTGACCTTTCATGTCCAGGCAAAGTGTCCCCTGTGCTGGGAAGGCTGGGTTCTCATTTAATAGACCATTCAGGGAATGCAGGATTTCAAAGTCCCTAGGGAATGGGGCTGCATTTTTTTCTCCATTGAGGAACAGAAAGGTCTGTGACATCGTAACAGTGACAATGAAGGGAGCCTGGGCATGCTGCCTCTTGGGAACCATGAGGCCTTCCCTGCTGCCCCGGGGGGTGGTGGTGGTGGTGGTTCCACATTGTCCATCAAATGTATCTCCACTCCAGAGCCTGCTGTGGAATTCTCACTCTGAATTCTGGTATGGCCAGGGGACTGGTGGCCTTCTGGTCATCATGGTCCCCCATGTGCTGGGAGGGAACCCTGGCTAGTCCCCATGCCATGGTGTGCCACTTTGTGTTTCTGAGGAGGATGGCTTCTTCACACTCAGGGGCCCTAAGGACTGTGAGGAGGAGCAGGGACTACATGGAGCTGAGGGCAGTATCCCAAATCCCTGCCCTGCTGCTCATGGCTGTGACCTCTGGCAGAGGACCCTCTGCCCTTTGACCTGGGTTGAGATGAGGCAGCCTATTGTCTGGGTGCGTGAGAGAAGGGCATGTGTGCAAAGCATCCTGCAGACAGTACCACGCACAGCCTTCCCACCGGACACGTACATGGCCTTCACGTGTGTCTCCTCATCCTTGCCTCTTTTTCTCTCTGGTGCTCTCGGTGCCAGCTGCCTTGACACAGGCTTTCTGGAAGGCCCCGTGGCCTATACAAGCACCACTCTCAGTTTTCACGTGAGGTTGGGGAAGGGTGACTGAGGCTCCAGGCTCTGGCTTGGGCCTGAAGCCAACAGAGGGTGGGATAGCTCGGTCCTGTGTGGGACCTTAGGGGTGAGCAGCACATGGAATGCCACAGAGCTGAACCCCTCTTGATGGAGAGAAGCCTTTTCAGCCACAGAAGCACTGCAGTGGTTAGGCACTATGAGCAGGGCCTGATCCAGAAAGGGATTCTGGGTACTGGCTGTTTTGGTGAATATGCTTATGGCCACATTAAGGAACTAGTGACTTGGGAAATGGCCTGTAAACAGACACAGCCAAAGCTGGCGAAGATTAACTATTCCATATTTCACCAATGAATCATCTTCACATGTGCTTTCATGTCCCATCCTGGAGGCACATGAAGGTCTGAACAGGTGACCTCTCCTCTTCACCAGCCTGGAAGACACCATCACAGGGTGACGCAGGGGTCACAGTTAGGTCCGTGTCCTTCACGGTTCTGGAAGCTGCCTCTCCTCTCCAGCAAGTATGGCCCATGCCGCCCCTATGAGGGCTGTGTAAAGTTCAGAAGGCATACAACCCACATGCCTAACCTGTGGCTCATGGGCCACATTTACCCCAGGGCATCTATGAGTGCAGCCCGACACAAAGCAGGAACTTACTTAAACATTATAATGGTCTTCGGCTTTATTTATTTATTTTTGTAACTCGATTGCACTGTTTTCTAATGAGAACCTTTTAGATGCCACCATGGCATGATGTCAAAACATTGGACAAACCTCAGGCCAAATGACCATGGGTGACATCTCGCTCCATTTGCAGCTTCTCCTTGCTCTTAGGGACGATATCAAGTCACAAGTCCTATGCTCCTAGTTACCCATCTCCTCCCCCCCCCCCCCCCCCCGCCTTTCTTTTCCCTTTGTTCAGCGCGAGGAAGCTCAAGTAAGTGACTCAACTCCAAAGGGTGACTCCAGGATAAGAGCACTGCAGAGGCTGGGGGTGGGGTACAGCTCAATACCTACCTGTTCTATAGGTAGGACAGGACAGGACAGGACAGGACAGGTTACCCAGGTAACATATTGGGATAGCCAGGAAGCATAACACGGAAGTCTGGTCTGCACTGAAACTTGCCTTGCAGGAGTGTGGTCAGGTGAAGGAGGCAACTCCAGGACTCTGTCACCGTTGGTGGGACAGTCTAGGCAGGCGATGTCAGTCAGAAAGTTGGATGGCTAATTTGCGTGTGGGAGGTGAGCTACACCCCAGCTGCCTCGCAGCAGGGACAGCACATGGAGGTCAATAGTTCGTCTTGTGATTAATGGAGGCCAAGTATGCAGCATAGACAGACAGACAGACAACAGAAGGCTGTTTGGACAGGAGGAGGCCTTCCCTTTTAAGGAAGTTGGGGCTGATGAGAGACTTTGATGGGGGGATGCAGTCTGAGTCCCCATATGTGGGGAAGCATGCGTACCCTGATACTGTTGCTTTTAAGCGCCTTGAGGGAGCTAGAGGACACTGCTCCCGTGGCCTGGGATGCCCAGGCACTTGGACATTCATCTCACTGGCAGATTCCCCAACAGGATGGAGTCTGGCCTGATGCCTTGGAGTTGTGTGTGCCCAAAAGAGGACAACAGAGGCTGAATGTCTATCTGTATACCACATGCATGCAGTACCGACAGGAGCCAGAAGGTGGCGGTAGCTTTCCCCTGGAAATGGAGTTACAGTGTTGAGCTGGCATGTAGGTGCTGCAATTAAATTCAGGTCCTGTGGAAGAAGATCCAGTGCTATTTGCCACTGAGCCTTCTCTTCAGCATTCTTCCATCAAACTTCTTTTCCTGCCCCTAGCTCCTCAGTCTGGATGCTTGGCATTGCCTGTAGGTAGAGGACCCTTAGCTCTTGTACTGGCTGAGGTGTCACACAGGGAAGGGGAGAGAGCCATGTTATGCATTCCCAGGGGAACTTTTGCCCCTTGAATAGCTCTTAGTCTTTGAAATGGTTTCATGAGCATCATGGGTGGGCGTGGACTTATCTGGCAACATCGGTGTTTCTCCACGCATTTCCACGGGACTCTCGCTCCCATTGGTTTCTCTGCTGGGAACAGGCAGATCTGCTCTATTGGCCTCCCTTTCACAGAGACTGCAGAGGTCAGCAGGGCAGCTTCTTGCAACAGCGCGGGGCTATGCTTCTACCTGCAGGGTCTCAGCACTGAGAGCTGAAAGACTTGGAACAAGGGGCCTGACCTCGGATCATTCAACGTGGATTTGGATAGAGCTTTTAGCCACACCAAACATGAATCCTGGATTCGCAGCTGGCATGTATCTTGCACACTTGATATTTTCTTTGAGGTATGTTGAAATCATTGGCTTTGTGACTGTATTAGGGCTCCAGAGATCACCCCAACTTTCAGCAGTTTTCTCAGAGGATCCACGATATGATGCATAGCCATGCACTCCTGTTTGTCACGGTGAAAGGAGACACATACACATGGCAAGGAGCTGGGAAACTATAGTGAGCTTCTGGAAGCATCAAGTCACTGGAAGGGAAGGTGAGGGTACAGAGGACACATCCTTCATGAAGAATAAAGGAACAGAAGAGCATTGTCGGAGGCTGGCAGAGCTGTCACTTACATTGATCTCTCTCAGGGAGAGTGTAGTGGAAGTTTTGGTTTCTTTAAAAACTCAGTTATGTTATATAAATATGTTTTTTCTTTTAATCCCAAGTATGGGATATGGGGCTGCTTTTAGTTTGTCCACAGCTGTTAACTATGATTGCCTTGTGCGGGCTCGGAGAGGGGGCGGGATCTTTGCCAGCTGCAGATAGTTTAATTCTGAAGACTCTGAGAGCGCTGAGAGGAAAAGGAGTCCGAGGAGGAAGAAGGCTGCTGCTGCAGTTGCTGTTTACTGGTTTGCTGAACTGCTGGGTATACTGACCACGAAGATTGGAATTGTCCCCAAAGGAACTAAGTCTAAACAGACCTATGTCCCCTCTCCCCTCTAACCTTCTTTCTCTCCTACCTAGGGTTGGGGAGTTGGAAGGAAGGTAGAGGTATAAGAACCCCCCAGAAAAGTTGATACAAGTATGCCAACAGGGAGAGGTTTTGCCTCACCACCTCTCTGTGTGAGTCAATCCGCCAGCACCAGTGCAGATCAGAGGTACAGAGAGTTCTTAACTCCACACACTACAGAGCACTTGGTGTGCTTGACTCCTCAAGGCTGCACCGGGGCGTAGCGCTCTCTGCTGCTTTGGATTAAACGATTCTGATTCTCCCCAGCGGACAAGGAAGATGAAATGCACGCAGCGAAGGACAGCAACTCAGTAAGCGAACTGCTCCACAGACTGCTTGAGCGCCACGTGGGAGACGACATCAGACCTTTTCCTCTTGTGCTTTTTAAGTTAGCAGATAAAAATCTGTGTTGCTGGCTGCAGGGAAGGCCGTGGGGGAGAGTGGGGGAGGGGAATTTGACCAGAATGACTTTTCTGAGATGTGTTCCTGGTCTGCCTCAGGGAGCTGCTTTCTCTCAGAGCATGTAGGGGCTGTAATTTCCTGTTGCTCCTGGAATCTGCCAGAACTCTCTAGAGACCTTTTGCTCAGTGTCACCAACTTCTGCAACTTCTTATTTGGAAACAGAATGCTATCGAAGTGTCCAAGCTTTTGCTATGACCATTATCTACATCCATGGCCATCCTAGGATTCATATACTCGGTAGGACGCTGCTTAGACACACTGCCTGGATATGCTGAATAGTTGTGCTCTCCCATGATTTTTGCACTAAACCCCAGCACTCCTCCTACCAGACACATTTAGGAGGGGAGGACTTTGGGAGGGCAAAGCTTCACGAAGAGGGCTGGCACCCTGTTAGAAGAGGCCTGACAGAGCGCCAGGACTGTACCATACCAAAATGCTGGACATGCCAGCCGCAAGTACTACGAAGACAGTTTCGGTGTGTATTTATTTTCCTCCTTGCCCTCTTCTTGAATATGTGTGTGTGTGGGGGGGGGGTTTGGGGAGGTGAATATACATGTGTGTGGGTGAGCGTGCATGTGTGCAGGTGAGCATGCTTGTATGTGGGTGCATATGTGTGGGTGCATGTGTGTGTGTGAGCATGGGTACATGTGGGTACATAGGTGTGGGTGCACACAATCCATAGTGGTGGGGAAGGCATGGCCGGAGCCGAGTTCTGCATGGTCACACTGCATTCATACTCAGGAAGCAGAGTGGAAGCAGGAAGTGGGGCCAAGCTATAGAGCCTCAAGGCCCTCTCACCGTGACTCTTTTTCTCCAGTAAGGTTCCGTTCCCCCAGAGATTCCACAACCTTCTCAAGGACCACATGTTCGGACAGGTGGACCTATGAGGCACGGTTTGAATGACAGGTGGCCTCTGTAGGCCCATATATTTAAACGCTTGGTTGTCAGTTAGTGGATTAGAGGATGCGACCATGCTGGGGGTGGTGTGTCACTGGGGGTGGCCTTTGAGGTTTCAAAAGCCCATAGCAGTCCCGGTATCTCTCTCAGCCAGCAGCTTGTAGATCCTCTCAGCCACTTCTCTGGTGTGGGACTTTCTTCGCACTCTGCTCTCACACTTGCCACTTTGGGCTAGACAGACAGCTCTTCCGCGTGGGGCTGAGCTGTGCACTGCCGGCTGCTCATCCTTGGACTCTACCTACTAGATGTCACTAGTGCCCCACAGCCTCCTGCTGTGGATATAAGGAGTCAAAAGGGTGTGTTCTGGTGGCTGGAGTGTACCTGCCCACCAGGCCTTTCTGGGCAGGGCTCTTACACGCCCAGAAGCAGTCCCCAAGAACGTCTCCTGCATGCTGTTGGCTTCACAGGTGGCTGGAGCAGAGAGTCTCATCGTAAGTGCACTGTTTAGCACCTAAACATCTTTCGTTCGCTGTACGCTACTCATCCAGATTCTGTTTTTCTATACTTTGAAAAAGATGTATTTTCAGCTTTAATGGCCACATAGTAATTTCATGTGTCTATAGGGTACAACATGACATTTCAGTACACGCACTCAATGTGTATTGATCACATCAGGGAACCTAGCTACTTGCCTGGAATCAAAATCGTAATTGTTTCCTTTGGTCAGTCATATAAATCCCAGCCTGATGAGCCGGAGTCCATGTCCGGACCGGCTGAGTACACAGTAGCCAGTAGAGGGCGCTCCACCTGGGCCCTGCAGAAGGACTGATGTCTCCGCTTCACACTCCTCCTCTGTAAAACGAAAGGGCTAGACTATAGGGCCAGGGTATTTCTAGATTCACAAAAGCCCCAGTGATTCTCATCCCGGGGGGCTAGCTAACCTTTTCTGTAGAGGACTAGATAGCTCACGGCTGAGGCTTTTCGCTGCAGCCTCTTGCGCTGTAGTCCAAAGCAGCTGGGGCCCATGCGCGAATGAACGAAACTAGCTTCCTTCAAATAAAGCCATTTCCAAGTCAATGCCCTCTGTATTTGTCGTGATCTTCTGCTCTCATTAGCGAGCAGTGGGCACGGGGTGCACTGGGCAGAGGGTATAGCTTCTAATACTTGTCAGAGCAGCAGGATAACTTTGGCCAATGAAAATTAATTGAATATTTCAAAATATGCATAGAGATTGTTTTGAATTTTCCCAACACCAGAAGATGCTGTACATGGGCAATGTCATATGCCAGTTAGAAAGAAGAAAAGAAAAAAAAAGTGAAAAAAAAAAAAGAGATGCAATGCTTTGCTACACAGTAAGGTCGTGCAAGGTGAAGGATGCATAGAGGTGCCAACTGAGGAAGACAGTAAACTGATTATTTCTGCTGTGCCTTGTACTCCTGTGTCTCAGGTAGAAATCAATGTCACCAAGGGTGACAACAGATGAGAACCTGACAGTGAGGGGTTGACCAGGGAAGGGTCCCCAGACAATGACGAGCTATCCTAGGAAGAGGCCCCCAGACAGTGACGAGCTATCCTAGGGAGGGTCCCCCAGACAGTGACGAGCTATCCTAGGGAGGGTCCCCCAGACAGTGATGAACTGGTCAGTGAAGGGTCCCCCAGACAGTGACGAGCTATCCTAGGAAGGGTCCCCAGACAGTGACGAGCTATCCTAGGAAGGGTCCCCGGACAGCGACGAGCTATCCTAGGGAGGGTCCCCAGACAGTGACGAGCTATCCTAGGAAGGGTCCCCGGACAGCGACGAGCTATCCTAGGGAGGGTCCCCAGACAGTGACAAGCTATCCTAGGAAGAGCCCCCCAGACAGTGATGAGCTATCCTAGGAAGGGTCCCCAGACAGTGATGAGCTATCCTAGGAAGGGTCCCCAGACAGTGATGAGCTATCCTAGGGAGGGTCCCCAGACAGTGACAAGCTATCCTAGGAAGAGCCCCCCAGACAGTGATGAGCTATCCTAGGAAGGGTCCCCAGACAGTGATGAGCTATCCTAGGAAGGGTCCCCAGACAGTGACGAGCTATCCTAGGAAGGGTCCCCAGACAGCGATGAGCTATCCTAGGAAGAGCCCCCAGACAGTGATGAACTATCCTAGGAAGGGTCCCCAGACAGCGATGAGCTATCCTAGGAAGGGTCCCCAGACAGTGACGAGCTTATCCTAGGAAGGGTCCCCAGACAGTGATGAGCTATCCTAGGAAGAGTCCCCCAGACAGTGACGAGCTATCCTAGGAAGGGTCCCCAGACAGCGATGAGCTATCCTAGGAAGAGCCCCCAGACAGTGACGAGCTATCCTAGGAAGGGTCCCCAGACAGCGATGAGCTATCCTAGGAAGGGTCCCCAGACAGTGATGAGCTATCCTAGGAGAGCCCCCAGACAGTGACGAGCTATCCTAGGAAGGGTCCCCAGACAGCGATGAGCTATCCTAGGAAGGGTCCCCAGACAGTGATGAGCTATCCTAGGAAGGGTCCCCAGACAGTGACGAGCTATCCTAGGAAGGGTCCCCAGACAGTGATGAGCTATCCTAGGAAGGGTCCCCAGACAGCGACGAGCTATCCTAGGAAGGGTCCCCAGACAGTGACGAGCTATCCTAGGAAGGGTCCCCAGACAGTGATGAGCTATCCTAGGAAGAGCCCCCCAGACAGTGATGAACTGGTCAGTGAAGGGTCCCCCAGACAGTGATGAGCTATCCTAGGGAGGGTCCCCCAGACAGTGGTGAGCTATCCTAGGGAGGGCCCCCCAGACAGTGATGAACTGGTCAGTGAAGGGTCCCCCAGACAGTCGTGAGCTGGTCAGGGAAGGGTCCCCTAGACAGGCAGTTCATCCAGGGAGGAAAAGGTGTGTTTAGAGACTTGCCCCACCGTTCTTTTGTCTATTTGACTAGACCTGCCTGTGTCTGCCTTGCCCAGGGTAGCCCTACTTTTTAAACAACAGGTGCTCCCTATTGAATTGATGAACCAAAGTGGGGTCTAATTGCTTAAAGAGATGGGTATATGAAATGGCTTGATGTATCTCCTCCAAAACCTACATACTGTAGCTGCATTGACACACTATAGAGTTTGGGGTTTGTCACATGAATGGGTCGTGGGAGAGCTTCTCCCTGCCATCCTATGAAGCCACAGCATCGTCCCTCTTTTTCCCTCTGCCCTCATCCATGCAAAGATGCTGCTGAGAGAAGCAGCCATGAACAACACACCACAGGCCCTCACTCACCACGTACTGAGCCTTGATCATGGGACTTCATAACCTTACAGCTACAGGAAGTTAAATTTTCTGTTGTCTATTAATTCTCCAGCCTGGAGGAATTTGCTATAGTAGCACAAATGCCACTGCTTTTGAGCTGGACAGTAAACACCTTGACAGTTCAATCCAACACGCTGTCAAAGAAATGGGCCTAATTTTCAGCAAGAAGGCATTCTAGCGAAAGACAAGGAAGGACCCTTCCCTGGAAGCACACCATCCCTCAGAGGGGTCATTGAACACATGATCCCTGACCCTTGTTTAATTTAAAGCAACCTGGGTTAGGTAGAGGCGCATGGAAAACTCATTCAACTTCTTATCGCCATTTCTTGCTGGCACAGTGGCGATGTAAGATGACATTAAATATTAGTCTTCTTTATCAAACACTGTACAACATTTGTTCTTGACAAGGACTTAAAATGTATGTACCTTCTCTAGTTTGTAAACCCTTTATGCAAATGTTTTAACCTTCTACATGGCATAAACATGCTTGTCTACATAAAGGTCCTGTTGCCTTGTTAGAACCTAAGCTGGTTAAGTGACCTACTCCTTCCCACTTTCCTTAATTTCCTTTACACTTAGTAATTTAAAACTAGCCAGACTCGAAAGACTATGAGGTCAGACCCCAGTCTTCGCAACCGTGTCCCCCTCTGTGCCTCCCCCCCCACACTCCTGTTAGCAGTAGGATAAAAACCAGCTGCCAGGGCTGGAGAGATGGCTCAGAGGTTAAGGGCACTGTTTGTTCTTCCAGAAGTCCTGAGTTCAATTCCCAGCAACCATATGGTGGCTCACAACCATCTATAATGAGATCTGGGGCCCTCTTCTGGTGTGCAGGGACACATGGGGGCAGAATACTGTATAAATAATCAATCAATTAAAAAAAAAAAACAGCTGCCCTTCCTGGCCTAGCATGCCTGCTCTTCTCTGTGGAGTGTACCAACTTGACAAAGAGTAAAGTTTTGCCTTCTTGAGACACTTTAGTTGGAATGGCTCTCCCTCTGCAGCTCTACATTTATTTCTGACGGCGACAAGAGGCATTTTTATCCAGGTCATTATGCAGCCGCACCATGAAGACGTCTGTGTTTCACATTCCGGTCTGCTGGTGAGGGCCAGGTGTCAAGCTGTCTGCCAATCAGAGTGACATGCGTCTTATACAGTTGTTGGATTTGTTCTGGAACTCTCCCTTGAGAATACTCCTCAACTTGCTACGCCCATCTTGTGCACAGGAATATCAAAGTGACAAGAGCCATTAAGATGCTGGCTGGTGCTGGCGAGTGACATTTGTGTGGCAGAAAAATGTGCTGGAGGAGGGCAGGCAGCATGGCTCAGTGCAGCTAGAGGCATTTGCTGCCAGGTCAGATGATCTGAGCTTGATTCCCAGGAACCTACATAAAGCAGAGAATTAAGCCATCCCTTGGTTTCTGCATGCGTGTCTCGGCATGAGTGCCCACGCTTACACAGTTATAAACCCAGGGACTGCTTCCCTTTAAACTCCTTCATTCCCATTAAGGTCAGGCATTCCAATCTCCCCCCCAACCCCCAAAGCCCTAAATGTAAGGAGCGTTTTCTGTCCCAGCGCCTCCTCCACCCACGAGTAGTGAGCATAAACAAATAAAGGGTTCTTCATATGAAATCTGCCTCAGCACATCTCTCTACTGCACATAATTTTTATTAGTTTACAAAAGAAAAAGAAAAGAGAGGAGCTCGAAGGTGGTGCGTGCGCGAGATGCATTTTTCCCAGGGGAGTGAGAATGGCCCGGATCCCGCCTAAATTTGCTTTTTGTCTGAGAGGACTATTTAGTTGCATATGCAGCCTTGGAATGCTGGGAGTTTTGCACAGCACAGAGGAGCCAGAGTGTGCCTCTGCCGACAGACCTGAGAGCCTCTCTAAATTTATACCATTTCCTGCTGTGCTAGATCCAATTTGACTTTGAACTTTAAGAAAAACAGCTCTTCGTTGTGCGTTACGCAACTGGCAGCACTGCGGATGTAAGCCGGGAGGAGGTGACAGGCGCTCTTATGAAAAGAAGGGAAAAGGTTTCTCTTGCTCCATGGCAGGTGGTGCTGTCGACTGCTAGGCAGGATAGAGGGGTGGGTGGCGCCTTCCCTCCCCTAGCTTCTCTTTGAGCCAGGATTAATCTGGAATTAATTTAAGATGTGAGCGCTTTAAGGGTTTGCTCCATGCTTCCAGCTCACCTGGGAGCTTCTGGAAATAAAGACATAGGGTCCCATTGCAGAGATTCGGGTTTAATTAGGCTGGGTGAAAAATAGCTTTCAAAGCTCACTCTTGCCAGTTTTGATTTACGGCTAGGTCTGTGTTCAGCTTTATTGAAGGTATTGCTTTCCCAGGGAGCATTTCATGACAAAAGGAAACCCCGTGGCTCCCTTCCAACTCTGGAAACCCAGAGGTATGCTTTTCAACACCTTCAAATCCTGGAGGTGCAGTGCATCATGGTCCAGGCGTCCTTGTGCCCTCAGGTCACTGACTGACTGGTACAGATGCTTCCAAAATGACTATAGCTCTGCGCTATGTTCAAACCCAAACAGGACTCCTTCAGTACAGTTTCTGCATCCCTGATAAAGTCACTTGTTTCTTATTTGCCTGCTTGTTGAATGCGTTTACCTGGAAAATGGGGTTTCCCTTTTGGTTTCATAATCTTACTAGTAAAAGAATTAGAAACAGATTTGGGAGGAGGCTCAGGGACAATTAGCCCTGGAGAGAATCCATCAAGCAATCAAGCAGCTGCAGCAGCTACTGGGAGCAGCAAAGCAGGAGAGAGAGAGAGAGAGAGAGAGAGAGAGAGAGAGAGAGAGAGAGAGAGAGCGAGAGCGAGCACCACACTGTAAACAGCCACATGGTGGATGTCATAGTAGTTCAGCTGTTAACTGGGTAGGCCTCTCAACTGAAGAACTGGTCAGTTCAAATTGGCCTGTGGGCATGCCTGTGAGGCCTTTTCTTGATTGCTAATTGATGCACTAGGGCCTGACCCACTGTGGTGGTACCATCCTTAGGCAGGTGGGCCTGGGCTGAACAAACATGGTAGTAGACTGTGAATATGGGAGCAAGCTAGTAAGCAGCATTCTTCTGTGGTTTCTGGTTCAAGCGACAGCCCTTGGTTCTTGATTTTGATTTCCTTGGTGATGGACTCCAATTTGTAACCTGAAGTAAACTCTTTTCTCACTAAGTTGCTTTTAGTCACTGTCTGGTCACAACAGAAAGCAAACTAGAGCAATGGGCAGGCAGCCACATGGTGGAAGGTGAAATATGCAACACAACATGCATGGTATAAGATTTATTGTAGAAACGTGGGAGAGGGGGAAATGGGAAAGGGCCACCACAGGGGAACAGGGGGACAGAAGGATGGAGAGAGAGACAGAGAGAGAGGGAAAGAAAGAGAGAAAGAGAGAGAGAAAGAAAGAGAAAGAGAGAAAGAAAGAGAGAAAGAAAGAGAGGGAGAGAAAGAAAGAGAAAGAGAGAGAAAGAGAAGGAGTAACACACACACATACACACACACACACACACACACACACACACACACACACACGCACACACGCACACACGCACACACACACACACGGTGGATTTGCCCTTTTATATTGTGGGCAGAGGCACACACCTGTCGTGACGTCACAGGTTGCTAGGCAGCCTGGAGACAGGTGTGCTAACAGTGAGTGCAAAAGACAGTATGCCCAGGCTTTGGCCAGTGTCTGAAAGAAAAATAAACAGAAAGAAGGAGAAAGCGAGTTTACAGGTTTCTGAGTTACTTAGACAAGTAGAAGATTCTAGTACCACACGGTAGGAGCTCTGCAAGTGGCTCTTAGGAAGAGCAAGTACTTTTTCTCCCTAAGGGGATAATTATTCCCCCATCCCCTTAGCACAGCTCTAGATAAAGCATCTTCCCTGAGGAAGGTGGACTCCTGGCCAGGTGACTGACAAGCCCACTTAGATTTACTCTTCTCTTTGGAACAGATGTTGTCTCTATCCAAGGCAAGAGGTTTTTCCATACTTTCTGACCAGGAGGACTAAGGAGTGGCAGAGCTGACGCTTACCTTGGTAAACTTAATTGATAACTTGGCACAAATGGGATGAGGGAGCTCAGTTGAGGGGCTTCCATGGCCTGTGGGCTTGTTTGTGAGACATCTTCTTAGTTGGTAACTGCTGTCCTGTTAATGCCATTGGGGGAGAATGAGACCACTACCACAATTTTCACCCAATTTTGAAGTAAGCTTTATTATATACTGGCCAGGATGATGGACACTGGCCAGGTGCATGCCCAGGATTCCCAGAGAATGGCTGCAAATTATGTTAGTTCAGTACTTATAAAGACAAAACATGCAAGGCTATGTTCTTCCTCCTTCATCCAAAAAGGGACAAGCATACTTCCTGCATATATACCTGTTGCCCACGTGTGATCAAACACATCCTGTGCAGTTGCGACAACCAAGCTTCTTTACAAAAGTGAAACTGTGTGACTTCTTATCTTACATGAACAACAGCCCCTGGAATTCCAGAATGTCATCTTTTCTTGGGAAAATGGGCCTCACAGGTTAGAGGCACTTTCTTTCTTTCTTTCTTTCTTTCTTTCTTTCTTTCTTTCTTTCTCTCTTTTTTAATAGATCTCTTAACCACAGTAATTAAAACTTAAAACATAACTTTATCCCTCACATTTCTTCCTTGAATTGTATTTGGAGTCAAATCCTTGACTCTGTGATGGGTACCTTCTATTTGGGGATCTAATAACCATGAGCTTTATGGCACTCAGATGGGAATTTATGTATCTAGTTAAGGCATTAATGCTGTAAGGGCTGACAGTAATTAGCAGGAACAGAAGGGCCAAGTGCTTCGTGATGGCTGACATCAGACTTATTATGAGAATGGGAATTAGTCATTCATTTTATCTTGGGTCCCTGCCTGCTTTTTTGGGGGTGGGGGGTACACACAAACTATCTCTAATGATTCCCTAGTGGTTTTGTACAGAAACAACAATATTTTCTTAAAGCCATCCAATAACCTCCTTGTTCTATATAAAGCAGGTTAAGTGCCCTATCATATTGTAGAACTACTTCAGCTAATGAATCTACAAGCTGACAGATCTGGGCCTATTTGGTTTTAGAAGGTACCTTTCCTGGTATGCCAACAGGCACTATACGTAGCCACTTTGTCCCCTATGCCAGGGAGTTTCCTTTTACCTAACATTCCAGCCTGTTGGGGACAAGGGATGACATGCTCTCTTCTGTAACTACTTCCTGCTGAAACCAGGGTCCTGGGAGTCTGGAGTGCCAGTCAAAGGCTGGGAGAGGATTTAGGCAATGGAGCTTTCATCAGAAGCATCTGGTTAGCCAACCCAGATGGAGAGGGAGCAAGCATACCTGATGTACTGGTTCACATGAGCTTTCAGCAAGTCCAGGGCTCACAGCCATTTGGAGCAGTTTGTAGTCCACAGCTGATTCCTGGGTGGTGTCTGTCAGCAAAGTGGAAATCTGCTGAGGCAGATATAGATTAGGGACAGAAGTTAAAGTTTAGGAACTTGAAGGAAAATCTTACATTTGGAACTTTCAGGACCATTATCTTGGTAGTTGGGGGAAGGGAGGAGTCCCAAGACATGGGAGAGAGAGAGCAATCACACCCTCAGGAACAGGCAGGTGGGGAAACTTATGTTGTACTTATCTGGATTTTTTCGACTCATGAAAGGTAGATCCAAGTCTTACTCCCTCAACTTCCTGAAACTTATATAATTTTTTCATTTTGCAAAAAGAGATAAAAGTTTTAGATATATCAGATTACTTCTGTTTGTAATCTGTAGTACAATCTACATTGTTGAAAAAGCAACTAGCCAGGAAGTGGTGGCACACACCTTTAATCCCAGCACTCAGGATGCAGAGGCAGGTGGATTACTGTGAGTTTGAGGCCAGCCTTGGCTACACAGAGACCCCCTGTCTTGAAAAACCAAAAACAAACAAACAAACCAAAAAAAAAAAAAAAAGAAAAAAGAAAAAAAAAAAAGAAAAGAAAAAAGAAAGAAAAGAAAAAGAAAAAGCAGCTAACAGGTATCTGTAAAAGAACTGGGGCATAGTCACTCCTTTGAGTCATATAGTAAAAGATATGGATTTGGGTTAAAAAGCATGTATATATATTTATGACAGAGATGTTTTTAGCCCAATAAGAAGCATCTGAAGAAGAAGAAGAAGAAGAAGAAGAAGAAGAAGAAGAAGAAGAAGAAGAAGAAGAAGAAGCAGCAGCAGCAGAAGCATCTTTAAGTCTATACTTAGAAAACAACCAGAGCAGATTGAAATCTTGAGCTTGTGACTGGTAGTAGCGGTTAGCGCTTCACCAGTTTATTAGAACTCCACCGATAAATGCTGAAACTCTGAACCTGTGAAATCTTAGTATAACAACAACATAGGGAGGGCAAAGAAATCTGAAACATCTTTATTACCTTAAATCACTTTCTTATACCTTTACAACTTACTTTTACATACTTGAAATCACTTCCACACCCTTTTTCAAAACCTTCCCGAGCCCCCATCTAATCATTTGCCAGGGGCACAAGTAGTTATTACTGAGAGCAGTCATTGCCAAACAAGTTCTTTTAAATAAAGGAACAGTAAAAAGTTATATCTGAACCCTCTTTATCCTTTAACATGAGTCCTGTTAGCAAGGCAAACCTGTTGGCCTTTCTCAGCAGGAGACCTAGCAGCTCTAGAAAAAGCAACACCTGAATTTTTACACATGAAATAAACTAGCAAGGTGGCTGTATCCTTGAGGAAGGAACTGGCTGCCTGCTGCTGCTAAACTGACAAATCTACAGTTAGCCACCAAGGCCATCCGAGATCTGAGAAGGATAAATTATAGCAGGAAGTGTAATCCAAATGGCCTCTGTATTAATTGAAATGGCAGAGACTTAGCCATTACTTAGCTGGCTGCTCTAGGCTCCCATGGTCTTGACGGCTTTTTGGGGGCCAGTGGTCTGTCTTGGCTGTTACACAGGGTAGCATTTGCTCGTCAGCTGCCACAGAGAGCAGCACTGGCTTTTGGCTGCCAGAGCCAGGTCTGAGAGATTTTCCTCCTGTGGAGAAGTAACTTAGGGACTGACCCTACTTTGACCAGACAGACTAGAGCAGTCAACCCAGCTGTGTCCTTAGCTTGGGCAGAGTCCTGGAGGCAGGCGAGGCATGGGGCAGCTTTTCTCAGTGATTAGTGTTACCAGCATCCAGGTGGAGTAGTTGGTGCCCCATGGTCTTCTTCAGAAACCTTAGAGAAACCTCTAGGAGCTGGCATTTGTTTGTTTGTTTGTTTGTTTGTTTGCTTTGTAGACCAGGCTGTCCTCGAACTCACAATGATCTGCCTGCCTCTGCCTCCCGAGTGCTGGGATTAAAGGCGTGCACCACTACACCCAGCTGGAGCTGGCATTCCTATCAGAGGAAGCTTTTCTGGTAAACATTTTAAATGCCATATTCAGCAGATGTCTGAAGAGTTTGAGAACAATAATCCCTTAGGCATATCTGATTTAGTTACTTGCTCTGGGCTTAACCTTGGAAACACATACAGAAGGCTAAATAGAGCTTGCCACTGTAAATGAATTACATTTGAACTTAGCATGGCTACAAGCTTAGTTCTGAGAACATTAAAGGATTTGTTTGATCCTTTATGAGGTGACTGCGGATTAGCTTGCTTGTCTTAATTCTCTATAATAATTTACAGTAAGTTAGTAGCTTTTGTAAGATTAGGGCTTTATTTCTGTTAAGTTCGAGCCTTAAAAAAAAACACAAAACAACAGTTTCTGAATTGAAGCTCTTTTAGTATCAAAATAAAACATTAAATCATAAATCCAACCCATAGGGAGACTGGCAGCTAACTTTTCTTCCCTGGTCCTTTTATGGTGCATCATTACAGAATATCACAGTTCTTTGTATGACACAGTTTATCAAAATATCTAAAGCTTAAGAGAGTTATCAAAGACAAAAGGGTTAGACATCCTGGTTTAAGCCAGGCTCTCGTAGCCTGAATAGACCTTAGGAAGGGGTCAGTTCTATGACTAAGAGACCTTCTATGGGCTCTTTGCTGGGCTGGGTAGATCATTGTCTTGCTGCATGGTAAGATAGGAATATGCCAGTTCCTGGTGTTTAAAGTTTGGTGCTCATGGCTGTGGCCCTAACTGGTTAGACTTTTATTCATTTTTAAAATTGCATATTCATAAAGACATCATAATATGAAATATTTTATAAACTTAAAATGCCCTATAGCTTTATAAATTTAAATGTTCTAAAAGCTGTTCCTTGAAACAATATCCAGATTTTTTTAACTTAAAATTCCTGCAAAACTCCAAAACCTTTAAAAAAAAAATTAAAAGCTTTCAACTGTGGACTCCTTCAATATAAAAAATAAAGTGCCCCTTCTTACTTTGAGAGGGAAGAAACAGGGGACAGCCACAATCTAGACAGAGCAAATGCAAACTCCAGTGGTGCGAACAACTCACAATCTTCTGGGCTTCCCCAAGGAGCTCAAGTCACCTCTCTGGCTCCACTCTTGGCAGCACATACAGCCTGTTTTCCAGTCCCAAGCCTGCTCCATTTCATTGTGCCTGGTGTTCTGGTGACTCTCACATAATACTCAGCATCTTCAAACTGCAGGGGTCTCCCATTGCAACTCCCATCAGCTGCTCTCCATGGCCCTTTCATGACTTTAACACTAATACCACCTGGGTGACTCTTACATTACAAAGTTAAGCTGCCAATATGAAGTACATTCTTGTTTATGAATGCATGTAGGTACAGCTTTAGTGCCTTATTAAACAAGCATGGTTTTTAAACCCTATCTTTCATAAACCTTGTTTTTATGACTTTGTTTTTGGGAGATGAATTATTATACAAAAATCCAACTTAATACAAAAATATCTTGAAGACTTGTTCCCTCCTTAGTTGATTTATACCACTGGTCACCTTTAATAAAGATGCTGGTGAAGTCACATGACATCTACCCTTTACATCCCTAGCAAAGATAGCTGCCAGCCATGTGGGGCAGGGACTAAGACAGCAGCAAGCCTCATGTTGGTTACATCTCAAGATGCCGTCATGCCACATGCTTCCTTTAAGATTGCCTGTTAGTGTTCAGGCACCTCCAGGGATGGGCAGCTCCAGGGACTTGGTGTCAACTGGACACGTCATCACCAGTTGCCAAGATGTGAGACACTTCCACTGTCACCACGAGCTGTATACCTTTCCTTGCACACATGCTCCATCACCTTATAAAAGGATCTGTTCCCTTTGTTCTTCTCTCTTTTCCCACCAACCCTCATCCAGAAGCAGCCTCTGTGTCCCCTCCCTTAATAAACCTCCCATGTGAGACCTGTTGCATGATGTGACTTTATGGATTCTGCTGTGTGTAGTTCTGCCTCCCAAATCCCAACATTATGTATGTATAGATTCTTAACTGTCAACCCTCTGTGTTACAAGTTTTAAGTTAACTTTTTTTTTTGTTTTAGATTTTACAGATTTTTAACTATACCCAATAAACTTACAAATCTTGAGGTATAGAAAGTTCACATAATAAAAGTCTTAAAATTTTTGAGAAAAGGTTTATTTATATCTTAACAAAAGTTTTAGTCAACGAAATGGAACAAATAGTTGTTTTGGGGGTGCTATTTTGCTTTGCTCTCTTTTCCCTATCACAAAGTCCAGGTGGCTCACATACAGGACATGGAGGAAGCTTTTAAATAATCATGCTGGGGTCTAGAGAAGAGAAAGCCACACCCAACTCTAGATCCAGACTCTCCATAAAGTAGAACAGTACAACAATCCTAGCAGTATCCACATCCAGAAGACATTTGGATCCCTGCTAAACTGGATCTAGTGACCAGAAAGCCCTGAGATAAATTCTGAACCTTGGTCATCAAAGCAGCTATAGCAAGTGGCATTAGTGGTGGTGGCTGGGAGCTCGCAGCAGCAGATATAGCAAAACCAGAACCAATAAACACTGAACGTGGAAAGCTCACACAATCAAAGGAGACTAGTCAGAAACAAAGCATGTGGTTCTCTCATCGTTCGTACATTCAACCGAGCCTGATCTATATCCCTCTCAGCTCCCAAGTTTTCGATACAACTTATAGACACGCCTGAAAACACAGACCCATGCACACACAAAAGGCAGACAGACAAAACTTTCCAAACAGCCAGATCCAAGTGGGTGGGTGATGTCTGGCTTCTTTCCCTGGATGGTAGAGCATTTGGGTCCCATTAAACCTACCCGTGTTTCAGACTGGGATCCTACAGAACACAATCAGACTATGACTTGCCAGGGGAGGCCTCTGTAAATGCTTGCTACTTTTCTCTGTTTGGTAGTGCACTCTGATAATCTGAGAAACCAAAAGCATGCCTAGGAGCCTTGCAATGTCTCAAGGTGTACACCTCCTGAGGTGGCTCTTCAACCCCAGAGTCCCAGGCTAAGTAAGAGCCAGGCTTTAGAATTTGGATTAAGAGGTCTGATTTCTCCGGGGCCTCCAGAAAATGCCAATCTAACTGGGTGAGAATAAGACCACTATCAAAACTTTTAATTGAAAATTTAAGCAAGCTTTACTAAGTACTGGCCAGGACAGCGGACACTGGCCAGCTCCATACCCAGGATTCCCAGAGAATGACCGCAAATGATGTTAGTCCGGTCCTTATAAAAGCTAGCCCCACAAGGCTATGTACTTTGCACATTTGTTCAACCAGGGGTGAGCATACAACCTGATGCTCTTCTTGCCTACATACCTCCTACCCACATGTGACCAAGCACATCCTGTGCAGTTGAGGCAATTGGCTTTGTCTACAAAAATGAAAACACTTGGCTCAGTATCTTTGATGAGCAACAGCCCCCAGCATTCCAGGAAGTTATCGGTCCTTGGGCACGTGGGACTTACGGGTTAGAAACATTTCTGTTTTATTGATCTCTTAAACACAGTAATTAAAACTTAAAACCTAGCTTTAGTCATCACAATAGGAAGGCGCAGTCCAGTGTGGGTAGGAGTACCATCTCTAGGCTGCTGGGTGGGTGCTGTGTAAGACGGGTGGCTGAGGAAGCCAGAGAAAGCAAGCCAGTGAATGACGTTCCCCCATAATCTCTGCTTCAGTTCCCACCTCAAGGCTCCTGCCTTGGTCTTCTTCAGTGATGGACATAGACTGTAAGATATAATAAACCATTTCCTTCCCAAGTTGCTTTTGGTTATGGTGTTTATTACAACACTAGAAAGAAAACGAGGACATTTGTGTTTCTAGTCTTGTTACTATGGAAACAGGAGGTTGGGGCCCATCCTCAATGTCCTTTGAGGCTACTAATCCCTATCTAGCTATCTGTATATCCCCCTCCCAAGAGTTCAGATCCTAAAATCATTTGGGAAAATGGATGAAATTAGGGAGTAGATAATGACCCATCTCCACCAGGAAAACCCAGATCTGATTCCAAAGCTGTTCACCAAAAGGGACTGGAATTTCAGACACTCCCTCACATGTAGCTTCTAGGAAGGGGTTCTCCTTTAGAAGCCAAGAGAGAATAACCAGAGTTCCCTCCTGGTTTTCTTGCCCTCTGGTCAAGGCAGAACCAAGGACATTTACCGCAACTGGCCAAGGATAAGTGTGAAAGTGCTGCTTTTGGGGTCTTTGCCCTACACTGCCAGGTGAGCTTCTACCTCCCATTCTTCCCAACTGTAGGAGTATGCCAGATGGTGGGTCTCCTCTCACTCAGGTGAATGTGGTTGTTTCCATTCTGGGATTGCCTTAAAGTCACCAAGAGCATTCTTTTATTTGCGTCCAGTTTATAGCAAATACTGTTAATTTGTTTCCTCCAGTCCTCTGAAATACAGAGCGTTTAAGAGCATTGCACAGGGCATAGGGTCACTGGAGGTCCATTTGGCTTTGATGCAACTTGTAGAATAATGAAAAAAAAAAAGATTATTTCACTTGTTTTCAACTGAACTGTTTGGTTTTAAAAGTTATGCATAACCACCGTTGAACTTGCTGAAGAAAAACGGATACATGGAATTAGTACTGGGCGAGATCTGCCAGCATTCTTGAGCTTTATTCTGGTCCTCATGTCCTGGGAGATGGGAGTCGGGGCAGAAGTGAAGTACCTAATGAGATGGAGGCAGAATTGGGCTCCTCTGTTGGAAGTCGAGTGGACTAAGGGTGCATGCTTCATATTAACAAGGCCCACTCTGCATGCTCTTAGCAACCTGAGCAGACCTAATTTATTTTTTGAAAAAAATTTTTTAATGGTTTCTGGAAACCATATAGCTAAAGCCATTTCTTACACTCTCCAAGTTTTTCTAGGATTATGGATGCATTGAGAAGAGCGGAGAGGCTTGGATCCTAAAGCTAAACTTGGCCATATATCCAGAGCCGAACGTATGGAAGTCTCATATGACAGCTAGGCCATACTCTGGGCTCCCTGTCACACACACATCTTTAAGAGTATTCTATTTAGAACCAGGGCCAATTGGTTTCGTTTGTTACATTATGTTCCTAGCCTCAGTTAAGAGAGAGCCACTGCCTTATCTGCTGGTTTGAGTGAGAAATGTCTACCGCAGGCTCGCGTAGTTGAGCATTTGGTACCCAGGGGTGGCGCTGTTTGGGGGATTATAGAACTTTTAGGAGGTGGAGCCTCACTGGAGGAAGTAGCCACTGGGGGAGGGACTTAAAGCCTTGTCACTTCCTGCCTTTTTCTGCTTTCTACATGTGGATGGAAATGTGAGCATCCTACTCCTGCAGGCATGCCGTGCCTTACCCACTATTGTAGATTCTCCCTGTGGCACTGTGAGCCACAATAAACTCTTTCTTCCTTCAGTTTATTTTTGCCTATTGTGTTTTATCACAACCATAGAAAAGTAATGAACACATCTCTCATGTTTTAAGGACAATTTGTTAAAAGAGAAGGAATTACCTTGTAGATTGTTTTATACTTTAGATTTTTCTGACCAGTTTTTCCTCCTTTCTTCCTTCCTTCTTTCTTCCTTCCTACTTTCCTTTCTTTCTTTTTCTTTCTTTCTCCTTCCCCCTCCTTTCTCCTTTTCTTTTGAAAAACAGGATTCTCTATGTAGCCCTCTCTCTCTCTCTCTCTCTCTCTCTCTCTCTCTCTCTCTCTCTCCCTCCCTCCCTCCCTTCCTCCCCCCTCTGTCTCTCTCTGTCTCTGTCTCTCTTTCTCTCTCTCTCTCTGTAGACCAGGCTGGCATCTAATATGTAAATTTGTAGAGATCCACCTGCCTCTGCCTCTGCCTGCAGAGTGCTGGGATTAAAGGTGTGCCCCATCACCACCTGGCTTCCTTTGTTTCTTAACATATTTTTCTTTATGTATTGCCTGCAAGTTGGAAGTTAGTTTTGATTAGAATCAAATACAAGATTCTTGGCAGGAACACTTGGAGAGTATCTTCTCCCATCACTGTGTGATGCACAGTGCTAGGTGATGCTGTTTTGGGGTCACTAAATATGAGTGTTCATGGTCTGTTCTCACTACAGAAGAGTTGTGTTTTTCACACTGTACTAACTGAGAGGTTATTGATAAATGTCATTATTCAGTTATCTTGTTCCTCTGTTTCTTTGGCCATTCTATTTTTAGTATACCCTGATGGCCTTAGCTTAAGTCAATGATTTCTTTCTATCCAAATGTCTATTAATTTATACTTGGCAAACAAGAGTCAGACATGTTCCCAAGTCAATTAGGTGCCATTCTGACATGCTTTTCCTTGACATTTATTGATGCTTTCTTCCTCCTCCTCCTTTCTTCAGAATTTATTATTGTTTTTGAGCCTTTCATACTTGAGTATTGTATTTGTATTTCTACCCCTTTCTGCTCCTCCTTTGACTCCTTCCATGTCTCCCACTCCCTCCCAAATTAATGACTACTTCTTTATTGTTATTATTATTATATTAATATTACATATTATATTATTAATAATAATAATTTGTATATGTGTAGCACTGACTGCTTGGGGTTAGATAAACTACTAAGGGACTCATCTCTAGAGTAAACAGATTCTTCTTGTCATAGCAGTCCTGTAGCTTTTCATGGACCTAGTGAAATGCTCTCCATCCTTGTTGGCACGACAAATGGTGTAGTCTCTTCAGGTCTAGTTTAGGCAACTATGTTGTTGACATTTCATGGGTTCAACTTCCCTTTGGTGTCTGGAAGATGCTGTCCAGTAGCAGGCATCCTGGTCCTCTCGCTCTGAGGATCTTTCTGCTCCGTATCCTGCATTTTCCTGAGCGTTAGGTGTAGGATTACTCTGTAGATGTATCAGTTGGGGCCAGGCACACCATTGTCATTTAGTCTCTATCTTTGACTGGCTGTGAATTTTTGTAACACTGCAAAAAGAAGCTTCTTCAATGAAGGGTGAGACCAAAACTTATCTATTTGTATGAGGATAAATATTTAGAATACAGCTTTGAATTTAGAATACAATTTAGAAATTATATTGGCTTAAGTTAATGGCAGTGGTAGGTTCTCCTCTTGGTCCATAACCTTCTTAGCCACAGGTGGTTGGTTAGATATGTAGTACCAGGCAGGATCTCTTCCTAACTAGTGAGCCTTAGGTTCAATCAGGCAGTTGTTAATCCCTCCCCATCCCCACCTCATCCCAAGATAAAAGTGCCACTATTGCACCACTGAGGAGATCTTGACAGGCTGGTCACTGTGGTTCCCAGGCTTTACAGCTGGATGGGGCATTTGACTGCTTTTCTCTATTGCTCTAATTGTAACTGTCCACATTAGTGAAAATGTCATCTGTTTGGGGCTAAAGTTTTGAGGGGGCAAGGAGTTAGTGTGAATGTGGCTCTGCACTCACATTTCCTGAGCCTAAATGCTTATGTTTGATTCTGCTACCTAGATCTACTGTTGGTTAAGTCCTCCCATCTGCAAAATGTGGTGATCCTGGTTATAACTTCTGTGAGTTTCTAGTTGTTTAAGCTTGAATGCTCGCTACAAAGGCTTGGTAACACTGACTAGGCACCAGTGCTGGCTGCTACGCTTCTTCTGCTTTAATTGATTTAACCCACAGAAGACACTTAGAACACATGATGCTTCAAGCAAAGAACATCACAGTGGCTCATCTGCTTGCTTCCTAAGGCATTAGGGAGGTCAAGGGGGACATCATTAATGGAAAGGAACAGAGTCAAGGAGGACTTGGAAATGATGGCATGGGTTGAAAGCCATGTGGAACGTATGCAGGGACTGACGGCTCCAGTCTGAGACTCTAGCAGGGCGGGTGCCCCACTTAAAGACTGGATGCTGGTTTCCTGAGTTAAGTGTAGAGGAACTCTCAGGAAGGAAAGGAGGGGCCTAGAAGCTGGGAGTCGTTGTATGGTCTTGCGATGGGAGTTAACTACCAAAGCACCTGCCGTGATAGTTCCAGGTTCACTTCTGTTGCTGTGATAAAAGACAGTGAGAAAGAGTAATGTAGGGGAGAAAGAATTTATTCAGATTACAGTTTCTGGTTACGGTCCATATTTCTGGAGAAGTCAATATAGTGGAAACTCGAAGCAAGCTGCGCATGTCACAAACACAGTCAAGAACAGAGAGGAATGAATACATGCATGCCTGTGCTCAGCCTGACTTCTCCGCTCTCGTACAGCTCAAGACCCAAATCTAGGGAATGGTGTTGCCCTCAGTGGACTTCTTTTTATCAGTTAACACAACTAAGGGAAGAATCCCTTATAGGCAAGCTCACAGACTAACCTGATCTAGACAGTCCCTCAGTGAGATGTCAAGTTAACAATTGTGTGGAGGCACTGGACTTCTGCTTTGCCTATTTAGGGCTAGGGTACTGTTGGGCTGCCTTTGTGGAACTGGTGACTCCAGTGTGGCCTCTCTAAGGCTACTCTTGCCATCTGAACCTTGGACATCAGCCCTTGATTGATCCAGTAAAGAGGGTGATCTGGTCCTTCCATAGAGGGCAGCGACTCCGAGGGCCAAAGGGTCAAGCCTGGTTGTCATGATAGCAACACAGCTTTGTCCATTGCTGCACTGGCATGGGCTGGTTTTCCTCTTGCTGGAACTCAAGGAACAGATGCTGGGCAGTGAATGTCATTGTGAATGAAACTTGATTAGTGAGGATGTGTTTTTTATCTTGTAGTCACAGGACACGATATCACCATAGTCCAGGGCCCTTTAAACAAGAAGTTACTTAAAAAGTCCTTTTGATAGATGTATAGTTGGGAAATGTTTATAATGTATTTATAAGATTCATGACCTTTTTGTTTTGTTTTGTTTTGTTTTGTTTTGTTTTGTGTGAGATGGGGGTCTCTCTGTGCTGCCTTGGCTGTCCTGGACTCGCTTTGTAGACCATGGCTTCTAACTCACAGTGATCCACCTGCCTCTGCTTCCCAAGTGCTGGGATTAAAGGTGTGCACCACCATGCCTGGCTTAGATTCAGGGCCTTTTTATGTACAAAAATTTTTATCAACTTTTCTTTGTTGTTTTTCTGTAATGGACTATTTTTGGAACCAATTAAGTTGTTCTGGGAAAAAAGTACATAAATTAGTGAGAATTAAAAATAAAAACAGAAAAGCAAGAATCTAATTATTGTGACTTAATTGCAGTTTTTGGAAGATTATGCATAGATCTTTGAACTTTAAATATTTTGTATTTTCCCCGAACTAATAACTTATTGAACTTCTGGAATAAAGACAAATAGTGAATATATTGGGGGAAGAAACCTTGCTTGGTTGATGTTGCTTGGCTTCTCTTTCTTTCATGATGTGAGAGTCAGTAATTCAGACAGCTGTGACTGGATGAGAGAAGATACTGGCTTGTAGGACATGTACCAAAGAGAGATTTCCCCATTACCTTCATTATTATTGTTGTTGCTAGGGTTTTCTTCAGTGTCTTATACAGCCCAGCCTGCGACCCATTATGTTGGCTCTGGTTCCTTAACAATTAAACTTTATTATGAATTTATTAAACAAAGGTATCTTCCTTACAACTCGACTATCTTAAACAGGAGGGAAAAGAGATTAAGGAGGACAAGAACGAAACCTTCTGGGTATCAGTTCCGCAGGGCAAATCCCTTAGCCTAATTCTCCGGGAATCTCGCAGATCCTCTACCTGACAGAAGAAAGCCACATGGCCTCATGGCCCGAATTTACAGCCTTCTCTTGTGCTCCCTGCAGCCTGCTCTCTCCTCTGGTTCCCTCCTCCTATTGCAATATAACAGGGCAGCTAAAGTCTGTGGTCCTTGTCCTTAGGCCCAAATGGGTCCTCTCAGCCTATCACAAATGTTTATCTCAGTGGGGTATCAGTGTGGTCTCAATGAGGTCAAGCCACCCAATTCTGCTTTCACCTTGGGCCCAGGCTAAGGCAAGGTCACATTCCTTCCACACCATTATTCTCCTGCCTGAGCGCTGAGATTAGGGGCATGTGCCACCATGCCTTGATTTTTACTCATTTGGCTCACTTTAGGGTGAAAGTATGACACTTTGGGGACAATTCCCTTGAAGAGGGATATTGTCAGACTATGTGAGCCAGAGTGGAACATCCAGGCAGAGCAGGCAGTTATGAGACATGATGTGGAAGGAACATTTAGAAATGTTTCTTGTGGCAATCATAGGTTAGTCCTCCAATGTTGGACTGTGTTCTTTCCAGAAGGGAGTCTTGGCCAGGAGTGTGAAAGCATGCAGAGCTGTGTACCTAAGGGTGTACATATGTTGTACCATGGGTGTGTCAGAGGTGTGAAGAAACAGGCTCATGTGTCACATGAGTCTCGTATCCTGAGAAATCCCCAAGACCCAAAGCCTCCTTTCACTTCCCAGGACCTGAAACAGCCACCTTTGGAATGACACACATTTCTGCTGAGAGACAGAGCCAATACAAAGATGAACCATACAAAGTCCATTTCTGTGGCCCAAGTGGTGGAGCTTCAGCCAGGGGAGGCCTCCCAAGACCTTCTGCAGGCAGCTTTGCTGCTTAGAGTGATTCCTTGGGCCTCCCTGATGGCTCTTTATATGGAGGAAAAGCCATGTCCCTTTACACTGAGCACACACTATATTCTGAGGTCGCTTCTGTATGTTTCTGGGTCATCTCTCGAGATGAGTGATGGCCTCGAACTGCCTGGCCAGGTTGATTCTGCAACTGTTTTACTTTTTTGTTTGTTTGTTTTTGTTTTTTTTTAATATCAAGTTCAGCCAAGATATGTTCAAATGCTACTTTTTAGAATGAAGATGTACTCGTTACCTTTTGGCTCTAGCTAAAGTTCCCATGAGATAACACAGCCACACCAGACTTGAATAAGTAAAGAAGAGCTGTCTATCCAAGCCATGCTCCTGGCTGTGCTTTCCTCAGTCAGCTTTCTGTTGGAGCACAGTCCAAGAATGGAGTTGTGTGAGAATTCTGAGTGCTTGTGAGAAAAGTCACAGAGAACAAGAGTCTTGTGACCCCGGTTTCTTTGAAAACATAATTTTTCTTGGAATGTATTTTGTGCTTCTCCTAAATGTGGCAGATAGGAGTGAATTTATTTCAGCTGTAATTATTCATATGCCTCTACAGAAAAACATGTTTTTGCTACATGTGGCTTGTCCTTGTGATTGAACACCTTACCCGGGTGACTCTTCTTAACTCTCTGAGTATAAACTGCCTGGTGCTCTGATTAAAGTTGACTATTGAATGAGACTTTACTCTGATTCATTTTTAGGCTCCACTCTCCTAGGTTCATGGAGGTAAATAGAGCGTAAACAAGCTTTCACTTATGATTGGTTATTATAAATGTGCACCTGAGAAAAATGTGTAATTTGTCTATAAAAACTGATAATAAATGTGCTTTCATTGACCTACTAGAGTGGCAGTTTCACATGGCTGAATCAATGCAGTAAAACATTTTTGCATATTCTTTTGTTTAGGGTGGATGAATTATATAAGTAGTTAAATCAGCTGTGCCTCTGAAATCCATCTTCTAATCTTTGCCTTTTAAGTACAAGTTTAGCCCATTTATGTTTACTGTAATTGGTGGTGTAGTAAATTACTTCTACCATTTTGATTTATTATTTTTCTTTGTCTCATCTTAGTATCTTTTTTTCATGGCACAGACTGGAACACACACCTGCCTTGATGGTCACTGGTTTCACTGTAGCACTCTTCCATCATACTGATGTTTTCTGATAGCACCTTCTCTGATGATAGAAATATGATGTTGTCTAATATAGTTGTCAGTGGACATATAGGACTATGAAGTATGTTACCAGATCTCATTATATATGGCTGTGAGCCAACATGTGGTTGCTGAGCATTGAACTCAGGACCTTTGGAAGAGCAGACAGTGTTCTTAACCCCTGAGCCTTCTCTCCAGCCCCGAGTTTTTAATTCTTTAATCACAGAATTTTATGTTTAAGTAGCACTTGAAAGACTTTGCTATTAGGTGAACAACTCTAGCACCAACCCAAATTAATGTCTAATAAATTTATCAAAATATGAATACTTTGGGGGGGTTGCCACATATCATATTTCAACATTATTTAAAATAGTGAAGTAGTGAGTCAGCTGTGCTCAATCTCACAGTGACTTAGGTACAGCAGTGTGAGATTTGTTTTCTTTTCAGGTGGAGTCTATGGATACTGGCTCTCCCAAGGACTGTGGCAGTGGATTTAGAAGCAATTCTGAGACGTGTTAGACAGTTTGGTATAGTGTTAGCTCCTGGTTACTGTCAATGAGACCTTCGTTTTATCCCGGAGTGACCCAGACCCTGCCCTCGGAACAGCAACACTCTTTGGCTTCGAAGGGCAAGCAGCAGTGTCTTATTATTTCCTTACTTATGTTCAGAGAAAGTGAACTCAAAATCATGAACCGTGAATAACAGGTGACTTCACAGACTTTCTTATGCATATGTGTGTGTACTTTCTTATTTATATGTGCACCATATAAGCAAGCAGGTACCCACAAAGCCCGGAGGAGGACACTGGGTCCTTGGAGCTAGAGTTACAGGTGGTGTAAGCTGCTTGATGTGGGTGTTAGGAGCCAGACCTGGGTCTCTGCAAGAGCTTCAAGTACTGCTAACCCTGTCTCCCTAATCCTCTTAAAAATTTAAACAACAGTTACTGAAGATAAATTTTTAAAAAACATTTGTACGATTTAAAAGCACACAAGACCGCTGGGGCATCTTACTTACAAATGCTAACCTCCGTGACCTTTTAGTTCATGTTATGTTTTTTATTAACTTGTGCTAAGTATACAAAGTAACAAGTCTCATTGTGACATTTCTATGCATGCATGTAGTGTACTTTGGCCATAGCCACTCCTTCAGTGCCCTTTATTTATCCTCCTGCCCCTCCCCCTTTTCAGTTAAAATTCCCTAATGTTTAATGTCTCACCCTGCCTTAATTACTCACATGGTATAAAACACGTGGTGCTTATTTACATGAGACTGGCTTGTTTCACTTAGCGTTGTGGTCTCCAGTTCCATCTGTTTCCGTCTTGTGTCTTTCTGCATTTATGTATTTAGAAATAGCTACACAGCAAATCGCACACTGATGAACTGGGGTCGTGAAGTTGGTGAGATTCTTTTGCTAAGCGACATGGTGATGGAAGGCAAAGGCCCAGGAGTCTGTCCTGCCTGTGGGTGTTAGTTACTCTTCGGATGCTGTGATAAAACACCAAAAGTGACCTGTAGGAGAAAGGGTTTATATTACTTGATGGTTCCCAAGGGAGAGTCCATCATGGTGTGGAGCATGGAAACAAGTGACAGGCAGCCAAGACATCACAAACATGAGGCAGGGAGCAAAATGGAAGTGGGGTGAAGCTTCCTCCAGTGACATACTCCCACCAGCAAGGTTCTCCAGCCTAAACCTCCCCAAATCCATACCACCGCAGATGACCACTACCTGGGGGACAAATGTTTAAACACCTGAGCCTATGGGTAACAATGTGCAGGTGACACGTGTCCATCTTCCCGCATAAAGATTGTGTTGGTCTCTTTGGTTATTAGGCACACACACTTTGTGGCTGGTGAAATGTCAATATCCACAGGGAGATGGTGAAGCAGAGGACGCCATTTATGATGCCGCCATTTTGATTCCAAACAAAGAAAGGGAGAAACCACAAAGGGAGCAACAAGCCTGTAGGCTCAAGGAAGTGAGACTAAGATCCCGCCCTCCTGCCCCCCCCCCCCCCCCCCCGCTTCCCAGGTGATGGGGGATGGGGGTTGGGGAGTGCGGGGGTGGGGGTGAGGGATGCGAGATGGGGGTGGGGGATGGTGGGTGGGGAGTGGGGGATGGGGTGGTGGGTGGGGGATGGGGTATAGGGGGTGGGGGATGGAGGGTGGGAGATGGGGGATGGGGCGTGGGGAGTGGAATCTAGATCCAAACACTGCCCTTAGGAAAAAACAAAAGGCAACTCATTAGCAACCAGGCTAGTTTGTAGTCTATGGGCAACGCCCCAGACTCCTGTCTAGGTGCAAGGTTAGTTACAGATCCTGGGAACTGCAGGAGGCTGTGGTATGCCTCATGCTTTTGAGGTCAATGCTGGGGTTGTTCAGGGTTCTGGCTACATGGGGTAAAGGGGCAGAAGAAGTCGGTGTCAGGTGCATCTGTAGCTCTGGGTAGAGCTCAGGTTTGTGTGGAAAGGAGCCAACATGTGCATCGGAGGGGAGTGGCTGGGTCTGAGGTGCAAGGCAGCAGACTCCTGTATCAGATGGTGTTGGGAGGATGGTTGGGGTGACATGAGCAGCTGTTTGGGTGTATTTCACACAGGAACATTGAGTGCATTACCATTATTTCTAGATGACTTCAGGTGGACCTCATTGGTCTAGGGGATAGCCTTGGATGTAACTTGGTGGTGTTCTCTTGAAGACTTTAGAAATATATGTGTACATACATACATACATACATACATGCATACATACACACATACATACACACACATATATTTCTGACTACTTGGCTATATGCCATGGCAAAGTTCTCTTGTGGTCATATCTGTTTGGGATGCTATAGGTCTCTGTACCTGATTGTCTATATACTTATCAAGATTAAGAACATTTCTTGCATAAGTGAAGAAAATGTAACTGACAGTGAGTGAATAAAACCCTAAGCAGAGCCCCATTGCTTCCAGTTGCCCCGTTTCCGCCAGCTGCTCCATTTCTTCCAGCTGCCCCGTTTCTTCCAGCTGCTCCATTTCTTCCAGCTGCCCTGTTTCTTCCAGCTGCTCCATTTCTTCCAGCTGTTCCGTTACTTCCAGCTGCACTGACTGTATGGAAGCCCACAGCTTAGAGTTGGGGACAGTGTTTGAGTGGCTTCCTTGAGTCATCTATGTGACATTTGTATTTGTGAGTTAATTACAATAAAATGTTTTCCTTCAAGCATTTCTGTCATTTTATTTAGTACATCCATTTGTCTTGCTTACTTTCTAAAGTCCTTAGTTCAGAGGTTCTTTCTTTGGCTTGGCTGGGGCTGTTTTTGAGGCTTTCAATACTATGGCTTTGGCTTATTGAGTTCTTTATTTTCAAAAATTTGTTCAGTTCTTTTTCAGGATCCTGATGCCTGTTCTGAATTTCTTTCTCATTTACATCTGGTGTTGTTTTCCTAATCCCATGGAACGACATGAGGTCAGGGCTGTGTTGTCTTTAGTTGGTCCTATTTCCTTCTAATCGGTCCCCAAATTATTCACTCATCACCTCAGCCATGTCCTTTGAGCTCTGCAGTGGCAGTCACTGTGTATGGGCCCTTCTACTCCCTGGCCTCTACATGTCTCTTTGGATTCTACCTTGAGATCTGGATTCCTACAGGATCTCTGACACGCCTGTAATGTGGCCTCTTTTGTAAGTGAATCTTCAAAAGGACAAGTCTTAGGTGTCATTTTGGTAAGCTCCATCAGTCCGGCTCTGACTGGGTGATGCGGTGCTGACTCACTATGGATCCCTCAGCTATAACCAACGTGTTTGGACCCTCTCTCTCTCTCTCTCTCTGTCTCTCTCTCTCTCTCTCTCTCTCTGTGGTGGGGTGGAAAGCCCTTTTTCCTCCAGGAGCTACAGAGGGAAGCAGTGTGGGCAGAGCTCCTGCTTGGCCACTGTAGCAGAGCTTGGAGGTGTGGGAGTGGAGCACATTGTGGATATTTCATGCATGGCAGCAATGGATTTGTGACCACAGAAAGCGCAGTGTGCAGGACACACACCTGCACCCAGTGGTGGTGTCATAGTTACTGTTCTATTGCTGTGAGGAGACACCATGGCAAAGGCCACTTGCAAAAGAAATCATTTAATTAGGGGGCCTGCTTATAGGTTCAGAGGGTTAGAGTCCATTATCACATGATGGGGAGCTGTGTGCTCACACAGGGGAGGGGGTGGGGTGGTGATACTAGGCCTGACATGGACTTTCGAAACCTCAAAATCCACCCACTTGTGACATGCTTCTTCCAAGGCCACACCTCCTAATCCTTTCCAAATAATTCAACTAACTAGGTACCAGGCATATGAGCCTATGGAGGGTGTGGGGTATTCTCATTCAAATGACCACAGGTGGGCTCAGGCTGGTTACAAAGGCAGCAGAAGCTAATTATGAGTCTTGGGAGTATGGGGAACAGTGATAGAGACAGCTCCACTGCTGCTGTTGCTGCTGCTGCTGCTGCTGCTGAGTGAGATTGTGGTTGTGGTCTGCAGCAGAGGTTCGGGATGCTTCTTGACTTGATTAGGAAAGCAGCTTGGCTGATTGTGACTCCGAGGCATTGGGGTGGCAACGAAGCTCTGCCTCAATACATCAAGTTTGCCTGACGGCTCAGTCAAGTGCACGCTTAGGGAAGAGTATGCCGGGGCTGGTGATGGAGGCAGTGCGTGATGGTTATTGGCTGTGGTGATTACATCATGGCTTGGGATGTTATGGGTGAAGCTCGGACGTAGCGGGATGGAAGCGTAGGGCCATCCCTAGTACATCACCCCCACCACAGCGGCCTGTACTATGACAGAGCAACCATATACTTGTTGTCACAGCTGTTTGTGGAGGAAGCACTCCCTGGCGATAGCTGCAGTCTTTGACAGTGGAATGATTCTTGCATCAAAGGTGAGAGTCAGGAAAAAAATGAACAACTGATTCTCAACTCAGGGAGGTTTACCTTCCCCTATGCCTCTTCCAGGGCACTCTGGGGTGTAACTGGAGGACACGAAAATTAACTGCAGAGCTCAGAGCAGTGATGGGACAGCCACAGGGCCTGGTGTCTTTAGGGGGTGGGGAGATCTCTCTTTCTCTTATTTCTTCCCTCCAACTCTTTTCTTCCTCTTTTTGGTCTGCTTAGGACTCATGTCTTCCAGCAGGGGTGGGAGTTGTGGAGAATGAAGGGAAAGGATTTACCGCCCTTGGATACTCAGTCCTCAGTCCTCAGCCAGTAACTGCAGCAGCAGCAGCAGCAGCAGCAGCAGCAAGAGGGGGGTGGAAACTACTAGGAGGTTAGGATGTCAGTGTGACTTGTTTTCTTCTCAAAGAGGGTGTCCTGAAGTGCAGGATAGTATTCTGACCTGGGTTGTGTAATTTGGGGGAGGGCTGTCCGAGGAAGCACATGCTCACTATAGCCTCGTTGCTTTTGGAAAACAGGCCTAAGTTTCTTTGTGGGGATGTAAATCACAGCCAGTGTCCTGACAAGCCGACCGCACGCATCTTGTTTTCGTACATGCCTTTCCTCTCCTGTGCCCTGCTGGTCACCTGGCAGGTCTGTGTGTGTGTGTGTGTGTGTGTGTGTGTGTGTGTGTGTGTGTGTGTGTGTGTGTGTGTGTGTGTGTGTGTGTGTCTATTAGGGTGCTTTAACTCATCTGTTCTCATGTTCCACTGATCACCTGCAAAAGTCACAGGTGAGACATATCCTGGATCGGGCTCACCGGGCTTCCTGGAAGCACCTTAGAACGCTGAACCACGAACTTGAGGTCAGCTGCTGCAATAAGACCACGTGTAGATCTTTTTCTAGACAGAGACCACAGGACCACGTGACAAAAGCAAACAAAACTGCAAACCCGATGGTGCAAGCAAGGGACACTGGGAGGCGCTATTTCTCTATCCAGGCTGCCACGGACTGCGGGACTCTGAGCTTTAGAGAACTTTCTTCCTCTTGGGAGTGGCTGCACTGTTCGTGCCTCGGCTTCCATTCTTACCCGGCGGCAGCTCGCAGCTCTCTGTGGTTCCTCACACCCGCTCCCTGCCTTCGCAAGCTAAGACCTCTTCAGCCAAGAGGGGCACCCGGTTAACCACTGGGCGTCTGTGACGTTGTTTTAGAGGGAATGTCATGAACCGGAGCTCTGGACAACAGAGTAAGATCTGGGCCTCACTTCCAGCCCTCTGCCGGTACCCAGGAGTGACGTGCCGCCTCCTCACAGCCTGCTTCTCGCTGACGAGGGGACCCGCACTGTGCGGTCACGGGGCGCATCTGTAGGAGGGAACTCACCTGGGCAGTGAGATGGTAGAGGTTTTCCCCTTGGCATCTTGATATTAGCTCTAGTCACAGAAGCACCTTAATACTTTATTCATAAATAGAAATGGGCGGCAAAGTTATTCTTCCTTGGAAAGGGCTGTAGAAAAGAAAACGGAGGCGCTTTCCCTGGGTTGTCGGTTCCCTAAGGCCAGGGACTTCAGGTCAGACAGTTTCATCATTGGTCCGTAGGGGTCGCCGTCATCTCACCACTGCTTGATGGTGACTTGGAAGGCTGCAAATTAGAGGATAATTAATAGAAGAGACTTTAATTGTTTCTACATTCTGGGAATAAAACAATGTTCATTTTAATACAAATTAAAGCTTAATGGTGAGGAGTGTTGCTGAAATTCTTCCCTAAACTTAGCTATTCCTAAAGTATTTTCAAAACTACTTATTGTTTAGAGCGAGTCCGTGATTCACTACGTGATTTGCACCAGGCCTAGTTTAAATGATAACTTTCCTGTCTCATTTCATTTATTAAAATTTATGCCATAGTTTTAACTTGGAAGTAAACAACACATTACATGTTGTGTTTCTGTTTCAATCAGCATACCAAGTGATGGCTGTGTGTAGATCTCCGCCCCCTTCCCCTCCTCTGTCCCTCCATCCCAGCTAGCCCCTCTCCGTCACCAGGAGCATCCATTTCTGCCACATACCCTTTACTACCTCCTCTAAGACTTCTTTCCCGCCTTTCCTGGTCTTTTCTGTCTCATTATTTATACCCCTCACAAATTTCTACATGTATATACAATTTAAAATGTAGAATTGGCATATAAGGCAAAACATGATATTTGTGTTTCTGAGCCTGTATTCATTTTTTAATAGGATTATTTTTGGTCCACTCGCCTTCCTGCAAATATCATGATTTTAGTTTTCTTTATTGATGAATAAAATCTCATTGTGTCTATGTACCAGGTTTTCCCTATTGGTGGGTGTCTGGGCTAGTTAAGCTTCCTGACTATTGTGATCGTGTGTCAGTTAGCACAGCTGTGCAGTCTCTCTGCAGCATCCTGAGTACCAGCAGTGGCATAGCGGAGTCATCCTGATTTCTGTAGTGAAGGTCAACACTGTACAAGCAACACGGGGCTCATGGGGGCGACAGGGGCACATTTGAAGGTAAAGGCCATGAACAAGGGTGTTGTTCATCAGGTGATATCCAGGGCACACTCTGTTCACAGAACTTTGGGGGATTTTTCTTGCTCAGTGTGACACCAAAGCGGAACTAGACATTTGTCAGTTGGCTAGTGACCGAATCTTCATATGCTGAAGAACTCAATTTAAATTTTCTTTAAAAATCTTGGGGTTAGAACACAGACACACAGAGACATATACAGATACACATACACACGGACACAGACAGACAGACAGACAGACAGACACACACACACACACACACACACACACACACACACACACACACACAAGGACTTCTTCACAGTCCTCCCATATGGGTTCAGACTGCATGTTCACAGGAGAGAGCTCAGCCTGAGGAGGACACGAAGCAGCAAACACTGGCAGGATTTGGATGGCCTTAGCTGGAAGATGCTGAGGGTAAAGCGGCTGAGGACTTTCCCCATACCCCCAGCTTCCGCTTTTCCATTACATGTGGGCCTATCAGTATACAAAACATGGGTGCTCTTGTGTGGTGCGAAGCTGCCACAAGGCTCTGAACATCAGCTCACCTCACGTTAGCTAACGGGGAGATGTGGAGTGTCGTTATAAACGTCCGTGAGGAGAATCGACAAGGCACTGTGTGACCAGGCATCCAAGGACATCAGGCCTCAACTGACATGGGTGTTGGCGGCTTCACCTTGCGAGCATGTGTGATCGAGACGCTAAACATTTGCTTCCACAGAGCACTTCAGAGCAAGAGAGGAAGGAGCAAATGAACGGCGTCCTAATTACCAACACAGCGCTGTGTTTCAAAGCATGGCGCTCAGAGTGGGTCAACATTTGAGAAAGATCTAAGATGTTGTACAACACTGAGTTAAATGGTTCTTCTTGACTCCAGGACTCCTGGCTGGCCCTTGTTTGGTGTTAAGCTGGTAGTATTTATATAGTAGTAAACACCACAGAAAAGTAGCCTGTCTTTACTTGTGTAATGGTAGCTCTCACTGGTTTTCGGAGCAATGGTCTGCCTCATTGCTTAGGCATATATATATATATACACACACATGTCCGTGCATTTTATTTTCTGACTACATCTGTTTCCCTAGAGCTCTCAGTCTTCCTAATGCTGTGGCCCTTTAAGTATTATAGTGACTCCCCAACCATAAAATCATTTTTTGTTGCTACTTCATAACTATAACTTAGCTACTGTTATGAATCATAATGTAAATATTTTTGGAGACAGAGGTTTACCAAAGGGGTCGCGAACCACAGGTTGAGAATCACTGCCCTAGAGGGACCTTCAGGGACACCACGGCCTCCCACAGACTGTGTTCTCCTTTTCTGTATAGCTCCTGTGTATTACTTATGGTAGCTATGATAATACTACCCTGACCAAAAGCTGCTCAGAGGAGAAGAAAGGGCTAATTTTGACTTATAGTTCCAGAGGGCCTAGCATCCACTTAACAGGGAAGGCAGAAGGCTGGAGCCTGAGGCTAGCTAGGCTCTTAGGAAAACACTTTAATCCACAGACAGGAAACAGAGAACTTCTGGAAGTGAGGTCAGGGTATCAACCCTCAAGTCCCACCCCCCTAGTGACATACTTCCTCCAGCAAGACTCCACCCCCTAAACTTTCTATAACATCCACAACAACAAGTTCAGACACAGGAGCCTTTGGCGGTCACTTCATGTTCTATGCACACAGAAACCTGCCGCTATCACTTGTCCTGGGAAAAGGTTTCCCCGACAGCATCCCTGTCACTTTGTGGGAGGGCTGGGCTGCTTGATTTTAGAGCGAAGTTCCTCTGGCTTGTTATAAATGACCTGACAATATTTTATAATTAACACCCCTCCTCCCCCAGGTCCTTGGTGTTTAATTAAGTTCCTTTGAACTGAACACAGTTTTATGCTGGAGTTTATAACCTACAGGAACCCCAGGTGCTGTATTTAATTAGCTCAGAAACTTCCCCTCATAGCACACAGAAGAGAATAATGAATTTTATCCTTAAGGTTTAATAAGTTAACCTTGATATGTTTTGTCTCAGTAAACCATGTATGATCTACATTTATCCTGGCTTCTTTTTCTAGAATTCAAGTGTTTTTGTTATTTACAACTTTTATCTCTTTTTGTCTTTATTATGAACTTAATTAAAAAAAAATTACAGGAAAACTTCCTGTTTTCTGGGTGCCTTGAAGCAGCTTGCTGTGACGTCTCCAGTGCTAGTCGGTTCTCTGTCTTCCTGGCTACTGCATGCTGTATTTGTGCTGAGTGGCATCACTCTGTGCCTATCCTCTTACCACACGGAGCTATCCTTTTCCTCTTTCTCTGGCTCTCCCCTGTTCACCTTTGAACTTTGTTCCATGGAGTTTGCCTAGCCTTCTGTAGCCTTAGCAGCTTTCAGCAGCCTTCAATGATGGTTTTGGGTTTATAGACAATTCCAGATAATGGATGTGGTGATTTGAATGAGAATGCCTCCCAGAGGCTCGTATGTTTGAATACTTGGTCCCTAGTCAGTGGTACTGTTTGGAGAAGTTTAGGAGGTGTGGTCTTGCTGAAGGTATCACTGGAGGCGGAGTTTGAGGGTTAAAGGGCACTTGAGCTTTACTCTTTTTGCCCCTTGCTTATGGTTCAATATGCGAGCTCTCAGCTTTCTTCTCTAGCTGCCATGCCTGTCTGCTACCATGCCTCCACACCGTCATAGTGAAGGGCTCATCTTTCTGAAACCATTAGTCTAAATAAACCCTGTCTTCTATGAGTTGCCTGGTCATGGTGTCTTATCACAGAAACAGAAAAATAACTAATACACTAGAATTCAGGGGTTTGGAAAATTTACTTAAAATATATAAGCTTGTGCTATATACTTTATAATTTTGACGCTGTGGATTTGCTGGGAAAGGTACAGGTATGATGAAAAATGAAGAACAATGATTGTCAGGAGGTTGGGGGCGGGGAGGGATGTGTTCATCAGAGCATGGAGACAGTTGGGGCCAAGGAAATGCTCTGTAGGATCCTACAGCAGCGAGTGAGGGTCATTACGGCTTTGTCCAATAGAATGCAGAATGTCCAACACCAAGAATGGGACATTCTGTCAACCATGGTTCCTAGATGACAGAGGAGTGTCATGTAGATTTGCAGATTGTGGTGGTTTGAATGAAAATGTCCCCATAAGTCCATAGAGAGTGGCATTAATAGCAGGTGTGGCCTTGTTGGAGGAAGTGTGTCACTGTGGGGTTCAGAAGCTCAAGCCAGGCCCAGTGGCTCTGCCTGCTGCCTACTGATTGTGATGTAGAATTCTCAGCTCCTTCTCCAGCACTGTGTCTGCCTGCGTGCCACAATGCTTCCCGCCATGATGATAACGGACTAAACTTCTGAACCTATAAGCCGACTGAAAAATCTAAAGATTTCTCTAACAATAAAGTCTACCAGCATATTTATAGATACATGCAATCATTCCTCATTTTGGAACAAAGCACCGGCGTGTCTATTTTCTCCTTGTGGTGACCTCCCAGTTTCTTTCTTAGAAGGAACGCTACAAAAATCTTGCTTTCTAGATCATTCTCTGAACATACTCTCTTGCATTCATAACACACAAACACACTACCATGCTCACACACTCGTATATACTTATCAGATAAACACCCCCATACCCCCACATGAATGCAGTCATAGGCATCATTATAAGATGTAAATAAAATCATAATTTACATATTTTCTGCAGTCATTTACTATTTTTATTCTATCAAACAGTTTATGGTGCAAACCTGTTCATGTCAGAACCTTCTAGTCATTCTTTCTTGCGGTTTTAATGCTGCTCATTTTGCTCTGAGGTGGTTTTTCATCTTGAGTGTTGAGTAACCTTTGACCTTTATCCTGGATAGAAATCTTCACCATGTTGTGTTTCCATGGCCCCTCTCACTTTTCCTCTTTTGATGATTTTTTTTGGGGGTCACATGTACATTTGAAACGCTCATGTTTGGAATTTATCTGTGTCCCATTGGAGTTCTGTGACCAGTCCGACACCTCCCTTAGCATAGGACCACAGTACGACTGTTCTGTTTCCTTTCAAGTGTTTCAAAATGGTTCAGAATTAGTTTTATTTTTATTATTTTGTTGTGGTATTTGTCTTTGTCCTTGGTGGGTGGCAGCTACTTTAATATCATGCCTTGACAGCTCCCACTCCGATTTCTGTGGCCCAACAGCGATGTACCTAGGTCTCTTGCCTATCTCATGATTTTCTGGCTCCTTTTAATATAATTTCTGTAACAGGCTTGTATGTTTTTCCTTTTGATCTACCCTGTGTCTCAGCCATCCCTGCCAGTGTCCCTTTATTATCAATAGATATCAAAGACAGTTTTTTCCCCTATCCCTCCCGTCTCTACCTTCAAGACTGTGAAATCTTTGTGTTTTCAGTACCCCCATTAAGAAGGCTGGGTCAGGCTCATGCTATGAATGGGTTGCTGTCCTTCAGGGAATGGTCTGCAGTCCAGCCCTTCCCCAGGAGCCTGTGGTCACCACATTAAAACCTCACTTGGAGAAATGATTCGATATATATCATTATATGGATGACATCCTGACATGGGGAGATTCTTCCATCTCCCCCTCCCCACTTAAAGACCAACTAACACGTGCCCTATCCTCTCTAGGATTTAAAATAGCCCCTCAAAAAATACAGCTTATTTTCCCCATTGAATTTTCAGGAACAAAAATTTCCCTCACCTTGATATGCCCCCTTAAACCCATCCTTTCCTCGCCTTAGATCTTAACTCTTGCTTCCCTCCGGAGATTCTTGGGTAACCTTAACTGTCTTGATTCGACCCCCGGCTCCCCCTTCCTACAAGCATCCCTCAGTCCCTCTGTTGACCTCTTAAAAGGAAACAAAATCCCCTCCTCTCATGAGCACTCTCTCCCCAGGCAGGCCAAGCCTAAATTCTGTCAACAATGCCCTAAAAGACATGACCCTTATCTTTAATTCCTCCCTACACTTGTGGGAGCCCCGTATTAGCCTCAGGTATGCGCCATACCTCACTGGGTGGTCCGCCTAGAATTCTACAGAGGTAGATGCACTTGCCGCTACAATTAAAACTGGCAGGGATAGAACCTTACAAACCTTACAAAAAGAACCCAGTACTCTTGTCACCCCATTTTCCTTCTGATATCCAATGGCTACTCAGAAATCACTCCTGTTTTGATATTAGTGTACTAGGATTCTCAGGACAAATTGAAAACCAATACCTAACAAAAAATGGGCTTTTGCCCTTCCCCTGTTGCCATGGCTATGCCCCCTCCTTTATAAAGAAGTCCATCACTGGGGTTCCTCATTATTTATTGATGGAGGAAAGAGGGGAGCCACAGCAATAATATATAACTTTCCGGGGCATAATCCCGTTATCTGATTCAAAGAGTTGCCCCATCCTTCCCCCAGTATAAAGAGCTATATATTTATACCTAGGGGAGGGGAATAGGGCGAAAGCGGGAGGGAGGGAGGAACAGGAGGTTACAAGTGATGGGATAACAATTGAGTTGTAATCTGAATAAATTAATTAAATAATAATAAAAAATAGGAAAAAAAGAGAACTATATACTATCTATTTATCCCTAAAAGAACTCAATTGGCCCTTTAACCTCTTTTCCAGATAGTGTATATGTTGGTAATCTGCTCCTCTGGTTATCAAGATCTTTTGTCAAATTAGATGCCAATCCATCTCCCCCCTTACTCAGTACAGGTCCTCCCCACCCCCCCATTTACAGGAAAGAGCCTCCCCCCTTTACATCCAGCATGTAAGATCCCACAGTCCCCTGCCAGCCCTGAAATCTGAGGGAAATGCTCTTCCTGACCAGACTGCCTCTACAAGGACATTCATAGCCTCCAGTGAGTAAGTTGACCAATTCCATTCACACACACACACACACACACACACACACACACACACACACAACTATAAAGGATCTTCATGCCTGCTTCCTTCATATCCCTCTCACTCAACTGCAAAGAATAATAAAAACATGTTCCTCTTGCGCATCTTTTATTACCACCGTAGCTTTACAGACTATGGGCACTAACACTGGAGGTCTCAAATCCAATGCCCTATGGCAAATTGATGTCACCCACATCCCTCAATTTGGCAGACAAAATATGTCTTTGTGACTATGGACACCTACTGGCATTTTATCTTGGCTACGGCCTACATAAGAGAAAACTCATAAAGGTTAACTCACCGTATGCTCTCCACCTTTGCCATCACAGGCATTTCTCAGCAGACAAAAACTGACAGTGGCTTTGCCTTCACCAGCTCTCAATTCAAAACCTTCTGCTCATGTAGGCAACTGTCTATCACAAAGGGATTCCCCAGAACCCTCAGGGCCAAGGAATAATAGAAAGAACACATCAAATCTTAAAATCCCAACTTCTAAAACAAATGACAAACACCTTACTTCCCTTACATACAATTAATGGTGGCCCTGTCTACCCTAAATATATTTAACATCTATAAGAACTCCAAACACCCTCCTGTCTCCCTCCATTGGCACACACCAGGAACAGCCACCCCTCCCCCTTAGATGGGATTTGGAAGGGACCAGATTCCCTCCTTACAGCTGGAAGGAGTTTTGCCTGTGTTTTTCCACAAGATCTGCCTGGGCCTATCTCATTCTAGGAACCCAGGACTGCCCACTGGAAGGATGGTGGACCAGGATTGAGATTCCATCTCCACTGAACCCCCCGCCCTGCCCTTTTCTCTGACTGCCTTCAGTTTGCCTCCACATATGGAGGTTGCAGGTATTGAAGATACTGAATAGAATCCTCCAGTCACAGCAATACCATGTTCACCAACCTTCACACATTTTCAGCTGACCATCAGTGATCCCTGGGGTGAATGTTGTCGAATGAGAATCACAGATAAGCTCTACCCTAATGGCTATGCCAAATACCCTGGAGCCGACCTACATGTCTCTCACCACCTTGTCCCTGCCTTCAGATCGGTCTTAACCCACCTTAATATTCTCCCACAGGAGGAGCAAACCCAGAAGGAGCTTCAGACTCCCCTTTCCTGGCTATAAGGTACACAGCTTTCTGCTTCACCCACCCATCCCAACTCCTCTCAATGCTTTTCCTGTGCTTCCCTTTCCTGGCACTATTGGCAGCTGTTTCAATTAACATCTCCCTACATGAACCCCAAAGACTCTTACCCTCATGAAAGTCACAGGACATTCCTCCCTTTGATCTATCCCTACCTCCTTTGCCTTGTAGGACACTCATCCTACTTATTCCTGCATCATCACCATCACCAAGCTAATATAGGCTAACGCCCCGGCTCTTCTTTGGTGTGAAGACACTACCGGTTCCTGCATTAATCTCCAGGGGAACTCACCTTCAGAACAGAAAGTCCATCTCTCTACTCATCAGATTGGGTCTTGGTGTCTCGTCCAAGCCCTCGTCCAAATACATCATCTGGCCAGTGACTTCCAGAACAAACATCACCGGGCAATGGCTTCCACTGTGGACAGTCCTGAGTCTCTATAGCTCCAGATCTCTTCTCTGGTGGGGTTGCCCTCCTAAGCCGGCGAGGGACTTGCATGTTGTTGGGGGAGGAATGTTATTTTCATGTCAGTGAATCTGGGCTGCTAGAACAAGATGTACAGATGTTCAAAGGTCTCTGGACATGCTATGTCCGCCACACTCTGACCCCATGGTACTCAAACCCTTGTGTAGCTTGGCCCCTTCCCTTCGTTGGCTCCATACTAGCCATTGGAGCCCTGCTTCTCCTGGCAACCTGCCTCATCCAATTATTTTTTTTTCCTCCTTTTTCTAAGACAGGGTTTCTTGTGTAGCCTTGGCTATCCTGGACTCACTTTGTAGACCAGGCTGGCCTTGAACTCACAGCGACCCTCCTGTCTCTGCCTCCCAAGTGCTGGGATTACAGGCATGTGCCACCATGCCCGGCTTCTCATCCAATTCTTAAAATGGCAAATTAGGAATATTGCTAAAGTCACCACCAGTCTCGGTCCTGGTTCAATACCAAGCAGTCCCCAGCTTAGAAGCTGAAAGCTACCATGGCATCTCTCCTTTATAAATTAAATCATGGGGAGAGGTTGGACCCTGCTGTTAAGGTCAAAGTCTGGCATTACCAGATAGCCCCTGAGCCCAGTGCTAAAATGAGGAAGTCCCTTCTGCTGCTGGGTTCCCTCTCCGCCTGATCTGGGCAAACCCCAGATCCTCTAAGGAGTGCCACATAGCCCTCAGGAAGATTTTTTTCCTCAGAAACATTCCTGCTTCATCATTTCTCTAGAAGTCAGTTTATTAGGAAGTGATTGAGGCTCAGGAGTGTTTCAGAATACCTTTTTTTTTTGGAACAGGAACTTTGAAGTCTATTTACTGAGTTTACTTTTCTGTTCACTCAATTCTATGAAACTGTGTTAGTTGGCAGAGATGGAAAAAGGAAATTGTGAATGGCCTGCCCAGGCAACTAGGCCAGGGCCCTAAACAATCATCAGAAGGCCAGGAAGCAAGTGTTTCCCTGACTTGCTCTCAGCTGCTGGTTAGCCCTGATCTCAGTGTAAAAGCCACCAGAGACAATATATTAAAGAACAGGCATGACTGTGTGCCAATAAAATTCTATCTATGGGTACCCAGATTCCAATTTCATGTGATATCTACATGGCTCAGTCTATTAATCTTAATTTTTTTCTCCAACCATTTAAGATGTAATAGCAAATGGTTAATGCAGAAACTTACAAGTGGTCCAAGTGCAGAGAATGCCTTTCAAGTGCTCAACCCCAGGTGAGTCAGCTCTAGCACTCCTGGATCCTTGGTGCGGGGACCCCAGTGGGTAGAAAGGCTGTAAGAGGCAGAGGTGGAAGAGGGCTGGGGTGAAACCTGGCAGGACTCTGCACGCAGGGCAGCCAGCGAGTCCCCGAGTGCAGTCAAGTGTCAGCAGCTTTGCCTCTGAAGCACAGGATGAACATTTGCCTTCCCAGTGCTGGGCACCATGGTGTGTTTGCTTAGTGACCTCACCTGGGTCAACATCACCTTGTTATCTAACACAAATAGAGAATGTTGAGGTGGACTGAGCCTACCAGGAGAGGCACTTGTGGGCATATTTTTGCTTGTATGTGGAACCTAGAGCAAAATACATGGACAGGAAAGCAGAAGGGGGCTACTTGGGAAGAGGACAGGGATTAGCAGGAGGAGGGAGGGGTGACAAGCGAGACGGTGGGGTAATGAGGTTGAGTGTAGTCACTGTATGTACTATACTTGAGTGACGGTATTATAAACTTATCACTTCATACAAAGACTACACATTAGTCAAGACTTAAAACACGACCCAGAAATAGCAACTCTACTCCAGGTATATCCTGGGGTTATGGCTGGGCTCACCCAGGTGTCCCATGAGCTGCTTCAGCTTCTGGAGATGGATGTAAGAGAAGGAAATAGCATGCATTTCCAGGTCTTCAATATTACAGGTCCTTAACTATGTAACCCATGTGGGAGAAATTTTGAAAATATACTTGATATCTTTCTATGAAGAAGCTCTTGGAAAACATGCTCTGTCTATCATCCCTGTGTTTGTCACTTATCTGTTATCTCTCTGTCTGCTGTCTGTCTGTCTGTCATTCATCTATCTATCTAATTTATCTACTATATATACATTTATCTATGTATTACCTCTCTATTTACCATCTATCTATATATATACATCGATAGGTCAGATAGAGACAGACACAGAGGTAGAAAAAGGCAGAGAGGGACACAAATTAGTTTTAAGGAGTTATTTCATGAATGTATGAAGGATTTATTGAGCCCACAGCCTTCAGGAAGGGCTGTCAGGCTGTAGGTGAACAGGGAGAGTCACAGTGCTGCTTGGGGTCTCTGCTGCAGAGTTCCTTCTTGCTCAGGAGGGTGTAGCCTTTGTCCAACCCAGGCCATTAACTGATCGGCTGAGCCTGCCTCTGCCATGGAGGATCATCTGCTCTACGCACTGTTTTTGAACAGAAAGGTTTTTCTCAGTCACAGAACATTGTTTGATAGAGAATCTGGACCACTTTGTTTAGGCACCGTTCAAACATGAAGTTAATTTACAGAGTCTTACTTAAAAGTAGAGAAGGATTATGATGGGAACTCGGCCAACGAGATGTTCAGGAACTCCACAGCAGAGATTCTGCCCACTCAGCATCACAGGCTCCCCCATCCCCCAAGCCCCCTCGAAGTCAGCAACATTGTCTTACCTATGAATCATCTCAGCGTCTCGATGTCCTTGCCTTAGAGCAGGGAGTAGAATATTGACAGAGTGGAGTTGAAAGATAGTGGCTCCTGGCATCTTCTATGAAAAAGGGAAATAACTGCTATAATATGGAGTGACTGAGGTGTCAGGCACAACCTTTCCAGTCTTGAACCAACACTGCTCGTGCTGTGTATGTGAGCGTGCATGAGTGTGAATGTGCAGATATGCATGTGTTTTCACCTGTTGGCATGCCTAAGTGTGTGCATGTGCCCACATTTGCATGTGAATACTTTATTGCGCACACATATGGGTGCATGTGCATGCACATGACATCTGCATATGTGTATGTAACTATGTGTGTGTGCATGCTCCTTAATATCTGCACATGCGGATGTGTTTCTGAGTGTGGGATTTCCCCTGAATCCTAATGTATTGGAGCTCACCCAGCATTGCCAAGAAAAACACTTCAAAATTGGTCGGTCTGTTCACTGTGCTTCTTTGCTGATTGCAATGGCTTTCTAGAGCTGCATTGTTTAACCTTTGCCTGGGACAGTGTTTCAATGAGCTAGAATACAAAGCAGTGTTGCTACGGGCTATCCTGGAGGTCAGTCACGCGTAGAGCAGCTCTTGATGTCCTGCGGTGGTGGATCTACATTGCACCTAAGACAATCACCTGTGGGACTAGCGGTCATCCCCTTGCCTGAGCATTTCATTGGTTTGGAAGGTGCCGGAACTTCTTGCTTTGTGGCATCCTACTGAGGTAGCATAGCAGAAACAGCTTCCTGGACTTGCCTCGGAGTCGGTGGGATGTGGGCTTGTGGATAGTGTGTAGGTGACCACACTCTGGGCTGTCAGCTCGACCACTGTGCATGCTTTCCTACTCCACTGTCACAGCTGGAGTTAGGGATGCTGACTAGCATGCAAAGTGGAAGAGAGGGATGGAGAACGTGCCCTAACACCAACGCTTCAGCCTCTAGAGTGAGCTCATTAGAGTCACTGCAGGCTTCACAGTTAGCTGAGCGGACAGGTCCCTTCTGTCACTTAGTTAGTTAATGGGGGGCTCTGTCACTCAGCAGGAAGATGCCTTGATGTTTATGGCAATGTTCATTGGATTGTGACCCACAAACTTTCCTGTCATTTGCTGCTGTAATGGTGGGACAGCAAGAGCCCGGAAAGCAGTGGCAGTGGTCCACTCTTGTTGGGGATATTTCTTCCAAATTGAAACATTCTCTCTTGGAGGGAGGCACATCAGGTTCATAAGACTCATAAAGCCAAGCAAATACATGCAGGAAAGCTCAGGAAATGTGACTTACATGGCTCAGAAGGTTTTATAAACAGTAACTAATTGCTGGGAGGAAAAAACCCTTCCCCAGTGGAGCTGCCTGAAAGTTGAGCAGGGAGCTCCCAGGATGCAGTTTTCATTGCTGTAGTGGGGTCATCTCTGCAGTGATGCAGCTGCCTTTGGGTTGCCTGTGCGCCTGTGTGCCTGTGTGCCACCCCAGTGAACTCTATGGTTACCAAGCTGGACTCCAGTGGAGTCATTTCATTGGCTGTTGTGGAAACTTGAGTCTGCATTGTGTTCCTACTGAACTGTTTTTCTTCCCCAGTGAGGCATTTTGTGTGTCCACACCACTTAGTCCATATTAAGGGTAGTCAGCGTCCCTGCGCTAGCTGCACATGCCAGCTGTGGGATGATAGTGATGCTTGGTACCCTCTGAATCTTTGTAAGTAAGGACCCAAGGTGAGTCACTTACATCACCTTGGTTTTAGTTGGATTTGACTCTCTAAATTTAGGGAAGCTGAGGCAGAGAAGAGAGGTAGGTAGATGAGGAAGGGAGGGAGGGAGGGAAGGAGGGAGAGGTAGGGAAGGAGGGAGGGAGGGAGAAGAGGAAAGGAGGGAGGGAGAGGGAGGGAGGGAGAAAGGTAGGTAGGTAGGTAGGTAGGGAGGGAGGGAGGGAAAAGTAGGTAGACAGGTAGATAGGGAGGGAGGGAGAAGAGGTAGGTAGGTAGGGAGGGAGGGAGGGAGTGAGGGAGGGAGGAAGGGAGGGAGGGGGAGAGCAGGAGCCCACTGCTGTGCAGTGCATATGCAAGGGGTGTGACAATGTCTCCCATGGTCCTCTCGCTCTCTGCATTCTATACTCTCCCCTCTGATTTTGTTTTTAATGTCACATTTCTTGGCATTAAGTTTTTTTCTTCAGAGGGATGTTTTAAAGTCTCACTTAAAATTTCCTGAGCTCCAGGGACCATCTCCGCTGACAATTCACATTTGCAGCTAAGGTTTTCTTCATTAGGTCCTTCTGCTGGGTCTACAATTTCCTGGTGTCCAACGCCGGGGCTCGATGACTCAGGCACCACTGAGGAGGAACCAGGCAGCTTTTGGCCAGGGCAAGTCTCTCTGTGATGGATAGAAAAGAATGGTCTGTGGTCATGTCATGGCGAGAGAATGGGTTATTGAGTTGTCACTTTCAGAAAGTGATATTGTTAGACACATTTTTATTGAAGAATTTTAAGGCATTCTTGTGAGGATTTCTGTGAAGGTCTAAATATTTTGTACGGCTGCATTTGCTTGTAAGTTGAAGAGAGAGCTGGCCATGATTGAACGATGAACTGCAACGTTCTGCAAAGTGCATCCCTGACTTCATGTCTTGTCTTTAAGTTGGTGAAAAACTTCCCATCACCAGCATATGTTCTTCTACTGCCTAGTGATGGAATATTCTGGATGCGCAAAGGATAAATCCCTTGGGTGTGTTTGAAAGCACAGCAGTCCGCAAGCTGTAACTTTAGGAAGTTGTTTTGTGTTTGCTCCATTGCTGAGGAGCTGAGAAAGTGGAACTGTGAGGAGAGTCTTCCTGTGTCCCGGGTTAGAGGTATAGAGGTGAAGGGATGTGAGAAAAAGGAAGATGAGCCTAGGATAGGGGGCTAAGTGTGCACATGGGTGTTCAGGGTAAGCCAGGGGCAATGAAGCCAGAACAGCACGGGGCTGGCTCGTCTCCGCTCTGAACCAGTAGAGGGGTACTGTGCAGTTGGGGTACTACGCGGAGGGGTACTATGTAGGTAGAGTACTGTGCAGGTGGGGTACTGTGCAGAGGGGTACTGTGCAGGTGGGGTACTGTGCAGAAGGGTACTGTGCAGGTGGGGTATTTGGAAGCCCTTTGCTCTAGCTAGACTGTGAAGCCCTGAGGAGGAACCTAGAGTGACCTGAAGTGAGGGTGACTGGAGATCCTCCATGGGAGACCAAGGCTGGGGCAGTGCGTGGCCCCAGAGCAACACTGTGCATTCCTCAGTAAGAAGCGAGGCCTGAAGAGCTTCTACCTACTGATATTAGGATTCTGGTTGGTTTGATCTTGTGCAGGTAGCCATAGCTACTGTGAATTCGTGAGTGCGATAGCCGAGTCATGTCCAGAAGACAGCGTTTCACAGCGCTCCTCCCCAACCTCCTGCTCTGGCATCTCTTCTACAGTGGTGTTTTGTGAGCCTGGTGGGAGGTTGCTGATATAAGCGTCCCATCTGGGAGCTGAGACCTCAGCCTCTATGCTCAGCACATTGACCAGTAATGTATCTCTCCACCGACTCCTGGGAAAAGATGCTTCTCTGTCCAAGGTTGAGAGCATCCCAGGTCTATGGGTATAAGCACATATAGGAGTCAATTTGACATTATGGCCAGTTATTGAAATAATAATAGCAGATTTTGCCCCAGGGCTCATGACACCCCGGTCCTAGACTTTTGATGAGGATTACAGAACAGGCATAAAATCCTCTCCAGTGGAACAGGCATCGGGTCCAATCAGGAAAAGGCTTATCCTGACAGTTGTGCCACGATAGCATCAGTGGATCCATCTTGCTTAGCAGGTCAGTCTCACAGCATCCTTTGTGTAGACCATTAACGACTCCCCTGCACCCCAGTGGCCAAAGTGTGTGGTGTCGTAACACATGGTGCACTTATATTATGGGTAACCAAGAGCAATGCAGTAGTTATTTTTGGAGACTTCTGGGGTCTTTTTGATCAGTACCTCAAAGAAATGTAAGGACTGCAATTTTTTTTTTTTTGCAATAACTCATATCTTCTGGGAGTAGCATTGCCTCCCCACTCAGGGTAATTCCATTAGAACTCTTCCTTTAGAGTTGTATTTTGAAATTGGCTTACTAACTACTGGGCTTGCATGGGGCTTTTTAGTTTGGTTAACCCACCCCCTTCCTCCCTTGTTAATCCTTTAACCCTCAGCATTCCCTCATCTTTTTAAATTTTTTTTTTACATGTGTTCCAAAAATAAGCCGAGGGAAACTTTGTTTCTGAGACAAGGCTGCACACGGCTTAGGCTGGCCTCAAACTCAGTGTGTAGCTGAATGTGGTGTAGAGTTCCTGATGTTCTGTGTCTACCTCCTAGGCTGTGATAACAGGCATTTGCTCCCATGATGCTTCATTACAGACGACTATCTCTTCCTTCTGGCTGTGAGAGGTAGGGGGCTTCTCCTGAGCAGAGACCTTTGATTTCTGTCCTCAGGTGTCCCTGGACGAGAGAGGTAATGTCTCTCCCTAAAGCTTGGAGACTAAGTTCAGGTACTTTAAGACCTCTGAGCTCTTGGAAGCTGGTTCTGTCCTTGTACCAGAACCACTAGCACTTTGCTCCACTTAACAAAACCACAAGGAAAGCACAGAAGTCCCCGAGAGAAATCCAGAGAGGTGCAAGTTGCTCCCACCTATAGCACATGCTCCTGTAGGGCCAGCAGGGCAGTGGCTTCATCCTGCTTCCTCTTTTGGTAGTTTGACTGAAAAGATATGACAGAAGTACTGGGAGAGAGCTGATAACTCCTCCCAAGGGCAGGCGTGCCAGGGTGCCTCTGACACATGCATGTGTCTGGGGACACTTCAAACAAATGGCCGTTTCCTCCCGAGTTCTTGTCTAATTCAGGCCTGCTCAGCCCTTGCATCAGCAGGACCACCTGATGCCACCATGTCAGATGACCTACTTACCAGGAAATGGTTTGTTCTAAATGTGAGGGCAGGAAGGGACACTTCGAGTGTCCTCAAATGAGCCCACCATTGTTTGGTTCCAATAATTAAATATTCTCAGACAGCAGGACTCGCTCTTATTCAAATGCAAATGTAAATTGCCTTTCCTGGCCCAATCTAAGCAACCTTTTAGCGTCTCTGATTTTGAATTACCTGCCTTTCTCCTCTGGCATTAGTGGAGATAATTGAAAAATTGCAGCACTTACATTCATGTTTAAAAAAATGGTTTAGGAAGCATGTTTCTGTCTTCAGACTATGAGAGTGCCACTTATTCCTGCAAAGGGGAGTATACCAAGCCATTTCCTTTCCTTCCCTTCCCTTCCCTTCCCTTTCTTTTTCTTTTTTCTTTTTGTGGAGAAAACATTAAAAAAATTTTTTGAGTAGACACATAAAATAACACACATTATGGAGTGCTTTTTTTCCTTTAAGACAGTGCTAACCTCAGTAGCTGAAGATTGCCTGAAACAAATGATATAGCCCAACCTGGCCTTGGATTTGTGGGCATCCAACTGCCTCAGCCCCCTTAGCACTGAGATTACAGGTGTGAGCCACTGTCTGCTGCCATGTGGTGTTTTAAGACATGTCTACACACAATGGTACAATCTGGGGAGACTCATCAGATTGTACCTATACATATTCGTGCATACATACACATATATGTATATAACAAAAATAATCAAAGAAAAAGAGACTAAAAGAAAAGTGTCTATCAATTTGAAAATGAGACGGAACAGGATGGGATCAAGAAAGGGTAGCTGGGAAGGGCCGGAGGAAGGAAAAGGAGGGAGGGGACATGATGTAATTCCATTTTAATTTAAAGCATATTAAAAGAAATCCTCTCTGTCTTCTCTGGGCTCCCAGGAGACCCAGGTGACTTTGCTCTGCGTCCCCCTGCAATACCGAACATGGGTTTCTTTGTGTAAGGGTCACAGTCATTTACTGAGGTGATGAATTGTATTAGCTCATCTCTAATGTCCTGTTGGTCCCTAGTGCTGGTGCCCAGAGAGTGAAATACGGCACTGAGAGCCTAGTGAACTCTACAAGGCCCCTAGTTCCTTGGTTCAAGAACTGTTCTGCGTGGGAGCTAGCCTGGTTCAGCTGAGGGCCAGGCTGGTGTCATGAGGGACTTAAGAGAGCTGGCCTTTGATTCTCTAGCCTAATGAAGCTTTGTCGTGATTCTAGAATAAACCACTGAAGACAGGAAACTGCTGCTAATTAGAGCTGGTAAAAGCATTAAGGGAATCCTCAACTGCTTGTTGTGGGTGGTGGAGGTTTTCTCAGCCTGTCATCCATGGATAGGAACAACTAGTGTTAATTGATCTGGCATGTCACAATTGCTAATTAGAAAGACCCTGTATGCTGAGGCTCTGAGAGCCAGCTCACTGTGACAGATCTTCTGGGATGGTGTTTTTCAATGTCCCTGGCTGCTTTTGATCTGCCTAAAAGGAACACAAACACCCCTGGAAACCACTATTCAGAAGGACTTTGCTGAAAACAAGCCTCTGAACTGCTCATTTCCCCTAGGCCTAGAGACTTGATTGCTTATATACAGAGGGCCCCACTTATTCTTCCTTAGAGTGCACTCTTTAGTTAGCCCTCTACTTGTTGATTTAAAGTCTTCTCCCCTAAATATTTTATATTTCATGTTAAACCATAGTATAATGTTTTGAAAAATAATTTTAATTATCAAATGCTATGCCTGACGTGGCTTTTGGAGTCATTTTGCAGTCTGTCTGTCTGTCTGTCTCTCTCTCGTGTGTGTGTGTGTGTGTGTGTGTGTGTGTGTGTGTGTGTGTGTGTGTGTGTGTGTCTGTGTGTGTCTGTCTGCCTGTCTCTGTGTGTCTGTGTGCCTGCCATGTCTATGCAGCTGGATGTAGAGGCAAAAAGAGGGCATAGGATCTCCTGGTGTTGGCATCACAGGTGTCTGAGACCCATCTGACATGGATGTGAGGATATGAACATGGGTCCTGTGGGAGAGCAGCAACAACTGCTTTTAACCACTGAGCATATCTTTTCAAGTGCCAGTATGTGATCTTCAAGTACAGAAAACCTCCCCGGGGTTGGTTGCTGATGGAGGAATTCTGAGATGTTACCCAGGCAAAGGCAGGGATGCAAGGTGCTGACACACACTTTGATAACTGAGCCTGGGAGTCCACTGACACTGGGACATGGGTTCGTGACTTTGGCTATTCAGTCTCAGACTTGATGACGGTGACACTTTTGTCTCTTAAAGAAGAGCTTTTCTAGGGTGGAGGTCCACTTCCTCCTTCTCTCTTGTACCTGTCTCTCCCCTTCCTGTGATTCGTCTGTTCTCCAAGCCAGAGAACTTTGGCCACATCTACCTCACTCTGCCCTGCCCAGGTGTAGGCCTTTTATTTAGCCAGTCAGGGATAGTTTGGAGGCAAGGTTACCCAGCATCACTTGAGGTACATGATAGTCTGCTCATAAAAGACAGCAAGCAGGCCTTGGGGAACAAAATAATTAACAATCAAATACAAAGCAACAGACCTTGCTGTGGGAGGACACGGACTCTGACTGCTTAGTCATCTGGGAGTCCTGCCCCTCTATGCTAGCACTCTCCGAGAGGACTGTGGGGACATTTATCATGTGTACCAAACTCCTTGAGAGAATGTGGTTTAGTAACAGTTTCCAGTGTGGGGCTCTAGCGTTCTTGCTATATATGTAAGCACAAGTCAGTTATACCTCATCCGCACTGCAGGCCCTAGTGCTCATGGCTGGCTCGTGGCTTTAGTCACCACCTCCAGGTCCCAGGAGGGAGGATGGAGACATGAGCACCCATGTCAGCTCTCCTTAGGACATCTAGTAAGAAGTCCTCTCCAGACTTCACTCACATCACTATTGTCCACAATTGTCACATGAGCACATCTTACTGTGTCGGCTTGGAGAATGGAGTTTCTGCTTGGGCTGGGTAGTGCCTGGTTCTGATTCTGTCAGAAAAAGGCCCTGAAGGAGCCTTTGGCTGTTTGGAGTTGTTGCCTGAGCATTAATGTCAGGGTGTCATTTCACACACTTGAAAAAAACAGTGTCCTTGTGATGTATAGTTTTATGTCAACTTGACAAAGCTAAAGTCATGTGAGAGGAGGGAATCTCAATTAAGAAAATGCCTCCATTAGATCAGGCTGCAGGCAAGCCTGTAGGGCATTTAATTAATTAATGATTGATGGGGCAGGTCCTAGACCATTGTGGGTGGTGTCATTCCTGGGCAGGTGGTCCTATAAGAAAGCAGGCTGCGCAAGCCAGTTAAGCAGTACTTCTCCATGCCTGCATCAGCTCCTGCCTCCAGGTTCCTGCCCTGTTTTGAGTTCCTGTCCTGACTTCCTTTAATGATGAGCAGTGCAGTGAAGTGTAAGCCAAATAAACCCTTTTCCCACCAGATGTCTTTGGTCATGGTGCTTTAGTAACCCATGGTGAAATAGTAACTCTAAGTAGGGCTGTATTAAACTATCACTCAAGGTGTTGCTCTGCTTAGGAGCTCAGGGTCAGCTTGCAGCTGATGCATGGATGCTTACTGAAGACATGAAACTCTGGGTCAGAAAAGGGAGCTTATTTATGTGCAGATAATAATAATTTCCACAAAATTAATATTTTGCTACCCATGCAAGCCCTAATTCCCATAATGCAATGTGTTCAGGCAAGGGTGCCTGAACTCAGCTCCCCTTGACAATGGGCAGTAGAACACTGCCCTTTGGTGTGGATGCAGATAATGGCCTCAGAGCTCCAAGGCAACTCACTCTCCCAGGGAGAAAAGTCAGAGCCAAGGCGCCTTGGAGTGGCTTTGTTCCCTCTGGAAACCTGCCAGTGGATCACATACTCTGGTGTCTTAGGAATACCATGGGAAGGCAGAACAGGGGTAAAGCTGAGAGCTGCTTTTGACGCTGGCTCTTTCAGTCTGTTTCTCGCTCCCAGCCCTCACTGAAGCACACCCGTGGCAAGGCCAACAGGGATTCCACCTTGCGGGAAGGCAGGCGCTCATCTGATGCGGTGGGAGGAACCACTGGTCTCTTTGGACAATTGCTCACCTGTAGGCTTAACTTCAGGGAAGAACAGTTTCCATTATATTTGCATGGCTGACAATGTCATCTATTTATATTCTGCCAAAATAATGCAAGTGACAGCATTCCTTTAAAGTATTTTTTTTGACGCGTAGTTTCTCCTTAAAAAGGGGCTGTGGACACATGTCTCCCAGAATTCTGGCTTCCTAGCCCTCTTCTTCCTGACAAGCTTCTTCCTTTTAATGTCCTGAGTGTCCCTCTCACAAGTGTCATACAACCTACACACTTCCATTTCCATGTTACCTATGAAGAAGGCAGGGTGGGTGGCTTCCTGGAATAGGGACACAAGCGACCCTGTCCCATGACTCTGCTTCACAGTGGCAGTGGGGTGGCATCTCTTCTTTGTGTTTTCCTTTCATTCGCAGCCAGCACCAGGCATCAAGATTGAGGTTGAATGCTGCTGTTCGTGTGTGTGTGTGTGTGTGTGTGTGTGTGTGTGTGTGTGTTAAAATAGCTGCACCGTATCCTTCAGTCCTCCAGGGGCTAATTTGACGCCCGTTCAAGGGTAGATCTTCTCTGTTCTACTGCAGAGGGACCCGGGGTGGCAGTGGTGTTTTGCTTGCACTTTCAAATGTGCAGGATTTAGTTTGTTACAGAAAAACAGCTAGTGGAAGGCGGGCATACATTAACAGGACTCTATAAAGAGCCAATTAAACCGTGCTCAGTGGGGGAACAGGCATATGGCCGCCCACTGGGCAAATCAGATACAAAGCAAACCACTAAGTCTTCCGTCCAGACAGCCTGAGCTCCATGGAGTTGAGACACCTTGCAGATCTCTGGCTGCCCTCCAGAAACCCCGGGTTTGTTCTCAGTGCTGGTCCCGGCCTTTGGGGTGATAGTTAAGAGGATGTGTGTGTGTGTGTGTGTGTGTGTGTGTGTGTGTGTGTGTGTGTGTGTGTGCGCGCCACTTGCATTCAGGGCTTCCCTTCATTTCTGTGCTGAGTCAGCCCACCTGTGAGGCCCTTTCCTGAGGCCTCTTCTGTCCTCCCTGTTGCTATCCTGTCCTTTTCTCTGTATCCTCTCTGTTTCTGCATTCCGTGAGCCCAGCTGCCGGAGGGCAGGCCAGGGCTGGGGCTGGTCACAGTGGCTCCACGTAGGTGGTTGCTATTTCAGGAACAGGGACATAAAACTCCTTTAGGTGAAGCACTAGTGCTGGAGATCGGAAAGGTCAGCTCGCCAGGAGTAGAGTGTGAGGTTGCTTATCTTCCAGGCAGCATGAATGCTGAAATGTAGATGAAGGAGCCTGTATTACAGTCTTAAAAAAAAAAAGGCATTTGGATCCCAGGGCCAGCCATGAGAGGAGCCAGCAGTGCACTGATATTCAGCTTGGCCCCAGACTGTACACGAAATCAGAGAGGAGTGGACAGAGCAACATACCCTGTCACAGAGGAGACACCCCCACCCCCCCTCCATGTTCCATTCTCTGTGGAAGAACTGGGGTGGGATTGGATGTTGGAACTGTGCCAGCATCCTCTGCAGAAACAGAACTGATAGATTGGATGTATATCACAGAGGGAAGTCACTAGACTGGCTTATGTGATACATGCTGGGGTAGCTCAAAGATGGCTGTCTGCACATTGGAGAGGATAAGAACCCAGTAACTACTCAGTCCATGAGTTTGCGTGACTCAGCAGGAGGATTCCTGGAGTGGTGCAGGTCTTCAGTGCATTCTAGAGGGCTGGCGAAACTGGGTTCAGTGTCAATGAAGGATGGCAGCAGCGGGCCAATGGCAAGGTAGATGCATTCATCAGTAGCAGGCAAACGCAAACAGGCAAACCCAACAGTTTCCCCTTGGACTTTCCTTTATCTGTGTCATACTTGATGGTGTTGTCAGTTCTGAGGGTCTTCCCCTCTCAGTGAATCCTTCCAGAAAATACTCTTACAGACCTGCCTAGACGCGTGCGTTTTACTTGATTTCAGATTCAATCAAAATAACAATGAGGATTAACTACCACAAGAGATGAAATATGTTCAGAAGTATGGGGAGCCTTAGACACATCAACATAGAAGCCATATTTAAGAATGATGTGGGTTGGGGATGTGGCTCAGTGGTAGAGCAATTGACTAGTATATGCGAGGCCTGGATTTATTGTGTTTACACACACACACACACACACACACACACACACACACACACACACACACATCAACATGTCAATTGATCAATAGAAACAGCGTGTTGCTTTTCTCTGAAGGATGGCCATGGTGCTGCTATGGAGTTTGGCAATTTGAGTGGAAGATCAGGAGGCTCTTGCTGGAGGCGCTAGCACATGGAAGAAAAAGAATACCATGCATAGATTGGGTCCTGGACAGATGATCCCTGAAAGAGTCACAAGGATGGTTCATTGCCCTGAAATTCTTACTAATGCTTCTGCAGGAGGCTCAACTGTTTATCTTGCCAGGGATTGTATGTTGGGTCTTGGTTGAGCAATAGCAAGGGGAAGCAGCAGTGGAGGGGAGGCACTGGGTAGTCGGGATGCCAGAGAATATGCTCTTTAGTATTTGGTAGAGAGGAAAAGGAGGAGCCAGGAAGGAAAAGGCTGGATGTTTTTGCTTCACAAAGAAAACACTAATGTCCTCTTCAGTGACCTCCCAGGTACCTGTGATAACAGATGCATTGGATCAAGGCATATATTAGATCCAAGAATTGAGTACTGGGGGGGAGGGTTCATGGGAACTAATTTTCTATTGCAGTAACAAAATCCCTGAGGTTGGGTAATGTTAAAGAAAAGACTAATGTTTAAAAAAAAAAAAGCTCATATTTTGAGGCTGAAGTCTTACTGGCCAACCCTGGCTACATCACAGCATGGTGGATTCCTTGTGGTGGGAGGGAGCACAAGAAGCCTGCGGGATTCACGGCTCCACGTGCTCTCATTGTAACATTTCCTTGGAAGTAACTGTGGCTTTGGGAGAACCATACCAATCCATGTGTGGATCCCCCAATGTCCTCCAGCCCCCACCTGCTTAGAGACTCCCCAACATCTCACCACCTTCATCCTGGCTCAGGCTGGGCCTTGCCAGATAATCTCCTGCCTATATCCATGCTGATGCAGGCAGCTCTGAGGCTGGTGTTTTCTGGAGTCAGATGTGAGTGTGCTTCCAAGGTCCTTTCTTTTTTCTTTTTTTTTTTTTTTTCTTCAGTAAAAGCCATTTAGCAGATTTTTCTTCTCCAAACTCTATGTGCGTCTTGATCTTCCTCTTCAGGAAGAATTGCATCCTAAGTGACAGGGCGACAGAAGGCCACGCTGGCCCTCCATTACGTTTAACGCAGGACTGTTGCATTTTTCAGGCCTTCATGCAGAGGATTCCAATTGCGTTTCCCTTTGTTCTCCCATGGGAGTCTTGCAGCTCCCTGATTTACACTAAGGTCAAGAGAAGGTTTGTGAGCTGCTGCAGAGCATCACTCAGAGAACCCCTGACATAATGGTGGGGTTGCAGGAGCACGGTGGAATACGTTAGCAGAGGGGTGGATTAGCATGCCGGGTAAGGCTGATTTATTCCTGAGAGGCACTGCTTGGAGGCTCCCCCCTCTTCCTGCTCATCAGACTTGAGGCTGAGCTGTGTCTTCTCCATATTCATCAGGGCTCTGCTGAGGCAGGCATGGGGGGTTGGGGGTACTGACTTGTGAGAAGGAGCTCATCACTGGTGGGAATAATTCAGGAGCTAAAATGAGTTGGGAGGAAGCAAGTGATCTTTCTATCCCAGTGATGCACTTATCAAGGACGCAACACATGCATTTAACTCTCATTGGCGTACGTCCCAGAGCCTGGGGAGACGCCTGGGTCTCTGGAGTCTGCATCCTTCTGGGAGGCAAGACGCGTATTTTGTTAAATGCAATCCAGGGCTGATTGCATGCTGGAGAGAGACAGGCTCTGTCTGCCAGAAGCTTCTGGTAGATGAGTCTTCAGTAGGACTTGAGGGAAGAGGCTCACGATAGTGCTTGGAAAGGACTGTAGAAAACCCGAGAAAGGAAACTCAGGCACAAAGACTGGTTTGTGTACTCCCCGCCATTAGGAGAGTGGGGTGAGTAGCTCGGGGAAGCATTCTAGGGAGGCAGTGGGCACAGGTGTGGCAGGCCGACCTGGTGAAAACTGTGGGTTTGGTCAGGGCTCTCTCTCTTTAGTTTGCTCAAAGTGATCTCCCTGGGGATCTTGGGATTCACCAAGGCCATGTCTGACCTTCCTTTCTAAGCTGTCACTACCTCAGTGAGGCCTTGGGGGTTCTAGAGTGATGCGTGTTGATGTCCCCAGCCTCTGAAGTCACCGTGGGTGCCATGAGCTCAGCCACACCTCTGGCTCTTACTGATATCAGTCACTTTTACCTGGGCTTGTTTGGGTCCCAGGTGATGAGCTCGTCATAGAGATTGAAAGGGGCTTAAAGCTTGGGAAGCTGGTGGTCCAGATGGAAAGAGGCACTGGTACTTGTCAGGATAAACAGATCACGTCTGGGGAAGGAAAGGAGATTGAGTCAGCGTCTAGGTGAAGCAGGCAGTGAGCTGAAGTCAAGAGTCCAATAGGGTCTTTTTTGGCTTTGTTCTGTTGAGCCCAGGACTCAAGTTACAACAGGCACAGAAGAAGAAGCAAGCTCTATGGGATTGTTTTTGTTTTGTTTGAGACAGAGTCTTGCTTTTAAAAAGTCTTGGCTCAGCCAGTGCAATGGCTCAGTGTGTAAAATGCTTGTCACAAATGCCTGGTGACCTGAGGAGAAAACTGACTTCACAAAGTATTCTATGTTGGACCAACCATTAAAGGCTAGGCTCATAAGCCAAAAGATAGAGCTATCTTATCACATGCAAACATGAATTACAGCACATTGTGTGTGCACACACATACGCAAACACTCACAACACACTCCCACATAGACACACAAGCACAGACACACACATTCACACCCAGATACACAACACATCCACATAGAGATACACACACACTCACACATAGACAGACAGACACACACACTCATACACACGTACACACACACACACACACACACACACACACACACACACACACACACACACACAGCCCTAGCAGGCCTGGAACTCACTCTAGAGGTGGTGAGCATGTGGTGTCATCTGTATGGCATGTGGCATTCACAGCTATTTACTGTGAGCTGGTGATGTTTACAGACCAGGATCCAAAGAGGCAGAAGGAACTCAGTGGACCATCCATGACTTTCTTGGTCTTCGTTGATCCTCCATCCAAAGAAAACATGTCATTCGGAGGTCATAGGCACAGAGGAGCCATATGTAGATAGAACAGAGACTAGAGTGATACAACCACAAGCCACAAAGTTTAGGAGTGCCCACAGGTGACAGACACTGGCCAAAGCAGGATTCTCTACGGCTGGGGTGTGTGTCCTGTGGACTGGCTCTCGACTCTTAGCCTGTGGGACTTAGGGAGGAGAAGCCTCTGCTCTCCAGCTACTCAGCTACTCCGTGACAGCATCCCAGAAGCGTCAGTAGCGCACACATCTCGACAGAGAGGACTCAGTTTCTACAATAAAGTGACCCATGCGAGCTGTCACTCAAAACTGTCACCAGCATAACTCACAGGAAGCACAGAGGACATGGATCTACAATGCTGCCAGCAAGGGAGCAAATGCTCCTAATTTAACTAATCTCGGAGAAAGGAATTTGTAGAAGATCCTCACGTGACTGAAGATGTGTGGTGTTGACTTAGACCTGAGGTCTGAAGCCTTCCAACCCTGCCCTCCAAATCCGTCTTGAACATCGGGTGATATTCAGTTTTATTCTGCTTCTTCTTTTTTTTTTTTTTTTTTTGAGCCAGGCCGCCCTTAGCCCAGCCACACAGTACCGGTTTAAACAGGCTGAGGAAGCGCCAGCTTTTTCCACTTAGTGATCTGTTTTATTGGTTTGTCATTGTGCCAGCCGGGAGGAAGTGCTGCTGACGACAGCACAGAGCATCCCTGGGGGAACACAGCTTTGATCAGGTCAGCAGCCATAGTGGAGGCTGCTCCCGCTTGTGCTAGCTCAAGGCTTCTGTCTTTTTTGATTTGTGCTCAGCTTTCATACAGGAACTGATAAAACTCCCAACTGCCAGGGTCTCAAAAGGGCCTAGGGAATGTGGTCCCATCCACCCATGTGCTTGGCAGAGATGAGCAGAACCCGTTTGCTACTGTGAGAAGCAGGAACGCAAAGGGGTGTGTCAGTGGTCCTGGTGGCACAGAGCTGATGACACGGGATGCCTGTCTCTTCTTTGGATTTCTGTTAGTAGCACAGAAGCCTGCTGCTATTGGGGTGTTACTCTAATACCCACTGGTCCCCAGAGCCTGCCCACATCAGCCTACCTCTTCGGAGAATCTTGTTCTAACAACATCAATAGTGAGTGAATGTTTATACAGCCGGCTTTGTGTTGAGCTCTGTTGTTTAACCCAGGTGACGCTCGGTGACTGTCATGCACCATGCCAAGGAGGCGTCTGTGACATGGAGAGGTGGAAAGCTTTCCTGTTGTGGAGCTAGGGAGTGACAAAGCCTCTGCTGTGCCCAGGTGGAGTGACGGCAAGCTCCCTGTCACCAGTGAGATGACTTGGGGGGGGGGTGAGCTGTGCTGCACATTAGCTGCAGCCCCACCCGTGAATAGGTGTGAACTCTGACAGGTCACAGGTGACACTCACACTCCTGCTCCTTGTTTAAGTGTCCTGGAAGCCTTTTCAGTCTGAGGTATGATAAACAAACATGTCTGCTCCTGGTTAAAAAGGAAAAAGAGAGAAACTTATATGGAACGTTTCTCCACAGCTAAATTCTATTTTGTTAGAAATATTGTTCAAACTCCACTCTCCAGGAAGTGTTCCTGAACTTGGGCCCTGGATGTGGTGGTGTCTGTGGCAGCAGCTGGGGAGCAACAGGGGACACCTGAGTACGGAGCCAGCTCCAAGGACTCACCACGACTGTGAGAGACAGAAGAGAGACTGTAAGTCTATGGAAAGCTTATTTGCTGCCTAAATCCCCGAAGGTCTCTAAAGAGAGAAGAGTCGTGTTGGTAATTGCTGCCAAGACTCACTTCTGGTTTCCTTTCAGGAGTGTGTGTCTTTGCCCTTAAATACCTTCATGCAATTTTGTATGCTAAAAGAGATTAAGTATAATCCATTTAAATGATTCTTCCTTATTCAGACTAACAATATTGATGGAAAAGAAACTTTCCAGAAGGAATACAAATAAAAACATAGTCAGAACCCACCCTTACCCTGGCCCACTTCTATCAGTGACTCGATCTATCATCTATCTATCTATCTATCATCTGTTTTTCTATCGTGCATCAATAATATATATTACCTTTCTATTTATCTATCAGTTACTTATGTATTCTATCTAATCCTTATCTATCTATCTATCTATCTATCATCTATAATATATATATTATCTATCTATCTATCTATCTATCTATCTATCTATCTATCTATCATCTATAATATATATTATCTATCTATCTATCTATCTATCTATCTATCTATCATCTATCAACTATTATCATTTGTCTATCATAAATCTATCTGTTTATTGGTCATCTATCTGTCATATGTCTGTCCCTCTGTTACATATCTGTCATTTAACTGTTTAATGTACTGTTCATGTAGTTTTCAGTTCATCAATTTCTGTACTTATATTTAATATTGATTGCCATGTGATGATTTTGGTTTGGCTTCTTTTTGCTCTCTAGAACCTTGAGATGCATTGTTAAGATGTTTACCTGAGAATTCTCTAGCTGTTAACGTAAGTCCTTATACCTGTAATTTTCCCTCTTAAACTACATTAGCTGCATCACAGAAGTTCTGGTAGGTTGTGATTTTGCTTTGTTTTATTTTAGGAGCTTTAAATTTTACCTCCTGATTTCTCCAGTGAGCCACAGCTCACTCAAAGTTGTACCATCCAGTTTCCAAGATTTTATTCAATTCCAGGGTTTCTCTTGATGCTGATTTCTCTATCTATTAATCTTCTCTGATCTGATAAAACACAAGGAATTATTTCAGTTTTTCTTACAAGGCCTGCTTTGTGGTCTATTATGTGACCTCCTCTCAGGGAGGGTTCTATAGGCTGCTGAGGGGAGTGTGTGCATTGTGTCCATTGGATGGAGTATTCTGTAGCTATCTGTTAAATCCAACTACCCTATGATGTAGCACAGTTGGAAAGTTTCTTTGTTTATTTTTACTTTAGAAGGCCCATCTAAAGACAGGAATGAGTACTAACACCCCCACTGTCATTGTGTCAGCATCCGACTGACCTTCCTTTTCAGTGTCTGTTCTATAAAACGGGGGCTTCTACATTCTGTGCATAAGTATTAAAATTTTTACATGTTCTTGGTGATGTCTTCCCTTTCTTAATAGGCAGTGGGTGTTGGAAGTTGGTCTAATGTTTTGATGCTAATTACTGCTTGCTGTCTCTGTGACCCACCTTTTGACCAATAAAAGGCCATTCACCTGAGCAGGGCAAATGAGATAGGTGTGGGTGAGGTTCCCGGGTTTAGAGAGACAGAGAGAGTCTTGGGAAGAAGAAAGAGAGAGAGGAGAAGGCCATCATGGGTTAGGTGGAAGAAAAGCACATGGCTGACATGGATGGAAGATTTGACCCAGATGAAGAACATTAACAAGTATTTGGGATTATGGGTGGGAGGTAGCTTTACAGACATTATTAGAAACAGATGGCATGGGATTGGGGGCAGATATCCTATGCCTGCCCCACTATGGGATGTAGTTTAGAGGATTAATGTCTGCCCTACCCCAGGTTAACTAAGGCTATTTTAAAATATAACAAGTGTCTGTGTCTTGATTGATTGCTAGTGAGTTATACTAACATCATCATCATCATCATCATCATCATCATCATCATCATCATCATAATAAGTTTAGGCCAAATGATAACAAATAGACCCTATTGACAGTTTAAAAGCAACAAGTGGGTTTTTCCATCTCTTCTGACTAGGGGTGATTTGAATTCTATGTAATCGGATGGAAGAATAGTGGCCCCAGCTTGCTTTTGGCATCTGTTTGCTTCATAGGTTGGTTTTATTTCCACCATTTGGATCTCAGTCTGTGGATGTCTCTGCCAGTGAGGCACGTTCTTTGTAGAAGGTGGATAATTAGATCCTGTTTTTTAAAAGATATTTATTTATTTTATGCATAGGAGTCCTCTATCATATGTACATCTGCTTGCTAGAAGAGGGCATCAGATCACATTACAGATGGTCCTGAGCCACCATGTGGTTGCTGGGAATTGAACTCAGGACCTCTGGAAGAGCAGACAGTGCTCTTAACCACTGAGCCACTTCTCCAGCCCCTAGATCCTGTTTTTTAAATTTAGTAAGTCTGCATCTTTTAAATGGTGGGTGGAAGCTATTTAGATTTAGTGTATTCTTCAGAGCACTTCTCTACTCCACATGGTTGTGTAGGCAGTGTTTCTGGAACCCGATCAATTGGTTATCCCCACAATGGCCAAGCAGCTGTGGCACCAGAACTGGATACATCAGAACTTGGTGATGAGGGATGTAGAGCTGGGGCTTTGTCTCCCCTGTTGTCTGTTGATTCCATATATATGAATTCCATCCCCCTCAGAAGGGGAAATAGAGTTAAGGATAGACTGAGGGGGTTGGAATGGGAAATTCAAACAGGGAGGGAAAGAAAGAGGAGAATAATACAGGGAAGGATAGCTAAATATGCATATTTATGTAATTATGTATATCATATATACATAATATAGTAGAATATATAGCTATAATAATACACATATACCTAACAGAGTGAAATAATATATATTATTAATATATAGAATATATACATAGAATGATACATATGTGTACACATACACACACTCACACATATGCTTTTCTACCGTATTAGGTTCCCATGTGTACTAGATGGTTTTGTGTGTCAAGCTAGAGTCATCAGAGAGGAAGGCACCTCAGTTGAGGAAATGCCTCCATGAGACCCAGCTTTAAGGCATTTTCTCGATTGGTGATCAATACAGGAGGGCCCAGCCTACTGTGGGTCGTGCTATCCATGGCATGGTGTCCTGGATTCTACAAGAAATCAGTCTGAGCAAGCCATGGGAAGCAAACCAGCAAGCAGCACCCGTCCATGGCCTCGGCATCAGCTTCTGCCTCCAGGATCCTGCCCTGCTTGAGTTCTTGTCCTTATTTCCTTCAATAATGAAACGCAATATGGAAGTTTAAGCCAAATAAACCCTTTTTTCCCTAACTTGCTTTTCGGTCATGGTGTTTCATGGCAGCAATAGAAACCCTGACTGTGACACCATATGACTCCTCAAATGGCCCTTAGTTTTAGTTGTCCCTTCCTCCTTTCCCTTCCTAACCTCTTCTTTCTTTTCCTTGCTTTGCTTCTCCAATTCCAAACCCTGCTCCCAACCAGCTGATACACAACTACTTCTCCCTGGGGAGATCCATACCTCCCCACTAGTCCCTTACTCTGTACCTAACCTCCATGGTTAACAAGCCAATTGTAACTCACCAAAGACTTCAAAACACTCACATATAAATGAATATGTACCATGTTTGGTTTTTTTGGGGCCTGGGTTACCCAAATGAATTTTATTTTGATTTTTTTAGTTCCATCCATTTACCTGTAAATTTAATGTTTTTTTTTTTAATATTCAAGCAATGATCCATTGTATAACTAAATCACATTTTCTTCCATTCTTTGGTTGATAGACATCTAGGCCTTTTCTAATTTTTGGTTATTATGAGCATGGCTGTCATCTCTACTTTTTAAAAGTAGGATTCTGACATATTTTTTTTTTCCTGATATTTTCACCATCTCATTATCTTTGGCTCTAGTACTGAGGACCTGTGAGCTTTCTGAGCTTGTCATACACAGGCTGCTGTCTTAATGTGTTTTGTATTTCTTTGCTGAGTTTTGCACATATTTTAGGGTGGATATGTTATATTCTCTCTCTTTGTTTAGTTTCACATGAATCCTACTGGTGAGCTGCCTCCATTTAGACTTATGTCGCCGGCTGCTACACGGAGGAGCAGCCGATAGAAGGTATAGTGAGTGACGTAACAACGGTCCAGAATGAAGTGGTGGACCTTCCTCATGCCCTCAGTGAAACGCAGAGAAAGCAGCACTCGTGAGGGTGGCTGTGACATTTATGCTCCCCACAGGACAGACAGGCGGTGCACTGTGATAGACAGTCCCTTGTGTGTACTGAGGGAAGTGGAAGAGAACCCCGAATCCTTACTGTGATCTTCACTGCTGATATTAGAGACAACCCATTTCTAGATTTTTATCTTTCTTTGTGACTCATAGGCATATCCTCTTCCGGTGGTAATAAGGTGCACACAGAACGGTATTCCAAGCTTACGAGTTAGTAAGTTTACTAATAAACACTGTCTTTCTTCCTCCCTGGCCACCAGCCTCCCAGTTTGCATCCCTAAGCCTACCATACCTGCTACCATTTTTCCTCCATCCTTTGGGGCATTTTATGCCCCAAAGCAGCCAGTGACACAGCACACTCACGGTTCTGAACCTGCTTTACTCGCTAATGATGAATCTTGGTTCTTAAATTCTATAGGTACATTGAAGTGCAGGGCTGTCACATTCTCTCCTGCACCTGTGTGTACCTCCTAGCAGGAACTTGTCACTTCATTATGAAGAGCCTTTGGTGTCTGTATCTATTGCTCTCAGGTGCTGCCCTGAATGTCCCTGTGCACACAGAAGCATGCATCCAGGACACATCCCCTGCGGCAGACTTTCTGGATTAAAGTTACTTCAAATTTTGAAGCATGCTGTGCATTCTAAAATTGTTCTCTGAAGAACTGCCCCAGGTTATGCACTGCGATGTGAGGCAGGGCCTGATTCCTCACACGTCCATAACCACACTGCTTCAACCAGTATGTTAGAGTTTTATGTTCTGATGGGTAAATAAAGTTGCTATTAATGTCCTATGTTGCAGCTTTCTTAATCATAAAGTTTGTTGTTTGTTTATTTGTATATTTCTTCTGTCATTACCTGAGCACTTCTGGCTTCTCCACATTTGAGTAGGCGTGGACCCATCAGTTGCAGGCCTTAATGTCCTTCATAGAGACTGAAGTCTTTGGAGAAGAGCGAATTCACCCTGCAGATGCCTTCAACTATAGCTACAGCATCCTTGATTCCTCTGGGAGAATTGTATGCCTGCTTCTGCCAGGTACTCCTGAGATATTTGCTCTCTCCCTTCCAACACCAGTTACCCTGGTAGGAGGGACAAAGGTCACACAGAGGTCACAGGAAGCTCTGTTCAGCGTTCCCTACTGAGGCCAGCCCTCCAGGTTACACTTGGAGCAGCATCTGAGAAAAGAATCTCTGGGTGACTGCAGTCCTGATGGCAAGTTACTCCTGGCCTTTGGACCTTTCTGACTGGGACTCCAGATACCAAGAAGAAAGAAGGATCCCTCTTCAGTGTGCCCAGACTCCTGCTTCCTTGTGCTCCGTTTCAAGGTGCACTCAATAAGACTATACCAAAAATCTGATCATCCATAAAGACCATACAATCAGGTCACAACAAAACCATACAAACCAAAACATTCCTAATATTTTAAGTAAGTGTACAGTATTTTGTTGGACCACATTCACAAGAGGCCTGGCCCTGTTCCCAAGGTTCATTATTAGATGACTTCAGTGTTGTTTGTGCACATCCTGATTTTAACTTATTGAGCATAAAAATCGGGTCTTTTGTCAAACTGATAAAGTACTGTTCTGGCTCATGCTACTCAAAACTAGAGAGGAGATCAGTTAATCCAGGCATAAATGATGTTGGGCTGTGGGAAGCTCAGAGGTGTATGTAATATATGTTCCGGACAAGCACATATTCCTGAATGAGTTGTGAACTTGTTTTTATAAATGTCCATTGTTGAGTGACTTGTGTTAGGAACAACTTACTAAAGTAGACTCAAACTGCTGTGCCGGAAAGAGGTATGAGTGTTGGGAACCATAAAAAGAGTGACTTCCGACCCCTTTTTATGAAGATCAGGCTGCGAGAGGGGGACGTCAGATTCCGCCAACTCTAACCTCAGACCATGACACCCTTGAGTGATGCAATTGCATTCCTTCATTTTCTTGGATAATTCTCTGAGTGCCCCCCCCAAACTCTACAAATTCAAACTTGTTCCATAATAAGGGACCTATGCCTCCAGCCAAGAATGGTAGTGCATACGTGGAATCCTAACATTCAGGAGGTGAAAGCAGAGGGAGTAGAAGTTGAAGGCTAGCCTGGCCTACATTGTGAGTTTGAGGTAGCCTGGGCTACGTGAGATTCTATCTTACTACATACAAACATATCCAAAACCAAAATCCCTTATGATGTTAGTGGTAACTGTAACTCGACAGCTCTAGAATCACTGGGAGATGGGCTGGGCATGCCTGGAATTTTCTTGATTAGTTAGTTGATGTACAAAGACCCATCTTAACTCATCATGGGATACTGGATTGTATAGAACAGGGGAAGTGAGTTGAGTACTAGTGTGTGTGCACACTCATTCTCTGTACTTCCTGGCTGTTAAGTGTAATGGAACAAGTTACCTCAAGCCCTGATGTGGTCCTAACTGCTCTGCTGTGATGGACAGACAGCGCCTTGAAGTGTGAGCAAACCCTCTCTCTCTTGAGTTGGTAAAACACCCTGGCAAAGAAGTGAAGGCACCAGCTTGGACCACAAGGATGTCCTCAGATGGACAAGAAACTAAAGAGAAAAACAATAGGCTTTTCATCTTCTTTGTCCCAAATCCATTACTGCTGGGCTGTGCTCTGCAATGGTGTATATTATAAAGGTTCTATCAGTAGGGACTGTCATTTCAAAATGGAGTCTTTATAGATGTAACCAAGGCAACATAAAGCTGTGTGAGATATGGACCGGGAGCAGGGCCAAGCACAGTGGCTGCTGTGCTACGAGCAGAGGCAGTTTGTACAAGAGAAGACCCTGTAAGGATCAAAGCAGAGACTGGAGTGGTACAGGCATAAGCCTAGGGACAGGGGGCATCCCTGAGAGCAGCAGGAGGAGGTGGGACATGCCCTCCTGCTGACATCGCACTCGTGCATGGTGGCCTCCTGAACCAAGAGACACTGATTGGCTGCTGTAAGCCTCTCGGCTTGCAGTGCTCGGGGAGGGAGGATAACATGTGCATTATGGGTAACTGACATTTGAATCATGGGGTGGCACATGCCTTTAGTCCTAGCACTAGGGAGGCAGAGGCAGACAGATCTCTGTGAGTTTGAGGCTAGCCTGGTCTACAGTGCTACTCCAGGACAGCTAGGGCCACATAGAGAAGCCCTTTCTCAAGAGACCAAATATAAAATAAAATAATAAAATAAAATAAAATAAAATAAAATAAAACACATAAACATACAACAATTGTGAAGGGTGACTTAAAGACCTTAAGGGAGTGTCAGAGCAAGAGTCTGCTGCTCTGACGCAGACCGAGGTATACTTGGGAAGGGCGAGGCTCAGTTGAGGGACTGCCCCCATCAGAGTGTCCTGTGGCCATGCTCTTGCTTGCTGATTGATGTGGGAGTGCTCAGCTCACCCTTGGGCAGGTGAGCCTGGGACATAAAAGCAAGATAGCTGTATTTGAAATAGAGCACGGAGGGTGTATGGGGCGATTTGAAGGGGAAAAGGGAACGGAGAAATGATGTAATTATAATATAATCTCAAAAATAAAAAAAAACAAACAAAAAAACTGAGCATAAGACTTTTATCGTTACTGTTATGCGCTTGTGTGTGTAGGCAGCATATAGAGATACGACCTGCTGAGTTTGTTTTTCCTGTTGGAGTGCATATGCTTTCAGAGCCAACCGCTCTGTAGTAGACGGTTGATAAGGAGATGCGAACTGATCATTGGGAGTTGCTGATTCTCCTTCCAGCAACAATTACTTGCCTGTAATTCTTATCTATATGTGTGTGTAATAATAATAAAGAAAAGGAAGCTATCAGCTGAAGGGGGCATGTTGGAGGGAGAACCTGGAAGGGACTGGAGAGAAAGAGGACCGGAAAGGGGAGAGTGACGTGATTCTATTTCAATTAAAACATAAAAGAAAAGTGGCTAAGCAAGCCCAGGCATGCACACTAGTAAGTGGAGCTCCTCTGTGGTCTCTGCTTTTTCTGCCTCCAGGCCCCTGCCTTAAGTATCTGACCCGACTTCCTCCAGGGAGAAACTGTGACCTGAAAGTGTAAACTAAAATAACCTTTCCTACCTAAGTTGCTTTTGGACGTGGTGTTTATCAGGGCAACAGAAAGCAAACTGGGACAGGAAGTACTGGAGAATTCTATGCAATACACCCGTAGAGGAGGTAGCTTAAGATGGTGCTGTAGCGTCCCCAGCATTTGTCACCCAACACACAGCGACACAGGCTCCAAGTCCCCTGCCCCCATGTCCCAGCTGGTCCCAGTGTCTGCCTCTGGCCAGTGATATATAATCCTGACCTAAGGCCACTGCTGACTTGTCAGAGCCAGACCGCAGCGCTAATGAGATTCCCTCCAGAAAGAGTCTGAGGTTTTGGCTGGAGGAGGTCAGGGAATTGGAGGCCCTGGGGTTGAGAGAGAGAGCGGGTCAGGATCCAGGGCACATCACCCGTCTGCTAGTGGGCTCTTCCAGTAGCTCTAATGAGTTCACAGAAAGCGATTTCTTGGAATTCGGGTTTAAGAAAGGCTAGAGATACTTGTAATGGATGAGTCCAACCAAAGGGCAAACACAAGATCCGAGCTTTGCTCTGAACTCTGCTCTGGAGCGGACTAATGCGGGGTGGAATTAGTCGGCTTCCGGTGCTGATGCCTCTGCCTGCCTATGTGTAGTTCTTACTGCCAGAGAAAAGCTGGGCCTGCCGTTTTGTCTTTTCCCAGCATGCTTTGCAGTCAGTCTCCTCCACCTTGTCCTTCCACACTGAAACACTCTATTCTTCCCCTGGTAGCCATGGGTTCTACTGGGCTGCACCATGTTGATGGGGCAAGATTCTGTCCTGACAGTATGGGTCCATTCTCTGGTTCTGGAGTTCCATTCTCGACCAGTTGTTGCTGGGTCAGTGTGGGTAGATCATCCGTTGCCTTTCACGTGCAGCCCAGGTGAGGGTTCGGCTGTAGGAGGCAATCGAGGGCAGCAGTTTAATCAATGAGCATTAATTAACGTCCCTCATAGAGCAGGCAGCTCAGAGAGAAGATCGAGGGCCAGGGTCTGGCCTCACAGTACCAGTGCCCGAGCTCCTTGCTCTTTACTCTTCAAGTTTAGGAATGACCTACTCCGTCTTGGCCTTGGGATGTCTCCAGGGCCATGCTCCAGGCAGAGTGAAGGAAAGCAAATGTCAGAGTCTATCTTGTTAAGAATCAGGTGGCTGGGGCTGGAGAGATGGCTCGGAGGTTAAGAGCACTGTCTGCTCTTCCAGAGGTCTTGAGTTCAATTCCCAGCAACCACATGGTGGCTCACAATCATCTATAGTGAGATGGTGCCCTCTTCTGGTACACAGACATACATGCAGACAAAAACACTATATAATAAATAAATCTTAAAAAAAAAAACTTGTTAAAAAAAACCCAAAAACCAAGTGGCTTTCTGTATGCCACTTTTTTTTCAGTGACACCTATCTCCTTCATGGAAATGCAAGCATCTGGAAGGCATGGAACATGCTCATTTTTCACACTGTGGACCGAGGCAGCGAGGGACTGATGCATACATGAGGCTCAGAAAGTATGTTAAATCTCTTAAAAAAAAAAAAAGAAAAGAAAAGAAAAGAAAGTATGTTAGGTGGGTAAGGGGTCAGTGAGTTTCAGCAGTCTAGAAGAAGAACCCTCGACTGGAGATTCCCCAAACCGGAGTTCTCCTGAGTCCGCTCCAAACTTCCAACATCTGTCTCAGAATCACGTGGGCATCGGTTAGAAGCCAGGTTTCTGAACTCATACGCTGATTCTGCTTGTAGGCTCAGCAGAGACTGGCCCATAGTCCGGCATTTGAGAAGCACTGTAGCAAACGCGTGCGCATGAGGGTGAGCGTGAGACGGACAGTGTAAATGTGAGTGTGCCTGGGTGCTTGTGGGATGTGTGTATGTCCTGTATGTGTGTGCATGTCCATGCCTAGGCAGGTGTGCATATGAATGTGTGCACTTCTCAGGGCTGTGTGTCAGTATTATGTGCATATGAATAGGTGCATGGGTTTGTGCACTTGAGAGTATGTGTGTAAGTCTGCACGTGGTTGAGTGTGTATTGGCCATGTACTTAGGCATAGGTGATTATAAGTTTGTGTGCTTGGGCACATATATGCACAATCATGTTGTGTATGAGTGTGCACGAGTCGGTGAGTGTATGGCCAGGCTTTGATTCTGAGTGAATTATGAAGAACCAATAAGATATTATTTTCTTTGTAACCCACAAGAAACTAACTAATTCAGAGTCTACTAGAGAATGAGGTTCACCCCCCCCACCCCCCACAGATTTCTTTTGTGGTGCAGAAGAATTGGATGCCGAATTGTGGCTGCTCTGCAGGAAGCAATGAGAGGCACAGTTTGGCATGGGGAGGGTGCGTGTTGGCATGGGGAAGGTGCATGCTGGGAAGATGTCTCTGTGCTCGCCCTTCACTTCAACAGGTTGTGAGCCCAGCAGCTAATCCACAAGGCTGGTGGCTGTCCTTTGCTCAGGTCTGCGAAACTTGGCCATGCAACTGAGGAGGCTACCCAGGGCACGGGCTTCTCTGAGGCTCTGCTCTATGACTGCGTGGTGGTTGGCACAGCACTTCTGCATGAGCTGACGTGACCTAGTTTTGATGGGTGAACAACCATCAATCTAGGCTGCTTATTTCCTCTCCTCCTTCAGTCACACAGCCGGCTTACCTCTGCCTTTTGCCTAGGAACTCAAGAGGGGCTGCCATGGGCGTGCTGAGACCTTATTCCTGTGAGCATAGCAAGATGGTCAAACAGAAGGGGTTTGCATTACTGTTTGTTCATTGTTCTAATCCTGTTGTGGTTTGGAGCTTAGCTAGTTCCCCTCTTGTACTCCCTGGGCCGACAGTGCAGCGGGAGGGGGTTGTTTCCCCAGTCATGATCACAGGGCCAAAGCCCTGCTTATGGTGCTGCGGCCCTGCATGCTGTGCCTGCTGAAGGTGTCCCTGGGTCCGACAGCCTTGTGTATTTCAGGAAAGTGAAGGAGAGAAACCTGTTCTTTAGGATCCCAAGTGTGGGATTGAACGGTCTAGTAAGAGAACAGGTGATGTTAATTCACTAGAAGAGCAACCACCTCGTGTAGGAGCTTAATTGCTACCAGATGAAAAAGATCCTGTGAATGGACTCTGGGAGGAGCTATATAAATGAGCCCAGAACTGGCGGAGGGGGGCTTGGAGACTTGGGATGGATTTGGCTGTTCATCGCTGCCCTTCAAGACGCTCCTAGAGAAATCCGTTTGAGGGAAGGCTTCAGAGCTCCGGCTCCTGCTGAGGCTCTAGGGTCTTACTACCTCCCGGTTCCAGTGGAAGAAATCCTGTGGCTCCCGAAAGGAGAATCGTTCCTTGGGACTGATATCCTTAAGGTTTTTTTGTTGTGTCAATTAATCTTCATTTCCTACTGTTTTGGTTAATCTGGTTATAATTGACGTAGGCTCGGTCAATAAGTTGTTAATAAAATATTTTGGTTAAGAAAATTGAGGCTACAGGAAAGGCTGACAGAAGAACTGTCCAGGGTTTGATGAGGGATGTGGTGGGCTGTGACGGGAGATGACAGACCACAGCTATGTCGCCAAGGTCTTGACTGGTGGCGTGGATGCAGACAAGCAGTTACTCATTTCATCCAGGCCTAGAAGAGGCCGTCTGCCCATCTGATGGAAGCACAGAGGGTCTTCTCCCTGTCATTGTTAAGTTTGTACCACATACAAAAGGGTCTTGCCTTAGATTGGGCAAGGAAACATTTTCTTTTGGTGTTTTTATGTGTGCTCGCATGTGTGTGTATGTGTGAATGTTCGCAGGTTTCATCATACATGTGTAGATATGTATATACGTAGGTGCATGTGTACATGGAGAGACTTGAGACTGTTGCTTGACATCATCCTTGGTCATTCTTTCACATTATCCATCGAGGCAGGGTTTCTCAGTTGAGCCCAGAGCTTGCCAGTGTGACCAGTCTCCTAGCCAGCTTCTTCTGGAGTTCCTCATCTCTACCTTCCTCGGCCAGAGTGACAGGCCAGCCCCTCATGTCATCTGTCACTTGATATTTATGTGGGTCCTATGAATCTAAACTTTGGTCTTCATGCTTGCAGGGAAATGAAAGCCCTGTAGCCACTGATTTCCTGAGGCCGTGTTACACATACACATACACACACACACACACACACACACACACACACACACACACACACACATGCACACAGACCTGTTCCTCTTTAAAAATATTTAATTTTGTAATTTTTAATCATGCGTAGGCCTGCACATGGGCATGTGCATGGGCGCTCAGCTGTCCTCTAAGGCAGAGGGGCTGGACCCTGGATCTGGATTAACAGACAGTTGTGGGTTACGATTTGTATCCTGGGAACTGAACTTGGGTCCTCTGAAAGAGCAGCCAGTACTCTTAACTGCTGATCCATCTCTCCAGCTCCCCATCTAATTTTTTTTTAAAACAATGTGAAAGGCTAAAATCTGAATCACAAGCAAGTGATTAAGGGGTCTGGTACCAAATCCTGGACATTTGCAGCTCTAGGCGATGGGTTTCATGTGTGTGTTTATACTCATGTGCATATGAAATGGTGGTAATGTTTCTGAGGTGTCTTAGCAAAGTAGGTCCAAGTGAATGGTGACAGAACACTATGTCACATCACATGTGTAGTCTAATTTGCATTTTGCATTTCTCCTAAACCATGCATCAATCACTCAGCAGCTTTTTGACAGGTTTTAGGTTTGGAGGTAAACTTTGCTCTGAAGTATGTCACCTTCTGTCACTTAATAGGGATACAACTGTGGGCTGGTGGTTTCTTTCTTTTTCCCTCCTTCCATGACTTGAGAATAGGGGTAGGGAAAGAGGCATCAAGATTACCAAAAAAAAAAAAAGTCAGCTGGCAGATAGACTATAAACTATTCCATACAAGGACTACATGTTAGAAGACAGCATGACCCAGGAAAACCCTGAGCCATCTCACAGAGAAAGTGGGTGCCCTTGAAGGACCTATAACATCAGGACACTAGGGACACCATGTCCAAGGTGACCCATCCCAGCTTGAAGCCCACTTCCGTCCTCAAGAGTACTTCCCTCTTGTTTAATAAACCTACTCTATTTCTCTCCTGATCCATGTGATGCTGGGGAGCAGATGTTCCTGAACAGAGGAGAGCCCTCCTTGAAGCCTCGGCAAGGCTGGTTTGTCCCTTAGCACTTCAGTGAGTGTGGACAAGGTGAGATGTTGCAGGGGCAGGACACTTCATCTTGGGCCATCTTTAGCTCCCTTCATAGCCATTGCCTGCCACCCTCCGTGTCTGACCTCACACCCTTATGACTAACAGGTGACACCTATCAACTGAACAGACCACTAGCTTACCCCACCACAACCCACCCTGCCAAGATGCTAAGTGTGCCATCAGTCAGCATATCGGGGTCTTTAACGTGGCTCTCCCATGTTTCCACCAATGCATTTGAAAGTGTCTCTTGGTTTATGACTCTCCATGTTCTGTTACTATAAAAATTCCATGGAACTGTCGCTACAGTGGAACATGGAATTTGGCTTAAGCTGAATCAGTGTTCTCAGGTCATGGCCACTCGTATTTGGCTCCAGAATAAACTACCTCTTACTCCTCTGGGGTGAGAGCGGTGTTTCTACATTGACCTCCATGGTCAACACAACAGCCTGAAAATCTCTGTCGTGCCCTCTGGACTCAGATCCACACCTGTCACATTTCCTTTCTTTTTCATTTCCTCTTTTTCTTCTCCTCTTCTCTTGTTTCCTGTTATTTCTTCCCTCCCCCTCCCCTATGGTTTTTTTCTTCCCTCCTTTCCATCTGTCCCTCCCCTTCCTTTTTTTTTTTTTTTTTTTTTTGAGAGACAGACTAGCTCAGGACAGCATTGAGGTTCCTATGCAGTGCAAATGACCTTTAAGTTCTGATTCTCCCAACTCCTCCTGCTCCATGCTGGTATCCCAGGTGTGCACAATCCCATGTGACTCTGGTTTGTGTAACTACTGTTTGAAAAGAGAGACCCATGGCTCATCCGCTGAAGGCCCCATAAGCAGAGTTCCTAGTGGAGTTCTGTGGGCTGTGGCTCTGTGGTCTTTCTTGATTTCTTTTTTCTGAACTTGCATAACCACTGGCTGTGGCCTCACTTTAAGAGAAGGATTATTGGTATGCCAGAGGTTTAAAGTGAGCTCCTGATGGGTAAAATCTCTAAAATATTTAGTATTTTGTGTTCTAATACCAGGTGCCTGTTTCAGAGTTCTCAATAAACATAGCTTCTTGTGCATCTTCTTGGATGCTATTTCTGAAGTACACTGTCTTTGTAATTTCCTCTGGCTTGACTTCTTTAATGAGCTTCCCCTCTGGATCTTGAGCTAACTCCAGCCACTGGCCACTGTCGCCTGTCTTCGTGGGCTCCCTTCTATTTTCAGTGTGTTCCTTATGGTATCTTTTGTTCAGCTTCCATGGACATGTCAAATTTACAGACTTGCTGGCCATGGTGGTTTTATTCCTGATCTCTGTAGGAATGTTGCTTGGGTTAGACATAGTTTTGACCATTGGTTGAATGATTGTTCTTTATCACATTAAGAAAAAATACTTAAAAATGATTGGTTAAATCGTTAATGGAGAATCATGTGACAAGGTTATAAGAAACTATGAAGATATTTGCTTTATTTTGAATTATAGGTTAATGCTTTAAAGTCCTATGGTTAAATTGTGTAAAGTATTTTGTTGTGGTGTTTTTGGGTGTGTGTATGTGTATGTATGTGCATATGTGGGTATGTGTTTGCACACAGCTAGAGGTCAAGGTCATCGGATGTGTTCCGCAGTCATTCATTGTCTCATGTTTTTGAGACAGGGTCTTTCAGGTGACCTGGCAGTGGTGATCAATTCAGATAAGCATACCACACTATAAATTTCCCCAGAGCTGCCTCCCTTAGTGCTATGAGGATGCCAAGGATTGCTCTATATTTGGCATGTGACTTGTCTGCCAGGACATCAGTTTGTTGGGCAACAGGGGCGGGGGGGGGGGGGGACGACGACATGGTGGAGGAAAGAAGCCTTGCAGGTGCTTAAGCTGAAGTACTGGTTGAGACGGTAGGCCATTTATGTCTGATCCTGGATCCCTGAAGGCATGGCAGGTCTGAGTCCCTGACACCTTCAGAGCCACCAATGAAATATGAGCTATAAAGGGACTGAACTTCTCTGGGTGCTGAAGTGACTGATTTTTTTTCCCATTTCTGATTCTATTAAAAATAAGCCTGAGAGTACTTCCTGTTCCTAAAACCCCTAGAACAGGGATGCAGTTTATATAGCTGCTAGAAATATGCTTAAATGTTATATATATATATATATATATATATATATATATATATATATGCAGCCTACATATACAGTAAGCTGGTGTAGAATCTTTCTATATATTTTATCAACAGAAAAATATTTTTTCCTAATTACCGGACACAGAAGCCGATGCTGGTGTCAGCTTTGCTGTCATCACGGCGAAAACAAAGCAGGAAAGATTTATTTTGACTTGTTCTCTCACAGGCTCCATCCTTGCTCATTTCATGTTGCTTCTGGGACACAGTGAGGAGGAACACGGGTGGGGAGTGCACAAAGGTGCCTGCCACACCATCGGGCATCTTGGATCAGACATAAATGGCCTCCCGTCTAGAATCACTACTTCAGCTGAAGCTACTGGAGGCGGGTGCTCAGCTCTTACAGCCACTCCCTCATCTAAAATGTAGGTTGTTAGTAGAAAATTGGAGAATTGGTCAGGTCAATCAGGAGCCAACGGTCAATGAAAAGGTGGCTATTTCTTCCAGTTTCCCGATGGAGAGAGTCTTAGTTAGGGTTTTTACTGCTGTGAAGAGACACCATGATCATGGCAACTCTTATAAAGGAAAACATTTAATTAGAGCTGGCTTACAATTCAGAGGTTTAGTACACTATTGTCAAGGTGGGAAGCATGGCGGCACACAGGCAGACGTAGTGCTAGAGAAAGGAGCTGAGTGTTGTACATCAGGATTGGCAGGCAGCAGGAAGAGAGACACTGGGCCTGACTTGAGCCTCTGAAATCTCAAAGTCTATCCCCAGTGATACACCTCCTCCACTGAGGTCACATCTACTACCACAAGGCCACACCTAATCGTGGCATTCTCTAGGGTTCTATGGGGGCGAATTTTCCTTCAGACTTCCACAGAGAGGGCAGGCCACATGGCCGTGGTGGAGTGTGAGTGTTGGTAAAAAGGCAGTAACGGGGAGGAAGCAGTGGACAGGAGCCTCAGTATGGGTTTCTCAGACAGGAATGGAAGTTGAGCTAGTTAGGATGTGTAACTTTGAACCATTGCAGCAAATTTCCAGGCATAGGGACTTCCCTGCTATCTGGTACTTGGGTGATTAGGGCAGGTGCATGGTGGCCTGTTATGTGAAGGGTCAATAAAAGATGTGCTTCAGGAACACCTCCACCTTAACACCCAGCTATACCACTCCTAGGAATATAGCTGAAAGATGCTCCACCTACAAGGGCATTTACTTACCTATGTTCATAGCAGTTTTATTCATAATAACCAGAAACTGGAAATAACCTAGATGCCCCTCAACTGAAGAATGGCTAAAGAAACAGTGGTACATGAAGGAGAGATACACTTATTTTGGTTGTGATCCCAAGTGTGGGACGGGGAACAGTCTTGTGAGAGAACAGGTGATGTTAATCCACTAGAAGACAAACCACCTCGTGCGGGAGCTTGATTGTTGCCAACTGAAAAGATCCGTGAACAGACTCTGAGAGGAAATATATAAATGAGCCCCAAACTGGAGGCAGGTAAGTGAAGACTTTCACTGGACATGCCCCTTGGCCTAGGGTCCAATTATAAGTGGGTATATACCATTTGAGTCTTTCTGCTTCTGGGTTAACTCACTCATTATGATCCTTTCTAGTTCCATCCATTTATCTACAAATTTCGGGAATTCCCTTTTTAAAATAGCTGAGTAGTATGGAAAGTGGAACAGATGTGAGGACATCCTATTGGGACTCTAGATGAGAGAGGTATGGGAGAATGAGGAAATAGAAGGATCTAGAGGGTTTTAGAAACCTACAAGAAGAACATTATGATGGGTGGATCTGGGTCCAGGGGTTCTGCTCAGACTATGGCGTTAACCAAGGACAATACGTGCAGTAAATATCGAACCCCTACCCAGATCTAGCCAATGGACAGGACATTCTCCACAGTTGAATGGAGAGTGGGGACTGACTTTCACACAAACTCTGATGCCCCATATTTGACCATGTCCCCTTGATGGGGAGGCCCCGTGGCACGCACAGAAAGGATAACAGGCTATCAAGAAAAGACTTGATACTCTATGATCATATAGAGGGGGAAGAGATCCCCCTCAGCCACAGACATAGAGGAGGGGAATAGGGTGAAAGCTGGAGGGAGGGAGGAATGGGAGGATACAAGGGATGGGATAACAATTGAGATGTAATATGAATAAATTAAAAATATATAATAATAAAACAACTGGAGGCAGGCCTTTAGGAGACTTGGGATAGTTTTGGCTGTTCATTGCTCCACTTTGAGATGGTCCTAGAGAGAACCACTCAAGGGAGGGCTTCGGAGCTCCAGGCTCCTGCTGAGGTTCCAGGTTCTGGTTGCTCCAGGTTCCAGCAGAAGAAATCCTGCTGATTATGCCAGGAGAATTGTTCCTTGGAACTGATATCCTTATGGTTTCCTTATTGTATTCTTTAATCTTCTTTTCCTATTGTTTAGGTTAGTCAGGTTATAAGTGAGGTACTTTTGGTAAATAAGTTCATAATAAAATATATTTGTTAAGAAAATTGAGCCTACAGGTACATCTAGACAATGGAATACTACTCAGCTATCAAAACCAAGAAAATAATAAAGTTTCAGGTAAATGGATGGATCTGGAAAAGATCATCCTGAATGAAGTAACCCAGACCCAGAAGGACACTCATGGTATATACTCACTTATAAGTGGATATTAGTCATATAATACAGGATCACCATATTATAATCTCAGACCAAAAGAAGCTAAGTAACAAGGAGGACCCCAGGGAGGATTCTTAATTCTCATTCAGAAGAGCAAATAGAACAAATACCAGAAGCAGTTAGAGAGAACAGGACGGGAGCCTACCATAGAGGTCCTCTGAAAGACTCCACTCAGCAGGGGGTCAAAGTAGAAGCCAAGTCTTACAACTAAACTTTGGGCAGAACAAGGGAGTCCAATGGAAGAGTGGAGGGATAGAAGGACTGAAAGAGGACAGGAACTCCACAAGAAGACCAACAACAAAGCTACCCCTGGGCCCACGGGGTGCTGCAGAGAAAGATGCACCAACCAAGGACCATGCATGGAGAGGGACTAGGCCCCCGAGTCAGATGTAGCTGATAGGCAGCTCAGTCTCCAAAGGGGAGCAGGACTCTGTTGCCTGCCCTTTGATCACTTCCCCTTGGTGGGGTGCCTTACCATGCCATAGAGGAAGAGGATGCAAGCAGTCCTGAGGAGACTTGGTAGGCTGGGGCCAGTTGGTAAGGGGGGAGGGCTCCTCCTTTCTGAGGAATGTAGTGGAAATAGGGAGAACAGGACTGGGAGGAGATGAGGGAGGGGGCTATGATTGGGATGTAAAGTGAATACATTAAAAAAAAGATGTGCTTGGGGTGTTAGTTATGAATTGTCTGATATGCATTTGAAAATTATGCTTCAGCAAGCATTTTAGGAACTGGCAGGCCAGTGCCTCAAGGGCCGGTGAAGTCCCAGATCTGCAACATCAGGAAACAAAAATGAAATGACAGGACAGTGCAGTCTCCTCTGCTTCCCCACTCAGCCACTATTCATGACTCCTCCGCACATACACTGCAGCTCTTGTCTCCTGTCATGAGCCCCAGAGAGCACTTTGCTGTTCAGACTTCCCAGGACTAGAGTAGACCCACCTGCATAACGTTTTTTCCGAGATACTCAAAGTGAATTGGTTACTAACTTTAGTTACACCCTCACTATCCCTTTGGCCATGTGTGCAGTCACAGTGTAGTATCTCAGCACAACCATAGTGCAGGGTCCTAAGGTTGGACATTCTGGTGAATCAGCCTGGAGTTCTACCAGACAAGTAAGAGAACGAAGTCACGTTTGCTCATTCTGACTGAATGGTTACAAAAAGACATAAGATCACAGAGAAAAATAAGAATTACTCAACGATTTTATTCCTATTAATAATCTTCATCTGCAGTTTTTGTCATCCATGCTATTTTCACAGCTAAATAATGTGCTCATAGCTGTACATTCTTTTTTAATTTCATAAAAATTCCCCATGACATTCTCTCTGCAGTTATAATTGCCAGCAGCTGCATGGTGAGCTAGAATTGATCCTTTAATATTGGCAGCGTGAGCGATTTCAAAGCTCTGCTAAGATTTGTGATTATTTTCTTGGGAGATTTTGCTAGAAATGGTTACAGGCATTCAAAATAGTTTCAATATTTGTGCCCACAAGAACAGAATGTCACCTCTCTCCTCCTCCTTCCTTGATTCCTTCCTTTCCCTTCATTTCTCCATCCCTATATTTCTTCTTCCCCCTTCAGTATCTCAGTCTTAGGTAGAATAATATGAAGGTGAAATGTGGCCTGGTTATTATTACTATCATCATCATCATCATCATCATTATTATTTTATTATTATTATTATTAACTTTATACAGACTAACATTATCTGAGAAGAGAAACCTTGAAAAAATGCCTCCATAAGATTGCCTATAGGGGGTTGTCCCCTGAAAGTCTTCACCAAAAGGATTGGGATAGATGCAGGACCTCCTAGTGGGACTCTAGGTGAAAGAAGTATGGGAGAATTGGGAAATAGAAGGATGCAGAGGGTTCTAGAAACCTACAAGAAGAATATCATGATGGGTGGTTCTAGACCCAGAGGGTTCTGATCAAGCTACTGCACCAACCAAAGACAATACATGCAGTAAATATTGAACCCCTACTCAGATCTAGCCAAGGGATAGGACAGTCTCCACAGTCATGTGGAGAGTGGGGACTGACTCTGACATGAACTCTGGGGCCCCATATTTAACCACTTCCTCTTGGTGGGGAGGCCTGGCAGCACTCAGAGAAAGAACAGGCAGGGTTACCAAGATGAGACTTAATAGGCTGTAACCATATAGTGGGGGAGGAGGTCCCCTTCTGTCACAGACCTAGGTGAGGGGAATAGGGTGAAAGATGGAGGGAGGGAGGAACAGGAGGAGATAAGCAAGGGGATAAAAAATTGAGATGTAATCTGAATAAAGTAATAAAAAAAAGAAAAAAAAAGATTGCCTGTAGGTAAGCATGTGGAGACATTTTCTTAAGGAATGATTTGTGGGAGAGTTTATCTCACTGTAGATGGTGTTAACCTTGGGCAGGTGGTCCTGAGTGTTACAGGAAAGCAGGGTGAGAAAGCCACAAGGAGCAATCCAGTAAGCAGCACGCCTCTACGGCCTCTGCTTCAGTTCCTACCTCTAGGTTCCTGCTTGAGCTCCTGCCCTGACTTTTCTCCAAGATGGACTCTAAACTATTATCTGAAATAAACCTTTTCATTCCCTAGTTGGTTTTGGTCATGGACTTTTATCCCAGCAACAGAATCCAAACTAATGCAGGAAATATTCCAACCTTTCCTTCTTTTTCTATAAGAAACTTATTTTCTAAAAATTGTCCTGGCTTCATTTCTGTTGCTTTCACAAACACTGACAAAGATCAACACAGATGAGGAAAGGGGTTTATTTGCTTTACAATTCCAGGGGGGATGTCATGGATACTATGGCAGGGACTCAAGAAACTGGTCATATCACATCCAGGTCAAGAGCAAAGAGAGAATATACACACGCTTGCTTGCTAGCTGCTAGCTTTCTCTGGACTCCCTGAATAGGGAATAGTGCCACCCATGGTGGTTGAGTCTTTCATTCTACCTCAATTAAGACAATCCCTCACAGACAGAACCCCAGGCCAACCTGATGCAGGAGTCTGGTTCAAGCTCTCTTCCCAGATTTTTCTAAGCTCTGTCTAGTGGACATTTGAAACTAACCACCACAGCCATTTATGTGAATCTCAGTTGCAATGAAGCCTACCAGATTGATTACTTATCAAAACATTGGGATTTTGTTGGCAAGAGTACACTGAATAGCGGGTTACCTAGAATTCCACTCACCTGAGCACAGTGTTCCCTTCTAACCTCTGCACACCCTGGGTGTGGCGACGAGACCTCTGCAAGCCTGCTCTGTAATCACTGTGCCCACTTAGGTTCAATCACATTTCTCCATTTGCTCTCCATTAGCTTGCTGTTTTCCAGATGCACCTTGGAAGAATTAGGAACGCCTTACCTGTGTAGGTTACAGGCTCAGAACTTTTCTGCTTGCCCCACCCTGGAAGCACTTGGTTATGGGCAGAGTCTTGTCTTCAAGACAGAGATTTACCCCACATGACACATTCCAATGTTTACTCCCAGCTATTTTGGAAACTGGGATATAGTTGGTAGACTCCTTGAATCAGGGGTGGCTAATTGGCAGACAGACTCCCATGTAATGATGCATGGAGTGAACTAGCACACATGGGCTCTGATCAAGGCATGAGGATCCTGAAAGCACAATTCTCATTGCTGCTGGAGTTAGGGTGATTCGGTACTTAAGTTGGCTTTAATGTCTGAAAAGGGAACTTGCTATTTATCTATGGCAAATAACAAACGGGAAATGAGGTTTTATTAATTACTAGAATGTTGCTAATCTTTGTATTCCCTGAAGACTATGCCGGGAGATGAGCACTGGGCTCCTATAGAGTATGAAGGTTGAGCCCTAATATGCAACTCTCCATGTGGATCAGCCTGAGACACTGCAGAGAAAGATATTAGGAAATGCTCTTGCTGCACAGAAGGCATCTTTGTCAAGCCTTGTCTTGTACTGAGGCCACTGTGCACAGCTAGAGATGGAACTGTGGTCCAAGCCTAAGACATTAGTAATAACAGCTAGCAATTTCATTTATTGATTAATTAATTCATCAGTGCTTCAATGATCAACTGTTTGCGTGTGTCTGTTCCAGGAGTTTCCATGGCTCAACACTGCCGGTCTTCTCAGTGAGACATAGTGCTTTGGATGCACCCATTTTGTCCAAACAACAGTGATTTTTCATTTCTAATAGGCCTTTGGCCTCATTAATGTTTTAGAATCATTGGCAGTTCTCTTTAAGGTTCAAATCACTATTTATGCTAAAACTGATCACAGTTCTAACACAGAGGGACAAAGTGACCATCAACTTCATTGACTTACTTTAAATTATGCTCCAGCAAATTAATTTGGCTTCAAGTTTGAGGAAACAGTAATGAAAATCTCTTTATTTCTTGCCCGAACAGGAGTCAGTTGGGACTCAGGAAGCTGCAGACCAAATGTCTATTTCTAGGACGCTCTGGGGTTGGAATGGTGCAATTAGATCTAAAAGCCCACACTGCTCACTTCTATTCTCCCGCCTTCCTTTCTGCTCACATCATCCTGAGAATAAACCTTCCTCTATCCAGAAGCCTCTTCCAGCTGATACAGGATGGAGGGGTCACGTGTTCTACACAGGTGGAATACCCTGTCAGGTGAGTAGGGCGTTCTCAGGGACACAGGCCTATAATGCTCCATAGTTCACCTGAGAGAAGCCACTTCCCCTGCCTCCTGTGGACAGAGTAGGGGGTAGGCAAACCTCAGAGGGATTTTCCCTGGATCTCCTGTTTTTGCAAATACAAATTCTAGGCCTGAGAAGGTCTAAGGAGCCAGCTGGTCACTTTGTATATTTTAGAAAGCACTTTGGGCAGCTTTTGCCACACACAAGCGTTCCCCAACTCTGAGTTAGCTCATCCGGTCTGTGAGTCTGGTTTTCTCTTTCCTCTTCTCCTTTAGCCTCGTGGCTGCATTTTATTCCTTACTGACCCCATGAGCACATGTAGTGGGATTTATATGACAACTCTGCTTTAAACAGTTCTCAATATCAATGGGTTACAACAATGCAACCTATCAAAGATAGAGCTGAGAAGGGGCAGGAGAGGAAGCAGGCAAGGGCTCCCCTCGCTCCGCTTCCTCATTCCAGTAGCTGTCCTCTGGCTCTGGGGTCAGAACTGAGTTTGAATAGTCACTGTAGATACATGACTGGGGAAAAAAAAACCAACAGAAATTCAGGTGATGTCATGGAGAAGGGAATATGCAAAAAGATTCCAAGGGCTGAGACACATTTTGAGTGTGGTGGTCTAAGCAGTTCATGAAGGACAAGGGCCAGATGTTGGCTGGAATGTGGGCTTGTGTGTTTATGGATATGTCTTTCTGTAGATGAGAGGAAATTGAGGTTGCTTGTTGTGTCAAGCAAAGGGTTCCAGGAATGAAGGGGATGAGGAATCTCAAAAGAGAAGGACCCTTGACTTGGGTGAAGATGTTAGTTTGTGGGTTAGGGAAAGCTGAAGAACTTTCTGGATAAACGAGGGAGGGAAAGCATATTAGCATCTGAGAGGTAGGGAGCAACAATGTGGGGTACAAGGAGAGTGACAGGTTATGGAGAAGGGGATGTTGGCAGGAGAGGGAGTGATGTCCTTGAGATGGGGAAGCATGCTAGACTTGGGACCCTACTTTGCACATCTCTGCCTTTCCCCATCAGTGCTAGTGTAGCCACTGAGCATGGGGCATCTAGACACTACTGAGAAGATGGCGAGCATGCTGGATTTCAGCAGTCATGATAAACAGGCCTCTGGTCCAGACTGGGAAAGGATGTTGAGTCTAACGTGGTTCATTCAGGGTCACAGGCAGTCATCAGCAGGAAGGCCAGGGTTCAGATAGCCACCCCAAGGGAGGGGTCCGCCACTCAGCATGGAGCACCCACCACAACCCATTTCTCCTCATCTCTTAGCATCTTCCTCAGATCTCACTATATAACTTTGGGGATTTGACCTAAGGTTGAAAAATCTCTGAAATCTGAAATTAAGACCTTCAAGATGGAGATAACAGTACATGCATGGAGGACACAGACTTCCCCTGCCTTCCTGTCTCGTTTCCCTTTGTATACACCTCCCTTTCCACCTCTGTTGCTTCTACCATGGCTTCAAAGCCCACTTCATTGTGCCTTTCCAAGCCTTTGTTAAAAATTTTTTTTAGCACCGACTTACGTTTTCTGGGTTAAAATCGACAGTAATTATAGATGTTGAGTGAGACCAGTGAAGAGAAGATTGAGCTATGGAAGGGCCAGGTCAGGGAAGCTGCATCTCCCACAGAGCGGCACAGGAGACGCCTCCAACCCATCCTGGGATCTTGGATGTGTGGTTGGCTGTAATCATTCATGTCACGCACGCTCAGGCTCTGCCCCACGGTGACTGTGAGCAGAGTGTGAACTGCAGGGTGAGATTTACCTCAAAGTCAGGAGAGGACACGCACCTTAGTATTCACTTCAAAAATCTTAGTGAAGCAGCAGCTTTGACCTGAGTGACTCCATTTTGAGTTTAAGTGCCAAGAGAGACTGATGCTGCGTCTTGTCTCTGTGAGTAAACAGCCGCCATCTGCCACCAGAGCACGAGATACAGACTGATAGTCGATTTGTACCAATAAATAGCAACACCTGAAAATATATCAAATCCTATCAGAAACACCAGACAAATGGGCTTCTCAGTTGCGGCAGGTGTGGCCCCTAGACCTAGGATGACAGAAGAAGGATTTCTTCAAGTAAGGGTGTGGCAGAGCCTCATCCAGGAAGATTTCCACGGGAGATTCCTTCCTCCTCTGCTCCCGGGCTCCAGTTAAAATTCAATCTCTCTTACCTGTGACAACCAGCTGACGCTGACTTTAACCCACCCACAACACAGTCTGTTACAGGGACCTGCATCCTACAGACCTGTGATCCCTAAGACTTCTTACCTAGCCCCTAGCAGGCCTTTCTCTCTGCCTGTGTCAGCTCAGTGGCTCTAAACTCTGAACCCCCATTAACCATTTCTTAGCCATTCTGTAATTGTGTGAGATGTAATGTATGATCTGGAACAAAAGACATTTTGATTGCCAATTGGGCAAGCTATTGGCAAAAGTCAGAACAAGTTGGCAGATTGCAGCTAGTGGATTTGCTGTAACTTGTGGATTTGCTGCTTAGAAAATTCTACTATGGAAACATATCCATGTCTATTTCTTTTTGAAAATTATTTTATTATTGTATGTGAGTGTGCACATGTGTATGATGTGAGTGTGGGTGTATGCATGCCACAGTTTGTGGAAGGTAGAAGGCAGCTTTGTGGAATCAGTCTTCTATCTTTATATGAATTCAGGGGATTGAAATCAAGTCAGTAGGCTTACAGGGCTAATGTCTCTACCCATTGGCCATTTTGCTGCTTCCTGGCCATTTATATCTTTGACACAAGTTCACCACAAGGCCTAATAAGTAAAGCAGGTCTGGGACAGACACTTGGGTAGAATGTGTCTGGTGTACTTTTGGGGCTTTTCTTAGTGGATGCCCTCGACACTTGCCCACCTGGCTTGGATTTTCTTCCCATCAGCTCCACCCAAGCTGATGCTGGGAGCCAAGTACATTCATAGTAGCTAAGGGTATCTTTTACCATCCTTGAGGGAGGGCTTGCCTCTGAGGATCTGTGCACACAGCATCCATCATTGTTGCTTCCAGGCCTTCTACCACAGTGCAGAAACTGCCAAGAAAAACCTTGAAACATGAGTGGGCCATGTCTCCTGCCTTCCTCACTTCAGTCCTTTCAAACACCAGAAATGATGCTGCATGAAGCTGAGTGGAGTCACATAGATACTGCGAGAGAGCTAGGAAGTCAATATTCTGATCTTTTATGACCAGGACATGAAGGAAGAAAGAAACTAAAACAATCTTAGTGCATCTTTTATCACATTGAAACATACCTTATAGTTAAATGTGGTGGCTCACATGTGTAGTCCCAGCACTTAAGAGGCCAATTATTCTGGGTTACTTAGCACTAGGACAGCCCATGTATGAAACCTTGTAGCACTCTCCTCATGCCCAGAGGGACCAGTAGTTAGTGCTTGGTGTGTGAGCATCTGACTTGGATCTGGTGAAAAATCAGACACACGGCGAGTGCCTGGAATCCCAGTACTTGGGATATAGAGACAGGGGAATAACTTGGGCTAGTTGGCCAGCCAGGTGAGCCAACCAGTGAACTCTAGACTCAGAAATGCTGTGTTACAGAATATGGTGCTGGGTATGGGGGAAGAGGCCATTAGTCCCACCACTTGGGAGGCAGAGGCAACTGGATCTCCATGAAGGTCAGTGTGGGGCACACAGTGAGTACCAAGGCAGCCAGGGCTACCTTGTTTGTTTCACAAACAAACAAACATCCCCAAACAGACCTAAAATGAAACCAGTTCCAGTGCCCCCCTCCCAAACAACAAAGTAGAGAGAAAGACTGATGAAGATACATGATGCTGACTTCTAACCTCCACACCTGTGTGTATGCACATGATCATCTACTTGCTCAATTGAACAAACAGTATTATTTATGTACAATATATAATTCATATTCACATAATAAAATAAATATTCATGAGAGTACTCCATAGGTACACATGCAGTACATATAAGCACAGTGTAGCTTTACAACTGTTACCTTATAAAATGCCGCTCTATATCATAATAAAAGTACCTCTAGGAGGTTAAATCTCTACTGGCTTTGAAGGATTCTAAGTAAGTCGTGGAACTTTCTTTCCCTTCATGAAATCATGTGCTGAGGTCACAGTGGATGCCAAGTCTGGATTCTCTTAAACATGCAGCACCCAGGAGATCTTGTGAAGGTCAGCATTGCCAGCCTCCACATCTATCTCCCCACTGAGTGGCTGTGTGACCTTGGGAGGTAACGTGGCCATCCCATTGTGTGTGAAATGTCTGTCAGGACTGTTGTGAAGAGCCCAAGAGTTAACATGCCTGAGCAGTGTTTGTCAAAGTCTGCTCTGCCAGTTGCCAGGCATAGATGATACCATGTTTTTACCTGTTGAGGGTCTCCTGTCTGTGCCCTTGGGTAGCTCTGCGTGGAGTGTCTGCTTCCTTAAGATGCATCTCTGCTTTACACCCTGGCTGGCTATGGGTCATGTGATGAGGTGTACTGTTTGACTTCATAGCCATAGATTGGGAATATCGTGGAATAACATGCTTTGGAAAGCTCTTATATATTCTTATGTGGGGAAGTGTTCTTTCTGTTGGGGTCTATTAGAAGCTATTGCAATTGGGACAATTTAGGAAATAAAACATCAAGTATAGGCGTGGCCTCTTTTGGAATAGGACCACTCATAAAGGAGGCGGTGAGCACTGGGCGTGCTCAAGGCCCTTTCTTTATAGGCTCTGCATCTTTCTGACCTGAAAGGTTGGACTGGTCTTGGAGGTTACAAGATGAAGTATCTGTTTAACTGGCAATACAATTTAGAGCAATTTAGTAGGATCAATTCTTGCTGCTGCTGGTTCTTCTTTTATTTTCTTTCCCAAAATAAAATAATATATACAGCTGGCTTTGTAGCCATCTGTTCGGGGCCAGTTTATCTGCAGAAGAGCTAATTAAGGGAAAAAGGATCTGTCATCTTAAGGAATGCTGACAACTCCTATGGCTCTCAAGGGAGCAGCGTCTTGTTAGAAAAATAGTCTTGTTTCGTTGTTTGTATTGTTGTTTCCTTGATGTCTAATTTATAGTTGTTCTGATGTGCAATCAGCGTAGATGCCTGGTTTCAAATAGAGTGTGCAGTTTCTTCAGAGGGTCAGATTTTCAATTTTTATAAGCGCTCTCTTATTGCTGTGGCCTACTTTTCTTTCTTAGTATACTTTAATTAGTTAGTTAGTTGATTAACTTTTTGTGTGTATTTGCACGTGTGTACATTTGAACATGTGTGCCACAGAATGTGCATGTGGGTCAGAAGACCATTTGGAGGGTTGGTTGTCTCCTGTGAGCCTGTGCGATATGTGAATTGGAGTCGTTGCCAAGCCAGATTGCTGGGCTCTGTCCACTGAGCCATCTTGCTGCCTCTATTGTGACCTACTTTGTTATTTTTTATGTTGTCGGTTATACACACATATGTGATTGCACTTAACATAAAATTAACCATTAAAACCTTGTTCAAGTGTGCAGATCACTGGCATTAAAACCAGCAGGGATGGATACATTTTTCTACAACATGAATGCTACATTTTTGCAGAACACAGTGCGCTCCTCTGCTAATTTCTGGTGGGGCTAGTCAAGTCAAATTTCTAATGAATACACCATTTTACCATTTCATGGGCCTCCTGTCTCTATAGTCATCAAACATCTGAGAGAACAGGGTCTGGCATGTTGGTTTTGCAGAACAGTAGTGAAAGACATGGGCAGGTTTGTGAGTTTTGGTCCCATTTTTTCCCCCCTTTGGTGTCTGAAGTCCTCTTGAGATGCGGAACTCTTGCCAGCAGCTCATGTGTGTTCAGGGTGACAATGAGGCTGACAAGAGGCCCTGTTCTTTAAGACCAATTGTTTCCTTTTGATACAAGTGTAGTTAAATTATAATCTCCTTGGTTCCAGAGGGAGCGTCTAACAAAAGCCGTGGGAGACCATCTCCATATTTCATCAGTAAAAAGCCTCCTAGACGAGCAGCGTCCTCCTTCAGCCTACGGAGTTTGGAATGGACCCTCTATACTTTGGACCCTCTATACTTTAACATCTCAGTTGCTTAAAAGTAGTTAACCTTGCTTGTTCCAGTAAATTCACTTAACCAGATGGCAACTAATATTTAGACACAGCTTATACTCTCCTATGTTAAGTTCCTGTAAGAGTGGAACCATCATCTTACTAGAAATGCTTTCTTCCCAGAAATAGTGACCCACTTAGTGACATGTCAATGTTTATTAAGTATATGACCATAATACAATAATGTAATTTTTAAGAATAAATTTTGTAATAGAAAAGCTAAGAGAGATAGTTTTTCTTCTTGGAGAACACATTTCTGGGGCAGAGTCATCGGTATTGGTATACATAGTTATGTATACCATAACCTCTGGAAGAAATTGTTCAAGGTTTGCCAAAGTCTGCAGGAGGCAATGTTGGTGAGCAACTGTTGGGTTATGAATTTGCCCAATATGCAAAGCTTCATATGGACTTTAATAAAGGGATACACTATAAAAAGAAGAAAGGCATGTGAGATCGTTATTAACTCATGTTGGCGTTTGCTGTGGGAGTCTGCCTCGTTCATGGCTTTGTTTCAGTGGTCTCACTCATCCACAGTCAGCAAGAAGCAAGGCGAGGACCATGCATTAAGGCATTTGGAGGGAGGGCGAAGGAAGAGAAAGAGAATAGTCTTACCGGTACTGTGTGTGTGTATGCACTAAGAAAACATAACATACATAAGGGTTGGCTTTTTTCACTGTTGTAATGAATTACTGCCCTCACACTATCACCCTGACAAAGTCTTCTTCTTTAATTACTCTGTTGGGTATTTTGTTGTGTGACAAGATAAATCACGAATACAAAGAGGAACCAATGTGTTTCTTAACTTCTTCTCCCTACCACCAGGGAGAATTAACATGAGGTATGGGCTTATGAAAACACATTTTAGGCTTAGGGGCTTAGCGATAATTTGGAAAACATAGGGAGGAAGAAAAGGAACAAAGAAGAACAGGGTGGTAGAGACTTGTCAGACCTGGATGGGACCAAGGAAAGGTAAAGACGGGCAGGCTGTGCCACTGTAGATTGCTCACAGTGGGATGTCAACCACTGCGATGCTCAGCTTAAGCATGTCCTCTTCTATGTCACCTCCTTGGGCTATGTAAGCTCCTTCTTTGGCTGGTTCCTATTCCTAAGCCTTGTCCAGTGCCAGGCTTAGACATGGACTGAACCCAGTCAAACTTTGCTTCTGGCTCTATTGGAGCAGGTACCACAAACTATAGCAGGCATTTTCTTCAGAAACATATATATTATCGGTTGAAAATACTAAACAAGAATGACCATCACAGCTCAGCATCACGGTCCTGCTCGCCACAGTGTCTGTCTCCCCATGGGTCACTGGGTACTGCAGTTCCCTGCTGTTGTCCAGCAGGAGAGGGAGCACTGACCCTCTTGTTTGTAACAAAGGAAGGCATCCACATTTATAATCAGAAGTAGGGGTTCTCTTGCATACGACATCATGTATAAAACATTGTTAGCTAGGCATGGTTCCTTACTAGGAACTGAAAACTAAAACCAATGAGATTTTTATCTTTCAGGGTGGTCATTGGTGGTTTTTTTTATTCATCTTAGTGTTTTTGTTTGCTTGTTTGTTTATTTGTTTGTTTTAAGAGACAGGGTCTCTTATGTGGTGCTGGCTGTCCTGGAACTCACTATATTTAGATCAGGCTGGCCTTGAACTTATATAGAGATCTGCCTGCTTCTGCCTACTGAATACTGGGATTAAAGCATATAAAACATCACCATTCCTGGTTGCGTTATTTTTATCATGCTATGTATATCTCTTTATAAGTAAAGCTGATGATACTTTATAAAGTAATTTAATTCAGATATATAGATCCATAGAAATAATACATAATACATTTTATGTAATTACTATGTTTCATCTCTTAGAATAAATATTAGGTTTTCATCTTTCTATATACTAAAATATCTGATGTACCTAAAATATCACTTATTGGCTATAGTCAACTTCTCTACTTTAATGTTAATTTGTCTTTATTATAAAATACTATAATAAAAATATTTCCATTTAGATAGGTTGTAGCATTTGACGTCCATCTATAATGAGTGAGAGTCTATTTGATTTCTAGTATGAAAGGCAACCTCTGGAGTTCTAAAATATCATTCTAAACCATGAGCTGAAGGAAATCAGCAACGCATGCCACCTCAGCATCAGAGCGATGGACTAACCCATGAGCTGAAGGAAATCAGCAATGTGTGCCGCCTGAGCATCAGAGCGACAGGGCCTGCAGGCATCACTCAGCACTGCTAGGCAGTCTCCATACTTGGTCATAATGTGCAGAGTTTGTTTTCTTTAAAAATTTCATTTATTCTAATTTTGATAACCCATTGACTCCAATTTGTGCTATCTGTGAACTCCTGGTTGTGTGCCCATCAACTGTGGTTGACTGACCAGGAGACAAACCTCTAAGGGAAACCGAGTCTACTCCCCAGAAGCGATTTACATCCCACAGGTACTTGGTTAGGGTCGGGAGGCCTTGAACAGAAGCCTTGTTAGTCTCCCAGAAAGAGAGTGTGCAGACCACACTGTCCACCTGCATGGGCCGCAGTGGAGCCTTTGTCCACCCCCATCTGGATGGCATGATGGTGACAAGATGACTTCTGGGACTGAGATTCCAAATGAAACGTGCAGTGGCGGTGGTGGTACTTGACCCAGAAGGCAGAGATGCAGGCGAAGTGAGCATGACAGCTGAGGTTTCAGCTGGATCTCAGCTTGGAAAACAGAGCTCTTGCAGCATTATGAGGTCTGGTGTAGGAAGATCTGTGGGTGGGACCATATGGAAAGGTGAGCTGCAGGGGTTGAGTTGGACATGAGCACTTAAGAGTGCAATACTGGGGAGGCAGTCACAACCTAAGCTTATGGGAAGGTCCGAATCACCTTGGAGAGTATGATAAGAGAGGCCACTGAGACCTGCAGAGCCATGCTTGACTGTGGAGTCATTCAATTGCTTAGCAGAGGGTTGGGCTGCTGGGAATCAATGGACCTATGGCCAGGAATAGGAGCCAGGTGTAGATCAGTGTGTTAACGAGAACCATCCGTCTTCATGCATGAGTGCCACCACCCCATTGAGCTAGATATTCCTCTGGGATTTCCAGCTCTCATTAACTAACTCGAACCTAGAACCCCATAGAATTCTGTAAAATACAACTTCCTGCTTACATGGGGACATGATCCCTCAGATGGTTAACACATAAGGAATCATCTGGGTCCTGGTATGATTCTTGGGGAGGCATGCTATTGGAGCCATTCAATTATCTCCTGGCTTGATCAGATTAAATATTAAAATGGCCACTCAGGATCGGGTTTGTATATGAAGTGAGTGATAGAGTAAGTCATGATATTAGGGTGGCAGAGGTGATCTTTAGGCCCAAGGTCATGCTATTGGTGACCAACAGGATCCCAGGGCAGGTGTGTGTCTTCTCCTAGGTGAAGGCTGCTTAGGATGCCTTTGAAAATTAAAGAGTAGGCCATGTCTTTGTAAGTGACATTTGGGCAGAGTGTCACAGGGGACAACTATCTCCATGGATAGGAGAGGCCTTTCCCGGTGTCAGAGGCTGATGTCCAGACACAAACAAAGATACTGGGCTCTGGTGATTTGGGAGTGGGAGTCAGAGTGGGACAGAGTGGAACTTTGTCAGCTAGGACTCTGAGGTCTGTCTATGAGTGATGACTTCTTGTCCCAGCCTTCTCAGCGCAAGAGGCATGGGAGAGCTGTCTTAGACACACCACCAAGGGCTCGTGCGTGTTCATCACCATATATGCCAGTTGACGTTGCCTAGACACTCCTACATTTCTCAAAACGTTTTTTCTCTTCTCTTTTCTTCACCTCAGCTCCTCAGGTCTTTCCAGGTTGCACAGCATTCTGCTCTTCTTCCGTCTGAGGACAGTTAGAGATGAGCATGTGACTTTTTTCCAGAACACCAGAGCGGGAGACGTGCAGTGACTTCCTTGATTCCATCAGCATTCTCAGCGGCTCAGACTGTGCCTCCCGTTGCCTTTGAGATGGAATTCTGTGCCCGTGCAATGCCAGTGAAGTGTCCTTGTTAACACAAAGACTCTTTAAATTGGCAAGAGATCTGCTTTAGATTGCCACAGGAGGACAAGCCTACTTCGCTATAGAAGCCAAGCTGAAGTGTGTGGGTTCTATGGCTTGGTATGTTTGAGGGTGCTTCCCAGAAGCTGCATGTGTGGATACCGGACAGTGAACAGTTCTGTTGAGAATTTTTTCTTCTGTACCTGAAAACTCACTATCTGTGGGCAGAACTAACTAGTTAACTACTACGAAAAGCCTTTAAGGAAGTACACAGGATGGGAATGAACAAGCGTGGAGAGCAACCTTTCCCCCAACTTGTTAAAGAAATTTGTGAACAACAGGACACTTGGTAAACATGAAACCAGCCCCTCAGAACCAATAGTGCTGACTTTATCCGTTTCTTCAAACAGAGACACTGCAACCTGAGAGGATTTAGTACTTCCAACTTGAATGTCATGAGATGGACTCTAAGTACAAAAACCACATCTCTTCTCCTCTCTTCCTCTCCCTTGGTTTCCAGGTGGAAGTGGCTGAGAAGAACTTACAAGCTTGAAGGAACCCAAGGGAGCATGGGGGAGATGTGCTTGCATCACGTGAAGGTGTCAGGTCCTGTGAGCTGTGCTGGAGCTATGCTTGTGTCATACTAAGGTGTTGCATCCTATGAGGGTCTGGGATTTTGACTACTTGATGTCTCTATACAGCCTGGAAAACTCAACAAGGATATAACCCTGTGCCCTCAGGGGCTCACTGAGGGTGCTAGGAGCAGGTGAGCCCCTCATCCTGTGACTTAGCACCGACTATCCAAGCAGCCATATGTCCAGGACATGAGAACTCAGCTTCCAGCAGGGGATTTTTTGTTTTTGTTCTTCCAGAATGAGGTAGGGATGAGCTGCAGATTTGTTTGTTTGTTTTTTTAATCTACAGTAGGATTTGCAGAGGTTGCCCTTGGTCTCTGGGGAGGTTTATCTTTCTCATGTGATATGCAAGGAGGCACCCTGACAAGTCCAGACAAGGTTGTTGTGGTCTTGTTTAATTTCTCCAGGCAGCTGCAGGATTAGGTCTCTTGTGGGAGAAACCACAGACAGTACTGTCGTAATTCTGTCCAGTTCAGTCCCAGAGGACACCGTCTGCAGATGTGCTGGGTAGCACTGTGAAATCGAAGAGGAGGCTGCGGAGAGCAGCACAGTGGGGAGGGGGTCTTGTTCAAGGGGCATTCAGTGCTGTCTGAAGTTACAGCAGCTTCACATTCAATTTCTCATTCTCTCTGGTTGACAGGCACATCCCAAACAGGGCGGGGCCCTGAATCTGCTCAGTGTGGTTGGCATCTCGTCAAACCCTGTGCTTCCACAATCTAATGTATTCTCCTGGTTGTTTCACAATCTCCCATGGTCCCCACTGCAGGGGTTATTCGGGGGCTAGATTCTCAGGCTCCCTGGGTATGTGAGACTAGCCAGGCTGCACAGCTGAGAGGGCCATAAGAGAGTCACAGCTGCCTCTCCATTTTATAGTAAAGACTGTGGAACGATAGCAGCCTGGTGCTGAGAACAGCACTGTGCTTAGTGGGGAACAGAACACAGATGCTCAGCGACCTTCGTGCAGAGCTGTCACATATCTATTCCTGTGGGGAGACCTCGACTCCTCAAGACCATTTCCAAACTGTACAGTCTTTTCTCTTCTGTGAGGTTGTCTTATGTGAGGACACTCACTTCGGAGTCCTGTCAGTAAATGAATGTCTCTGGGAAGGAAGGAAGGAAGGGTCAAATATCCTCTTTTGAGGAAAAAATTTCTTTTCCCCCAGTTAATAACTTCTGTGTCCACACTGCTTTTTGCTCTGATAGGAAGTGCATTATCTCCTCACACTGACACTTTGGTATCTGCCTCTTCCACTCCAGTGTCATTTGATTTGTGGTTCTCTCTGATGTGAAATAATGATGCATGTCTCGTGTTCTTAAGTGCAGTGTTGAGCCCATCACCAGCTCACACACTACAGAGCCTCTGCTTGGTGCCAGAGCAGTGTGATCATCTGTTAATTAACTCAAATTTCGGTGAGTTCAGCTGCACATATCTTCTCATCTCAGGTTCTTGAGTTATCACCCGCCAAGTGGCCATTTGATCTTTGACATAATCCTTACATATGCTAGGCAAGGCAGAAGAATGCTTTGAACAATATGGTGGAAGTGATTTGTATGAGGCCATTTCACTTCAGAATCATTTGGAGCAGATCAGGACAACTGGTCAACCTGGAAAGGATAAGACAGAGGAGATAAAGCTGGGGCACCTGCTTTTCTCCATCACTGCAGCGTTATTTGTATGGCCACATGGGACATATTATGTTCTGGGCTTGTGCTGCGATGGCCTGCTCTTCCCATTCCTTCCTGGGAGGAGTGTGATGACTCATCTCATACAAATGCCAGGAGCTTGTCTCTGCATTAAGCTAGTTTACGCTAAGTGACAAGCAGCAAGGACTGGATATTCATCAGCTCTCTTCATCTTGCAGAAAACGTATTTCTTGCCGAAGGACAGTTGCATAGGCTCCTGTGATATCATCCTAGGCTGTTTTATATATTGCTCCGATCCTGTCTTTGTTATATTCACATTATTTTAGGAGGAGTGTTAATTTAAAAATATTTCTTTTATTTTTGAAATTATAACGACATCGTTCATTCACCCTTTTCCTTTCCTCATCAGAAACTCTTCTATAAATCCCTCTTAGCTTCTTTCAAATTCATGGCCTCTTTTTTTTTATTGTTTGCTAACACACACACACACACACACACACACACTCACTCACACACTCACAAATGCATAAATATAAACTGCTTATTCTGTATAATGCTCCTTGTAGGTGTGTTTTCAGGGCTGACCGTTTGGCCTTGGATAACTGTACCCTTCCCTGGGAAGACAATTTCTCCCGCTCTCAGCATTCTTTAGTCTCCTCTAGTTTTCTGGGTGGGGTTGAAGGGTCATGACCTTTCTCTAGTCATTTGGTCCTGTCTATTGCTATTGTCTTTGCTCAGTTTATGTTTAGGCAGCCATGGTGAGACTATGGGAATAGCTTCTGGCATTCCTAGGAGACAATCTCGCAGCCAACTCCCTGATCCTTTGCTCTTTAGCCTTTCTGACCCTTCTTCCAAACTGTTCCCTGAGCCTTAGGTGCAGAAGGGTTTTGTAGATATATCCATCTAGACTGGGCTCCAGAACTCTGTATTTTGATTGATTGATTGATAGAGAGAGAGAGAGAGAGAGAGAGAGAGAGAGAGAGAGAGAGAGAGAGTGTGTGTGTGTGTGTGTGTGTTTGCTAATAGTCTCTGTCTGTTGGAAAGAGAAGTTTCCTTAATGAGGGGGTGAGGACTACACTTATCTGTGGGTATAAAGGTAAATATTTAGAATATTCTTAGGGATTATGGTGGCTTAGTAAAGAAGCAGTTTTAGATTCTCTTCCAAGACTCAGGATGCCACTAACCCTGGTTCCCAGTACCAAACATTGCTTCCCTTTTGTTGAGCAGGTCTTAAATACGATTAGAGAGCTGTTGGTTGCCAACAGGGTGTGCATGCCAAGACTGATCTGAGGGGAAGGTTCTACCACATCCTATTCCTCTAAAAAGTGTCTAATTCCATGATAATATGTGCTGTTCCCAGAGCAGGCAATGGCCAGAGAATAAAGAAGTTGTCTGCTTTTAAAGACTCATGTTGGAGGGTATGGAACCATTAAGAGTGCTTGTAGCTCTTTTAGAGGCCCTGAGTCTGACTGCCAGCACCCACACTGTGCGCCTGACAACTGCCCGGAACTCCAGCTTTGAGGGATCTGACACTCTTTCTCGGCCTCTTCAGAGACTTGGATACACATGACATTCATTATACAGACATATAAATAAATATAATAACAAATACTAAAAACCTTGGTGTTAGAAACTGAAACATGCTGTCTTACTGACCACATGATGAACTTTGTGAGATAGAGAGTGAGGATGTTTGTTTGAAGGTCCAGAATTCAGGAAAAGGCCAATTTCATATTGCTTCACCTAAGAATCTCTTGGCTTAATTTGTTAAATATTTATTTTACATGAGACTCTGTCTCAACAACGATGTTCTCAGTAGTGCTGATATGAGGGTAACGGTCATCACCGTGTACGGAATAATGTGGAATGCATCATAGGGGAGGGAATGAGATCTGGGGAAACCAATTAAATACAACACACTGTGACTGAGGTCAGGGCACTCCACCTTTACAGGAGGACAGATGGATGTGGACAGTGGGGACAGGCAGACTTTAATGCGGTACAGAGCACAGGACCTCCTAGGGGAGGCAGTGATGGAAGGTTTAGGAGCCAGCAAGTGGTCTGTTGTTTTGGGTTAAGATCTGCTCTTAGAGACTCAGGAGGGACACCAGGGTCAAGGTGCCCTCTCAGGCACCATATGTCTGCCTTAACCAGGACAGCCTTTGTCCTACGGCTTCCCTTAATCGCTATTGCTAATGCTTCCTTTTTCTGATTTTTTTTTTTTTTTTTTGCTTCAGACAGACAGGGCATTACAAGGATAGCCTGACATTTCCTCGTTGTAACACCGAGATTTCCTTCTACCCTAAAAGAGCAATTTCCGTAATAACCTCTGATTAATGATGACATGTAATTTTCATGTCATTTCATGCTAATAGGGCAGACTAGGGAGTTTTATGACATAATTTTAGATTTTTGAAAGGCCTAAACCCCCAATTCTGCCCTGTAGAAATTCTTGATATTCAATAGCAGTAACGATGACCAGGGCGACTGCTGACACGCAGCATACATTAGGTTCATATCCGCTCTGAAGCTGCCACAGCCACTTAGTGAGCGATGTAATTTTGGAAATGACCCAAGGATAGGGATTGCTGTTGCCCTCACCTGTTAGGGAGGCTGAGGCTGGGGCGCGGGGTTCACTCATCTTCCAAAGAGCTAGAACTATTGTCCGCAGAGATGGACCCTGAACCGTGGCACTTGTCCTTCGGAGCCTGTGCCTTTAGGATGGTGAGAAAGCCTTCCGGCGTCAACCTCCCACTTCCACGTTGGCCTGCGGTCAGAGCTCTGGATTGGGGAAGTGGCTGCCAAGCCATTTCGTTTTTATTAGTTTGTCAATGGTTAAAACTGACTAACGGCTGGTTCTGATGAGATGCCAGTGATGTCCGTTCCTCTAGCAGAGTAAATAAGTCTTTACAAAAGGAAATGTTGCAGTGCTTTAAACAGAAACGGACTCAGGGATTAAGCTAAGAAAACAGAGAAGAAGAATAAGAATAATACCAGGCAGGAGGTGATCCATGTAATTCTGCTGAAACGCTGAAATCAAAACATCAACTGAAATGTGGGAGGAGAGAGTGAGACTCAACATGTATTTGTGAGACCATGAAATGTGATGAAAAAGGCGACTACGAAATCCAAGTGTGGGAGAGCGCTGATGTGAGGGCACAGGAGGAAGGACCACAGCCTGCTGCTTCTGCTTGCATAGCTCCTGGGGGGTGGGAAATGGGAGAAGTCTGTTATTACTGTCCCTGCTCTAGTGTTGATTCCATAAGCGATTGCAACAGCAGTAGAATACGATATCGTCAACACAGTCTCTAGGCCAAGTCTCGGAAAAGCCCAGAAGCCCACATGAGTAGCAGTAGACTTTGCAGGTAGAAAGCAGACAGAAAATCCCTAGGCTTGGTGTGGCCCTCAGCAAGGGCTGGATGTTCCTGTGCTATTAACTCATTTTTTTCCTCCTCATTGTATCTTATTTTGGACACACAGCCTCACTGTGCAGTCCGTGCTGGCCTCATAGTCACAGAGATCTTCCTGGCCCTGCCTCCTGAGTGCTGGCGTTAAAGGTTTGTGTCCACTTTCCCCTCATTTTATAAGACTTGACTGCCTGCAGCTCCTTGTCTAGGGCTGAGGCCCCAGGAGATTTTCTCCTTCCGCATTAGCACAACTGTTGTTGCTGTCCATGTTAGGCCTGGTCTATACTGCCATGATGGCGTTTCATGGGTTCAGCATCCCTGACATTTCCAGGAGACGCAGTCTTACAGCAAACTTCCTGTTCCTCTGATCTTACAATCTTTCTGTCTCTTCTTCCACCATGATACCTGAGCCTTAGGTGCAGTTGTGTTGTTGAAACATCAGGGGGCTGGAGAGATGACTCAGAGGTTAAGATAACTGTCTGTTCTTCCAGAGGTCCTGAGTTCAATTCCTAGCAACCGCATGGTGGCTCAGGACCATCTATAATGTGATCTAATGTGCACTGTATATATAATAAATAAATAAATCTTAAAAAAACATCAGCTGTGCCCTGAAATCATATGCATACAAGTAACATTATATAAACTAGCAGGCTTTTATTTATATATCTAGGAAATACACAGACATGCATGTGCACATACACACACATACACACACACACATATTTATAAAAGAAACAGAGGCTGTGAATTGGGAAGAACTGGAGGGAAAAAAACTAGGAGAATAATGTAATTATGTTTTAATTTTAAAAAAGCATTTTAAAAAGATTTGAAGAATTTGTTGATGATATAATTATAAATATATATTCCATATGTAAATGTATGGAATATTGCAGCTGTAATGTTTTTATCCTCACTTTTTCAGTGATAGCACCTCACCCGGATGATGCATTGGAAGCAAATATAGAGACATCCACCCTCAGAGACTGCACTGTGGATGCTCCCACACTCTGGCTGCCAAGACACATCGCCAGTGTTTAGTAAATGGGCGTGCTAATGCTTAGACAAACCAACGCATTGTTTCCCAGCTTAACTCGGTGGCTACTATATACCGTCTTTTTTTTGGCCATGAAAATCAATATTTACTCAGTGTTCCAGGGTTTCTTTATTTGTGTTAACTGTGGATAGAGACTAGTAACTAACCATTAGTCACTGAATTCCTCTCAGATACACATCTTAGCAGCAGAAGAATGAGAGATAGAAGAGGCTACAAGAACAGAAAGCCCAGCAGAGAAAATAAAATAGAATGGATCAGAAACCCCTGAAGGCCAAGAGGCTGTGCAGGGGACAATAGATTCCATCCTTGCCCGTCAGAGCCTGCCCGCTCTTTTCCCCTCAAGAATAGGTGAGGATGAGGCTAGAGGCCCAACTTGTTTGGCCAGGGGTGGGTACTCTACTTTTAACTTGCAGACTTAATAGGTGGTCCCTCAGAGGTCAGTAATCAATCCACTTGCTCAGAATTTCCTTGTACTGCTCAGAAGGGATGTCAGCTACTATCTTGGTGCTGGGATTGGAAAATAAAGCAAGCCAGAAGGAGAGGGTAGTGATCCAGGGCAGGCCCCAGGGCGTAGAGCCAGAACAGCAAGTGAAGGTGGCTGCTGTGTATCTGTGTCCTGTGCATTTCAACTTTGCCTTACAGGTCGTCCTGAGACTTGGTAAGGGACAGTGCCAGGACTCATGTCTGAGAGGATGGTGCTGGGGATCGGAACCATTTGGAGTTCTGTGGGTCATAAGTATAAGCCATGCCCTGTCTTCAGATGTAGTTGCTACCACCCCAGCTTGTCCAGAAAAGGCATGCTCCCATCCCTGGGCAGCAAACATCTAAAACAAAGATGACAGGAATGCTCAGGTGATGAGACCGAACACTGGCAACCCAAGCATACCCAGATGCTCACAAAGAAGCTGGAAATAGAAATATTTTAATAAAAATGCAAGTAATAAAACAAAAGTAGAACACACAATGAACTGATTCTGTGGCCACGGCCAAACGAAGCACTGACGTTGGGCTGGGTGAGCGGAAGCTAAGGGAAGAAGCAGGAAGGAGATGTGCGCACCATGAACAGAAGACTCTATTGTGGAGGAAAGGGGAAGAAAGGAGGTGAGTGGAAGTGACAAAGCCCAGTGCCACCAAGAAGCCAAGAGACAGACAGCAGCCAATAACCTCACAGGCAACCCAACACAAAGAAGGGACAATAAGCTCAGCTCACAAGGCCTTCCACACATGACTGTGGGAACGGACATCAAGGCAGAGGGAAAACTGTGAAGTTGTCAAGAGAGGAAAAATCACATCATCTACAAATAAATTCAAAAGGCAAAGTTGTTCTCAAAATGTCAGTAGTATAAATAGATGAGTAAAGAAAATGGAATAAAATATTTTCATATTGGATGAAAAGAACTAAGTTGTCATATAAATCACTGTGATACTACTGTATAAAATATCTTAGGCATATGAAAACTCATACAGCATGTCTCCAGGAGTCATTTATGAAAAAATATTTTAGAAGACCCATGTTATTAAGAATAGATATCAAGAAGAAAGTAATGAAAAGAAAGAAACAAACAAAAAAACAAAGGAACCACAGATGAGAAGGTACTTAGGAAAGGGCACCATTGCCTAAATAAGCACTGAGTTCAAGGAGACACAAACACTCCTAACACCCTTAACTTCTGCAGCTGTGTGGAAGCCGTGCTATCCAGGGGCGGGTGACAAGACACCTGGCAGAGGTGCATGGCCTTTAAATTTCCCATTGTAGAGGAGGAGGAGGGAGGAGACATCTGCATGGCGGGCAGATAAGAACAGCACGGCTTCAGTTGCTTAGAATCCAAAATAGTAAAAGAGGACATGCATTTAGAAAAATAGTAGAAGAGTGATTGTGATGTCAAGAGGAAGACAAGAACACATAACAAGAGGAAAAATGGCCAGGGCATCACCCCCACCCTTACACAAAGGACTTCCGGTAACTAAGGAATGCTGAGAGTGGGAGAAAGCCTCAGGGATGAGTCTCCCAGTTGGTTATTCAACACTGAGTGGTCCGCTCTGAAACCATATACATATAAGCAGTACTAAATAGACAAGGCAGGTTGTATTTGCATATGTAGGCACGCTTGCACACACGTAACCATTACATGAATAGAAGCCATGATTTTGGGGAGGAGCAAAGGGAGGAGATGAGAAGGGTTGAAGGAAGGAGCGGGAACAGGGGAAGGTGATGTAATGTTTACTTATTTAAAAATATAAAGATGGAAAGTTTAAAACCTAAAATTGTGAAATTATGAAAATAAAATGTAGTGTGGGGAGTTAGTCTGCTGGGTAGAAGTGCTTGCCTGGCCAGCATGGTGACCGTGGTTCAAATCCCCAGACCCTCAGAACCTTTGTGGGGCTGGGTGTGTAGCACAGGTCAGCAATGCCGGCTGCTGCTCCGGTGAGGTGGGACGGGAGACAGGAGGGTCTCCACAGCTCGTGAGATGGCTTATACCGCCCACTGTGGTCAGGAGGCTGTGTCTCAGACACGGAGGGACAAGTGAGGGGGAACTTAAACCTGAAGGTTGTTTCCTGACCTCTACTCATCGGCATATTCCTCTGTGAAAACATTCTTTTCAGTGGCTTTTATTCAAATAGGTCATGTCCAACAAGTAACTCCCTGTGTGACTTTTGCAAATGAATGAGGCCCCCCTCCCATGGCTTTTTCATTTGCAAAACAAAGGTCTAGACTCAGATTTATTCTGTGAACCGAAGAACATAAATCTTAGAAATATTAAAGTCAGACTATTTTTTTTTAAAATCCTGTCCCGGGAAGTTTTCAGAGTATTTCAGCTTCCTGTTGCTTCTGTACTATTATCATTTAATGTAAAAACAGCATGTTTCTGTGAGAATAAAAGGTCTAACACCATGGAAAGGATGTCAGGTTGTATTGCAATTTCTCTGACTTCAGAGAGGTCTCTTCCAGAAACTTCCACACCTGGGTTCTGACACATACTTACTTAGGTGGTCGACATCTCTGCGGAAGTGAGTGCCTGGCCACCTGGCCTCGGCCTCTCGTTAGCAATGGTGACATGTTCTCACTGAGCTTCTCGACTGTGGCACATGGAGGCATGTCCCACTGGAGGCCACATTGCTAGCTGGGACCTGTGAGTATGGGACATGCACCAAATGACAATGAAGTTAATTGTAGGAGTTCCCCCTCACACTCCAAGACAAGGTGCTGGTTTGTTGAGTGCATTTTTGACACAATGGCAGATTCTATGGAAAGATGTGTGTCAGGCTTTAATGGAAAAGTAGCATTTCTGAAACCATCTTTATTCTGCCTTCCTTTCTCTTTTCTTCACTCCCTCTTCTCTCTTTTCCTTTTCCTCTGATTTCCCTTCCTTCTCTCCTTCAGTCTCTCCCTCCCTTCCTCTTTCCTTTCTTTCTTCCCCATTTTATTTCTTCTTGAACCTCAGGTAAGAAACAAACTTTAATTCATGCAAAGCAAGAGGCAATTCAGGTCCTGTTAGCCTGTATTTTCTGGAGGATGTTCATTTGTCTCCCAAGAAAAGATTTAAAAATTTGGAGCAAGGTTTATCCTAGTAGAATTCTGCTGCAAGAACTCAAGGGGCCCTTTTCAGAATAAAGAAAGAAGCTAATCTGTAAGCTGCTCCCTGGCTGACTATGGGGAGAGCTGGTGGTATTCATATGCACTTCTGTGTGGGTTGCTAACTGACTATGTGACCTTGTCCAAGTTAATCACTTTTCTTTTCTTTTTTTAAATTTAATTCACTCAGATTACAACTCAATTGTTATCCCATCACTTGTACCCTCCCGTTCCTCCCTCCCTCCCGTTTTCACCCCATTCCCCTCCCCTAGGTCTTCAGGACTGAGGGGACCTCCTCCCCTTCTTTATGGTCATAGGCTATCAAGTCTTGTCTTGGTAGCTTGCTTATTCTTTCTTTGAGTGCCACCAGGCTTCTCCACCAAGGTGAGGTCGTCAAATATTCCAAATTGCAATTTTCTCACCTGTTGAGGGTTTCCTTTCCAGAGGTGTCAGGAGGCTTAAAAGTACACGCAAGGCGCTTTGAACAGTGCTTGTCATCCACCAAGAGTTTATTAACAGGCGCCTTCTTCAGTTCTTATTATTGCACCCAGGCTTTGTCAGTGGATGTGCTCCGTGCTGTGGCAGGGATAGGAGGCCAGCACACGACAGCTAAGGATCCACACCTTTCCCAGTGATGGGCATCCCTTCTCACTTGTTACTCTAATTTCTGAGCAATATTTCAGAGTATGGGTGTGTCGGCTTAGCAGCCAAAGGGTAATCATTTTAAGTTTTTTGACTTAAAACGATGGTCTAAGATCTCAGTCTGTAGCCTAGTCCAGCTTGTAACTTATTATGTAGCTCAGTCAGCTCTTATTTCAGAGCAATTCCTCAGCCTCAGCTTCCCAAGTGTTGGGGTTCCAGGCATGAGCTCCCACGACTGGCTTTAACTTTTTATTTTAAAATATAAACACACATTAGGTTACAGGGGGAGAATCTGCAGGCTGTTCACCATTCTCCCCAAGCGTTGCATCTTTCATTGTCCTTGAATGATGTCAAGAGTAATAATTTCTTACTGGCCTCCTGTGTGTGGAGGAAGCTGCATCTTCTTCTTGCGTGTGCAGGTGCTTGTGACTGTGACCACCACAGGGAACACAAACTATTCCATTACCCAGAGGTCCCTGTGATCGTTATCTTTCTGTTCTGAGCAAACACCTGACAAGAAGCAATATTGATATTCTACCCTTGGCCCTCATAGGCTCAAGGTCATTTTTTTTTAAAAGAGAAAAGTCTTACTATGTAGCCTTGGCTGTCCTAGAAATGACCATGTAGACCAGACTATCCTCAAATTCAGAGATCCACCTGTTTCTGCCTCCTGAGTGTGGGATTAAGAACATGCGTCACATGTCTGATTTCAAGGGCATTTCCCTAAAGTTCTATAGTTTAAGCCATATTAGCCACTTCTGGGACTCACTTGTTTGTTTTTGTTTTTAATTGTGTGCTCCTCTGATCCTGCCTCCTACAGCACATAGAGTCTCTGTCTTGTGCTGGATCTGTCCTGTGCCTGAGGCTTTCCTTGCAGACATGCCACTGCACAGGCATCTCCAATGCCATGGAGTCTTCACTGTAATCCAGGTGTCACCTCCACAGCTACATGAAATGGCTTTTCAGGTTATCCATGCAGGGAATTGGACCTTGTCACAAATTGCATAGCCCCAGTGGCCTTTTAGAATCTTAAGTCTCAAGGATCCCATACGCCTTATATGTATGATGCTATCAAATTCTGCCACAAGCTCCAGGTGTTTCCCTTCTACCACAGCTAGTGAGGTTCCTGCATGTCTTCATGGCTGAATCTGGCGAGGCGTTTTCCTAGGTCATTCTTTTCAAGCAGAGGACATCCATGGGCTTCTCAGCCCAGTTTCCTTCCATGTGAGCGAATTAGCAGTCCTCCCTGAAATCTCTCTTGCTAAATAATTAGACTATTGCTTTTTAGTTAAGCCTCATTGAAGTCCCAGGAAGGAAGAGTAGAGCCAGACTGTCAGGATTGACATGAGTGGCCTTTAGTTTTCATTCCCCTCTGAAACACCGAAGACTGGAGAGTTCATGGCTTGCACTTTCATCAGCGCTGTCTTCCACACTGATGCCAAGATGGCCCATTAAGCTATGAACACATCAGCCTTGGGCTCTTCTGGCTCACAGACTCCAAACTTTTCCATATTCTTCCTGCGCATCCCTTTCAAAGGCCCATGCGCAACACGGTCAGCTCTTCATGGCAACAGCCTTATATTCCTAGATCCAATGTTTGCTATTTGTTACTTCTTTTTTTCATAGCTGTGACAAAGCACCCCACAGTGAGCAACGTTAGGAGGTACGTGTTCTGGGCCAAGGTTTGTGGTATGGCAACAGGTGAGTGCAACGGCTGGTCTCCTTGCATCCACGGCCAGGACACAGAGAAGTGGGTGCTAGTATCCAAATTATTCCCTATTGTTTTTCTTTCCTTTAGTCTTGAGGCCTTGACCCGCAGGATGGTGACATGCACACCCAGGGAGGATCTTCCCTTCACGGTTAAATTCTCTGGAAACACTCTCTCAGACAACCTAGAAGTGGGTGTCCTAGGTGACTTCAAGTTCTCAGTGAAAATTAGCATGGCAGCCACCCTCCTGCTACTCTATTGTAGTCATGTAGCACTCGCCGCCCTGTCTCACTGCCACCCTCTCTGACCTCTGAACCCTGGAGTTCTCCTGCATAAGACTATCATTTCAGGCACATGGAAACCAGAATTATTGCATGTAACCTCTGGGACTGACACGTAGTCAGCATAAGGACCATGAGTTCTGTCTACAGTAGTTCAAGAATATGTACTCTAGAGGCTTTAAGATTAAAAAAAATTTTTTTTGTTTGTTTGTTTTGAATGACGTTTGCTTGATTTCCTGAGACATGGTGGCTAGGCTGGCTGGGTATTCACAATTTAGTAGAGGCTGGTCCCAAACTTGTGATGTCCCTGCCTCAGCCTCTTAAGTGTTGGGGTTACAAGAGGTACCATCAAGTCCAGCATGGTTTTTAGTTCTGTTAGTTCCAAATGGATCACCACGGAGTCCTGGCTGATGTAGGGAGAAGTGGTACCACCAACAGTCAGGCATGGCATGCCAGCTTCCCCTGGGGATGTAGATCTATAAGCCTGGGATGTCACCTTGATGAAACATCAGATCATAAGCCATGACAAATTCATCTGCCAAATCTTTACCATTCTAGAATTTCTGCATCAGAGACAAAGGGCCCTTCTTTACAGTCCATCCATTGGGCTGCTCTCAGTTTTCTCTGTAGGGATGGGCCCTCATAGAGACCAGTGTCCTCAGAGAATGCTGTGCATTGCAGGGAATATTCCGACCCAACCAGCTTCTTCACCAGTGTGGCTTCCAGGTCCAGAAAGGCTCCATTGGAAGAGCTGAGGCACGTAGCTATTCAGCTTGTTGCAATGTCCGCAGCAGCCGGTGCACCCTGCACAGCTGGGTACTGAGATTGTAGCTTTGGAGGAGCATGAAGAGTGTTGACTGTACAAGCCAGAATAGCCTTGGTGCATTGTAGTGCTTCTTAAAAATCTACTTCATTTGTGTTTCCTTATGCCTCTACCTCCCTTTCAAGCCTGCAGCCCTAGGTAGGAGAGAAAGGTTAGAAGGGACAGAAGACATAGGTCTCTCTAGACTTAGTTCCTTGGGGCAAGTCTGATCTTCATAATCAGGACAGATATCCAGCAAACAGCAAGTGCAGCTGCCTTCTTCCTCCCTGGACTCCCTTCCTCTCAGTGCTCTGGCATTTATACCCTCTCAGACCCCTCAGAATTAAAGTATTTGCAGCTGGCAAAAATTACACCCCTCTCTGAGCCTACATGAGGCTATCATAGTGAACAGCTGTGGACAAACTAAGGCAGCCCCATATTGCACACTTGGGATTAAAACAAAAACATATTTACATAACATAATTGAGTTTTTAAAGAAAATGAAACTTCTACTACAGTGAATCCCTGCCCAGCTCATGTGACTGGGGTCAGGGAACCACTAACTAGGTTGCTACCCATAGTGGAAGTCACAACTCCTCCAGAACCTTCTTTTTTTTCTTTTTATAATGAGGTGTGTATTTAAAGATATTAAATTTATTATAATTATAATTTATTCAGACTATGTTTAAATTCACTTCGTTAATAATTGGCTAATATTGATTATAATAAATGACATTATTCCATGAATAACGGAATTTCTCTGAAAGACACACACACACACACACACACCAGAAGCTGGGTTTGAACTTGACCTTGACATAAACATTGCTCTGTTCCATGTTCTTCATCTTGCTTTTGGTTTTTGGCAGCAATATCACCCTGTCCCTGATGACCTTCCGTTGTACCCTGATATTCACACGAGATAGTAAGCAGCTAATGGGCAACTTATGATAAATCCTTTATAGCTTCTTTATGACCCAATGGGCAGAATGAATAGGACGACATTTTCATGAAGCTGCAAGTTTCCAGGTAATTATAAATCCTACTGTGAACATTTCTATTCTGTCTCATGTCTGCTTTGCAAAAGAAAAAAAAAATCAGTACAGTGTGGGATATGGGATGGCTTTCACATTTTTCTTTATATGCTTTATTTAAAATTTCTTGAATGCTCTGCTTTTGTAAGAAGCAGTCTTGTGAGTAATATAGTACGAGGTTCCTTTTCAAACTTCCTTTACGTAGAAATGCTTTATGCTCTCATCAGCATTAATCGACTCTCAGTGGCAAGAGCCATCTATTGAATGCAGAGTTGTCAGTTTCCATGGATGGGTTTAGAGTTAATTTATCTTTACTAAATAAATTCACCATGGAATGTTAAAGTATTCTTCATTCTTTATTTGTGATAATATCACTAGCCTTTTAGTTTCCAATTTAATTTCCAACGCACTGTGCACGTGTGCTTGCACACGCATGCGTGCCTTCAGTAGAATTTATTTTCAAAACTGGTTTATCCTCACAGGAGGACATAGAAGGGAGTTCAGACGCCACTCATGAGCGTGTACGTTCTACCCACTACCAGCATCACCTGACTGACCCGTCCTGGAACAGTGACAAAGCCACATTGGCGGCCATTGACAGACGGAATGAGCAATGGACACTGGGGCCACTTCAGTTGGACATTCCACAGGTTCAGACAAATGGCACACAGGATCCCTCCACTCCAGAATCTCCTGTGTACCCACTCATCCCTCGTGCCTGGCACTGCAGAGGTCTTGTTGGCTTTATGATGCCACTTGACCAGAATCCTAGTATTCATTCTCTGCTGGTTGGGTTTTTCTACTTAGTAATATGCATTAGGTTTCCTTTTGCTCTCTGTATCTCTTTTATTTCTTTCTCTTGTCTGAGCGTTCTGGCTAAGACTTTAAGGACCATATTGAGTAGGAGTGGAGAGAGTCAGCATTTCCTGTGCCCATGTTTTCAGGCAATGATTTTACTTTGTATCTGTATAATATACACTGAAATTATCCTTATGACTTCTGTATTTACAAAACATTTCTTAGAACCGGGGAGGTGGCTCAGTGAGAAAGTGTGCTTCCTCAGCAAGTATGAAGACCTGAGTTCAAGTTCCCAGCATCCACATCAAATGCTGAACATGGCTGTATGTTCCTGCAGCCCCAGCATTGGATCCTGAAAGCTTGGTGACTAGCTAGCCTATGCACCCTACAAAACATCACCAGTACCAACAAAGACAATGCAACAATGAGATCCATGTTCAGTGAGAGACTCTGTCTCAAAGCAATAAAGAAGAAGGTGATGAGGACAGCTGATGACCTACTCTGTGAGTGTACTGGTGCATGCATCTATATACTCATGTGCATGTAACACACAGTCTCACACACACACACACACACACACACACACACACACACACACACACTTACAAACTCTCTCACAAACACCCCCTCTCTCTCACATACACACTCACACACACAAACTCACTCACACACCCTCTTTCTCACACACACCTTGTCACACATACACTTATAAACTCATACACATACACACACTCACACACTTTCATTAAGTAAAATTTTTTTTGAGCTACTGTGGATGGAATGTAGGCCCTTATGATGCATTCACTGTTTCCAAATGATTCATTTTTATAAATATGAATATCATATCTTTAATATATGAGTAACAAAGTCCTCCATTTAAAAGCCACTTTTTTTTAAAATTGTTAAATTGCTTCTGTTTATCTGAGGTCCTCTTATTACTGCTGGCTTGGTGTTAGAAGTCGCTTTTGTCATTTGACAAAATCCAGCACCCATTTATGTTTAAAGTTCTGGAGAGATCGGGAATACAAGGCACTTATCTAAACATAATAAAGGCTATATACAGCAAACCAACAGCCAACATTAAATTAAATGGAGAGATACTCAAGGAAATCCCTCTAAAATCGGGAACCAGACAAGGCTGCCCTCTGTCCCCATATCTCTTCAATATAGTTCTTGAAGTTCTAGCCAGAGCAATAAGACATCAAAAGGAGATCATGGGGATCCAAATGGGAAAGGAAGAAGTCAAATTATCCCTATTTGCAGATGATATGATAGTGTACATAAGCGATCCCCAAAATTCCACCAGAGAACTCCTGCAGCTGATAAACACCTTCAGCAAATTGGCAGGATACAAAATAAACTCGAAAAAGTCAGTAGCCTTTCTGTATACAAATGACAAACAGGCAGAGGAAGAAATTAGGAAAACTACTCCCTTCACGATAGCCACAAACAATATAAAATATCTAGGAATAACTTTAACCAAGCAAGTGAAGGACTTATTCGAAAAAAACTTCAAACCTTTGAAGAAAGAGATTGAAAATGACATCAGAAGATGGAGGGATTTACCTTGTTCATGGATCGGGAGAATTAACATAGTAAAAATGGCCATCTTACCAAAAGCAATTTACAAATTCAATGCAATCCCTATCAAAATACCTACAAAATATTTTGAAGATATTGAAAGATTAATTCTCAAATTCATATGGAGAAATAAAAAACCCAGAATAGCAAAAACAATCCTATACAATAAAAGATCCTCCGGAGGAATCTCCATACCTGATCTCAAGCTGTACTACAGAGCAACAGTAATTAAAACAGCATGGTACTGGCAAAGTAATAGGCTGGTGGATCAATGGAATCGAATTGAAGACCTGGAGATGAATCCACACACATTTGCTCACTTGATTTTTGACAAAGAAGCCAAATCTATTCAATGGAAAAATGATAGCATTTTCAACAAATGGTGCTGGTCTAACTGGATGTCTACATGTAGAAAAATGCAATTAGACCCTTATTTGTCACCATGCACAAAACTCAAGTCCAAGTGGATTAAAGACCTCAACTTAAAACCAGAGACATTAACTCAGTTAGAGGAAAAAGTGGGGAAGAGCCTGGGACACATAGGCACAGGAAACAACTTCCTGAACAGTACACCCACAGCCCAGGCCTTAATGTCAATAATTAATAAATGGGACCTTATGAGGCTGAGAAGCTTCTGTAAGGCAGGAGACACTGTCAAGAGAACAAAGCGACAGCCTACTGACTGGGAAAAGATCTTCACCAACCCTTCATCTGACAAAGGTTTAATATCCAAAATATATAAAGAACTCAAGAAATTAAACACCACAAAACCAAACAACCCAATTGCAAAATGGGGCTTAGAACTAAACAGAGAATTCTCAACAGAGGAATATCAAATGGCTGAGAAACACTTAAAGAAATGCTCATCCTCGTTAGGCATCAGAGAAATGCAAATCAAAACGACACTGAGATTCCATCTTACACCCATCAGAATGGCTAAGATCAAAAACTCAAATGACACCACATGTTGGCGAGGATGTGGAGAGAGAGGAACACTCCTTCACTGCTGGTGGGAATGCAAACTAGTACAACCACTTTGGAAAGCTATCTGGCGTTTTCTCAGAAAAATGGGAATAGGGCTTCCTCAAGACCCAGCTATCCCACTCCTTGGAATATACCCAGAAAATGCCCTAACACACAACAGGGACATATGCTCAACCATGTTCATAGCTGCTTTATACACAATAGCCAGAACATGGAAACAGCCTAAATGTCCCTCAGTAGAAGAATGGACTAAGAAACTATGGTACATTTACACTATGGAGTATTACTCAGCTATTAAAAACGAGGAATTCCCGAAATTTGTGGACAAATGGATTGATCTAGAAATTATCATAATGAGTGAGTTCACCCAGAAGCAAAAAGAGACAAATGGTATATACTCACTTATATCAAAACACTAGTCCCAGGGGTATGTCCCATGAAAAACCTTACTTACCAAGAAAGTGGGTCAGAGGAGAGGACATCCTATTGAGACTTTAGGCGAGAGTAGCATGGAAGAATGGGGAAATAACAGGACCCACAGGGTCCTGGAAACCTACAAGAAGAACTTTATGACAGGCAGATCTGGGTCCTGGGGTCCTCCTCAAACTAAGGCACCAGCCAAGGAGAAATAGGCAGTAAACTTCGAACCCCTACCAAGACCTAGCCGACGAACACGATATTCTCCACTGTTGAGTGGAGAGTGAGATCTGATTCTCACGTGAACTCTGGTGCCCCTTTTCTGACCATGTCCCCTGGATGGGGAGGCCTGGTGGCACTCAGAGGAAGGATAGCAAGTTACCAAGAAGAGACTCGATAATCTTAGAGCATACATAGGGGGAAGAAGTCTCCCTCAATCACAGACATAGGGGAGGGGAGAAGGGGGGAAGTGGGAGGGAGGGAGGAATGGGAGGAAACAGGGGAAGGGCTAACAATCAAGATGTAATATGAATAAATTAATTAAAAAAAAAAGAAAAGAAAAAAACACTGTAAAAAAAAAGGAAAAAGAAAAATAACAAGGACATCTAACAATAAAAAAAAAAAAAAAAAAAAAAAGAAGTCGCTTTTGGGATCTGTGCTTCTTGTTTTTACTTGCAGGCAGTGTGACCCTTCCTTCTATGTCCTCTCCCCTCTCAGCCACGCCATCTGGTTATATCCTGTTCTCTGCCATCAGACTTCCACAGCACGCAGTCCAGACCCAGGAGCTGTCCTTAGCTTATGCTAGCTTTCTCTGATGCTTGGTCATGTAGGCCCAGATTTCATGTGCAGTAGTTTGCTGCCTCTTCCCTTCCTAGCTTCCTGCCAGCCACTGTACATTCGCAAGTGGAGTGAGTTTAACTGAGGACCTGGAGTTTGGTCCCGGAAGTCCCGCCTCCCACAGCTCTGCCACCAACCCTGCTCCTCTGTCTTCAGAGCCAGCTGGCAGCAAGCATAGGACCCTCTATCTCTCTTGGAGTGACTATTCCTTTTCTGTTCCACAGAGATGCTTTCTCTCACTTGCGCACCTCCAATCTTTTCAATAACTTGTTCTCAGTCAGCCTTTTATATTTGGTGGTGATGGGGGATTCAACACAGCACCTGTGTGAGAAGTCCACGCATTCCTTACCAAGCTCAAGGGCAAACTCAAGCACTATTTGAAAGGGCCATGCGTCGCAAAGGAGGTAAGGCAAAATGAATGACAAAATACAGAGTCCCAATGTCATACTAAATCCCTGGTTTTAGAAGATGTTTTGAAGATGGAAGATTTTTTTTTCCTGATCCCTAGCAGGAAGGAGGGAGTTTGTAGGGATTAATATGGGAGAAGTATTCTTAGAAATTCATGCATCTGGCTTGCTAACCAAGACACCACATAGTTTTGGGGGAACCTATACTGATTACTCTGAGGCCTTAGCAGGAAACTGCAATGGCTGCAGAGCAGCAGCAGGATTAAGGACTAGCCACCTAGCACGGTTTTATTAACCCATTTGTTCCAACCGTATTCACTGGCAGCAGTACCCAGAAAGAACAAAGATAGAGCAGTTACAAGGAAGTTTAAAGGACTTCTGAGGTTCATCTGGCTCTTCCATGGAGAGGACTTCTAGAAGGCTGGGCTGCTATAAAGTGTTCACTCACATCGCAGACACTGACCTGTCTAACATGTGCTGAGTTACTAGACTCCAGGAGACAGGAGAGGGCTCAGCCATCTTCCAAGGCTGTAGGTTCTTGCTCTGGCATCAGGCCCACGCATGATTGTGGTTTCTAGATTGAACCACATTTCTTAAAAATTTTAAGTCTCAATAAAAGCCTCTGTTCTTCCCTTCTCTTCATTTCTTCTTCCTTCTCCTTTATCTTCTTTTTTGTTTCTTCTCCCCTTTCTTCCTTCTTTTCTCTCTCCCTTCTTTTTGCCTTCCCTTCCCCCAACCTGCCAGCCCTGCCCCTCCCATCTTTCTCTCATCCTCTTCATCTTCTCTTTAATTTATTTCCCTTCCCTTCTTCCATTCCTTCCTTTTTCTACCCCTCTTGCAATTCCTTCTTGAAGGTAGGATTCCTTCCTGTTTACAGTTGCTTCTGTGATGAAGAATCTGAGGAGTGGTTGCTGGTCTAAATTCAGGCTCCTTGAGTCTAAAGAGCCAGTGGAAACCTCTCAGCTTCTCCCATCCCACATTCTTAGTAATTAGGCTGGCAAGGTACTCTTTGAAGAGACCCCGTAGATACCGAGATGAGGAGGCAGAGATAGACAGAACAACACTTCATTCTTCATCAACAAAACAAAACAAAACAAAACAAAACACTGCTTTCCTTAGCTGGCTCCTTGAGATCCAAGGCTTGTCCTAACATCCTTTTTAACACTTTATTCCACTGTTAGCTTCAGTTACAGGAATGAATAGTCAATGGGTGGAGAAAGAGGGCAGGATGAAGGAGTGGACACAGTCTGCAAGGGTTCACCAGTACTCATAGATGGGTCTGCAAGGGTCAACCAGTCATCACGGGTGAGTTTGCAAGGGTCTATCAGTAATCACAGGTGTGTCCAAAAGGGTCCGCCAGTAGTCACAGGTGTGTCTGCAAGGGTCCATAAGTAGTCACAGGTATATGAAAAGCTATCAACAATATTGCTGAGAAGCCAAAAGATGTGGAGTTAGGGTTCTAGCTTTCAGAACATTTGAGTCTCCACCTCTGAACTCCATTGGCTTCTGAAGGCCAGGCTGCTGACAAGTGCCTGTTTGTCAGTCCAGTGGTGTAGGGCTCCCAGCTGCCAGCACTGTATATAGATGGGGCCATGAAGTTCCCAAGGTGAAGACAGCATGACCATGGGGTTAGGCTCCACATGAGTGACAGCTGATAGGATGGCCTCAGGTCACGGGGACTGAGGACCTTCATACTCAGTGCTTCTTTGTTCTGTAGAAAACAAGTGGTTTGGGCATCTTCCCGGTAAGATGTTTGTGATGGCTAATACTGACTGTCAACTTCACAAGATCTGTAGTTGCCATGGAAACGAACCTCTGGGCATATCTGTGGTAGAATCTCTAGATTGAGTTAATTGAAACAGGAAGCCCCACCCTATGTGCGGATGGCAGTGTTTTCTACTCAGGGGTCCTGGGCTGAGTAAAAGGAGAAAGTGAGCTGATACCATTGTTCATGTCTCTTCCAGCTCTGGTGTATGTATCTACTCCAGGTACATTGCCTGGCTGTGTGCAGTGATGGCTGTGCCATTACCCAGAGTGGTAGCTTTATAGGCTAGGAGGATCACCTACCTTTCCTGTGAGCATGGACACAGGAAGGAAAATCAATTTCCTGTTGTGGTTTGAATACGTATGGCCTCCATAGACTCATGTGTGTGAATCCTTGGCCCATGTGGAGTTGCACTATTAGGAGATGTGGCCTGGTTGGAGAAAGTGTGTCACCGTGGGGGAGGGCTTGAGGTGTTCTGTGCTCAAGCTCAGTTCAGTGAGGAACACAGCCTTTTTCGGCTGCCTGCTGATCAAGATGTAGAACTCTCAGCTCCTTCTCCAGCACCATGTCTGCCTGCACACTGCCATGCTCCCCCTAACCGCCCCCCCCCCCATGCTAACAGACTAAACCTCGGAAACTGTAAGACAGCCCCAAGTAAATGTTTTCCTCATTAAGAGTTGCCTTGGTCAAGGTGTCTCTTCAGAGCAGTGCAACCCTAAGACATTGCTTGGCTTCTATTTTGGGCTAACTCCATATTTATGTGTACTCTGTGTGCCTGGTTGTGTTTACTGAGTTTATATAGCCTCTGGCCTCAGATAACCCCCTTCCTGATGGCAATATAGCACATTTGTTTTCTCTGTGAATAAATGAGATCTAAAATTACCCAGCATCTGCAATGCTTGAGTTGACACCACACTGCCTCCTCTCCCTTGTCTTGCCCAGAACAAAATTAGTTTGCCATTTCTGCTATTGATTCTGCCTTTTGAAACATCTATGGACATGATTTTTCCTAGAGAGTAAGTTCCCCACTTTGTGGCATTATATCCCAAAAGCATTTTATGGTTTTGATAGGTGTGACCGAACTCAGTCCAGCTCAGTGGGGTCCCGTGGAGTGCTTGGCTCTGAGGCTGGAGCACAGGCTGTAGAGTCCTGGGCTCTGTTAGGGCTTCCAGGACCCTGTATCAGCCCCTTCCTGCACAAACCCTTTCTGCCATCTCTAGCCATGGCATTGGTAAAGTCCTAAACCTCCTGGGCTCTCAGGAAGTCAAGGAGTTAAAATGCAGTGTGCTGGTTAGAGAGTCTCAGGATCAGGGCTTTGCTTACATACTTTAGTTGAATTTCTTTGAAACAGACAAACATTTCCGGACCCCTCAAATCAAATTGACTTTATGGTGCTTTCAAATATACGTTAAGTATTGAGCAACTGTTTAAAACATATTGAGAAAAACTGGCATTTTGTTAAGATAGTTATCTGACAAAATTAGATGTGGGTGCAGCAGTAATTGCTGAATCTAGGAGCCTTTGAGTTCCTTCCTGGCCACTGTGACTGTTGGGTCAGATCTACACACAAATATATGTGCATTTATGATTTCTGCCAGCTTTTCTCACCCTTTAAATTTTAATTTTTTGATTAATATTTATAGAACACACACATTAGTGAAGTTCAGACTGGTATCTCAGCCTTTGCCTCTCCCTGCTTTTTGTATAATTTGGGGGCTGAGAGCTCCTCTGACCTCTCTCCTAGGTCCTCAGTAGACTGTGACAGGCCATTGGGAAAGAGCCTGTGGAATGCCAGAACTTGTGATTCTAAAGCTGTTTGTATCCTACAGCCTATTCTAGATGCTAAATATTTCCCAATCACTCTTTTGAGAAATGAAGCCCACTTTCCCCTCTCCTCCTACCTAAACTGGACTTATTTAATTTCTTGACTGACAGAAAGCATTGCAATAATGTGCTAGGACATTGGTCACTATGAGTGAGTGGCTTTGTTTTCCATTCTTCCAAGATGTCCACTCTTGGGATCTTCTCTTTGAGACTCTCCCACGCTCTGAGGAATCCCTGAAACTTGCAAGGAGAGGCTCATGTATGGAACATCGAGGCTTCTGGCTAGTGGCCACCTGTTGAGTATGTGTTATATGGTACGCAGCAGTCACCCCATGAGGACAAGCTGTCTAACAGCTCACTTCACTGGTGTTGACTCCAGGTGAAGGTAACCTGGTAGAACTTCCTAAATTCACTGACCCTCAGACTAAAGTCCCTCAGAGAGTGAGTGGCCAACTTCCCAAGTTTAAGTTTTGCCATTGAAGCTGAGCTCTACTCACCATATTGTGTGATTCTGGAGGGAGAAGGAAGGGCGGCTTCAGGTTTAACAGGCCATGAGTTGCTGTGTAGAGCTCCATTCATGGGAGGAGATTGCAACCTAGGGAAGGGATAAAACATGATCAAGAGAAGACGGACAGAGTAGGAATCACGCTGCAGTGGTCAGGCTTTCAGACGTTAAAGTGGGCACTGGAGGCAGAGCCGCATGTTGGCTCCTGGAGGGTGGTTCCTGTGAGACTCCAGCTGTGACTCTTAGTAACATTTTTGGGTGATCAATTGCTGACTTACACCTTTTACCACCCAGAAGGAGTTCAGAAACAGCAAAGTGCCCTTGGGATCTCTGAAGGACAAGAACACCTCAAAGCCTCACGCTCAGATTCTACTGTGTTTGATTAGATAAGACAGCAGATAGGTGCAAGACCATGGTTCAGATGTCACAGTGATGTTGGGTTTGTATCAGTGATGGAACCCCCCCCACCATGATCTGTCCCATGAGCCTCTTCTTCCAGCTGATGGATGTAGAAAGACATAGGATGTTCTCATGTGTATGTGTTTAGGGCTGACCACTTGGGATTGGATCACTTATCAGGGGGCTTGTCCCTGGAGAAGACTGAGTCAGTTCGAACTCTATTCTGCTAAGTCTTGTGTCTAAAGTCTGCGAGGTCTTCAGCAATAGGGTTCAGGGAGGCAGCCACAGGCAATGCCAATAGCCTATACTGTTTTAGGAGTCTCTTTAATTCACCTGATTGACAACTTGAAAAAAAATTCCCATGCCTGTCACTAAGATTTTGTTGATAAGTCTACGACTGTTAGGGGAGTATTATTATCCCAAGTGATGTAACTCATTCAGAACACACACACACACACATACACACACACACACACACACACACACACACACACACACTTACTCACACACATGTATATATTTTATACATACAGTTATATATTATATATGTATTTTAAGTGAACATAAAAGTTGTTTCACTATGGATCTTGAAGACATATTTACTATTATTTACTTTCATTCATTTATCCCTTTGGGCCTGTACTTCCTTCTCTTTCCCAGTCCCAGTTGAATCCCACCTTCTGTTTTATTCTTCATACAACTTTTGTCCTATTATTCTCATCTCCAGAGCTCCTTCCTTTGATCCTTCTTAGTCTCTTCCTACATTCCTGTGTCTGAAGTTACTCCAGGTTATACACACAAATCTAAGGATGCAGAGCCAGGATCCACACATAAAAGAAAAGTGTGGTGTTTGTCTTTCTGGGTCTGGGTTACTTCACTCAGTATAATATTTTCATAACTTCATTTTTCTTTACAGCAACTTACTCTTATGCATACATAATACATTTCATTTTCCATTCACAATTGAAGGACATTTAGGTTGTTTCCGTTTTCTAGCTATAGAATAATCTCTTGAACTTGGGCATTGTTGACGAGATGGGACCTTTGCCTCAGTGTCTCCACCCACTTTTAGAGTCCCACCAGCTGATCAGAAGGGTGTCCAACCCAGTGGTTGGGTATCATGGACAAACTTCTACCTTTATGTGTCGGCTGTGTCTTAGGCTGAATCCTGGCAGTATGTGTTGGCAACCTTTAGATGTCTCATCACCATGGTAACCCTCATGAACACCAACCAATTCCATGCCTCTCTCTGAAGTTTCAACAGATGATTCTTATTCCAAGACTTTTGTCTTATGGCCACATTGTCATGGGGCACGTAACTTCCAGGGGGGTCCTTGTTGTCAAGGAGGCACCTGAGCTATGTCGCGAGACCTAGACAACTGTCCGGTGCAGAATAGGAATGCTGTGGATACAGGCTGCTGTGCTGCCTCCGGCCAAGGACTCAAGACATTTTGGTGCAGTGACTCATCATCCATTTGGGTAAGCCCAATGAATGGCCTAGTCAGATGTCATAGTAACCCACTTTCAATAACTCCTTGATGTCCTAGGAGTCATTCAGGAATTTAATTATGTTCCTGTTTTAATATTTCCCTTGGTTCTTTTCCTCTTCTAGAAGGAAGAATGTTCCCACATGAGGTCACCTTGGAAGCTAATGAAATGTTTATGGAAGACAAGTGTGAGCATATTATTTTTTTTACATTGTGAATGCTCTCACATTCATTTAAATTATTTCATACTGCACTATAAAGAGAGTCCTCAGCTCCCTGCCCTAACAGTGGCAGAGAGGACCAGTCCATACACAGGCTGGGCCAGTGAACCAGACATGTGGTCATCTCCAATTCAGTCCCTGTGTCTCATCCTCATAGGCAAATGTTACTGTAATATCTGGCCCATAGGGGCTGAGAAGATACTTCTACCACAGGCATTCATCTCTCCCACTACATGTGGGTCAATAGCTGTTTGGCTTTGGCCTTTGTGGTACGAGTAGAGGTTCTTCCCTCTGCTCCTGGGGGCTTTAACATGCTGAGTCTTTTAGGGCTGACCGCTGGGGACTGGGCAGTCTATTAGGGGACTTGCCCCTGGAGGAGATTGATTCCCCACCTCTTAGCTGCCATTAATTATTGATTGCTCATCATCTAGGGGTGGAGCCTTATGAGACCTCTCCCAGTCATGTTGGCTTGTCGACTGGTGTCACTGTGCAGTTATTGTTAGGTGACCTTATTTTCAAGATTTCCTGGGTGTTGCTCAGTGTCATATATAAACAACACTGCCTCACAGCAAATGTCCTGGTCCTTTGGCACCTACAGTCTTTCCATCCACTTTCCTTGATGGTCCCGGAGCCTTAGGTGTAGGGGTAGATTGTAGATGGATCAATTGGGGCTTGGATCCCTGCAATCAGTTGTTTTCTACCTTTTAAAAACCAGTTCTGGGTTCCTGATGGTCTCCATGTACTGCAATAAAAAGCTTTTTTTAAATTTTTTATTTATTTTTTAATTTTTTATGTTAGGGTAGGGATGCAGGACAGATGGGCTTGGGAGCTGTGCTGGTTGAGCAAAGTGGCAGTAGTAGAGTCTCTGCTAGGTTTTATGGCCCCGCCAGCTGTGGGCAGTTGGCTAGGTTTACAGCACCTGGCATGAATTCCTTACTAAGTTGACCTTAGGTCCAGTATGGTGACTCTTGGTTTTTCTGGAGATATCCTTGGCCCTGTTTTTTTTCTTGGGTACATCTTGCTGTGCTGGTCATTGCTGTGGTCTCATAGGGTTTCTAGCTGGATGTGACTATTGCCTGCTTTGCTCCTTCCAATGCCATGAGCGCTAATCCTTAGGGAGGAGGCTTCTAGGTCAGTTCCAGCTGGATCCTCGGTCACACTGGGTCTTTAAAAACCTTTTGTTGATTCTTTGTGAATTTTACACTGTGTGCCCTAATTCCACCTATCTCCCCATCTGCAAAAGGAAAAAAAAAAAAAGAAGAAGAAGAAGAAAGAAACAAAAACCAGGTGTGGTGGTGCATGCCTTTAATCCCAGCACTCGGGAGGCAGAGGCAGACAGATCGCTATGAGTTCGAGGCCAGCCTAGTCTACAAAGTGAGTCCAGGACAGCCAAGGCTACACAGAGTAACTCTGTCTTGAAAAACAGAACCAAAACAAAACTGCTGCAGACATCGACACAGACCTCTTCTGCTGCATGGCTACCCACCCAGACATGCCCTCAGTGGTAGCACAGGCTGGGACTCCACCATGGACACAGGTGGCAGGGCAGGCTACTCACATCAGGCTCTTCCTTTTCACCCTGTCTTCCCCAGCTTGGCCTCTCTTTATTGTTCGCCAAACTGTTCTGCTTCTTTTTCTCTTCCATCTCTCCACCACATGCTTCCACAGCACAGTGGCTCCTGCTGTAGGCCTCTGGGTGTCTTGTGCCTGCCCATGCCATGTGGGGGTAGGCAGGCCTCTGGGACCACACTGACTTTTAATTGTGGCTCTTGTGGCTTCCTTCTCCCTGGTTGCTTTAAAAGTTTATTAATTCTCGTTAAGTGGTTTGCGTGTATGTCTGTGGACCTTGTGCATCAGTGCCCACAGAGGTCAGAGGAGGGGGGGGGGGCATCAGATCCTCTTGGACAGAATTGTAGGTGTTTGTGAGCCACCATGTGGATACTGGGAATAGAAAATGGGTCCTCTGAAAGAACCATCGGGTGTTCTTAACCCTCTGGCCTCAAAGCTTCCTTCTTGATAAGAGGAGGTTGTTTTGGTCTGGTTTTTTTTTTTAAATGAGATTCTGAGAAAATCATGATTGAGTGAACTTTCCTCCCATGTGCAGCAAGATCCAGGAAGATTTTGGTCTGAGCTCGGGTCATCTGAGTGACTTTGGGAAGGCAGCTTCTCTTCTTCTCTGGACAGGTAACAAAAGAGGCTGCCTTCTATGAGAATAGCAGAGTATCATTAGGAATCATCTCACTGATTTTATTTATTTGATTTTTTTTGATGGCCATGTATCCTGCATCTCTAGGCTGTCCAGCCTCTGGTTCCTGGCTCTCCAGGCAGTGTCAGAGGTAGGCTTCTTCTTGTGACCTGGGTCTCAAGCTGGACCAGTCATTTGTTGCCCCTCCCACAAGCTCTGTGCCACTTTACCCCAGCACATCTTGCAGGCAGGACAAATTGTAGGTAAAAGGTAGAGCCTAGCATAGTGGTCATCAGAGAGACTTCACCCTGAAACTGTTGGAAACAGATGCAGAGACCCACAGCCAAACATTAAGTGGAGCTCAGGAACCCTGCAGAAGAAGGGGAGGGAGGACTGTAGGAGCCAGAGGGGGCCAAGGACACCACAACAAAACTCATAGAGTCACAGAGTCACAGAATCACCTAGCCTGGGCTGATAGGGGCTCATGGAGAATGGAAGGACAGTCAGGGAGCCTGTGCAGATCTGACCTAGGCCTTCTGCATATATGCTACGGTTGTGTACCTTGGTCTTCTTGTGGGACTCCTAACAGTGAAAGCAGGAGCATCCCTGACTCTTTTGCCTGCCTTTGGCTCTGTTTTCCTCATACTGGGTTGCTTCATGTAGCTTTAATGTGAGGGTTTGTGCCTGGTCTTATTGCAACGTGATATGCTATGTTTGGTTGATACCCCTGGGAGGCCTGCCCTTTTCTGAAGGGAAATGGAGGAGGAGTGGATCTATATTAGAAGGGAGGTGGAGAGGGGACTGGGAGGAGAGGAGGGAGGGGAAACTGTGCTTGAGAGAAGAATGAGAGAGAGAGGGAGGGAGGGAGGGAGGGAGGGAGAGAGAGAGAGGGAGAGAGAGAGAGAGAGAGAGAGAGAGATCCTCTTGAATAAAAGCTGGGGAAGAAGACAGCTGAGTGTTAGCATTCTCCCTGTGGGTGTTTCCTGGCCTTTCATGATTTAGACTGTTGTATTCTATTACACGCTCTACACTATGATAACTTGACATCTCTGAAACAAGAAGCCTATAGAAACCTTTATCCCTAAGGTTGCCCACATCAGGTGCTTTGTCACAGCCATGAAAATATGCATTCAACGATGTTTTGATGCAGCACTCCATGATACAAAGGCTAAGAGGACAAGTTCTTTTTTTATGTTGATTCTACTCCAAATTCCCTCCCCCAGAATTCTCCTTACCTCACCCCATCTAATAATTTTTACCCAAGAAGTTTGCAATCTGGTGATATAATCAAAATGACCTCATTATGTTTTCAGTCACGATATAATATCTCAAAGCTACAGCATGTTCAAGGCTGACTTCAGAAGTCAAAGAAGGCAGAGAAGACGTCTGGTTATAAATCCTCCTCTAGGGGCCACACTTGGGCTCATGTAGAAGCTCTTGCAGCCTTTACTGGGAGTTTATATTAAGGTCATCAATTAGACACCTTTGTCTTCATGGTGGAAGCCATGTCAAGTACCCTGGGTCCCTAGAGCTTGGCCAATTGTCCTACCTGGCTTGCAGGCTCAGCAACTCCTCTTCACAATTTAGGGAAGGTACCCAGAACTGTTATTTCTTTGTTTCAAAATATATTTGCGAACAGCGTGACTGAAATCCCCCAGGAAAGCCTGAAGAATCTTACGATTTTAAAATAAAGAGACATTTGAACCTGGAGAAAATAAAAATGAAACCTCCAGTATCTTAAAACAGAGGGAAGCCAATAGCTCTAAGTCCCCACAGCACTGAACAAGCCATCTCGGTGTTATCATCCTCCTGCACAGAGGAGATTAGAGTCAAGTTCACAACCCTGTGAGTTATTTGAAAGAGAATTTCAATGTTTAGAGGCAGAACTTCTGAGACCGACAAAGCGAGGTTTTTTCTACCTGCTGTGATTGGAATGAAGGTCGGCAGAACTCCACAGATAATGTGTTTCAGATAATTAATGTCTTAGCAAAACTGGTCCCTTGAGGATGGCTCAGAGCTGGAGCCATTGTCCCTGTAAAGATATTTCAGCATGAAAGTTGATCATTGACAGAGAAAAGCTATTGCTTCATGCGTCTAGTGTCACCTTCTCCAAGCTAGTTAGTTCATTTAGATGCCCAGCGGATGGATTTTTACTGAGGCCTTCATGATAGGACTGGTTTTTAGGACCCACTATGCCCAGGTCACCAGCACCCTCTAGTAATGTACTCCATCCTCCTTTACCACTGGCATCTACCAAGATTCAGTTGTTGGGCTGCATTCTTCACAAAACAATTCATAGCTATCTAAACAGTGAAGGTTTATTTATTTAAAAGCCCCCACACAAAGTGAGTCACACTGCCTCCCAGAATGTGATAAGTGGGTCGTTTGAGGCACAAGAAAAGAAAACAATATTAAAGAAACAAACCCTTTCACTTCAGGCCTCAAATAGAATACATATATCTTTACATTTTGATGAACATAAAAGCAATGAATTAGGAGATATGGTTTATTAGTGTTCTTCTTGAGCTAACGGAGGATATAGACATTAATTAATTATACATGATTTTTTTTTTTTACTTAAACAGATGAGAACAGTCTTCACTTAATTTTGAGCCTAGTGAGAAATGATGCCTACTTTATGCTAGAAACAATGGCGGTCCCGTGGTCAGATTGCCATCATAGTCTGCAGAGTGAAGGGCTGGGCCCCAGCACAGTACTCACTTCTTCTAATGCTTCCCCACTCTACGATTCGTCTTTCTGAAAATCCAACATGTCAACAGATCTGCTTCCTAAGACTCAAAGCCTTTGTACATCTTATGCTTTTTAAGCAACTCCAGAGAAGACTACGTCTCTGGATGTTGGTAGTAGACACCACCCACCTGTCATTTATCCTTTCCTGTGCTCTGGTTTAGCCCAACAATTGACACACCCACTGGCAACATTGTGACAAACACTAAATCACAGTTGCTCAGTTCCATGCCTACACCTCTGCTTAACACCATGGAAGCCAGCTTGATCCTTTATCATAAATAGAAGGTTCTAGAGAAAGATCAGGGATGGAAGGAGGCAAGACTGATGCCTCTCTGTCATGCCCCACCCCAGCACAGCATGTTACTACAGAAGTCTTCCCATAGATGGAGCACATCACAATATAGTTCCTATATGTGCCTTAGCAGAGGCTTTGTGTACCCTTTGCAGAGACTGCAGCATCTTAGAGGTCTAGCTTGTGGCTCATAGATGCTTCCTCATGCTCATAGACACCCTCTCAACAGGGGCCATGGTTTCAGTCTTGTTAGGCATTTCTTCCAAGTTTCCTGCTATGTGAACACAATGTGGTGCATGAATACAATGGACTATATTATTCAGGCATAAAGAAAAAAATTGTATTTTCAGGTAAACAAATGAAAATTGATATCATCACCTTAAGGGAAATAAGCCAGAGCCAGAAAGACAAGCAGTAGATACTTCCTCCCTTATGTGGTCTTAATAATAATAATAATAACAACAACAACAACAACAACAACAACAATAAACAACAACAACAACAACAATAATAATAGACACAAAGATAAAAGTTTAGGGATTTAGAGAGGAGTTGAGAAGGGAGAGGAGGATAAAAGGCTAGTTGAGGGGGCGAATTCTCAGAGTCCTAATGAAATACATCACCTCGTAAAACTCACACACACTGTTCAACCAATACACAATGCCTTGTGAACACAGCAGACCGTCTAAAAACAGAAGAAGGCCTCCTCTGCAGAGATAGGCGATTGCAAAGGCGCGTGTTAATAATCCCAGCAGCTCTGGGGAGATGGTTTGTTTTAGGGTACCTTCTGTATTTTGATCTGTAATGGTCTCTGATATGATTTCTTGTCCCTGACTGATATAAAAAGCCACAATACCAACTCTGAGCTGAATTCACTCATCATTAATTTTATGGCTAATGAACATGCAATTAAAAAGAACTGCCTGAAACTCCATTGTCTGTTTGCTACAAAAGAAGCAAAATATGGTTCAAAGCTATAACTGAAAATATATCCATGAAAACTCAGGGCATTGAGTGACAGAAAATCTAACTTAAATGAAAAAAGAGGTGTGCTGGCTCATTAAGCAAGTGGCGGAGCAAACACTGGGCCCTTGAGCTGCAGGAGATGGACTAACTTGAGCCCACTGTCCTCACGAAGACACTAGGGCATGAAGAACAGTCACTTACTGGAAAAGCAATTGTTTCAAAGGATCTGATCCTGATTCCATCTCCATGAAATCATCCAGCCCTCTGGGAACAGGGATAAACTCTGCCTTCAAGTGTAGCTAGACCAAGGGGGTCAGCATCTATTATTGTATCTTAATCTTATCTTCCTTATGCCCCGTATCTGCTTGATTCTCAGGCAGCTCTTCCTGGTGACATCTAGCTTGCTACCAGCACTCTCAGTTTATTCTTTTATTCTTTGCAACCCAGCTGGGAGACACCGTATGCCACCATATCCAGCCCTGGGATGGATCATATTCTGATGGTCTAGGGTCATACCAGCACACCTGCTTGGGGAGAGGGAAACAATCATTTTCACCATGAATAAATTGACCAGTTATGGTTGTCGGTTTCCTGGGAATGGCAGGGAAACAAATGTTGACCTTTAAAGCCCCTTACAGCATAAGCTGTGAACAAGGAATACGTGAAACAGGCATTGTGGAGCCTGCCATATCTCCCTTGGGACCCACAATTGAGGCAGGGATATTCACAGTGTCTAACTGCTGTGTCTTTGGCTATCCCCCCGCCCCACACACACAATCTCATGTTCCAGTAAGGCAGGGATATTCACAGTGTCTAACTGCTGTGTCTTTGGCTATCCCCCCCCCCACAATCTCATGTTCCAGTTTATGATAGAAATGGTAAAAAACTAGCATTAGCCATTTCATCTTGGTGTGGTATTAGAAAATTCTGGTTATCGGCTCTGCCTCTTCATGGCAGGGCCTTTATAGTGCCTCTGTCTTTCCCTCTGACTCCTCCTTCCCAGGCATCAGGCTTGCACTAAAATGCCCACTTGGCTTTTCCGTCCATCCTTTGTTCTTCATAAGTCTATCATCAGCTGATGGCAGCTGGTGAAAGGATGGACATTTATCTTTGGGGTTGTGGAGAGATGACTTGACAAGAATATATTATATGCATGTACCAAACTGTCTTTAGAATAAATTTTTTAAAGTAAAAACAAAGATTTTTGGACAGTAAGTCGGAATCTGACACTTAAAATTGACCCAAATGAAAAGATGAAACAGACCCTTAGGCGCTGTTTTAGGCTCCCATCTCCCATCTTCTTATCGATGGAATATCATCCTAGCTCTATCAGACAGGTGTCAGCGCGTTAGGGAAATCACTGGAAGGAGCTGGAAATGTACTTTTAGCCACTCAGATGGGAAAGCTCCCCTTCTAGGCTGAAGAGATTCAGAAGGTGTCCCTGCTATGGTCATGAGGCTCTACAGCCTGACGCTGCCTGGAAATTTGTTAGTTAAAAGTAGACAGTGAGGAACTCAGCGAGACCTCAAACTGCCAAGCTCCACGCCAGCATCTCCATTTCTTTCCCTGCTGCCAGGACTCTTAGTGATGATCCAGGGCTGTGTTCTGCTGTCATCAGCTGGATAGATGGGGAATGAAGGTATTCTGTAACGAGTTAGTCTGTCGTACCTTATGTCACTTGTCTTTATGAACACGGTGTCAAAACTTTAATGGAGTGCGACAGATATTCTGGGTGCATTTGTTTAAGTTCAAGTTCCAGTGTGTATTAAAGGAAAAAGCCCAACTTTATATCTTATTTAACTAAAAAGAATTAAAAAATGCTTTATTTTAAGTGTATGGATGTTTTGCCTGCATGTACACCAGGCACCATATGTGTATAGTGCCCATGGAGGCCTGAGGTGGGTGTTGCTCTGGAACTTAACTTACAGATAGTCGTATGCTGCTATGTGGATGCTGGGCATCAAACCTGGGTCCTCTGGAAGAGCAGCCAATGCTCTTACTGTTAAAATACTTTAAGATTAATTAATTAATTAGTTAATAGTGCTTGCGTGCGCACATGCTCATGCATACATGTATGCAGGGAGGTCAGAGAATAACTTGCAGAAGTTGTTTTTTTCTCAGTATAGGGGACCCAGAGATATAACTGCATTAGTAGATTTGAAGCGAGTACCTTCAGGACTGAGCCGTCTCGAGTCTCAGTCTTTGAACTTTAAACTAAGGTGGGTTCAACGTTAATACCACAACTTTCATCTCTTCCCACGTACAGTATCTTTGTAAACCATGCCAAGCTCTCCAATAGCATTGCTTTGTGTGTGTGTGTGTGCTATGTTTCCTCATTTTATTAGAATTTCGTACAGTGTATTTTGATCATACTCACTCGTATTCTTCCAAGTCCTCCTAGAGCCACCTCACTTATCTACTTTGTGTTAAAAAAAAAAACCCCATGAATTTCAGTTTGTGGCGTGCATATATTTTTGAGTGGGTGGCCATCCACTGGAGTGTGGTTGGTCTCCCAGAGGCTACACTGTTAAAGAAAATGATCCTTCTTTTCCCTGGTAGCCATCGGCTGGCAACAGCCCCTCACCTAGAGATGGGACTTTATGCCTGCCTTCCCTCGCCCTGCTGGGGCTTTGCATACGTGGGGTTCATACGGGTTTTGTGAGTGCTATTGTAACTGTTGTGAGCTCGGATGTGCCATTGCGCCATCCTGGGTCCAGCAAACACCACTTCATATGCCACCTCTACCGCTTACAAGCGTTGTACCCCCCTCTTCTGAAATGATCCCCGACCCTTGTGAGGAAGGGGCATGGTGATGTGAATGACCTATTTAAGGCTGAGAATTCTGCAGTCTTACTCTCTGCACCTTGACCAGAGTCTTGACGTTAGCATCTACCCCAAATAGAAGCTTCTCTGATAAGGGCTGTATGCTATATTGATCTATGGGTATAACGATACATGCTTAGGAGTCAGCTTAATCCTATGTCTTTTAAGCAAAGTAATAGTAGTAGGCTCTCACCTAGGGCCAAGCATGTCTAACCTCAGGTTCTTGGTTTGATTATGGTGCCAGATATGAGTTTCATTTTGTAGAGTAGGACTTAGATCTACCTGGAAAGTGATTGTTTACTCAGTTCACTCATGTGACATTCATACCACTATTGGCCTGGTGGGCCACGCCTTTCCAGGATGATCCTTGTAGCTCGCAGGGTTCATAGTTGGATGGTTTCTCCTTGCTGTCTGGTGGCATGCATAGTATTTTTCAGCACTGTGAAAGCTAGCTATTAGGAGGAAGCTCGCAGGTGAGCCCGTCAACAAGATGATAAACATTTGCTTCTGGCTGCAAGTTGGAGCTCGTTCAACACAAATCGGTAAAATGTAGAGAGAGTGTGTTGTCACTGGTTTTTTGTTTTGTTTTGTTTTGTTTTTTGCCATTTATTTGACTCATCAAAATTTGAGTGCAGGTTTTGAAACTTTGAATAATATGATTTATCACGGTAATTTGTTCATTGATTTGATGCACCTGACAAAACTCCATGGCGCTTAATTAGTCGATCCTTTACTGAAAGCAAGACCAGGTTGGGGTACATATTAGGTATCTCAGCTGTGCTGTGACTCTTATGAGTTTCTGCGATGGCTGTCACATAGTTGAGAAAGCTGTCCTTTGTGTAATGTGGATTACCAGACAGAATCCTTCTTATCCCTGAGGGTTTTCCCCATCACACACAGAGCTGGGAGGTTTTGGTTCATGAACTTTTCAATAACCTTTTAACGATTCATCTGTTGGTATTTAACATGATTTTAATTGCCATATTGGAGCTGTGAGAAGAGCTGGCTCCCTCACACTGCCTTTGTCGTGCATATTGTTTTGTGGATCCTTAAGTCAAGTGCGTATTAATGCAATTGCTGAATAGTTTAAGTAAACATTTCAGTAAGATGATAAGACATGGTTCAATCACCAGTTGTATGATGTGTGAGTTATATGATAAAATTATATCAGTAAAACCGATCTGGAAGTCAGTCCTATGGGTTCAGCTCTCAGATCACAGTATTAGGAAGAGAAAGGGAGATGGTAACGGAGGGGCTTTTCCTTTTATTCACTACCAGCTCTGTTATTTTTCCAACTTACAGAGAACTAAAAACTGGGAGGTAATTTGTATAATTTATCATTTCCTCCTGTGAGTGCTTTATTTAATATTATTTATATAATTCTTCTATAATCCATACATTTAAATTTTTTCTTTATGTTCATTGGTATTTTGTCTGTATATATGTCTATGTTGGATCCCCTGAAGCTGGAGTTACAGGCAGGTGTGAGCTGCCATGTGGGTGCTGGGAATCGAACCCAGGTTCACTGAAAGAGCAGCTTTTACCTGCTGAGCCACCTCTCCAGGCCTCCACCCATGCATTTTATTTAAAGATACTGCGAAAGGTGAAATGGCTGATATTTTGCTCTGAATTTGGCAGCCAGACTTAGAATCCTTCAGCTATTCTTCAGTATGCAGTTTTTTCTCTCCCATAGAACATTCCTTAGCTGATCATATAGCAATGCAAGGATCTGCCTTCCTCTTTTTTTCTGTGCTCATTATTTTCTAGGATGACAAAGGGATAAGATGGGAATTTTTTTTGGAGGGGACTATGTTTGCTTGTACAAAAAAGAGTTGCCAAATCTCTCATAGAGCTCCCCTTAGTACTTAGTACAATGCTCTTCTCTTCTTCTTAAAGATGCAGAATCTCTGTCCATTCTTAGCAGGAATATCAAATCACAATGAACACAAAGTGTGGTGTGAATTTAATTGTAACATATATCATAGCAAGACGTGGTACCTGGTACAAAGCCTGGAAAAAGAACCAGAGGGTAGCAATGATGCCATGTGCCCAAGATACGCCCTTCAAGACCAAAGGTCAAAGGAATGCTGTCAATAATGCCTCATGAATTCTGTGTGATGAACTCAGTAAAGTTAGAGATCTATGTAGTGCGTAGTTTTCCTTCCCACTCAGATGTCTATGACTTTATTATAATGTAGTGTGTGTGTGTTTGTCGGCTGCATATGTCCTATGCACTAAGTGGTCCCCCTACTGACTTAACACCACAATAAAACTCATTACAGATGTATAGTACACTAAATATTAATTTGTTATGATATCTTTATATTGAAGTGGACATATGTGATTAAGTTGCTGTCTGTTCTAGAACTTACAGGGTCATAGAAAAGATGGTATAAAGAAGAGAAAGTTGTGCAATGAGATATAGAGTTCATTGACTGATAAAACAAGGGTTTGTGGAATTATAGAAATTGGAAAGAAAGGCAAGTGGGTCAGCTATAGTTCTGTCAAGAGACCCAGTGAAACAAGACAAGTGTGACGGGTGGCCTGTGTGACATGAGGGTCACTGGTGACCTTTTCTGTCTTATGTCATTGTAGTATAACCAAGTGATGGGCAGAGAAGAGCTTGATGGCACTCAAAGAAAGAATAAGCAGGCTACCAAGATGAGACTTGATAGCCTATGACCATCAAGTGGGGGAGGAGGTCCCCCTTGGTCTTAGACCTAGGGGAGGGGAATAAGGTGAAAGCGGGAGGGAAGGAGGAATGGGAGGATACAAGTGATAGGATAACAATTGAGTTGTAATCTGAATAAATTTTTTATTAATTTATTCTTGTTACATCTCAATGGTTATCCCATCCCTTGTATCCTCCCATTCTTCCCTCCCTCCCATTTTCCCCTTATTCCCCTCCCCTATGACTGTTATTAAATTAAAAAAAAAGAGAGAGAATACTTAAAATCATTCTTTCAAGGTCCTTTTCTGGGATTTTACCTAACTCATTCTTGCTATGAAATTACTCTAAGATCAGTAATTTTTGTTGTAATCTGAACAAATTAATTAAGTGATAATTTAAAAAAGGAATGAGAGCAGGGGTGATGAGGACCAAATGCTCTAAGTGTGCAGTGAACCAGAGAGAAGGCTGGGGCGGGGGTGGGCTCAGTGAAAGGCGATTTAAATATTGGAGGATGCTTATAGACAGGCAGAAAACAATAGAGAAAAGACAGTTATGTGCTGTAGAGATTAAGTGATGTAACAGGTATGAAACAATGAAACCACCATGAGTGAGCGAGGGGAGGGATGCTTCTTAAAATGCGTAAGGTCTGGAACAGAAATTCATGGTTGTTCTAGAAGTCACAGAAGAACAGAAAGCAGTAAATCCCCAACTAACAGGAGTTAATCACTCACGAAGAGTTTATTTTAGTAGTTCCCCGGTTCCACTCCACTTTGTTTGGATTTAATATGGAGTAGGGAAATGCTCTTTATTAGCCTTGTGGTGTCTTCTTAATTATTTATGCTTATGTATTTTTTAAAAGAATCCCGAGCTCATCCTGCACTGTTAAAAAGCACACTATTGAGATTTTTGACAGGATTTGACAGGATTTGAAGACATCTGTATGTTTCTTCCCAGCTGTCATTTCTCTACTGCCAGGCTCCATACTCTTGTGTTATTTTCACTTTCCTTTTACTGTTTTTTTCCCCTACAAAGATTTTCCACATCACTTGCTAAGATGGTCTTGGAGGTTTTTGCTGTTGTGGGATGTTTTCACTTCACTGAATACCAGGACATAGTTTTTAACCACTAACAGCGGCTCGGGAGATGCCAAGGGAGTTTCCCCCAAAGGATCACGGTCTTCCTGAAAGCTTCATGAAGTTTGAAGTGTTTATTTGTGTGATTCTCCTAATCTCTGCTTAAACGGAAGTCATCTTGCTGGTGACTGACCTGATGCCCTGTGCTCATGTCTGCCCCTGTACTTCACGTAACAGAAAGGCGGGCAACTGCTTTCAAATAGCTTGAATGTCTCGTCTTCACTTGTGTTTAGTCAAAACTCATGGTCCATATGGCTCCTTGAATCTCCCTCAAATTAATTTCTCAGCCATTCATCATGTGGATTTTGAATTACTGTTCTGTGCACTAAAATGCCCTCACTTGCTTTGCTGCAGAGCTCATGCGTGCTTTGCTTTTGGCAAGTATTCATTTTTAGCCACTTGTTTCTGAAGAACATATCCTGATGTGTGATGGAAGTGAATGGGACCAGCTGTGGGTTTCTTTTGTCTTTTTCCAGTGTGAGAGTAGATATTGTAATTACTAGAGAGAGTAAAATACATTAAGTGCAGTGCAGCTCTGGGAGGGAGGGACACATCCTCAGCCCATTCCAACTCTCATCCAGGTCCTTGCTTTTCTGCCGCTGTGGCGGGTGCCAGTCTTGCCTTCGCTGTCCTTGTGGGTGTGTGGTTTATGAAGGAAAAGCACAGTGCACTGAGCACACAGCCATATGTCTTCCCATGGCCACTTCCGAAGAATGAAATCTCTGACAGAGATTCACTCAAACCCAACAAAACAAATCACAAGGAGTTTGAAAAGCCATTTACTCTTCTTAGTTCCTACTGACTAATTCAAGCCTTCTCATGTCCTGAAGTGTCATCAAATGTTAAAATAAAATGTCAGAGAATTTGGAGGTCATCTGTGGTGGACTTCCTGTTGAATGTTCCTTCTGTAGTGGTGAAGTCCAGGGTCAGCTCCTGATACACGGTTCTGTTCATGGCATTGGAAGGAGTGGAACAGTGGGGCCGGCTGGACCAGGAATCAGACTTGACCATGGTGCAGCCTGGGAGAACTGCATGGCTCTCTCCTCTCCTGTGGGACAATAGTGAGATGTGGGCTGTGCAAGAGGAGGGGTTTTTGGGCATCTATGTGCATGGTTAGGGCCACAAGTCACTTATTTGGCCCCTTAGAACCAGCTCAAGCATTGTTGCCACCCCACATCTGTTGTGTAATGATGGCAGGCTGCTGAGCTACGCTGAGCTATGCACTGTCAAGTTCAGGGCTGGGGACAGGTGTCCTTGAAGAGCTGCAAAAACCCTCTGGGGCTATAGTACAGTTTAAGTTTTCTCTCTTGTTAATGAAATAGGAGGGGAAAAAAAAGGACAGTTTCACAAACTAGAGAGTTTCAAATATTGAGTTCTATTTGGTAACCAAATGATTATTTTGTTTGTAAGCTTAAAAGAAAATAATTTATACCACTATAATTGATTAATTAAGTTAGTCTTGAAATAGTGCTATGTGAGGTAGCCCTGGCTAGCTTAGTCCACATGCTATTGCCAGGACTGGCTCTAAGTTCATGTCAATCCTCCAGCTTCTGCTTCCTCAAAGCTTCAACTATACACATGCCCACCACACTCACCTTCTGCCAGTGTGTTAACAATTTGGTGTTTTTACAAGACAAGCAGGGTTGCTTGATGTTTAGATTTAGGCAAAGCAGGCCTGCATTCTTAGATGATCAGTTTTTCAAAGATATGGTGTACATTTGTGGAAATATGCTTTAATTAAAAAAAAAAAAACTAACATCACATGCTGGGCATGGTGGCACATGCATTTAATCCCAGCACTTGGGAGGCAGAGGCAGATGGATCTCTGTGAGTTCAAGGCTAGCCTGGTCTACAAAGAGAGTCCAGGACAGGCAAGGCTACACAAAGAAACTCTGTTTCGAAAAACCAAAAACCAAACACCAAAGTCAACCAATCAACCAACCAAACACAAACAAAACAAAACCATAACATCACTTTATTATAATGAACTCATAAATACAAATATTGCTCCAAGTTAAGGTAGCCATGCAAACAAACACATCTCGCATCTCAGGAATTTCAATACAGTGAGCATGGCCACTCAGAAGCTGTGAAGCTTCATTCAAGGCCTTACACGTTCACGGTCAGCTACTCTTTACGTATTTATGCACCATGATAGAAAGCAGAGTTGGAGCCAGAGAAGCAGTTAACATTATATCCTCTCTCATGACTCACGTGTTTTCTGCTGGCTTTATATTGTCACATGAAGGAACGCTCAGCCATTAGAGAAGTGACCCAAAGGCCGCATGCCTCAATATCTTACTGATCCTTCCTCAAAGTGCCAACCACACCTTTACCATCAGCTTTTTAATTCCCATTGTCTTTGCAAATCTATGTTGACTGCAGCAGAGTGAAACACCATTCCATCTTGGGGCCACTTTTCCAAAGAAGGCTAATTGAAGGAGCAAGGGGGTTCACCTCTCAGCATCTTTGCTTTGTGGTACATGCTCCTTCTGCGTCCAGTGCATGGAGCCACCCAGCACGCAATCAACCCTTAGATATGCCCCATCTGATAGTGTGGCCTCGCATGCCTCCAGGGGTGTCTTATCAATCACTTCATTCTGAATGAAACAGACATTTGATGATGCTCAGAGTCTCGAGCTCAAAGGAGGCGACAGCAGAGGTGGGATCTGGATCTGCTGGTCAGAGTGCAGCTCCCCCTCAGCACCCCCTTTCTTCTCTCTTCACCAGCAACCCTGCAAAGTCAGTGCTAACACTGAAAGCTTCACCTCACAGACAAGGAAATCACGCCCCTCTGTGAACAGGTGGCTCAGCTAAGGGTATTAGCCACTTTCTTGTTGCTATGAGAAAAAACCTGATCAGAACAACTAAGGAAGAGTGGCTTTATTTTGGCTTATATTTCAACGATGCAGGCCATCACATCAGGAAGTTATGGCGTTGGGAGCTTGACACAGTCCCTGACAGTGCATCTTCACTGAGGAAGAAGGAGGAGGAGAAGAAGGAGAAGAGGAAGAAGAGGAAGAGGAAGGGGGGGGGGTTTGCCGGGACTTAGCTTGCTTTCCTTTTTTCTTCAGTCCAGGACTGCAGCCCATCGACTGGTTCAGGGTGGATCCTTCCATCTCAATTATCCCAGGCCAGAAACTCTCTCACAGACTTTCCCAGAGGTTTATATCCTGTTACACTGGCAATATTCATCATCACAAATGGGAAGTGTCATGGTTTTGGGTTTCTTTCCTGGGATTCTAAGATGCTCACTTTTGCCTTGCTCTCAGAATCGCCATGTGTTAGGCAGGTAGCCATGGTGGGATGCTCCAGGAACCTTTAACCTTCCTCATTAATTATCTGCGAACCGTTAACTTTCATCCTTTTTTTTTTTTTTTTGCCCTCACTCTATACAGTTTTACACTGTGGAAGTGGGAGATAACTTTAGAGATACCAGGTTGCTGAATGGTTCCATTCTGGTGTTTTGTTAAAATTCATACTTGTCCTCTTTTGTGTAAAATATTTCATAAAGCGGGGAACTGGCTGGAAGCCTGGGGCAAGCCTGGGGCAGTAGGGCAGGTGTAGGAAGACAGTGTGGGAGGCAGAGTTGGCCTGGAGGCTGAGCCGTGGCTCTTGGCACACAGCTACTTATGACTGCAGTTTTCAGCACCACCTGCAAGTCAGCATTGCTTGTACTTACAGGAAGGGAGCTAACATTCACACAGGCCTTCATGTTATATCATCGTTATTTTGTCAATGTATCCATGGACCTGTTAACACCAAGATGAAAGCACTCATCTCTGCTATGGTAGCTTGCTGTCATCAGAAGTCTTCTTGGAAGTGAAGGCTGCTGGACTCTCTCAGACCTACTGTATAGCTTTTCAGAGAGGTGCTAACTATGCTGTGGTAAGTGTAACATGATAAATTAATCAGAAAACTGATGCATTTATCTTTAAGTCTTGGTTAATATTTACAGGTGCATCTGTCAAAAGACACACTTTTCTGAATATTAGCCTTTCCACAATAACCCATGTCTTTATTTTTCTGATTTTTTTGTTTAAAGCACAACATTTAATATATCCAATGGTGAAGCCAGAGTCCAGACAGGGTAGGGGGATCCCCCGAGAGCATGGAGCTCACACCGAATACACCTGACACTTGGATTCGACTCCTCACTTATTCTCTGAATCTTTGACTCTACTTAGGATGGGCATAAATTCTGGAATGCGGTGAGATCACGTTTCTAAAGTTTTTAAATGTTTTACTCAACTTGAGACACTTTTTACAAAAAGCAAACCCTGGGTAAAAATCAATGAGAAAAGCACTCTATTGATTGCGAGGATGGATAAAAGGACTGTGGTTATTGAGCCAGCATGCAAATGCATATTCTGGGTGGGCTTCCTCCCGGCTCACCTCTCCCCATTGATGTTTCAGTAGGCTTCTGAACCAAGCTCTGAAGTCCTCCCATTCTGCTCAGACGAAGCCCAGGGGGATCTTTGGAAATGCGCTCATAGACCTGCAAGGATATCACTCCTTTGTGACACAGGCTGACGACCACCTGTGCTGTCCCAGAAATGACAACAGTCGCTTATCACCTGCTGGCTCTAAGCCAATGTTTGTTCAGGGTTGCTCTACGTTAGATGTCGGCTTCCTGAGACCCTGTGTGGAACCCACTTCCCCTCGTATCTCCCGTGCTGGCTCATCACCCTCAGGACTGCTCTGTGGACTCTGCAGTTCCTGGTTCCCAAACTAATGCACCCCATAGCCTGAGTGATACTCAGGTGCCTGCTACACATCTCACGCTAGAGCCAGCCTTGGTTCTAGCCCACCCACCATGCCAAGCAGTTATGCAGCAGCCAGCCAGCCTGAATGCTCATGAGATTCTTGGGCACTTCCAGGAAGCCGGGCAGTCTTGTGGTTTTCTTGATTTGAGTTCCTTCTACATAGCAAGGATGGAGAGCGCAGTGCTGACTGGGTGTATTCCCTACGTGCCTTTGTTCTGGCCTCAGTGTGTAATTTCTCCCAACCTTTGTGATCCCTGTTGTCTCTCCTAAGACCAGTCTTCTAGAGGCAGCATGCTCCTTTTCTATTTGAGCTTCTCCATGTAATTTTAAGCCACATGTTGAGTTAGCTTCCGAGTTACTGTTGTTTGTATTTCTCTTTCTCCCAGGGAGTGGTGGTGAGAGGTTGCTATGGATTCCCTAGGAATCTGGAGGTGTCTCCATAGAGGGCTACACTCTTTCATCTGGGAATCCACGTGTCTCTCACTCTTTGGCGTTGATCCGAGGCATGTTCTCTTGCCTGAATATAATCTGGTGGTGTTGCTATAGGAGCTGGGTGGGGTTTAGGGCCCAGGGTACCGATTTGCAATTTGTGGGCCTTTGTGTTCCTACCCTGGAGCCCTTAGCTACATGTGCTCATTTGCAACTCAAGTAATTAAAATGGACTGACATACAGATACGTTTCTCAGTTGTTTTAGCAGTCTCAAGCATCCATAGGTCACAGTGGGCTCTTGCCAAACTCTGCCATGGTAGAGCAGTCCAATCACCTCAGAAACTTCATCAGGAAGCAGCAGTGTAAACTTTCACATCACTTTTCATTAAGGCTGCTTGCTCATGGCTGAGCCCAGTGCCTTGAGGTTCAATGTGCCTTGTCCAACCTCTCCAGAAAGACATTGGTAGCTTTGATGACAGTGGGCAAGTGTGTCTTTGCTCCTATACAGTGCTCCTGGGTATCCTCAGTCTGCACATTGCTTTGCCAGGCTCCATGGTGGTTCCTTAACTTACACACCTTGCTTAGACTTTGCCCATTCTGTGCCATTAGAACTCACATGCCCCAGAGGCTCACTGCCTTGATTTAGGCCTGTCTTCCGCCTTTACTCAGCCTTGCCTTCCTTTTATTCAGCTGTTAGTCATACAAGTCTCCCTCTGCAGGGTTAGAAGGAACCACACATTGTGTGAGTTCTTGCCACTAAGTTTATACTGGAGGGATTCACACTTCTTATTATCTGCAGCAGAGGCTGCAAGCAAAGGAAGGAAGCTGAGAAGCTTCGCGTTCCCACAAGACAGGATTATCAGAAGTTGCAGCTGCTGATGGCTAGCGATGTGCTCTGAGCAGCACAGAGACCCAGCCCGAGGCCCTGGCTTCCTCCGTGTGTTTGAGATAACAGCTCTCCATGCAGCCATAAGCTTGAACCTGGGTCCTGCACATGGGAAGAGAAGAGTCCTGGTTTGTACAGTATCTCAGGCCTGGTGCCTTTTTCATTTTCATTACAGATGTCCCCTGTACAGAATATGAGGTGTTTTCCAGTTTGGGGAGCATAGTGTAAGGACCAACGCATCCCACTCTGGACATTTATTAAGCTGCCTTCACATCCAATAAGCATCTATTTAGCAGCTGTAGGTTTCTGGCCCATATGTCATAAAATAACAAGTGCTGGTGGAAAGACACCGAACAATTTAATTTGGTCAGAAAGCTTCTTTGCAACCATCCACTTACTTCCATATTTCAACAGTTCTCTGTACCATTTTTACACAATGAATAAATACCACCAAGGCGGGCTTAGACATGAAGTATGGACTCTCCAATCTGAGGTGACTCAAGCCTAAACAAACGCTTCTCCTCTAGGACTTCTGCTGTACACTCTGTCACTTCCCTCCTGCACCTTAGCGCTGCCGTCAGCGTCGTCTAGTGTGGTGTTCCTCCAAGGCATCCATATTCTTTCTGTCTCCGTCTCCATCTCTTCCTCCTCCTGCTCCATCCTGGCATGGCTTCTGGAAGGGTAGGCAGATTACGCAGCCTCTAAGTCTCTGGCATCTTCGGTGCAGTATTGCCTCTGGGGAATTTACTCTGCCGGCATCTCCGGATTGAAACACTCAGACAAGTGTCAGAGGGAAGCTGGGCATCCGGTCCTGTGGCTCTCAGCTCCAGGACCCACCTGGCCCTCCAGGCTCTTTGTGCCAATGCTCTTTCCCTCTGTCTGTCCCCTTGGGCATTCTGCCTCACCTTGTCTTCCTACAGCTTCGCTCTCACCCACACGCTTGCCCTTACCTCCCTCGCTCCACTGAGGCTGCACCCTTCCCCTGCCCTCTCCATTATGCCAATGACCAGCCCAGGGGCCTCTTCCCAAGCCCTCTGTTGCTCCTTCAGGAGGTTTTGCACAGTGGTGGTCACCAAACAGTCTCTTTGTAACATTCTCTTAAGATTCTAGATCTTTCACCTGACTCCTTCCTGCTTCCACCTTCTGCTTCTGTGGCTGGACCTCTCTCAGACTTCATTCCTTCCCTTAATCCTTAGTCGGGAGCAGCTGATGCTGGACAGGTGACCTTCGCATGGCCTTCCAGCCTGACCACCATCTTAGCTCTGGTCCTTCCACGGGCTGGGCAGCCATCTACTGGCTTCAGCTTTAGCACGCTGAAATGTCTGAGCGCAGGCCCCTTTTTAAAGCCTCCTCTGCTGCCAATACTTTCTTGCTCTTGTCAGGTTAAAACTTTGTTACTTTTTCTTCTCTTTCCTCTTTATTTCCCATCCTCGAATCTTACCACTGTCTTTTCCTCCCTTTGCAGGTCAGAGTGACTCCAGCCCTCATGATACCTGCCAACGGTCCCCTTCTGCCGGTGTTTCCTGAAGACATTATCCAAGCCTAAAATGTTCAGCACTTCCCTGTTGTCCATATAAGCATCAATTCCCTATAACATGGCGCTCCACGCTCCCCAGGCTCCCCAGAGTTCACACACCGTCGACACCCTGAGCCCTCCATCTCCCACATACCACCGCCTACCACTGCCCTGGGTTTTCTTAAACCTCCAAAGTGTTGATCTCCTCTTCCCATCTGATTTGGATTTCCTCTTACATCTTCCTCCAGATAAGTTTTCTTCTCACCAATTTCTCTGATTCTTACTCTGGGGCGCCTTCCCAGCATCTGGAACCCCCCATGTGGTCCCTTCCTCCTCCGTGGCAGGATGCATATTCCCGTATGTCCTGTGTCCTGGGAGAGGTTTTTGTTTCTTCTCCATTCTTCTTTTAGCATGAACTATGTGGTTTTCAAGGAAACTGGGACTAGACATTTAAGTCCTTGGACTCGGAGTGAGGATTTATGCCTCTGTGCTTGTCCTCGGGCAAATGAAATATACAAGCCAGTGGGAATTTACTGACAGTTTCGAGTAGAACCAAACAAATCAAATGTACCGGACAATAAAACAACCAATAAATTTTCACTTTATCTAAAATATAGCTATAAAGTCATTAATAGGATCAGGCAGCGAAGGTTTAATACTGCTAGTTCTAACTTTGATTTATTCCTTCAAACACACATCTCTTTGGAATGAGCTCACACGTAAGAACAGTGGCAGGAGCAGGCTGCGCTAAGGTGAACGGAGATAGCCTGACTCTTGCAGGTCAGCTTAACCCTGCAACTCATTTACATGTACTTTTCCTCTCCTCAAGTAAACGGAACAGTTGAATTTGAAAAATCATTCTACTAATTCTGAACACATGTGGTTAAGTGACCAGTATCCCATTTCCTTCATTCGATGTGAAGTGTTTTCCTCTTCCTGGGTGCCGCCTGAAGAGGTGGGCTGGACTCTGACATCTGCCTCTCCCACGAGAGGCCACACTAGATGGGTTTGAAGTGTTGTTTGCATGAATGATGTAAAAGCTTCCAGTGCATGATGGGTAGGAACACTGTGTTCTTTCCTGTTAGGCGGTCACCTTGAGCCACCTGTCCTCCTTCACATAATGTTTACATTTCCTTAAATTGATGCTGTCATTCAACGAGCAATTCATGTGGATTAGAGAATATGGGGGAAAGTCTGCTAAAATTACAGAAGACTTCTCTCTGGAGACAAGTGTGAAAGAGGGAAAATTCCAAGAAGAGACTTGATGCCCTATGAACATATACAGGGGGAGGTAATCCCCCTCAGGAACAGTCATAGGGGAGGGGAATAAGGGGAAAATGGGAGGGAGGGAAGAATGGGAGGATACAAGGGATGGGATAACCATTGAGATGTAACAAGAATAAATTAATAAAGGAGAAAAAAATGAAAAAAATAAATTGAATACCTCAAAAAAAAAAAAAAAAAAAAGAAAAGCAATATCTTAAAAAAAAAAAAAAAGAAAGAGGGAAAATTCCAAACAGAAAAGTACAGAAATACTTTTATTTTTAAAGCCCATTCTTTCCTTGCCTACAACCAACTGGCTTGCATTGTCACCAGATTTTTAACTCAGCCCAGGTGGTGTTCCCCTTACAGAAATCTAGAAGCGTGAAGGTACAGAAGACACGGCCCAGTCATGGCGGCCTTCACGTGAAAGCTAGAGATCCTTCCGGCAGGGAGTGAACACGCTTTCTTTTCTTGTGTTGGAAATCTCATGACATTACGATCCCAGGGGTCACATTACTATGGCCCCAGCCAAGAACTAGTTTTTAGCAAAACGAAGCTCTTCAAACTTAGCCTACTTTAAAATTTTTATTTATTCATACCAAATATTTTTTATTGAAGTGTGTTCATTGCACATAATGATGTGTTCCATGAAGAAAATTTTCCTGCATGGGCTCACGTGCTTTGTGCATATTTATCCTCTTCTATCTGTCCCCTTTCCCTTCCTTTCCTCCTTTTTCTCTCCTTTCTTTCCCTCTCCCTCTTCTCTCCCTCTTCTCTTCTCCCTCCCCCTCTCTCCTTCTGTAGACCTCTTCATTATTCAAGTCATGGTTCTGCCTGCCTGTCACGTATGTAAAGGGGTTTATGCATATATATATTTATTTTCATGACCTTCTGTGAAACTCCGCATACTTATTCTGCTGAAATTTCTTAGGCCCTTTCTTTTAAGAAACGATTCATCTAAAACTTAGCTTTTATTTGAGTAGTATAATTCAGGGGGGTAATAATAAAATCCACACTGTGCAGGCCTGTTACTCTAAAATGATATTTTTATGACATGATTAATATCTCTAACATGGCCTCACAGCACTGTTAGAAATGAATATTCAAATTTTGTTTCTATTCCTACACACATTTTTACTCTTGTGACTCAATGTGTTTGCAGAGTTAAAAGATTCCCACCACAGGGGAGCTACAGATTCAATGCAATCCAGTCCAAAATTCCAACACATTTCCTCTCAGAAATTGAAAAAGAAAAAAGCCTTAAGCTTCATATGGAAGCACCAAAAACCACTAAGATAGTTAGAGCGACTCTGAAGAACAACCAAAAAGACTCCTGAGGGCTTCGCCATCCACATTCCAAATTGTGCTATAATGATAAAAAAAGACATGATATTGGCATAAAGTAGATACATTGATCAATGGAATTGAAGTGGAGACCCAGACAAACGTTCATACACCCATGGACACCTGAGAAAATATTTACCAGTGCACATGCAGCAGGGTAATATCAACAATATACAAAGAACTCTGAAAGCTGAACTTCAAGAAAACAACTCGATTAAAAATGGAGTGTAGAACTAAACAGAAGTTCCAAAGGATGAAACACAAAGGGTTAAGAAACATGTAAAAACTGCTTAGCCATCAGTGAAATGCAAGTTAAAACTACTTTGAGATTCCATTTTACCCCAATCAGAAGGACAAAGATTGATAAAACAAATGATAGCTTCCTCAGGAAACTGAGAATTAAAGTTCCTCAGGACTCCAGCTATACCACTCCTGGGCACACACCCACAGAACTCTACATCTACTAAAGAGATACTTATTCATCCATATTCATTTCTGTTATGTTCATAATAGACAGAATCTGGAACTAGCTAAGATGTTCATCAACTGATAAATGGATAATGAAAAAATGGTGCATTCGTAGGATGGAATAGTATTCATCTGTCAAGGAAAATATAATTATGAAGTTTGCAGATAAATGGGAGCTGCTGGAAGCAACCATCCTGAGTTAGCTAACCCAGACCAAGTACTGCACGCTTTCTCTTATATTTGGATATTAGTTTTTGAGACTTAGATATGTATTTTTCATTTAGAATAACCACAGAGGTTAGGTGTGTGCTGGCTGGTTTTATGTCAGCTTGACACACGCTGGAGTCATCAGAGATGAGGAAGCCTTAATAGAGGCCTCTGTAAGATCAGGCTGTAGTCAAGCTTGTTGGACATTTTCTTAATTAGTGATTTTTGGGGGAGCCATAAGGAACAAGCCAGTAAGCAGCACCCCTCCGTGGCCTCTGCATCTGTTCTTGCCTCCAGGCGCCTGCCCTGCTTGAGTTCCTGCCCTCATTGCTTTGGATAATGAGCTGTTATGTGGAACTGTGAGTGAAATCAAGCCTTCCTTCCCCAAGTCATTTTGGTCACGGTGTTTCATCATAGCAGTGGTAACCCTACCTAAGACAGGCAAGTAGACGAGACCAAAGAGGACGAGAGAATCACTCAAGAAGGGGAAATATAGTGTTATGAAGGGATAAAGGGGGCATTAGAACAGGAAGATTAAAGGGAGTTGTGAGATATTGGCCAAATTGTCTTTTCTGATAAATGCTGGAAAAAACAGTGGGGAACCGGGGGACCCAAGGTAGCTGAGCACGCAAGTGCAATTTACACAAGGCTTATTTTTACTATTGCAGCTCCTTTGATAACAGGGTTATGAGATTACAGTTCAGCAGAGAAACCTGATTCACAGATAAACATGTTCAAGGTTATATAAAGTACAAAAATGTTCTTTCTCTTCAGAAAAATGTCAGAGGTATGGGAGCACTATGTACTGAACTTTTCTCTGGAAGTTGTGATTTATCACATTTATTGGTATCCCCAACTCTCTTCTGGAGAAATATCAACATCAGTTATTCCTATGTCCATGTCAGAAATATCCCCAAATAAACTTAATTAAAATCCAACAGGGGTGGAGAATGAAAAGGAAGGGAAGATGACGGAGATATAACTAACAACAAAGGACTTTTGAAAAGACCTATGAAAACCTAATACTGTAGACACTTCCTAAAACATATACAGTTAAATGGATCCACCATATAATGGAGGAGACTATATCTATGTATATTATATATGTCTGCCATCAGTGAAAGGGATTCCATAGATGCCTACTAAACACTAGAAGTTATTACGAATGGTATCATCTACCATCCACAACCTGATGGTAAGGTCCTATTGCTGAAGACAGCCCATACTTATTGCATAAGACATGTAGGAATCCAGCTGGTAACTAATTTGGAGTCTTTTGGAGCTCTGGCTGGCTGGCATGGAACTCACTATGTAGACATGGCTAGCCTTAAACTCACAGAGACCAGTCTAACTCTGCTTGTTGAGTGTTGGAATTAAAGACGTGGGCCACACTCCTAGCCTGGTATTGTTCATGAGGCCAAGAATCTGAGACTACAGAGATCACAGGCCCAGGTGAAATCCCACCACTATTATTATGCTAAGTGAAATGGAGTCCTAATGACATATTACAACACCCAGTGCATCACTCAGCAGTAACAGAGAGGCCCCTTTCTCCTGTAGATGGTGATAAACAGATCTACAGCTAGACGATGTGCAGTGACTTTGGAGTGATCATCACTACACGGGGTTCTTTTCTGCTATCCCTTCCTCCAAAGCATAGGGATTATCTGGGAGAAGTGGTCGATGATTGCAAGGGCCAAAGGTGGTGAACAGTTTTATGAAAATAGCATTTTCCAAACACAAGAGGGAAGATGTACCTATGAACTCACAAAGGCTGCCACAGCACTCATAAGACCAGACAAAAATCTTAGCAGGGAGGGGGGAAAATAAGCACAATGTCTGACCCCTCCCCCCAATCAAAAAGGTATAGCTTCTGGGAGAGGTAAAATTAGTCTTCTTCAATGGAGTGACACTGGGTATACTAAGCACACTCTAGGGCAGGCCTTAATATCACCAGAAGATGGCCAACACAAACCAGATGCCATTTTTTTTTCAAGTGGCATTTTTCTTTCCTTTCTGTGTGTAAAGAGAAAGAACATGAATTGAGGTGAGTAGAGGTGACGGGAGAATTTGGGAGGGAGTAGGGGGTGGGAAAGGATGTGATAAAACATACCGTATGAAATTCTCAAGGAGTAAGTAAAAAAAAAGTCAAAGAAAGTAATTCCAAAGGTTTCATGAATGGGAGCCTCGTGTATCTGGTCCTCTAACTGAGGAGGAAGAGGACCGACCTCTCTGTAAGTGCCATCTGGTGTTAGGGTTAGGTCACTTCATAAAGTCCTTTCCTCTGATTTTGTTACACCCAGAGCCAAGCCAGTGTCATCAGCACCAGCCCTGTGACCACAAGTGGGGACTTGAGAGGAAGTGTCATGGTGCTCAGCTTTCCAGCACAAGGAAGCCTTGGCTTTCAGATTTCCTTCCCTTGAATGAGGATGCAGATAGCCAGCGCGAATGCACAGGTGAGAGGTCGTGTGTGTGTGTGTGTGTGTGTGTGTGTGTGTGTGTTTCTTTACATAGAAAGAGTTTGGCTGAGACAAACATCTCACAGGGTTTTATGTAGCTGTGGAGGTTGAATCTATTCCCTTAAAACACTGAGCAAAGTTGGGTTTCTGATGAACATGGTGGTGAGAACCCAGGTGGGAGGAATATTACTGTGTCAGACCAGAAAAGAACAAGAGCTGAGAGGAGCCAGATGTGAGTGGGTTGTTCCCGGGGAGATGACCACTGGTTCCCCCAGTGTCATAATAATGAGAGGTTGGAAGTAAGTGTGGTACTTGATGAGTTTCACTGCCTTAGGGTGTGGTTCATCATCATGAAGCCTCTCAAGGTCACCTGCTGAAGGACTTGGGTGTGCTGTGGTTGAGATATGCAGGTTTTCCCCTAGGACAGCCTTGCTCCTGATTTCAGAGAACTTTACCCTTCACCCTCTACCTATCAGTCACTTGCTCTGAACCCAGAAACTCCACCGTCTTTCCAGTGACAAGAATTGGATTCTTCCCCATCCTAGCAGAGGCTGGACCCCAAATACCCGTGTATGCACTAGCTAGCTTCTTTCTGCTCTTCTTCTGGAACTTTGCTCCTGAGCTCCCTTGTCTGAGCACTTACATAATGAGATGTTACATTCTTCCAGGTCCATTTGCATCCATATACCAGCACTGCATTCGCTCTCATTTAAATACCCTTCCAAATGGAACCACTCCCCAGCTGCTACCCCAGTTCACAGCTCCCTTTAAAGTCCATTTCCTAAAAAGAAGGCCTATTTTCTGCCTTCACATTCTCACCTCTCTTTCTCTTTTGGGTATATATCAAGCACCACTTTGACCAGCGATCTTGTTGGCATTGGCTTTATCAAGGCCACCGACAACTTCCATTCCCCAGCTCCCATGGTCCAGTGTCATTCTCAGCAGCATTTGGGAGACAGTTTGTTTCTCCCTCTCTGGGCTGCCTAGTTTTTGTCAACTGCACACAAATTAGAGTCAACTGAAAAGAAGGGACACCAACTGAGGAATTTTCCTCCTTCTAACTAACCTGTGGGTATGTCTGTGAAGGGTTTTCTTGGTTGACAATTGATGTGGAAGAGCCCAGTGTGTGAGTGGTACCATCCCTGAGCAAGTGGTCCTGGGTGCCATAAGAAAGCAAGCGGAGCTAGCAATGAGGAGCAAACCAGCAATCAGTATCCTCCTGAGGTCTTGGCTACAGTTGCTGCCTCCAGGTTCCTGCTCTGAGTTAGTTCTTGGTTTCCTTGCATGATGAACTATAACCTACAGGCCAAATAAACCCTTTCTCCCTCAAGTTTATATTTAACATTGTCTTTATCACAGAAACAGGGAAGCAAACGAGAAACATGCAGGCACCCCTTTCTGGTGTTTCTTCTGCATTCCCTCCGTTTTCACTAGCCTTTCATTCTCAGCGTTTTTCAGTAGATCATTTAAAGGTCTGCATGGACTTGGAGTTGGTCAACCCTGGCCTTCTATCAGCAACTTCACTCAGACGCAGGGCGATGAGTTCCAATCAAGCAGGAAGCTCGTTCGATGTCCTCTTATTACTGATGCTGTTATTTCCTCTTTACTCATTTAGCTTCAAACACTAAAATTAAACCTCCACATATATCAGAAGCAATGTCCATTTTTTTCATTGTTATATTTTCAGAGCTCAAAACAACGACGAGTCCACAAGATGAGTTCATTGAATATGTGTTGAATAATGGAATGAAGGTGTAACTAAATTATTAAATTTTGATCAAGTCTATTTCTCCTGACTTCCCAGTACAGAGTCACATACCTAGAGTGGACACAGTAAACAAACAGTGTCCTTTAGAAATATTTAAGATTTACTTATTTATCTACTTGCTGTTGTTGAAACACCATTTTACAAATATAAATATAAAATAAGATAACTGTAGACAAATTTAACAGGGACTCACATGCAGGTTTGAAGATAATCAATGCACGTCTTAATTTTAATGATTGCCGCTGTGAAATGAATTGTTCCCCTTCATTTCCCAAGGCCCTGGCCTGTGTGTCTGTATTTGGAGGTGATGTCTTCTGAGAAGTTGTTGATGTTAAATGAGTCCATAAAGCCAAGGCCCTGGCCTGTGTGTCTGTATTTGGAGGTGATGTCTTCTGAGAAGTTGTTGATGTTAAATGAGTCCATAAAGCCAGGGCCCTGAGCAGATGGGCCTAGGCTTTTTGAAGAACATCATAGAACTATTCCTCTCCTTGCTTTGTGAGGACAGAGTGTCAAGGTGACCATGTGTGAGGGCTCCCACCAGAGCCTCACTGTGCTGGCCACCCCACCTCACACTTCCAGCCTGCACATGATGAGAGAAGTTAACCAGTTTCTAACTTAGCTGTCTGTAAAGTTTCCTTATGGCAGCTGGGGTAGGCAGTTAAAGTTCCTCATGTTTCTGGGTCTTTAGTCCTTGGGTTAATAGCTTTCTTTGTTTCTAGGATGAGTGAAAAATCTTCCTGTGTGAGCTCCAGACATGCCTATCTGTCTCTGTTAACCTTGTTAATCACCAGCCTTAAATGATCTTTTAATTATGTGCAGTATTAACGGTGTTAATGCCCTGGACATAAATCTTCACTGCTAATGGTCTTCCAATAACTTCTGATGATTTGAGTTGACTGTTTATTGGGTTCATACTGACTGTCTTTGCCTCCTTCAAAACCTTCTCCCAAACTGAGAAGAGTCTTCAGAACCCCCACCTTTCCTCTATTGACCCCTGTGAGACCTACATTCAGCCAACATGCCCTTTAATGAACTCTTCAAAAACTAGCTGAGTAGTTTATGAAGCCTATTTGAGTATCAGTTATAGTCATTCTTATGGCTCTGTGAGTCGGTCCTTCATGATGACCTCCATAGTAGCATTTGCTGAGGAGGAGTGAAGGAGCTAAGGGAATTTGCTATCTCATGGGAGGGTAGATCTGCTTCTGTCTTTAAAGTTGCTTTGGGTGTTTGTTACATGTCACAGAGAACCAGCTACTATATTGCTGATACAGGCCACATGGGCCATCTTTACATACTAAATATTATTCAAATCCCAAATCTCTCTCTATTTTTTAAAAACACATATTTTTTTTTTATTGAAAAATAAAATCATTCATATTACATCTCAATTGCTATCCCATCTTGTGGATCCTCCCATTCCTCCCTCCCTCTTTCACCCCATTCTCCTTTCCTATGTCTGTTACTGAGGGGGGACTTCCTTCCCCTGAATATGATGCTAAGGTACCAAGTCTCTTCTTGGTAGTCTGCTATCCTTCCTCTGCATACCATCAGGCCTCCCCATCAAGGGGACATGGACAAATATGGGGCACCAGAGTTCATGTGAAAGTCAGTCCCCACTCTCCACTTAACTGTGGAGAATGGCCTGTCCCTTGGCTAGATCTGGGTAGGGATTTGATGCTTGGTTGGTGCCATAGTTCGAGCAGAACCCTTGGGCCCAGATCTGCCCATCATAATGTTCTTCTTGTAGGTTTTAGGACCCTCTGGATCCTTCTATTTCCCCATCTCCTATATTTCTCTCATCTAGAGTCCAAATAGGATGTCCTCACCTCTATCCCTCCCTCTCTCTCTCTCTCTCTCTCTCTCTCTCTCTCTCTCTCTCTCTCCTTTTAAATAGACGGACCTACAATAAAGAAATAGACATATAAGATTTAAAGAGGTTTTTTTTTCTGGATTGTGTCACAATCAACATAGGCTATGAGTCTGTTCTATAGACCATTTCTGGACAGGATGGAGTGTGATAAGATAATTTTCTGTATCTTGAACCTCACTCTTATCCCTAGATCCAGGATAAGAATGCCCAGTACGATGATTTGGAGCTGTGCTTGTCAATGATCCTGAAGAAAGTCTGATATATAACCAGATTTGAATGTTAGTATTTGTGCTGGTTGGTTTGATTCTTTTTCAACTTCACACAAACTAGAGTCATCCAAATGAGAGGACTTCAACTGGGAAAATGCTTCCATCACAGTGGCCAGCAGGTGAGTCTGGGTGGGATTTCATTGCTGAATGATGCTGTGGGATTGTTGTGGAGTGGTCCACTCTACTGTGGGCAGTGCCACGTGGGCAGCTGTCCCTGGGTAGTATGAGGAAGGAGGCTGAGAAGGCTTTGAGCATGTGATCTGTGCTCATCCTTGGCTTTGGCTCCAGTTCTAGCCTCCAGTTTCCTGCCTTGGGTTTCTGCCCTGGCTCCCCTGACTAATGGAGTATAAGCTTTAAGCTGAAATAAACACTTTCTTCCACAAGTGTCTTCTGGTCATGGTGTTTATCACAGCAACAGAGGGCAAACCAGGACAATAGTTCACTAAACTTTACAAGTCTCAGGTTGTTTCTTGTCCCTTTTCATCCCTCTCTCCCTCCCTCCCTCCCTCCCTCCCTCCTACCTCCCTCCCTGCCTCCTTCCTCTCTCTACTTTCCCTCCTCTCCTGTCTCTCTTCTTTATCTCTTCTCTGTTTCCCTTCAGTCACACTATGCTGTAATGGTTGAACTTAGCATCAACTTGGCTGTGTTCACATACCCCATTTTTTAGTCTAACACTATTTTAGACTGAGGTAGGAAGGTTTTATAGAAGCAAGTAACACAATCCTTTGTTTTTGAGACAAAATGCTTCCTTTGATAGTGTGAAAGCCTCTGTGTCAGCTGAGGCCTTGGAGCAAAACTGAGGAGTCCTGGAGAGGAAGGAGCTCTGCCTCTAGTCTGCAGCACACAGATTTCCCTGAGCCTCCAGCCTGCAGGCCTATTCTGCAGATTGTAGACTTGCCAACCTCAACTGTGTGAGTTAATTCCTTAAAAATTATGCACGCTGATTAATACACAGTCTAATATACAGTAGCTCAGTTGTTGTGTTTGGAGAACCATGACCCATACATACCACTGGCTGCAAGAATAATAATTCTTTAAAATTTACAATAAGTACACACAAGTAGAAAGTATAATCAAGATCGAGTCTAATCCTAATGTGCAGAGACAATTTGCACAGCAGAGGCTGTGGTCATCTCTGTGCACGTTTCTTTTATTCTACAGGAGCTTCCTGAGAGGAAGTTTTCCCTGCTCCGTGTTTGCGTCGCTCACTAATAAGACTGTCTAGTGTACGGCGGAGACTCAGTAAATGCTGCTGAGTGCCGTGGCCAAGGGAGCAGCAGACCATGTAGAAGAAATGATGGAGGAACAGGACGTGACAAAATGATGAAATATGTAAACCAATTAATTTGGAGAACATGGAAGATGAGAATTGTAATTAGTAGAAGCAACAGCAAGGGAGTTGTCCTCAGGAAGCACAGGAGCTGGGATGGGGTTAGGCTGTGTGGACACGTAGGCCTCTCTCACACTGGCAGCAGAGATGCACCCCGGGGGCACAGGAGACTGTAGGGTTTGTCTGTCAGCATGTATGAGGCAGATCCAGCCAAGGAGCAGGGAGGAGTAAGAACTCTGCATGACAAATACGCTGCAGGTTACAGGAGAAAGAGCAAAGGCACGAAGAAGAGTTGCCTAACTAGCTGTGGAGGTGGAAAAAGACGTCGCTTCACTGTGCGCTGTTATCAGCTCTGCAGGGAGAGATGGTCATGTGATCTGCAGGGAGCAGACAGCCATAACAACCATGGGTATTCAGCTCTATTGAGCTAAGCAGTGGTCCAGGATAAGGGAGAGGAGTTGGCAGTGTTATCGTGCTCATCTGCCTCAGTGGAGGATGGCAAGGGAGACGCTTTAGGCAGGACTAGTTTAATTCAAAGGTTGGCTATTCACTAGAAGTTGCTTCTGCTAAAGGTTCTGCCATCGGAAATGTTAAAAGTTATTTTTTTTAGTGGATCAAACGATTCGGGTCCCATGTGGAAAGCCTGGATGAGAAGGCATCCCATTGGTTAATGGGGAATTGTTAACTAGAGTAGAGAGACAAAGATATGTCAACAGAGGCTAGAGTAAGAACTGCCAGTTTTCCTACTACTTGAGCATCAGTGAACAAGTGAAGTTTAATTCATGGGCATAAAACACTGCATTGTGAATGTTCATTCTGATTCTTCCTGGGCACTAAACTCAAGTTAATTCTATAACATTCAAACAACGAGCCAAGCACATTTAAAACATAACATCCAAATGTATTGTTTGTAAAAATTCTTTTCAAAACAAAATATCTTATATGATATTTATTTTATTTTGGTCCCTTTGAAAGAGTAGTTTGTAAATGTAGTCATTTTCCTTTAGGGAGAGAGGCCCTTCCTTATGTCTGGTCAATCTCCGCATTGTGATGTCTGACAATTTGCTAGGCTTATGATTTGGCGATGCTGCAAGATGGATTGAAGTTGGGTACCCGCGTGACGCAGGAATTCACCGTAGTAGGGACTGGGCAATAGAAATGGGAATAATTCATGATCGTTGCTTCCTAGAGCTCATAGATCATTTTTATATAGCATTGATCATACATGGATCAATCTAGAATACATCATAACTCATTTCAACAATTTTCTTTTTCATGTACCTTGAATCCCATGGGGTCTCACTCTCTGAGTGACCCGCATGTAGGCACTTCATCTGGTAATGATGGGCTCTTCCCTGATGGCCCATTGAGCATCTTAAGGTTCTTGTCTCTTCAAATGGCGTGTGAGGAAGGGAAAGAGCAGCAGATGCTTTTCCCGAATTTAGACTGTAGCGAGAGCTGACATTCACACAGCGTTAAATGTCGGTCTGCAACCAGGTGTGTGATTCTCCGCTTGCTTTAGCCACCCAGATGGTCTTAGCAGCAAAACTGCACGTGGTGCTGGGATTTTTATTCCACAGGGTCGTAGGGCAAGGAAATCACCTGGCTTTGTATTTCTCCTGAGTGTGTATGTATGTGTGTGTGTGTGTGTGTGCGTGTGTGTGAGTGTGTGGGATGTGTATGTATTTGTGTAGTTTGCGGTATGCTTGTGCACGTATTTGTGTAGTGTATGTATATGCACTACATATACATATACATAAACATATACACATAAACATATACATATATGTATATGTTTGTGTATTGTGTATGCTGTTTGTGTATACCTGTGTCTATGTATGTGAGTGATGCGTATGTGTGTATATTTGATTGCACATGTGGTATGTTTATATGTATATTTGCATAGTGTATATATGTGTGCAATACGAATGGATGTGTATGCATATGTGTGCATCTGTATGTATTTGAATTGTGTGATGTGTGCATGTGTGTGCGAGAGTGTATGTGAGTGTATGTGTGTATAAGTGTGTGTAGGTATATGCATGTATGTGTGAGTGAGTGTAGGTGTATGTGAGTGTGTGAGTGTATGCATGTATGTAGGTGTGTGTATATGAATGTATGTTTGTATGTATGTGTGTGTGTGTAACTCAGATAATCTTGTACAGGTACTTGTTTGGTCCTTTAAGATGCCAGTAGTGTCTAATCTTGAAAGTGTCTATGCTAAAAAAGGCAAAAGTGTTCATGGCATTAATTCATCTCATACAGAAAAGCAATCCTGAGTAAGGAAAGCAAGCCATCCTCCAGAACAGATGCCTCTCACCTGATCCCAGTGAAGGACAGAATGAACACATAGGACAATCTTCTTGACTACACTGATGTGAGCCTACATGTGGGGGATATATGGTCACTGATTCCAATGCTGGCGTCTCAGGGGACTTTAAATTCATCAACCCCTCACTTCTATTTTGTTGGTGTCATAGATTGAAGTTACTTAGAAGTAGATATATAGAATTATATATTTTATGTATAAGTATATGCATTCTTGCATAGATGTTTAGTAGCTGTGAAATATAAATGAAGATATATAGAAATATTTGGATTCCTTTTTCTTTTCTTGCTTTCTTTCTTTTTTCTTTTTCTTTTCTTTCTTTTTCTTTTTTTTGTTTTTTGAGACAAGGTTTCTCTGTGTAGCCTTGGCTGTCCTGGACTTGTTTTGTAGACCAGGCTGTCCTTGAACTCACAGCACTTCACCTGTCTCTGCCTCCCAAGTGCTGGCATTAAAGGCGTGCACCATCATGCCCAGCTGTGGATTTCTTTATAATCATCTCCAAACATATATAGAGAAACATGGATCCCTTTCTATCCATATCCACACATAGAGAGATTTAGTCCCCACATCATATTAGTGTTGTTTTATGTCCAGGTCTGTGAATAACAGCTCTTGAGTGAAATCTAGCCTTCTGTCTGTATTGTAAATAACATTTTGTGAGAACTCAGCCAGGCCTAATATTTTATACGAAGTCAGTTTCCTTGTGTACCACAAAGGAAACAGAGTAGCTCTGGCAGAGGACACACTGCTATCTGGTGCTTTGTGGGGAAGTTTGTAAATCTTTGTTTTAATTTAACTCAGATCCACGCACACACTCACACCCGCACTGTTGTTTTACATCCCTTTGCCTGCTGTGTGTGTGTCTGGGACCACTACCCCTTTGACAAAACTCTTCACCATTCGAAGGGGGGACCCATTTAAACCAAGCACTCATGTGAAAAGTCTGGTATTGCAGTGGGTGCTTACAATCCCAGCTTTTGGGGGGACCCGAGCAGAAATCCCCTCACTCTCTGGCTAGCCCACCAGTCAGCCTACGTGGAGAGTTCCAGGCCTGGGAGAGATCTTGCCTTAATATAAAGGCAGGTAGCACCTGAAGGAACACATCTGAGGTTGACTCTGACTTCCATAAACACATGCACACACGTGCACCTGCCCGCACATGAACACGCACACTCACTCTCTGAAAACATTCACTCGGGCTGTCATTTCGGATCTACCTTTGCTGGGCATCGAAGTTTAGTTCAGCATCTATTCTTTGAAAGTGTCACTCATTGTCTCCTGTCTTCTTACTTAAAAGTCAGCACCAGACTTTTTGTTGCTCATTTGAAAGTTGGTGAAGGGAGGAATGTCACTCCACCCACAGGCTGGCTGCTCCCAGATCTTTGATTTCTTCCTTTTCAAATAGCTGTTTGGCTGTGGTCTATCAAGGTGCATATTTCTCTGTATTTGCTTTGCTTGGTGACTGAATAGCTCCTTGATCTGTGGGATGACATCTTTTAAAAGCATTGGCAAATCTTCGAAGAGCTTTCTTCAGATATTTCTTCTGTGTCTTCTCTTGACTTCCTTTCTCTGGAACAAACACTGCTCTTGTATTCAAGCTTTACACTGCACTTCTCACATCTCTAATACTTTTTCCTTTAACATCTCCACTCCTTTTTATTTTTCACAGCTTTTTCTTCAGCTTAGTATTTTCTACCCTACAAATCCCTCTCCACGTGCCTTGCCTGCTCTCCAGTTCAAGCATTATGTTTTAGCTATTATATTTTTTTTCAGTTCTGAGACACCAATTGGATTCTCTATAAAGTCAAATGATTTTGTTAATTTAGCTATATTTTTAAAATAAATATTCCCATTCTTCATCTGTATGCCCAAGTCCATTTTGAAGTCCCTTTTAAGAGCTTCTGATAATTTGCACATCTGTTTTTCATGCTTGTGAGTTAGGATCTCATCCGCCTCCCTTGCACCTCATTTTTCGGTTGCTCTGTTTGGGAAACTGGCAAGCTGGCATGCTACTGCCTTCTCCTATGGAGGGGTCAGTTTCCACAGTGGGCTCTGCCATGCTGACTGGTGACTGACAGTTACACAGACACTGGGGCTGAGTTGAGATTCCCACAAGTTCTTGTCCACGTGTGCTGCATCCCTGAGGCTAGGGGGTCAGCCTGACCAGGTTCCAGGTGAACCTGATGATAGCCTGCGTGCTTGGGGGAAGTTCCTTCCCAGTCTGTTGCATGCGGATGGGTATCAGTACAGCCTTTGCTATTCCGTCTGGGAGCTCAGTCTCACTCTCAGAGCTACATACGATTTCTAAAACTGTCTTGGGGATGAAACCTACCCAGGCTCTCACTCTCCTCTCTGCCTCCTGTGGCTCATGAAGAGCCAGCCACTCTTCTTTCCCTGTTTCTCAGGTCTCATGGATGGTGGATACTTCTGAGTTCCTTCTCTTCTGCCTCGGATCCTGTCAAACCTATGATCCCATCTTCTGCCTCAGGCCCCGCATCCAGGACCAGTGACCCTTTCAGGTGACAGCAGATGTTGCTGTCTGAAATTGCTATGTGGAATTGTAGTATCGGTTACTAGATCAGCTCTCACAGCTCTTCAAAGATGCTACTCTCATTTAAAAAAAATACATTTTTTAGAGCTTCATATATGAACTGTATCTACATCACTTGCCCACTCTTCCTTCCACGTACCCACTTGACAAACTCCCAATCTGTTCTTTAATTATTACTGTTGGACATGTGCACACATGCATACACAATTTACTGAATCCATTTAACGCTGCTCTTATGCACATATGCCTTGGGCTCCCTGCTTGGGATTGAACCACTTATGTGGGACCTCATGCTTGGGGGAAACTGACCCTCTCTCTCAGCAATTATTAACCCCTTATAGCTCCTGTCTGCAGTGCCACCATGTAGAATTTCCTCTGTTCATCCTGGCATGTCAACTGGTGTTTTATCTGGGATTTTAATGACTCTTTCTGGCACATTGATCTATGTGTTCCCTTTGTATGTCTGTGAGCAGATGCCTGCTTGCTCCCTGAAATTCATATTACCTAGTACTTGACACATATTGACTGAGAAGCTTTCCTCCTTGACTAGTGTTAAGTATGACTGACTGATTTTACAGTTTCCTCACCTCGAAGAAGCATCTGATTGGTTCTGTGAACGTGACTGCTAGGGATTGTTTAAAATAGTTTTATTTCTATTTTTTAACTTAACTGTGTACTAAAACATAAAAAACTACCTTGGCTTTAAATTATATATATCGAATAATTTTACTGAATGAAAAATATGTATACTGCAGAGTATAGAATGTGTGTGAGAAGGTGAATATTTAGATCAATTAAAATTGTACAGTTAATTTGACGAGTTACATTTTACACACATTTTCAGGACAGACACACAGAAATTGAGATCAATGTTTTCTCTTGAAATGTCTCAAATTAGAAAATATTCTGCATTACTGGGTGCTCTCCTACTTAGCCTGAGCTGATGCGGTTAAAACTAGTCAGGTGTGCAGCCTTTCTTGGTGTACTGTAAAGGGTGCTAAAGAGGTCAAATGGCACGCAGGGGTGATTGAAAGCGCAGAGACAGCTCTGGTTAAATTGCCAGTACATAGCCAGACATAGCCTCCTGAAGGTGATTCATCACATAGCAATTACCTTGTGTGTCCCTTCTGTGCTCAAGAGCGAGCCTCTGATTTAGAATGTTATACCCCACAGACCTTAATTCCCTTAAAAAAAAAAACAAAGCAAATAGGTATATGGTTCTTGCTTAGTTTTCTAAGACAGATGTGGCCCTCCAAGCATCTTATTTTTGATAAGTCACTGTGTCAGAAGGGAGTAAGTACACGAACTTCTTACCATATAAATGAGCTGAAATTGAATTCTGAGAGCTCTCACAGGACATGACTATATTGACACCTGACACCTGTCCTAGTAAGACTGAAAGATGGGGCCACAAACGGAATCAGAGGGCAGGTTAGCTTTGGTTAGCTACCTGGAAAGGAAGTAATAAGAATCAGAAAAGGCAGAATGAGTGAGTAATACCCATAACTTAATAGTTGAAGCAATACTATGGTGAGAAAAGCTAACTAACAATATTCAATGGATTTAGCCTCAAGTTCCATAGAGGTGCTCCCATGTTCCTAATCAAAACCACAGTTTTGTGGAACAAAAGAGGCTAATATAGGTTAATATGATGCAAGGACATTATATATATAAAAATGTTATGATAAAAGTCCATTATTTTGTGACACACACACATATAAAGTGGTTTAGGGGATATGGAAAAATATGGTTCTTTAATTGAAAAATTATCTGTCATTTTTTAAAATTAATAACTAGTTTAGATAGTTTTTCCATTCTATTTGGAGACTACATATATAGCTTTTAGCCTAACTCCCAAATGAAACCTCTACTTTCCTGGAACATTAGCTCCTTTAAATTATACCATGAACTATAGAAGAGCAGTCTCCTGAAAATAACTGTTTGGGATGAGCTATGTGAAACCAGAGGATTGAGCTTAACCAGAAAGGCTGCAATGTGGAGAAACAGTTTGACTCGTGGGGACCCTAATATGGCATCTCAGCTTACAAATTAAGGAGATATTTCAATAGCTTTGAGTGTTTCAACCTAACTTTAATACTATGCTGAGAAAAAAGCCGTGATCAGAATCAGATGGTGTTCTTCCTGCACGTGTTAGCACCGATTCACAGGTAATAGTCTGTGGTACTGGGTCGCCATGTTACTGGCTGATGCCATCACATTGTTGGTTAATAAGACCAGGGTTTCCATATGGAGAACAAAGTCTGAGGAAGTAAGTGTTCTAAATCTTCAACATTTTTCTTCATGCTTCTCTGTGACCACACTTATAAAATGTGCGTTCATGAAGGTCGGCTCAGGATATTCAAGCTGTCCATCATTTTGAATGCCTACCTTCCTTAGGATGGGAACAGTCAAGACTCCATCTTCTAGCTGGCTGTGTGATGCAATGTGATCCACTATAGTCTTCCCTGTCGGTGCGTTGGCTGCAGAACTTCTCCTATCTGGTGTGATAACTGAGGTGTGTGCAGCATGTGAGTCCTCTGTCCCCTGTGGGGTCACTGATTTTTGTTTCCTCTTTTCTTGCTGATTCTCTGAGAGCTGACATCACCACAGTCTTTACCTTACCATCTTCTCTGTTCAGGCACTTAACTTCATCCCCAGCAAATGCTAGAGCTGCTGATGGCATGTTTGACTGTTCAGGTGTAGGGGAAGCAGTAGGCAGGTATGGCAAGCTCCCAATCCCAGGGGCGTGGTGCACCCCCCCCCCCGCCCCCTGCAGTGGATGGGAGAGCCAAAGAGAATGAATTAGTAGCTGTCTCCGATAGATGCCATTAAAAAGACAGGAAGCAGTTAGGGGAATAATTAGGGGCTGACAAAAGAACATCTGGTAATAGTGTTTTATGATGCCCTCCCTCTACTTGCAAACTATAGACAATGTAAGAAAGCTCCGTTTATGCTAATCCCCGCCCCCCTCCCGTTGTTTGCCTTCAGCTCCTGATCTGCAGTGCAGCCCTGGATGGTGGGACACTCGAAACGGTATTTCTGTTTCCAAGGACACAGTCATCTTTCTCATTTGTGCAGCTAGCGTGCCAACAAAGCCTCATTTCCATCCTGCGTGGTGTTTTAGTATTGAGCAAGCGAGCACACTCCCCACATTCAATACCTTAGCTAGGTCAAATGCAAACAGGAAACAACAGCAGCTGCGCTTCAGGATGACAGGTAGCTCCCCAGAGGGGGCAGGCACAGTGGCGTGGGATGGATGTGCATAGGAGCTGGGGTGTGTTTACAGAAAATCCTAGAGGAAAAACAACACGGTGGGAAGAAAATGTTTAAACAAGAACAAAGGCGTGCTGGCCTGCTTCACAGCGAGAGAGGGTGCTGAGTTTAGAGAGAATTGTGGAAAGAGGGCTGCCTGGGTAATAATCTTCAAAATGTTTTCTTTGAGACTACAGCCAACTTACAGAGTGGAGTTCCCACCCAAGCTTTGTGCTTCAGTCCTCAACACATCCAAGACTTTGCTAAGGCATATACATACCGATGGCTTCACATTTGTAATGTATATATGCTTGCGTTTTCAAAGAAAATTTTTATGAGCTAAGAGAGTAATGATCTGCCCTGTGCATTACGTAAGCCCAAGTGGGCTCCATTCCTCGTCTCTCACTTGCAGGCTAGGTGATAGCAACGGTCACTGTCTTGTTCTCTTTGGCTTTGACGTGTGGACGGAGTCAACTTATAAGGAAGGTGTGTGGTAGGCAGTTCTGCTGGGTGGGGGGTGGGGGAAGGGGGGAAGGGTAGGGGTATGAAGCTCCCAGGACTTTATTCCAATGGCTGTCTTAAGAGTTACATCTAATGGCTGCATTCATTGGGGTCACCCCAAGATGGTAGATCACATCAGCAGACAGTATGGATGTGAGGTCCGAGAGAACAGAGACATGACTGTAGATGTTCAAATGCGTCCCCCAGACGCCAGGTGCTGTGGCTCAGATGTAAAATGTCACCCACAGACTTGTGTGTCTTAACACGTGGTGCCCAGATGGTGGTTCCGTTTCGGGAGTTGTGGAAACTTTGGGAAGTACAGCCTAGCTGGAGGAAGTCCATCTCTGGGGGTGTTTAGAGCCCGACCCCGTTTCCTATCTGTCTTCGCTTCCTGATTTGTGGAAATGTAACAAGCTGTGCAATAAACTTCCTCTAGAACAGCCAGAGCCCCAGATGCTATACCTTCCCCGTCATGAATCTCAGAGCTAAAATAACTCTCCTCCTGCCCCAGATTGCTTCTCATCTGAGTATCCTGGAAGTGATAACGTTCCACAGCGTGGTTGTGTGTGGAAGGAAAGCCCAGGTGTCTGCTCAGAATAACGGTGCTTCCTTAGGAAAAGTGGAGACTGAGCTTAGTGACAATGAGACCACGTCTGCTCTGTTGCACTAAAACAAAAATAGATAAACTCCATGTATGGGAAGGCTGACACAGCCAGATGCTAAGAACAGAGAAGAGGGCTAAGTCAACAGAGTATCCCAGGATCCTGGATTAGCTTGCAAAAGCTGCTAGAACAAAAGCCACAGACTTACTCTCTCAGCTCTGGGGCTGCAGGGTTAGAGCAAGGGCCTAGAAGGGCCATTTCTCCCCAGGTCTTGCTTCCTTGTGTGTGGCCAAGTGTCTTCTCCTTGTGTCTGTATGGCCATTTGTGCCCTAATCCAGCATTGTGTAAGCTCACCAGTCACACCGGACTCATGCTCACACTAAAGGGCCAATTTTAAAGAAATTACTTTTGCAAAGACCTTCTCCAATACACTTGTAGTCTGAGATTCCAAGGCTGCAGGGGTTGGAGGCACAATTCCATGCAAAATTGGCCCAATGACCTTCATGTAAGGAATCAAGAGGAGGGGCTGGGTACAGATCTGCATGTAAGCGCCACTGACTGACACCTCCACTGGTCTTGGATATCCTCATCAGCAGGGTTTTATCCCCGACTGTATGTCCTCCTCAGACATGACCTTTAAGTGAAGGATCAGTAACCACAAACTGCTAGACTAGAGTCCCATCAGTCTAGGCTCCTCTTGACACGATGCGGTCAAGAATGAGAATGGAAGCAAAGGCTCCTGGCCCAACCTGGCCAGCGTAGAGCTGCATTTTGCTGGTCAGACTGCCTAGTGTATGTAGGCTCAGCTCTCAGCAGTAAAGAGAGACATTTGGCCTGGAAGAACACTGAAGCACACAGGGCAGTCATGGGAGAGACAATTTGAGGGTCAATTCTGCAATTAACAGATGTGCAACACAGAGCTTGAACCAATTTTCTACAGAAGACAACGAGAAAGAATTTGGAGGATACTAATAAGTACTTAAGTGGAGTGAGCATTTACTCTAATAAAAAAACATTAGCTAACCCCGGGTATCACCCAGAGAGCAGCATAATTGTAGGCAAGCCAGGAAGAGATACTCAGGCAAAGAAAGAGATTACAGAATGAAGAGAAAGGAAGAGTGAAATCTTTCCGTCCTCTGACATCTTCTTCAAGGTCCTTATTCAGAGACTTGCAGCTCTTGTCATACAGGCCTTTTGCTTCTTGGTTAAAGTTACACCAAGATATTTTTATATTATTTGTGGCCATTGTGAAGGATGCTGTTTCCTTAACTTCATTCTCAGCCCATTTATTGTTTGTTTATAGGAAGGCTACTGATTTTTAGTTAATGTTGAATCCAGTCACTTTGCTGAAGGTGTTTATCAGCTGTAGGAGTTTCCTGATAGAATTTTTGGGGTCACTTACATATAGTATCATTATCATCTGTGGATAGTGATATGATACTTCTTCCTTTCCAATTTGTATCCCGTTGACTGCCTTTACTTGCCTTATTGCTCTAGCTAGAACTTCAAGTATTATGTTGCAAAGATATGGAGTGAGTGGGAAGCCTTGTCTTGTTCCTGATTTTAGTGGAAATACTTTAAGTTTCTCTCCAATTAATTTGATGTTGGCTACTGGCTTGCTGTATCTTGCCTTTATTGTGTTTAGGTATGGGCCTTATATCCTGATCTCTCCAAGACTTTTATAATGCTAGAAACCTAGGGAATTAAAGCCTCCAGGAATCTATAGGGTAACCTAGCTAAGACTCCTAGCAATGGGGGATATGGAGCCTGAACCAGCCACCTCCTGTAACCAGGCAAGACTTCCAATGGAGGGACTGGGACACCAACCCAACCACAAAACCTTTGACCTACAATTTGTCCTTCTTACAAGATGTGCAGGGGTAAAGATAGAGCAGAAATTGAGAGAATGGCCAACCAATGAGGGGTCGATCTTGAAATCTATGCCACGAGAGGGAGCTCACCCCTATACTGTTAATGATATTCTGCTATATTTGCAGACAAGAACCTAGGATAACCACCATCTCAGATGTTAGGCTGAACTTGGGGAATCCTGAGGAAAACAGGGAAGAAGGACAGAAGGAGCCAGAGGTGTCAAAGACATCACAGTAAAACCCACAGAATCAACTAACCTGGGCTCATAGGGGCTCCTAGATGTTGAACTGCTAACCTGAGAGCAGGCATGGGACTGACCTAAGCCCCCTGCACTTATGTAGCAGTTGTGCAGCTTTGCCTTCATGCGGGACTTCTAACACTGGGAGCAGGGGCTGTTTCTGTCTCTGTTGCCTGCCTTGGGATCTCTGTCCCCTAACTGAGCTGCTTCCTCTTAGTCTCAATAGGAGAAGATGCTGCTAGTTTTACTGTAACTTTTTATGTGGAGGCTGGTTGATATCCAAGGGAGGCCACTTTTTTTTTTTGAGGAGAAAGTGGGGGGTGGGTAGGTGGGGGAGGGGAGATGAAAGGGAGGAACTGGGAGGGGAGGAGGGAGAGGAAGCTGCTATTGAGATGTTAAAATAAACAGATAAATTAATGAATAAAAAAGAAAAAGAAAGGAAGAATGAATCTCTATTCACATAAGGTTTTTTTTCTTCTTTTTTCTCTTCCTTTATTTTAACTTGACTTGGAAAATGTACAAATTTAAGGAGTACAATGTGGTGTGTGTGTGTGTGTGCACATGCATGTGTGAGGATGCACAGGTGTGTGCAGGTGTGCATAGCTGCAGCTGCACAAACGTGTAGAGGGCAGAGGACAAGCTCAGTTGTTCTTCTGGTGCTTCCTGCCTTATTCTTTTGAATCAGGGTCTCTCACTGGCCTAGAACTTGGGAGGTGGGAGAAGTTGGCTCCCAGCAAGTCCCAGGCCTCTGCCTGTTTCCACTCCCCAGCAACCATATCCATCATCTTTTTAACCTGGATTGCAGCGATCAAAACCAGGCCATCATTCTTGCAAAACAAACACTTTTCTGATTGAGTCATTTAAGCTTCACAAGGGGATGCGTTGCTACATGTATGATTACATCATGGTCAATCATGGCAACAGCATTGTCCTAATTACATTGAAAAAAAATGCTCTTAGCTGCCTAGGATTTTTCCAGATGCCCAAATAGCAGAAATTCTGCTCGTGGTCTTTGGTCATGTCTTCATGTTCTTAGTACCTATCTCCCATCAGAACATACAAAGGGCCCCACACTCATGCACTTTCTGATCCTAAAAGCTGTAGTTTCCAGGTGGCCCTGTCTGTAATTACTGAATTCATAAGTGCTATCTGTTATAAGGGATACACCTTGTCAGGATATCTTTGCAAACCTTTCATTGATTAATTGATTGATTGATTATAGTATACAGATGTAACCCAGGGCCTCACACATACAGGCTGAGTGCTCTACCAGTGAGTTACATCTTCAGCCTCTTTGCAATGTTTCTTTTCCTTTCCTTAAAAAGTATGTCTGTGTACTCTGGTGCCTCACCTTTGACCATGTCCCCTGGAGGGGGAGACCTGGTGGCACTCAGAGGAAGAACAGCAGGCTACCAAGAAGAGACTTGATACCCTATGAGCATATACAGGGGGAGGTAATCCCCCTCAGGAACAGTCATAGGGGAGGGGAATAAGGGGAAAATGGGAGGGAGGGAAAAATGGGAGGATACAAGGGATGGGATAACCATTGAGATGTAACAAGAATAAATTACTAAAGGAGAAAAAAACAAATTAAAAAAAAAGTATGTGTGTGAATGTTTGACCTGCATGTGTGTGTCCCACATGCATGCAGTGCCAGCAGAGGTTGGAACTGGAGTTACAGATGTTGTGAGCTGTCATGTGAGTGCTGCGGGGTAGACCCAGCAAAACCAGCAAGCGCTCTTAACTGCTGAGCCATTTCTCAAGCCCATCTTAGCAATGTTTTTAAAAGCAAAAATCACACATATCACCTAGACAGTACAAATCAAACAGAGTTTAATTGTACATAGTAATTTTCACTTGTAATTTCAAATTCAACCTAGAAATTGTGGAACTATAAAGTCTCAAAAGCACATCATGCAATTCCCCTAAGCCCACATCAGCACCAACATCAATTTGTTTTCTTTGTACTACCTGTCTAGCAGGCTAAAAAAGATGCCATAATTACTTTAGAAAATGTTTTATGTTTGTGTGTGTGTGTGTGTGTGTGTGTGTGTGTGTGTGTGTGTGTACTTTGTGCCTGTGAGTTTATGTGTGTGCGTGGATGGTATGCATGGGAGGTTTAGGTGTACATGGCATGGTATGCATGGGAGATTTAGGTGTGTACATGCTACAATATGCATAAGAGGTTTAGGTGTGTGCATAGCACAGTATGCATGGGTCACTTAGGAGCATGCATGCCATGGTATGCATGGGTCACTTAGGAGCATGCATGCCATGGTATGCATAGGTCACTTAGGAGCATGAATTCCATGGTATGCATGGGTCATTTAGGAGCATGCATGCCACCATGTGCATGGGTCACTTAGGAGCATGCATGCCACAGTATGCATAGGTCACTTAGGAGCATGCATGCCACAGTGTGCATGGGTCACTTAGGAGCATGCATGCCACGGTGTGCATGGGTCACTTAGGAGCATGCATGCCACGGTATGCATGGGTCACTTAGGAGCATGCATGCCATGGTATGCATGGGTCACTTAGGAGCATGCATGCCATGGTGTGCATGGGTCACTTAGGAGCATGCATGCCACGGTGTGCATGGGTCACTTAGGAGCATGCATGCCACGGTGTGCATGGGTCACTTAGGAGCATGCATGCCACGGTGTGCATGGGTCACTTAGGAGCATGCATGCCACGGTATGCATGGGTCACTTAGGAGCATGCATGCCACGGTATGCATGGGTCACTTAGGAGCATGCATGCCACGGTATGCATGGGTCACTTAGGAGTATGCATGCCACGGTATGCATGGGTCACTTAGGAGCATGCATGCCACGGTATGCATAAAACATTTAGATTCATGCATGCTTTATTATGCAGGTGAGGTCAGGGAAAGAGCACAGATGCTGAACCTCACTTCTTTCCCTGTTTGAGACGTGGAATCTTCCTGTTCATCATTGGGTATCCCAGGCTAGCTGGACCACAAGATTTGGGAGAGTCCCTTGTCTCTGCCTCTCATATCTTCCTAGGAGCACAGGGTTTCATATGTATGCAGATGCCCAGCTCTACATCAGTTCCCAGAATTCAAACTCAAGTCCTTATGCCTGTGTAGCAAGCGCCTTACCCACTGATCCCTCTCCCAGCCTCACCGTTACTTCTCATTTGCATTTCCTTAATTTTGAATGGCTAAAACTTTTATATAATATCAATTCTTAGAGAATTTCATTCAATGTATCTTGATCATATTCTCTTCCCACTCCTTCCCCAAACTCCTCCCCAGGTCCACCAGACTATTTTGTTTTCTTCCTTTTTTCTTTTTATAAGCGACTGTCTTTAAGTAGGTGTGCTGCTCCTGTGACTCTCACTCTCTCCCTGTGTTCCCTAGTGGAGGTTGTGTTGTAAATATATTTATCTGTGGGCGGTCACCTCATGGCTAGTTATTTTCTGATTTTAACAAGTTGTGGGTTCTTGTAATGATCTCTGCTGAAAAGCTTCTTTGATGAGCACTGTGAGAGCTATACTTCTCTGTGGGTATAAGATGAGCTTTTATGGGGCACCAGAGTTCGTGTGAAAGTCGGTCTCCACTCTCCACTCAACTACATTCCCTGGATGGGGAGGCCTGGTGGCACTCAGAGGAAGGATAGCAGGTTACCAAGAAGAATCTTGATACCCTATGATCATATACAGGGGAGGAGGCCCCCTCAGTCACAGTCATAGGGGAGGGGACTAGGGTGAAAGCAGAAGGGAGTGAGGAATGCGAGGATACAAGGGATGGGTTAACAATTGAGATGTAATATGAATAAATTAATAATATATATTTAATATATATATATAAATAATAATATATATATATGATGAGCTTCTAGAATGAGATTGGTGATGGTACTGATCTAGGGAGGTGGCAGTAGCAGGCTCTCCTCTAGGTTCTATGGCCTCACTAGCCACAGGCAGTTGGCTAAGTTTACAGTTTCAGGCATGAACACTATCTTACTGAGTGGCCCTTCCATCCAAGAAGGTGACTATTGGTTACCCCGGAGATAAGTGCCACTATTGCACCTTTGGAAGTATCTTGCCACACTGGTCATTGTTGTAGTTCATAGGCATTACAGCTACATAGCATTCTTCATTTCTTTTGTCCTAACTTGTGTAACTGATGAAATTGTGAACGTCAGTCCTCAGGGACAAGGGTACCATTTCAGAGCCAGGTCAAATTCGTTTGATTCCTGTGTCTGAAATGTGTGGTGGCTTCAACAACAGGGCAGGATGCATCAAGGGCAATGCCTATATTTCTTCGTTAGTTTTTGCCCCTCCCCCTTGGTTCAGAATTTTCTATGGCTATGTGTATTAGCCTTTTGGTTGCTGTGACCCATACTTGAGCAGATTATTAAGAGGTGGGAAGATCACCTGGGCTCATGTTTTCAGCTTGTTTTATTGCTGTGGGACTTTCGTGGAGCAGAACATCATGGCTGAAAGTGCATGGCAGAGAAAAGTAAGTAACTTCATGACATGCAGGAAACTGAGAGAGGAATCCAGGAAGCAGCTACAGCGAGCTCCTGACATCCAGGACATACTCCAAGTGTTCTGCTCCCCAATACTGTCCTGTGTGTTATCTATCCGTCAGTGCTTTCTTGACCTACCAGCCAGTGTGGTTTGTTGGCCTTTGTTACTGTATCTATTTACCTGCCCTTTTTATGTTTGAGAGTTTATTCCCAGTTCTCCTTTATTTATTGTTTATAAAAGTTAAAGCTGTGAAATGTCAAATCATAGAAAAAGTTGGTGAATTATTGGCCAGAAATTTTTTATACACTTGCAATATAAAAAATTAAAAAGTATGTGTGCTGTGAGTGTGTAGTGTGTGTGTGTGTGGTTGTATGTCATTATATCTAGTGTTCTTTGTGTGTGTACACACACATGCATACATGAATACCATGGCATGCATGTGAAGATCAGAGGACATGTAGGAGTCAGCTGTGGTCTTCCAGCATATGTGTGGGTCTGGGCATTAAACCTGAGTCCTTAGGACTGCGGCAAGAGCCTTCACCTACTGAGCCATGTTGGTCTCCTAGCATATTTTATTCTATCAAATTTATTAGTGAGGCTTATGGATTGTATATGCTAGTTTTAAAATCCTGTCTGAAATTACTATTATAAATAATTTATCTGTGAATTTTTCCCTTGAACTTTTGTGATTTTTTTTTTATCTGAAGTGTGGTTTGATAGACGAAGACTGGCTACGTTTTCCTTCTCCTCAAAAGCTAATTGTACTAATACAACCTATTGAATAAATCACCAGCTCATATTGATCTAATGACGTCTTTACCCTAAGCTGAATTCTTATGTATCCAGGGTCAGGCCTGTATTCAATCTATTTTTAATGATTCAATTTATTTTTCTAAAGTAGGAAATTAGTTTAATTAGTTTATCTCAAAGTAGGGCTTCTGGCTGAGGGAGAGTACATGTGTTGGGAGACGTGAGAAAAAATTAGTAGGGGTGAAGAGTATGTTGTCAAAATTAGATAAAAATGCAAAAATATGAGGTGCAGAGATTGCAGTTTCAGACTCTGGGGGTTATCAACAAAGGGGCACATGTAAACATTCTGATAAAACATTTCTTCAAGGAAGAATTGCTCCCTCCCTCCCTCCCTCCCTCCCTCCCTCCCCCTCCCCTCTTTCTCTCCCTCTCTCCTCACTCCCTGAAGGTGAGGTGGGTGAGAATTGCTCCCTCTTCCCCTCTTCTGCAGGAGAACCACGCTGATGTATCAGCTGCAGCCACAGTCCAAAACTTCAGCCTTTTTGAGGTCATTTCAACCCAAGAAATGGAAATAAAGACTTAACTAGGTGTAGAAAACTTGTAAATGATACTCCATAATGTCAGAGTAAGAAAATGGTTTTTGAAAGAATATTATGCTTATTTGGGATTTAGATTGGTAGCTTAGCAAACAGTGAAAGGGCTTGTTTAGGCAAGTTTACACTGGAAAGTCAGGGATGTTCCTATGAGAAAGGGCGCTTGGGATGGGGATGAGACTCTAGCACTTGGCATGTGAGTTTACTGGGCTGGAGTGCAGATCCACAAAACATACAATCAGTATCTGCGATCCCAGCACTGTAGAGGTAGGGATTGGAGCCCCACGGTAAACTGGCTAGCTGGGCTAGGTGGAACTGACAAGCTCTGGGTCTAGTGAGAGCCCCTGCTCCGATCAATGGAGACAGAAGCAGTTATTGAAAACACCTGGCATCAACTTTGAGTCTCTATATGCTTGGTTGGAAATGCATGAATATGTCCACCTGCAATGTTTATTTGCCCATATATTATATATGTGAACACATACATATACACACATACATGCACACACACACACATACAACATGGACATACACATGCAGAATAAAAAAGAAAAAGCACAGCCCAACTATTGGAAGGGTGAAAGAGGGAGCCAGATTCAGGAGGCAAGTGGAGAAGGTCCCTGCTTTGCCTACTCATGGAAGAGAACTGTGATTCAGTCTCTTCTGTGTCACCATTCCTTCCAGGGAGACCCCCAGAGTGGGTATTAACAATTATTATTGATCAGTAGTAAAATTATTTGGATAACTTACTGTGCTCATAACTGTGTGTGCCCTTAATTTTGATATTACAAAAACCTCATTTTACAGATTTAAATATGAATGCTATTACTTAGGGATCTTGTTAAATTGCAGTTTCCTATGTAATTGGTTTGGGCAAGCCTTGAGGAATTGCCTTTCTAGCAGGCTCTTAGGTGATGATACAGATCAGAAAAGAAGCTCCTGAAGAGCGATGCTGAGAATCATGAATTGTTAGGTGGAGGCAGGAGCATTACAGTCTCTTGGCCACAAGAGTTCTCCATATATTGGCATGGGTTTCAGGAGAGGTAGCTCCCATCATTTCTAGAAGAGGGTTCACAGACTATGAACTCTACTATGAAAAGAAATCTATCACAAAGGAGCACAGGAGAAGGGTGGTCCAGACCCAGCCATCCTGAAAGCTTAGCCATGAGCAGCAGGCTCATCCAGGGAAGATGAAAACGTGAGTTCAGCCATCAGAGTTTGAGGAGGAAATGTCCTTGAGGAATATATGTCCACAAGTTTTGCTTGGCTCTGACAAAGACTGAAAATGAAACAAGCTCTGGGAGAAATACACATAACCAGGGGCTCAGCTGGAGGGTGAGCCAGAGCTGCTTGGTCTGGATATAGTACCAAAGGCTGCTCCCCATGTACCCTAGTGGGTGTGTCTGGAATGGGATTTACCTTTCTAGATCCTTACCTAGCATCCTCCATAGTCTGGGCTGAGGAACATGCATGCAGAGTAGGCGATAACCATAGGAAACAGGTAACCCAAGAATAGGAGGACCAGGAAGACTGGACGGGGGCTGAGATTAGGAATGGACGGTCATAGCGACACCAAGGGTTTGTCATAGTTTGCTTCATATTGCTGTGATAAATATCATGAGCAAAAGCAACTGGGGAGAAAAGGGTTTGTTTAATTGTACAGCTTGTAATCCACCGTGAAGGGTGCCAAGGGAGGAACCAAGGCAGGAACTTGGAGGCAGGGACTGAAGCAGAATCCAAGCTAGCTCATCCTTCTTCCTTATGCTACCCAGGACAATTTGCCCTGAGGTGCATGGTCCACATTGGGCTGGACCACTCACATCAATCATTTGTCAAGAAATTGCTCATTTGGGAGTAGTGGTACACAACTTTGATTCCAGCACTTGGGAGGAGAAGACAGAGGTAGATGGATCTCTGTGAGTTTGAGGCCAGCCTTTTCTATATAGAGAGTTCTATGGTAGCCAGGGTGACATACACATTGGGACTATGTCTCAAAAAGAAAGGAAGGAAGGAAGGAAGGAAAGAAGAGAAAGGAAGGAGAGAGAAGGAAAGAAAGAAAGAAAGAAAGAAAGAAAGAAAGAAAGAAAGAAAGAAAAAACTGTTCAACAGGCAAACATGCCAGTTTAGTGGAGACATTTCTTCAACTGCGGTTCCCTCCTCCCAGATGACTCTAGCTTATGTCAAGATGACAGGAAACTAACCAGCATAGGGTCCCGGTGAGCCAGAGATCAGGTCTGGTGAAAAATACTGGTTTTAACTGACAATCTATTGAGATTGAGGAATTCTGGTGTAGAAAATTGAGATTGCAGATGACAGTGCTTAAGTAGGTGAGAGGAGCAGCGCTCTGTAGGATCAAGTGTCCTTGTTCGGGAAATCAAAGGCATGGAGCACTGCCGCAGGTTCCGTGCAGGAGCCCCCAGTTCCACCAAAATGCATCCCAGGAACAGCCCAAGGCTGAGCTCAGATTTGCAGGTGTCCAAACGTGGATGCCTCTGTGGCCAAACAGACGGCTCTGCTTGGTAATCTGCTTTTATGGTCTCTCTTGCCAGGCTCAGTGCAGTTGGGAAGCAGCACACAGAGAGCGGATTTGAGGGTCCATACCAGCAAGAGGTTATGCTGGAAGCAAAGATAGGCCAACACCTGCCACTTCATTTGGACCTGTGTGCAGTGTGCCACATGGTGAGTGCTTTCTAGGAGCCACTTGGAGCAACCAATTCACCGGGCTCCCAAGCTACCATGACTTAAGCAGTGTTGATGATGATTATGACCACCGCCTGCAGGAGGAAAAGATAAAGGTGGAAGGACTGAGCACCTTTTCAGAGCTGGGGTGAAATAGTATTAAATTAGGAAAGAAGGCTTGGGGCTAAAAGTGGAAAGGATTGCTTCAGTTACTGGGCCAGCTTTGGGGTAAGGATTACATTTTGAGACCTAAAAACAACAGGCCCGAAGTCCTTACTTGAATATACGAAGACAATTCACTGAAGGAAGGTCCATCCCTCCAGGGCTTTGGGAGTGTCAGCTCTGCTGTCTATGACCCACAGCTGCACAAACAGAGTGAAAATGGTGTGACCAGCAGGGCCCTTAAGTGAAAGGCACCAGGATTACACTGCAAAGGGAGGGGAGTACGTAGGGCAGGCAGGGAGTGGCCTTTCCGACCTCCAAGCGTCAGAAGCAGACACGGACTTTATGGAAGACTGCAGAATTCTGAGCACACCAGTCCTTTTGTGTGTCAATAGAGTAAGACTTAGTGACAGTGAGCCTGCCCATTTTGATGCACTTTACTTCCCTGTGAGCCACAACATTTGCAAGTAGTTTGTAAGTCCTATGACCCGGGCCCGGGACCGGTACCTAACCCTTTCTGTGCTTTGTTCCTGGCATCTTCAAAATCAAAATGTGGCAATCTCAATGCTGACAACTTTCCCTAAAAAGCGGCTGAGCTCTTCCCTGCCACTGGGAAATTCCTCCAGCTGTTTAAGTAGGTGTATCAGCCAAGCAGCATCTGCAAATCCTTTCTGTCCCAGCATCTCCTTGCCTCCAGTTGAGTCTCCGAGAAGAGCAGTCTACACTCAGAATCTCTGGCACTCTGGATCCTGTTTGCTTGCTTTCTGCCCACTCCATGTGACTATGCCCCGCTTACTCTGAGCTCACATGTTGACCCCACAGATGGCTTATAGTTCGATGCACTGTAACTCTGGGGCTTATTTTTCTTGAATCTTGGAATGACGGTTATGTATGGTTATCCACTTATTTCTGCACCCCTTTAGACTGCCTTGGCTGGTCTTTCTCCTGCCTCTTCAATGTATTTATTTTGTTTTATTCCTTGCATTCCAAAGATTTTTTTGTCTTGTTGATCTCAAGCATCCCTGTGGTTTCGACTCCCTCCCTATAAAGCTGTATCACTATGCTTGCTTTAAGCGGCTGTGTTTCCACTGGTCATTTCTTCCTAGATGTTCCAATGACCTCCCATCACTGAAGCAGGCACCTGTACCCAGAGTCTCATCTCAGCAATGCCTGCTTCTCTTCTAAGGTCTCTAGACCAAACAGTTGAGATTATTCTTACAGAGCCGAAGCAATAGCCAGCCAGACCCTACTGACCCTAGCTCATATGTGTTTCTCTGAGAAGTCAAGTATCCATGATAATGACTGACAGAGCCCTGTGTTTAATTTTCTGTTTATTTACCTGCAGTAGTTGTTTGCCGCGGACTTTCTCTGTCTTGATTATATCTGGCTCCTGACTGCCCTAGTGCCTGGTCTATACTGAGCATGAAGGGAAAGTCTTTTAAATATACGTAGTGTTCTTCTGTTGTTTCCTATGTACCCTCATACCAACTGTCTCCAAAGAGAGCAGACAAGTAAAAGAAGAGAGGCAGACTCTTGAAGGGCGTGGCTAGACCTGCAGTTGCCTCCCAGGAAGACGGTTTGGCTTGCCCCTCATGCTGAGTTATATGATTTGGGGCTTGTTGCAAGTCGGCTGCTCATCAGAGGTGTTGCTTTTTGTATCACGCCCTCCTCCTGGCTGCTGCTGAGCCAGGCGAGCAGGCTCCCGAGGGAAGGCAGACTGTGCCCCTGAACATCACAAGTCTGAGGCTAGGTGATTAATTAGAACACTTGTCCTTGGCATATCTATGGAATTTCTGCCAACAACACCTTTGATGTGCCTGTCTCTTCGTTGGTGTCACTGTGACAGTGGGGAGGTGGTTTCTAACAGTCTTGTGGCAGGCTCCTCTAGGGAAGGCATGGCTCTAGTTGACAAGCATCCATCAGATGGAGAAGCACTATGGTAGGGCATAGGTACTTTGGGGGAGAGGAGGGACTTGTAAACTGGTGGTATTATTGTTCGAATTCAAGCATGTAACAGTCTTACAGGGGATGTGGGAATGTTCGCATACATAGGCACTGTTGGACTGTATGTGGCAACTCTCAAGTAATAGTCACTTAGTGTTCCAGCCATGCAAGGCAAAAGGAAGCACACAAAGACCAGCAGGTTTGAAAGAATTCCCATAACAAGGAAAGTGACTTGAGGTGCTTCAGGGGCTTTGGACTGCCATGGTCCTTGTGAGAAGGGAGAGATGCATCCCAGGTGGAGGGAATATGAAACGGCTCCAGGAGGGGGAAGGTGGGGCTTAAATTTAGATTATTGATTATATATGTGTGCTTAAAATGATCTGAAAAGTAAATATATTACATTTAAAACATACTGAATTTATAAATATATTAACTCATTTCAACCTCAAAATAAACATTAGCTCGGCTTTTTGTCATCTTCATGGTTCTGAGGTGACACAGTGTTTGCCTGAGATCATAAGCATAGAGAAAGTAAACTGGAAGGCAGACACCACAGTGGGTATCTCCAGGGCTCACGCTCCGCTGCGTACTGTTATGCCTCTATTAAGATAATAGAGAACTTTGGGATTTATTTTGGAAACTAAAATGATTCATGCAGTTAGATTAGTGCATATTTAATGAGTTTAAATTTGTTATTGGTATGCAAAAATATTTTCTTCAGCTGTTTGTATATATCTGAGTATGCACATACACAAATTGCAGGCTTAAATGGTTTGCCTTCACTCTAATTATGACTTTTCCTGTGCTTGGCTTCTTCAGTAATTATGATTTTTTTTTACTACACATGTAATGGTAATTCAAAGGTAAATTCCATCTGACAGGCATCGTTGGAACACACAGTTGGTTACAAATGCAGGAACTGTATAACAGAATATGTTTCCAAAAGTGCAGAAAGGAAGTTCTCTAAGCCTACAGTTATGGCTTGAATTGCCGGTCCTTGAGACCAAGGCCCTTAGTTGTATGCTGTTTTGTGACATGATTCCTGGGGAGATGTGAACATCTATTCACCTAAGAGAGGGACCTGAAGACAGATCAAAGTAACAAAAATACCGTAGTCTATCTGGAAAACCAGGGAAGGTACTGGGGTTAGTTGTAGGAGCATGGATGAGGGGTGACTCACAGGAGCAGAGATAGACAGAAAGGTAGCTGCACCAGCAACGGTGACAACTTATGACACTTGGAAGCCTAGAGCTCCCTGTGCATGTGGCAGGAGAGAGTCTCCTATGCTCAGCAGTTCTAACTACCAACATAACCTTACGAATGGGGTGCAGTTTAGAGACTTCCTGAGACATCTGAGCTGTTCCCTTGCTCAGTCTTAGTGATCTTCCCTCCAGGGCAAAAAAAAAAAATGTCAATACAGAGGAAATGGCCACATAATGTGTGTCTACAGGAGGTTACCCATAGGTCACAGTCACTGATTAGAGACAAGGTATACTCCAACTCTTATTGTCTAGCGAAGGTGTCAGTGGACAGAAACAGGATCATGATAGCCCAGCCAGTTTTGGACAAGAACTCCCTCATTTCTTTATATGTAAGGTCAGACAAAGGAGCTGCTGGTGGCTTATGCTGGTCCAGCATGGTTTCTGTAAGGAAGGCCAGGCTTTAAGCCTATGTCTTAGTTAGGGTTTCTATTGCTGTGATAAAATGCCATGACAAAAAGCATCTTGGGGAGGAAAGGTTCATTTCATCCTCCACTTCAGTTCACCATCATCCAGGGCAGTCAGAGCAGGAGCGCAAGAGAGGAATAGAGAGGCAGGGAGAGGGAAGGGCTTTGGAGGAGTGCTGCTTACTGGTGTGTTTACTCAGCATGCTTTCTTATAGCTCTCAGGACCACTCATCCCAAGGTGGCATCACTCACTGTGAGAAAGGCCCTGCCACAACGATCATCAATCAAGAAAACCCACCACAGGCCAATCTGTTGGGGGTGTTTTTCTCAGTCTAGGTTCTCTCTTCCAAAATGACTCTCTTCCAGCTCATGTCAAGTGGACATAGAACTGTTTAGCCAGTCTGTGACTTCTCCAGGACACTGACCTCGTCATTTCCCTTGATGAGATCTTGGACAGCGATGGCGTCTACCTCCTCCATGTAGTTCAGAAAGAAGCAGAAAGTGTCCATGTGAAGCATTGGTGACTTGGAATTCTTTTGTTTGAAGTTCCACACCGTGTCAAAGTCCCAGACATGTTATGCGTTCCTCATTGAGTACAGCTGAACAAGATCTGCCCTTCCTTCCCTCCACAGACACCTCAGTCATTTCATGGAGCTCAGGAGCTGTCCTAGGTACTGAATGTGGGAGCCAGTGAAAGAGGTGAGCAACACACAGCCATAGCTAAGTTACTCAGAAACAGTAAAAGGGTAATTATCAGGGTATAAAGACATGAAGAATATTCCAAGATGGAGTGATAGACACCTGACTACTGACTGGGGACTCATTGAATAGAGTAGATGGAAGGCTTTGATTTATAGCTGAGTTCACTGAGACACATACATGAAGAGTCAGAGCAAAGAACATGAGGCACACACAAAGGTCCTGGGGTAGGAAAGGGCTTGGCTTATTTCAATAGTAGAAAGGACCAAAGAACATTTGAAGAGAAGTGAGTAGAGAGGGCTGGAGGGTATGGAAGATGTTTAGCTCCTGTAGAAGCAAAGACTTCTGTTTTGGATTTCTCCCTACTGTTCAAAAGAAGATTTTGAAAATTATTGTCTTTATAGTCTTTGCTATTATACATTTGAAGATGACTTCTTAAACCATCTTTTAAATATAGCTAACAACCTGTGGTACCTTTTCTATTTTTTTTAAATCTGTGATTAGGCAATAGGAAGCCTTGAAGATGAAAAATTATTGCTTTCAAATAAGTGACAGAAATCATTAATGCCACCTCAGAGAGTGACAAGAATTTGAGAGGTGTGACAGGAACAATCCAATTTTCATTAATAGAGATCGAAAGAAAGGAAAGGAGCCACTCAATGTTAATTCTCACCCTGGGGTGGTGAGTGTTCCAGAGCTAAGCCTCAGTCGGCAGATACAGAACCCAGGGGAGCAAACAGACCCTGTGGACAACTTAGGATCAAACATGGCGACCAAGCCCAGGGTCAGGCTCTCCTTTGTAGATAATTCTGGAGAAAATGCAACAGTAGGATTGAGTAATTGAGTGTCACAAGCCGAACCCATTCCCTCATCAGTCACTTTGAGCTTTTAAGATGTGGGGCACTGAGTGACACCTAGGTATCAAATAAGTTCATGAGGGGCCATTGACTTGGACTGGTTTCTTACTCCAGACCCCAGAAGGCCAGTCCTCAGGGAAACAATTCTACCTAGCTTCATGAGAAGAATTTTTGTCATATCCTATAAGTAAAGGAACTCTTAAGTGATCAATAGCTTCATGTTCCGTATTTCTATTTTCCTCAATGTATTTTTATTGTCTATAAAGACAATCATGTCTGCTAGCTTACTGAAATATGCCTTAATTTATAGAAAGAGATGTAGCCTTATTCTAGGATTCAAATGAAACCCAACTATAGCTTTAAACAAACTTTATTGTGTCTTTTGACAAAGGCACAGTGTGCTCCATGACTGATCTGGAGTTTTCTCTAAGGAGGGTAAACAGGCCATTGTGCCTCAAGACTTCCATCTCTCCCTTCTGGAGAAATGTACCCAGCCTTTCTGTAGAGATTCCTTAGTTGAAGATATAAAATCTGATTTGTCAATCTTGGGGTCTGGTCCAAGGTGTTGGCATCTGATAGGCTCAGTAGCTGGTGTTCACACAGGCATGGACAGAGTCAGATTGTACATTGTTACTCATGTCATCTTATATGTATAAGCATGGTGTCCCAAGAAGGAGACATGTGCAGCCAGAAAGAGTAACTGTTCTGCAGTGTGGCGGAAAATGAGTGAGCACATCATATGGATGATGGTCCTTAATGATCCTGGGCATCTATGGAATGAGATTGGAGCCTCCTTGCTCCCACACATTTGTTTAAGATCTTAGAATCTTTTTAAACACTACAATTCAGGTGATTTTGGCCCTAGAGTTCACTCTTGTCTCCTATTCCTGATTTCAGATAGCAGTAAAATCCTAAGAGTTTCGACAAATTTTTAAATCTAAAGGTGACCAGAAATTTTCATAATTTACTTCACAAACATCAGGTCCTTAGGTGTGTATTAGGTATCCTGTAATCAAATGTTTTGTTTGAATGATGACATCTTGGTGCATTATGTATCTCATGGATGACTGAGAGTAGAACAGTGGTTTTATGCCTATTTATTTGTGAGTAGGAGAGTATTGGACTTGCATTCTAGCACCCTAGCATTTTAAGTGCATGGTGCAGTATTAAATATAATCACAACTTGTTCACCTTGCTTCACCGAGATATTTTTCTACTGCAGAACAAATCACTATTTCTCTCTTCCCCAGTCACTAGCAACAGGAATTCCACCCCAAGTTTCTGTAAATCTGACTGCGTTAGTATTTCTAAGTGGGACCACTCAGTACTTGGCCTTCTATGACTGGCTTATTTCACTTAGCACAATGTCTTTCAGGGCCATCCATATTATTGGAGATAGAAGAATTAGTCTCTTTTTAAGGCTAAAAACATTCTGTTGTGTTTGCCTGCCCATATTTCCTTTGTTTGGTAACCAGGCGATCTTCAAGGCTATTTCTGGTCTTGATTATTGTGGGCAGTGTTACAATGCACATGATTTGTGCTCTCTAGTCAATATTCTAATTTCAATTCTTTTGGATATGCATCCAGAAATGAGATTGTGGGATTATATGGTACATATATTTTCAAAAAAGAATAAAACCCTCCATGTTCACTTTCCATGGTAACTACCTTAACTCATATTTTCCCCAGTGGCCTGCAAAGGCTTAGAGTTTGCTGAGTTCTTGATGAAACCTGTACTTCATTTTATTACTTTTGTGAGTTTAGTTTTTACTGTGCTCTACAATAGGCCCATCTTAAGAGCTATGGTATACCTATTGCCCATGTGTATGCTGGTGTTCATTAGCAAAATTTCTTTCAAATTATTTGTTCATTTATAAGTTACTTTTTTAAAAAAATCAGCTTTTAATTTTTGCTGTTAGGCTGTAGGCATACATTACGTAGGTTGGATCTTAATCAATATCAGACAGGTGGTTTTCCAATACTTCCCCCAATCTTCAGGTTGCCTTGACAACCCTGTGACTGATAATAACTTTTGTTAACTAGAAGCTTTTAGGATTGATGTAGTTCTGCTTAAGTTTGATTTGTGTGTGAGTTTTCAGTGTCTTTCGGAATCATTATCCATACCAACATTTTGAAGATTTTGTGTTTTCTACTACAAACAAGTCTTTGTAGTTTCAGGCCTTAGATTTAAATATGTGATCTATCTTAAGATGAAGAAAGACGAAGGGACAATTTCCACTCTGTGTTCAGTATCCCCATTCCTTTTGTTGAACAGTATGTCCTTTCACCATGGTCTGTTCTTAATGCCTTGTTGAGGATAAGTCATTCTTGTATGTGTTTCTGGCTTATTAATTTATTCTGGTCATTATGTCTACTTTTAATTTAAAAAAATGTAATAGCAAGAATGGCAACCATGATACAGTATTCCAAAATGCATATATGCTAAGTTTTTATGATGATAAAATAATACATATACCAACTGTAAAATATCACAAAGAAGAAAATAAACAAAAATACTGGTGACATCACCACTTGGATTCCATCAATGCCATCTGCTTCTGAGAAGAGCATTTGTGTGACTCGTGGCCTTGACATATTACAGTAAAGACTACCTTAATCAGTCATTATTTTACACATGACTTTACACATAAAAAAGTGCAATCACAACTCCAGCAGGTGTTCACTGGTAAGCGGCAGGCCACTCCATCAGTGAAGCATGCAGCCAGACAGTGGACGACCTTCAGCTCTCCCTCCTGTCTTCTAAAGCCAGCCCTCTCACCTCACCCTCATAGCTATAGCACGTCTCCCCTTACAGCTTCTCCCTCCCCTCTGGCTCCATCTCCAGGGGATCATACAGATCTTCTCAAGCCTTTCTTCCCATTCTCTCTGTCCCCCAGTCCCACAGCCCCAGCAAGCATCTCCTGGGAACCTGCCAAGACTGACTGAGAAGCAAGTAGGCCGGAGAAGCTGGTAGGTGAGCTTCAGGTTTTTACTGTTCCTCCTTTCTTCCAAATCCAGCATCCCAGCCTCATCCCAGCTCTGTTGCAGGCTGCCTGACATTGCCTCTCTTCACTCTCTGCCCCGTTCTCAGGGGTCTAAGCAGATTCTGGTGGAGCACCTTATTTTCTTCTCTCCCTGTTGCCCTCCTTAGTCCACCCAAAGCCATTACCATTCCTAAGTGTCAGCTTCCTAAATCTATAAATACATTTCCCCAGGAACTTCTAGTGGCTAGAAGAATCCTACAAGAATTCCAGTATAATATCCCACAAGGAAGGCAACACAGAACCACCACAGCCTCTTAAGAACCAGAGAGAGCAACAGAATCCCAGGAACAAAGCACCAACCCAACTAAGACAAGATACCAACACCTAGAAGTAAAATGTTTCTAAACCCAGATGTCTAGATGCCAGCATAAAAGCACAATGGATAATAACCAAGACAATATGTGCCCACTGCAGCCCACTCTGTGACAGTAGGCCCTGAGAATTTCAATACAGCTAATGCATAATGCAATATGAAAATAGCTTTTATGAATATGATAGAGATCCTTAAAGAGAAGATGAGTTAAATCCCTTAAAGGAATCCGTGAAAACACAAACACTAGAAGGAAATGAGTAAAGACCCAAACGTGTCTAGAGAATCAATAAAAAAAACTTAAACTGAGAGAATCCCAGAAATGAAAAATATAAGACCTTGAAGAAGAACTTCAGAGTCAAACCTCACTAACAGAATATAAGAGATAGAAGACAGAATCCCAAGCACTGAAGAAACAATAGAAGAAATGGATACTTTGGTCAAAGAAAAAATGTTAAATGTAAAAAAATCCTGGAGCAAAACATCCAGGAAAATTGGGACACTATGAAAAGACAAAACCTATGAATACTAGGAAGCAGAAGAAACCCAGGTCAAAAGGAAAGAAAACATTTTCAACAAAATCGTAGAAGAAAAATTTCCTAACCTAAAGAAGTATATGCTTATCAAGGTACAAGATGCATACAGAACACCAATAGAAGGGACCAGCAAAGCAATTCCCTATATCACATAATAATCAAAACACTAAACGTACAGAACAAAGAAAAACATCTTAAAAGCTGCAAGGGGAAAAGTTGAAGTATCATGTAAAGGCAGACCAATTAGAGTTGCACCTGACTTCCCAAGGGAATCTCACGGGGGAAACAAACTACTCTCAGGGATAGGTTGCATGCCCAGAAGTAGATGGCCAACAGGAAAGGAACTCCACCACATCACTGGAGGGTCCTTTTCAGGGCTTTCCCCCTTTAATTTTATCTCTTTTTTTTCCTATTGGTCCTTTGGATGAACTATGGATTTTAGTGTAGTATTTTTATGGGATCCCTGAATATGTGAACTAGTGGTTCTCTGTGTCTATATCCTTTCTTATGCTTTTGGGGGGTCTCTTTCCCTTCAGTTTGTTTGTCCCATTCCAATGTTAGTTTTAATTTTTAAATTAAATTAAATTAATTTTCATTACTATCCCTTAGAAGCCTGTTTTTTATATAATGAGAATGAAAGGGAGGTAGATCCAAATGGGAGGGGAGGTGGGGGAACTGGAAAGAGTAAAGGGAAGGAAGCCACAATCAGGTTATAGTATATAAGGAAAGGCCCATTTTCATCAAAAGAAAAAAAACTAAACTAAAATTAAAATAAAAAAGAAGCTGATAATGGTGGCACATGCCTTTAAAGCCACCACATGGGAGGCGAAAGCAGGTGGAACTCTGAGTTCAAGGCCAGCCTGGTCTACAAAGTGAGTTCCTGGACAGCCATATCTACACAGAGAAACCCTGTCTCAGAAAAAAACCCACACACTCAAAAAAGAAATATTATCACATAAAGAAAACGTACTTTTTTCACTGATATGGATAATTAAGAATTCTTAATTAGTCATTAAAATAATTACATATGTGTATTTTAATGCAGAGGTTATACTTATTTATTCCCTTTACTGTTACTATGATGCATGCATTTAACAGGAATATATATTTCAATTTGTAATAGATAAGATTTTGAAGGTTTTTATTTCTGCAAAATGGTTCTGTTATGTTGTAAAGACCATAAAGTCCACAGCAAAGATCTCATTATATGTCTGCGTGTTTCTTTCGTTTTTTTACCAGAATGATTACTGTTAATGTTCTCACTGTGAATCATATCCTTTTGACAACATGATGAGATAAAATAATCTGGTTCAGATAGTCACTCAACATGACTTATGTTAAAAAATTGAAAATTTAAAATGTAATAACTTTCCAATAAGAAAAATCCAGTTGCCAGAAGCGGGCACCACATACACCCACTCCCACCTCCACCAGGGTTTCCACTAATGGGTTCTTATATTCTCATGGCTTTGTGTAAACAGCTTTTCATTAGGGAGCAAAACTGATGAATATGAGCAATTATACATTCTGTATATGAATAGTGTAATTTATGTTTTGAGAGCAGTCCAACAGACACATTTATATCAAATATTATGTGCTTAAAAAGACTGAGAGGCAAATGAGTCAGTTCACTGGAGATGAGCATTGGAAGGTGGCAGTCTTAGTGGGCTGAGGGGATGCCAAAGACACAGTTACTTCTCTTGGTTCATTGATGAGTGATAATCTAGGATGTGAAACCTTCCCAGGCAACATCTGTACAGCCAGGGCTACACAGAGAAACCCTGTCTTGAAAAACCAACCAACCAAGCAACCAACCAACCAACCAACCAACCAAACAAACAAACAAAAAAACAAAACAAAAAAAACAGGAAATAGTTTTTTTCCCCTTTGCTGAAATGTAGGCCATTTGCAAACAATAGTTGGGGATATAGAGAGAATTCTGTTTTAAGTTTTAGGAGTTGACCCCAAAGCAGTATGCATGACCCTTGGCTATTTACTTTGCCTCCAAATGTGTCAGCATTTTCCGGTTTGTCCTACACCAAGTGAGTACATCCTTATCTGTCCAGGGCACTCCTCCAATCTTCCAGTAGGGCTGCTTTAGAGTCGATGCAGATAGCACCTGTGCTGTGCTGCTAGGTGAGCTCAGCTTCTTTTCAAATTTGTTGTTTTAAAGTGTGTGTGTGTGTGAGAAAGAGAGAGAGAGAGAGAGAGAGAGAGAGAGAGAGAGAGAGAGAGAGAGAGAGAGAGAGAATGAATGCATGCTCCTGCTGAGATCAGAAGAGGGCATCAGATTCCCTAGATCTGGAGTCAGAGGTGGTTATGAGCTTTCTGCCTTTCACATTCAATTTCTATACATGATTGCACAGCTCTGGGCTTGTCAGTACAGCATGATGAGGCTTACAGCACATAACTGCTACTTGAATCATGGCATAGAATCTTACCACCCTCCTAACAGCTACATGGACTTCCTGTGCCAACCTCCTGACAGCCATGTGGACTTCCTGCTAGACCCCTACTTAGCCACAGATTGAATACTATCCAAAGCGGCAGGCACCAGAGGTGTGTTGGATTCTTTTGTACATGCTGGAATATTTGCATATACAAATGAGATGAGGCCAAATCTAAACACTAAATACACATACATCTCATGCATACTTTAATCGTATAGCCGGAAGATAGGTTCATGCAATATATTTAATAATTCTATGGTTCAAGCGGAGTTTGTGCACATTGAGCCACTGTATTGAGCCATCGTATTACCATGGCATTTTGTCAATACACAGACCATTTAGGGGATTTTTGACAAGGAGTGATCAATCTGCACTACACTGACTTCTGGGGCTACGGGCTGGTTTTGTGTGCTTCTGGAATTTCTATAAGCAGAATCACAGCACATGCCTCCTGTGTCTGCCTTACTTTCACATGGTAAGTGTCTCAGTTTCACCTACAATGCTGTGAGATTCGTTTTAATTCTATTGATGTGCAGAAACTCAATAATATTAAATTTTAATTCAAATACACCTGTTATGAAGTTTGAGTCATTTCCTGCTTAGGGTCAAGTGCTGCTCTTGCATTGCTTGTATCTCTTAGACACATGGCTGCAGTTCACAGGAGTGAAATTGTGAATGACGGAGAGTGCTTTGTGAGTTCTCAGGTGTCCTGCGGTGTCCAGTGCTAACACTTATTTACATTCCCGGACACTTTATATGATATTCAGTTGCTCCAATTCTCCTTATCAAAACACAATATTCTATCTTTTTATACTTTACCAGAACTTGGTGGATACAGTGGTAGTTTGTGTATCTCCACATTAATTATTTGGTATGATGATATTTTTTAAAATGTTTTCTGATAACATTAATTTCCTCTTTGCAACATCAAATTGATTTACAAACACAACACAAATCCTACCAGAATTCTAAGTTGCTTCTTTGCAAAATTTGGAAGGATTACCAAACACTCATCAAGGAGCTTTGAGTAGCCCAATTAAACCTGAACTAAGAAAACTCTCACATTACTGACTTCCATATTTGTTACAGTTAGAGAAACCAAGACTGTACTTGCATATAAACATTATATTGATACAGTGACGCACAGAATAATAGAATGAAACAGAGAGCCCACAATTAAGATTTCATGTTCATGACTGAGTAACATTTTAGAAAGACACTAAGATCTTAGATTGTCTTTTACATAAATGATACTGTTACAACTGAACACCATGCAAAAGAATGAAGCTGGCACCTGCTGCTTCCATGTAGGAGTGTTAACTTTAAATGGGTCATAGACCAAAATAAAACAGCTAAGACTAGAAAACAGTTCAGAGAAAAGATAGGAAAAAACTTTCCTGTGTCTACGATACATAGAGAATTATTTCAATGCCCAATAATTAAACACAAGCAATAAATTCATAAAATGGGCAAAACAAACACACACTTCTGCAAAGAAGATACCCAGTGGTCAGTCGGACCTGGAAAAAAAGTCAGTATTGTTAGCTATTTCTAGACTGCATCTCTTGGTATCGCTGCATGGCCATCAGGGTCTCTTCATGAAGAAGAGAAAAGTGATGAGTCATGAGCAGGTGTGCAGAGACTGAATGCAGGAACTGCTGACAGAAAGGACAACTGAGGCACTATCTTTGGAACCTTGCTAGAGCTAGAATTCTACAAGTTGTTCAACTATGGTTTCCTTCACCTGAGGTTTTAAGCTCAAGGAAAATGTTATCAGTATTTTAGAGAAAAAAAATAGTAGAAGTTGGGTGAACGCCTGACAGTTGGAGAAAAGTTATGAATTTTAAGTTATGTTTAGAACAGAATAGAGACAGAAAAAGGGGAGGAAGTACTCTCAAGAATGGAAGTGGGATAGTGAGCTGAGGAAACTGGCCCCCTCCAGAGCATCTGGCCACAGGCGGTGTAGTCTCTTATAGATTCCCCTCCCGTTTGTATTTTGAGGGCTTTCCTTTTCACATGATCTGTCTGCTAGATGATGCCACAGTTCCTCTTCCTGGAGAAGCATCCTTTCTCTGTAGAGTGGACAAGGTGCCTTCATTTAAGGCTTACCTATTGAAGAGACCATCCAAGGTGGTTCCTGCAGCATTGTAAGAGCACAAGGACAGCCTGTACTTGCTTTGTTCCCTGCTCTGACTGTCGTGACAAGCTCAGGACCTATTCCTTTTGAAGTTTTTTTAAAAATAAAATATCCATTGATTAATAAAAGTTTATAGGCTGCCAAAGAAAATGTCACATATAACTAGTTACTGTATGCAGTTACTAAACTTAATACCTCTTTAGATAGCTGTTAGGAGGTACAGGCAGCCTTTTGACTGTGAACATTTTTACTGCTATTGACAATATAAGAAAAAAAAATCTTGATTTTATTATCACCAGGACCTTATATTGTTTGTTACCTTCTATGAAAATCTACATTAATTGCTAAGTTTGTACACGGTTTGAGCATATCCCTCTGAAATTCATGGGCCAGTGTTTGGTCCCTACTGTGACACTAAGAGATGGTGGACCTTTAAAAGTTAGCACCCAGTGGGAGGCCATCGCTGCCTTCTTTCTTCTCTCTGTCTCCCTGATTCACTGTATGACTCTTCCCTCTTACCTGTTCAGGCTTTCATCTGTCCATCACCCTACGGGCAATGCTACCAGTGGGTCTCTCGTCAGAGACAGCCTAATGCTGTTTATAATTTCAGCTTCTGAGGCTATGAGTGCTCTTCTTTATAATGAATACCTCAGGTATTTCATTAAGGTAACAGAAGAATTCATGTATAGGGTCAAGGTCATGTGTTGCCTAAGTCATGCTTGTAAGGATCAAGACCAATGTACCCTACTGTGGCTAATGAGCACTAACAGTCTTTTTTTTTTTTTTTTTTTTTTTTTTTTTTTTTTTTTTAAGAATAGCTCCTAAACCAGCATAATTTTGAACTGTACTCTACTTATCCTTGTACCCACAAATAAGTGTCGCTCTCACCCATCATCAAAGATGCTACTTTTCTGCAGCAGATAGAGACTATTGTAAAGATTCACAGCCCATCAGGAAACGTCACAGAAGAGGGGATGGAATGACGATATGAATCAGAGGACCAGGACAGCGTGCCTGCTGCCGGTGCCTTCCAGACATGACAGGGAGGTTGCACCCAAGACAACTCAATAACATGGCCGCCTAAGCAAGACTTGTATATTGACAGCAATAGTTGACATCCTAACATAAGGAGTGAACTTTCACAAGGCTGCACTTCTAAAGGAAGAGCTCCTGGCAACCAATGGCTGCTCAGAGAGAGGGGATCAGTTCTCTACAGGAATGAGCCCTTGATAGACCATCCATTCTCAAGTTGTCAGCCTTAAATGCATGCATATATGAGCAATGATAAATGGACTCAGTAACACGTGTGTGTGTTTGTGTGTGTGTGTGTGTGTGTGTGTGTAATTAATTTCTTTTTAGAGTAAAACAGCCCAAAGGCATGTTTTCTGGGAGTCAGTTTCCCTTGTCTTCATGTCCCTTTCTCTGTTTATTCCTCGCCATGTCACTCACTCCTCCTTCCTGTCTCGGTTGGTCTCCATGTTCATTTTGATGTTTTCATCCCAAGGCACTGCAGTAGCCCTCACTCTCAGTCTGCCCTAATTAGCATGACTGGGTGTGGCCACCTTTGCCAATCTGAGCCTGGAAGCACAGGTTTTACTGGTCACCCTGTTTCCTAGGCTTCTGCTACCATTTCTACTCAGTAGCTGGCAGCGCAGGTCTGTGGTTTTCTTCTCTGTGGGTTAAGCCTGACATTTTTCAGCACTCTGACAATACTGACCTCCATGCCAGAGTCCTAAGCTTTGCCTCTGTAACTACTCACAAGGGCAGTATTGGCTAGGTTTTGCCACTGTGTTTTGTGATCACAATCATACACATTTTGGGTCTTAGATAATTTACTGTCCATGTCTTATTTTTTATTTATTTCAAACACAAATGAAAGTAGTTTCCTTGCATATATTTTTCCGTGAAGATTAAGTAACATTTTTATGAAAATGCCTAGCATAAGACATATAGACTGTATAACTTCCATTATGTCCTGCAGTCACTTTTATATTATTATATTGGTGTGTGCTAAGTTACATTGGTTGGTTGTAGCTCATTGAAGTGGACAACATGGCTGATGAATCTGTTACCTGCTGTTGTCAGGAACTCTTCCCAGTCTCACCTTCCCCTTCCATCCCTCTTCTTCTCACTCCCTTTCTTACAATCCCCTTCCATTCTTTTCTTCCTCATTCTTCTTTTCTTTCCATAGCACACTTTATATATTCCTTCCTCTTTCTTGAGACAGAATCTCATGCAGCTCCAGCTGGCCTTGAACTAACTGAGTAATACCGTTTGACCTTTAACTTCTGAAGTTCAATCCTCTTGCCCCATCTATTCTGCCCAAATGCTGGTATTAGAGATGTGTTCTACTATGCTCAGCTTATGAAGTCCTAGGGATAGAAACTAGGATTTCATATATGTCAGGCAAGTGCTCCTCCAACTGAGCCACAGCTTCATGTTCACACATTTCAAAGCTACAAAAAAATAGTATTTTTGAAACTTCTTAGTATAGATTCCTCGTGAGTGGTAACTTCCTTCCTAGTACTTAGAGGCTTGAAAGGTGTATAAAGAAAATTTACTAATGTAGAAAATTAAAAATGCTTAATGTATAAAAATTTAAATTATTTGAGGGGAAAGAGAGGAAGGGCCTGTGGTTATTTTTTTCCTTTGATCAATCAGTGCAGTGCCGCCCTATTTTCTTTGGAGATCATTAAGCACCAGCATTCTTCCAGGACAGCTTTGATGTCATGTGTGTTCTGCCTCTTGCTAGCTCTGATGTGGCTCTTGGATCCATCCCTTCCTCAGAGCTATTAACTCCATTCTTATTAATTTCCACTACAAATCTAAGTGTGTGCCTCTAGTATTTGCTTCCACACTCTAGTTTAAGAGCCCACACTTAGTTTTCATAAATAATCCTAGCCCATGGTACCTCCCTCTGTCACTTCAGAGCTGTTCTTGATCTCTTACTTATTAACATGTGGAATGTCCAGCCAACACCAGGGACATCCAATTAGCTAAAGGCCAGCATGCCACCACGAGAGAGAGAGAGAGAGAGAGAGAGAGAGAGAGAGAGAGAGAGAGAGAGAGAGAGAGAGAGAGACTGAAACTAGATTTATTTACTGAGTGGAAGAAGTTCAAGTTTTCCTTGCTTTTCATTGAGATGTACTAGTTGTCTCACAGATGGAAGACTGTTGCCAGTTTGCTGCCTGTGTGGGCTCAGTAAGCCTCGTCACATTTGTGCCAGTGTTTATCTCCCACTGTAGGAAAGACCTTGTCTGTGAGGATGAGAAACAGCTTTAAGCTGTCAAACTTAGCTGATGCAATTATTAGCTAAACAGAGACAGGCTTTCTTCCTGCTGGAACACAAATATGATTTTCAGTCCTTGTTGTCCCTGAACATTGTTTATGATGGGTGGAAAAAAAAATCAGGCAGTTGTTATCTTACTGTCACCGTGCATGTCAGCTGCTTGCAGTCTCTTTGGATTCAACGTCTAGGTGAGAGTTCATAAAAAGAGTAACTATGTTTGGTCATGTCATGCTTTTTTTAAAAGGACAAATCCCTTCATCCTTGAGTGTGGATGTGCACACTTCACAACGGAGCTCAGTCTCTTGTTCCCAAGTACAGCGGATGAAGATAGAATGACAAGCAGCCGGAGCAGAGATGTTGAAGGGATTTGATCTTCTTCATTTTTTTTTAATTTTTAAATTTTATTTTATTAATTTATTCTTATGACATCTCAATGGTTATCCCATCCCTGGTATCCTCCCATTCCTCCCTCCCTCCCATTTTTCCCTTACTCCCCTCCTCTATGACTGTGACTGAGGGGGACCTCCTCCCCCTTTATATGCTCATAAGATACCCTATGGGATTTGCTCTTCTTGTGAACGGTGAGCACGAGCCCTGCCGGGTCTTACGCACAGGTCTGGGTTTTCAAGGTCAACAAGATGGCAGACTCTACAGGAATCTACTGTGACTTTAACCAATGGGGAAAACATGTTTATGTCAGTGGCGTGACTCATGCTGTCACTGCTTCCTTAGTATGCCTGTGATGGACACTCTTGTGGGTCACTGTGCCCTTGCTGACACCCCGTCTTTGGTCCTACACATGTCCGTTATCTAATGACCCTCTTTCCAGCTTTCCAGACGGGCGTTCAGTACATCAACCTCTGGTGCTAACTTGCAGGTATTCTATCCTGTGATTACTTCTCTGTTCACAGAGAGTGGAGAACATTGCCTATTACTGACTAATGGGCTTTCCACTTCCTTTGCCTTCCTGGCACTCTGCAGGATCAGCCTATTGGACTGAGCATGCAGTCAGGGCAGGCATCACTCCGGCTTCTCTTCACTGTGTTGTTTGACTGGTTTTTTTTTTTCAGCATTATTAAAGCAATTTACCACAAATCAGTGGCTTAAAGTAACACTGATTTATTCTTCTCCAACTCTGGAGGTCAGAGTTTTATGCATCTCTTTCTGGAATAACACCAAGGAGTCCTTCCCAGCTGCATTCCTTTCTGAGGGTTCCAGAAGGGACACTAGAGTCCTTGCCCTTCCTGCGTCTAAGATTGCCTGGACGTCTAGTGTGAGCTCCCTCCATTGACTCCACTTCAAATATCACACCTTTCTCTGATCAGACTGGGACTTGTTCTTTGTTTTATGAGCCATCTACTGAAACGTGCCTGTCCGAGTGGTCCAGGAGAGTGTCCCTCTCTTATGCATCCTTATCTTGTGATGTGACACACACATGGGAATCCAGGCAGAACATCTGTGCTGACGATTATTCTGCCTGTCATGGTCCTGACCACTTTAACAGCACTTTGTGGAGGTTTTCGTTACAGCTGGACCTTGACTTATGGTTACTTTCTTTTTGTCTAGGCTTTTGTTTCTTCACCCCTGCCCTGGCTGACTCAGAGATGCATATTTTTGTCGAAGCTGACAGAGTGGCTGCTGGTATCTTGGCCACAGTCCTGCTCTTCATCTTTAGGAAAAGTATCCGGTCTTCTTAGAGCCCAGCACAGAGGCAGGATGGAGCACAGATAACCAGGAAGGGTTAAATGCAAAACAGAAAAAGGCAAGTCACAAAATATATTCTCAGAAGTCCTACTTAATCATCGGCATGAGCTCACAATCACTGTTCTGCTTCCTTGACACAGGAGCAAAGATCAGTGTGATCACTCTCAACGATCTCCAAGAGCTGCTTGGCAGCAAATTCTGTTTTTCCTTTCTTGCCTCTAATGACTTATTCCAAATGACTCGAAGCTATAAAACAGATTGAAGTCAATGTGCTCTAAAGTCTGACCTGTCCGCCATGTTCTTTGAACATGTCAGGAGCTTGCATCTTCTGTCTCTGCAGTTATTATTGTCCCTTCTTCATGGGGAGCCACTGCCCAGGCACCTCTTCTTGTCCTCAGGGGACCTGTTTCTCCACAGCTGTGTACTTCCTGGTTCATTTACATAGAATTACCTTGTCCCCCTAGTCACACTGGTAGCCATGTTATGCATTCACTGGGGAAGTCCATAGTGAAAGCCTACATGCAGCCCTGCCTGCCCCACATATGTAAGTGTCTGAAGTTACAGTGCACATAACAAAACACTAAATAAAACACAATCCACCATCTTCTCTGGCCCATAGGACGTTATGACAAATGACAAATCAATCAACCCACCAGTTGATAGATTGATCTATATCTATCAACTAAATCTATAAATTTATCTATCAGGCATCTATTGGTTTATCTATCCATCCATACACCATCTGTATTAGTTATTTTTCTGGTTGCAATGGCCACATACCCTTGTTTACTACTCTGTTGCTGTGCTGAAACACTGACTAAAACTGACTTAGGGAAGGAAAGTTTATTTCCGCTTGCCTGTTATAATCCATCATTAAGGGAAGACACAGCAGGAACTTAACTCAGGAACACTGAAGTCAGGAATTGAAGCAGAGGCCAGTGAGGGATGCTGCTTACTGTCTTATTCAGCCAGATTTCTTATGCCACAAAGAACACCTATCCAGGGGTGTCACTACCTACCCTGGCTGACTTACATCAATCATTAATCAAGAAAAGAAACCCATGGACTTTTCTGTAGTCCAACCTGATGGAGAAATTTCTTTAATTGAGATTTTTTTTTTATCCCAGGTAACTCTAATTTGCATCAAGGTGACAAAAATTAACCAAGACACAATATCTGACAAAAAAAAAAAACTGGAGAAAGAGTTCATTTTGGCTCACTGTTCAGGGGAGACTGGATATGTCAAGGGTGTAGCTGTGGGGAAACAAGGCAGCCAGTCACTTCACATCTGCAGCCAGGAAGAAGAGAGGGATGATGGATATTCATCCTCAACTCATGTTGAACGCAGTTCACACTTCTGTTCTAGAACAGTGCTGCCTTCTTTCTAGGGTTGGTCTCCCCTGTCAGTCAACCAATCTCCAATTCCCTCATAGACACTCAGAGAGTCTAGATCCCCCACATTGAAGATTAATATCCATCTATTTTCTATGTGTCATTGACCTATCTAACCACCCATTAGCTACCTAGCTATCTTCTGTTTATGTCAGCTTTGCTCATCTTTACAACATCTCTAAGCAAATATATTACTGTGTGTATCTGAATTGTCTCCTCCAAAGGTTCCTGCAGTGGAATGTTGGGTCCCACTTAGTAGTACTATTTGGGGTAAGTTTCAGAAACAGTGGGAGGGGGGTGGAAGATCACCATGGAAAATTACTGGGCTGGGGACATAGACTGATAGGCCCTTCCTTGTCTGTTTCCAGTCTCTCAATAAATGAAGCCAAATCCCATTGTAAATTCTATCACTTTGATGTTCTGCCCAAAACACATGGGGACAACAAGCAACCATAAACCTCTAAAACCATGAAGCAAAATAAATCCTTCCTCCTTTAACCCATGTAAATGTTAACAATAAGGCGAAGACAGAAAGTTGGCACCTGAGAAGCGGGGTTATTGCAATGACTGAATCGGAGGGGGTGAGTCTTGGGCTTTCCATAATGGCTTAAGGGAGTAGTTCAGAAGCCTTTGAAGACAGGGGCTGGAGAAGCCCCACAACGCTGCAAGCAGAGCTTAATGGGTGATGCTAGTGGGAATCATAGCTCAGAAGCTGACAAGAATGTGGACACCAAGGCCTGTGTTCATGAGTTTTTATATAAGAACATAGACGCTATTGCGAATCAAACCAGAATCCATTCCTTCTGTGCTCCTCCCTGCTCCAGAGACAGCCACATCTCTTGACACAATGGTGAAGGTCAAAGTAAACGCATTCGGCCATATTGGGCTCCTAGTTACCAGGGCTGGCTTCCTGTCTGGCAAAGTGGAGATTGTTGACATCAATGACCCCCTTCATTGACTTCAACTGCATGGTCTACATGTTGCAGCATGACTCCACCTATGGCAAATTCAATGACACAGAGGCGATAGGGTCCAAGTCAGAGACAGCTCCTGCTCCAATTGTTAGGGAACCCACTCGAGGACCAAGCAGCCCATCAACTTCATATGTGTAGGGGCTTAGGACAAGTCCATGCATGCTCTTTGGTTGGTGGTTCAGTCTCTACGAGCCCCCATGGGCCCAGGTTAGTTGGCTATGTCAGTCTTCTTGTGGTGTCCTTGACCCTTTTAGCTCTCTCAATCTTTCCTCTAACTCTTCTACATGACTCTTTGAGTTCTGTATAATGTTTGGCTGTGGGCCTCTGCATCTGTTTCCATTATCTGCTGGATGAAGTCCAGCATATCTTAGCAGGCGTGCTACTTGCCTCATTAAAAAAAATTTAAATCAATAAATTATTATTTAGTCTACTCAGGGGAGATATTATATTCCCTTTCTGTTTTATGACCACCTTTTAAAATTGCTAGATCTTTTCGTAATTGTTTGACCTATATGATTATAAGGTATAGCTGTAACAGGTTTCATGTCATAGTGTCTAAAAATTTTTATTCCAATGGACATACATGTGGAAGCACCATCAGCATCAATTTGCAAAAGCATCTCCAAGACAGTCACTGTCTCTAACAAATGTGTAACCTTAGAACCATGTTTTCCAGAATTTAAGGCAAAAGCCCCCTGGAATCCAGAAGCACCGTGTCACTGTGTCTTCCTCTATTTTCAACATAGAAAATAATCTTCTTCAATCTAAAAACCTCTCCTACAGACTTTACTTACTCAGCTTTCTTTCTAGACTTTACCAGTTCAGATGCTTGAGGCTTCTGTTTCTGGCTCCTGTTCCCAGGGAGAGGCTTTTTTGCCTCCTCCAAGAAGTCCTGATCCCTCCCCGACTCTGGTAAGTTATTGTGTCCACAAGTGTTGCTTGCATCCAGTGAGGTGAGCACCATTTGTTGAAGATGCTTTTTTCTCCCCATATTGTATGGTTTTGGCATTTTGTGTCCATCAAGTGCCCATAGGTATGTGGGTTTATTTCTGGGTCTTCAATTTGGTTCTATTGGCTTTTCTGTTTGTTTTTATGCAATACCATGTGGAGTGAAAGACATGTATGACAGGAAATTCAAGTCTCTGAATAAAGAAATTGAAGAAGATATCAGAAGATGAAAATATCTCCCATGCTCATGGATAAGTGGATTAATATAGTGCAAATGGCCATCTTACCAAAAGAAATCTACAGATTCAGTGCAATTCTCATCAAAATTCCAACATAATTCTTTACAGACCTTGAAAGAACAATTCTCAACTTCCTACAGAAAAACAAAAAACCCAGGATAGTGAAAACAATCTTGTACAGTAAAAGAGTTTCTGGAAGTATCACCTTCACTGCTAAACTCTTAATGCAGTTAGATGAAAGCCTTGAGTGGTGCTGAAACAGTCTCTGGGTGTGCCTGTTAGGGAGTAAAGGAAGTCCACTGTGTGGAATCTATGAAGTCCTAAGTAGAGTGAAGGGATTCAAGAAGGGAGCTTTGCTCTTTCATCTGTGAGGTGGGCTACTCGTCTCCTCCTACACTTAGACATATGGACTTCTGGTTCTTGGGTCACATGTTTATATGCCCTCCTACTCTGCCAATTGGTTCACAGGCTCCCAGAATTCGTTTTCTGACAATATATTGTATTATTGGGCATATCTACCTCTTCAATCCTGTGAAATAAGTTTTACTGTACATGTCTCCTACTAACTCTGTGTCTCTGGGCAACTCTGACTTTGCAACTTCTCATTTGACTTTCAACCATTCATGTTCAAGACACCAGAGTAAGTAATATTCCATTAACTAGAAGTTACAGGTAATCATTTTTAAATTTGTAAAGCTTCTGTGACAACTACTTATGGACCAGAGGAAGGAAGGAAGGAGAAAGAAAGAGTAAGTAAGTAAGTAAGAAAGAAAGAAAGAATCCATTCAAGCAAGCAAGCAGGATGTGTCTATGTCAGTGCCTCTGGTTTCTGAAAAGTGTCCATTCCAATCTGGTTCCATTACTCTGTTTCAGTGGATTTTGATTACTTTATGTAGGAAATTGACAAAACTGAAGCAAATATGGAATATGTCACAAAATACTTGCACTTAAAAAAAAACCTTTTGAATGAAATTCAATATCTATCACATCTTATATCTATTAACTTAAATCATTTATCCTGATCTAAAAAGATTTTATCCCCTAACCAACTAAACTTGATTGTAAAACTAAATTATCTGGTCTTCAACCCCATCAGAGACCCAACAAGATAGGAAAGATGTTTACTTCAAGTTTGGCAAATATAAATAGCCAAATCACTATGAATGTAGCATTATATAACTCATGATTGTCTCATGGTTCTTCCTGATGTATGTAGTTTATTTTATTCATGTGTAATAATATAAATGTATATGTTTTAAGAAGAGCTTTTGCAGTTGAGCTATACATAACAATCTTCTTTATATTTAAAATAATAGAATGCACCCTCTGTGTGAAGATAAAGGCTGGAGAACAGGTAGAGGATAGAAACAGTCCCTAATTTCCTGGTTACAATGTATTAAATAATATATATATATATATATATATATATATATATATATATATATACACACACACACATATATATATATGATTAAATATTGTGACAAGCACCACTGAAAAGCATAAGGCGTTCTAAGAAAAGGAAATGATAGGTGTGATATAATCAGAATGAGTCAGAGAAGGCTTTGCCATGGACATGAACTTTAATCTCTGATTGGAAATATAATTAGGAGATAGCCCACAAAGGGGAAGGCTGTAAGATCTAGGCAGGAGCTGGGAAGAGCTGAGGATGAGAGTGCTGGAGCTTGACATAATGCTGGAAGTCCCTGGAAGGCCAGAGTGTGAGGTGCCGTGCCTTGTGAGTATGGACCAAGGGAAGCCTCGGTCCTTGCAGGGTTGTCAGCAGAAGTGATGGGCCGGGTCTGACATTTCCAGGTGGGATATTAGCTGCTGTATACAGAAGAAAAAGGAGCCCATTGACAGGGGAGGAGCGTCCTGGCTGGAGGTCACTGAACTGATTACAGCACATGGCGATGGGAGCTAACTCATAGGCCTGGTACACTCAGGTACTGCGCTCCACATACTTTATATGGAACACCTATGAGGGGACTCTGAGCATACATTTCGGTTGCATGAAGAAGCAGCTACTATTTAAATTATGAGCTGCTGTGTTGCATAACATTTGCAAATGGGTGTTTGGGTTCACATGCCCTTGTTTATTTAAGGATGCATCGCACTCGTGGGTGTACTTACATTAAATTATGCAGAGGTAGGGACCTGGATCTTTGCTTAATTAAAGACACTCGAATCATCAATTGGATCAGGACTCATTTGAACGCAGCCGGGGACCCACAACGTGGAAGGAGTTTGCAGAGCAAATGGCAGCAGCGCTGCTTGGGGAGTGATTGCCCAATTGCTCCCTTCTCAGCTGGAACAAAGCACTCCAGGATGTACTGTCAGACCTGTGAAATGACCCCAGGAAGGAGAGGGATGTCAGGCAAATGCCAGGAAGCATGCAAGGCCCTCTGTGCAATGGCTGCTGCCTCACACTGCAGTAGCCCAGAGATCTGCTTGCTCCTATGCATGGGTGGTGCTCAGTCTCTCAAGGATATAAAAATGAAATACTCATGGCCTAGTGCTGGTTTGTCATAAGCACTCTGATTTCGGACCCTGTTCCTTGGTGTGCCCACAGTGTGCATTCTTCCTCAGAGAAGCGTACGTGAAAGCAAGCCTCTTTTTCAGCCATGCCTAAAGCAGCCATGGGATGGGCATGAAACTGCTTCACAAATGGCATATTTACAGTTCCAGTGGTCATGAGTGATATTTCTTTGTCTATGAAAATGAGGAGTTCTTCAGGTATCTGACAAAAGGAGTTGGGGTGTTGTCCTAGTTTGCTTTATTGGCTGTGATAAACACCATGACCAAAAGCAACCTGAGGAGGAAAGGGTTTTATTTGCCTTATATACGTCAGTCATTGAAATTCACCATTAAGAAAATTCATGGCAGGAACTCAAGGCAGGAACAGAAGCAGAGGCCATGAAGGAGTGTGCTTTACTGACTTTGCTCTTCACGGCTTTCTTGGCTTGCTTTTTTTTTTTTTTTTTTAATGATTCAGGCCCGGCTGGCCAGGGATGATGCCTACAGTGAGCTGGGCTCGCCCACATCAAATATTAACCAAGAAACTGCCCCACAGACTTGCCTATGGGCTGAACTTATGGAAGCAGTCTCAAATAAGGTTTGATTTTTTACTAAAGAACACTAGCTTGTTCAAGTTCACAAAAGGGAAAAATAACCCTCCATCAGGACAATGGTGCAGGTTGAGGGAGGGAGAACATTGCTGTGAGTGCCGCTCCTGATGTGGACATTATGTGGAAATCTCCATGAAGCATATTAAATGCTTCCTTGATGTCTTGAGCTCTCATTCTCCGCTCTCTCCTTCTCCTGCCTGGATACTTTAAGCCCAGCCCCTCATGGTCTATCTCCTAATCACATTTCAAGTCAGAGCTTATTCTGAGTTTGATACAATTATTTTCTTTTTGCTCTGGGCCATCTCTACGAGTATCGATCGCTGGCTTGTAGTTAATGTGGAAAGTGCAGGACGTTTGACTACATGTTTGCTGAACTTGGATGATATTTTACTGACAGACACTTAGGTTCTTGTGCTTGCTCTTTCTGGAATTTGCTAAGGAGGCATTTGCAGTGATCTATGGGCTGTCTTGTCTGGTTATCCTCCAAGACTACACTGAAAAAAAAATCAAAATCCCAACCCTCTTCCCAGTCCACTTCTCTTCAATAAGCCCCAAAATAAAGGTTGCCTGTGTTGATTGACAGTTCAGAAGCATTAACCACTATTCTTCTCGAAGTTTCTCTTTGATCTTGCAGGCTTTATTTCTCTCTGACATCACATTATGCTGGTGGCAGATAGAGTGTATTGAAGCAAGCACATCTCTCATCAGTACGACACTTTCTATAGGCCTTATCTGCATGTATACCAAAGTTATCACTGTCAATTAAAGACCTGTTTATGGGAAACATAGGTTGTGGTTTTTGGCATGTGACTTTCTTTTTACCAACTTTGAAGTCAAAGCAGAATTAAAACCTGTGAAATAGAATTTCCAGTAAGCCACTGGACACAATCAAGTCTTCTTCAAATTTTTGGTCAATGTCATTTTGATTTAATGCTGGTCAGTTCCCACACATGCCAAGGTCACATCACAGACATCCAGTGAGATAAGGAGGAAGACAGATGCGTCCTCAGACTTCAACCTGTTTCTTGAACTATGTCAGTGATTAAAAAAAAAAAAAACCCAACAGCAAGCTTCATTGTTTGAAAATAAGTCTTTAGAGCTGGACAAACTGGCATACACCTGAATTCTCAGTCCATTCAGAAGGCTGAGGCAGGAGGATCACGTGTGAGTTTGAGGCAAGACTGACCTACATAATGATTTCAAGTCCTCTCTGGCCTCCAGGGCAAGCCTGCATGTCACAATCAAAGGACAACAGCAAAACTGAAACAAAGGATGGTGCTGTGGTTTGAACACAAAATATCCCTCATAGTGCTGTGGGTTTGAACACTTACTTCCCAATAGGTGGCGCTGTGTAGGAAGATGGAGATTGAGCCTCACTGAAGGAAGTACGCAGTTGCAAGTGGGCGTGGAGGTTCTGTAACCTGGCCATGCCTGCTTCTCTCTGCTTCCCTGAGTCTGGATACAGTATGAGCAGCTGGTGTCCTGGTCTTGCTGACATGTCGCCCATCCTCCTCCTCAAGTCAATGCATTCTTCACCACAGTGGGCTTTGTCCCTCAGCTTGTCACATCTGGAGAAACTTACCGCAGGAGTCAAGCACTCATTTGCTACTCCCAATCGGCTAAAACAAACCCTTTCTCCCTTAAGTTATATTTACCGGGGCTATTTAATCACAGCAACAAAAAAAACCAATGCTCATGGGCTGATGGGAGACATTTCCTGTTTGGGTAAGTCTTTGCTTCCAAGAAGCTCTCTGACTGCACATTACACCCTCGGCTGCAAGGAGCCGGCTCACTGCAGCAGAGTGTGGCAAGCCTGACCTTCTGAGAACAATGGGTCAGTGTGAGGCGCCAGCCACTGATGATTTGAACAGTGCGTATTTCTGTCCTCGAAGTTTGATTGATGGCTCATTAACAGAATAAAACACATCAAACATATGTTCAGGTGGCTTAAACGCATAAAAACCATCTGGTTGAGGGAGTTTATGAGCTTTGCTGATATCCCAGGCACAGAGACAAGGGCATTCAAAGCCTCTCTGCTGTATAAGGTCCGTGTTACATAGCTTTGCCCAGCTGTATGCCAGTGTAAGTGTGTTGAGCAGACTGAAGGGCCGGGGTAGAGGTGAGGCGCTGGTGGGGTGGGGGAAGGGCGCGGGAAGTGCTGTGTTAGTGATGAGCAGGCTGAAGGGGGCGGTGCTAGGCTAAGATGTTTGCTGATTGGGGGTAGCAAATGAGTCTTTGACTTCTGTGATAAATTTCTCTAGATGTGACCACAAGCTGAGGGACATCTGAACACACGTCCTGGGGCTATAACTCATTTCCAGACGTGATAGTCGGCCTCAGCGGAGGAACTGTTCTTTCTTCTCTCATACTCTGCACCCCTGAGGTCTGACGTCACGGGGTCTGCTCTAAGAGCCTGCCCTGTATTCTTGCGGTTTCTTTGGTTTCTGGTGGTCCTTGGATTGTGGCTGCACCTCTGAAGTCTACACCTTTGTCTCCACAGGACATGGTTTCCATCCGGTCATTCTTTTTGTTGTTGTTCTTTTCTGGTCTTTATAATGATAATTGAACCTGGATTTAAGGTTAATCTCATTAATTTAGAATCTTCTTGTCTTAAGCTCCTTAACTTAATTCTTCCAAATAAGGACAGATATGAAGATTGTAGTACTTGTAAATATCTTTTGGGGACTATGGGGGTTCTTACTTAATAGCAGATTTGGATATATCAAGAGTAAGATCCACCTGCTTTTTAGCTGATGATCTTCAGGGGCCAATCCTTAGTGCACTGTGGCCATCCTTGAGAGTCATCTGTGGCTGGCAGCGGGGAGTAGCTCTCCTCAGTGGTACCTGCCTTGTTCAGAGCATGGCTACTTCAATATTCTATGTGAAGACTCTGACATCACCTCTGCCAATAGCCGGTGTTCCACCATGCTGTGAGCCTCGGCTGCCCATTCTACGTATAGTACCACTGAATTTGCAAGGAGCCATCTGCTTCTGTCCAGAGCAGATCACACACATGTTTGAGTGTCTGGGTAGGCTCACGGCATGGAAACACATCCTAGTGCAGGCCGGCCACTGTTCTAGGCTGGTTCTCCTTACAGAGCCTCACCTCTCTCCAGAACTCACTGATGTGACGGACAATGTCCTCATCGCTTCACTTTCCAGATGAGGAGATGCTCAGGAAGGCCTGCTCAGTGCTGATCCCTGCTTCCCGTTCTCCCTGACAGCAGGGGATTTGTCCGTTTTGTTCAGTGAGTCCTCAGTGCTTGGAAGTCACCCAGGCGCAGCCTATCTATCTGCGCAAGTGCTTTAACAAGTGGAAAGAACTAAATGGTTCTATTTAGGAGGGGTCACCTCAAAGCTGGGACTTAGCTCCAGTAAGCGAACTCCAGGGTGGACATTTTAGACACTGAAATCATCTTGAGGTAGAGGCATGGGGGGGAGCTAGGCATGCAAAGGGAATCCGTAGGTGTGCTACAGAGCCCACCAGACGCACTCACTGTGCTTAGCAGCGAGTAAAGCCAGATACTACAAAATGACTGGACTCCCACCTTTTTCTCCTCCCTAGACCTTAGCAGTTAGTTTGCATTTGAGATTAGCTTATGCTGTCTTCATGAGAGAGGAGTTACCTAAAATTTTATGAAAAGATGTTCATACAAATTTACCAAAGAAAATTTGAGAAATCCTGACCCAGCGAGAGCTGAGAATATCCACGCTAAAAAAAAAAAAAAAAAAAAAAACGACAACTGTGATTTGAAGTGTTTGAGAGTTTCCTTCCTCTGAACTTGGTTTCCACCAGATCTTCTTAGAGACCCATGCTTTGAGAAAATAGGCTGTCTGATGACTATTTTTGTAGCAAAATCTTTCCCCTCCCCCTTTGTAAAATTTTCCACCCTTTTCATTCACTTATCATGTGATATGAGTAGCTAGGAATACTCCTGTGAAATAACTCCTGTAAATAATCTTCAATAAGTAAGGGTACTTGATCCAATGAACAGCAGGTTTTAGCAACTTGTCAGTTAAATTTGCTTCAAAGAACACAGATGAGGCTGTCCGAACAGGACTTGCTTCTCCTTTTTGTGTGACAAGGAGGCAAAAGAGGCTTCACCACGTAGATGTCATTGCTTTACACACCACACGCTGTGAGTCAGTTGCCTCTGAAGAGATGCCCTATGTTGCTCTAATTGTTGTTTTCACTCTAAGGGGGAAAATTGACAGCAGCAATGTAAATGTCTCCTTCTGTGCGGGAATCGAGTTAACCGTTTATTGACTTGCCAATATCAATCTTTGGAATGGAAGAGCTTGCTCTTCAATAAGGAAGGCATCTCATCAATTGAGTTAGAGGCTGTGGTGGTAATGTCAGTCCAGCAAGAACAGTCGTTACAGCTCCAGGCAAAGGGACAAGCTGAAAATGAAGGCTACGAGGACAATATTGATCTACTAATGTGAAGATGTGCGATGTAGCAGGGTCACAGACAGGTCATTGGGTCTGGTTTTTCCCCTTATGCCCTCCATCTTCCTAATTCCATCTGAGCTGGAAGAGCATTGTGGGTTCCCTGTAACAGAAGGGATGTAAACTTACACAGAACAGACATCCAGAGGCAGAGGAGGATGACTACATGTCAAGGCCAGCCATGGGTCTTGACCTGTGCTTGTCCCAGCTGCATTTCTGAAAGAAAAAAAAAGATTTGAAGAAAAAATTCTTGGAGGAGAATGGAAAGCATTTGGGGGTGAATGCCTTATTTGTCAATAATGGGACAAATGATACACAGTGGACCACAAACAGGAAAGTGTACGATTAGGCTTTTATAGGAAACAATGTCTATTTGACACACGCACGCGTTTATTCCATGGAACATTAGGAATGCACTGTATAGGCCAGGAACAGGGATGAAGAGGCACGGCTCACAGAGGTGGGAACAGGAGCCGAGGATACCAGCACAGTGTAGGTGATGAGGCCATGGCTTGTAGTCAGCTCTTTGGGTGTGGCGAGAAGGCAGCTTCCTCAAGAAGCTGCTGTGGTGAAGCTGTGAAGGAAACCAGAGGCCAGGAGGACAGAATGTCTGGGGAGGAGTATTAGGGTTTTTAGATAGCATGCTGTGGGCTAAGATAGGAAGACAGGAGAAGGAAGCCTCGAACAGAGACTGCAGACAGCCATGAGTCTGGGCATAGTGCCCTGTCAATAGCATAAACTCTGTGTGTGTGTGTGTGTGTGTGTGTGTGTGTGTGTGTGTGTGTGTGTGTGTAAAAACCCTATTGTAGCAAGAAGGCTGAGCTATTTGTATGGAAACAGTGGTATCCATCCCACCTACAGGTGGCATAGGTTTTTATTGGTAAAGTCATCCTGGCACTGACGTGGAAAAAGAGCTGAAGTTAAAGTAGAATTGAGGGTAGAAGTACAAGTGAAAGAAATAAAGCAATTGTGCAGAAAATTACTTAATTAGAAACCATGGTGATGCCAGGTGTGGTGGCGTGCGCCTTTAATCCCAGCTCTCGGGAGGCAGAGGCAGGCTTGTGAGTTTGAGGCCAGCCTGGTCTACAAAGCGAATCTAGAATAGCCAAGGCTACACAGAGAGACCCTGTCTCGAAAAAAAGAAACCATGGTGGGACCCTCAGAGCAGAAGAGAGGGCAGTGGCTTGAACAGGAGATCTGGTAATCAGGGGCTCTCCACAGAGAGGTGAGGGGAAAGAGGTGTGCACTCCCTAGGAGTCCCAGGTGTGAGGAGAACTGACTTGCAGGTCTTGAGACAATTCCTTGTGGTGGTAGCTCGAGATCAGGACACATGCTGCTTGTTTAGGGAACTTCAAAATGGCAATTATGTTCAAAAATCTTAAAGCAGATATGAATAAATGGCATTATGAAGACCATGGAAACAAACAACTGAATGAAATAATAAAAACAATTCAAGACATGAAAGTAGAACTTAAAAAATAAATAGAATCACTAAATAAAACACACACACACACACACACACACACACACACACACACACACACAAAACCTCAGGAGGTCAAACAAAACCTAAGAGATAGGTCTTACCAACAGATTAAAAGACAAGGAAGAACAAATTTTAGGTCTTGAAGACAAGGTAGAATAAATGGATAATTCAGTCAAAGAAAATGTTAAATCTAAAAAATTCAGGTACAGAATCTAGTAAATCTGAGGCCTTAGGAAAAGACAAAAATCTATAAATAATAACTATAGAAGAAGGAGAAGAAACTCAGATCATAATACAGGAAATATTTTTAACAAAACTCATAGAAGAAAATTTCCCCAATTTAAAGAAAGAGATGCCCATCAAGGTACAAGAAGCATATAGAACATGAGATAGACAAGACCAAAAAATTCCCCATAACACATAATAAAATGCTAAATGTATAGAGCAAAGAAATGTTATTAAAAGTTGCAAGAGGAAAAGACCAAGTCACATATAAATGCAGAGCTATTGGAATGACAGCTGCCATTTATGGAGACCCTGGAATCCACAAGGGCTTGGACAGATGTTCCACAAACTCTGAGAGACCATAGATTCCAATTCAGACTATGACACATAGCAAAACCACCAATAAAAGTCAACAGAGAAAGAAAAAAAATTCATAAAAAGTATTTAAGCAACTTCTACCAATTCAACTCTAAATAAGGCACTACAAGGAAAACTTCGGTTGGAAGAGAAGGTTAACTGCACCCAAGAGAACACAAGGAATAAATAATCCTAAAAAAGTTAGTAAAAAAGGTGGATTAGCCAGAGGGTTTGAGTGCAGGAGAGCTGTCCCTGCTCCTCGCTTTAGAGAGCTGGTCTGTGGGCACAAGAGTAGGTGAGCTGCAGCACCCAGGAGAGTGGGCTCTGTATCTCACCTGGGCAGCACAGTAGAGCTGGCCCCTATGGCATTAGCATGATCTTGTTCAAGCCAAGGGAGAAGGAGAGAGGGGAGGAATAAGGGGACTCACCCACAGTAGAGGTCCCAGTGGCATCAGGAGAGGAGCTGAATCAGAGAAAGCTACAAAGTGCAAGCATCTCCAGGATGTGTGCTGTGAGGAGACTAGATTAGTTTAGAGTGCTAAGAACAGAGTAATAACTGCTTAGTTACTGTGATGTGACTCTTATTGTTAAACAAATATAGAAGACTTTTGAGTATTTGTATAATAGCTGTGTTAAGAGAGAAACTGAGAAACAAATACAGTTTTATAAAAAAAAAAAAAAACTTTAACGTATCTGAGATGAGTCCCAGTGAGGATCCAGTATTGATAGTGTAGCCGAAGCAGGATCCTTAAACTAGACCAATGGCTCAATACAATGAACAGTTATAATAAAAGCTGTTTGGGGGAAAAGGCTATACGGTGTGACATACGGAAGCTTCCATGGTGGCAAGATGTTTGTTTGGTTTTGCAGGGGAAGAGGTTGCAAGGGTGAAGAGCAGATACGGAGGGGACAGGGGGATGAATGGGTAGAGAAATTTTAATCCAGAAACACGGTTTCTCTGACGACATCCAAAGATCTTCTAGGTCTGTATGATTTGGCTGGGATGCAGGCAATACCCTTAGTACACAGCTTTAATCCTAAACAGTGACAGTAAAGTTAGCTTTTAGAAGGGAGAATCCATGTTTGAAAGTGACGATTCAGAGAAAGATTTGATAGGATAGGATATTCTCAACTATTCTGCGAACAGAGAGGAAAGAGAGGTCACTTCAGAGAGGTCACCATGGAGGGAGAAGGAAGACAGACAGTTTTTCTTTGAGAGCTTTATAGAAACAGGTTGAAGAGAGAACAAGCTAGCCACAAGTGAAGACAGATGACCCAGAGAACCAGAAAGAGCCAGAAGATTAGAATAGATTGCTAGAGTTAATTCAGTGAGCAGAGCAATTCAGCGAGAAACTGGGAGAAGCTAGTTTCAGTCAGTCAGCTTGGAGAGGAGTTTGAGTGAGAACAGCTGATTTTAACCCGCCAGTAAGAACTAAGGAAGAGCCAGAGGTGGTGAGCTATTCAGCAGTAAGTCTCAGGGGCTAAAAGCATTCTATGCCTAGGTTAGATTGTATGGAGGCTAGATGCTTCTTGCATTAGGTCTAGGTTAGCAGACAAAGGCAGAAGCCACTGAGATTACAATTACATCAGGTGAATAAAAGGTACTTTTTCATGAATGGTACTGGGGTCATGATGTTAAATTCATAAAGAATCAATAAAAAGTTAAAAATAAAATAAAATAAAAGTGAGAGACCCCACCCCACAAGAGCAAAAGAACAAGAAACAGTAAGCATTTCTCATTAATAACTCCTAATATTACTGGTTTTAATTCACCAATAAGTGGTTAGAATAACAGATTGGATTAGAAATCAAAATCCATTTTTTTTTTTGGTTGTATCCAAGAAACATGCTTCACCATCAAGGGCAGACATGACCTTAGGGTATAAGGATGAAAAAAGGTATTCCAAGCAAATGAAAACAAGAAGCAAACAACTATTGCTATTTTAATATTTAACAAAACAGACCTCAAAACAAAACCAAGAGCTCTGGAAGGATGCCGTATACTCATTAAGGAGAATATCCACCAAGAAGTTTTAACAATTATAAACATTTATGCATCAAGCACAAGGCCACCCACGTTCATAAAAGAAAAAGCTACACAGCTAAAATTACACATTGATCCACACCCAGTGATAACAGGTGACATCAACACCCTACTATCAATAGTTGACAGGTCATTCGGATAAAGACTAAACAGAGAAATGCAGGAGTTAAATAATGTCATGCATCATATAGACCCAGCAGACATGAACAGGAAATCCCACTGCAACAGCAAAGAATCTGCTTTCCTCTCAGCAGCTCTTGCGTCAGGACACATAGCCAGTTTCAAAAGATAGAATAATTGAGATAACCCCATAAATTCTATCTGACCACCGTGGATTAAAGCTGGAGATCAACACCAGCAGAGAGGGTAGATGACTTACAAAGCCGTGGGTGCTGAACTACTCGCCGTCGAATGAAAACTGGGTAAGGCCAGGAAACAGAGACAGAGGGGAGGACATTCTATTGGGACTCTAGATGAGAGAAGCATGGGAGAATGGCAAAGTAGAAGGATCCAGAGGGTCCTAGGAACCTACAAGAACATTATGATAGGCAGATTTGGGCCCAGGGGTCCCCCTCAAACTAAGGCACCAGCCAAGGACAATACAGGTGGTAAACTTTAAACCCCTACCCAGATCTAGCCAATGGACAGAACACTCTCCACAGTAGAGTGGAGAGTGGGGTATGACTTTCACACATACTCTGGTGCCTCATATTTGACCATGTCCCCTGGAGGGGGAGACCTGGTAGCACTCAGAGGTAGGACAGCAGGTTACCAAGAAGAGACTTGATACCCTATGAGCATATACAGGGGGAGGAAATCCCCCTCAGGAACAGTCATAGGGGAGAGAAATAAGGGGAAAATGGGAGGGAGGGAAGAATGGGAGGATACAAGGGATGGGATAACCATTGAGATGTAACAAGAATAAATTAATAAAGGAGAAAAAAATAAAAACTAGAATCTGTAAAAAAAAAAAAAAAAAAAAAAGAAGGAAATCAAAATTTTAGACCTGACTGAAAATGACAATAAAATACCTGCAAATCGATTCAAGAACTCATCAAAAACGTTATTCACCATGATAAAATTGGCTTCACCCCAGAGGTTCAGGTGTTATTTAACACATGTAAATCAACAATATGTCACGTAAACAGACTAAAAGACAGAAAAACACATGACCCCCCTCATTAGATGCAGCAAAGACCTTTAACAAAATCCAACGCCCATTCATGATAAACGCCCTGAAGAAACTAGGAGTACAAGATGCATACCTCAGTTGAAGGGGAGTCAGAGTACAACAGGGAGACAGTGCCTCAACTAGACACCTCATGCCCCCAAGGAAAGCCTTCAGGTCCGAGAACGGGTGACATTTTGTTCAGTGTTTGGCCAAAAAGGTTCCATAGAATCCCCAAACAGCACAAGCTATTGACAAAACCATTGGTTGCTCTCCACAACCTATGGTAAAGCCTTATTGCTAGATACAACCTCCTTATTTCCAGGGGCAGCTTCACACCTGAAACAAAATAGGACTCTGCACTTGAGGAAGTGTTGGGGACTTGAGCGGGATGGTTAAAAAACTGAAGTCTCCTGAGCTGATTGACAGGTGTCTGGTGCTGACCTAGAACTGTGTTTTCCTCGGCTACCTGGCCAGCAAGCCCCAGAGACTGTCTGTCTCTGCCTCCCCGGGGCTTGTGTCAAGTGTGTGTGCTACCATGCACAGCTTGCTGTTTGTTTTCAGTGTAGATGCTGGGGATGCAAACTCATGTCCTCACTGTTGTGTGACGAGCACTTTACTCACGCCCGATCTGCAGCCCCTCAGCTGACACGTGTATCATTAGTGTGTATCAGTTCCCGTTTGTCACCAACTATTTTGTTTGGATGCTCTAATCACCCATATTTTTTTTTCTAACACCAAGGTCAAATCGCATATTTCTAAGAACATACCAGTTTTGTCCAGGTTGGTGTATTGAAACAAAAACATTACATTTCACTTAAAATACCCTGTTCTTTTCTCTCTGACATTGAATAGCCATGAGCAGTGGCTTCCTGATTAGATCTGGCCCTGGTCACAAGGAGAGTTGGTCTCTGTCAAACAAAAATAGATGCGAAAGTTGGGAGAGTTATTGCATCAAGGGAAAAATCCAATACAATTTATTATATGCCTGCTAGGGGATTCCCCTAGGACACCAAGCCCACTCTTGATGCCCTTGGCAGAGCAAGCCATCCCACACTGCCTCCCACATCACTCTGGGCCACCAGCACCAGGATGGGCAGCCTCATTTCTGCCTGGCAGGAGTTGAGGAAGGCAGCCTGATCGATTTGCTGGTCCCACATGAGCAGCTATCACTGGGCAGTCTGTGCTAGGAAGCCATCCAGCAACTCCTGGCAGACCCAGCCACCTGCCAAGATTAATATTTGAAAATGTTGAAATGGGATCCATGAAAAAAAAAAAGTAAGGTTGGCTCCCAGAAGGCACCACAAATCTCAGGCCTGCAGGAGCCACGTTAGTGCCCACAGAAGTCAACTGGAAAAAAACATGTTTTGAAGGAGAGCCAAGCACTGCATTTAAATGGCAAATGGCATCCTCACCCAGGAGAAGGAACTGCAGTCTCCCATTTCCTCTTTGTCCAGGTGTTCAGGCTACATTGTAGAATTTGTACCAAAACTTAACCTTCATAACATCCATTTGTGTGCTTCCCTGGAAAAGCCACACAATTAGTTATCAATTTTAAATGATTCTTCCCAGATCTATAAGGCAAAGATACTCTGTTAAAAAAAAAGAAAGAAAAAAAAATCACATTTCCGAAAGAAATATTTGTAGACATTGCAGTATAATCATTGTTATATGAATAATCTTTAAAGACTAAACAGCTAAAGTATTGTTGGAACCAGATTTTAGTGCACTGGTTTTATGGTGTGAAATCACCAGCAGAAACTGGTGGTTAAAAGTGCTGATAAGCCAACTATGAATGGCCTCTATTGATGTCTATAAAAGCAAGAAGAACTGTTAGGAAAATAAAAGTATCACAATATTGTCATTATTTTTTATATTTTATTATTTATTCATATTACATCTCAGTTGTTGTCCCATCCCTAGTGTGCTCCCATTCCTCCCTCCCTCCCATTTTCCCCTTACTCCCCTCCCCAATGACTGTGACTGAGGGGGACCTCCTCCCCCTGTATATGCTCATAGGGTACCAAGTCTCTTCTTGGTAGCCTGCTATCCTTTCTCTGAGTGCCACCAGGATATTGTCATTATTGACGATTTAATTTTGAGATACCAAAGGACTTGCCATGTGAGAAGAGGCAAGGCCGTGTGGGTGCTGTGAAGACAGCAGGGCTCTGCTCAGTCCTCTATCGGCGTAGAGTCCTGCCTGGCTTCCTGGTTCAGGGCATGAAAAGAGGGGTGGGATCAATGAATAGTCCTTGTCAGGAATAGTAAAAGCAAGGGATGTTAGTAAAAAAAAAATCACAGTGCCAGGCCTCACGGCAGAGGCCTGGAATCCCAAATGCTCTGGAGGCTGAGGCAGGGGCATTGTAGTTCAAGGTGCATCCTGACCACAGAGTAAGCTCAAGACAGCCCGAGTGTAACTTAGTGACACGCTGTTGAAAAGTAAGGAGAAGAACGGCATTTAAGGGACAATTGTCAGCCAGAGGTGGCTGCAGGGAAGGGCATAGGTTGCACATTGTAATTATTCATGAGATATGCCTCTACTTAGAAATAGTTATATCTCAGCGAATTCTGTGTATATCTTGCGTTCAGGTGGAATGAGAAAACCCACTTTAGAAACAGAGGTTTAAAAATGCAAGCTTTATTTTCTGCAAGGGATCTGAGCCGTGTCCCTGAATTTCTTGTACAACTTTTTGATTTTTTAAAAAAATTAACATTACATCCCTGTCGTGGCCCTCTCCCTCCGCTCCTCCAGGTCCCACCCTCCCTCCCTCTTCCCCTAAGCTCCTCCTCTGGTCCTCAGAAAAGGGGAGCCTCCCTACAACCCACCCCAACACATCAAGTTACATCAGGACTAAGCATAAGTCCTCCCCACCGAGGGGAGAGTGATGGAAAAGCAGGCAACAGAGTCTGCACCGCCCCCCCCCACCCCAACTCCTCTTACTAAGATAAAGAAACTGTACAACATAAAGGGAGGGCGTGGCAGCAATCATGAGACCGGGACTTTAGAACGGTAAGGGAATGAAGTGGTGGACTCGCTATATGTAGGCAATTACATCAGGCAATGCATTTATGACCTGTGTGCCTTAATTTGGATAACGGATAACAACTACTGTCCTCCTCACATCCTTTACTGGTTAACAGACAAACACAAAGAAGGCAGGCTAGGAGTCGGGTCTGGACCCAGGAACATGGACTCAGACTCTGACAGCAAAGTGGAACTTGCCCCTAAGATGGCTGCCTAGGAAACTGTCTCTTAACACGCTGAACACGTGTGCATGAAATATTTAAATTATGATAGGTATATACTGATTCATATTTATTGGCATTCAAATCATACGCTAAGTGATTAAATGTAAATATATGGGCAAACCCAGTGTATAGGCAACTTCCCTGAGGTGTTTGTATTAGTCAACTACACAGATACTAAAAAGTCAACTGGGTGTTTCTTTTTCATTCTTTTAGCAATCTTTGGGGTTTTGTTTATAGACACACACTATCTTCCCCATGAAAGAAGTGCTGACCCATGGAAGCAAGGACAACTAGCTTGCTCCTCTTAGTTGCCCAGCTAACTCCCTGCGTGGGTTTTATTAGTTTTGGAATTATAGTCACCTTACGTGTTTTATTTGTATCCGATGCCATGTGATTCACTTCAGGCCCCATAAGGACCCTACAGCTCTGCTAATCTTAGGGTACTAGAGGCCAGTGGGAACAGCTTCTGAAGACAGACACCCCTTCCTGAAAAGGGCCAAGAGGGACAGAGACACCTGCCTGTCTCTTCCCAAGATCACAATGTCACATGTCACAAAAGAGACCCGCCTGTCATTTTTTCAAGGATTCCACCCTCCTTTGCCCTAAAAATATACCACCGAGCTTCTGTGACTACCTTGTAGTAAATAATCTCCTTCTTACATGAATTTTCTGTTTGAAAACCAGGCTCAGTATGCCATCTTGTTTCCATTTCTTCTACCCAAATGTACACTCTTCCTGTCCACATCAGGAGTCCATTTCATAAATTTCAGCAAAATCCTCTATGACTGAAAGTTCAATTTACCATCTCCAGAAATCTGACTTTTAAGGTCTACAGTAGGGTTTTTACTTAGAGAGCCTTTGACTATTTCTTTGGGGATTGTTACATATATTTAAGTAATAATGCTTCAAGACTTAGCCTTCTATGCCTTTCAGCCCTTAAGAAGTTTTACACCCATGGGGAACAGCCTGCAAGCGCTGTAGAAACCACACAGCTAGGGCAAGCCATTCTCAAATGGCACCTAAAATTCCTGTAGCATCTTTGCAGAATCTGGCGTTAGCCCAATGCCATTGACATTTTGGCAGCTTCATTGGGACCGCTTCAGTAAGGCTAGGCTCACAAGGGTCAATGCTGTTTTTAAATGAAGAAAGGGAAATGGGGTTTCAAAGGGGAGAATACATTTCCCTTAAGCACAGGCAGCAACTTTCTATATCTTGCTAATCAAAATTGATGGCTGAGTCCTAGCCGCCTCAAGGTAGGAAAGCTCTCAAAGGCAAGGGAGTCTGGGTTCAAAGCAGGCCTTCTTTCAGATTCCAGGAGCTGCAGAAGCCAGACTCCGAGCATGTTAATATTTCAGGTTATGACAGCTTCAGTGCAGCCTGTTTTCCAAGAAGAAAGCTGAGGACCGTTGGGGTCCTGGGTCAGGAATGCTCCACATAATCACTTTTGCTCTGAAGGCTTTTAGCAGAGACTGCAATTGTTTCATTAAGAATTTGATTTAGGGCAAGAATGGATGGATTCAAGCTGAATCTCAAAAGTTCTACATTTGTAAACTGATCACAAAAGCGGTCATGACCTTTTCAAAGCTCAAGAGGTCGGAGAAGTAATAAATATGTCTGTGTTAGTTGGACCCTGAGGTGCACACCCAAAGTCCTTGCAGTGAGGAGGAAGATGGAGGATCAGAGCTTCAAGATCAGCCCTTGTGCACAGAAAGCTCTGCTCTGGTCTCAAGGAATTGCTGGCTGTGGGTGCAGCTTAATGGCGGAGTACTTGTCTAGTACATGCAATGCTCTGGGTCCAATATTTATGCAAATGCATGCAAATTAGTGCAGTAGGGTGACAGTGAAAATAAAACAATAGGAAGTCAGTGTGAGCTGAGCTTGGGAAGAAAACCTTCCACCACTATGATGACAGCCATATTAGGGTGCACCCATAGATGCTTTCCAAAGCTCATATATGTGAGAATGTGGCTCACTGACATTATAACACAGATTACACAGTTTCTTACTATGTACACAGTTACACAGATTTTAAACAAATCTTCACTAACATTTCTGTGCTATTATGATGGTACCAAGATGGCCAGACCTGTAATGGCCTGAGGAGGTACGTAGTGTACTTTGGTTTGATATTAAGAGCTCAGCGAGATTGGTCCACTCTGAGATGTCACATGACCCCAAGAAGGGTTTCATCAAACTCCTGAATTTAACTAACATGTGAGCACACAGAGGAATGGAAGTTTCTTAAATTCTAAGTCTTTAGTTGAATGAAGGGAGGTGCATGTGAGTGTGCATACATGCAGGCATGGGTGCATGTGCATGTTTGGAAATAACTTTTGGTAAGTGTAAGTTCCATAATTTTCCCAAATAACACCACCATTTATTGGACATTTCCCATTCAATAACCCAATATATCATGACCTCAAGACAACGCTATGATCTGGTCAACTGAAGATCCAAACAGAGGAGTCATTTCAAGCACAGAAACCAATAGTAAAGAGCAAAATATAATAGCAGCCATGTTGCAGCAGGCATGCCTACACACCATCATCAGGAGTTCAAAAGTCTAAGTGCCATCAGGCAGCATTGTACACACCACCAGTTCCACCATCACTGTGAGCAATTCAGATTAAGAGTTTTCACTTTTTTTCTTTTTCTTTTTCTTTCTTTCTTTCTTTCTTTCTTTCTTTGTTTCTTTTCTTTTTCTTGTTTTTGAGACATGTTCTCATTTTGCATTCCTGGCTGGCTTTGAACTCACTATATAGACTGAACAGGCCTCTAGCTCACAGCCAGCCACCAACCTCTGCCTTCTGAGAGCTGGGGTTAATGGCCTATAGCACCATTCCTGGCTAGATTAGGCCTTATCCTCAGACATAGGGTGAGAGAGATGTCTCAGCCACTGAACCCAGGGCTCTTCTCTCAGAGATCTTATCTAAATGGAATGAAGACTCAGTCTTTGGTGATAGCAATATTAATTTAAGTATTTTTTAATCTGATATTTGAGACACATCATCGGGACAAAGATTAATCAATTGAGGATTTATCAGTGCACAGTTTTTGGTGGGATATAGTGTAATTGCTGTGCAACAATGACAAGTGCCAACAATATCCTCTACCGTACATCTGAAAATGAGAAAGTTATAACAACATGCAGAATATTCTCATGTAGAGTATAAAAATACACACACGCACAGCATAAATATAGAAACACTCTCCCAAGTCCTTGACAACAGTAGTATCTGGAAAGAGAGCTATAGGTGATTTTCTTTCTTTTTTTCTCTTTATTCCCTCAATATATTTGATACTTTGACAGAAAAACTGTGAAACTCACTTCTTAAAAGAGCTCTCAAAAAGGATGACATATAGTAAACGTTGTTTAAAAAAACTAGAGAAACTTCTGAGATGAAAGTGGAAACTTTTTTTTATTATTATTGATGTCGCCTACACTGTCCCCCCAAGCTTTGCTAATAGCTAGTGTTTCAAAAAAAAAAAAAAAAAGGTGAAACATAACATAAAACAAGAACAAAAGTGGGATTTTTCTATAGGTCTTAACTATTTAATACCACCAACTCAGAGAGGACTCCACAGCATCTCCATCACACCCCAAGCTGAAGAGTTTAGCTGGGAAGCATTTTGCAGCTGACAGGAGACTAGCATAACTCCCCTCCTTGTGTGGTAAACTGTCGTATGGTTACTATTGCTGTGATGAAACACCACGAGCAGAACAATTTGGGGTGGAAAAGATTTATGTATTTAACTTATACTTCCGTATCAGTGTTCGTCATTGGAGGAAATCAAGGCAGGGACTCAAACAGGGCTGGAGCCTAGAGATGGCAGCTGAGGCAGAGACAATGGAGGAGTGCCACTTCTTGGTTTGGGACCCATGGCTTGGCTTGCTCAACATGCTCTCTAATAGATCCCAGGAGCACCAACCCAGGGATGACACCACACACAATGGGCTGGGCCCTTCCACTTAAGAAACTTGGCCTGCCTATAGCCCAATTTTATAGAGAAAAATTTCTTTTTTTTTTCTTATTACATTTTATTATTCAGATCACATGCCAATTTTATCCCCTCACTTGTATCTTCCCATTCCCCACTCCTTCTCTCTTCTACCCTATTCCCTTCCCTTAGTCCTGTGACAGAAGGGGCCCCCCTCCCCCACCATATGATCACAGCTTATCGGGTTTCATCTGGATAGCCTGCCTCCCCTTCCTCTGAGTGCTTCCAGGCCTCCTCACCAAGAGGAGGTGGTCAAAGGCTCCTCTCCGGTGAGTATAGCTTGTATCAAGTTGATATAAAATTATACAACACAGCGACAAATGGCTGAAATATCTATAGTGGGACTGGGCTCACATAACCAGAAGAACCAGAAAGCCTCTGTGCTCTGACAGAGGCAGGATTCAGGTTTCATCTTTCCTTTCCCTGGGGACATCTGAAAGTCTCCCAGGATGTTACTTCCTAAGGATTTAACAGTAGAATAAATAGAAATACTGATCGACTCTAGAACCCTAGAATAAAAACTTCGTATTTGGAATATGATGAAAAGGCATCAAAGCAAGACCAAACACCGGCAGGGCCAACTCCATATTCTGCGTCTCTGTGTCCATCGTAAGAGGATTCTTTGGATCACCCACCACTTCAAGCTTTGTTGACAGCAGCACACCTCCCTCTCTTGAGGTGGTTTCCTAGCCTGCCTGCACTTTTCCTGGGCAGATGTCCCATAGCTCTGGCATCTCTAACATCTTGGAGTCTTCAACACAATCCAGACTTCATCTTCACAGCTTCTCCAGGCTTGCCTAAAGGGACTCTCCTGCCACACAGCTGGCCTTGGTGGCCTTCCTTATCCATTGAGAAAGATTCTGTAAGCCTTTCCCTCTATTCTTCTCGATTCTAAATTCAGAATCATGTGGCCAAAACTACCAAGTTCTTCTGTTTGCTGAGGCTGGAACCGGGCCTCTTCCTTGGATCACATTTGCATTAGCTTTCTGTTGTTGTTTGGACCTAGGAAGACTTTCAAGGCCTTTTTCTTTTACAGGATGCAGGGTTAGGTGAGTGGAAGCTTGCCCCGGAGTCACCACTCTCTTTACACCATTTAGAATTAGGCTTTTTGCTAGTTATTTTTGTATTTTATATAATTGTTTCTTTCTCTTTGTTTCTCTCTTAACCTGGCTATCACACAAATAATTGAAACTGTGTTACATTTGTTTACAAAGCTTTACAGCACAATTTTGAGCAGGTTAAGTCTCTTTTAGCCCTCTATGTTATTCTGAAGTTATCTTTGCTAAAATCCCCATGTTACTTGTTTTTTAGTTCTTTCTTGCTCCAGCTGAATCTTCTTCATATCTCCTGTAGCTCTTCCTGTGGCTGAATCCCTTACTTCCTTGTCTAACTTGTCCTCCCATGGCTGGCAGGAAGTCCAGTCCTATTTTCTCCCCTGCTCAGTAATTGGCTGTAAGCTGCTTTATTGGCATACCAGGGGACAACTGGGGAGCGGAGTTTATACAACGCTGAGAGAAGAGATTCTTGGAAAAAGGCTTACAAACAGATATGGGGTAAATTAGCATTTGAGTTACATGATAACCTTATGCCAACAGCTTTTCATTAAACTTTTCATCTGAACATGAGACTTGGCTGCAAAATTATATTTCCTGGTGCTTCTTTTGTCTTCAGACTGTACATCTTGTATTTCTCTTTGTGCCAGTTGCACTTTTTCATTGCAGATGTGAATCACTAACAATTGTCTGACACAACCAATACTTGGCTGTCCTGATATTTCACCTGCCAGTGACATTTATCCAAAACTCTTCTCTTCAGCCTCATATAGATTCTTAGGACAAGAACAAAAAGCAGCCACCTTCTTTGCCAGAATATTATAAGAATGATCACTAGGCCACTGCCTAATATTCTCCCTCTCTAAAACTGCTTGAGCTGGGCCTTTATAGTCTAAATTGTCTTCAACACTACTGTCTTCCATGTTACTATTTACATGTCCCATTAGCTTTGCTCAAGCCATTCAATTGCTTTTCCAGCCCAAAGTCTCAAAGTCTTCCATATTTCTCCAGCAGGGGTAAACTTGTCACAGCGATACTCCACTCCTGGTACCAATTTCTGTTTTAATCACTGTTCTATTTCTGTGAAGAGCCATGATGACTAAGACAATTCTTATAAAATAAAACATTTATTTGGGGCCTTGCTTACAGTTTTAGAGGCTTAATCCATCGTTATCATGAAGGGGAGCATACAGGATGGCACCGGAGCAGCAGCTGAGAGCTCTATATCCTGACATACAGACACCAGGAAGCACGCAGGAAGAAAAACATGGCCTGGCATGAGCTTTCGAAATCTCAAAATCCATTCACAGTGACACGTCTCCTCCAACAAGTCCACCCCTCTGAATCTTTCTCATGTAGTTCCACTAAACGGGAATGAAACACTCAGACATACAAGCCAATAGGGCCATTTTCATTCAAACTACCACAGTTGGAATTAGAGAATTTGGTAGCTACTCCACTCTAAAAAATTGTGTCTCTTTCTGAGGGATACAAGCTCAAAGCTCCAGGGCATCTGAGGCTATCTCTGTTCCTTCCACACATGTGCAAATCTCCTTCAAGTAAGTTTGGTCTAACTGAAAATACCTTCCCTCAGGAATAAGCCTACATTAGTTACTTAGACTGTAGGTTTAAAACTTTAAATACAATATGCAAAACATTTATGTGTCAATTTAAAGCCTAAATTAAAAGCAGTACTGTCTGACTTAATAGACATGAAGTCATACAACCTAAACCGTACATTATGTATCCTTTTTAAACACACAGAAAGTTTTGTTATATATTACTGTAACAATTTACTAGTATTTACTAAGATATATTGTATCACTAAATACTACAAGTAACTTCTACATCCGAAGGCAAGATAATCTAGAATCAACAAAAACAAAACAAAAGATTGTATAAACATAGATAGTTGGAGGTTTAGCTCAGCAGTTAAGAGAGTGAACTGTTCTTCCAGAGGACTTGAGTTCAGTTCTCAGTAAATACGCTGGGCAGTTCACAATCACCTATATCTCCAGTTCCAGAGTGTCCAATACTCTCTTCCGGACTTCTTACCAGCACTCATCTGCGTATACACATATTGTAAGAGAAAAATTCAGGCATGACCTGGCAGCCAGCCCACCTGTAGCACTGTGCTTCTAAACAAGAAACATGGCACACTGTGCTGCTGTACTTCAGAACGCTGGATTCTGAAGTAGCGGTGAGTAGCCTGTAGCTGCCTGCAGATGAGTCTGCCCTCCCCATGTCTCCTTTAATGTGCTTCCTCCACATAGAGACCCCAGTGGTATGAGCACTTGCTATCCAGTCTGAGGTCATGTACTAACCAATCACCGCTCACAGGCTTCCACTAGATAAGTGGTTGCTCAAGTACAATTAAAGCGGCCACTATTACCTCAAACTATCTTTGGAGCGGCTTATCCCTGCACTCTTCACTAACCCACAAGCATTGCTGTCTTGAGAGAATGCCCTGGTGACTATGGCAACACATATACACATAATTAAAGAAAAAAAAAAGATTATGTTTTCCAAAGATTACATGAAGCTAAAAGTGAGGCATAACTGAAGGTGATGAAAGTCTTGTATCAAGATCACTTAGACTTTAGTATCCCTGCGAAATTTACAGCTGGAATTTCAGCTATGGCCAAATGGACAGATGAAAAACCATAGCTAAAATGTACTTAGGAGAAAAAAAAAAAGGAAAAAAATGTAAAGAGGTTATGCATGTTGGCTCCTGCTCTAGGCATTCAATTATAGCCATAAGTTAATTCTTAAAGACTGAGAAAAAAACCCCAACAAATCTTTTCTGACTTTTGGATGCAGTGGTTATTCTGGTGACAAGGTTGCTTGATCTGCCAATCAAACGCCATCGGTATCTCAGTGATTCCTTACAGTGGAAGTTTATATCTCACACAGAAAAGTCAAATAATAGACCAAAACATTCTCAGCCTATAAATCCCAGGGACCAGACACACGACCTAATAGCCTCAATTTCCTTCCTGCCCTGATAGCCTTTCTATGCCATTTACGCTGACTCTGTACTTGGAAGAATGCCAGCATCATTTTATTTCATCTTGGTCTTTGTGTGTCTTTGTAAGAGTTAGGTATCTTACTGTGCATTTTTTTCTGATTATGAAATAGCTACTATCCCTTACTAACTTGTAAGGAAGTTATCTGGAAAACTGAGCCCAAAGCACTCCATTTCATCTCAGAGGCAGGCGCAGTCACCTCTTGTGAACTATCACCATATGAATTCAGCACACAAAGGTTTATCCTGCAGGAGTCCTCATGGTACTGTTGGGAGACCGATAAGTCTCCATTTTTCAAGAATACTTGAAGAAATATGTTGAAAATAAGTTTCTGGGCCACTTGCCAGGCCTAATAAATTAGGCTTCTCTGTGAGAGGCTCAAGAATTTATCATTTTAACAATTCCCGTGAAACCCACTTGGTCTGGTTCCAAAACTTGGTACCTGTGGCCACTGACACACAGGGTTATTGATATCTTACCATTCACACACAGTATTTAATGCAGCAATGAGCTGTGCAGCTTCCACTACCATCAGATGACTGAAATGTGACTAGCAATCTCACCTACCTGTGCTTTTGTCCTGAGCTCAGCAGAAGCATTTAATAAGTGGAGAATAAAAGCCACCTCCTTGAGACATCACTGGATTCTGTCATGCCTAGAAAGGTACTGTTGAGATGTCAATCAGGTGACATCCTTACACTACCCCACATCATCCATTGGCATCCCACTTCCAAGACAAGGGACAACATAGAGAACATCACATAGAAGCAGGCACATGGCTCTCTACTCAGGGTACCTCACATAGGAGGATGGTAGCAGCAGCTGGAGACACGTCGTCTTGAAAAGCAGTGGTGCGGTGGCATCCAATGGGTGGAGTGCCCAGTACTCTTTGCTTGGTGAGGCTAATCTGCCTGCAAATGCCAAGAGTGTGGAGGAAGCCGCCATCTCTTCTGTAGCCTTTCTCCTGGTTCACAGTAATAGCCATTCTTCTCAATGTTCCCCTCTGCAGACCATGCCAATCTCACTGCTACACTAGATGCTATCTTATTGCTTGGAGGAGAGCCAGGAAGGCTGGCTTCCAAGATGCATTAGATTTGCAAGTATGAAACCTGCATGGAGCGTACTGAGCCACAGAGACTCAAGAGCTGTTTGTCCCATCTCACACTCTGTGCAAATCTGATTCTTATTCTAGGCTCCCCAAGTCAGTGGACAAACTTTACCAGCATGGTTTCTTAGTGGTGGTATTATTGCTCACTCAAGGCTGCTCTGTTACATGCTTGTCTAACTCCAAGGAATATTTGCTTGGGTTAAACCTAAATCTCAAAGGAAAAGCAAACATGTTCACCCTCTATATAATCCCTCTGGGGAAGGACACTTTCTTTTCTTCCTGCTATTGAAGAGCTGTCTAAAATGAATATTTGCGAGTCTAGAGATAAATACGTGTTCATCCTCCTTGTAAATCCAATTCTTTTACAGTCCTTGCACATGAGGTAGTGATGGTCCCTGAGGGGCCTGGAGTAACATCTCTTCATTCTTAGATAATGGCTCTTTCAGTAGGTGGTTGGGATTTCAGGTTTCCATGTGGCCAGAGCATTTCCCAGATTAAGTGGATGCCTGTGCTGCTCTGGTGCCTGAGGTCAGTGTGGTTGGTACAAGGAATACTTTTTTTTTTTTAACATTGAGCACTTAATGGCAAGGAGGGCAACCATGGTCTCTTGCAGTCATAGTTTTTTATAGTGAAGGAAAGAGATTAGAATACACTGTTCTTAGATACTCATGGAGGGGGAGAGAAAGACATTGGCAGTAGGTTTTGTACTACTTTATTTTTTTTCTCTTTCTCTGTCTCCCTCTCCCTTCCTCCCTCCTCCTCCCTCTCTCCCTCCCTTTCTCTGTCTCCATCTCCTCTCTTTCTCTTTCTCTCTCTCTCTCCACATGGGTGGAAGGCATGTGCCATGGTATGTGTGTGAAGGTCAAAGGACAAGTTTCAGGAGTCAACTCTCTCCTTCTACCATTGCATTTCCAAGATTCAACTAGTGTTCTCAGGCTTGGACACAGTTGTCTTTATCTACTGAGTCACTGCAGTAGCCCCGAAGTTGGGTTTTGAACTTGGGAAATTTAAGGCATATTTTGGAATCCTCTGAGAGTCACTCAGGTTCAAGACTGAGCACTCGGTGAGTAGGAAGCTTTGCTCCTATCCTAGAGGCAAAGAAGACAGCTGGGTCCCACGTACCAAAACGAGAGACAACTTCCCCAGTGGAGTCCTGGGCTGCTGTGCACAGATGACAGCATCAACAGAAGCTTTGGAGTGAGTCTAAGCAGCATACGCACTTTGACCTTTGGACGTGCGAGTGTAGACATAAGTCATCTGTGATGCTGCACATGCTTGCCTCAGGAAAGGCCAAGGTAAATTTAAATACTCTGGAATAGACATTTGGAAACGTTTTGGTGTCTGCAAACCAGGACATTGTCTGGGAGGCTGTGGAAACTAGATGAGAAGTTATTAACACAAATGGCGTTGTGCTCTCTGGCGTAGCAGTGAATCTAGACAGCGGCGATGCCCCCAGAAGGGAAGGAGAAGAAATAGTGGATTTCAAGAACTTTGAGCTGCAGTTTGGCTCCGTGCAGCTCCTTCAAGTGCTTTGGAAACTGAGCACTGACAGATTTTCACATTTTCCGCAGTGGATCAGACAAGTGACTCCGGCTTCTTGCTCTGTCTTATGTATTGCCAGGGACAATAAATTTGGCAGTCTTGGCTCAGTGACTTGAGGGAAAGAAAGTAAATAGATCAGGAGTTTTATAGTTTTCTGTGGCTGTGTTTTGTGACACAGAATCCTAATGAGAGAGTGTGGAAGAAAGGTCCGGGGACGCATGGGTGTCCCTCTTGGTGAAGCCAGAGAAATGTTAGCTGACAGGACACAGCAACTGCAGGAAGACAAACCGGAGATTTTCATGACCCAGCAATTTTAAATGTTCTTGGGTTTATAAAATCTGACTGCAGACTATGAAAATGCCAAACTGGGCTAATGGAATAAGCAACACGAGAGAGGAACTACCAATAAGAAAAAATTAACTTAGATTAAGATTTATTGTCTTTTGCTTGCCAGTTTAAAAATATTTGGAAGGAGCCGGGCATGGTGGCACACAGTTTTAAGCCCAGCATTCAGGGAGGCAGAGACAGGTGGATTACTGGACGACATTTTGTAATGTCATCTTATCTCAAGAAGGCAAAACAAGGAATAAAGTATTATATTCCTAACAAAGGAAGCCAACATTTAAATATGAATGGAGGCTGTGTGGCTGATGGCTTCTCCATGTGTGTGTTTGGATGCATCTGTACCTGGGACAAAGGTGTTCATGGTCTCCTTGTAATGCATAGGTGTCCTCCAACTGGTCATACATCAAGCCACTTAGACAGGGAGACTGAAAGCATGCTGGTACAGTCCCTAGTCAGGAAGGCAGCCAGCCTCTTTGGATGCTCTCAGCTTCATTGAAAGGTAGCCCAGAGGAACTGGAGTTACAAGTTCCTATTGGTGGACAAGGTCTGTGAGGAGGCCTTGCTTCCTTGGGATGGTTAATTCATATTTTAAAAGACAGATCTCTCTGCATATCCCTGTCTGTCCTGGAACTTACTCTGTAGACCAGATTGGCTTCACACTCACATAGATCCACTTGCCTTTACCTCCAGAGTGTTGGGTTTAAAGGCATGGCTCACCAGGCCCAGCTGGACAGCCAGTCTTGATTGACAAGGTGATTGGATTTGGAACCAACCAATAGATTTGCCTCTGGGTGAGTTTGTGAGGGTATCTCCAGGAAGGGTGAACTGAAAGATGAAGACCCTGCCCTAGAGTGGGTGGCACCTTCTGGTGGCAGCCACTCTCTATATAAAGAGGTTTGAGGGAAAATCACGGCTGTGTGCCCGCCACCTCTTGCAGATAAGTGCATCTATCTCTGCAGCCAGTGTATTTTGTTAATATGTTCCCTGAGATTCTGCATGGACTGAAGTGTGGCCTTGGCTGAAACACAAAGATTCTTCAGGCCTTTAAAGATGAAAAGGAAAGATTTTAGTGGTGGTGTCTGTGTATGGGTGTTGTGACTGCTTGTGTGTCTATGCCCCAAGTATATGCAGTGCCTGCTGCAACCAGAAGAGGGTGGCAGATGCCCTGGAACTGGCCATGGGTGCTGGAATTGAACCTGAATCTTCTGGAAGAGGAGCTGGTGTTTTAAATGGCTAAGCCATCTCTCCAGTCCCTCTTTCAGCCCTTTAGCACAAGCTCAGCACCGCTGAGGAGGCATCCAGCCTGTGGACTAAGCAACTCCTGGGTTCTTGGCTTCTCCCGCATGCAGACAGGCATAGCTGAGTGATACAGTCCCTACTGGTTTCAACCTACTCTAGTTAAGTCAGTTTAAAGTGTATGTGTGTGTGTGTGTGTGTGTGTGTGTGTGTGTGCGCGCGCGCGCATGCGCGCGCGCACGCACGCACTTGGATGCATGCAGTGTACACACACACACATACACACACACACACGCATGCACGCACATACACATACATGTTCTTTTTAGTCCTTTATAAGATTTTGCATAATTTATAGACATACTTTATACACAACAGTTCCAGGAGCAACACTACACGAGGCATATTTGTGATATTCACAAATAATAAACTGTATTGGGTTTCTTTAGAGGAACAGAATAGATAAAGTATACATATATATAATATCAGAATATCTATAATTTATTAAGTCCACTTTACATCAAACAGTAACAACAGCTATCTCACTTCTGGAAAGTGAGAACCCCGCAATTGCTCAGTCCATAAGCCTGGGTACCTCAGCAGTCCCAATCTGGTACCAAACTCCCAGAAGGTTCCTGGAGATCTGCGTGTGCTCAGTCAACATTAGAAGCCTGGACACACTGGTTCTGATACCAGCAAAGGGGCCACAGAAGCAGCAACAGGATAAATTAAATTAGCAGTGAGAAGGGAGGCCAAGCTCACAACACACCTTCTTCCTTCACATCCTTTTTATCTGGGAAGCTACCAAGAGGCTCCATCCACATTCAGGTATGTCTTCCTTTGTCAATTAAGGCAATGGAGACTATCCATCCCTCAGCTGAGGCTCTCTGCTGCAGTGATTTTAAGTTGTGGCACGTTTTTATTATACTAACAATCGCAATATTGATCTTAAGAATCTCTCTCCCTTTTAACACAGAGCTCTCCTCAGCCTGTCTTCCGGGATGGCTGGCTGGTAGTCAGGTTAAGCCTGCAGGACTCTGTCTTTGAACGCTTCCCTTATGACTTCATCCGCTTGGACTGTTGTCATCGCTTCTATAGATCCGGTGGATTATACATAGCAGGATTGTGTTTCTTAGTCCTGGCATCTGGGAGCTCGAGGTGGGTGTAGCGTGGTGGTCCTGAGGGCTCACTTTCTGTTGACACATGGCAGCTTCTCACTAAGTCACGGCAAGCTGAGGAGAAAAGGAGTTTATTGGGCTTCTTTTATTAGGCACTGTTGCTTTGTAGGGGTGAGGGGTGTAAACTTTCAATCCACGGCATCCAGCAAGTTTATAAAGAATGCTTGTAGATGAATTCACCGGTTAGCTAAATTAGTAAAGGCATCCAGGCAGGCCTGAGCCTTGCTGCATCCAGGGGGTGCTTTGATGGAAGATGGGATCAGGGCCACTGGCCTACATTGATGATCAGGGTCCATGGAGAGATGTTAATCCTGGCTGTGGACCTGATTGGACCTGCATCTGACAATAGGACCAAAGGCGGTCACAGCAAACTCTTCCCATGGCATCCTTCTCATCTTGGTCCTCTGTACTTTTTCATCTTTGTATGTTCATTTTCTTTCTTTGTTTCTTTCATTTCTCTCTCTCTCTCTCTCTCTCTCTCTCTCTCTCTCTCTCTCTCTCTCTCTCTCTCTCTCTCCCTCCCCCTTCCTTCCTTTCTTGTCTGTCCTGTTTTTCTCTAAATCGTAAGTGAATCTCAACTCCTAACTTGCCCAGATCTGGAACACTGACCTCTTGGCATGCCTGTGAGAGAGTGATGTGATAAGGCTAATTAATAAGGGGAGACTACCTCACCGTGGGTGGCACTGTTCTCTGGACTGAATAAAAAGGGGCAGCTAGCTGAGGGCAGGCCTCTTCACTTTCCCTGACCTGGCTGCCTTGTGACCAGCTGCCTTGCGGTCCTGCACCTCCCCCACCGTTAAGAACAGGGAGCTTCAGCTGTGAGACAGCAGCAACCCTTTATCTCACAATTTCTTAAGGTGTTTTGTTTTGTTGTTGTTTTTTTTTTTTAAATCACAGGAACAAGAACACTCACTAAGACACCATCGTTCAATCCATAAACACGACAAGCAAAGAGAATAATAAATGCCACCCACTTTTCAGCTTTTGACTGAGACATTAAGTGGGTACCTGGAAATGACAGCATGTCCGTGAGCTTGAAGTGTGGCTTCTGCCACAGCAAGCTGCTACTGACTCTTGCCCTTTATCAGCCAGAATTTCTCCTTGGTGCTACTATATGACCTTTTCCAAATAAAAGATGGCCATGCTTTCACTGGACATTGCTTGATGTGCTCTCCCTTATGATCCCAGTGAGGCAACAACCCACAGCCCCACCTCTCTCACAAGCCTGTCCCTCCTAGCAGTGAGGCCTGGAATAAATAAAGAGAGCTTCTTCCTGCTACCCAGAGGAGAAGCTGGGAGTGACCCTGCTTCTTACCTGGGGAGCAGACTTCCCATATGATGTGAAACTGGAAAAGGTCTGGCTTAAACCAACTTTGCGGGTTGCTGTTGCCGGTACACACGCAAATGCCCAGGGTCTCCAATTAGGCACAGCACAGCCTGAACTGAAGTGTCAAGTCCCTTAAAATATGCCTTTGAACAAATCAGCACAAGCTTTGTGCCGCCTCCTGTGGTCAGTCTGAATTCACAGCAAATGCATTTTATAATACCCCGTGGCCACTGAAAATGGCCTGGCATTAACCTTACTTACCGACAAATCACTAAAATTGCTAAAGGTAATTTTAGAGACATGTGGGTGGGCTGAGGAAATAAAGGTGTGTAGAGGGGCCTGCACTCTCCCAAGCCTGCCCCTGATGCAGATTCTGAGGAGACTCTGCTGTTTTGATCTCTAGTCATTCTGTACTTGACCCCGTGAGAGTGATGGTCCATTCAGAGGCCGGCGGGGCACTGTCAGCTCCTTTGATAGCAGGTGTTTATTTTGCTGTGTGAACCTCAGGTTATCCCTACAATACCCATGCTAATTGGTCAGGGGCATGAGGAACAGCAAGTGCAGGGAGGAGCAACAGTCCTGCCCTGAGCAGAAGCCGTACAGGATGAAGCCGAAATTAAGGCCAGCGCTCTTCTGACCTAAATGATTCCTCTGGAGCCATTATGCCTCGTGGAAGATGAAGACTGTCCTGTGTCTGAGAGAACAGGTCAAGAGAGAAGCCCCGAGTCATTATGGAATGCTCAGAAGACAGTTTCTAGGGAACAGGAACACAGCTGTTGGCATCGTCAGGATGAAAAACAGAGCAACCCTTCCGGGTCAGCACCCTCTTCACATCTGCTTTGTTGTCTTTTTACTCCTACAAGGTACATTACAGGGAACAGGGCTGCAGGTGCACCCCACTGAAGAACCCAGAGGGTTCAGGAGCCTAAGCTCAGAAGCCAGAGACTTCAACGTCACTCCACTGAACTTGTTTTTTATCCCGCGTGGGCCTGAGGAAACTTGCTAAAGCTTGACATGTGGCAGTGCTGCGTGGACTTGGGTTTTGCACTTCTAGCTCTGTGAAGCCCGGCAGATCATCAAATGACTTCCAGAGACACCCCCAAGCTCGAATAGGGACCTGTGGGGTGTGGCTCAGCAGAACTTACAGAGCACCCTGTCTGGGCATGCTCTGTGATTTCTTAACATCTCCTCATTCAACCTTCATCCAAACCTTCACTGAAAAGATATTCGTAGTATTTCAAGATAATTAGATGCTGCAGACACACATTCTCATAAGTAAGTCCTGAGTTACAACAGTAGCTCACACCTGTGTACACACACCCATAGCTCATTCATATACATGTAAATGCACACACATATGCAATGACACTTATATGTTCATATATCCCACACATACTAATATGTATATATTTACATATATGTGTGTATGTGTCGGAGATATACTTACATGCACAGACACACCTGTTTACAGTGTATTATTTTAGTTACACCCATTATTAGACTCACATGCATGTAAACTAGTCAACCCACCTATATATACAAACTCACATGTCCACCTAGCCCCCCATATCCATGTATTATATTGCTGCATGCATACCCAGACACAACATACATGGCCCGACCTTCTCATGAGCCAGGCTGACAGTCCCCTGGCTGTCGTTCCCTGTGTGAAACCGTTCCCTGAGGTGGTTACAGAGGGCACTGGCAGGAGCTGTGGCAATCATTTAGACACTCTTTCTCCTCAGTGTCAGGACAGCTGGAAATTCAGGCTTCTAGCTGACCAGGGTATTTTAATGCACACATTTCAGGTTTCCACAAGGGGCTCTCCAGAGGGAAGCTTTGCATTTCCTGCTGTAACAGCGGGTGGGCTGACCTGCCCCAGCCTCCACTCTGCCCTCCTGTGATTTCTGTTCTTCTCCCTAACTACAGATGATTGATTCCTGATTCCTCATAGAGGCTGGACTCTGTAAATTCTCTCTGAGACGCATGGACGAAGAAGGAAATACATTACATACAGGTCTTCAGGTAGTGACTAGGCATATGTTTTTCTGCAGTATGTATTTCAAATATTTAATTTTGAAATCTGGTAAAGTCGAGTGGCTGGGATTACAAATATAGGAATTATTACAAACGGGCCTTTACCTGGGTCACATGATGTGCTGAGACTCTTCTCCAAAGTCCCACGTGTTTCTTATGGGCCTATGGGTGCTATGAAGTCCTACTTGTTCTGTGCCAAGGCACACAGTACTCCAGGGAGAGTACCATGATCACTGATATTTATGCTCTGTGCACTGGAAGCGTGGGCCACATTTGGGGCCCATTTTGAAGGCGATGTGCAGTTATGGGTGGTTGTCTGGCCACCAGAACGGGCCAGCCACAGTTCCTAAATGTGACCATAGCAATGGCCTGCTTTGTAAGACAATGACACTCTACCCCGTAAGAAGGCTGGCCTGGAGGAGCTGTGATGCATTCAAGTGTACAAGCCACACTGCACCATCACTGCCCTGGTGCCTTGGCACTGATGAGAAACCATCTACTTCGGTGAAGCGCCCGCATTATTCAGAGAATGGCAGAGTCTGAGGATCTGGTTCAGCCCGTCATCATCTCATTCAGCTGTGTGTCTGGAGAAGCTCCACTTTCAGCAAGGGTCTCCCAGCATAAACATGTCTCAGAAAACAAATTCTTATTGTTAGGGTGGCAGGCACCATGAGCTTGGGAAAGGTGGCAGCACAGTGCAATACTGTGGGGCCTGATGGGGCCCCTGATGGCTTCTGTGGGTGTCATAAGACCCTCCACCCAGGGTCTTGAGGTTCAGGCTCACTCTACAGCCTATTTGCAGGGAGCGGGCTTGCTGCCACTGTCTCCCTTCATAGTTTCTCAGTCTGGTTTTTCTCTCAGATGAGCTTAGAGCCCAGAATGTTTGACAAGTTTTATTTGAGTTTGCCATCACTAGAGCTTCCAGGCTTCTTGAGTGTGGACTAGCTGCCAAAAAGGCACTGAGGCCCGTTTCTTTTATGCCCCCTCTGACTTGTGTGTGTTTGAAGATATATAGTAAGGGCGGCAACTTTGGCCCCCGGGATTTGGCACTATATTTCAGAGACAAACCTGAAATTGATTTGGGTTCTCGTTTTATTTGTCTCAGATCAATCAAAGGGAGACTGGTAGTGAGCCAGGTAAGGTGACTGTGCCCTCTCGACATTCTTGACCTTCAAGACCATGGGTCCTGGAGACAGTCTCACACGTCATGCAAATGTGAATTCCAGGGATCCTGGAGACAGCCTTAGTCTTCCATGCTAATGTGAATTCCAGGGAATGATGGGAAGGCACATGCGGCCTGTCAATCAAGCACAGCCTTCCAGGCAGCAGGGCTCTTCATGCCCAGTCACTCAGAGCCTTGACCCCCTTGGTTCTACCCTTGCGCTGTTGTTGCCTTCTTCGACGTTTCAGTTTGCTTACATTTTCAGAGGCCTTTGCTTGGGTTAGTTATATGTCTCCTCCCAGACTGACAACTCCACTGTGCCAAATTTATATTGCGTATGTCCTGGTTATCGCGAACACGACTGCTAGTGCTGCCAGCTGTTCTTCAGATTTGTCTTCAGTGGGATTGTGTCTCTTCCTGCCACATAGCTTTTGGCTCCAGGGGCAGAGAAAGGAAGGGAGTCTGTGCTCTCAGATATACACACAGCATGAGGCAGTTGCAGACACAGGCCAGGGTCACTGCTCCATAGATTTTTGTTGTTGTTGTTGACCAAGAGAATACTCATCAGAAAACAGGGCATGGCCTTTTCACAGAGGCCCAGCTTTCAGCAGGGGGTGCCACTGTGCCACACAGCTCTGCAGGAAGACCACCTCCCCTGGCTGGTTCTCAACTCTGTCCTGAAAACTGTTCTTGCTGATCCAGATAGGAAAGTAGTAAAATTGTACACCACACCCCTCGTGATAAAATCTATTCAGAGTCTCCGCAGACAATTAAGAAAGGATCAAAACAGCACAGAAAAGCATTGCTGCCTGATGGGCCACAAGTAGCAGACACACGCTCCAGATCCATGAGTGGTTTCCTTTTGTCTGTCTCTATTTTCCCACTCTGTCACTCTGCTTGGCTCCTTTGCCCTCTCACCACTGTGCTCTTCCAAACTGCTTGCTTGCACGTGGCTCAATGCAGACACGGAAGCAAACACATCCTTGTGTGTATTTTGCTTGAACTATCAAAGAAGCCTGAAAGTCGTGGGTGCACCCAATTTCTACAGTCTCCGCTGAGGACTGCTCTTTCCGATCGCCATCATAGGAAATATACTAAGAGAAGTGAGGAAGGGACAAGAATGGGGTGGCTAATGTCACTGTCAACTGGACTAGATTCCAAATCACCACAGGATCGCCTGTGAGCAAACCTGGCCGTGGGAAGGGTGAGCAGGGCAGCTCATCAGAGAGTGAGGAGCCAGGCAGTGTTAGACCCTCTGTCTCTCTCTCTCCGCTGTTTCTCTGACTGCAGTAAAAATAATGTGCTCCTTGCTCTTCGATGAGGAGGTTTGGACATGGGGAACGTACATTTCTGATCTAGTCGGGAAGGTCTGGAGTTAAACAGGTGGGTCTGTAACTGCACAGGAGTTGAACAGGAACAAGTACTTGGGACAGTCTCCCCCCTCCCCCCCCCCCAGGCCACCTCCCCATCCCCCTGCTGGCATTCTGTCTCCCTTCATACTGATTCTGCGAGCTTCCGTTGTGCTCACTCTTAGCCCATCAGGTTTAAACCGCAGTGCTATACATTTGTGGCCCTGCCAGACTGTACCACTGCCGCGCCGCTCCAGCACCATGTTGGCAGCCGCTTGGGTGCGTTGTCAGCATATTTGAGGAAGTAGTCCAGGCCAAGTAATTTCATTTATAGAAAGGATTTTGGGGACAATTATGATGTCAATAAAAGACTGCTGACAAGTTTGATCTCATTTTTTTTTTTGTTTCTTGTTGACAATCTTTAAGAAACACACACACACACTTTTCTTATATTGTTTCCTTCTCTAAGATTCATTTTACAAAACAAAGAAGTCATTGCTTAGCCAAGGATAGCTATCATAGGAAAAACACTAAGAGAAGTAGGCTAGAAAAAAAGAGCGTGGTGGCTCACTTCACTGTCAATGGTACTAGATTCAGAATCACAACAGAATCACCTCTGGGTGTGTCTATGATGATTTACCCAGAAAACTTTTCTTTTTAATTGAAATTGATGGTGTGTGTGTGTGTGTGTGTGTGTGTGTGTGTGTGTGTGTGTGTGCGTGCACACATGGGTGCCATGGCATGCACATGTGGAGCTCAGAGGACAAGTTACCTTTGAGCTCCACCATGTGAGTTCTGGGTATTGAACCCAGATCAGCAAAATCAGAAGTGTGCATTTGTAGGGAGTGTGTGTTGTTGACAAGAGCATGGCCATGTCAAGGCTCCTAGTGCCTCACACCCCTGAGGATGGCAAGGCCTTCCCCTGGTCCAGTATCAATGGAGATACTGTGTACAGCACTTACCAACCACAGCTTTCCTCTCCCTGAACTTGAGGCTATTCTCCTCTAGAGACCCCATAGTGACACTACGTAACCCACCTCCTCACCCAGCTTACTGCCTATAGTAAATGCTGAGTTTTCCAGGTTGCTAATGTATCTCCTTGAGAATACACAGCCCATCTGATCACAGCTTGTGTGCACGTGTGTGTGATTGTATGCATGCATGTGTGTGTGTGCTTGCATGTATGCGTGTGTGTGTGTGTGTGTGTGTGTGTGTGTGTGTGTGTGTGTGTGTGTGTGTGATTTCTTCACTTCTCTCACCCTAGTCAGGTCAGCCCCAAGCTGTGTAGGTTGTTGAACAAAATTGAAAATCTCTGCTGTGATTATAAGCAGTGCTGTTCCATGGGGTCTGGAGTCTGTGACTGAATAGAAAGGAGAAAGCAAGCTGAGTGCCAGCACACATCTGTCTCTGTCTCTGCCTCTCTGTCTCTGTCTGTCTGTCTGTCTGTCTGTCTGTCTGTCTGTCTGTCTCTGTCTGTCTGTCTGTCTCTCTCCCTCCCTCCCTCCTCCTCCCTTCGGCTTCCTAATAGCGAGTACAAATGTGACTAGCTGCCCACACTCTTGCAGCCACGCGGCTCCTGCCATGAGGGCCTGAACCCTCACCCTGGGAGCCAAGGCAAACCTTTCTTCCCTCCAGGTGTTTAGTCACAATAAAGAAGCAGTAGCTCATACAAGGAGAAAGTATTTTGTGGTTTTTTGGGGGGTGAGTATGACGAAGTTTAAATGACTGAAGAAAATACAAAGGGAGGCAGCCAACAGGTACCCCGTGGACCCAATCCGGCTGGAGATGCAGCCAGGTTGATCCACACAAGAGGCTGTGCTCACAGAGCGTGGCTGTTCTCTGCCAGGCCCAGATCTGCCTGATGGGTCTCATTGAGTGACAGTGTGGTCAGCCAACGTACTGACCAGTGTGTCCACTTGTGTGTCCACTGAAAGTCCTGTCTGTGCCTACTTGGGGCATCCATTCCATCCCAAAAGCTGTTCCATCGTGTTGCCTTGGGAGTTTTCTAACAGCTCATCCTTTTCCCTTCTGAGAAAACAAAAAAACCAAAATCAATCAAACAAACAAAACCCAATCTGTTATGTTTGTTGCTCCTGGTAAGTAAGCAGCTGTTCACAGAGGTCACGCCTCTCAGATTTCCACTCTCTGATGAGCAGTGGTACGGTCATGTATGTTTTCTTTCTTTTGTTTTTGTTTTGCTTTGTTTTGTTTGTTTGTTTCAGCTATTTTCGAGATAGGGTTTCTCTGTGTAGCCTTGGCTACCCTGGACTTGCTTTGTAGACCAGGCTAGCCTCGAACTCACAGCGATCTGCCTGCCTCTGCCTTCTGAGTGCTGGGATTAAAGGCTTTGTTACTACATGAAGAAATGTGCCAGGAGAGTGACTTGGTCCAGCTCAACGATGGACAGCAAATGCCTTCAGACACTGTCATGCTGCCTTCTCAAGAGGGCAATAGCTGTTCCTGTGTCAAGACCATGGTCCCTATATAGATTTACCTGCCCTGGGAACGTGTACTGCTTTCTGCCTACACACCCTACTGTACTCCACTGAACTATCTCCGTCTAAAACACAACACTTAGCCATTCACTCAGCTGCTTCAGAACTGTCTTTTTCCCCCAGTGCTGGAGACTGAGAATTTTTTGCATGCCAAGCAGTACTAAACAATGGAGCCAAGTCCCCAGCCCCTGCTTTAGAATCTCCAATAACTCCTGAAAGCCCACAGTATCAAGCATCCACCTCCTGATCCAGCTTACCATGGGTGTGCATACTCAGTGGTCCCTAGAGCTGGGAGACAGCGGGAGAGGATGGCACGAATATGAGCAGGGGCAGGCATTGCCTCTACCTCTGCAGGGGTGGGGGAGCTCAGCTAAGGCAGTGATGTGTGGGCTGAAATGTGTAGACTTGGTGCCAAGAGATGAAATCAGGCTGCAAGCTTGGGGTGAGATGTGAGAAAGAGGAAGAAATGGACAAAAGAGCATTTGGCCATACTGATGAAAACACAGACCAGCCATGAATGGAGTGCCCTTTCTAAGTATTGTAGGAGCCTCAAGGCTCTGCTAATTCAGGGAATTCTGGGAGGTACTCCATCTGTGCTTGGACGTGTGTGTGTGTGTGTGTGCGCGCGCGCGCGCGTGCATGTGCACGTATGTGCTCATTTGTATGTGTCTGTGTACGTTTGTGTGTGTGTGTATGGGTCTGTGAGTTCACAAGTGTGTCTGTATATGGAAGTGTCTCTGTGTGTGCGTGTGTGTGTTTGAGGTCTGCCAAATATCAGAGCAAAATTAATTAACTACTGTCTACTTTTTGATATTAGAGTCAAGCAAATCATTTTCCCCCTCAGTTTTGAAAGTAGACTGGGCATGAAAACTATGCTAACAGTAAAAACGCTCCTATAAAAGTAACTGGATAATTTACACCCTAAATAAAAGGGTTGCAGAAATTATTTAAACTTTAAATAAGCACATACATTGGTCTTAAATTTTAGAAAAAATAGAGTTAGAATTGTAATCTTATAAACCTCATGATATTGAAATCTACACAAGGAAAACAGAACAAAACAATCATGAGGCAAAGCCACGCCTTCAATGAACAAATGAACCTTTCTTCGTGTCCAGACAGAGACTATAAGTGGATGGTGCATTGGTTGCTACACGCAGGGCTTTGCTGATGTAACTGGCTAGCAGGTGCTTGCATCAGATGCAGCACTTCAGTCATTTTGCTTCCAGGTGCAGCTCCAGGCGTTGACGGGTTCATAGCACTGTTGTCCTGCATCCCACAAGCTTTTCCATGGCTAGCTCTGTTCGCTCTACGGTTGCTGTAGCCTCTTAGTCAGGGCTGCTCTGGCTTTCAGTTGTCTGTCACTCTGTGGTTGATGATAATAACCAGGCAGTGTCAAGTTCATTGAAATGTGAAGACCTCTAGGAACATTATCTATTTCTTGGAAGAAGTGTCCGTTGTTGACTCAGGACAACCGATCAGTGATTATAAATGGAATTAACAGTAGACAATGTCTATCCAAAGATGCCTTAGAAAGCCCATGAGACAGGAAAAATGAGACAATTCCCCCCTCTGTGTTAAGGAACAAACTCATTCATCACTAACGTACATTAATTATTAGCACACTGGACGGTCTATTAATAAACATACAAGAGAAAAACAGACAGGAGAGTTCAGTATGAAGAAGCAGCTTCTCACACCGATGTGGTGGATCGATTGCTGGTGGACCACCGTGGATCAGCAACTGAGTTTGCTCTGAAATTGTGTCTCCTAGTTACAACCGAAGCTGCGTGCATAAAGTCTCTCATTGTTCTTTTAAAGGAGGTTTAAACAAACAAGCTGAGTACACACCAAGATCTCTCTGCCTTACATCTTTAGTGACCTCAAGGTGAATGATTAACTCATCTGTGAGCTCCAGAAAAAGCTCCGGTCTTTTGGAATATCAGATAGATTTTTTTCCATATTACTGTATCGCCACACAGGACTTAGATTTTGCCAGTGTTGCGGACTGAAGAAATAACTAGAAGCGAGCATCAGCCTGCATGACTGCTGCTGGCTGCCAGGGCTCATGCTGCGAATGGGTACCTCAGCCAGGCCACTGGGAAGAGCAGAGCTGAGACAGGGGGACCGTCGCAAGGTCTGGGCTGCAGAAGTAAGCCCTGTAACAGAAAGAAAACAAACAGAAAAGGACCTTAAAGTAAAGACTGTCTCAAAGCAGAGAGCTATGTCATGGTCCAGACTCATCACTCCAGGATGTTCTACTGTCTGGAATTCTCCACTTTGTATTAAAGTTTCTGAGAGGCAAAACGAAACGAAAGAGGAATTTGCCTTGCTTTGTAAATCCTTATTTGCCTCCATTTCCATTTAGCTCCACAGGGAACCTTATATGGCTCTGTCCCATGTGCAAAGAGCTCACAGGTGGGGCAGAGTTCAAAAGTGAATCAGAAAGTGACATGAGGAAATTGAGGCCCACTGGGTCTGCATCACTTAAAAGACATCCAGCTTCCTTATCATCGGCATCCCTGTAGTCAGAGGGATGATAATGTCCCCAGGCACGAGCTACAAATGGCAGCCACACAAAGGAAATACAATATGGGCACTTGGGTCTCATGGTCATGTTTCTCAGTTCTTCATACTGAACATTAATCAGGAACGCAGAATGGTAGTGTCTTGTAGGCCGTTTCTGCCAGCACCTGTTGAGCATGTTCTCCTGAGCAGCCAGCTAAACGCATACTCCTTGCTTGCATGAGAAGAGTAACATTTTCTATAAGAATGAGTGTACTGGGATGGGCCTATGGATCAGTGCATGAAGAGCTTGTCTAGCAGGCAATAAGACCTAAGTTTGACTCTTCACGTCCACACAAAGCTGGGAGTGGAAGTTCGTGTTAGCAACCACAGGGCTTTCTAGTATGAGATGGGAGGTTGAGACACTCTTGGGCAAGTCAGCCTGTTGCTCTGTAGAGCAACAACCAACAAAGAGACCAAGTATCAAGGGAGAAGGCAAGAAGTAATGCCTGAGGTTGTCCTCTGACTTCCACATGCATGGTGTGCATGCATATGCCCAGACAAACTATTGCTCACACTTAAGACATGATTGCGTCATATACACACCACAGAGAGAGCAGAGAGAGAGATTGAGATTAAAACACAGTGAGATCTCTGGACCAAGTTAGAGGGTATGGATGAGGGATAATTTATTCGGAGAGACCAGAGGAGTCTCTCAGAGCAAGTGACCCAAGCAGTCAGTCCACTCTGAACACTGAGAAAAGGACCATCATCTCAGGGCCTAGAAGAATCTACTTGAGCCACAGGGACTGGTGATTGCAAGGTCCTCAGGCAGGAAGGACAAAGCATCTGTGCTTGGGCACAGAGTGTCACTCCATGACGAGTTTTGTTGTGACAAGAGCTTAATAAAAGAAATCATCAGAAATTCTGTTCATCTTACAAAACAAAGTGAGGAGAAAGGATTCTTTTGAGGAGTTCATATGCTCTACACTGAAGCAAACACTGACCTGGTGATCCAGCCTCTGAAGACAGGGTGAAGTTTGCTGAGCTTCACAGGGAGCGGACACTGCTGTGAAGCCACTCTCTAACTGCCACTGTCTGTGACCAGCTGTGGTTAGGATACCTTGTCACCTGGGTTTCATGTGACTGGCAAGGCCACACCACCATGAAAACAGACACACAGTCTCTAAGCACCTCTGCCATGTGACCAATGTGAGCACAGCTCCCAGAATGCTTGTGAGTACACCTAAGAATGGAGACAGATGACTCTTTTACAAGTATGTAGATTTAGGGGATGCCTTTTGGGAGGGTGGGGGTCTGGGGCTTTTGTGTAGAATTGGGAATGAGCTGCATTTTGTATCTTCTGGGTTTTCCCCAGGAGCTGTGGCCTTGGATCTTTCTTACACTAGCCTCCTGAATTTGCTGTATTGCTTTGACACTGTGACATTAGGGACCTTAGTCCCCCAAAGGCAGCCTTTGGAGCACCACTCCCTGGTGTTTATGGAAAACCCAAAGCCTGAGGATGACCTTAGTGCTTCCTTAGTGCTCAGGGCTGCATCAGAAGGGCAACCTGAGGCAGTTAGAGGAGCCACTCATGGCTTGTCCTCCAGAACACTGACAGGGGCAGCAGAGTCCTGGTTCCCTTCCCAAGGCTCAGAGGTGCCCTGCATACCAGGTGTTATGGTAGATGCTCTTCCCACCAGAGCCTACTCTGGCTCCCTAGCCCTACAGGTCTAGGGGGTGACAATTTTAACCTAAGATGTTTTCCGAATGTCCTTCTGGGTTGTTCCCCCAGCTCTATGATGCTTCACAGTCCTTCTGCATATGGCCCATGTACATAGTGCCGCACTCTGTGCCCTGGATTGATAGAGACGCTTGGATACTGAGCAGTGAGCTCAGTGGTATGGTACCCAGGAGCCCCTCACCTGTCCCCACTATAACGTGGCTTTGAAAGAAAAGGAGCACAGAGTCCTGGAAACTAGGAGGAGGCAGGTCTTGTTAATCATGACCCTTGAATGTCGAAAGAAAAACCCTTTGCTGCAGGTCTTCTGCTGCACAGACCAGTGCATCTGTGAACTTCGGGAAGACAATGAACGACACCACTCCATTCATGTTCATGTATTAGTTTTTTACCTCATTGCTGTGACCTAATCCCTGACAAGAAGCAATGGAAGGAAGGAAGGAAGGAAGGAAGGAAGGAAGGAAGGAAAGAAGGAAGGAAGGAAGGAAGAGTTTGCCTTGGCTTGCAGTTCTAGGAGGGTGTAGTCCACCACGGTGGGAAAGGTACACCAGAAGGATCAGGGGCTCAGTTGGTCACATTGCATCCATATTGGTTGTCAGTCTACAGGAAATGTGATCAGGTTATAGAACCACAACACTTCCCCCAGGCAACCCATTTCTTCCAGCAAGACTTTGCCTCCTAAAGGGTCTAAGAACTTCCAAACCAGAGACAACAAACCAGACAGCAAGAATTCAAGCACATAAGTGTATGTGACACATTTCACTTTCAAACCAATTACGATTTTTAGCTGGTGTGTACACACACACACACACATACACACACACACACACTCCATTGCATCCCTTGTAGTTTGGGACAAAAACATCACAGTTGACCCTTCCTGCTGTTGCATTCTAAATTTCCTCCAAGGTTGGTGAGGAGAAAAGTGGAAAATCACCCATCCCTTTCTTTACACTTAAGTGGCAGACTAAAGCTAGAGACATTGGGGTTTGTAGGTAGGCTTAGGGAATGCCAGTGGTTACATGAACTAAGCAAGCTACTGGGTTCCTCCCACCTGACCCCCTCTCTGTCTCTGTCTCTGTCTCGGGCTCTGGCTCTGGCTCTGGCTGTCTCTCTGTCTCTCTCTCTCTGTGTGTCTCTGTCTCTGTCTGTCTGTCTGTCTCTCTCTGGTTTTTCAAGACAGGGTTTCTCTGTGTTGCCCTGGCTGTCCTGGACTTGCTTTGTAGACCAGGCTGGCCTCAAACTCAAAGCAATCCACCTGTTTCTGCCTCCCAAATGCTGGGATTACAGGCATGCACCACCATGCCTGGCTCCCAGGCTCTTCTCTTACAGTAAATTCTTGTGCATGACACACAGATTTCTTGATACAAGTCTGGAATTTTCCATCTCCCCCTGAGTTATACCCTAACAGGAGGAATTTAGTAACAGTGCTATTCATTTTGTGATCCAGGCAATAGGGTAGCCAGATTTTTGCCTATGCTTCATGCCTCACAACTGTTAGGCTGAGGTATTACTTTAGGGTGGGAACTTGTAATCACTCCTTACCCTCTCCAAGGCCATGTCCTTAATACAACTGGCCATGTTTGCTCTATTATTCAGCTGTGCCCACACACTATCACCAGCGGAAGCTGATGACAATCTAGCCTCAATTGAGGCTCAATTAACACTGCCTGGAGTCCCAGAGTACTCTCTCGCCAGCATGAGTGCTGGCTGCAGCTGCCCATTACCTCCGTGAAAAGGCCTCAATGGAAATTAGGAATGAGTAGTACAGCCAAAGTTTCAAATTCCACCCTTCCTAAATGTGATATCCTCTCCTCATGGGAGCTGTGACTTTGGAGTTCTTGCAAACATTCTCACTTCCTCTCCAGGATAATGCCCAGTGCTCCAGCGTGTTGATGCTGCCTTTCTGTTTACACCCCCATTTACTTCCAGCTAGGTTATGATTCCTGCTCAAAATTTCAAAATTCTGGTCTCTCTTTCCCACCATTGCTAATGTGCTTTCAGACATATGGCCGGTTGTAGACACCTCCTCTGTTCCGTCTCATCAGTGGGTCTTTGAAAGGGTTTGATGACTGTTGTAATCGGCATTGTTTATTTTCCTACTGGTTTGCACAGAATGTCCTGTGGCTCGTGTGCCTTTTTATGACCTTTATCAGGCCCATTTGTATGTCCATTTCAAAGCCACATGGACAAAGCATGTCTACATGGCAAAGCAAACAAGCAGCAGGTAACAAGATAATGGTGAATGAAACCACCTGAGGTGTGACAACTGTCATGCAGACAAATCCCCTGCCCTGGATAGTTATGGCAAGGAGACAGTGGCAAAGCCGGCATGGATATCTTCTAAATTGCAGGCTCTTTAAATAGACATGATCCAAATAGATTTTGGATTCAGATGGTTTATTCAGGTCAGTCTTTGTTTTGTTTTGTATGATTTTCTTGGAAAAAATTTTTTTGTTGTAATGAATGTTAGAGCGTTGCTCTGTCAAATAGATGCAAATCACCGCTTATTCATTCATTTCGTTCATTCACTGATAGAGTGTGCAATGTGCACCTACTCTGTCTCAGGCATTGGTCCAGGTTCTAGGGATGTGGCAGCAAATGAGATATCCACAGCCTCTGCACCCTCACCACAAAAGGAGAGAAATCTAGCGAACATAAATGTGAAACCCAGAAGGCAAAATAGAAATTGGTTGGGTAAGCATGCAGCATGGCTGGGGGCTGCCTGTGATGGCCAGAGCTCAGGAGTACTCTCTGAGGGCCATATATGAAGGCTGAGAGCTGCGCAAAAAGCAAGAGGTGATAATGCAATCACAGGTCTAGAACAAAGTCTGTGCACAACGCTGGCCTGAAGTACTCAGTCACATCCTGTATACTTTTGAAATGCATCTAGAAAAACAAAGGGAGGTGAAGAATGCAAGAAACTAGACACCAACAAACCAAATAGCACAATTAAAAATGAAGTATAGATACAAACAAAAAAATAATCTCAACAGAGTAAGCTGAAGCAGTCCAGAAACACAATGAAATGTTCAACATCCTTAATCATCAGGGAAATTAAAATCAAAATGACTCTGAGATTCCATCTTTTAAAAATATATTTCATTAATTTATTCATATTACATCTCAATGGTTATCCCCTCCCTTGTACCCTCCCATTCCTCCCTCCCTCCTATTTTCTCCTTACTCCCCTCCCCTATGACTGTGACTGAGGGGGACCTCTTCCCCCTGTATATGCTCATAGGGTATCAAGTCTCTTCTTGGTAGCCTGCTGTCCTTCCTCTGAGTGCCACCAGGCCTCCCCATCCAGGGGACGTGGTCAAATATCTTACACCCATCAGAATGGCTGTGACCAAAAACTCACATGACAGCACATGCTGGCAAGGATGCTGGGCAAGGGAAACACTTCTCCATTGCTGCTGAGACCACAAACTTATACAACCACTGTGGAAATCAATTTGGAATTGGGAGGCATTTGGGGGGCAAAGTAGAAACCTAGTACAATGGAAACCCCATGAACTCTATATGAGTAACCCTAGCAAGGATTTCCAGTAATGGGAGGCGGAGTGGGGCATGGATCTGGGGAGAGGGGAGGTGGTGAGGAAAGACTAGGATAAGGGAGGGAGGGAAAACTGCAGCTGTGATGTAATATAATGAGAGAAGAATTTTAAAAATTCATTTGAATTGATGTATTAAAATGATATTTAGGATATATTTGCTAAAATATTTATTGTAATGCCTTAGATCAAGGCTTGGCAAACCTTTCCTACAAAGTAAACATAAATATTTGATGTTTTGTGAAAGATATACCTTCTGCCTCAACCACCCACATCTCCAATGCAGCACAACTCAGCCGCAGGTGACATGTGAAGTGGGTGTGTGGTATCCCAAGAAGACAGCAGATGAGTGACCTGTGGCCTGTGTATACTTTGATGCTTTCAAGGACAGGGGAGTCATACTCCTTGCAGGCCAAGGATGACCTCACATTCAAGCAGTTTTGCCTCACAAGTTTGGAGGAGTAGGGCAGGTTTTCATCTTGGCATGATATAGCACCATGACCTCAGGTGAGCATGTCTAAAGTTATAATCAGACCACTCACTGACCACATTCAGCAGTCACAGTGGCAGCAGATGACCTTTATTGCAATAGGCCTTTCAAGACCGAAGTTAGGAGGCAAATAATTTTACAGCACAGTCCTATAGTCCGCATAACTACTATTTGTATTGCTAGTTGTATAGTACGTAAAGGGATACTGAATTCTACTTGAAATGTAAGCTGAAGGTTTAAGTATAGCATGTACTGATACCAAGGATTTGATTTAAAATATACATAAGCTAGAATGCATGGACCAGTAGGCAGAAGAAAGCATAGACAATTGACTAGTGGACAATATGACTAATATACCCCAAAATGTGTAAAATTTAGAGAGATAGCTATGTGAACATTTCAAAGTCAAATGCTAACAGGCTTCTTTCTAAGCACCTCTAGCCAAAAGAAGAAATGAAGTTCATCGTTTCACATCCAGAACAGTTTTAAAAGAGCAACAGTTGCCACGAGACGATTTATATAAACAATAGATTTTTGCCAGGCTTTTGTCTTTTGACCAGAAGAGTGAGCTTTGATCAGCACCAAGGACAGAGTCAAATCACCTCTGTCCTTAGCTCCCCAGAAACATCTTTCTGAAAGAGTCTGGCTTTATATGAGAATACACCACCTAGCCTTGACACTGGGTTAATTTTACATTTTAAGTGAAAGTGTTTTAATAAATATTTGTCCAAATTGCATATTAATTTCACACTTCATTGGCACTGTGACTGGAGTGTACCTGGATGCAAAGGATGGTAAACATGGCAGTAAGGCACTTAGGACTGCAGGTCAGGATGAAGATTAACTAAAGCATCTCATGTTCAAGAACCCGTGGGCAATGTGGAGTTTAGTCTCACTGTGAGGGAGCACCTTGGGTCATATGACAGAGCTGCTTTTCTGAACACCCTTCAACACATTGAAAGAAAAACTATAATACAGGGAGATGTTCTCATGTTCATTTGTTCCCAGCTGGCTGCTACAATGTGAAACATAGAAACAATCAATAATAAGCGCTGAAAATAACAAAAATACATGCTTGTCCTAATAAAGGGAGGGGTTGTATTATTATATTGTACAATATATAATACTACGTATTGCTCAGGACAACTGTAGCAAAAAAGTCATTTATTATTTGATAATTAAAACATTTAGTTTGAGACAGATATGACCATTTCAATAGCTCATATAGAATCTTAATCTCTTATAGAATATTAAATAATAAGCAGAAAGATTTCATAACAAGCCTGGTGCGGTGGTGCACACTTTATTTCCAGCACTTGGGACTAAAATGTCTTATTGGGACTGGAATGTCTTATTTGTCATTTGCAGTTACCTTTTCTGCCTCCTGCTTTTCCCTAGGGAAGGACAAGGTACTTTTGTTTGGATTCTCAGCCTATGGCCTAGGAACAGGATCATGCCATGAGTTCTGTGTTGTGCATCCCTAACTGGCCTCCTTAAAGCCCATAGTGCAAGGCATTTATCAAATGTGTACAGAGGCCATGTCCTTGCTTGGCCTAAAGCTACAGAAATGAGACACACCTGGTTATCAGACAGAGAGCCATGTCAGGTGCTATGTAGTCCCACACTGTAGCAGACATTAAATCTGCCTTTCTTTAGAACTACATTCATAAATAGAACAGCACAGGCTCCTGGTGCTCCAGGCACAGCGAGCAAGGACTCATGCCACGTTGTCTGTGTCTGATCCCACACTTTCAATCCAAATCCTCACTCTGAAGTTTATTTCCTGCTGGCAAGTGAACACAGGTTGACAGATTCAGATGTGTGGGCAAGGAATGGTTTCTTTTGAGCTCTTGGCAACAAGCAGAGATGTGAGGCAGTGTGGTGAAGCCAGCCAACCCTCCTGGAAGAGATTTGCAAGCTAGACTGGATGATAGTGAAGAAAGGAGGAAATCCCTCTAACCTCCAGTTGAGATTGATGTTCGGGTACAAAATCTGCCTCAGGCTTTCAGGTACTTCCCGGCACTACCTCCCCCTCCCTAACACAGCAGGCCAGGTAGTTCCCCAAGATTTCCCATCACCTCTGCAGGCTCTATCTGAAGGGAGGAAGGCTCTCCTTGGCTTGGAACACAAATGGTACATTTTCAGTATGCCACAAAAAAGCAAGAAAGCACTAATGGTGTTTTCTTTTCGCATAGCAGCACAGTTCTGCAAAGAAAGGCTACAGGTTAAATGAAAACCACAACTTATCCTTTTTTTTTTTTTTGCAGAGCTTTTGCTCTCTGTCCACTTGGAGCCATTTTAAAAGATGATGGCTATTTTGTATTCCACAAGTGTGGGTAAAATCAACATACATACACCACCAGGAACCATGGGTAGTGCTGGACTACAGGTCAGAACAAAATGCCCCTGTCTACAGACCTTTTGGTAAGTCAAACTCAGACCACCCACTTCATTTCAGAGTAATGATGAATACTTTCTGGCCTGAGGTGAAATCAGAACAGGAAGGCACCTCCCACTCACTCATCAATCTCCCTCCATTATCTTGATAGGTTCAGAGTCCAGCATGACCTTATCTATAAGTACTGTAGATCTCATAGTGGACTGGTGTAGCAGGCAAGAGTCCATAGGCTCAGCAGGAGGGCCAGCTCCTCGTGAATAGCTGCTAGAGTAGTTGGTTATATGGGACCATGGAGGATTCCTCGAAAACTAAGAGGATTCCAACCAAGAGGTGACGTTGCGGGAGGGCTTAACACTAATTGAAACTTGAACGCCAGGCAGGAAGCTAAAGCCAAAGAGCAGTCTGCTACACTTGGGTGATGTCTTCTTAGAAGTTCATTCATGCTAAGAGATGCTTTAAGTTAAGGATGTGGCAAAACAAAGCAAGGCAGGTCTTCAACACCAGAGAGCTTAGATAAGTGCATCAACAGGGCAGCAACTGCAGAAGGCTATAGGTGTGGCCCGAGGGGCTGGAGTGGTGGTGGCGTGAGTACAGTACAGAAGCCTCAGGAAGATTGGCAACAGAACCAGTGGGAAGAGAGAAAGGGGCGAAGTGTTTGGCAAGATTTAGGAGCAGAGAGCTTTAAGGTCAGCTATAACAGAGAGACTGTGGGACATGTGATCAGGACACAGTTGGTTCCAGCTGTGCCACGCCCTCTGCCTTTCTAACATTGTTGGCGCTGACAAGGGCCAGGGCTGTGTTTCAAGATCCAAAAAAATGACTAGGGAAGCAGAAAGAGGCTGCCTTCTCCTCGGCTGTGTCTGCCCTTTGCCATGGGGATAAGGCACATCCCTAGTGCCATCCCAGGACTTCAGCAAGGACAGCAGAGGGCCAGCCCTGGTTCCTTTCAGTTACAGCGACAATATGTAAACAAACTTCAGCAGTTGAAACATTTTCATTTTGTTCTCAACTCCCCCTGGCTATATTTATAGTAATAGCAAAGGAATGTAAAAATAGAAGTAGTTACTAACACTGGGAAAGACAATTTGGCTATTAATGATCTCCACGTGGGATCATTTGATTAGATGATAGACTCACAGGAAGCGCTCCCTAGTCACAGCTGAAATGAGGCTCTAAAACAAATACCCGGAAGTTTGTGGTACAGCTAAAGTTGGGAGCACAGAGACTGGTGAGTTCCTTTTCCTTTGTACATGGATAACAAAACCAGAAGAAATCCAAAGTACCGGACTCCAGTAACACTTCTGAGTAAGGCTTGGTTGGGCTCTGCATTACCCCTCCTCACCATCTCTTAAACAATGTGGCCATTTACTACATCATATGATTTCTCTCTCTATCTTCCCTATAGCTAAGAGGCAGCCTTTGCCCCACTGCTCTGTGAGAGGTGTCAGAAAGAGGTGCTGGCAAAATAAAACTTGGATGGGAAGGTAACAAAGGATCCAGGTCTAAAGCTTTAGGCATCTTCCTGTTAGAATGAACTTCCTTTAAGCCCCAGCAGGGCCTGTTTACTTAACCCTACCAACAATAGGATAAGTGAAAGATGTGGCACCATCATGTTGATCGATTCCTTCCTGCCACGTGTCATATGTAGTGATGTTATACTAATGTGTGCTCAAATAGAACAACTTATCGATCCCGAGAGTCTAGGTAGCAAAGGTCTCAGCATGGCAGAATCGAGTTGAGAGCAGGCTGAGGGGATCCCATGGGAAGTCCTGGCCGCAGCATTGTGAGAAAGAAGCATGTCATGGAAATGGCAGACAGAGGAAGCAACAGGAAAGCAAACTTCAAGGAACATCAGAGAAGTTGTCACAGTCCTATTGTGCTATGGAACAAGTTATGACATGTGTGTTCAAAGGAATAGAACCTCAAAGTCAAGATGACCAAACAAGACAAGGAGATAGATGCCCCCCAAAAACAGTTGGAGAATACAGTATCTATATTAAAATAATAAAATATAAACAGTGAGAATGTGAACCCAGACTGAGCCAGAGAACTCCACCACTAATAAGATCTGAGGTTGTTCAAGGTGACCAAATGAGGGTAGGTGACCAAATAAAGGTATTAATAATAATAATAATAATAATAATAATAATAATAATAATAATAATAATAGTACCCATTACAATAACAAAAGAAGTTCATAAAATTGGGGAAAGATTGCATCATATACTTTCAATGTTCTTTTAAAAATTGAAATCTAACAGATTTAAGGTTATGTGACTTCTAAACTGGAAAAAGGTGAGTCAACAGCTGACGACAGGGAGCCTAGATTTTTAATTGTCACCTTTCATGTTCTCATGTAAAGCTGTCTGCATCTGATGTGCCATCAGTACTGACAAGATTTTTTTGGGGGGGGGATAAGCAGCTTAAGGACAAGAGAGCAAGTGAACCTTAAGTGGGCAGGTGGGCTGTGCCCTGTGAGCTCCAGTTCAAGATTCAATGGCTGTGATGTTCCCAGCAAATGGAAGAAGGAAGACGGTGGATCTGTTGGACTACTGTCGAAGAATGACATTAAGCACCAAAGAGGACAGGGTGAACAATTCCTGCATCCTTTCTGAGTAAGTTATGAAGCTTGCCTCGCTCTTGTGGAATCAAGGTAGTTAAGTTTGCCATTGGTAAGCCACGGGAAAAGCGTGGAGTGTGTGTAACTCAGCAAAAATGTTGCACAGGGGGTCTTAGTTTCTTTCCCCATTGCTATGATAAAATTCTGACAAAAAAGTTTACGGGCAAAAGAATTTCTCCCAGGTGACAGTTCAATTGTACAGTTGGAACAGCGGTCACACATCCACAGTCAATAAGAAAGAGTGATGAACTGATGCTCGCTAGGGCTTAGCTCACTGTCTCCATTTCCCACACTCCAGGGTTCCCTGGCCAGGAACTGTCCCACTCACAGTTCACATGGGTCTTCTCCTGACAATTAACTTAGCATGGTCCTCACAGATACGTCCAGGGACCCATATCCCAGATAGCTCTAGATCTGTCAAGTTGACAGCACTAACCACCGCATAGGGTGGGAGCAATGACAGGGCATGCCTTCACTTCCATATTCAAAGTGATGTTTTTCCCACAGCATGATTTGGGGAGTAGAGCTGATCATAGAAGGAGGGGAACTTCACATTTTAAGTTCCAAACTATCATGTAGGGTTGCTATAGTTCTAAACCGCTCCGATTCAACATCCAAGTGATGAACAGGCTTTGTCAGCATGCATTCTGTGAGATTTCTGTACCGACAAGACAATTACTTTAAGGCTTCTAAGGAATGACTGAACCACCCTCACAGTCTATCCTGAGAGGCCGAATGGCATTTCTTGGCACCGAGGCACATCTGTTGTTACAGAGCCGAATGCATAGTTACAATGTGATGAGTGTGTGGCAACGGGATAGCATGAGGAACCATGTGACTGTAGAGTAGGAAGTGAAAATCCCGATAGTTAACTTCACCATCACTTTTGCAACAATGTTCCTGTGCATCAAGGGTATTTCTGCATTCTGTTCTATGTTCTTTTACTCATAGACTCCATAAGCACCCACTGGGTATCTATGGCAGGTTGGGCAGTATGGAAACTACCGAGATCCATAAGGAATCCCTTTTGTCCTAGGAAAACTGATTCTCATGATAGAAATAGATCGACTTGAGTAATCAAAGCCCAACTCTATATGCTCGAGTATCTTGCCATCTCAAGAGAGCTGTGCAACTCCTCCAGGCTGCCACCTCCTAACTATAAAATCAAACAGTGATATGACCTGCTTCCTAGGATGTTGAGAGGATGACCCCTGTGTAAAATACAATATATTATTACACGACACATGGAAATAACTCAGCTCCATTTGAAACGAGAGTTTTCTATGGCCTTTGAAAACTACTTCAGGAGCTAGCACCTAGTGATCTGTGGAGCTGTTTGAGAAAGGGAGTCAACTGCTGCAGTGGGAAAGGGTTGTCACAGCCCTTATGGGTTAGAATCTGGGGACAGCACTTGAACACTATTCTTGGCCCACTATAATCTGTGCCTCAGGAGACAGTTCAGGGTATACACAAAGCTTCACAATGGCGAATTATTCACTGTCCGGGGTTTCTACACCATTCACAAATATTCATTATGGTCCCCTTGTGCAGTGGCTCTTTGTATTTGTCATTACCATTAACAGGGCCCCAAACTTTGGCAGCTTAGAACAATTCACAGTCATCGTCTCAAGTCTCCATGAATAGAGAATTTGGACACAGCTTCCCCGGGTGGTTCTGGCTCAGGGCCTTTCTGTCATTCATTTGTTGTTGATTGCCAATTCAGAACCAGAAAAAGACTCAGAGCATCTTAGTGGCCTCTTATTCTCAGTGTCTGCAGACACAGGAATTGACTGGCTCCTTGGGAACTGTAATCATTTGCTTTCCTGAAGAAGTCATCTCTACATTTTTGCAGTCCATGGGCCTTGAGTTGAGCCTGACCTTGATCCCAGGGTGTCTATTATAACTTTACAAAGTGATGCCATGCAGAAATGCTTAGAATAACATTGCAGGTGTGATGGAGCATCACATGAAGCTCCGTGTCCTCCTTTGGCTTTGCAAGAGACATTGAAATGATAAGTTATAACTTGGGGCAGGAGTTTTTCTAATTACCCACTTTAACTCCCAAATAGATGACACAGAGACTAGTAAGATTTATTAATAAGCTCTAAGCATCATAAGTAGGAAAATAATGATCTATTCTAATCTGTGTATGATAGCTTTGCTATTTCCTAGCCATGCTCCTTGAGTTACTTGACATATTGGTCCTTCCTGGGCTGTTTCTGCTTCCTCAGGTCAATCCTCATGGCCAAGTCCTTTTTCTACCTCTTCTTCTTCCTTTTCCTGCTTCCTCGTGGTCCCTACCTCAGACCCCCACACCAGGAATGGAAGTCCTGCCTGTTTCTGTCTTGCTCAGCTGTAGGCTTTCAGCAACTTTGTTAACCAATCAGAGATAATTGTGTAGTAAAATTTCAACATTTATCAATGAACCTGACAACGCCCACGTCTAGATTGCAACCAGATCTTGGGGCACAGAATTCGGCATCTGAATACTCAGTGCACTCAACCAACCCCCAACATGACATGTTAATTAGTAAGTCAATTCTAGAAACAGCACTCTATTCCTGTGGGCATTATTATGAGATGAACCTGACAGAGACAGCCCTTCTTTGTATGTGAGGAACACTAACTTTCAAATGTGCATGTAAGAACCTGCAGGGGGCTCAGTCAAACCCAGTGTTTCTCTAGACAGCCAGGCAGCACCAAAACACAACAGAAATGGTTATACTGTCAGGTACCACTATGGGCATGGGTCTAGCCTGCTCACCTTGCTTCTGGGGAGCTGGTTACTGAGCTGGGAATGCCTGTGGGCAGGGTGACTTCCATACTGAGCATCCTGTTCTCACACACTCAGCAGAGGAAGAGGAGACTGGGTTTGATGGCAGGAGTCAGTTGCATGGGAAAAGCTTATCGACATTTTGCTTTTCTTCCTTGGAGGTCTGAGGGCATTGATTTATATCTCATTTCTTCCACCCTACAGCCCTGATGATGATCTTGGATGAAAAGCAACTCTGTAAGCTCTTGGACTTCAACTTTGAACTCTTCTGGGCCTGGAAGTTCCACCATGATGAAAAGCTTCCATGGGTATCAATGTCAGTGTCAATTGTGTCAACAATGTGACTTAAACACCGAATATACATACACATTTGTGGTATCAAATCATATTTTGATGTTTACTGCTTTTGTTTTTTAATTATCCTCCTATTATTTCAAATGCATTGATTTTATTTTTCCATCATGCTAACTCTTTAACTGTCACTTTTTAAACAACTGTAGAAATGTCTACAAACCTTTTGTTCTAGTAAGCATGCTTATTAGATAGAAGAAACTGTGTATACCAAGTCATATCCTTTGATAAACTCTAATATCTAAGAAAAAGAAACTCAGTCAGAGAATGAAACATTCTGTTCTATCGGGGGCACTTTTCTTTTTAAAGATCACCGATTAAGACTTCATGAATGTCTCTCAGCAAGTGCTCTGAAACAAAACAAAGTAGTCCTTATATTTAGTTAATTAGGACAGGACCACAATGATGCAGCTCCATTTTATTTTACTCTACTTTAAATTTTCTCTTTCAAAAACATCTACTTTACTGGGGACTTACTTTCACATGAACTCTGGTGCCCCATATTTGGCCATGTCCCCTGGATGGGGAGGCCTGATGGCACTCAGAGGGAGGATAGCAGACTACCAAGAAGAGACTTGATACCCTAGCGTCATATTCAGGGGAGGAGGTCCCCCTCAGTCACAGTCATAGGGAAGGGGAATGGGGTGAAAGCAGGAGGGAGGGAGGAATGGGAGGATGCATGGGATGGGATAGCAATTGAGATGTAATATGAATGATTTTATTTTTCAATTAAAAAAGGAAAACAATCAAATACACAGAAAAACAAACACCAACAAAAACATTTACTTTAGCAATTGCAACAGTGGTTAACACCCCAGAAAGCTTACAAGGCCCACAAGCTACATGAAGAGCTACAAGGAATTAACAACTGCAGAGGAAAGGCAAATGGGGGTGAGAGCCCTGGTCTGTTCTCCAGACCACGTGGTCAGCACTAGAAATATGCACGTGCAGGCAACACTGCCTGGACCCAGCAGGTCATATTTATTTTTATTCTTTTATATGTATATGTAACAGCAATGATTAAAGAAGAGAATGTTGCAAATTTAGGAGGAGGTACAACAGGGAAGGAAAGGAGAAGAGGGAGGGAGAAATTATATATTTTAATTAAAAATATTTGGAAAATGTAAAATAAAGATGCTCCAGCACACAATAAGGACGTTTGCTCAACTATGTCCATAGCGGCCTTATTCATAATAGCCAGAATCTGGAACCAACCTAGATGTCCCTCAGTCGAAGAATGGATAAAGAAACTGTGGTACATTTACACTATTGAATACTTCCCAGCTATTAAAAACAAGGAAAATTTGAAATTTGCAGGCAAATGGATGGAACTATAAATGATCATCCTGAGTGAGTTAACCCAAACCAAGAAAGATACACATGGTATATGCTTACTTATAATTGGATACTAGCCCAACATATATGTCCTATGAGAGTCAGGTGCTGGGACTTGCTATCAGGACTCCAGCTGAAAGTGATATGAGAGATTTAATGGGGAGATAAAAAGACCAGGAGGGTCCAAGAACCCTACAAGAAGACCATTAAGGCTGGAGGATCTGGCCCCAGATGTAATCTGAATAAGTTATTTAAAAAAAAAGAAAAATAAGAATATCAGGAAAAAGTAAAATTATTAAAGACTCTCATAAATTTGACAAAAATACCCAATTGTGTGCTTACATGTATTAAAAAAAACAAGTAAAAGCTATAAAGAGAACAACAACAAAATGATTATTCATAATTGAATACATTTATGGCTCAGTGGAATGGGATGGCTGTAGTAGATGCCTTTGGAGAACACTGTGGCAGACTCAGTAGCTGGCTGCATTCATTTTTTTTGTTAGTTCATTTCTGTGCAGCAGCCTATAAGAAAGCAAACAAGTCATTTACTTAGAAGGACAAGATCTGTGATCTGACAGCCAGCCGTCCTCACTGATCCATCTGTGGAAAGAGGGTTTAAAATTAGACAAAAGGTTCACACAAGGACTTTGAGATATTGCTGCTTGAAAAATCAATTTTTTCTGAGTCATTAAGTCACAAACTTTTCTCACTTGTGTTTTAGCAACTCAGATGTGCTTCCCCATGACTATTGTTTAGTGAATCATCTCCTGGGAAGAATTTGGCGTTTCATAGGTACTGAGCTCAAATTACATCCAATAGAATTTACTACACGTTTCACATAGGCTGTAAGCTCAACAGAGCAAGAGGCATCCTACACTCACGGGAATCTAGAGTCAAAAATACAGTTGTTTGCATATTTGTCCAACATTATTTCCTTCTCTTGGCTTCTTCCTTCTGGATTTTTGGGCATTACTTAATTCAGGAAGCAAAATGTAGGCTCAATTACCTTAACCTTAACAATTATACTTTATCATGAACTTATTAAATGAGCATATCTCCTTTACAACCCGACTAGCCTAAATAAGAAGGAAAGGAGATTAAGGAAAATAAGAATGGGTGTCATTTCAATAACTATTCTCCTGGAGTAGTCAGCAGGATTTAAGTAGACCATCAATTCCACTAAAGTGGCTGCTGGTACCTGGAGCGACCAGAACCTGAAGCCTCAGCAGGAATCCAAAGCTTTGAAGCTTTCCCTGGAGCAGTTCTCTCTAGGAGCATCTCCTCAAAGTGCAGAGATGAACAGACAAAACCAAGTCCCAACAAAAAGCCCAACCTTGGCCGTGTGTGTGTGTGTGTGTGTGTGTGTGTGTGTGTGTGTGTGTGTGTGTATTCTCTCAGTCTATTCAAGGATGTTTTTCAGCTGGCAACAACCAATCTCTCCCATGAAGTGGTTCGACTTCTAAGTGGTAAACATTTGCTCTCTCACGTCTAAGTGGTAAACATCCTGCTCTCTTCCCCATTCCACACTTGGGATCAAAACAAAACCAGCTTTATCTCCCCTACAGCAAAAGATAAAGATTGCTTTTGTGTTGAAGGAGGAGTGAGCTGACTTTTAAAATGGCAACCATACAGAACAGATCAAAATCTCAAAAGATAAAAACAAACTAGATATATTGGTTATTTATGTTGTTTTATGGAGAGATACCGTGTTTAACATGCCTCATCTTTTAAAATGTTTCGTATCTGATAAAAAATTTCATTTCTAATTTTCACCAACTCTGCATCTATATCAAGGACTTAATTCATTCCTCACATCCAACTACTGATTGAATTTTTCTACTGATTAATGTCTTATAATATATTTTAAGACATAACTCTATCATCCCAAAATTATAGTTTTTCTCATTTTGAATTAAAAATAATAATTTGAGTTGAACCCTAAAGCGTTTTTACTTTTTCATACTATTACGTTATACATTCTTTTGAATACCATATGTTGCTTTTCTCATTACTGTAGCCAAATGCCTGATTGCAACACAGAGGAATTGTGGTGGGGAAGACATAATGCTTGGAAACACTGTCAAAAGCACCAATCATGACCTGGCTCAGCTGACTTTCTCCTTCTCCTTTTTTGTGCAGTTTAGGACCCCAGTTCATGGGATGCTGTTACCTACATTCAAGGTGGGCCTTCCTTCCCTGCTCCCTCTGGTAGACTCCCATAGGAACATGCAGAATGGTGCTTCATTAATTCCCTGAGTGTTTCTTACTATAGTCAACTTTTAATCCAAATTGACCGCCATAATATAAATCATGATTCACATTTCTCTCATGACTATAGATTTTGCGTGTTTAGTTTTTACCTTTAAATTTTTTTTATCTTCTATCATATTATCTCACTTAAGCTTTTTTTAAGCAACAGAATATATGGCTTAATTTGATTCAGTGGTTCTCAACCTGTGGGCCATGACTCATTTGAAGGGGTCCAATACCCTTTCACAGGGGTCACCCAAAACCATCTGCATATCAGATGTTTACATTGCAATTCAAAACAGTAGCAAAATTACAGTTATGATGTAGCAACAAAAATAATTTTATGACTAGGAGTCACCACAACATGAAGACCTGCGTTAAGGAGTCATGATATTAGGAAGGTTGAGAGCCACTGTTTTAAGTGTTTTAACTCCTTGGGTGGCTATCGATGTTTCCAGGAGAGCCTTGTTGCTTGAAGGTTAGGCTGATGGTTCTTTAATCGCAGATAAAATAGAGACACATCTAGAAAGGTAGAGATGCAAATTCAGTTCTTTTCACTCCACAGTATATTATGGGATGTACGGCAATTTCCTTGGAAATGTCTGAAGAGCTTTGAGAAGTTCTGGAACATTATTTTCCTAGAGTCTTTCCTAGTCTATAATGAAGTATGTTTACATTTCCCAAACTGGTTGTTCCCACTTGGAAGGTCTGAGTTCATATCTTAAAAAGTATTTACTGCATTTCCAGTGTAAACCTAGTTTCCTCATTGATGCTCATGGTGTTCACTATTTCTACATCTTGTTTAAGACTGCAAGAGAAACTTGAAATGGGAAATGTTGGACCACTTGGTTTTTTGTTTGTTTGCTTCTTTCTTGTTTTTGTTTTTGCTTTTTGAGACAGGGTTCCTCTGTGTAACAGCTCTGGAATTTACTCTGTAGACCAGGCTGGCCTCGAACTCATATAGATCCTCCAGCCTCTGGCTCTCAAGTGCTAGGATTAAAGGTGTGTACCACCACCGCCTGGCCCAGAGCACTTATTTTTAACAGATGAGTGTAATTGTGGACTTGGTTTCTTAAACACCCATGCTAAGCATGTATGACATCAGTGACTAATTAGCATAATGAGTGACTAATAGCAGCCAACATTCTAGGAACACAACCACACAGTACTCAGGAACAAAATAACATTGTAAAGATCTTTGAACTGACAAAAGTTATGCATGTATATAACATGTTATATAGAGTATACACACGTGACATTTATTTAGCACATACTATTTATTTAGCACATGACATTTATTTAGCACAATTTGAAATGTGTAGACATTATGGACTAAATTAACATGATTAGCATACACACTCTCTTATGACAATAACACTTTAATTTTCCTTCAGTGAATATGAGGAAATCATAGTAGTAACTCCACTGACTAGGCAGGGAGAATAACTCATAGACATACCTCTCTCTCTTTTATAACTCAAATTTTGCATCTCTTGGACCAACATTTTCCTTGTAGTTACAGTCTACTCCTTGTTTCTTTGAGTTCAGGTGTGTAAGAAGCCAAGAGTCTGTAAAATCGTGCCGGATTTGCCTTATTGGGACTGGCTTATTTCACTGTACATGGTATCATCTAGGTTCAAATGTTGTCATAAATTAGAGGGCTGCCTTCTTTTTAAGGTTGAACAGTGTGATGTGAATAAGTACACAGATAAATACCATATTTTTCCATGTGTCTGCTGATGGTCATTTAGCTTGCTACCATGTCTCGGCTGTTTTGAATGATGTTGGACCTGACAGATCAGGTTGCTTTCAGCATTCATTTGTCAAGTCAGTTTGACATATCATAGGGATACTATTAATGGATCATATGGCAGTTTTAATTTTAGTTTCCTAAGGAAATTTCCATTGTGACTATATTAATTTACAATCCCACTACCAGTGTGCAGGGGGGAGGGTTTCATCTTAATCCACACAGCTACCAACACTTGTTATATTTTTACATTAACCATTTTAATACATATGAAATGATCTTTTATTATGCCTTTAACTTGAATTTTTCTGATAATTACTGATGCTGAACATTTTTCAACATCTGGAGTCTTCTGTAAGCAATGTTTACTACTAGCTTCTCCTCGTGCTGCTTGCTTCCTTATGATTGAGCAATTTGCATTCTTTACACAATCTGGATGCTGATCTTTTATTAGCTTTTTGGCTTGCAAACATTTTCTCCCATTTGCAGTGCTGCCGTCCTGCTCTGTGGATTGCTGGCTTTGCTGCACGGCATGTTTTCGATTTGATGGGACCCATTTATCTATTTCTTTTGTGGCTTCCTGTGCCCAGGCCCATATCCAAAGTGTCATTGGTGAGACTAATGCAGTGGCACTTCTGTTTCCGTGTAGTTGTTTTCTAGTCCTAGGTATATGGTGCTTTAATTTGTGGTGTGAGGCTGGAGTTTAATTCCTCCCTCTATCTTTCTGTCTCTGTCTCTATGTCTCTGTCTCTGTCTGTCTGTCTGTCTGTCTGTCTCTCTCTCTCTCTCTCTCTCTCTCTCTCTCTCTCTCTCTCTCTCTCTCTGTTACCAGGCCACATATACACTCAATGAACCAGTTAATGAACATGCACTTAAATCACACTGCAATTCCACTTCTTCCTTTATTTCACTCAGGAAGCAGTAACATCTAGTGTCGCATTCAGGCTGCGATGGGGGCCAGTAGAAAACAACTGAGATTAAAGTATTACAAAGAAGTTGGTAACTTCTTGTTCTTTGTTGGGGAAAAAGCTTCACTCATCTCCTCCCTTCTTGGAATTTTGTTGCCACCATCTGTGTTTCTAAGAGGTAAGGGCCAGTCCTTTTTTAGAGTGAGACTTACAGCAACCTATGAGCTCCTGAAGATGACCTTGAACCACTCAACAGCTTTCCTTTGACCTAAGGTTCTTCTTGTGGACCTGTAAAGCCAGACTATCAGACCCAAGATAACAGCATCCTTTTTTTTTCCTTTGCCAGAGAACACAAAAGCTCCCAGTAGAGACTTTCCAGCTAACTACCATGGGTCTAGCAGTTGGACCACCAATCTATCTGATTTAGTAAGGCAGTCTGGAGATGCCAGGCTCAGTAAACTGAATTTAGGAGTGGGAATGATTTGTCTTGCTAGCTTTTATGCTTCCTGATAGTTCTACTGTGATGTGTTACTCACAACAGCAAGGGCAATCCCCGAATGGGCAGTATTTTTCAGATTATTCTATTTGTGTGTGCATCTTGGGGACTAGAGTCTTTTCTTTTAACAAATAAGTAGGCTGCAGCTACTTAGTTTATCAATACATATAAAATTTTATGTTATACACTATCCCAGAAACAATCTATAAGATTGCCTTTAGATTAGCATCTAATTCCTCTATCCTGAAGTGTATTAAAAAATGTCAAAGTCACTGAGGGGGAAATTACCTTAATGTAAGATAGCATTCAACCCACCAGAGGGTATTATGTGGATTGCTGGGCGAAGTAAGGTCTTGCCTAGCTATGAGCCTTATACACCAGAAATGCAGCTGATACACCAGAAATGCAACTGACCAGGGAAGATTACATGAACCTATACAACAGCAGCTTGCCTGTGGTGTGGGTAACCAACTGCCCTATGATGGGATTTGAGGCTCGCTCTATAGGTAAGCACCTGGAGAGTGATACAACCGACGCCTGGTGTTGTACAAGCTAGGTAAGGAATTCAAATCTAGGGAGGTTATGCAGACCCAGTTAAGAACATTATTGATGATGTTTAGCAAAACTGACAAAGCAGCAAACTGCCTTCAGAATATTTACACTTACACACACAAAAGATGCTCCTGGCCTTATTAAGAGAAAATTCTCCTGGCCAAGAATGGCAGAGAATGTAGAGGTTCATGGCTTCCCAGGATGCAGAGAAAAAGCAATAGCGGTGAACCTCGCTCTAAAGAAGACATGCCACTCCCTCCGAGGCTCAGGGAATACTGCAGAAGAGGACACAGGAGGGTAGGAGGAAGGGCTATAAAGTCTATTTTCTAGACTGGTCCTATCAACAATAAATCAGGGAAGGGGTTGGTGGGATTCAGGGGTCCTACCCTTCGCCTCTGAGCAGTTGGATTTTGGGAGAGGAGGAACCTTTCTCTTATATAATTATCCCCGAACCCAGCAGACTCTAACAGATAGCCCCAACCTCATGGTTACACACATGGTCCTGATTAATTCCAGTGGGTTATGATGTGTGAGAACTTTATGAGGAAGAAGAGGAGTTGATAAGGGACAGGTAGGAACTGGGACGAGTGAGTATAGCGGCTATTTTGTATCCATTTACACATATTGTATCCATGTGTAAATTTGTCTAAAAACAAAAGTAGCTGAAAAATAGAGTTAAGAGAATGGTCTAAGCCAAAGAAGACTTAGGCAATTCCTGGAGAAATGTCATTCGCCCTCCAGATCATCCCAAGCTTGGTATCCACTGGTCTGGCAAAGGGGATAGTGTAACCAGACCCCTTTAACAACAGAACCTGAAATAAAGATTGGAGTTGTGTTACTCTGTCTGTTTCTAGCCATGGCGAAACATTTGAGGCCAACAGCTTGGGAGAGGAAGAATTTCTGCTTGGAGGTTTCAGTCCATAATCAGATGGCTGCATCATTTGAGGCTGCCGGAAGGCAGGGCATCATGTGCAGATGGAGTGGGCGACAAAGCAGAGCTGCTGGCCTCATGGCAGCTGGGAAGCAGAGAGAAACAGAAGAGAAGGGTGTAAAGACCCTCAAAGGTCCTTTCCATCCAGGGCGCTCCTCCATTGATGCCCTAACTTCTAATAGACCATTCTGCTAACACTTTGCCAACAAATTAACCTATTAATTAGGGCAGAGCTCTCATAATCAAACCATCTCTTAAATACCTGATTCAGTGCCAAATAAGCCTTTAACACCCCAAAAAGCTTTGGAATTTAATCCATACTATAAGTACTAATATTGTATTTAGTAGGTATAAGAGCAGGGGTGTGGAGATGAAGTGGGAAGGCAGGGGAGAGTTGGGAAGATGAGAAAATGTGAGGGTTGCAGAAATGAAGGACTCCTGCTCCACAGTTAGCTGCAGAGGGCAGGGTCATCTTGAGTGGGAGGACCAGAAGATGAGAAGGAGAAGAAAATAGGAAAGATGCTGGAGTCAGGAGATCTTGCATAAGCTGTGTCTTATGCCAAACAAGTTTATTAAGAAGCTCAGCATCTTATATACAGTTTGCAGGGGGTAATGGCACGTACCGGAAAATTATCATAAAATGGAATGAAGTTAGCAGGAACCTAATCAAGCAATGCTAGGCAAAAGGAACACGGGTTATCTCAAGGGTGTCACAGACCACGCAGTCAACGGCCTTGGAACTGACAAGTACAGCCCTTAATGAAGAAAATTGGAGTGCTCAGGACCCTAAGCTGCAGAACAAGGGATGTGTTCCCTCTCCATATATCAGGGCCCCAGGTTAGCTTTGGACCAGCCTGGCTCCTAAGAGAAGACCTGACAGGAGTGCTCAGGCTGCTCCAACAGCTCCGTGATGAGGTGTGTGGTGCTGGGGATCAAGGTACTTTACCGGACTGTGACATGCTTAGTCTGAAGCCCAAACCACATGAGACATCAAGAAAATGGCAGCTGCTGATAATGTCCTGTGTTGATCATTTGAGCTAGGCCTGGGGAGTATGTTGTGATGTCAGACAAGTCAGTGGTATGGAGAAAAACAATCACTTCAAGACAGACTTGTACTAGTAATGGTGCTGTTTTCATGTGTGGAAAGAGCCTTTGACCTACAGTCAACCCTCTCAAATCTTTTGGAGTGGACAGTAAAGGATTGTCAACTCTTTATGTTGTTGTTGTTATTATTATTATTATTACTATTATTATTATTTTTACATCCTCTTCTCCTCTCCTCACGGTCCCTTCATCCTATCCTTTTCCACCTTTCCCCTTCCCCTTCTCCTCAGAAAAGGGGAGCCCCCCAACCTGCCCCAGCACATTAAGACTGAATATATCCTCTTTTGCTGAGGCCCAACAAGGCAGCCTAGCTATGGGGAAGTGATCCAAAAGCAGGCAACAAAGTCCATGTCAGAGGCAGCCCCTACTACTTTTGCTAGGGGACCCACATGAGGACCAAGCTGCTCATCAGTTACATATGTGTTGGTAGCCTAGCTCCAGTCCATGCATGCTTTTTTAGTAGATGGTTTAAGTCTCTGTGAGCACTCATGGTCCTCGGTTAGTTGACTCTGTTGGTATTCTTATGGAGTTCTTGTCTCCTCCTAGGCCCTCTTATCTTCTCCCAGCTCTTCCACCAGACTCCCCGAGCTCCACCCAATGTTTGGCTGTGGGCCTCTGCATCTATTTCAATTCACTGCTGGGTGTAGCCTCTCAGAGGACAGCTATGCTAGGCTCCTGTCTGTGAGTATAACAGAGTATTGTTGATAGTGTCAGGGGTTGATTATCTCCCATGGGATGGGTCTCAAGTTGGGGCAGTCATTGTTTGGCTCTTCCCTCAATCTTTGCTCCATCTTTATCCACACACACCTTGTTAGCTGGGTACATTTTGGGTAGAAGGTTATGTGGATGGGTTGGTGTCCCCCTCCCTCCACTGGAAGCTCTGCCTGGCTATAAGAGGTGAGGACTTCAGTCTCCACATCCTGGACTGCTAGGAGTCTCAGCTCTTGGAATAATTTTGACAAGAAAATCTCAGGGACTTTGCCCTGCCTTGTAAGACAGGATGCCTACTCATTAGCACTTCTTCATGGCAGAATTGTACAGATGCTTTTCCTTCTATTTGAATGAGCACACGTTATTTATTTACTGTGAGCTACTTATTTGTATTTGGAATTGATTTTGGTGGCTTTTATTACATTCAACTCTCAGTTAATGTCTCCTCAGTGGGAACTTAGGCCCTCACCATGTACTAACTTGTCTATGTGCAGTTCTGTTCCAGATTCTTTTATCTCATGGGCTTATCAACCCATTGTTACCCAATAGCAAGCATGCTTAGGGTCTGGCTTTTACATGTGGGCTTTTAATTTTTTTTTTTTAACTAAGAGGACACATTTCTCTTCATGAATTTTCTTTATAAATATCCCTTTGGTGTTATGTAGGTCCTTTCTTTTATAGAGAACATAATTCTCAAAGTTCTAATCACCGCCCTTGGCCCTCTTTTACTCCCCGAACACAAACAAAGTTCTGTTCTGACTCCTCTACAATGCAGTCCATTTCACTGGACAGCCCAGCCATCTGTTCTCAGCGCCGCACTGAAGGTCAGATGATGAGCTGGGCTGTGGTCCAGACATTTGGGAAGGTATAGGCAGGAATGCCTCCAGTTTGAGCAAAGTGCTTCAGAGAGGGGTCCCTGAAGGAGCAGCAGGGATGGAGGGGACAGATTCTCCAGTGAGAGTGCTCCATCTTCCTCCGGGTGCTGGGGACCTCCTGCTAGGACTAGGGCAGGAACATCAGTGTTGTGTTCAGAAAGGCAGCTTGAGGTGAGGGCGATATTCAGAGGAAGGTCCAAGCATGAAATATTGGTCTATAGCTTGTGGGGAGACAATCTGTGAGGGGTGAAGAATGAACCTCAGGTCAGCTCCATGTTTTCAGGTACTGGGTCAAAACTTCCATAGTCTGACCTCATGGTTTGTTTTTCTTACACACTTAAAGATGGTAACATGTTGGGGAAAGGTTTCCATGTGACAATTATCACAACAAAGCTTTGGGCAGAACAATATAGAAATTCACTAACAGAATAACAGAAAAGCCTGTGACTTTTACAATTAGAATGATTTCTATTGGCTGATAAGCAGAGCTCAGGGATAGGACGTAGAGAGGAAAAGTTCGTAATAAGCCCAAGGATAGACTCTTGATGGAGGATGCAAACAAAGTGCATGGGGCCTCTTTCAGGAGAATGAGTTAGTTCTATTCACTGAGAAACAAAGCCCAGGATAAGGGCCTAGACGATTCTCAGAATTTGGGTGAACTCCGGTGGAGGCTGACTCCTAACAGAGTAGCAGAGGACCATCAGGTGTTTTGACCACTGTCACTCCAGCATTCTGGATGACCAAGAGTCATTAAGAAAACAGATCTGTATGCCTAACAGCCCTGGTTTCTCTGATGCATACTCGTAACTGTGCTTCCTGCAATAAAGTTTACAGTGCAAAGAACCTTTACCTCTGAAATACACCACCTGAAGCAGTTCCCTCATGGGGCTTCCCGCTAAACAATCCACACATTGTCCTCCCCCCCCCTCCTCCCCCGCCAAGCTGCATTGACACCCAATGCTTCTTGACATAACCATACACACTTTACAGAATCAGTGGCTCTGTCGAAATTATTTTAGGATTTTGGTTAAAGTAACATTGAATTTTAGATAAGTTTGGAGAAAAGGCACAGGCTTCTGATAACTTGCTTTCAGTGGTACTTACGATGTGTTCTCTGCTTTCAGGTGTCATCATTCAATTTCATTATATTTCGGTAAAATTGTCATCCGTAGCAATGTTTTCCTGCTTGTACTTTGTACTCATAGATCTGACAGCCAGTGTGGATGTATGTGTGCAGGAAGTGTCAACTCAACAAGTGTTTTACAATGCTTAAATCCTCCCTACACACAGCTATTGTTTATTTTAATTAAAGTTAACTTTACCGAATTCCTAAGCCAAAGGTTTTGGCTCATGACATTGAGCTAAGTGGTCTGTCCCTGTCTCTACAGGACCTTCTTGTGACAATATGAATATTGGTGCTAACCCCAAATCCACACATTGAGTTCTTACCCATGACCTGATGTCAAGAGTGGAAGCCTTTGGCATATGGTTGGGCTATGAGGGTCGGGTCCTGATGTTGGAGTTAGCTGTCTAACTAGGATCCCTGAGAGTCCCCAACATCTTCTGCCATCAGGACTGGGAGACGACAACACTCTAGCTAATTATAATTGATACTTGGTGAGCATATTTGACCTTAGATGTATAGGACATTTATTTTGGACAGTTTTCATCAGGATAGATTAGAGACCTCTTCTTCCAAAAGCAATCCAATTTCCCCATGTTTGTATGTGCCCGCAATGTAGGTCCTGTGGCTTGAGCAAGTATGCCTCACAATATTTGCTTTAAGTTTTAGCCTCAGTCAGTGTTGTCTGAGCTCTGTCTCTTACATCGCCTGCTACAGTGTGTCTGGGTAGTGCACTCTCTGTGTGCTGGGCTCTTTGAAGGACTTTTCAACTTCGCATTTAGAACTCAATCCGCTGAAGCAAGTGAGCACCATTTGTGTGAATCCCCTACTGCTCGATGTTTTCTTTGCATTTTAATTATATGCGTTCTTTTAATGATGCTGGGGGAAAGTCTTTTAAAAGGTCTGTGGCACACTCTAGACTTACTACATTTTCCTTCTTCATCAGGAGCAAATGAATGTCTGCTTTTGTAAAGAAATTCACTTGGGGGGCTGGAGAGGTGGCTCAGTGGTTAAGAGCTCTGCCTGCTCTTCCAGAGGTCCTGAGTTCAATTCCCAGCAACCACATGGTGGCTCACAACCATCTATAATGTGATCTGATACCCTCTTCTGCAGATAAAGCACCCATATGCAATAAATAAAATAAATCTTAAAAAAAGAAAGAAAGAAAAAAAGAAATGCACTTGGAAAAGTTCCCCACTGCCTCACTGTGTGTATGTATGTATCAGCTCAGATAAAGGGCAAGATGAAATGTACCCCACCCTGTACATATCCACATGCCCGAAACCAAGAACATGCGCAATGGAAATTCTAAAGAACAACACAAGTGTCTCTCATGATCCCAATGGCGAAACATAACCATGGTTACTCTCAGGTGCATTAACTCTGTATCTATATGACAACAACTTAGGTTTTAACACATGTCCCATATTTGTGTGAAAATGTGTGCATTCAAATTTGTATCTTTTTAAAAATTAAATTTTATTTGTATTTTTAATTAAATAATCATATATGTTTATGGGACAATATGATATTTTTCACTGTGTGCTTGTGTGCGTGTGTGCGTGTGTGTGTGTGTGTGTGTGTGTGTGTTTGTGCATGCCTGTGTGTATGCATGGTGTATGTGTGTGTGTGTGTGTGTGTGTGTGTGTGTGTGTGTGTGTGTGTGTATGCACGCACGCACGCACGCACAACCAAATGTGTTCACATGCCATGGCATGCAAGTCGAGAGGTCAGATGACAATTTGGAGTAGTCTGCTCTTTCCATCCTCCACATGGGTTCCAGGAATTCAACTTCCATCTTCAGGCTTGGCAGCACCATTTCCAGGCCCCTTTATAGCGTGATGTTGGAGCGGTTATTCTTGGCTGGACTGACAGGCCTCTTGCTCAGGCGCACCTCTAAGGGTTTCTGTGAGGAAGTATCTGGAAATGACTGACTAACAGGAGAGGCCTGTCCTAGACGAGGGTGCCGGCATGCTGTAGGGTGAGGACCCCTGTGGAAGAAAAGGGGGTATGCCAGAAGTCGGGGCACATTCTCTGTTTCCTGGCAACCCCGTCGTCATGAGACATCGTGCTCTCCAGCCTGTCTTCCCTGTGGCCATGGATTAAAACTTTTGAAATTTTGGCTCATAATTCCCCACTTTAAGATTTCCACAGATTTTTTGACACCCAGGCAGAATACTTACCTCGAAAGTTTTGTAGGGTAATTAAATCAAGTGAATTAATGCATCCCTCCCTATTTCTTCTTCAGCATTGCCAATAGATTTTCCACTGTGCAATTGCACAGATATGAGGAGTACATGAATGTCAGAGATGCAGATCCAGACAGGAGACTCTCCCTGTGGCAGCAGGTGGGGATGAGCACTGCTCACAAGGAGGAGGGAGAGTCTGCTCCATCAGTCCTGTATTTGTGCTGGTTCGAGCCTTGGTGGATTGTGACGTTGGGCCTCCAGGAACGCGTTTCCTTTCTACGCTCTGACTTTGATACCCCGGCTAACTTTTTCAGGGAAGAAGGCTGTCTGGAAGGATGCCCTAGCTGAAGCTTCAGAGAAGAAAAGCAGCTAAGTGATCTATTTCTAGAGGGTGCCAGAGGAGCTGTCACTCTAAGCTGGTTCCAAATTAGCCACCTGCAGGCAAAGGGGACAGTTGGTTATTTGGCAAAAAATGGATCATCACCTAAGTAATTTACTCGAGCAATCAACCACGAGTAAAATTCAGGTCCTGCCTAACCTTTCTTCAGCATCTAAAATAATCTGATGAGCTGGATTGCACACAAGCACAGGTGAGAGGCTCTCAGGGATCACCTTACTATAAATACCAATGACAACGGCAAACACGCATCAGGGAGGCAAGCTGAGGATGCTGAAGGACCTCGGTGCAGCTTTCCTCTCAGAACAGATGCATTAGTTTACATCCCCACACTCAGAATGCAGCACTGCAGATAGTGACCAATGAGGACGACTTGTTAAAAATGAGACTCCTGGGTAGGAAACACCCATGGGGCTTTGTTCGAGTTAGAGTGTTAATTATTTGGAGATGCTGACATTTTCAAATACTTCTCACATATGCATATCCTCTCTCACTCTCTCACTCACACTTATGCTCTTTAGAAGTTCAGTAATAGCTAAACGGCATTATCATTGATATGGTTGAATCAGGCATGGTGTGGAATTCACTGGGATGCCTGTGGGAAGGTGCCCTTCCCTGAGATGATGGGATTAGTCCAGCAGAGCTCTGCTTGTGTTGGACTCGCTTTGTAGACCAGGCTGGCCTCGAACTCACAGCGATCTGCCTGCCTCTGCCTCCCAGAGTGCTGGGATGACAGGCGTGCTCCACCATGGCAATTTAAGCGGAATACTTTTTGCTCCATGTGTTTCATTTCTGTCTTGGGATCTGAACCACGTGCTCTGCTGAGTTCTTCATTTGCTCCTATTCCCTGCAGTCTTCTACGTCACAGCTTCTTCCTCCTTCCAGCCTCACTTCCCTTGCCAGGGCTCCTCTTCGCACCTGTCTCACTCATCCTCACCCTGTGGTCCTCAGAACACCATCAGCCATTACCATCAGTTCCTCTTCAGAAGATTTCCCATGTGCTGTGTTTGAGTTAGGCTGGCACGAGTGTAGGCTCATTTTTCTTAACAATTATATTTTATTATGGACTTATTAACCGAGCGTACCTCACTTATAACCCGACTAACCTAAACAAGAGAAAAAGGATATTAAAGAACACAAAAAAGGAAACCTTTTGGGGGTATCAGTTCCGAGGAAAGATTCTCCTGGTGTAGTCAGCAGGATTTCTTCTGTTGGAACCTGGAGCAACTGGAACCTGGACCAGAAGCTGAGGCCCGGAGCATCAGCCGAAGCCCGGAGCCCCCAAAGCCTTTGCTGGAGAGGTTCTCTTAAGGAATGTGGCTCAAACAATCAGCCAAACAATCTCAAGTCTCAAAAAAAAAAAATGCCCCACCTCCTGTTTTGGGCTCATATATGTCTCCTCCCAAAGTCTGTTCATGGATCTTTTTCAGCTGGCAACAATCAAGCTCCCACACAAGGTGGTTCGTCTTCTAGTGGATTAACATCACCTGTTTGCTCACAAGTCCATTCCCTATCCCACGCTTGTGATCATAACAAAAAACAGGTTTATCTCTCCTTCATATGAGTCATCTTATACAATTTTGATTTCTGTTATTGTAACTTCTATAGTGTGAAAGCTGTACTTTTTCTGGAGATGAAAGTATTTGTGAAAATGCCTCAGCTTTCCATTAACCCATACAAATAGGACATATGGTTAAGCCATAATAAAGACTGAGGTGTAAGATGTATGGAGATTTAATGTATCTGTGCCCAAAGTGTGCATTTGGACAATTTATTTGCAAATAAGTGCAAGGACATCACACAACAGTGCTCCTCGTTTTTACACACATCCCAAGTCGGAAGTGACTTGTATCACACTGCAAAGCATTTTCTTCCTAATTCTGCACTGAAGAACTGTGTGTCTGTGTAAGGAATGGCCATCTCTTACTGTTATCCATTTTCACCTTTCTAGATATTTCTCAATGATAACCTCTTTAATCCTTAACTTTCTTTGCTCATCACACAAAATTTTTTTAAGAGTTTGTTATCCACACTCTGAACTCTCTTCTTTTCCCTAAATGTCCACTTGTGGTTTTCAGCAGTTAAAAATATCTCAGAGTGACCAAAAGCATGTCCAACAGTGGACTAAAACTAAGAGCAACATGCAGCCAGTTAGTGGAGATGTTTAGTTTGAGAAAAAAGCCGTGATGGATTCTGAATTGATTTTTTTTCCCCTTTCCCACATGCTGGTATTTGATTTGAACAGTTTGAAGTATTTTTAAAGCTCTTACTTAACACGCTCAAAATATGAGCTTGACATTCCATAAGAAAGATCAAGATAGGGCCTTTTATTTGTTATTTGTGTTTTTGGCAAGTGGGGGGGGATGGGTTCTTTCTTCATATGAAATCAGGCCAGGACACACAAATTCATCTCCAACATTGAAGACATCATAGTATTCTTCCTATTGCTTTCCATCAAGGTCTCTAAAAAGTAAGTAGCCAGAAACTGTCAAGAGACAGCCTGCACTCTCATCAGGGAGATACGGTGGCTCCCTCGAAGGTATTGCGGTGGTGTTGGTACATGATGAGCCGGTGCCATGTTGACCTCTGCATCTGCAGGACCCTTAGCTCTTCTGTCTGCTTTTCTGGAGTCCAGTCTTTCAGCTGGTCCGGTGCTGGGGAGCTGCTGCTGTTTGCATCTTACCCACCTTCCTTTAGAGACCCAAGTCCTACAAAATATTTTCTTTTTTCAATGTTTTTTGGTATATACCATATAAGCAATTTTATAATTATAATGGCAAATTGCCACTATTTGTGTGTATAAAATACATTAATCATGAAATCATCCTTCTTTAATATAGCCAGAAAAATGTTTTCAAGAATACCAAAAAGGCCATTTCCTTTTCCTATCAGTTTGAGTGGCTTCTCCCTGTGTTTAGAGAAGGTAGGAACATCACTGACACTCATGGCCATTGTAGTAACTGCAGAAAGACCTGAAAAGTATCCCAACAACATTATAGCAGAAGAAAGAACAAAGTAAGAATAATAGCAGAAATACATCGCCAGAGAACTAGTTCTCAATAGTCATAGTCAACAAACGAAAAACATCCTTTCTAAAAACAACACTAAGGAAATTGATAAACCCACAGAAAAGCAAGAGGAAAAAGGTGAGCAAAACCAAACCAGGTGTGAGTTACTCACAGGCCATTCCTAGAAAATTTAAAACAGGTGGCAGAGGCAGGCAGATCTCTGTGTGTTTGAGGCCAGCCTGGTCTACAAAGAGAGTACAGAACAGCCAGGGCTCTGTGTAACAGAGAAACCTTGTCTCAAAAACCAAAAATCAAAAACAAAACCAAATTAACCAACCAACCAACCAACCAACCAACAACCAACCAACCAACCAAAAAAGGCTCAGCGTGCTTGCCACAAAGCTTCTGTGGGATCCACTCTGCCTCTGGGAGCTGTCAGCAGAGCCTGGAGGTGAGGTTGACTGGTGCTAGAATGATAGGATCTTCCTCAGTCTCACATGGATGTCTTCTCACCTGCATGCCCACATGGCCTCCTCTCCATATCCTCACATCTCAGTGTCCTTACAAGAACATGAGTGATGCTGGATTAAGGTCCTCTCAGGGGAGCCTCTATTTCCAGAGGAGGCCACTTTCACAAGGCTTAGGGATGAGTGTCACAGCCATATCCACTGGAAATGGTGAAAGCCAGCACAGCTCTTTGACAAGGTGTGTCAGCAAAGCTAGGCTAAATGCTGTGATCACTGCCATTCTGTCTGTTGCCTTTAGGTTTTGGTCTCCACATGTTTCGTTCTTGGGGACTTTCTGCATTATGATTCATTTTATGTCTTTTCCTAAGAAAAATATGTCTGAATCCTTTTAGTTAGGCCCTACATTTACTATTCCTTCTGCTTTTAGGGAAATAGCTTTATCTGGCCCTATTTGAAAGTCTTCCTTATGCCATGGATATTGGGATAAGCACAAAGATGCTAGAAATTTCTTTATGAGGCTATGATGCTGAGAATTTTCTTGGGGTATCTTCCCCATGTGCAAACTCAAACAGGAAATTGGAACAGGGTAACTCAAATTGGAACAGGGTAAACTTAGAGATAGTTGACAAACTCTGACTTTCGAGGAGAATTGGTAACAGATCAAAGGCCTATGTTTACAATACATTTAGAGCTCTCTGAAAATGTAGTTTAAAGATGTAGGGATTTTACAGGGTATTCCCCCTGGAGGAATAGAACTCCATAAATAAGACAGATTCTCTATGTTACCTCAGAGATGCTGAAAGGATAGAGTAAAAGAAGTTAAATATCAGTATTTGCTAGTCATAAAAGGACCAGTTCACTTACTTTCTATTTGCCTGGCATGATTAAAAACTGCAAACACTGTCAGTCTAAAAGCAGATTGTCATATAATAAACATGCTTGCTTTGGCAGAGACATTCTTTAGATTCCTTGAATTGGAGTTATAAGGCTGATAATAAAAGTAAAGTCAGTTCCACTTGTACTTTTTAATTGTGACTGAACTTGTAACCCCAGACATGTAATGAAAAACCAAACATGTCTGGACACAAAGTGATATAACCTGTACTTCTTGGGAAAATCATGAGTCTGTCTTTGTTCTGCAAAACCTGTGTAAGTAAAGAAGCGACGTGATTCTAGTCTGGTGGAGATGCAAGGTTTCACCAACCCCCGTTCCTGACTCATTTTTCCTCCCTGATACCTTCTCTCCTCTTAGGCACCTGTCTGAGGACTTCAACATATATTTTAGAAGAGTCAAGCCAACCTGGGATAGTAGGCATCTTTAGATTTCAGTTTTGTCCTGGGACTCAGCCTCATCCTTCCCCAGGGAAGCAAAGAATGTTTTGGAGCAAATCTATTGCAGTCCTCAACTTCTTATGGTATAGTGGCTGCCATGTCTGTACTGCCTCAGAGCAGTCTTGTTAGATGTGCATTTCAAAGGACTTGAGCCATTTAGAAATATCCTCAGGCATCACAATACAAGCTTAGTATCACTGCCTGCTGTTCTTTGACTTTTTGTCATTATCACTAACATCATCTACTTCTGTGACATGGGAATGCACCCAGGCAGGTTCAACCAAGGCCAGAGGACTCTATATAGGGGGAGTGGGAAAGAGTCATAACTCAAATTTCAGCCAGAAAGTGAAGTTTCTACTCTTGGGAGGCATGTTTGAGAACCATGTTGCATTTTGGGACAGGTTTCTGCTACCCAGTATGAGACTAGACTGTAGCATCTTGAGTATATGGTTTTGTCTTAAGAGCATGCTGGAAAGTCTTTGAGTCAGCTCTTTGCAATCCAGGGCCTTTGATGAATGGTTTCCAGGCCCAGCACTGAAGCCCTTGCATCAGATTAAATTGTCATCATCATATCTGTTCCCTGTTGTCCTCCTACATTCACCCTTTCTCCTCACCTCCACCCTCTTGCCAGTAGCAACTTGCCTTAAATTAAAATAACACAGAGGAGAGATTATTGAGGGCTTTTTTGTTTTGTTTTGTTTTTTATTTCTTGGGGCTGATGCACAAATATCTGTGATGTTTGTGATTTAAATGTTTATTTTTTTTCTTGATTCTGGGGCCATAATCTTAAAAGAAGATGTCACTGAGTCCCTCCCTCCACCCCCACCCTTCCTTCCTGCCCCATATACCTTCTGTTCTCTGGAGGCAGAAGGTACAGCTCAGGGGCAAAGCACTTGGTCTGCATGCCCAAGGCCTTTGAATATCTGGTACCCGCCACACAAAAATAAGTCAAAACAACACAAAACAAAAACAAAAGTGTGCCCCTCTCCCCAGCAAAACATCCAACTGAATAAGGAAAATGCTTCCACATACAAAAACAATAAAATAGAACAAACACATCCCCAGGGGTTTACAAAGGCTCCGTTCCATGGAAGAGACCTTTTTGGCTCCTAGTACTTGGCATGATTGTCGAAATGGCTGCATGAGAAAAGCTTGTGTGGGTGACTTCTGATTTCTTGGGGGAAGGAGGGAGGAGGGTATACAGCTCAGGCAGGTTTGATGGATATATCTTCTGTTGGAAGCATGTGGAACAGGAGTAAACAAAGTCTGACACAGAAACTGATACAAGGGCCTTTGCATGTTATCCAACCTCCACGGTATACCATATAACCTCTGCCACATACAATGTAACCTCTGCTGCACACAATATAACCTCTGCCACATACAATGTAACCTCTGCTACATACCATATAACACCTACCACATGCAATCTAACCTCTGCTACATACAATATAACACCTACCATATGCAATTTAATCTCTGCTACATACCATATAATACCTACCACATACAATGTAACCTCCACTGTATACCATATAACACCAACCACATACAATGTAACCTCTGCTGCAGACCATATAACCTCTACCACATGCAAGCTAACCTTTACTACACGCAAGCTAACTTACAGTGCATGAAATCCAACCTCCACTATACACAATATAACTCCTATCACATGTAATAAAATGTCTAGTGCATGCAATTTAACCTCTACTGAATGCAATCTAATCTCTGCTTCATACTGTATAACCTCTACCACATGCAATCTTACTGCTATGTTATATAATTTAACCTCTACTACATACATTCTAACCTCTGCTTGTTCTATTTAATTGGACAATGAAAACATCCATTTGGGGTATATTGTTTCATTTTTAAAGATTTTTCTTCTCATACAATAAATCCATTTCTTTAGTTCTTAATTTTCATTAATCTCAGACTCCTATGTCAACATACAGGAATACCAATAGAGCAATAAGATAAAGTCAGCTATGGGTACTCCAACATTTTCTTCTCTACAACCATTGGCATGGGAGATTGACCACGGACTTTTCACACGTGAGATGGTTGTGCTTGGTACTAGAACCTACAGGACAGAAGTGTAGAAAGTGCTGTAACAGCAGTGGGGTGCCAAGACCCAGGAGCACCTGGGAAGCACATTGGCTGAATAGGAAAAAATGGTCTTCAAATTGGGGGTGTCAAATCTGGACTGTCTGCATGTCTACAAACACGCTGCCTACTTTTGTTATTCAGCTTGGTTGGTCACAGGCGGCACTGTGCATAAGTCATGCACTTCTAAGAAGGTGGAAAGAGTAAAAAAAAAAAAAAAAAAAAGCCAGACACTACCAGGAAGGAACTGGGGTAAGAATGGGGTAAGAACAGATGTGATGTGACTGATGGGAAAGGCAGTGTGGTCCTATGGGAGTAAGTCTCTGCAATTGTCATTAACTTAGTTACTAGTGTATAGTGTCAGTGGATCGGGCCCAAAACCTGAGGACCTTGGCTGTGCGAGATTATTCCTAGGGAGACACAAGTCCACTATCCCCAGAGAGGGAACCGATGACAAGTCAGAGTGAAGATACAATCAATGTCCAACCTGGCTAACAAAAGAGTTTATTCAGGTTATTTTTAAGAGTATAAATGAATGGTTCTTATAAAAGTAGGAATGACTCAAAGGCAGCCGCATCTCTAAAAGTCAATGGCAGCATGGCTGAAAGAAAAAAAAATTCATGCAGCTACAGAGGTCATCTGAGCAGTTTTCATGGGCTCTGCTTCTTCCTGGCAGCTTGACTGGTCTGACTGTGCTACTCAGCAGTATTTAGTGCTTATGTCAGCTGCAGGGATGGAACTGTGCATTTGATCAGTTTCAGGGACTTCTGAGGCTGTTGTGTTGTTTATTTCCTAGGTCTTATGGAGCCTTCTTTTAGCACCTTCTAAGCCTTTTATGTTTTTACGTTCAAGTCTTTTAAAAAGATTTGCGTATTATTTATTTATTTATCTTATGTATATAAGTGCTCTGTTTTTGTGTACACCAGAAGAGGGAATCGGATTCCATTACAGATTGTTGTGAGCCACCATGTAGTTGCTGGGAATTGAGCTCAGGACCTCTGGAAGTGCTCTTAACCTCTGAGCCATCTCTCTAGTTTTTTTTTTTTTTTATTAAAAATTTTCATACACAGTTTGATCATGCTTTTCCCCTTCTCCAACTACTCCCAGATTCTTCCCACTTCTCTGCTCAACCAATTTCATGTTCTCTCTCTCTCTCTCTGTATATATATATATATATATATATATATATATATATATATATATATATATATGTATGTATATGTATATGTATATATATGTATATGTATATATACATACATACATACATGCATATATGTATATATGTATATAGACATAAATACACACACACACACACACACACACACACACACACATATCCTCTACCACCAAACTAGCAGAAATCAAAATAAACAAACTTCCCCGATAAGACAAGAGACCTTCTGCTATAGGAGCCTGCAGAACCTTCTAAGTCATAAGGAGCTTCCTGCGTGACAGATTGTCATTCAGCATCTGGTGGGTGGCCAGACCTCCACATCCAGTATGCTGGTCCAGGTGCTGCTTGCTTTTAAATGAGAACAGACAGACCTCGAGATCAAAGTCCTGTCTCTCACTCAAGGATGACTTAGAGCTCTCAGGGCAAGGCCCATGGACTAGGCGAGTTTTCCAGTCTCACACGGGTGGGGGTGGGGAGGTGGAGTTGAGGTTTCCACCAAGTGTTGCAGTTGGCTTTTAGAATGAGATTGCTGGTGTCAGATGGCAGTGGAGACTCGGGAACTCCACAGGCCGGTGATACTACCAAAAGAAGCTCCTTGGTTAAGCTGCTGTGCTAAGCATGGCAGAGAAAGTGGCTGATGCCCCAAACCAGATGGAAGGCAGGTCTGGTGAGATGCCAGCCAGCCTGGTGGTACTTTGCCAGTGGTCATCACCAAGCTTGCGCCATGGAGTGTTCTTCAGTGGCTGCCATGGCAGCTCCGCCATCGCTGCCTGACCAACAGTCAAGTCCCAGGTGTCCAACAGTGATTCTTCCTAAGAATAGATGGAGTCTCGGAAAGTCATGGTGGAGGAATTGCTGGAGCATGAGAGAGCAAGCCATCCAACCTTTGATTTTTGTGGATCAAGGATTATAAATCTTGGGCAGTGGGGAAGGGTTTCAAGGTGAGTGTGTCTAACTTGCTGGGACTAGAGGTGCTGGATTCTGGGATCCTTGATTTGGATGCAGTGGTAGGTACAGTACCTCATGTAAATGTAGTAGCACCAGGTCCTATCACAAGAAGGAGAACACAATATTTAGTTATCCTATGAGTGGGGAAAGAGTTTCCAGGTACAATTAAATTAAAGGTCATTTGCCAAAGGCTAAGATCTCTTTAGCGTAGGGTGAGGTATTTCCAGGAATCCCCAGGTGCTTGCTGAACGGGTTCTATGAGGAAACAGTCTGGTCTGTAATCTTTTCTGAGTAGTAATGTGACACTGCTTACAAGATCTGGGGGTCCCCAGATCAGGTAAAGAGAGAATCCTGCTGAGGAAGGTTGTCCATAGTAATAGACCAAGCTAAGTTGGTTCTCCAGAAATGCCACACTTCGATCTCAAAAAGCAGGATTCTAGAACAGATGTTTTCACCTCCCGTTATCCCATCCTGAGTTTCAAGGGGCTTCTTTCCAAGACAAAATGCGTTTTAAGTTTGAGGAAGTTGTTACCATGCCACTGCCTCATCCAATTTTACCCTGAGGTCCCCGGGCTTTGCGGGTTCTCTGTTGGAATCTGTTATTTCCCATGAGGATTACTGGGAGTCTCCCAAGATCCTCCTTCCACTGTTGCCTGTCAGTCTTCTTCATGGATTTGGGGGACAAACAGGAACATACTAGCTCCAGTTCCCCTCATCAGAAGAGTCCCGCGGTGGGAGGACCGACTGTCCTTCTGAGCTGCTACAGTGCTCTACTTAGCTTACAGAACTCCTCAACAGCTAGTATCTACTTGGTGATAAATATAGAACAGAGCAGCACGGCGGGGCTGGACTGGCCTTTTCTATAAAGTAATGACTTAGGACTACTGGGAAATATTCTGAAGCATAGTACTCAAGAATGCAAAGAGAGAAAATGAACAAAGAATTGCTTCCAGTCAGCTCAAATATATAATGATTTTGTGATGTTTCCTAATTACGTCTTTTATTGGAAAATGTATCTTGATGCACATCTCCAGGGGCACAGGCACAAAGAACCGTATGATTTGTAATCTTCTGGGCTGTAGATTTTTATAATTTTTCAAAAGACCTATTTTCCCCAATTCTTTTGAGATATTTATAGGACCTGTTAAAACAACGAGATGATCGCTTCACATATGATACATATCGATGAAATCCTTTCTTTGATTTATTGATGAATAATTCTTAACAATTTACTCTAAATCAGCAGGGTTTCACATTAATAAAAGACACAGTCAGATATTTGCTCACTAATAAAGTGACCATTCAAACACAGATGAGTAAACAGGATATGTAAAGAGGAGGGCAGTGGGGAGCTCCCTGCGCATGGGTTTAGTGCCAAGAAATAAAGAAAGAATATGCACAAATCCATACTTCAAAAAAAATTGCAGTATTACACAACTGTTATTTTTGTTCTTTTTGGGCAGAGGAGAATTCACTTTCAACAAATGTTCTCTCTAAGTGGCTAAAATGACTTTCTTTTTAACTGTCTTGACCTACTTGGGCTTAGACGCTTTTTCCAGAAAAGAAAAAGAAGTAAAACAGAAAATAGCCACCGAAGCCTTAGAGAAAGAATTGAACATAGAAGCAACCCACAGTGCACTGAGCTCTGCCCTGCTGCCTGAGAGTCACAGCCCTTCCACATTAGCACAATTAGGACGACAACAGAAAACCTGTTATTTGAACTACTGAAATAATGACTATTTTATTAAATTATTGTTATTTAGTTATTGTTCAAATTATTTTTATGATTACTTCCACTTTTGAAGATGGAGATGTGCAAAATTATCTTCCCAAAGAAGGACATGCTTACTGCATAATGATGGGAACGTTGTGTTCAAGTATGACTGCAGTGCCGGCTGGGCTTTATCTCTGTCTCTGTTTTAATGCTGGTATTATGTATCCAGCAAGAGTCTGCCCCGTAGTGGGTATTCATCGACTGTAGGGTTTGTTCTTACTGATGTTGTTGTTGTTGTTGTTGTTGTGGAAAACAGAGTAAAAGATACAAAACAGGCCCTCAGCAATGAGTGAACGTTAGCGTTTCTCTCAGTTCAGTAAGTGTCCTCCAGTGGACTTCCGAGGAGCAGGCTGGGGCTAACGGAGGAGAGTCACATCACCTGGTCTGAGGCAGGCTTCATTGGCAGCTATGGGTTCAGGATGATTGCCCTGGATTTCTTGTCAGGGAGAAAACTCTGTGCCTCCCAATATATCCACAGGGCCACTGAGATTGCAGCCAGTTTTAATATAACACCCGCACAAGAGCAAGTAGAGCAAAGCCGGCCAATATGCAAGGAAGCAGTGGAAAACAAATAGCCTCTCTCATCCATTATGAAGCGACATGATTTTCCACTCAATAAATGGAATTTGTTAACCAGTTCTGCGTTAGCAGACATTAGATAATTTTCTTTATTATTTTCCCGTTGTGGGTAATTAAAAATACATGTCCACTCTAAATTTTTCTTTAAAGATCTCACAAGTCAAAGTACATGTGCCCGAGGAAGGATTTACTTTAGCTCAAGGTTTCAAGGTCCCTGTTCCCTTGACTTTGGACCCACAGAAGGAAAGGATGACAACCAGAATAGGTGGAGGAAGATGATGTTTGTCTCACAAAGGGCAGGATGCACGAGTCTGGAACGGGACAAAGATCCACTTTCATCTACGAAACATCCTCTCCATGAGCCGCTGCCTCGAGCTAGGAGAGAAGTTTCCAGAACATCTTGAGTGTCACCATCAGCTGGGGACCAGGCATTCAGCATGTGACATAGTGAGGGCATTTCATATTTAAACCACAGTGATGCTTTCCCAAGACATCCTAGCAAGAAAGGCTTCCACAGTAACTTGACTTTCTTGGGCTAGGGAGGTAGCTGAGCAGTTAAGAGCACAGATCATATCAGGAGCCTTACAATTGCCTGTAGCTCCACCCACACACACATAAACGTAAATCCATACAAAAATTTTCATACTTTAAAATATTTGTTATTAACTCTGAAAGTTTTGTGCAGTTTACTGTGAGTACACTCATACTCCCTTTCCCTTTTGAGTGTGTTTACTCCTCCCAGATCCTCCCTTGTTTCTCTACCCACTGAAATGAATGTCCTCATTAAAAAAAACAAACAAACCATGAAATCCCATTGGTGCTGCTTATGGACTCTCGGATGTGTGGTCATCCATTGGAGCACGGCTGACAATTGTTACCCTTCTAAAAACTATTAATTGCCATTGGCTTCTGATCTGAGGGTGGCATTTATTGCCCGCTTTCCCTCACCTTGTTGGCATTTTGTCTGGCTTGGGCTAGCACAGGTCTTATGCATGAGGCATGAGGTCACAACCACCATGAGTTGTGTTCAGCTTCCCTGTGGTGTTGAGAACACTTTTCCCTGGAGTCGTGCACTCACTGCCTCTGGTTCTGACTATCTTTCTGCCCTCTCTTCCATGATGGGCTCTGGGCTTTGGGTGGAGGTGTGCACCGTAGACATCCCATGGAGGCTAGAGCATGCCAGTCTCTTATTTGCTGCCCCTAGAACACCTGTGGATCTCTGTGTTAACTGCCATCCAGTGCCAAAAGAGGTTTCTAGGATGAAGGTTGAGAGATGCAATGAGTATAAGAACAAGTCATTAGGAGTTAGTTTGGTCTCATATACATTTAGCGGAGTAGTAGGTGCTCCTCCTAAGGACTATAGCTTCTACAGTCCAGGGTGTTGTCCCTGATAATGGTGGTAGTATCGGCTTTATCGTGTGAGGCAGGCCTTCGATTCAATCAGAATGTGGTCGGGTACTCCCAAGACCCGTCTCCCCAGGCTTCTCACTACTTATCAGACTTTAACTTTTTGAAAGTGTTATTAGTAGAGGAACTTTAATCCAGCAACATGGCTGCTCTGGCAAGGGATCATGTCCAAAGATCTCTAGGTCTCTGTGATCCAGCCAAAATGCAGACACACCCTTTGTACCCATGCTTAATCCTAAACAACGAAGGTGAGGTTCGTTTTCAAAAGGAAGCAGCTGGGTTTGAAAGTGAAGTCTAGTTGAGGGGCATACAAAGTGACTAATCAGAGAAAGATTTGGCAGAATGAGTTAGTCAGGGTATGCCCCACTCTCATGAGAATATATGGGAAAGAGCGGTTACCTCAGAGCAGCACAGGAAGAGAGAAGAGGTTTTTTTGGTTTTGAGTTTGTTTGTTTTAAACCAGGGCAGTTTTATAGAGACAGTTGCAGAAAGAACAAATTAGACACAGGTGAAGACAGAATGGTCCAGAGAATGAGAAGGAGCCAGAAGATTAAAAATGTACTGCCAAAATTAGTTTGAGGTCAGGCAGAGCAATTCAGTCAGAATTCAACAGAAGCCAGTTTGAATCAGTCAACTTGGAGAGGAGGTAAGGCCAGAAACGTGGAGTTAAACAAGCCAGTGAGAGTTCAGAAAGACCTAGAAGGGCTTGGAAACAGTTCACATCTCACCCCCGCATCTGAGCAAATAAAAATAACACAATTATTGAAAATGATTTAACTTAATTTTTATTGTATTTTGAAAGTGACACTCAATAAAGTGACCTCAAGTATATATTTAAAATGCTTTTTAAATGTGCTTTGTCCAGCACCCTATTGGGCTTCTTTGATTTTACTTCATTACAAAATATTACTGTTTTAATGACATTAACCTTTTGGCTCTGTTACACTTTAGGTATCTTCCCACTTTGTCATTCTGTGCTTGAAATTAGGCAGTAACTGTGCTTGTCAAATGTAGGCTCCTGATCAGCCAGTGGAACTGGGAAGTAAACAATGATGCTTCAGGGAGTTGGCACTCCCTGAGGTTCTTGTCAAAGACAGAAGTAGACAGTAGAAGTCTTATGGAAGGCTGGGAGACCTGGTTGGGGTCGGGAGTGGCACATACATGATTTACAGCTGCAACTTTTCTAAAGTAACTATTTTAAGCAAAGGGAGGGTAGGCATCTAATGTCAGACAGAGTATAGAAAGGCAATATCTGCCCACATCCTCCATTTTCTTCAAGCAGCAATTGGATTCACTTTACTGCCTCAGTAGCCTCTGCTCATTGGTCATGGATTCAGCTGGGCTGAGGCAACACTGTACGGCAGTGCTTCCCAATCCAGAATTCACAGGCTCCCCAGACTCCAGTTCATTCATTAAAATGTGGATCCTGCTGACTATGTGCCATCTGGAATTACCATAGCTTATGGCCAATCTCTTCTGTCTCTCATATTTCCTTTCTTTAGGAATTTTTAAAATCAATATTCATTGATTACAAACCAAGCTGTCAGTTATCTCTTTGCTTTTGTGCAGTTACAAATCAATATCTGCATATTCATAAGCATGTTTTCTTGAATAATAACATCTTCTTATTCAACAGAAAGAACAAGAACAAGAGTGACAACATTTTAGGCAAATTAACTGAAATAAAGAAAGGATACAAATTAACTAAAATTAGAGATGAAAAGGAAGATATTACAACACAAGCTAAGGTAGTCCAGAGAATCATGAAACACACTTTAAAAGTGATGTCCCGCCAAGCTGGAAAACTAAAAGAAATGAATGCAGACATATGGACCACCAAAGGTAAATCAAGATGAAGGAGATAATTTACATAGACCTATAACATCCAATGATATAGAAGCAGTTGCTTAAAATCTTGTGATTAAATAAACCCAGGGTGAGAAGTATTTAGCACAGAATTTTACCAGACCTTCAAAGAAAACCCAACACCAGCACAACTAACACTGTTGTGCAAATAGAAAAGGAAGGAACAGTTTCAAATTTCTTTTACAAAGCCAGTATCACACAAGTATCAAAGATAGAAACAGATCCAATAGAAAGGAATTTTATTTCCTTGCTAATTTCTCCGTGTAAAATGCATTTCCTCCTAAAATTACATTTAAAGCCAGAATTCATTTAAAGAATGACCAGCATAAAGAAAACATATAAATGTCATTTTCACTCAAAGTTGTAAGTTATAAGAAATCAAATCCATACATGTGGGTTCATAATTGTCCTTAGCGTTGAAGGTGTATATGTATGTATGCATGTATGTATGTGTGTATGCATGTATGTATGTATAATGTGTGTGTTTACATATGTGTTCATGTCTGTTGGTTAAAATTACATCACCATGTCATGTGTGTGAGTGCAGAGATTTCAGAATATTATTTTAGCAGGGTAAAAGTTAAATGTTTATTATGTTTATACAAAGACAATGTTTTCTCGAAGGAATAGTTTTAGATACAAATATTTTAAGTGAAGTAAAAATAAGCATAAAACTATGGCTTATATAAGATATTTAAACTAATTTTCCTTCAAGAAATATACTTAGCTACAAGCTAATGGGAATCTTAACAGCAACTGAGGACCAAGACCTAACGCTTTAAACATGCTCCTTCAGTAGGGACAAGAAAGCAAGTGGAGGAGAGTTACAAATACCGTACAACATGTGCAAATATACAAATGCCATAGGACACGTTTGATTTTTCTCTAAGAAGCTGTTACTCTGATCATAGTCGCTATCTCATCTTTGAGACAAAGACCCAGGGCTGGATTACACAGTTCCCTGAGAATGGAATTCCTCAGGCAGGTGTCGTTGATGCTCTAGCAGGGTTCATGAGGTTATGACTGTCACTCTTTAGCCTCTCTCCTGTGGCCACGACGTAGCATCACTGACCATCACTCTATTCTCCACTCCCACTGCTTTGGCTTAAAACAGGAGCATAGGTATGTCATCAACCTAACTTAGCAGACATTTAGACTCCTAGATCAGAAACTTCAAGATGTTGCAGAGCTTGGCAGGGTTGAGGTTAAAAGGTGACCTCTGGGATAAGTCCCAGACATCGGCTCAGTGAATTTGAGCCCAAGTGCTTCTGGCGATAAAGGGGGACACAGGCCCAGAAGCCCAAGCTTGAACCTACCTCACAGAATGCATAGGGCCCTGGCTGTGCAACCAGGCATCAGTCCCAGCAGAAAAGCCCCCTCTCTGGTGCTGGACTCTGGGTCTGCCACCCTTGTAGGGTGTGACGTGTGCTGGCCAACCAACATGGCCACATCACTGGATACAGTGCTGTTAGTCAGTAGAGCAAAAAAAATACACAGGGTTGTTCAAAAAGACCAGATGGCATGTGTTAGAAATGAGGCTGGATGTCAAGACTATAAACTCAATGTTTAGGACAAATTAGCTTGTTCCCATGTTGACCATGCTTCTATCTCTTTTTTTAAATGAAGAAAAGTTTCTGTGTAAATACTTCCCGGGAAACTCCTTTTTACCATCCTGACCATCAATGGCCTAAGAAGGACTCTATCCTGAGGCTACATTGCTCTCAACCTTGAAAATCTTGGGGTTAGCAACCCTCTACCATGCCATCCTTCACTCCACGAAACTCGCTTCCTGCATCCCACACCATCCTGCATCCCACACCATCCTGCATCCCTCACCATCCTACATCCCACACCATCCTGCATCCCACACCATCTTGCATCCCTCACCATCCTACATCCCACACCATCCTGCATCCCACACCATCCTGCATCCCACACCATCCTGCATCCCACACCATCCTGCATCCCACACCATCCTGCATCCCACACCATCCTGCATCCCACACCATCCTGCATCCCACACCATCCTGCATCCCACACCATCCTGCATCCCACACCATCCTGCATCCCACACCATCCTGCATCCCACACCATCCTGCATCCCACACCATCCTGCATCCCACACCATCCTGCATCCCACACCATCCTGCATCCCACACCATCCTGCATCCCACACCATCCTGCATCCCACACCATCCTGCATCCCACACCATCCTGCATCCCACACCATCCTGCATCCCACACCATCCTGCATCCCACATCATCCATAGGAACCAAAAGAATGAAACAGAGAGGGTAAAGGGAGAGTTTCTCTGGCTCTCTGAGTATTAAAAGGAAAAATAGTTGTTAAGTTTATGGTTGAAATCACTTGGGCAATGTTATAAAAGGAACCAAGCAGACTGCTTTCTAAGAAACGTCTAATCAATGAGAACTGAGCCCACCTGCCATGCTTGCCTCAACAGGCTGGCCATCTGCTTCCTTTCAAATCATTTAAAGAGGTACAGAAGCATCATCACATCTCAGAGCCAGAAAGGACATCACAGCTGCCACAGGAGTTTGACTATCAATGGATTCAAAAGATGAAACTATATGCAGATAGCGGATGTACTGTGTCTGCTTCTGTGTACACGCATGTGTGTCCCTCCCCACACAGATGCTCCCCAGAGTTCCTTATCTCCAAAGGCTTTTCCACCACAAGTTCATGTTCTTGAGAAGAATAAAATACATTCTTGATGAGTGGCTACCAACAGAGAAGGGCAAAACCTGTTCCAACAGCAGAGGTCGATAATTTTCTCTTTAAAGTAGTAGAAATAATGGATGATGGCCATCCCGACACAGCCAGATGATTCTGATAGCTACATGGGTGATTCGTGGAAGGGATGTGGTCATGAATAGAGGGCCATGAGGATAGATGATGTGTACCCAGGACTACAGTGTCTTTATGTGGATTGCTTGTTTCTTACTCAGGGGAGAAATGGTCTCTTTTGAATGGAGAAATTCAGTGGAAGACTCTTTAATTAAGTTGTTGGTCGATGTCAATGTCCTTATCCCAAACTCTGAAAGCAGAAATACTTAGGAAAGAAGTGGGGTAAAATGTTCTAGAAACACTAAACACAATACTTTGCTTTTCTCGGTGTAAGAATTGGTCAGGAGATGGTCGGGCTAGGAGTCCACTTCACGTCCAATGAAGCTGCTTTCACTCCTGTCTTCCCCTGGCTACTCTTGTCCATCTTCTGTGTGCAAACTCTGCATCACACTCTCTGCTGGGGTTGACTGAAGACAGAAATTAAACCCTGGTTTATGGGGCCAGCTGAATAATAGAGTAAGGAATACATGAAAAGAAACCATGGCATACCCAAGCATGAAGAAAATACCAGCTGCTCCAAGTGTGGGCTACTTGGGAGTGAAGAGCCAGAAGCTGTAAGTGAGAGAAGATAGACACTGTCAGCCACTGGCTTTGTGATTCTGCTTCCTTAGTTCACCCAGGAGATCCTACATGGCCCAGAAAGGGTGTTATTATCTGCCTTAATTACTGTGGCATCTGCAGAGAGGTCCCATTATATCTCTCTCCCTCTCCCTTCACCATCCCCCCCCATGTGTGTGTGTGTGTGTGTGTGTGTGTGTGTGTATGTGTGTGTGTGTGTGTGAGAGAGAGAGAGAGAGAGAGAGAGAGAGAGAGAGAGAGAGAGAGAGAGAGACAAACAGACAGACAGACAGATAGACACACACAAATAGATACAGAGACACTGGCTTACACAGAGAAACACACACACACACACACACACACACACACACACACACACGAGAGAGAGAGAGAGAGAGAGAGAGAGAGAGAGAGAGAGAGAGACAGAGACAGAGAGACAGACAGAGAGACAGAGAAACAGAGAAAATGTGTGTGCATGTAAAGGTACTGAGACATGAGCATATAAATGCACATGGAGGCCACAGGTCTGTATTTGTTTCCCTAAGTTGCTCTCTACCTTGTTTTCTGAGTCAAGGTCTCTCACTGAACCTGGAAACCAGTTATGCAGCTGGGCTGGTTAATTGAAATCCAGGGATGCTCCCAGAGCTGGAACTATAAGTGCACGCTATCATACCCTGCTCTTTGTATGGGACTATAGGTGTATGCCAGCACACCCGGCTCTTTGTACGGGACTATAGGTGCATGCCAGCACACCCTGCTCTTTGTATGGGACTATAGGTGCATGCCAGCACACCCTGCTCTTTGTATGGGACTATAGGTGCATGCCAGCACACCCTGCTCTTTGTATGGGACTATAGGTGCATGCCAGCACACCCGGCTCTTTGTACGGGATTATAGGTGTATGCCAGCACACCCTGCTCTTTGTATGGGACTATAGGTGCATGTCAGCACACCCTGCTCTTTGTATGGGACTATAGGTGCATGCCAGCACACCCTGCTCTTTGTATGGGATTATAGGTGCATGCCAGCATACCCTGCTCTTTGTATGGGACTATAGGTGCATGCCAGCACACCCTGCTCTTTGTATGGGATTATAGGTGCATGCCAGCACACCCGGCTCTTTGTATGGGTGCTGGATATCTGGACTGAGGTCCTGGTGCAAAGAAAGCAAACACTTTCTTGCCTGAGCATATCCCCAGCACTGACATTTGTCTTTCTATGTGTGGTTGGTTTTACTTAACATAACATCTTCAATGCTAATCAACATTGTTGCAAAATCAATTCATTTTTAAGTTGGTATATTTTAATGGCACATTTTTCTCTCTTATTTGTCTGACACTACTTATGAAATAAGCTGTAAATTCCTTGAGGAGGCAAGTGTCTGCTTTGCACTTGCGTAGCACACAAAGCTAAAGGCAGTACATACTGAATAGCTGAGAGAATGAACAGCTGCGGGAGACCCGTAGATGACCACAATTTGATGGAGGCAGAACTGACTTGTGAGGACAGTTCATACAAATCAGACCGACCTTCACATCTTACTAAGTAAATGAAAATGTTTGCAAATACATGGCCAGAAACTACCACCGACACACTATTATGTGGCTGAAAACGGATCTTATTTACTTGCCTCTGGAAGCCAGCTGTCCCATAAAATAAACCCTATGTCAGAGAGCAGTGTTCTCATGTGCTCATGTGGTAAAATGCAAGTTTGAGCTAATGGAGAGGACCGAGAACTGCACTAGGCCTCTGCTGCCAGGGCAAATTTCCCCTACATTAAATCTGTTATGTGCTCCTAGGCATTCAGAAATGAGTTTTCTGTTTCCAAGTGTAGGCTTGGTGTTGACCAGCAGTGTTCCCGGGAGCTGAGCTGTGTCCACAGTGACCCTGCCAGTGCTGCCTCTGCTCACCCTGACTCTTCTCTTGTTCCTCATTCCACTGTATATGAAGCATGAGGTTCAGGTCCCTGCGAAGAATGTCGCCAGCACAGTCATTTCTATAGGTGACAAAGATAAGAAGAGGACTAAGGTGGGCAAAGTAGGGGCCTCCATCTTGCCTGTCAGTTCACTTTTGCCCCAGCACCTGCCAAGGCTGGAGACCCCATTTATACATGTGGGTCACACAGCGTCATCTCCTTTTTAGTCTGCCCAATCTGGCTGTGCAGCGTCTTCCCGTTACTACAATCATGCTTGCTCGAGTGCTCCATTGAGCTCCTCAGCCCTTCCTTCCATCACGAAGCCACTGATGATCTAAGTCAAAGCCTTGTGTTGTGCATATTTAGAGAGGCTCCAACTTCATGGCTGACTTTCACAATCTGACCAATATAGCAACAGTGATTCTTCCAAAGAAGAGGCGTGACAGAGGAAGGTGTGCATAGGCTCCACTGAATGCACCCACAGAAGATTTCTCACAACTGTCCATAGTCACTAATTTGTAGGGCAGAATATGACAGGGATTGGCCGAGTTCTTCAGGATTGAGTCTAAATCAGAAATGCAGTCATGAATTGATGCTTCTGCCTCAAAAGTTGGGGAGGCGGCTTATGTTTTGTCCAGAGCAGGCCGTTTGTACAGCTCCATCAGTATAAGATGTGTCACACCACGTATCAATGGTAAAGGGCCTCAGAGATGTCAGGTGAGTTCCTGTAGCTCAGTTAGTGCATAACACTGCAAATTGCATCACATGAAGAGTTTCGTTGTTGATTAGTTATCGAGTTCATCATTTAATTGTTTTGTGCCTTTCTATCTGGGTGGTGTGTGTGTGTGTGTGTGTGTGTGTGTGTGTGTGTGTGTGTGTGCATGTGCACTTTTGTGAGCATGTGCATGCATGAGTGCACTATCATGTGAACTCCAAGGATGTAAACACAGGCTCAGAAAAGGGGAACCTCAGAGAGTTATATATATATGACCAAGAAAAAAAGTGAAAATCACAAGATCGCTTTGATGTTGTTCTAGTTTCTGTCAAATCATGGATTTTAAGCTTCGTGCCAGTCCATCGCCTGGGTTTGTGTGAACATTCTAAATTGTGTGTATAGACTCAATTACAAAACAAGTCACTAGTTGAAGCTGTCATTTCAATTGACTGTCATTCACATGGCTTTCCATGGGACCTTGCTGCAGGACTTTCCATAGGCGGAGTCCATCCTTGAGTGTACACAGATAAGGGTCCAGAAACCGTTGAGTCCCGGACTCAGTAGCGACGAGGGAGAAGGCCAAGGTCTCTCTGGTCCAAGCAAGTTAAGATCCATGTCAGCTCCCAGGTGGTAATGTCTAGCCTGGAGCCTCAAACTGAGACTTGATTCACTAGCTAGAATACCGTTCCATTAGTTTAATAAAATGAATGCCAGAGTTCCGTGGGGGCGTACACCAAACACGGCAGCTGTTATGGTCTGACTTCAACGTGACTATTAAAGTAAGTGCAAAGCACTGGTCCCCTCCCTGCATCCCCGCCCTACCTCCTTATTTTCATCCCAGGGTGACACCAGCACACATAAGATCCTTGGGCATTACTTCAACCAAAGTGCACAATCCCTCATATCACACCACTACAGCCATTAAAATACGTGCTCTGGGATTAATATCTTCCCAAATCGCTAGCACTTTAGCAGGAATTCTTTCTAGAGCCTTCCATTTATGGCAAATGCCTAAATATTCTGACCACACTGACTATGAAGGAGCAAGAGCAAGTTGCCAGATAGGGAAAAGTAAAGCCTAATGTAGGCTGGGTGCTTTTTGTGGCCCTTTCCCTTTTCAATGGTGCGGAGAAAAAAAGAAGTAGACACCTAGCGAGCCCAACCTTCCCTGGCTCCCATCTCCCGCTCTGCACTCCACGTACACTAGCGGGGTGTAGTTATTTGACTGGAGTTTTGCTGGTCTCTCTTCCAGTTTGTCTGGATGGCCTTAACAGCACATCGTGAGCAAACTTTCATCACGCCTTGAATTATGAGTGAAATATGAATTTCCTTAATCTGTTCATTTTATACCTTTGGTAACATACTGGACTTGCTGTTTGTCAATTATGTTTTTATTACACACAAATTGAAAAGAAACAATCTTTGAACATCAAATGAGACAGAACACATGGATGGAGCAATGTGAGAAGGCACAGCGGGTATTTCAAGATCAAGTAGATGCGTAGGAGCTACCGATGGGACATTGGAAAGCTTTGCAGGTTACAAAACACTGCCACCTCAGAAACAGAACGCATTTGTATTTGTATGTGTCGTACTAAAGGAAGGTGGCTCTTTGGGTAATCTACAAGTATGAAGTCTAAAGGAAGGTCCTGGAGAAAGTTGGTCTTTGAAACATCAGTGCAGCTCTTTGTAAGTCAGGCTTGGGTTGTTCGTTTTTTTTTTTGTTTTTGTTTTTTGTTTTTTCTTTTTTGAGATAGGGCATCTCTATATATCTCCAGTTGGCCATGTACTTACTATGGAGCCTAGGCTTTCCTTGAACTCACAGAAATCCTATTGCCACAGCCTTTCACTTGTTAGGATTAATGGCGTATGTCCCAGGCATTACAGGATTTCTAACTCAAATGGCAAAGGGAGAGGAATGATGGGATCCACAGACTCTCCAAATATACATATGTGAATAATAGTCAAAAATTTATGCTATGTGTGAAGAAAATATTGCTGTAATTACCATAGTTATTGACTCTAACACCTATTGCTAACTCACCTGAGATGAAAAATGGAAAATTAGGTCTGCTACACAATTTCCCCCCCTTAAAGGGCCCAACTCATTTTTACATCATAGCCACAATGGCTAAGCAAAGAGCGCTTCTCATTGAATGAGGTGAGTGCAGGGTTATCTGCCAGCTGTCCGTCAGCTAGGTCCTGCTTCCTGTCATGCGCTGGTAGGGATGCGCAGCCAGTGATTGCAGAACGAATGCTCGTACCAGATTTTATCCCCCAGGAGGACACTCACAAGAGCTTGGCTCCTTCCCCATCTTGACAGCAAGGTAGTCTGGTAGCAGGGTCTTATATTATGACATGGTCCAGCAGCTAGCCTGCTTCTTCCCTGAGGGGCTGCCCTTGTGGTAATACAAGTTTCTTCCTTTTTTCTTCAGCGTCATCAGCTCAAAAACCTTAATCAAATTTATCTGAGGTTTGATTAAACACAGGCTACTTATACCACAGATTCTGGAGAGGCTGTCTAATAAATAAAATCCCTAGCTACTAGTGTACCAGTAAAAATACTGACCAAACTATTTTTATCAAAAGGCCAGTGCATTCTCACCCAAAAGCTTATCTCCATTAGAGAATTAAGTACATGATGCTTGCTGAGCTGAAAATGGAGGAAAATGGGCAGTGAGACGTTCTTAAAATAGCCAGAATATGATGGAGCATCTGTTTCTAAACTCCAGCTTTTATTTTTTTAATTTCACTTTATATTTTTGAAAATAAATTACGTCCCTACAGCGCATTGTACCCAGTGTTTCTCCTCACTCAACTCCTCCCATATCCTCCCCACCTTCCCACCCCTCCTACTCCACACCTTCTTTCTTTCCCCCTTTGGAAAACAGACAAATTAAATAAAAATTACACAAATAAGAACAAAAAACAAACAAAGAGTATATGAGACACACAAGTACATGCATACACAACAAAACCTATAAAAACACGAAGTAGAAAAATGTAGTACCCAAGCAAAAGTTTGATAAGACAAAATAATACCCCAACACAGCCACATGAAATAAAAAGTCTACAAAAATACCACTGAGTTCATTTTTTTTTTTCGTACTGCCAGATCCTTCCGGGCATGAGGCCTACCCCTAAATGAGACTCCATTGAAGAAGCAATTGCAGCTAGTTATCACTTGGAGATAGCTTCTTGGTTAGGGATGGGAGATCATGCACCTCACCTTCTCAGGGATGGGACCCTGTGTGGATTGAACCCTGCTGCTCCACAATGTAAGTTCATATGTGCATCAGCCCTGTTGGGTCTAGAAGGCACTGTTTCCTTGGCATCATCCATCCCCTCTGGACTTTCCAATCTTTCTAAAGCCATAGCTTTGATCCCATGTGCAGTTCCAAAGCTGAATGTGGGGGTGATAAATATGTTTCAACATTGAGAAGTTTCTGAGCATGCAACGATCATAAAGTAATTAAGAATCAAATGTGAAATGAATTCAAGATACTTCTGGCAGGAGCCAGTCACATGATATTATACAGTTTCACTGCAGCCTTGATTCTGAACACATAATATATCCGTATCTGTATACGCTATGCAATGCCAATGTACACTGTATGAAACACCTGGGCTCAGGTTTAAGACTATGTGAGTAGCTGCAGTGTTTTTGCAGAAATGTTTTACTTTCATACTTGCCATTTGAGTTTCTTCCTTTAATTTAAAAATATATTTTATTAATTTATTCATATTACATCTAAATTGTTATCCTATCCCTTGTATCCTCCCATTCCTCCCTCCCTCCCATTTTCCCCTTACTTCCCTCCCCTATGACCGTGACTGAGGGGGACCTCTTCCCCCTGTATATGCTCATAGGGTATCAAGTCTCTTCTTGGTAGTCTGCTATCCTTCCTCTGAGTGCCACCAGGCCTCGCCATCAAGGGGACATGGTCAAATATGGGGCACCAGAGTTCGTGTGAAAGTCAGACTCCACTCTCCACTCAATGGTGGAGAATGTCCTATCCATTGGCTATATCTGGGTAGGGGTTTGAAGTTGACTGCATGTATTGTCCTTGGCTGGTGCCAAAGTTTGAGCAGGACCCCTGGGCCCAGATCTGCCCATCATAATGTTCTTCTTGTAGGTTTATAGGACCCTTTGGATCCTTCTATTTCCCCATTCTCCCATGCTTCTCTCATTTAGAGTTCTTGAGTTTTATTTTTAAAAATTAATGTATGTTGGACTAAGATTAGGGAAAATTTTCCAGCAACCTCTGAGATAGCTAGCCCTAAGGATGTTGCTGCTACTTTTCACGAGGTATTAATACAAAGTGTTCTTCTCATCATTGATTGTTTTAAAATCAAAACAACAATTGACTCTGAACAATGCTAAAGATGTTCTATGTCCTGTAATATGAAATGTTCAGGCAAGATTTAATTCGTTATGTAAAAGTAAATAAGCACATCTCATCAGTAGATAAATTTGCTTTCATCTTTAATTACTGGTCAAACTCTATGTATAACAAAGACTGGTTTTAAATTATTTCCTTACAACTTGTCAGTTTGTTTTGTAAAATGAATTAATTATTTTGTATAGATATTAATTAGTACAGGAAATTACTACGTAGAAGTTATACATAGGCCAGCTATTTTCCAAATAAAGACACTAAATTTTTTTTAGATTTGTAAATAGCCTTAAGGCACTAGAGCTGGGCAGACATCAACCCTCTAAGCTATCTTGTCTGCTTCCCATCCAAAGTTCCAAATACTAGCACATGCTTCACTTGTGCGGCTTCTGCTCCATCAGGCCAATCCTCAGAGCAAGCTGCTCTTGGCCATGTGCTCCTAGTTACCCTATGGTGACCTCCTGTCTCCCCTCCATCTCTGTCCTCCTCTTTCTCCTCCCTTGTCGTCCTTCAGAGCCCCAAACCCAGCAACCTTCATTCTGCCTCCTTTCTTCTCCCAGCTCAGGCTGTCAGCAACTTTATTAGCCAATCAGAGATAAGTGGGGAACATCCCTTACATCACAGGGATACTGGAGATGGTTTATCATTCATAACAATGCCCATGGCAGGGTGGTAACCAGATCTCAGGGCACTAAAGTCAGCATCTGAAAACACAGTGCACAAGACCCTCCTCCAAAGAATTTTTTGCTTATATAAGCAATGTATAGTCATATTGTATATACCTGTACACCAGAATTACATAAGAATTTTCCATGACGAAAAGGGGTCACAAGTGAGAAATGTTTAGAAGCTTTGATCTAAGACATGCCAATAGTATCTGCCCTTGGGATGTTTACTCAAGAGGTGGATGTCAGCACCTTTCAACAATACCAAGCTCCACAGAGATGGCACCTCTGTGCCAGGGAAGTTGGACAACCTGGCACACTCTCCCTACCCCCTCCCAACTAAGCAACACTTAGGCACACTTCAACCACAGCACCCCTTCTGCACATGCCATATCATGTAAGAGGGGTGCCTTCCTATGCAGGCTCACACAGTCCCCTTGACATTGGAGCTGACAAAATATCAATTGAAAACTGTCTGACAACACTGTAAGATGAATCACAATGTCACATACTAGCTGTATTTCCTGAGAGGAATGCCTTCGTCTCCTGATGGAGTTTAAATAAACATGAAATATGCGTAAGTTCTAGATGGAAATGATCTCTTAGAACAGGCTGTCCTCAGACAGCTCACCTTGCACATTACATATCATCTGTTGTAGTTAATGCTGAGAGATTTATTATAATAATATAATGTATTAATAATACATAATTATAAGTATAATTTATAAAGTAAAATTATTAAGATAATATTTATAATTATATAAGATAATAATATGTAACATAGCTCATAATATGTTATAATTATATGTCATATACAATAGATATATAAAATATAATTGTAGATATGGAGATTACAAAAGCTTGATTTAAGAATAATCATACAATTTCAAAATTATGAATATTATACATTAAATACTGACTTAGATCAGCTATCTTAAACTCAAAAATAATGTGTAAAAATGAAAAAAAGCAACTTTCATGACACTAGCAATAAAATGATATTGCCTAAATTAACAATACACTACATTGAGATTATGTTGAATTATTGAGAATAAGCTGCAAAATGACATATACTATGCAGCGGAGTCAGTGTCTGTAAAGAGTATATAAGATTTTTATCTTGTACATCTACACTGTTTAGGTCTTTAAACATTAAAATATGCTCAATTGTTTATAGAGAAATTAACATGGATAGTGAAACAGATGGGACCCTTTCTCCTTCCAGCGTGGGTTGTTTGTGATGTGAGCCAAGAGCCTTCATATGTAAAGAGCCACATATCATGTCACACAATCAGAACACAGGGCCACACACTGGGCATGTTCAGGAGGTAGTGCTGTTTGGTGTTTACTGAGATTAACTGTATGTTTCTGGGGGCTTATGAGGGGTTCTTGCAGAAAAGAAGAAACTCTTTGTCACAGGTCAGCTTCAAAGCTGTGAAGGATATAAATTAAGGGCCCAAGAACAAAAGGAACCTTTGGTAGCATGGTATTTTTGTTAATCTTCCACTTTCCTGCATTCTGCAGAAGCATTTCGTTTGAAGTATATTGCAGGAAGAGCCTTAAGACTGGAACAGCATGGTTGTCAACACCCTATGTCACGTGTCACTCAGAGTCAAAAGAGAATTGTTCTGTCCAGTGTCACTTGGTCTGGCTGAAGAAGATCAACAGGAAATTCAGATACACATCGAAGCCCAGCTTCTGCTTTAGGGCTTGTGTCTAATTTGAAATGCTGTGACTTGGGGGAACTGTAGGCATCCTCTGAGGGGCTGTTCCATTCATGAAATATTTCCCATTATGAGGAAACGCTTTCTGACATCGAATCTAAAATTTTATCTTTTGTGTGGTATTATAACATTTAGTTAATCGAATTATCCTATTAGCACATCTGAAATAATATCTATCCTGTTTCCTTACTATAGTGATATGGATGTCAAACAACAGGGAAATGAGCTGCTCATCATTGTCTTGTATTACAGGAAGTGAGGTCCATAGGAAGTGAGGTCGAGTGTGACCATGTGCCACCACATGGTGGACATTCTCAGCCTTTGTGCTGGGCAGGAGAGCATTTTCCTGCTTAGTTTAGCTTTCCACTCAACAGGAAAAATATTTGGCTCTCCACACTGTCTGCCTGGCTCTCCCTTACCGTTAATAATTGCTGTGTGGTAAAAACAAAGAGCACACACCTTGGAATCCTGAAACGACACAGTCACTTTGGTTTGTTTGCACACGATACTCATCTGCAGCTTGGTAGGATACTAATGCAGTACTAGGCTTGGAGAAGGGAGACCTCATGTTCATTGAGTGGGAACACAAAGTTCTCTGACTGAGTCACTGGGCTGCTCCTCTGGCAGGTGCCTACAGCAATGGTGTTTTGATGGTTGTTTGATAAAAACAGGACATGGAAAATTCAGTAATTTGTGCTAGTAAGAGTCACAGTTTATTAAGGAGGTACATTTAGGACCAGCAAAGGAAGGCCTGGTCTTCGACACAAGTTCTGGAAGCAGGCTTCCCAGATAAGACCTCCCCTCCTGCGACGCTGAGTCCCCTTGGCCTTTGACATGCCAAACAGGAGAATTAATTTTGCTTTGGGTGATTATGGACGAATGTAAGTTAGTAAAGAGTAAGTCTTACTAAGGAAGCTTGGAACTCAAGATTCCATGGATGGCTGCATCACACTGGGTATCCCCAGTGCTTTCCTCCCCACTGCTCTACACTATCCCTTAAGATATGTGCTTTCGGTGAGGAGGATGCATTGGTTTAAACCTACCCATAGCTGGGGATTCTAAGGTCTTAATTTATTCAATAAAACCCACACTGAGTGCATATTAAAAATGACTTGAATATATGCCATCTTAATCTAATTAATTTCATCTTGTCCCCATTCAGAGGATACAAATGGCTTGGACTGTAGTGTGTGTAGGAGAGAATTGGCAGCTGTTGTGGCAGGACATAGCCACAACGTCCTTGGAACTGTGCAGTACAAACAGAGTCGACAAAGCAAAACAAATATACAGGATTATGCATGACCAAGAGTGAAGGGGCCATAGAGTCTTGCTCCAAGTGTTCTCACAGATGGAAAGCCAGAACAGTCTCCCATCGGCACTTGCAACTGTCGTCTCTGGTTTTGCCCACCTGCTGTATCTTCCCACATGCCTTCATACCTCCCACACCTTCCCACAATGCCTTCTCACCTTGCACACCTTCCCAGCTCTTACGCATTCCCACTTTCCATGCTTTCCCACAATGCCTTCCCATCGCCAATGCCTTTCTATCGCTCACATCTTCACATCTCTCATGACTTCTAACACAGGCAAAGGCACATAAACCCCTTTAATAAATTGACTTAGAAGTTTTCCCTTCTCTGAGAGACATGTTTTGTGCCACATGAGCTCGTCAGGTTGAGTGTGTTAATCCAGACTCAGAAAGACTTGCATGGTATATACTCACTTATAATTGGACACTAGTCAAACAGGGGTGTCCCATGAAAGTCTTCACTTACTAGGAGATTGGGATAGATGCAGGGACCTCCTATTGAGACTCTAGGTGAGAGATGTATGGGAGAATGGGGAATTAGAAGGGCCAGGGGGTCCTAAAGCCTACAAGAAGAACATAATGATGGCGGATCTGGACCCAGGGAGGTCTGCTCAACCTACTGCACCAACCAAGGACAATACATGCAGTAAGTATTGAACCTCTACTCAGATCTAGCCAAGGGACAGGACAGTATCCACAGTTGCATGGAAAATATATATATATATATATATATATATATATATATATATATATATATTCTATACACACATATATTATTCTATTATATTTTTCTACAAATAAAATTGTACATAACATATCAAAGGGTAGGACATTCTGATTTCTCTTAGAATTGTCAAGTTAGGGCACAGCACATTCTTTCTTTAGCTTAACACAGAAAATTTAGATTTAAAAGAAAGTGATCCTGTTGTTCCAGTTATGACTGAAATTTGCCTAATCCAAAGATTATAATTACCCATCATTACAGCTCAGGATCTATAAAGACAAAATTTGACTTTATAGGCTTGTGTTACTACCAATAGTGTTTGGGAATTCAAAGATCAGAGTACACTATTTGGAAGGAGAAGTGTGTGTGTGTGTGTGTGTGTGTGTGTGTGTGTGTGTGTGTGTGTGTTTGTGTGAAGAGCTTTGCTTTTGTGTAGCCCTGTGGATCAAGCTCATGTCTTGCATATGATAAGCAAGTGCTTTGCTGAGATAAGCCCTCAGCCCCGTGACCATCTTAATCACACAGTACACGTTCTACCCAGGCCTGTATAATAAGGCCCTTTGCTAGCTGGATGTATTGTCACACATTTCCCAGTCTCCTCTACAGTTAGTACTGGCCATGTGGCTAAGTTCTGATGAATAGCTGGAACGGGACAATTGTGAAAATTCATGATTCATGTCCGATTTCATGATTTCATTTTTCTTTCCAACTGATTAATATTCTATTCTGTGTATTTACATCTTAAAAATCCACTCATCAGTTAATGTGCATCGAAGCTGATTCCATTTCCTAGCTATTGTGAACAGAACAGCAGTAGGATACGAAGTCCTTTGAGTATGTGGTCAGTGTTGCTATAGCTAGGTTATGTGGTGCTTCTGTTTTGTAGTGTTTTGAGAAACTTCCAGACTGATTTCCAAAGTGACTGCATTGTGCTTCCATAGCACAATGGGTATCTGGGACTCCCCCTTTTTCCACATCCAGGCCATTCTTTGTGGGGTGAGATAGAATATGAAAGCAGTTCAAGTGAGCTTTCCCATGATGGATGAGGACAGTGAACACGTTTTAATGCTTATTAACTGTATATGTCCCCTTCCTCTTTATTGTATAGTGTAGGATCCCATCTCATGTGGTGTGCTGTCAGAGAGGTGTTTACTTTTTCTTTTAGTCTTCATAGACACACCTAAAATTAGGCGTTTGACAGTACAATAAATTTATATATCAGTCATGCACTCCTCCACTCTGTAGGACAAAGGGGGTCTGCCTGCTACTGAGATCTAGATGGCCAAGTCACCTCTTAGCTCCCAGGCTAAACACTTCTGTGCTAAGGCCCTATCCCTGCCAGCACTTTGCCCTTCCTACCAGCCTTACTTTCACATCTCTATTTCCCTCTTAGTTGCAATTGTTTATGGAGATTTGGGTTTTGGCTTTATGTTTAAGCCTGTCTCCTCCCATGTTTTCTCCCCTTTCTGGAGATACTCCTGGACACTTCCTAGCCCCCTAAACCCTGGGCAAGGGTTAAACCATGGGATGCAGAGTCAGTCAGATGAAATAACGATTGTGTTTGTGGCTGAGAACGTCAATTGTGTCTACATTCAACACTAAGCATGGAGCTTCACATTTAGGTGGTTGTTGAAGGTTAGTTGCTTAAATGGTGTGTGTAAAACTCCACCTGAGCTGTTGGTACCTGTCAGGGATGAGGCAAGGGTTATCAGAAGAGACGTATTTCTCTCCACTTTCTATACATTTCCCAGCCCCAGAGCAGTAGTGAATGCAAAAGATGAACCCATTTCTTAGAGTCATTTTATTTAAACATATAATGGATTCAAATTCTATCCGCTTTTATTATTGTTTATCATGACCTTTTTTTCCCTCCTGAGGACTGGAATGTGATCTCTGCCTCTCTTTATAAAGGCCAACTCAATTTGGGATAAAAGATCTTAATATGTGTTGGTTTGAATGAGACATGTCCTTCTTAAGCTAATGTGTCTGAACATTTGGTCGACCACTGGCAGACTTGTCTGCGAAGGTTCTAGAACCTTGAGGAGATGACCCTTTCTGGAAGAGTGCATCGCAGTGACTGGGCTCTGAGGTTTAGTTACCTGGCTCCATTTTATTTTTATTGTCTTCTGTTTTCTGTGTGTTGATGAAACATAATCTCTCTGTTTGCTGACAGTCAAGCTGGCTTCACATCTATGCTTACATGCCTTAGGCCTCGCCACTGTGACAAGACTGTATGCACTCTGACACCGGATGTCAAAACCATGCCGTTTCCCTCTGAATCTGATGTCCGAGGATTCTATCGTAACAGCAGCAACTGTTCTACTTTTGCATTCTGGTCCTGTGACAAATTCCAGACCAAAGCATCCTAGAGAGGTAAGGGTTCATTTCAGCTTATGCTTCCAGGTCTTAGTAACCCAGGACAGAAAGTCAAGCAGATGCCATGGAGGAACACTACTTGCTGGCTCACTTACTGGCTAATGCTGATTTAGTTTTCTTAGGCAGACCTGTGCCATCTCCCCAGGAGTGACACTTCCTGAAAAGGTCTGGGCCCTCCCACATCTGTTATCAATCATGACAGTGACCCCACGACATTCCCAAAGGCCAATCTGATCAAAGGCAATTCTTCAGCTGCTGTCTCCTCTTCAGAGGTGACGCAAGGTTGTATGTGTCACGTTAAATAAAACAAATCATGACACTGATGCAGGCTGAATCTTCAATACATCCTACTTTCCTTATTCCAAAGCATAGAGCAATAACAACATCTCAACTAGGTTCTTTGATAACTTTTGTTGATTTCGATTTTAGAGGTATGCAGATGGTTGCTGATCATCAGAAATAAGTGAAGATTAAACATTTAAGACTCCATCTTCTAAGGGGAAACCAGTAGTTGGCATGGCCACAACTACCCACAATGTTGATACATTCCTGTGTTCAACAGAAAAGAGAAAAGTGATCTCTGTGGTAAAGGTAAGGTGCCCAGCTCTTGCTGTCAGACTCTGTGTCTGTAGACTGCAGGTTCACACAGTTGAGTGACATCTTCTCCAGCAACTGTTGAACTACTCATTAGCCTTGCAGCTTCAAAGCCAAGCACAATGAGATCCAGAGGACAGGACACACATGTGTGGAAACAAAGGGGTAGTCATCCCCATGTCACGAGCGCTGTCATTACAACCTGTGACGTTCCCTGTGGTCAGAAGTGAGCATGGGTATGTTTTGTTTTGTGAAATTCTGCTGTTGTATCCACCTGTTCATACTTGATTCCAGACCATTTGTGGAAACAAAAAACATTTAGGTCAAAATAGCTTTAAATTTACAGGAAAATTCTTCCAACAATTTCTAAGATATACTGTGCTCGTTTTATTATGAATATCTTGTTTTAAATCTGCAGCAACATTTTATTCTTGTCTTTAGAATTTCTACCTTATGTTTGTTTCCTGTTCTTGGAATTTCCAGCATGCCACCTTACATATGGCACCATGGCTCCTGAAGTTTCTCTCAGGCATGACAAATATTCTACTTTTATTTCTGTCACTGGGATAAAAATATCCTGACAAAAACCAACACTGGGAGGAAAGTGTTTATTCGGCTTACAGTTCCAAGTTACAGTCCATCATATTGGGAAAGCCGAAGGAGGCACTCAAGCAGCTAGTCATAAATCTGCCATGAAGGGCAGAAAGAAACAAATGCATTGATGATCCAATGCTGCTTGTTTGATGATGATGATGGTTATGATGATGATGATGGTTGTTGTTGTTGTTGTTGTTGTTGTTATTATTATTATTATTATATTCTTAAACAGTTCAGGAATCCCTTCTAGGGAATGGTGCTGCCCACAGTGGTCTGGGCCTTCTCCCTTCAATTAACAACCATGACAATTCCCTTGAGGTATGCCTACAGGACAACCTGCTCTAAATATTCTACCAATTGTGACTCTCATTCCAGAGAGTTCTAGCTTGTAGCAAGTTAACATTTAAAACTCACCTGTGCAAGATTTCAGACTTCCTTTGTTTCAGTGATCTTGGTAATAATGGCGAGGTAGTTTGCAGAATGGCCCTCGGTTTGCACTCATCTGATATTTGTCAGGTAAGATGTAACTTTTCCTTCAGTGCGACATAGGATTAAACTGAACAACGGAATGCGGACCTTTGATTTCTCCAGTTCTCACACTGCAAACCACTGAAGAGATGCCGTGGTTCCTTCAGGAATACCCTGGGAACACAGGCAGCTGGCTGTGGGTGCCTCAGCTCCACAGGGTTCCATTTCAAAGGGAGAGAGCTCCCTCAGCAGCCCCTCTCTCAGGAGCCATTAACTTAATAATACATTCAGAGGAGCAAACATCAATAAATTCTTCACAGTTATTAATTCTGATACACTCCTGGGCTTTTAACACCCTCATATACTGCTCCGTTTATCAGAATACACTTTCAACGCCGGTGTTCGTTCTTGAGTAATTGCTGAGGAGAAGGCGCCGTTAATGCCCACTTGCTCTGGGTCTCAGGCTCTTCATAAATTTAAAGTGCTGATGATGCAGTTTAGATTCTAAATCTCCAGAGAAGAGTGTGGGTGAGGCTAGAAGTGAAATGAACGTCTGGAGAAGGTGCTAACAGGCTTTATGTCCCGCTGGGACTGGAGGCTTGGTAGGACTCTACCAAGTGAACAGGTGTCACATACACCAGGAGAGAAGAGCTCACTTCATGGGCGATTTTAAAAAAGAACTGGGTTTCAAGTTTGCTGAGTTAAATTGGACTAAGATGAGAAGAGGAATCTGCATGCTATTACAGTGATAATATCAAAAATAATATGTGATGAAGCCACTCAAACACTAGTATCAATATATCATGGCTCAGACTCAGCCAATATTTTCCAAATGAAATTTTACTCATTTCATATGAAAACTTCCTATAGTAGCCACTGATTTATTCTGCTTTAAGAAGGACATAGAATCAGTGGACAGAGTCCAGTGGGAGAGTCCATGCCAGGCATGAAGGAAGTTCTGTCTCCAGTACTACCAAAAATTAATAAATGAATAAAGAAGGACATTGTCCTAGAGAGAAATGACATGCTCAGGTCACACGCGCAGCGACAGTGTCACTTACTTTCTCAAAGCTATGTTATCCAATGAGAACAAACAACGGGCTAAAAGCACAGGCCAGGAACAGGGTGACACCTGCCTGGGAATTCTCAAATGAGAAAAAACAGCAAAAGTATTTTCTCCCACTATAGAGTCTAAGGAATCAGATATTAGACTAAAATAACAAGACTAGATGCATAGATCTTACATTAGTGTGTGAAGATTTGGTCTCACCTCCCATAGAATAGCTGTATGCCACTCCCCCGCCCCCACCCCCCAAGCCCAGGGTAATGTGCTGAATGCAGAGCTTTGACATTTAGGAAAGTTTTATGTCAGTGAAGGAAAATCATCAGCTCCCTCAATGCTTCCTCACCGGCAGAGGCCCTTCCCTGGCCAGCTTCAGAGTTTGACACACTCAGGCAATAACAGGTGAGCCCAAGGTTTTGAGGAATCCCTATCCTTCGTGTTGGAAACTATAAATTGAATCAACCTTCCCCCCTGCTAAACTGAAAACTATTTTCCAGTTCCTGCTTTCTTATGAGAAAAAAATGTTGTGTGGATTTACATTTCATTAGTGCTGGCAATTCTTATTAAGCAGGCCAGGCAGTCAAGTATGAAACACATGTGGTTGTAATTCTTAGATGTAACATGATAGGGAACGGAGAGGCTAGGGAGCTGGGTACGTGGCGAGCCAGCCTCCATATGTGCATGCTTCTGTGATGTCTCCGGGGCACAGCTGGAAATATCACACAAATTATAACAGGCAGAAGATGAGCTTGTACTGAACTCTGTGGGAAGGGATGCTGTTGGTTTAACAGTAAAGTGTTTTAGAGACGTGGCACCAAGACAAGGGAAGGTTACTCCTGTGATCTTCCGTAGAGTTCCACATAGTGATTCAAGAAATATCCAGGCTACCCCTGGGAAGCCTCCAAGAGTAGTCACCTCCAAGAGTTCCAAGTTCCTCAACTTTCCATAAAGCTACATCTTAAAGTCCTGTGGATTATTTTCTATTATCACACAAACATATCTTGTGAGTGGCAGACAGAAATCTAAATTTACCTTTCTTTGTGGCACTGCCCAATGGTCTCTGGTGTTCTTTGATACACCTTCTTAGTTCATAGTTTCTCCAGCTGTTCCTATGGTTAAGAGGAAAAGATTTTGCATGCTTTGAGACTGAATGTGTGTCTCTTTTCTTAAAACTTATTAACTCTGTTTGCTTTTTGGCCTTTGCCAGTCCCGAATACTTTATCTTCAAGAGACACTCCATCTTAGATGTGGAGTGTTCTGACATGGTCCCATGTGAGCTGAGATCCTCATCCTTTTGTAGGTGTGAATATACTTACTTGTGTGTCCATGTGTACACTTATCTATGTGCTGTACTCAACTAGTACATGATGATAAAAAATCAAAAATTCATGCTGAATTTAATTAAACATGGAATTCTCTTATACCTCTTAGTGTAATTGGAAGGTGGGGGAGAATCAATTGAAAAAAGTTAAACTTGGTCTAAACTCTAAACTTCCACTGTCTGGGTGTTTTACAGCTCTATCCCCAATATCTGTCGAGGGTGGTAAGTCTAAATCTTCAGAGATCCCTCTGCTTCATGGATTCATCTCAGACTTTCTAAACCAAAACTCATTCATGTAAGGATCCCGCCCCTGAGGGCAGGCCAGGTGCCTCATTGGGAAAAGGCCCTTGTCACCAAGCCCAAGGGCTTGAGTTCAGTCAGTCCGGGGACCCACATGATGGAAGGAGTGAGTCGAAACCCATAGGTTGTGCTCTGACCTTCACAAGGCCTAGCAATTGTTGGACAAATTCAGGGTTAGAGAATGTCCTTATTATGCACTAAGCACTTGGCACAATGTCTTTGTTAGGATTTCCAAACAGTCCTAGTGTGGTGTTTATTAACTATGTTTTGTGGAAAGAATGGGGAAGAACAAAGTGGAAACCCGTCTAGAATGACGGATATAACGCAAAGTTGACTCAGCACCATTCCTGTACTTCTGGAAAGCAAAGCAAAGCCAGGCTGCAGATGCCATTGGCCTCATCTGGCCCTGGCCATGTGTCTGCTGGTGCTGAGATTGAACAGCAGCATGATGCTTGACATCCAATTTCAGAAGATGGATGCTGTGCAAGCAACTGGCTGTTTGTTCACTGGAAATGATGGTAAAATGTAGTTCTTCTGTGGATTCTTGGGAATCCTCAGAAATAACATCATAGTCCCCTACTCTTTAATGAAAGTTGTTTCCATTCTAATGTTCAACGCTGTACACAGATGAGCCAGTATCAGTGGATGCATCTCAGTTATTTAGGCCCAACAGGTCTGAGGGGTGTGGATGTTCCTCTTTCTCATTAAGAACTATCTCCTTTTTAGATGGTTAGCTACATTAGAAAGTTTTTGGAAACTTCTGTTGCTGCTGTAATGCCTGATTAACAAGACATACAAAATTGAACATGTATTTCAAAATGGTATATTTTGAGAAAAAGACATATAAGTTACAAAGAGAGAAATTGCCCTTCTATCATTATAATGTCTTATTCTCCAAATTTTAGCCATGAGATATTAACATGATGATTATTAATGGGACATGCTACCTGCCCCTTAACTCTTTGTTAATTAATTAATGATGTTTATCTTTAGGGTTCTTGATGTCATAGACTATTGGGCAATCTAACATGAGCTGCACAGCACCTAGGCACAAAGCATACAGCTTTGGTCCACCACCGAGGGTAGATTTTGGGTGTGTGATACATTTGCTATCATAGGGCACATTTACTAGTGATAAGGACCAGTGGAGAAGAAGCCAAACATCTGCCATCCATAGAGAAGTGCCATTCGTTAACCGTGGAGGGAAGATGTACTTGACAAAGTAGTTTAGACTTAGACACTTCTTTGGATTCAAGTAAATCAACACTCCTCTGCTTGTGGGTATCACTAATATTAGCCCTTGTCTGAGAAACCCAGGACTGTACCCCCTGAATCTGTCTTTCTGAGTCTCAATTTATAGCCACTGATGTTCCAAAAGAAGAGATTGCACACAGAGCACAAACACAAATTCCTATTCACTCTGGTACAAGTGACTTGAAGTTTAAGGGCATGAAAGAGCAGGCCTAGACCCCCTTCCTTCGCTTGACTACCACACCAACCAGTCTACCTCCAGGCATACCATCCATAAACGTCCCTTTATGTCACATGTACATGTCAGAATGTTTCCTTTTACTGACTGCATGGGGTGAAGGCTTTTTAAGCACTCAGGAGGCAGTCTGCTTTCTCAGTGGGTAAGGCAGTCAGTCAGGAGACCAGCAAATGCTTCTTATTTTCCTTGAGAATAAATCTCTGAAGAAGACTAAAAGATACATTAACAACAGAAAAAGCCATCTTGGCTCTGTGATGTAGGATGCTTTCACAGGTAGAGCCCCAAGCCTTGTTGCCTGAGTTTAGTCCCTGGGACCTATGTGGTAGAAGGAGAGGGATGACGATGCCCTAACATTATCTTCTGATCTCTACATGGATGTGCACACATACATACACAAATCGAATAAAAGCAATAAGGAGCTATCTCATCACAGCGGGGAGCTGAGAGATACATAAAGTTCCTTTCAGTTACTGCTCATTCCAGCCTATGGAAATTTGACCTTTGATGAGCTGTTAGTACAAGGTACATCAAACTTTTTCTTAAAGGCACAAATCGCAAATATTTTAGGCTTTGTGATGCAAGAAGTACTATTGACAATATCATATAGGGATTCATGTGACCAATTACACCCTGTACAAAACCAGAGCTGGGTCATGGAACATTCCAGCCCACACCCCAGGCTTCCTGTGCTTTTTAGAAATTTCTTCTCTCTTAAGCAAAAGTAAAAGAAGCAGCTTAGTTGTGGGTGAATTTGAGTCGACAATTTCTATAACCTTCAAACTAGCAAAGCACCTTGAACTGATCCAGATTTGATAACTTAAGGATCTGTAAAGCCAAGACTAGAAAATGAGGTGAAAATTGGTTTTTCTCCGAATTTATGGTCACATAGTTGGCATTTTTAAAGTGGATTAGGAAATACTGAGACTGCCAGGTTTTCAGGTTATAGCCTCCCTTCATACATCCTTTCACATAACAGCCTTTGAGACGATTCTCGGAAAACACCAGGGAATAAAACAATTGCTTTGTTATAGAAGATGACGCCCTAGTTAAAAAGAGGCACTGTGTTTCCATCAGTGCAGACGGAGGAAATGCATCAGTGGTGTCACTGTAGCCCATAAGGGAACAGCACATTATGACTCTAGGACAGCCAAAGTGAATGCATACAATGCGCATGCGTGCTTGATTGGAAGGCGGTCTCCACGAGCACCTGCCAACACCAATCAGAATATACTCACTTATATCTGCATACTAGCTCAAGGGGCATGTCCCCCGAAAGCCTTCACTTACCAGGAAACTGGGACAGAGGGGAGGACATTCTAGTGGGACTCTAGATGAGAGAAGCATGGGAGAATGGAAAAGTAGAAGGATCCAGAGGGTCCTAGAAGCCTACAAGTAGAACATTATGATAGGCAGATTTGGGCACAGGGGTCCCGCTCAAACTAAGGCACCAGCCAAGGACAATACAGGCGGTAAACCTTAAACCCCTACCCAGATCTAGCCAAAGGTCAGAACACTCTCCACAGTAGAGTGGAGAGGGGGATATTACTTTCTCACATACTCTGGTGCCTCACCTTTGACCATGTCCCCTGGAGGGGGAGACCTGATGGCACTCAGAGGCAGGAAAGCAGGTTACCAAAAAGAGACTTGATACCCTATGAGCATATACAGGGGGAGGAAGTCCCCCTCAGGAACAGTCATAGGGGAGAGGAATAAGGGGAAAATGGGAGGGAGGGAAGAATGGGAGGATACAAGGGATGGGATAACCATTGAGATGTAACAAGAATAAATTAATAATTATTAATAAATTAATAAAAAATTAAAAATTAAAAGAATTTAAATCGAGGGTTGGAAAGATGGCTCAGGGATTAAGAGCACTGTTTCCTCTTCCAGAAGTCCTGAGTTCAATTCCTGGCAATCACATGGTGGCTCACAACCGCTTGTAATGTGATCTGATGCCCTCTTCTGGTGTGCAGGTGTACATGCGGATAGAGCTCTCATATATACATAAAATTAAAAAATAAATCTTTAAAAAAAAAAGAAAATCCTTGAAGGAAACACCTTGATCAGTTTGAAGGTGGCACAGGTGAATAGAATAGAAGCAGAGAGCTCCCATCACTGCAGCAAAAAGCTGGCAAACACAGAAGTTTCGAAAAATTAGTGGATTTTAACTTGAAAATCATTCAGAAAATATATGATTATTGGGCAGTGCTAAGATTTGCCTTGAATTTTTCTCCATAGATTTTTTTTTCTTTAAGACCAGTCAAAATACCTTTTTATAAATGCATATTGAGATGTTCTGGCACAAGATAGGTAGAGAATAGGACTTGATTGACATTGGGGACCTTCAAGACAAATAGGGATCAGTGAGCAAAAAGGAGTCCTTAAGTCTTGTCTACAGAAAAGGCCTTCAAATGTTGCTTCCAGAAAAGGGAAGAATGAAGCTCCCAGAGAGGCTGGCCTTTGGGGGTTGGGCCAGGGTAGATTTGTCAGGCTTAAGTGAACACACCGGATGTTCAGGTATATTTGAATTTCAGAGCCACAGTGATTTAATTCTCTCCATATCTGTCTCTGTCTCTGTCTCTGTCTCTGTCTCTGTCTCTCTGTCTCTGTCTCTGTCTCTCCTCTTCTCTTCTCTCTCTCTCTCTCTCTCTCTCTCTCTCTCTCTCTCTCTCTCTCTCTCTCTCTCTCTCCCTCTCTCGTGTGGGGTGTGTGTGTGTGTATTCCAAGTCACATGTGAATGGCTTTAGCTAAATAATATTGAGATTGAGAGGTCCATGCCCGAGAGCAGGTGAGTGTGTAGTGAGACGGGAAGGATGCTGGAGTCTGACCGTGGCCAGGAGAGGACTGCATAAAATGGTTGGCACTGAAAATTTGGGGCTGCTTATGAGTCATTTTGATACACAATTTTGTGAGGAATGAAAACTAGAATAACTGGACTAATGGGGCGTGTGCTAAAATCTGCAATGAATGGGGAAAATGACTGGGCACACTGTCCAGTGCTGTAGCAAGCAGGAGCACCTGCCTGTGGAAGCTGCCTCTGGTACAGGCTGATGACATATGCTTCAGTGCAGCCTGGGCATGGCAAAGGCTAGGGCACAGTTGGCTAGATCCAACAGCAAACAAGGAAGGTACCAACTATTTCTGAGGCTAAAGGAGAGGAAGTGAGAGGGAGCATCCTTAGGGTAAAGGCCAAGTTCAGGCAGTCATGGACTGATGTTGGGAGAAGCCCTCAGAGATACAGAAGGGGATACAGTTAATTTGTCATGAGGTCCTAGTAGAGTTGGAAACAGGGAATTAACTGGGAGGGAAGAGAGGCTAGGGGTGTGGACAGCCACATAAGAGTTAGTAACCAGGGAGATGCTGATGGAGGACCAATTTACAAGTGAGGTAAGCAAAGGTAACGTGAATCAGCCAGTCATCTCATGGACTGACCACCTGGCTTATTTGTGGCTGTGCTCATGGGGAATTGATGGCCCTCTGTGTAGCAGTGTTGTCTACCCAGCTTACCTCTACCTGGAGAGACAGCTGAATTTTAACTTTTTTTTTTTTTTTTTGGAAATACATAGATACAGTTCCCCTCCACGTGCCGTGTCCTGGAGTTCAGAGGATCCATCTCACCTCTGCATGCTCAGGAGATGAACGGAGTCTGGAGAGCAGTGGACCCAGAGCATCTCTCTCATTCATGAGGGGAGTAGGGCATACCTCACCTTGGAGCATCTGGTTTGCTCATACTTACCTTAAAGAAGGTAGTCAGGCCTGGATCTTTTTGTAGAGCTACTGGCAGGAGACCTTGTGTGGGCCCCAACCCCTCACCCACCCATGATCCATATGCACTTATCCTGCAAACCCAAAGACCCACAACTCTGAGAGGTACGAGTCTCCTGAGACACACATTCTATGCCTTTCTTACCTAGCTTGGCTGATCGGGCATAGGAAGGGATACATTTTAGGGGGAGCTGGCGTTTGCAGGAGTGAACATCTGATTACAGAGGGAAAAGACTGGAAAATCAACAAAGAGCTAGGTTCTTCCCCAGCCTTGTTTGGCACATTGTTTACTTATGAGAGATCTTGTGACCGGGTAGGCAGGACTCTGTTCCCTTGGTGACCTCCTTTTCCCATTCTTTTGAGGACCCCTTCCAGTCCCCCCTTCCCCTGTCTGACAGTGGCTTACTGATCTTCCTAGGTTTCTGTTCCTGATGAGGTTTCTGGAACTTGGTGTCCTTTATTTGAAAAAACAAAACAAAACAGTTATTTGATCTTCATCCATTGCATGGAGCTGCTGTTTCTTAGACAAAATAAATCACTTAAAATTGGCTTTGACCAGTAAGCTGGAACCAAGCAGTGTTTTCTTCTTCTTTCCCCCACTTTGAGCCTAAATGTACTATAATTAAGGCCATTATTAGCCACTTGAGTTGGGGGCTGGGTGGTGCACTTAGCAAGGACTGAGAACTGGGTGAAATTTCAGAATTGCTCCATCAGCGGACAAAGCTTCGGAAATAATCATCGTTTTCAAGTGTGGTCTAATAATTTTCTCTTGAACATAGAAAAGTTTTTCTTTACGGAACTCTGCATAGGAGCTATTGATTTCAGAGTTGCAAATATAGGTAATGTCCCAAACAACCCCTTTACTCTATACAGTTTTAGAGAGAAACTACATGGCATGGGTATTGTCTGCAGTTTTAATGGGCGGTCCGGAGATGTCTGGGTGGTACACCTTGGGCTTTGATCATTTGGGTATGTCTGTCTCTCACCGTCTTTACTTCCCGTCTGCCTTGGGTAATGTTTACATGAGACAGGGACAGGCACAGTTAGTTCATTCTTCTCCATGTTCCCTGTGTGCCAGGAGTTACTGAGAGTGAGACTCTGGATTTTTAGCATTCAAAGATCACAAACACTGAAACACAGATGGAAAGAGCTAGAGAACAAAGGCAAGCACAGGCTGGAAGGAAGTCTGGGTCTGAGGAAGGACCACCTCAGCAGTTGCCCACAAAATGTGTCTTCCCTCTCCCACAACAGCATATGCTTTTCAACTGTGAAGCCTTGATTGCACTCCCAGCATTTTGGTGTGATTAGGCAATCAAGTAAATATTCCCTCAATTAACCAATAAGAACTCCACTTTCAAATTTCTTGAGTGGATTTCTACTTTATAAAGGTATCCGCATATAGGAAAGATGACCCAGGGACCATTCACATCTGTTTTTGACACAAAAGTATTGACTCCTAGTAAACAAAGAAAACAAAATGGCTGACACACAGAACATTCCTTCTGTGCAGAGGTCACATTGGTGCACAACCACTTTTTTTTTTTTTTTAATGTTAGGATGTTAGGGAGAGTGGTGGTGATCTGTTGTCCATATCTGCATGTGGATCATTCTCCATGGCCATTATATTGAGGGAGAGAAGTGAATTCACCTGTGGTGTCAGCTCGCAGGAAGCGTGGTAAACAGGAGACACAACACAAGCAACCGAGGCTGGTCTAAGACAGTCTGCATTGTTCCGGGGCTCTGTTTTCACAGGATTGTGCAGACTCACTTTCTTTAAGCACTGGCTTTTCTACAGAGCCAGCAGTAGGATGCCCTCCTGGGGAGTGAGAGTGCTCAGGCCGTCATCTTCCCAAAGTTCTCTGAACACACCAGTGTCTGATATCAGTTTCATCACTTCCTGCCTTAAAGGAACCCTGTCCTCTACCTGCTCTGAAGCACGTGTCCAAACTGCTTTCCTCCAATGTACATCCCTGTTGCCTTTTTCTGTTTGTTACACACACACACACACACAAGCACAGACACACACACCCTTCTTTAGCAACCAAAGCAGGGTTGCCTTTCCCCACTTGCCCTATCTGAATATTTGCTGAAAGCCTGCTTTGTCTGCACCAGGGAAAGTGTGCCTTTTCGTTTGGATATGGTTTTCAGTGTTACCCAACAGGCATCAGCTGTGTGACTGTAAGCAGCTTTCTTAGCCTCTGTGATACCCATTTTATCAGACCAGTAGACAACTATAAGGCTAGACTTAAACTGGTACAACGTGTCAAGTGCACAGTCACACCGAGGCTGTGTGCTCACCACCTGCATTTTCTAGCCTTGTTGAACTTCATTGTTGTGAGTGTCTAGACCCACAGGGGCAACTAATCATTCATCAGGTGGCTGAGGACAAGAGTGACTTAGTCTCCTTCAGTTACAGAGTATAAACGTTCAACATCAGCAAGGCTCAGCTCCCTGTGAGAACTGAGGGAAGGCGCTGTCCCTGCTGCATCCTGGCTCCTGATGTCCCCGGCGGATCTGGCCTTCTCCTGACACTTCATCTTCTCTGTCTACATCTCCACTAGGCTTTCTTCCTTGGCATGTCTTTGTGTGTCTTTCTTTCTTCTGTAATGGTCATTGGTCCTTGGATTTAGGACCAAGTCTAAGCAACTTTAACAGCTACATCTGCCAAGACCTGGTTTCCAGAAGAATCCTCACTCTGGAATTCCAAGCTGCCATGAGTTTTGAGAGAACACTGGTCAGTCTACTTTGACACTAGTTGCCCTAATAGTTCCGGGGATGACACAAATCTGCTCATTCACAAAATTCCAAAACACCCCCAAATTTTCACATCTTTGAAATACCCATCAGAATGCTCACGAACTTTTCTGTTTAACTTAGGAAAGAAACGATTTGACGTTTCTATCATTACTAAAGTGCAGTGATCTAGCTGTGTGTTTTTAACAGCACAAGAGGACAGACTCTCCCTTCACACCTTTCTGTGATCCATCTGGACTTGTAGACAGGTTTCTACCCAGTGTGGAGTCACCATCAAATTGCAAGTCTTCAGGGAAGTTTCCAGAGAATTCAGATCCTATGACTTGTAACACACTACCACCACTTTCAAGGGATATCTTGTTTTAAAACTGCATCAATCCTTTTCTTTAATTTAGAGCTTTTAAAAAAATAAGGCATTAAAACAATACCAACGTATAAGCTGATATATTAATAAGTAAGCAAGATTTAGTCTTGACTATTGCTTTGTTTGACCTTTTTATTGCTTGAAGAGTTCCTCCATGCACATAGTGTGCTTTGATCAAACACTGCCCTTTTTCATCCCAGTCAATTTTTCCTCAACCCTCACCATTACTTCACCTTCCCAATTTCGTATATAGTCTACTTAATGCTGCCTATCTTCTACTGGAGCACAGGCAGCCTCTCAAGGACTGCATCTCTGATGAAAACTCACCCTCCTTTCCCCAGCAGGCATCAGTCACCAAGAGCTCCTCGGCTAAGGTGGGGCTTCACCACCGTTCTCTAAGCATAGGAGTCTTTATTGAATATACGCAAAAGAAGAGTCCTAGAAGCTTAAGCAGAGAAAGATCTCAGCGATGCTCACAGCAACCCTCTTGATCAGCACCTGGTACTGGGAAGTGCTGGCTTTTCTGTGGTGACAGAGTCAGTACCTAACACGTCCCTGGAAGGTGAAGGCAGCACGAGGAGGAGAGGCTGTCACCACAACAGAGAAGGTACGGACTGCAACTACAGGGTTGATCTTCTGTTTACTGGGAAAAGAAAGACAGGGAAAATTTAGAACAATTCATCCAAGATGCATACCATGTTCAAAACTAAATGTTTGTGTTCTCCAAGTGCCTATGTTGACATCCTAATCCACCCTGTAATGGCATTTAGAGGTGCAGTGATGGAAACAGCAGGGCCCTCTGATCATCACATACTAATTTTTTAAAGACTCTGTCTCTGTCGCTTTGTTTCTGTCTCTCTTCCTCTGTCTCTTTCTCTACCTGTCTCTTTCTCCCTCTCCTCCTTTCCCTCCCTCCCTTTTACCTCACCCCTCCCTCTCACTTGCATGTTTGCATGGAAAAAAAGGCCATGTGGTGCAGGGTAGGCAAGAGAGTGGCCATCTGCAAGCTAGAAAGAGGGATCTCCCCAGGGATTACACAAATCAGAACCTTAATTTTGGACTTCTCTCCAGAACTGTGAAGGACAAAATCTAATGGTGTGATTTTTACGCTACCCATCCTTAGCATTTTGCTATAGCATCCCATGCTTATAAAGGCCAACTTACAAACTATCCATTAGAATACCATATTCAACAAGGTAAGTGGGAACATTGGCACTGTCGCTGCAGATAAGCTATAAAGAAGGAATCGTTCAGAGCAAACAGACTGCAGTGTTTCCTTGGAGAAAGCACTGGAAAAAGAACATACATTTCTTAGAAATATGCAAATACGTGCTGGTTTACCAAAACAGCAGGCAAGCTGAGCTCTCGAAAGCTTAGCTGGTTCCCAGCTTATTGAATTTGCTCATCAAAAAGGCTTTGCTTGGATCTTTCTCTGGTCTAAGGACTATTAGTTGCAATTCACAAAACAATTCTGCTGTAAGCTAAAATAGAGCTAGTTCTAGAACACCAAATCAAATGCATGACTGGCTTCAGAGAATTCATAGTCCAGATCTCCCTATCAGGGAGGCAAAGTAGAGAGATCACTAGCTAAGCCAAGCCACAGATTCATGAGAGCAAGCTGTGCAGGGGAAGAGGATTGGTTTAAGAACAGGGACTTATCTGAGAACACCAGTGGCCGTTTTTCTCAACCATTTTAGTCACTTTGATAACTCCGGATGGAATGTAAGCATTGGCTTTCTTGAGAGGCAACCCAAGTATAAAAATAATTTCATAAGCTTGGGCACTAAGGTGCTATGTTCAAATCCCCTGACTGACTGTGAGACTAGAAGTCTACTTTTCTAAAAAAGTCTGCTTGAACACCACCCTTATTTCTTTCACAGCTAGCAGGAAAGAAAAGTGTGCATTGGCGAGATAAATGTCATTTTCACTCCAGAAACTAAAGCTACTTTTCACTTTTGTATCCAAGGCACCCTCACCTTCAGAAAAGCCTTACACCTGGACATCTGGAGCCCTCAGATTGTGTCCTTAGGTGCTATGTAGTAAAAAAACGAGTCAATTTTCCCTGTGCATTTGATTATGATGGCAAAGTGTTGACCTTACTGAGAGGGTTTCCCATAAGCTAGATCCATGGAGTGCTTCTTCATTCCAATTAAAGAGCACAGAGATCAGAGGACACAAAACACCTCCCCCCAACTCCTCCCCCAAAATTCAGATATGAATGGCATCTCAATTTTCTCACATGGTAACGTGGGGGAAAATATAGTACTTAAAATCACAGAGTTATGAGGATCCATGTGGCTTGTGCATATAAAGTTCATATATTTGCTAAGAGTGCCTGCTCTTTTAGGTATTAGCTGTTCTGATAATCAATGTTATTGCTATTGTCACCACCACCACCATCAAAACCAACATCACAGTGTTCATAATTACCATCAGAGTTATAATCATCATTATTACTATCATCATTACAACTACTATCAAGATTATCATCATAATTTATCATAGTAGCTACTATCATCATCACCACCATCACCATTGTCATCGTCATTGTTAATGTTATTATCACCACCACCGTTAACATTATCATCACTATGGCTATTGTCATCACCACCACCATCAAGGTTAGCAGCAGCAGCAGCATCCCATCATTATCACAGAGACTATCTCCAACATCACTATCACCATCATCATCATCATTATCATGATGTCTGCCATCATCATCCCCACCATAACTACCACCATCACCATCATCATTATCATCATCACTGACACTATCAAAATAATCACACAACTGTCATCATCACCGTCATCATCACCATCATCAACACTGCCACTATCAAAATAATCACACAACTATCACCATCACCATCATCACTGTCATCGTTCTGCTCTCCCTCTTGATATTATTTCTGCAAGCAAAGCTTTAGTCCTAAGGCACCTAAGAACTACTGCTGAGAGCACATGGTTTACATTTCTTCCTTTATTACTTGTCTGAAATACACTCACCTTACAAATCCTACATGAAGGAAAACATGCTGACCGAGGTCCTTGTTACTTCACAAAAATCAAAAACTTTGAACATTATGAAAGGTGGGGTGTGATGTCACTGGCCAGGATGGTAAGGAGCCTGACAGTTACGGACACCCTCTCCACAGTGCACAGAGCCTTCCCCAAACCTGCAGCCGCCATCTGAGCCCTTGTGTGGTAAGTTGAAAGGAGACGGTGGAGCTCAAGGCTTCTGATTTTCTTCTTACCGAGAGGCCTCAGCAAACCAGGTGAGGAAGGTAACAGAAGACTTACCTTATAAATACAGAGCTTACACCTGTGTCTTGTTTGCCCATGTCCTGCTTTATTGACTGAGAGAAAAGAAAGAGGAAGAAATGTTGATTAGCCATGAAGCATGAAGTTGATAAGCTTAACCATTTTCTTTTTCCCTTTATTTTCATTTTTCTTCCTCTTTTTGTTTGTTGTGTTTAGTGTGAGATAAAGTTCTCAGCACAGCCAAGTCTGTCCTTGAACTCATAGTAATCCTACTGCCTCAACCTTCTGAGTCCTAGTATTACAGGCCTAGGACACCGTGACAAGTCACATCTATTCATTCATGGTGACATTATTTTCTAACATGACCTTAAATGTATTAGTCATAGTTATTTAAAATTCTTATTCAGAGAGTTAGATAGCACAATACCAGAGCTGGGTTTTGTTTATTGTACAGACTTTTAGGCATTTCTTGCATTTTAATTTCTCCCTTGCCATTTTCCTTTTTGTACCTGCCATTATGCTCAGTTCATGTGATTTGGCTCACCCTTGCCTGTTTTGATCTGGTCACAGGATCAGGACATTTGGGTTTTATGTTTTTGCACAGAGCTTGCCTCCCTGCAACCTGGGGAAGCACTCTGCCTCTTAGCTTCACCCCTGTCCCAGGAGACAAGGAAAGGCTCTACAGTCTTCACATGTCCTCACTGCGTCAGGGAAGCAGCCTCAGATGAGGTGTGAAGCTCAGTGAACAACTGTCTCTGATCAGAGGCATCCTCCAAGCAGATGGGGCACTGGGTTAGACTGCGAGCTGTGCTTCATTGACCCTTGGTCCCAAAGTGAAGCTGAGGTTTCTTGCTGTTCTTGTTACCTTTACAGGGCCTTGGACTTCAAACTGTTCCATTAACGCCTTAGGATGTATAGCAGTTGTCAAGCAGCTCCTCTCCTATATCAACACGTTTTCCCTTGTCCTTGAAATAGTCTTTCCTTTGCTCCATCCTAACAATGTTCCTGAATTACCTAACTCCTAAGGTGCTACATCCCTGGGGTGGGTAGAGTTCTGTGCCTCCATTAGCCCAGAGTCTTAGCTGAGCTGTACCTCTGGGTCTTGGGGCCTCTTGTTCTTCCTGAGTTCTGAGTCTTCTCCATACCCTACATCCCTTACAAGCCATTCTGCCTGTTCTGTCCACTTTCCCTCTCCCAGATATAACACGGCTTTGCTCCCTACTTACACTTCCAGAGAATTAGAACATTGTTATAGGCACTAGGGTAAACGGGTCTGTCATGTTTTCCTGCTCTGCCTTAATGATCCTGCAGGGAGTTGGTTTCCCTCTAGCATCTGGTGGGATTTATGATACAAGATCTGCAACAAGCTGCAAAGCACAACCATCTTCCTGGGTTGCAGGTGCATGGGGCCAGGAAGCAGGTGCTGGGGGTGCAGGTGCATGGGGCCAGGAAGCAGGTGCTGGGGTGCAGGTGCATGGGGCCAGGAAGCAGGTGCTGGGGTGCAGGTGCATGAGGCCAAGAAGCAGGTGCTGAGGGTGCAGGTGCATGGGGCCAGGAAGCAGGTGCTGGGGGTGCAGGTGCATGGGGCCAGGAAGCAGGAGCTGGGGGTGCAGATGCATGGGGCCAGGAAGCAGGTGCTGGGGGTGCAGGTGCATGGGGCCAGGAAGCAGGTGCTGGGGTGCAGGTGCATGGGGCCAGGTAGCAGCAGCTAGAGACAGGCCACTTCTGAAAACACTGCTTTCTCCTCAGTCCTGGGTTTTTTGTGTATCTGGTGACCTGGGGACCCAGAAGAGCTGGGACTTGCAGTAAGCACATTGCATATTTTGCAACAATAGGAACAATGATTGCCCCCCTCCCCACCTCACTGGCTTTCTCCAGCTCTGAGTGGAAACCAGAACTCTAAAGCTTTGAAAGTTTTATATTGCTAATTAGGTCTTTTCTCCACTAAAATTTTTGTTGTTGTTCTTATGCAAGTTTGAGGTCTAATTTTAGTTTCTCTTCATGTTTGTAAGGTTATTTTTAACTTAGCACAATTATTTTCTTCTTAAATATAGCTTATATAACATTTCTTACAGTTTATATAACTTACATTCATTTTGAAGGTCTTAGTCTGTAGCCAAGGCCTGCCTCTTACTGTGCATCCGAGGCTGGCCATGAACTCCCTCATGACCATATTTCTCAAGCTGTGGGGTCACAGGACACAGTACCTTCATTTCTCATAATTGGGAGCCATTTACTGTAAGAGTTTTTGGAGTTACTATATTAACAGTTTAAAGTTCCTCTGGCACCTGAACTCCAAGTTGTGCTTCCCACAGAACTTCAGAGAGGGTTATTCCATGGGTGACTTTTTACATTTTGACGTGGTAATTGTTTTGTATGTGTCATGTTCACAGAGCCTCCATGGGTGGAATAGCCTCAACGTAATTCAGCTTTTCACTTAATTCTTTCAGATGGCTCAGGAGTATCACCGGCCAAGGACCAAATTTACTATTAATTCCTCCAATTACACTTTCCGCCTCATGTGGGGTAGAAACTTGAAATCTTCACTCAGATGACAGTCTAGCCTGGGTTTTAATTTCCTTTGGAAGACTTGTTCTCCAAAACGAGACGGAGGCAGAGCTAGCCCCGCTCCATCTAGTGACAGGTGTCTGGAGGTCTCCCTGGGGCTGACCCAGCTCTGGAGTCCACCTTCTTCCCTGAACCTGCTGGCCCAGCTCAGCATCACCACGGCAAATGCTGGCCCAGACCAGCACAGTCCCTGTGCCTCCCAGATATCCGTGCTTCTGGACCTGGCTATCCAAACATGCCACATGTCACATCTGCAGAGACATGCTCCCTATGGCTCCTGTTTGTGAGGTGTCATCCCTGGTTCCTAATCCCTTTGTCTCACACACGTAAAGTTTAAGAACTCCTGTAGATATCCAAGGCCAGCTCCCAGAGCAACACCTGACAAGGTTCCTGCAGGCCACTGCCATTTCCCCTCACTCTGTGCCCTCCCTTAGCTGACCTTCCTGCATTCCATTTGGTCTGAGTAGGGCTGCCTTTGGAGACTGCCAATCATGCTGAGTAAGGATGTGCAGACTCCTGTCCTGCATCCTTAGCAGAGAGTAGGAAGACCTCATGCAGCCATTCAAACCCTCCTGGCTTCTGTTTTAAGCTGGGCAAAATGGAGCCTGAGATTGGCACTGGGTCTTCTGAAGACCGCAGTAACGATGATTAAAATGACATCGGGAAGATCTGACCAGCCAGCATTTCTATTAATCATCTTGAAAACACAAGTGTCACCTTTTGGCAAAAAGTGACAGCTTGTCTTTAAGCCATTGTTGCTTTCAGCCTGTACATTTCGTAAAAGGTTTTTATGTGTATGAGCATTTAGTTGTACGTATGCATGTATACCAAGTGTGTGCAGTGCCCATGAAGACCAGAAACACATGTCAGACCACTAGAAATGGAGTTACACCTGGCTGTGGACTGTCACATGAGAGCTGGGAATTGAACCTGTGTCCTCTGAAAGAGCGGCTAGTGCCCTTGACCACTGCATCACCTCCCAAGTTGCCCAGTTTGTCCTTAAATCATATCTTACCTAAGAAAGAGTTCCTTTCATCTCTGCTGCCAGACAGCTGCCTGTTCTGTTTTCTCCTTCTCAAATTAGTCTGTGCTCATCATATGGTGACGACCTCAGCTGCCAGACAGGCAAACCAAGAAGCAACACTCCCTGTCCCCCACACCACCACCAGGACACTGTCGCATTCTCTCAAACGCTCTGGCTGTGTAGATCTGGGCCTGCCTGCCCTAGCAGCAGGGCCACTTCCTAGCAGTGCTATTCTTGGACATAGTACAAATACAAATATGCAAATGGAAGTGCAAATATGCAAATGTGGAAGCTCAGGCTGCGTTCAGAATTTCCACCATGTACCTCAGAGATCCGTTATCCCCAGGCCTGCTCCAGTGCCTTCAGTTTATGAGACACTTCTTCATCTTGTAAACAGTGTTAGGCTCTGCTCCTGGTGGGGTGAACTTTCAAGTTAGACTTTACTCAGTCTCAGCAGGTACATACAGTTCCAGGTCAATATGGCCACAGGCATCCACCCTCCAGCCCTTTGAAAGACCGGGTCCAGTGAGTGTGCTACTTGGCAGAAGAAGGCATCATAGTGAATGAGGGACCATTCATGAGATGTATGGGGTCCAGTGAGTGTGCTACTTGGCAGAAGAAGGCATCATAGTGAATGAGGGACCATTCATGAGATGTATGGGGTCCAGTGAGTGTGGTACTTGGCAGAGGAAGGTGTCATAGTTAGTGAGGGACCATTCGTGAGATGTGTGGAGTCTTTCCAGACAGGGGACACACTTTCACAATCTTGAGGCTATCAGAACACAACACACACTTAGTCGGGAGACCTGAGATACCTAGTCAGGGTATTGATGGATGAGGAATTAGCAAGACTGTACATGCAGAGACTAGGAGAATGGCAGCTATGAACCCATGTTTTGCCTGGATCATTGATGCTCAAGGGAGGGTCTTCAGGTTCCAAGTTAGAGAAGCATAGAAAGATGCCACAAACAGCTTCAGTCCTGCTGGGTGTGCTACTGTCTAGCACTCTATCTTCAGGAAGCCTTGGAGGGCTCCTTATCAAATAGACTAAAAGCTATGTTATAGCTCAGTGGCGGAGAAGTTGCCTAGTGTATTGAGGTTCTAGGTTCAGTTCCCAGCACAATGCAAATGATCAATGTAAGAAAGAAAAGACAGAATCTGCCTTATAAGGCTGACATCATCCAATCAACCCTCCAGCTCTACACGTGCTTGGGGTTCGGAGCCTGTTAGTTCCAGAGAGCAAGAGACACACTTCCATGTGAACTCAACACTATGGATGAGTGGGAACGAGTTTTTATATAAACTGAGGCAGAAGTAGAATATGACAGTGTCATGGTCTGATGACAATGGCCTGTAGAGGTCCATAGGAGGTGTGGCCTTGTTGGAGGAAGTGTGTCACTGTGGGTGGGCTTTGAGGTTTCAGATACTCAAGCCAAGTCTGGTGTGCCTCTCTTTTCCTGCTGCCTGCAGATCCAGATGTAGAGCTCCTTTTCCAGCACCACATCTGCTTGTGTTGCCACCATGTTTCCTGCCATGTTAATAATGGACTAAACATCTGAACCCATAGACCAGCTACAATTAAATGTGTTTCTTTATAAGAGTTGCTGTGGTCGTGATGTCTCTTCATAGTAACTGAAACCCTAACTAAGACAAAGAGTTGCTCCAGTTGGAGCAGGTGTTACATGGTCTATCAAGGATTTATTGGGGGGGGGGCTCCCTTAATGATCTCGTCTTGTCCCAGTCACTTCTGCAGACTCCACTCCAAAAGAGTTCTCATTCTTGGGGTTAGGGCTTCAACATGCAAATTTCATGGGCAGTTAATCCAACCAATCACAACGATATTTGTTGTGTTCATCATTATGGTTACAAACATCATCTATAAGCACAAAGCACATTGTGAGGAAATCCCAGTATTATCCCTCTGGAGTTAATAGTCTATCTTGACTCATTTGTATATGTTTCTTGGTCCTGGTGTGTTGACCTCCATTCAGATGTCATTTTCTTCTAGGTGTTGGACACGGAGAGGCCCCTCCTGTTCCTGTCTGCATTGCACATCTCCTAGACTCCCGGCTTGGCTTTCACAGAAGCCCTCTGTTCATTAGCCTCCTAAGGATTCTTTCTTTCTCCTTTCTGACTTGGTCAGCTACTTCTTAGACACCATGTCTTGCTCCTTTTCACTCTCCCTTTGAACATATCCCCTACTAATGTCTTATTTGAGGCAAATTAATATTTTAGAGACCACTAGTGGCTCAGAGCTATTGTACCAACATCCAGCCATTCTTTTGGCCTTTAGTGATTTTATTAGTTCTGAGTGTGCACAGAACAATGGCTGTGCCTTATGGCTGTGTGCTGTAAGGTGGTGAAGACTGAATTCGGGATATGTCGATGTGGGAGGCAACACGTGCTATCAATGCCTGGTAAAGATCACAGACTTGGAGTGAAGGAGCCACATTTCCCATCTCTTGTCCTTATGTATACTTATAAACACCCCCTCACACACACACGTGCACAAAGAGAGACAGAGACACAGAGAGAGGCAGAGATAAAAAGAAAGATTGTGCAGAAAAGTGCATGCTCTCTGTGGCACACATACACTGTAAAGAGCTTGTGCCAGATATTTAAGGGCATAATTTAGTTCTGTGATGATATAGAACAGCAGTGCTTCTTGGGTGAGTGCTATATCACCTATGGAATTATTTACACAATGTGAAATAACTAAAAATGCTCACATACTACCTATGGCTTATATTAACATCTTTAGAAAGGTCTGTGCTTAAAATAAAAATGCCTCGATTCTCAGGGAGGAACAGAAAGTGGAAGATGAGGAGACTAGTGGAAACAAAACCACTCTTGTCTCCATAAGAACATTGCTTCATTTTATGTCCTACATTATGACTACAAAAAAAGGAGATGTTTTTGTCAAAATTCTCAAAGTCCCAGATAATGAAAGTACAGGAAATAGTAATATTGGTTAGACATTTTCATGAGGACTACCCACTTCAGGAAATCATATTAACTTTGTTTTGTGAATATCTGTGAAACAGGATGGTCTCTTTACCTTTGTAAAAAGGAAAATATCATTTTTCCAAAACATTGCTTAAGCAGTATCAAAACACTGTAAAATATCTGGCAACAGTAAACACAGAGACCTGCGATGGACAATGTATAAGCGAGCAAGAGACTGTTGAGTGCTCAGCCCTAAGTGAGACCTGCGATGGACAATGTATAGTGAGCAGGAGACTGTTGAGTGCTCATCTCTAAGTGGTATGCCTACATTATATTCTCCTCTAAAGACTTGGGGACCTCTGTGGAAGAGCGGGGATTATAAAAACAAGAGGGAGACTGCAAGAGCCAATGGTCATGGATTACGTCAAAGAAACAGTGCCTGCCGGACACAAGAAGACTGATACACATTTGAGGTCACAGAGGCTATGCCAGCACACACAGGACATGTACAGGTTCAACCAGACAAAATACCAGCACTGAGAATGGGAAGTGGACACAAATTTCCACCCCTAACCAAGAAACTATTTACAATTAATATTAACTAAGAAAGATAAAAATCACTTTTTTCCAATGTAGTGTCACACTCCAGGGCAGGTCCCATGCCTAGAAGCATTTGGCCAAACAAAATGGACTCGATTTTGTCGTTGTTGTTTTGTATTTAAGAGAAAGAGATGGCTCAGAGGTTAAGAGCACTGCCTGTTCTTCCAAAGGTCCTGAGTTCAATTCCCAGCAACCACATGATGGCTCACAACCATCTACAATGAAATCTGCTGCCCTCTTCTGGCCTGCAGGTGTTACATGCAGACAGAACACTATACTAAATAAATAAATCTTTTTTTAAAAAGGGAAAGAAAGAATATAGAAATGACTTCACAAAGAGATGTGAAAAGATGTAGGAGGAGTTAAAGAACAAGAGAGAATATGGCAAAAATACAAAATTCTCAAATAATAAATAAAATATTAAAAATAATAAAGGATAACATTAATTTTTGAAGATTACAATTAGATAGTTATCTGGGTCTCATTTTGAGTGAGACAGTGCAGAGCATATAAAAATCACAACAGGAAAACACAAAAACAATTGGATTAAAAATGAAAAAAAAAGGTGCATTCTGTGGTATTTAAGAGAGAGATGCAGAGGAAAACATAATTAAGGGAAAATAGAATTTGCAAGGTGTTATTGGCACCTTTCAGAAAATTACTAGGAAACTTTGAATGAGTAATTTCAGTCCCCAAAGCATACTACATATAGTGGTTGAGGGGACAACTGTCTTTGCTCAAGGGGGCATAAGGGAGTTGGCATGAAATTAATTACACAACTAGGACACAGCATAAAACAACACATGAGAATTTACATGACAATTATAAATACTTATAGTTCCATAAGCAGTGCTGTCAGAATGCAAAGCGATAAAACAAGAACAAACTAAGCTTTAGATTTGTCAACTTTGAAAATATTCACAAATGGTGTTGTGGTACATGTCTATAATGCCAGGTGGATGGGGTAGGAAAATATAGAGTTTGAGGTTAGCACAGAATACAGAGAGTAACACACACACACACACACACACACACACACACACACACACAGAGAGAGAGAGAGAGAGAGAGAGAGAGAGAGAGAGAGAGAGAGAGATAATACATAGATACATAGATCAGATAGATAGATGATAGACAGACAGATAGATGATAGATAGATACATGGTAGATAGATGGTGGATAGATGATAAATAGACAGACAGACAGATAGATAGATGGAGGATAAATGATAGAGACAGACAGACAGACAGACAGACAGACAGACATATATACATAGATATGTGTTAGAACGTACCAAACAACTACTAGCAGTTGTTTCCAGCCAGTGATATTATGTTCACTTAAAATTTTATCATTAAACTTCCTAATTTAAGAAGTTACCTAATTCAAGGTAAGCACACTTTAGTTTTATAATTACAAACGGAGATTTGAAAATTAGGTCTGAATGTTCCCCGCTGTGGGCTTTTATTTTAATTAAAGTTTTCCAGCTTCTCTTTGTTCTCCGAACTCACCACGGCATATGCCTTATTTGATGGCTGTCAAAAAACACACAAGAGCATCTGCACTGCCTGCATTTTTTTTTTTTTTTGCTTTGATTGGTGATGGACACAGAGGCCGAGGTATGTTGCCTCAGGAGGAAGAATGATGGGACAGTCATTTTGTCACCACCTCCTTACAGAACATGATTGTCAGTATCAAGGCCATCTCCCCAGAGGAAGACATGAAAATGGATTTTTTTTTCCTTCTAAGCCCACTAATGTATATGGGAAATTAGAGCAGAGGCAGGGTTTGGCTGTAGATGTTGCTGTCCTGGTGCACAGTGAGTAAGGATTCTCCCACTGCTGGACAGCAGGCAGCTTGGCCACTGTGCCACTAGGCTAAGAGCAACCCAGGCACAGCCTTGCATTCTTGTCTGTTGGGAGGCCAGGCCTGATTCTGTCTCAGGGAGGCTTGCATGTACCTGTTTGCTTGTCTTTTTAATCAACAGCATGTATGTACTAACGTACAACACTAACACATGTTTCGATGGCCTGCCCACCTGCCCGCACCCAGCACAGAGACTTTGCTACACTGACTATCTCAATGGATTCATCAACGAGGCACTCACATAGATACAGAGGACTGGCTGGATCTGGGTGTGGCTGGATCTGGGCGTGGCTGGATCTGGGCGTGGCTGGATCTGGGCATGGCTGGTCACACATGCATGGTTTGAAGAAGGCATGGAATAAGAAGACTCACTGCATGATCAGAATCGAGGTAGAAAGTTGTCCTTTCAAATATATTATACTACAGATACTTGACTATGGTGTGAAAACGAGGAACTGGGGGAAAAGTCAAACAGAAGGAAGAGGCACCCAGAGTTTACTAATCACGGGAAACCCCACACTTTGGAAGAACAGATATGCAAATGGACGCGCTGCTCTGCCTAGCTCTGTGTCAACCTGGCACAAGCTATAGCCACTGAGGAAAAGTCTCCATGAGATTTGCTGTGGGAAAGCTTGTGCTTCTCTCCACCTCCTTCTCTCCCACATAAAGATATTTATTTACCTTATAGCTCTGAAGACTGAAGATTGAGCAGGAAGGACCCTCAGTCTGTTCTATTCTCCTGTCTGGTGATTGATGCAGGAGGGACCAGCTCGCTGTGGGTGTTGCTACACCTCATCAGGTGGTCTTGGGTTGTATAAGAACTCCAGTCAGAAAAAGAAAGAAAGAAAGAAAGAAAGAAAGAAAGAAAGAAAGAAAGAAAGAACTCCAACCAGAATGCAATATAGGAGAAAATAAATTAAAAATTAAAAATAGAAAGCAGCCTTAGCAGGCATTCAAAGCCAATAAGCAGCATTCCTCCATGACCTCTATATCAGTTCCTACCACCAAGATTCTACCACCTGGGTCCTGTCCCATTTAGGTTCCTGCCTTGTTTGGGTTCCTGCCATATTTTGGTTCCTGCTTTTTTTTGGGTTCCTGCTTTTTTGGGTTCCTGTCTTGTTTGGGTTCCTCCCTTGTTTGAGTTCCTGTCTTGTTTGGGTTCCTGTCTTGTTTGGGTTCCTGCCTTGTTTGGGTTCTTGTCTTGTTGGGTTCCTGTCTTGTTTGTGTTCCTGCCTTGGCGTCCCCCAGTGATGGAGTGTGACTTGAGAACTGCAAGCTCAAATAAACCCTTTCCTTCTCAAGTTGTTTTTGGTTATGATGTTTTATCACAGAAACAGAAACCCTAAGGCATGAACCTTTTTATCATATCAGAAATCTCAGTATTACGAGACTGCTGTTGTAGTAGATTCAAAGAAAAATTAACCTTAGTTCTGAGAAAATTTCCCTTCTATTTTTAAGTGTATTTAAATAAATATATTTGTTTAATTATTTGTATGTGTGTGTGTGGGGGGTGCACACGGTAACATATATGTGGAGGCCACAGGATAAGTTGAGTGTATCAGTTCACTCCTTCTACCATGTAGATTCTATGTACTGATTTCAGGTATCAGACTTGGTAGCAAGCGCCTCTACCCACAGCACCTGGCCTTCAGAATATTTTCTTTGGAAATGGCACATGGCGTTACAGTTTAAGTGGAAAGGGGTCTAAGCCAAGAGCTTAGACTAGCCAATATAATCTTAACAAAGAAAAAACCGAGAGGATCTGCAATGGCTGACTTCCAGTTACTAAAAGCCCATAGTAATTAGGAGAATGCTATATTGGCAACAAGGAAAGATGAAGGAAAGAAAAAGTTCCATTTATATGATTAATTGATCCCTCATAAAGTTGTCAAAACAACTTAATGGGGATTTTGATTCTATCTTTTAAAAAAAAAACAACAACAACAATAACAACAAAAATGATATGCTGGATTCCTGTGTGTAAAAAATACAGGCTTAATTCCAAAGCATCAGAATTGACAAGAGATCATATTCCATAAAGGAAGCCCCTAGGTTTGACATGGCGGCTGAAGCGTCCAACTTCAGAGAAGTTGGGAAGACAGATGATAGTGACCATGGGAGAGACAGCCAGAGTGAGGGGACCCGTGCCAAATTCTGCCATGTCAGAAATCCTGTGCTTAGGCTGTATGCTGTGACCTTCGAGTTGCTGACCTTTACCTCACCACGAGGTCTTGTGTTCTAGGCTATCCTTGGACTATTTACCTTTGAAAGAAGTAGAGAAGTCTCAACTTGGAACCACCCAGAGGATCTAGGAAGTTCTTATAAGGAACTACTCAGAGAACTAGGAAGTTCTACAGGGAGCAATTTAGGCTATTGCATTCTTGCCCGGGGGCTAGGGTGAGTGAGATAAGAATAGATCCTATTGACCTTGCCCTGTATATGTTCCTGCTGGTCGGCAATAAAGTGAATCTTGATCAGAAATGTCCTGACTTGATTCGTTATTTCTCGTGTCTCTGTATCCTACTTTCAATCCCCACTCCCTCTTTCAGGTGAACCCTGATTCAATTTTTCCGCAGGCTGGGACTCGACACCAGAGAGGGGACATCAGGTAAGGAAGGGGTTTTATAAACAGTTAAGGACACGATCAACATCAACGTGCAGGCTTCATCAAGATGAGAGTTAACCATCTGCAAGACAAGGGGAGAGCACAGATGGGAGAGGGAGGTGATTGGTTAGTCAACGAGCCCCTGCTGAAGAGGCAAAGCCTGGGAAGTTTGCTGTTGGGAGAAGCCAGGAGTCTGTTAGTAGTCTTCGGGAAGGGCAATCTAAGCAGTGAGCCACTTGGTCTGGAGAGAGAGAGAGAGAGAGAGAGAGAGAGAGAGAGAGAGAGAGAGAGAGAGAGAGAGAGAGAGAGATTATTCTGGCCATTTTGAGTTCCTTCAGTGTAGTGAAGGATCAGGAATTAGGGGCCGGGCCAGAAAGAAAATCCACTGGTGCTCGGTACTTGCTAATCTGATAGTCACCCATTCTGCAATGTGTGCAGAGCAACCAGTGTTTCATTTAGGCTTGTAAGAAAGGAGCTGGAAACCACAGAGCTTTCTGGGAGGGGAGATTAGGCTCCAAGGAACACCGAGGGCTGAGCTCAGCCAACGCACCCCAGCAGTCCCTGAGAATGTAAGTCTCAGAGATGCACGCTTAACCCCCATAACAAATCTGGAAAAGCATGACAAAATGCCGTGAGGATCTGAAGGGAGAGATGACTGACATAGAGTATGTATATTTTCAAAATACCACCTGGCTGATGTGTGGAGAATATGCTCCGGGAGTTCAGCCTGATGCCTCAGGAGGTGAGAGATGCCAGACAGAGCAGCAGCTTGTAAAGTTTCTTTAGACCTCTTATGTCTTGTCTAACTTGTCAGTTAAAAATAAAATCTGAAGAATAACCCTTTTGGGGGGAGTTGGGGGCACAGGGAGAACACCTAGATTGAACAGAAATAATACCAGTAAACATTATTAGATTTACCCTATCCTATATGTTTTCTCTCTTAAAATTTATTTTAAATTAATGAAAAATTAGGCTTTGAATTTTAAAGAGGACAAGGATGTTATGGATAGACAGGGAAGGAGGAAAGGAAGGGGGGTAAAGCGGCGAGCACTTTGTAATTTTGGTTTCTTTTAAAAGCATAAATGTATGGTAATATGTTTTTGTTTTAATTACAGATGTGGGACTCTGAGGCCATTTCACAGCAGGTGACTATGAGATGAGAAGAAGAAATTAGACATCCTGACAGCGAAGATCAAACTTGTCCCCCAAGAACCTCAATGTCCCTAATCAGCGCAGAGCAGTGTAATGCTAGCTTTGCCCTTTTCCCCTCTGTCTGTTTTCTCTCTCCTATCCAGTGTTAGGGGGTTAGTCAGAATGGAGGAGAATGGAAGAGAGACGAAGGAATACACAAAGTAGCAAATGTCAGATATAGGGAAATGATGTAATTATAGTCTTGAAAAATAAACACTCCCACAAAAAAAGTTCTATCCTTTGACAGCGTTGCACATGAGTGTGGTGAATCTGGTCTTCCTTCCCTCATTGACATTTCACCTCCCGCCCCCTCCCGTTGAAATGATTCCTCTTTTCAACAAGTTGTTTTGCATACTTTCATGTCCTGTGCGTGTGACACACTGAGTTCAATAAGGTATGGATGAGGAGCTACTCACTGGAGCATGGATGGGTTACCAGTGGCTATGCAACCGAAGCAAATAAGTCTCTACTCTGCCTGCATCATCAACTGCAAGCAGTCACTAAAAGAAGGTTGGGGCCTCAGGAGCTCCTCCGTCATCCATGATGAAATGATTACTGGGCATACTCATATTAGTTTTCCACAGATAACTGACTGCTGCTATGGCAAGTTCATGCATGCAACTACTATGCCATGTCCAAACACATTCTCCAGCTCATATTTTTCTGCCTTTTCTTCTGCAATGTTCCTTGAACCTTGAAAGGAGCAATATAGAGATCTAATTTGGGGCTAAGCACTCTACCATTCTCAGCATTTTGACCAGTAGCGAACTTCTGCACTAACTGCTGACCACAGCAAAAACTTCTTCTGTGAAAGCTGTGACGAGCGCTCACCTATGACCATAAACATAAGCATTTAAAAAACAGTTTGATAACAGTTGCATTTAGCAAAACAACAGTATTAGTTCTTCCCTGGGGCTTACAACTTCTTAAACTATGGGCTCTTGAAGTAGGAAAGTAAACTAGACCAGGTAGCACAAGGGTACCTGGGATACCTATTCTGGCTAGGTAAAAGGAAACAAGAAATTCAAAGTTACTGTGAATACAAAATTAATTTGAGGCCAGCCTGGGCTACCTGACACCTTGTTTCAAAGAAGGAGAAGGAGAATAAGAAAAAGAGGAGAAGGAGGAGGAAGAGAAGGAGGAGGTGGAGGAGGAGGAGGAGGACAAGGACGACAAGGAGGAGGAAGAAGGAGGAGGAGAAATTATGAATTAGTTATCCACAATTCAACACAGCATCTTGTCATGCAGTTTTGTTTTTAGTCATGACCCCATGTTAATGAATAATGTGCAATGACCAAAAGAGGTTGTGTGGACCAAACCAACACGAGAGGGAACTAAAGGGGAGATCAGTGAGTCTGTGGGTGGGATCTGCACCGAGAAGGAAAGTGAGTTGAGATTTGTTTTTCCTAAATGGAAGGGGTTTCAAACTCTTCAAGTATACTTTTGCTCATTTCAGATAGTCTTTAAAACATTTTTTAAAAAACTTTATGTGTATGGGTGTTTTGTCTGCATGTATTTCTGTGCACCACATGTGTTCCTGGTGCCCACAGAAGCCAGAATAGGTATCAGATCTCCTAAAACTGGAGTTACAGATGGTAGGTGCTTGGAATTGAGTCAGGCTCTTATGAAGAGCAGCAGGGTCTTAGTCATGGGGCTGTCCTTCCAGCTCCCACTGTAGCTGGTCTTGCTTTACCTTGCCTGTCTCTACCTTCCCAGCACAGGGAATATAAGCCATGAGCCACCATACCTGGTTTTTTATATATGTTCTGAAGATTCAAACTCAGTCTTCCTGCCTGGAAAGGGAGGACTTTACCAACTTAACCATTGTCAGTAAGTTTGCTTAAAGCACTCATCCATCAGATCTAAGTTTATTAAATAAAAAAAAATGTAACATAAAGTCAGTACCAGGAGTGGGTCTTGAATGTCCATGATGATTGATACTATGTCTTGGACTTTAAAATTAAAGGTTGGAACATGGCAAACTGCATGGAGAAAGGCCCACAAGGCCTTCACACTATACAAAGAACTATAGGAAATTGAGGAAATCTGGGGAGAGGCGGTCCTTCTCAGGGAGGAGCACACTAGTGTCCAGTGCTAAATGTTCCACTCTGAAAACGTACATACAGGTAACATTGGACTCAAAAGATTATATTTAGGAATATTTATGTTTATACAAATACATATATACATACAATACCAATTGGTGGAAAATGCCATGAATTTAAAGGCAAGCAGGTTAGTGCTATATGAAAGGGTTTAGAGGGAAGAAAGGGAAGGGGAAAACATTGTAATAAAAAAAAGTAAATAAAAATAAATAAAATTAAATAGTTTAAGGACATAATTTCTGTGTTTTGAGCCTATTGGTCACCTATTTTTATCCATCCATAATCTATCAATAAGGCCTTTCAAGCCTCCCCTCCACAGATGGATGCCAGGCATAGTTCAGCAATTGGAAAGTTGCTATTTTTGTTTTATTTTGTTTTGTTTTAATTAACTAATTCACTCTATATCCTGACTGTAGCCCCTCCCTCCTCTCCTCCCAGTCTCACCATCCCCCCTTTTCTCCCACGCCCCTCCTTTATTCCTCGGAATAAGAGAGCCTCCCCTCCCCACACACCCCAGCTCATCCAGTCACATGAGGACTGAACACATCCTCTTCTCCTGTGGCCTGGCAAGGCAGCCCCACCAGGGGAAGTGATGATAAAGCAGGCAACCGAGTCCATGTCAGAGACAGCCTCCAGTCTCCTTACTAGGGGAGCCTCACGAAGCCTGAGCTGCCCATCAGCTACGTCTGTGTAGGGGACATAGGCCCAGTCCATGCATGGTCCTTGGTTGGCGCGTCAGTCTCCATAAGCCCCACTGGGCCCTGGTCTGATCTCTTTTGGTCTTGTGGTGCTCCTATCACTTCTAGGTCCTTCTGTCCATCCCCCCAATGTGTGTGCATGTAAGTGTGTGATTATGTGTGTGTGTACATATGTGTGCATGTATGTGCGTGCATGCATGTGTGTGCATGTGCGAGTGTGAGTGTATATGTGTGCGTGTGTGAGTTTGACAGTACATGTGTATGAGATATTACCTTTTCCCCAGTTTTTGTTTGCTTGTTGCCATTGTTGTTGTTTCCATGTTGGGGTTTGCGCACCTGCAGGGATGGGACTTTCTTCCACGTGTAAATGTGATCTTTCCCGGGAAACAGCTTTCTCCTGAGGATGAGCCCAGGGCAGTTAGTTTAATGGTAGCATTGAATGTAACCCCAAATGGTTTTTGGTCAACCTTTCTGTGGGTTTTGTGTGTGTGTGTGTGTGTGTGTGTGTGTGTGTGTGTGTGTGTGTGTGTGTATTTGTATTGGTGGTGGTGATTGAGTGTTTGGCCTATTGCATGCTGCATCAAAGCCAAGCTAGAGTCTAACTGTTGTTAGAACACCCAATCTAAAGGTTCAGGCTGGTCTACAACACAATCCCAATGGTGTCTACAGACCTGGAGAGACAACCTAACTAACGTTCATACAGAAGCACCGGAGGACTCCAAGCAGCAGAGCACTCTTGATCACACACTTCCAGCTGCAAGCAACACATGCCTGCGTGAGTTCAGATTTTACTACAAAGCTGTTAGGATGGTCAATAAGAGCAGCAAGCTGCCGACATGTAAACAGACACAAAGTTCAAAACAAAATAATAGACTGTCTGGAAATAGTCTATTGAATTTACAGTTACATAATAATTAAGAAACAAATAAATAATAAATAAATTCAGAGAAATGACTGGGTACACACATGCAAAAGAGTGAACCTTGGCTATATATGGTACAACACACACACTCAAACACACACGCACACATATGCACACATACTCACACATGCACACATACATACATATGCACACACACACATGCACAATCTTCTATCCTTATACGTTTTGAAGATTGGAGATAAATTGATTTAAATAGTTAAATAGGCTAAGTTGACCATATAATTATATACACTACTACTTTGAGAGTTTGACTCTTTAATGGAATTTGTTATATAAATCAGATACCTCAAAGTAAGACCTCAAAAATCTAAAACCTTGGAAGAAATCAGAAAGCACTTGAAGACATAAAGGAAATGGTTTGGGAATCAGACCCCAAAGCATAGACAACAAAAACAAAAGGAAATAAGCAAACATCAAACTAAGAAGCTGATGTGATGGAAAAGAAACAGTCCACAGAGCAGGAAAGAAACAGTGCACAGAGTAGGAAGGACACAGTGCACAGAGTAGGAAGGACACAGTGCACAGAGTGGGAAGGAAACAGTGCACAGAGTAGGAAGGAAACAGTGCACAGAGTAGGAAGGACACAGTGCACAGAGTGGGAAGGACACAGTGCACAGAGTGGGAAGGACACAGTGCACAGAGTGGGAAGGACACAGTGCACAGAGTGGGAAGGACACAGTGCACAGAGTGGGAAGGACACAGTGCACAGAGTAGGAAGGACACAGTGCACAGAGTAGGACGGACACAGTGCACAGAGTGGGAAGGACACAGTGCACAGAGTGGGAAGGACACAGTGCACAGAGTGGGAAGGACACAGTGCACAGAGTGGGAAGGACATAGTGCACAGAGTGGGAAGGACACAGTGCACAGAGTGGGAAGGACACAGTGCACAGAGTGGGAAGGCCACAGTGCACAGAGTGGGAAGGACACAGTGCACAGAGTGGGAAGGACACAGTGCACAGAGTGGGAAGGCCTAGAGAACAAGAGAAAAGTGAACCATCCGCTCGTCTGATAGACAGGTACTAGCTAGAATATGAGGAAATTTACAAACAAAGTCGCAAAGCAAACAATTTTAAAATGAGCAAAAGTTGAACAAGTTTTCTTTAAGGAAGAAATTCAAATGACCAACACTTGAAAGTTCAAGTACACTAGACATCAGAGGGTTGGCAAGTCAAAAACAGCAGGAGGTGGTGCCACAGTTAGAATGCCTGTCCTGGAGAGGTCAGTCTAGCAAGTGCTGGAGACGCTTTTAAGAAAAGGGAACAGTAAACCCTGCTGATACGAATGCAAATTTGCACAGTTTCTCTGTGAACCTATGGATGTCCTGAGAGGAATAGAAACACACTCTCGTTTGATCTTGCTATCTCACATCTAGGTAGGTCATCAGTGGAAATGGTTATCAGTGTGTCACACTGACCACTTGACACCCAGTCTATTGGTATTTGCAATAGCTGACCTATGGATTCAACACAGATATGATGAAAGAAAAAGTGACTTATAGGCACATAACAGTCTATCTGGACTGAAGCAGGTCAGTGTCCTTCCTTTGCAGCAAACTCAATGGAACCAGACAGCGACCCATGAAGCATTACAAATCAAATCCAGAAATGTGACCGGGTTTCTTCTCATATGCATATGTTAAAACAACAACAACAACAACAACAACAACAAAGCTGGAACAAGTCACTTTAAAAGTCAGCTGCTATGCCTGTTACACCATTTCAGAAGGAGAGAGATGACTTGGGCAGTGTAGATCCTCACAAATGTGAGGCCCTGAGCTGGATCCTCCAAACCCTTGGGCACAGCTGGTGCCCAGACTTGTACTTGTAATCCTAGAGACAGCAAGATGGCAGGTAAACACAGGTGGGTCCCTAGAGCTCACCTGTTGGCCAGTCTAGGTTATTTGATGAAACTCCAAGCCAGAGAGACCTCGTCTCAACCAAATGGAAGAAGGCACGGCAGGGGAGGGGCATACCCCACATAAGAACACGTGCATCCAAGAGACTCAGCAGTGACTTTAGTGCAGTGGAGACAGACATAGCTCAGCAGTAAGAGTTGTGATGGGAACAGTGAAGAGAAACAGCTATGGAGTCAGGGGAAAAGAAAATATACCAAAGAGAGAGCAAGAGGCTGCTGATGGCTGACTGCCAGTCCCCAAACAGAAGGGACAGAACAGACACGCGAGGTGCAACCTGCAGCAGGTAACTCACATGTGATCCCGATCTTGTAGAGCTTTTGGAATTTCTGGTTGTAGCCTTCCCTGGAAGGTAATCCCCCAGGCCAATGGTGCTCAGCGAGATGAAACAGAGGTAAAAGGATTTGGGGACATTTCAATCATCCTCCAGCACAGAGAATATGACGGCCGGGATGAAGAGGAGGCGGGACACGGTGAGGAATTCCAGCAGAATGGCTTGGACAATGGCCGCCAGCTGCTTGAAGAAGCCCCAGCCAACGTGGAGGTCGAGGACCGGTCTATATGTGATGATCACGATGACATGCTGGACCACAGCCGCCGCGAAGAGGAGGGTGAACGGGATGCGACTGACGCAGTAGGTGATGCAGAGAGCCATGTCTGCATCTGACAAGGGCAAGGGAAAAGGCTCCGTGAGCACACAGAAAGCAGAAAGTAAGTTCTGAAGCAACAACGTGCCTGTGGGGTCGTGAGGAAGAATGTGAAGTGTTCTGTGTGTGAGCCTTCAGAGGCTCTGTCTGTAGAATTCAACAAGGAGGACAGCCATTTGTGAGGCAAGAAGATTTATGAATCACAAGAAAGTTAAAGGCGGGGACCAGCAGACAAGAAAAGCTTCATTTAGATTGTTCCAGATCACTCCAAGGAGTGGACAATCGTGCTCCAGCAAACAAAAAGTCAATTGCCTATAGCAGCCTAAGAAAGATGCACCCTTTCTGCCTTTTGGTAGGAAGGAGCTCTGAACCCTAAGCCAGGCCTCTTGAACCACATATGGCCTGCTCCCAACCTGTGGACTGTACACTATGTCTTCATTCTTGCCTTTACTTTAAAACTTTATAAAATATTATGGGTAAGTGCAAAAAAACCCCATTGGGTTATATATTAGTGTTTACTAGAGCCTGGGGGGCTGGGAGAAGACGATAGTTGGAGGGTGGACATCATGTACTGAAACAATGATGTAAGGCCTGGGTTCTGCTGTCCCACAAGGTGGGTGACTGTCAACAACCAGAAAGTGCCAGAGGAACTTTTTCAGGTGTCTTGTAGCTGTGCTAGGATAGGCAACTGTCACAAACCGCTCTGCTAAAGCTGTATGCAGAGGTGAGAGTGTCACCCAAGCAGCAAGTGTGGCTGGGTGACAGAGGCATTCCAACCACAGTCCGAGGACTGTGGGAAGCACAAAGCATCTTTTGGGTTCTTGGGTATGGAACACTGAGTGTTTTCACAGCCTAAGGACATTCTGACTTCTAGCATATGATCTGGAATATAATACAAGTAGAAAGTGAAAGACCGAAGCCCCTGGCAGAATCAACACCAGTAACCACTGTTAGATTCAGACACGCCCCCGTGAAGGGTCGCAGGCAAACTCTCCCAGGTGGTTGGCAGCCACCTGCTTGACAACTGTAAACCAGGAGTCCTGATCTGCTGCTAAGATTCACCAGCACTCATCAGAGAGCTGTAACCACCTCCCTGCAGTTGGAAGGCAATATCCTGGTGCTTAAAGGAACACCTGTTCTTTGGCCAATGATCTCTAATTATAAGTCAGGTAGAAGAGCATTCTAGAATGTTCTCTGCGGGGGCACAAACTTTATATTCTTTGTCTAGGTAACTTTATCAGCCTGAGAATTATTGCTGAGTGCTAGTTTTTCTTTTATTATATTTGAGACACAAGACATGGTTGAAGTGACTTATTGTTCATAATTAGAAGCTGTGATTAAAACTTGCAGCATTGGCCTGCAGCTCTCTCCTCAAAGTGGAATTACTGCTGCAAAGCACCAGTAGTGGTGGGCGGGAGGTGTTGCCTCCCAGAAGGGCTCATTGTAATGGAACGGTTCCCCAAAGACCAGCTCTGTTAATTAAAACAAGACAAAACTGCCTCTCACCAGCACTGTTGGGTACTTTCCCACAGAAAATCCAGAGGAGACAAGAGTGAGAAGAATTGGCAGTCAATTGCATTTAAAATTCCCAAATTAAAAACGTTATTTTGTAATTCCCTTAATATAAACTGTGGGGGCATTCTCTAAATCTCTAGTTGTGTTCAAAAAATAAGCTTGTGATATAAATAAGCATGTCTCTCGGTATGTGGCATCCGGAAGCAATGTGATGAAAGGCATCTCTCTCTCTCTCATGGGAACAGTCTATCCCTGCATGTTTGGAAAGTGTGTGAAGGAATGATTGTAAGGGCTGAATGAGCTATGTTGCCCGCCTGGTTATAAGACTACCTCTGTATGTGTTCAGATTCTTCTGTAGTATTTATGATTTGGGGTGAGTTGATACTAAGAAGGTATCATTAAAAAATGTATGTGTGTGTGTGTGTGGGGGGTGTCTTACCTACCAAGCATTACTCAGAGCCACAAACAGGACTCACTTTGGATTGCCAACTGCTATGCACCTGACATGCATGGAATGTGTTTGGTGGTATCAGAGCACGTGCTACAAGCATCACTGAATCCTGTCCATCAAGGGATGAACTTGGGTATCTGTATTCAAAGGTACTTTCATTGAGTCTCAGGTACCTGGTTTCTCCAGCTGGAGACACAGACACAAGCAATGATCTCCAAGACAAAGTGGAAAATGAGACTGTGAATAAAGCCTTCAGTGACATTTTAGCCTTTTCCTGATGGAACAGATGACAAAGACCAGGTGCCATGCGGAGAAGAAGGCCACAGACACATCAGACAGGCAGATACCGTATACAAGCTAGCTCAGGTGACAGGAGGGTAGGAGCTTCCAACTAAGGCAGAGGGAGCTGCAGAAGCAATGGGCTAAAGTTGATTGTCCATTGATTAGGAGAACACAAATAAACAAGAAAGCAAACCTTACCTTGACCATTGCTCAAAATGGAGGAAAGAACATGAACAAATAAAGTTCTGTTGTTCAAATGAAGAACGACTTGAGGGAAAGAGCAGCCGTCCTGCAGAGAGCCGAGGTCTCAGGGCTCCTAGCCCCTCCCCTGGGGTTAGTTCAAGACCACTTGCCTTTAGGACGCCCCTGTTGACCTCTCAAGCTGACGAGGCTCGTGTGCTCATGGCATTTAAAGCACTGTGGTTAACTGCATGCTTCCTTATTATCTATTTAATTATTCCACACAATTTCACAGCATTGCTGCTCTTCCTATAGACTGTCCATGGTCTGGATGATAACAGACAGACACCATCACCTGGCACTGTGGAGCCAGCATTTCCTTGCAGAAGACAGACAATAAACAATGCAAATAAGTCAAGCATGGGCAATGCTAGGTGGCACTAAGGAAAAAGTAGAAAGCAGGGAAGGCAGAGAAACCTTAAAGAAGGCAGTTGAAGTGCAGACAAGATGATTGGACTGGAGAGGTGGCCTGGTGGGTAAAGTCCTTGTTTTGCAAGCATGAGGTCCTGTGTTCAAACCCCAAGACCCTCGTAAAACTGAGAATGACAGAGTGAGTCTGAAGTCTCGCTGCTGCTAAGGCAAGGTGGGAGGCAGAGACAGGGGAATACAGAGAAGTTCACTGTCCTGCTAACCTAGCACGCACAGGGCCGAAAACAAAAAGACCTTGACTCAAACAAGGTGGAAGGAAAGAATGAACTGTTGTGTCTCTAATCTCCACACATGTGCTATATCGTGTGTATGCCAGTGTGCATGCATGTGCACATACACACAGGCACACACACACACACATGCACAGGCACACAGGCTCACACACAGAGGCACACAGGCACACACACACATGCACAGGCACACAGGCACATACACAGAGGTACACACACTCAGGCACACGCACAGTCACACAGGCGCATAAGGCACATAGGCACACAGGGGCGCTCGTGCGCGTGTACACACACACACACACACACACACACACACTCCAAAAATCTGTCTTGGAAGCTCCAAGATTACTTTTCACTTCACCTGTTGCATCCACTCACATGGCCCTTTATATCTCCTTTCTGTTTTTCTGAGTCTCTTAAGATTCTGCAACTTTGCCCTTAAGTACATTTTCTCTGGGGGTAGGGGGTGGTCTCACCACGTAGACAGAAGCCCTGTGTGGACTTAACAGTCTGCTTCCTGGAGTGTGCTGAGTGGCTTTGGACGACAGAGTGACCACCCCAGTGGGAAAGCATGGCATTTTGTGCACACTTGAGACAAGCGAGAGGAACACATAGCGGTCTCTGCCACCCATGCCTTTCTTTTATATTTTTGCTTGTGAGCCTAGCCTTTAACAACTGTGCCATCTCTCCAGCCTGACACTCCTTTCTTTCATAAAACATTGTCTTCACCTCCCCTCCCCCAGCTCTGGCCAGATCCGCCATTGCTCCACTACACACCCAACTAGGTTTCCTCTTTCTCTCTTAAGTACAAAAACGAAACAAACAAAACTGTGCTGCCTAAATATTGCTGGTGGTGTGGTCTTCTACTGGAGCACGGTCAACTTAGCAGGGCTTACACACTTAGAGGAAACTGACTCTCCCTCTGCCAGCAGCTGACAACTGCCAATAGCTGCACAGATAGAGGTGGGGTTGCATGACCAACGCCCCTCTCCGTGATGGGATTTGGGCTTGTGAAGGTTTTGTGCATGCTGTCCTAAGCAGTGTGAATGTGTATGCACAGCTAGCCATGCTCTGTCCAGAAGATAGTGTTTCCTTGTAGTCACTTGCTGCCTCGGGCTCTTAGACTCCTTCCACCTCCTCTTTAGTACTGAGCCCTGAGCTTTGGGAACAAGTATATGACATGTATGTCCCTATGAGGGCTGAACATTCTGCAGTCTCTTACTCTCTGCACCTTGGCTAGTTGTGGGTCACATGTTAACCACAATCTACTGTAAATAAAAGCTTCTTAGATGACTCTTGAGAGATGGATTGATCTATAAATATAATGATAAGCCATTAAAAGTTTATTTAATACTGTTCATTTAGCAGTGTAGTAGCAGTAGGGTCTCCCTTGGGCTCTCTGATATGTATAGTCATGACTTCTTGGCCTGGGGCTAGGTGTATGTTTATCTAGTGAGAAAGTAACTGCTAACGCCTATGACATTCATGCGGCTAGAGCAACAACAGGCACGCCTTGCCAGGCATTATCATAGTTGGCTATGCTGGATGATTATGCTCTTCTTCTCTTAGGGCTTACATAGCACCTTCCACACAATGAAAGCTAGTCAGTAGGGATGAAGCTTCCAGGTCTGTACCAGCATGATTTCTCCATATTATTTGGTGGCTCAAGTATATAGTATCAACAACAGTCTTGTCATCAAGTGTTGGAGGAAAACTAAAAACATCAATAGCCTGTAATGTTTTGGGCCCTATGGAGCCTCACTAGCCAACAACTCCAAAGGAAGTATCTTATTTCTCGTACTGGGTTTTTTCATGTGTTAAATCCACGGTGTTTAGTAGGGTCTTTTTGTCCTGTTGGAGCAATCATTATCACATTATCAACCTTCATAATGTTGCAACCTTTTGATGCAGTTCTTCATGTTATGGTGAGCCCTCCCCCCATAAAATTATTTTCATTACTACTTCATAACTGTAATTTTGCTACTGTTATGAATCATAATGTAAATATCGGTGTTTTCTAATGATATAGGTGACTCCTGCCAAGGAGTCATTCAATCCCAACGGGGTCATGGACCAGAGGTTTAGAACCACTGTGTTAGATGTAACTCCATTTTAACTCTTTTTATGCATCTCTGTCTCTATCTCTATCTCTCTATCTCTGTATCTCTATATCATCCATATCTATATCTACGTCTATGTCTATCTGGAAGCATCTACAGTAGTAAGTGTCTATGTGTCTTTTTGAAGGTCCTTAGTGTTACTTATCCCTCCCTAAGCTCCCTCTTCTACTCTGGTCTCTACTTTCCCAAGCCAGTTTAACCCTTCCTATTCCACTATTCCCTTATAACCCTTTAAACCAGTGCCCTCTGTCTTCTCTCCCATGGAAAGGTCTCGCCATAGTACCTTAGTCTTTTCCCGACCTCAGTGAGTTTTCCAAATGACTGTGTTTTCTAGTAGAAACTATGGGACTCCTTCTCAATCTTGAGCATTAAGGGCGTCCATTTGGTTCTTGCATTTGTGGTAAGCAATTCGTTGAAAATGTTTAAGGTGGTAAATATTGTTTTATAAAACATATCTGGGTTCTGAAATACAAATATCCAAATATGCAAACGAGACTTTTGAAAATAATTTTACAAAAATATTATTTGGAGAACGGGTTTTCTGTGATTGTTGAAATCAAAGAGATTATTTAATAATTTTATTCTAACTTTGACTTATAGAGGAAATATTCCTGAAGTGATTTTGTTGTTTGAAATTCTAATATAAAAATTTATTGTATGTGTGTACAAAAATTCTCAAAGAGTGATTTAAAAAGAAACACTTTGTCTCCTTTCCTGCCTGCTTCATCAGCATTGACTTGCTGATCTGAGTATTTTTTCCCACTTAGGAGACAGATCTCTGTGAGTCTGAGGCCAACCTAGTCTACAAAAAAATCCAGGACAGCTGAGGATACACAGAGAAGCCCTGTCTCAAAAAGACAAAAAACAAACAAAAAATAACCCAAAACCATGTTTTGATGTATTTTAAAAATTGAGGTCATACAAACCCTATTCTCTAGTGACAATAGACACAAGTCATTAACAAATTAAGGCTGTGAAAATGATTACAAAGCCACACAGAGGAACTTTTCCTGCATAGAGACACATCTATTCACTTTAACCCTTTTTACTCCTTTCTGGGACTTTCTGGATGAATACATAGAATTTTCATATATTCCTTCTGTGTCAGCCTGCACCACACAGTGTCTTCCGGATTTGGTTCATCTGATGGTGCTTTTGTAATGCCTTCACATCTCAGGACATTCTGTCAAACACAGAAGCAGTGTCCTTGTGTATAAGTTTTAATGGTCATTTCTAGCTCCCACAGATTTCACTGAAAATCCCCCATGTCTTTCTTATTCTTATTTCTCCAGAGTGTGATGGCTTGAGCTCCGGCCTCTTTGTAATCTTTTTTTTTTTTTCAAGTTTTCAGACCTCTTTGTCTATAGTGTGCTTTCTTTGTACCTGTCTTTGGAGTTCTCTTTTTCTTTTGTTCTTAAGATATGCTCTTGACAAGGTCATGTGAATTCTCAATGCCTGAGGTTTCATCAGATTCTGAAGACACAGATGGACAGCTGTCAACAGTTTGAGCAAACTTAGTGTTGGTGCTGTTTTTTATGTTATTTGTGCTATGCTCTTTCTTAGAGTCATCTATTTAAATGACTTTGATCTCTCTCTCTCTCTCTCTCTCTCTCTCTCTCTCTCTCTCTCTCTCTCTGTGTGTGTGTGTGTGTGTGTGTGTCTATCATGGTTGAAGAAATGATTAGACACTGTATCATAATCCCTAACAAAATCAAATCCTTTATATATAAAACCAAAATGAACCCTTACCCCAGTGTCTGAGTTTTCTTTTTTAATCCCCAATTTGAGCACAGCAGATTAAGATACTCTTTAACTAAGACTGTCACAACCTGCACTGTAGCAGAGCAGCACAGACAAGACAGTTGATAAGGAATAGGCATTTACTAGCTCACAATTCCATAGGCTAGAATCTGCCCCCACGTAGCAGCGGCATCTGGTCAGGATTTTACACAATGGAAGTTAGAGGAGCAGCAGAAGAAGTGGACCCTGCTGCTTATGATGGTACCACAGCTACCTTTTCTTTTAATTAAGTTGTTTTCATTTCGAGTGTTTTTACTATATTCTTTCTCCTCCTCCAACTCCTCCTGGATCCTCCCCACCTCCTTATTCAACAACTCTGGGTTCCTTCTCTGTCTTTCTCAAGAGAAAACAAATAAAAGGACAAACAAACACAAAACAAAACAAACTGAAAAATAAAAGACAAAAACCAACAAAACCAACACAAAATGTATGCAAAAACCCCACAAAATCTGTTTTGTGCTGTGCAACTACACCTGCACATGGGGCCTGCTCTAGAGTGTGGTAGACACACCCAGTGACACTTCACTGGAGAAAAAGGATTTCCCCTTTCCTACTAGGTATTAATTAAACGTAGCTTAAAGGTCTTTTAGGGAAGCCATAAGGAAACCAACTACTACAGAAGCCACCTAAAATACAGACATATGTGAGAGGAATTGAAATAGCCACCTCATAGCGGAGAGACAGAACCTTTAACTGGACTTCTTGTGGTACCAAGTAAAACATACAGAGCCGAAAATGAGTTTCATCTTGTTGAGTCATTGACCAAAGGGGGACACACATACACACACACACACACACACACACACACACACACACACACACACACACACAACATCACAGTCTATTACTAAGACTGCTGGCTGTGACAGTAAGATATCATTGGTGAAGACCCAACTCTCTCCTGCCATGAAACGTGGAAAAATATGATGGCTCCAAACTAGATACTTTGCCCCTACTCACTGTTGTCCATCATTCTGGGTATTTTGCACACTGTGTGAGGAAAGACCTCAGTATTACCAAGCTACAAAACCTGTGACCTGGATCCAACATTGAAATGACTGAAAGATAATATTGAGGAACTAGTGGGGCAGCTGTTGTGTAAGTGACCAGCCACCTTCTGATGAGGACTTAAGGCCCACTACATGAGGTGAAACCTGTGCCTGACATAGCTCACATGGCGAGGGGCCTGAGACCAGACAGGTCATGGACTGAAGAGAAAAGTTACTGTTGTTCTGATAAAGGAGCATGGGAGACAAAACGGCTCCCACTGACATACTGCTACACCCCCTAACCAATGCCTTGCCTGGCTCACGTCAGAGCAGCGTCTCCCTGCAGTAGGTGGTAAGAAACACAGAGCAGCACAGCTGAACAACGGATAGAGTTGGAGCCTTTGGTGTTGTAAATGGGATGGCTTCTCAGAGATCTATGCTGAAGAGAAGATGAAAGAATGTAGGAGCCAGAGGTTGTGTCTTTCAGAGATAAGAGGGCTAATGTACATATAAACTCACAAAGACTGTGACAACCTGTATAGAACTTACACAGCTTCAAACAAACAAACAAACAACCCAGTATTAAGAAGGAGGGGTGGATGAGCACTTAGACAAACCGTTTAGAACAATACTTTGAGAGCATCTCTTAGCCCACTTCTTTTATTTTTATTCTTCTCTCATATATTACATCCCAATTGCAATTTTGCCTCTCTCCCTGTCCTTGCCTCCCTCAAGCCTCTCCCCACACACACCCTCTCACTCCAGATCCATTGCTTTTCTGCCTCCCCTCAGAAAAGAGCAGGCCTCCAAGGGACTTCAACCAGACATAGCATAGCAAGCTGCAATAAGACCAGGCAATAATACCATCACATCAAGTCTGGGCAAAGCAACCCAGTAGGAGGAACAGCATCCAACAATCAGGCAAAAGAGTCAGAACACCAAGCTACTAAGCCATAACATCCATGCAGAACCCTACAGGCTTCCTGGTCTCTGTGAACCCCCATGAGTGCTGCTCAGTTGGTTCAGTGTAGCCCACCTTTCTTGATGCTTTAATTTTTAGCATGATTCAAATCATTCCCAACTCTGCTTCAGCGCTCTATGGAGCCAGTGAAATACTGTTAGCATCCCTGGCCATGAGTCCAGCAAAGAGCAGAATGCTGTTTTCACGGTGATTAAATAATGACGCCTCTGTAATGCAGCTTGGGGTTTACTACGTGAGAGCTGCTTGAAAACATTTCAAACAGGCTCTGGTTGCATCATCTGGGAGAGATCATTGTGTCTCGTTTTCTTAGCCGTAAATACTCCATTGTGTCGTTGTTGACCTTCCTTTGACAAAACTCCCTTCTGTGAAAAAGAACCTTCAAACACCATGAAAGCAGGAAAGTAATATGCATTGCAAAAATCTCATGTTCAGGAAGGAGTGCTGTTAAAACTTGTCCATTTCTCTTTGTATTATTATGTGTTTTCCCCTATAATTATCTGCTGCATTTATAGGCAGTGAACAAAAAGTATTTCTTTTTCTCCTGACCAATTTAGAAACTGTGTTGTTTTCTTCTTAACCACATGCAAAGATGGTGGCTCCATGATATAAAGACTGAGTTGAAGATTCCTTTAAATTATAATTTCTGAGTTACTGGGAGGTTAGATTGATGCATGCCTTCTCAACAATGCAAAGAGTGAATAGCGTGCAGGTTGAGTGCGATTTTCAGAGAAATAACAGTAATTTCAGTCATATTATTTCAGAAGCAAGGAGATATTAAATACAAAAGAAGGTCTTTTCGCAAGAAGTTCTGAAAATGTGATAATTCCAGAGGAAAACATTTATGATACGATTTTCCCTCTTATTGCCAAAGTCTCATACACACAGTTCAGGAAAATGAAGGAAACAGGGGGCCACAAAGGACACAAAAATGACACATAACGCAAGTTCTCTCAATATTTTGGTACATGATTTTTCAGGATTCTTTCTCTGTCTGTGTCTTTTCTCTGTCTCTGTATCTCTCTCTATATATGTATTTCTTTATATATGTATATATGTATATAAACACATACATAGAAATACAGGCATGTTTACACACACACACACACACACACACACACACACACACACACACACACATATATATATATATATATATATATATATATATAGAGAGAGAGAGAGAGAGAGAGAGAGAGAGAGAAGGACAAAGTCCTAGAGATTGATGATGGTGCATGTCTGTAACCTCAGCTACCTGGAAGATGGAGGGTCTCCAGGCAGGCCTAGACAGGCTAGTAATACCCTCTCTCAAAAGTAAAGTTTAAGAAAAAGCTGGGGCAGGTGAGATGGCTCAGCAGTAAAGGCAGTTGCCTCCTAACATGACAACTTTAATCTCCTTTTAAACCTGCACAGCTGCTATCGCACACACGTTTGCACACATGCACACGTATGTGTGTGTGCACGTTCACACACAGAGTTATTTTCTGTCATAACCTGAATATCATTTGTCGGGACTTCATCTCTGTTTTTCAGTTGATCTGGAACTCTTTGTTTTGTTTTTCAGCTTTGTAAGCTTGGTTATACTGAGCTATACAAGGCTTCATGCACATATGTAAAGAGTGTACATGTAAGCCCACTCTCTCCAGCAGCTGTAGCCCCTTCTGCTCCCCTAAGTAGGCTGTGACGTTATGCATCTGTATATAAAATGGCAGACCGCTGCACATAAATGTTTAGTGCAGCACTGTTCATGGTAGCTAAGTAAGGGCCTGATCCAGGTGCCTGTCAGCAATATTTGAAATAATATTAGGAAAGTCATGCACAGCACATTTATTTCATCATTCTCACTCTGTGTGTGTGTTGGAGTTGAGTCTGTGCACACATGTGTATTCCAGTGCACCCACCTGCATTTACACAGAGGCCAGGGAATAATGTCAGCTGTCCTGCTCCGTCACGTACAGTCTCACTGACACTGGCGCTGGATTAGCTGCCAGCAACGTCAAACAATCCTCTTGTCTCTGTTCTGGGGGTTACCATTAAGCACCTGACCACACTAGGGTTTTTATGTGTGTGCTGGGGATTTGAACTAAGGTCCCTATACTTGTGCAACAAGAGTTCTTAGCCACTGAGTCATATCCTCAAGGCCAAATTTCTTGTTTTGTTTTCTTTTTTTAACGTTTTTGGTTTTTTGAGACAGGGTCTCTCTTTGTAGCCCTGGCTGTTCTGGACTAGCTTTGTAGACCAGGCTAGCCTTGAACTCACAGCGATCTGCCTGCCTCTGCCTTCCGAGTGCTGGGATTAAAGGCATGCACCACCATGCCCAGGCCCAAATTTCTTGTTTTTAAGCTTTATGTGATGGAGCCAAATACTTCTTTATTTAATACCCAAACTGAAATTGATTATTAGTAAAAGTATGTTTAAATAATTAAACATAATGTCAATTATTTTCTGCCAAAATCCTCAATAACAATCCAATTCTAAATACTAGAAAGCCTGCTTTAATTTAACTAGTAGTTCTCAAAAAGCATGATGTTGGCTAGGCATACATACCAACACATGTATGCCACTATTACATTCTTAGAGTTCCTGTCCCACAATGGTCAGTGCTATGGCTCATAAGCATCATAGGTGGGTAAGACTATTGGTGGCTTCCCTCCCTTGTAAGATTGTATGGCAGCTTTGGGTATTATGGAATCTAGTCTTCGGAAAGGAGGCATTCAGATCCAATATATTTTTAATTCTATAAGACTTATGCCCAAAGGCCATGGACTTTTCAGCTATAAGGACTTACCTTCAATTTCTTGGAGGCAATCAAGCGCTAAAGCAATAGCCTATGATTTGGAAGTGTCTTGGACTCAACTGACCAACAGATTCAAAGGGGGTATCTTGTGCCTGCACTGGAGTTTTTGTTAGATAGTCTGTGACTTTTGGAAAAAGCACTGCCAGCATAGGTGAGAAATGTCACTTAAACCATATGTGTATGTATAGATACACAGGTGTTTGCACTATATGTAATTTTAATTAAATGGATAATACTGTATTTCCTTATGGCATTTTCAGACATCCTTACTGTTCTTTTACCTTCCTCCCTCCTTCTCTGTCACATTACCCGTTTCTCCCTTCAAATTATCTCAGAGGACAGTCCAGACCAGGGGACAGTGTTGTCAAAACTAAAGTTGTGCTGTAGAGGATGTAGGACAGAAGGCTAATGGGATAAAACGTTGCCTTGGCATCATCAGTACCTCCCTAGACTAAGGTGCCCTGGAACCTGGTGTTGCTATTGGTTAAGGAGACTCTACATTACCCAAGTTTCCTTCCAGGTTTAATGCAAATGTTCTAGAGAAACACAAGGTCATCTACAACGTTTAGCTATAAACACTAATAAACTGTTTATGGTTATTATCAGTAAAGCAGCGATGAACAAGGGCAAGCGAGCATCTCTGCAGTGAGACGTGGCCCTTTGCGTACATGCCCAAGACTGGCATAGCTGGATCTTAGGGTGGATTGATTTTCTATTTTTTTTTTTTTTTAGGAATTGCCACACTGATTTCCGCAGTGGCTGCACCAGTTTTCACTCCCAGCAGCAATGAAAAAGCTTTCCTCTTTCTTAGCATCCATGCCGGCATTTGCTGTCATTTATTTTATCGATCTTGGCCATTCCCACGGCAATAAGATGAAATTTCAGAGTAGCTTTAATTTGCATTCCTCTAATGGCTAAGGACGCTGAACATGTATTTAAGTGTTTCTCAGCCATTTGTGGTTTATCTCTTGAGAACTTTCTGTCTACCTCCATACACCAGTTGGTCCCTCATTCATGTTTTATTTTATTTTGTTCTTAAATTATTTATTGTTTTTTACTATTACTTTTATTTTTGATAGTATAACATAATTACATCATTCCTCCCCCAAGCCTCTCTTCTTGCTCTCTTTCAAAGTCATGGCTCCTTTTTTTTAATCAATTGTTGTAATATGCATATACATACATACATATATATGTACACACATACATACATACTCCTACATATAACCTGCCCAACTTGTGTCATGTTACTTGTATGCATGTTTTCAGGGCTGACCACTTGGTATTGGATAATTGCTATGTTCTTCCCTGGGGAAGACTTTTTTTTTTCTAGCTTTCAGCATTCCTTAGTTGCCTATAGTTCTTCATGTAGGACTGAGGACTTGTGGGCTTTCCCCTGTCCACTTTATTCGTCCTTTGTTGTTGTCCTTGCTCAGCTCCTGTCTAAGCATCATATTGGCCAAACTTTATGTGTGTAGTTCCTGATGTTCCCAGGAGACACAAGCTCACAGCAAACTCCCTGATCACATGACTCTTACAGTCTCTCCTCCCCTCTTCCTCAATGTTTCCTGAGCCTAAGGTGTGCTACGGATGTACCCACCAGAACTGGGCCCCACAGCTCTCTACGGATGTACCCACCGGAACTGGGCCCCACAGCTCTCTACGGATGTACCCACTGGAACTGGGCCCCACAGCTCTCTACAGATGTACCTACCGGAACTGGGCCCCACAGCTCTCTACAGATGTACCCACCGGAACTGGGCCCCACAGCTCTCTACAGATGTACCCACCGGAACTGGGCCCCACAACTCTTTATTTTGATTGGTTGTGCTTTTCTGTGCAAAAGGAGGTTTCCTTGACGAGGGATGAGGAGCACACTCATCTGTTGGTGTGAGGAGAAATATTAGAATGTAGTTAGAGACTATGCTCTGTTAGTAAAGTGGTGGTTCCTCCCCAAGATCATTACTTCACTAGACATGAGTAGTTGGGTAGAGTTTTGACTAGGCTCATTGCTTTCCTGACTTTCAGGATTTTTAATTCTTCCTGTATTCTACATATTAGCTCTCTGTCAGATGTAAAATTGGTAGATGTTTTTCATTATGGAGACCATAAGTTTGCTCAAATTTTTCTTTCAGATTTAGCCTTAGACTAAGGTCCTTAACCCATCTGGAGTTCACTTTCATGCAGGGTAATAGAAATGAATCTATTTCATTGTTCTACATGCAGCCGTCCAGTTTGACCAGTACAATATGTTAAAGATGTTGTCTTTTTTTTTCCCCCAGTGTGTACCTTTGGCCTTTTTAAAAAAAAAGATCATGTGTTTGTAAACATGTAGAACATGTCTGTGCCTTTACTTCTATCGCATTGGCAAATGTACCTGTTTATTTATTTATTTTATCCAATTACATGATGTTTTATTACTGTAGCTCTGAAAGAAAACTTGAAAACTGGGCTGGTGACACTTCCAGGGGTTCTTTTATTATTCAGGATTGTCTTAGCTGGCCTAGGCTTTACATTTCTGTTTGAAGCTAAAGGTGTTTTTTGTTTGTTTGTTTGTTTTAATTTTTGTAAAGAACAAATGGGGAGAAGGACAACTAAAACTAAAGGTCTTTTGAAAAGCCATAAGGAAACCTACAGCCATAGAAGCTTCCTAAAATTTAGACATATAAGAAAGGAATTTAAATGTAGTCAACATATAACAGGAGAAAGAATGCTCCAAGTAGACCTCTGATGCTGCCACAACGTTGGAATACTAAGATCTAAATGGAGTGTCTTTAGTAAATCCTTCCCCTCACTCTAGGGGATCTATGTGGAAGAGGAGTGGGGATTATAGTTAGAGCTAGAAACGATGCGGACTCCAAAAAAACAGCTTCTTCCAAACACAACAAGGTTGCTGTTCATATGGGCTCACAGAGGTTGTAAAATACACACAGACCTGAACAGTTTCAAAACTAACAAAATATCATCACTGAGCAAGGGAAGTGGACACAAGTCCCACACATAACCAAGAAGATATTTTTTAAATTAAATTATTTATTCACCTTATTTCTCAAATGTCATCTCCTCCCTCTTCTCCTTCCAGTCCTACCTTCCCACCCCTTTTCCCTCCCCCTGTCTGATCTCCTCAGAAGAAATGAGCCTTCACCCTGCACCAACCCACCCAACACATCCAGTCACATTAGGACTAAGCACGTTGTCTTCCACTGAGCCCAGACAAGGCAGCCTGGCTAACGGGAGTGACCCAAAAGCAGGCAACAGTCAGAGACAGTCCTGGCTCCACTTGCCAGAGAATCCACATGGAGGCCAAGCTGCACATCAGCTACATATGTGTAGTGGGCCTAGGTCCAGTCCATGCATGCTCTTTGGTTGGTGCTTCATCTATGTGAGCTCCCGTGGGTCTATTGGTCTCCTTGTGGAGTTTCAAGATGATATTTCCAATTGAATCTTGGTGGGAAAGGAAAAATAAGTTTCCTCTGATGAAGTTTTACCAGCTATATGAGCCACACTCCAAGGCAGTCCCCATGGTCAAGAATAGCTGGCTGACCCAAAGCTGAATCCACGTATTTTGTGCTTTAAAGTTAAAACAACAAAACAACAACAGAACAAAACCAAACCAAACCAAACCAAAACAACAGCAACAAAAAACAACTCTCTTTGCATATCATCTCTCTGTCCCTCTTTTAGTCCCATCTCTGCATCTCAGGTGAAGGTGCTGTGTTGTAGAAGTGTAAGTTGGGCAGTTCTTGGCATTCTATTTACACATACATGAAGCTATTATTAAAGAAATAGAGGCCATGAATGTGTGTGTGTATGTGGTATGTGTGTGCAGTGTGTGTGTGTGTGTGTGTGTGTGTGTGTGTGTGTGTGTGTGTATGTGTGTGTGTGTGTGAGAGAGAGAGAGAGAGAGAGAGAGAGAGAGAGGGGGGGGGCATCCATAGGAAGGGTTGGTGGAGGAAAGTAAAGGATGAAGATGAGGTCATTACCTTTTAATTGCAAAAAAATTATTTTTAAAAGCTATCAAATATGGTGAGTCTACATTCAACAGGGGCTTTCCAGGGAAAATATCACCACCAGGTGGCAGTAGAGCATTTCAGGCATTGTTTTAGGGGGACCCTGGGAGAGGTTGCCTTTCAGAACTGACACCTTTAATAGATGGTCCAATGCCTAAGCAAGATGGAAGCCAGCAAGGTGATTTCTGAGGAGGAGATGAAGTGGAGAAAGTGTTTGTCCAGATGCCTTGGCTATCACTGGGTCAGAGACATCCAATGACAGGGGTAGCTTGGAGTCTCTGTGGCCCCATGACACACTGTGCCTATAAGGGGTTTCTGCAAGGAAGGAATGTTTTACATTGCCAAACTTTAGTTCACTTGCTCTTTAATTAAACTATACATTATAGAGTTTTTCAAGAAAATAATCCTGTGTGCAATTGTTGGCTTGTTTATTTAAGGTATTTTATGTTTTAATTTTTCTCTTCTCTTGGCTACTTTAAAAGACACAAAATATGTTGTATGAAACCAATAATATACTGTCAGGCTTGTGACATTTATAGATATTATGTGCATAATACTAATAACACATGAGAGTAGTTTAAGCATACATCTTCCTGGAATTAAGTTAGCATAAATCTGAAAAGTAACATAATACCCAGAGTAGCCACTAAGAAAATAACTCAAAAAATATGGTGAAGCATTGCTTAATAAATTACTGCCTTAAATTTTCATTCAATTCAAAATGAGCCAGCGGAGTAGAAATATAAGAATGAAGAAAATACAGTGCCTCAGAGAGCATGTGGTGGTAATAAAGCGCTGCTTAGGAGGGGGTCATAGCTGAGAAAAGCTGTACTTCTGTAATAAGAAAGATACCAAACCAACAAGCCAGGCAAAACTTACAAGCAGCCAGACATGCTGAGATGAAGATGGGGAGAGAGACCAATGGTGTTAACACCAGAGATGGGGGAAAAAGGAGGAGACATCACTACCATCCTTACCACACTATACCGACAACTTAAGTTAGGTGAGATGAACACATTTCCAAGAAGGCAACGGACTACCAACATTATCTGAAGAGATTTTTAAATGACTGTAACCTCAGAGCAAGGGACTGAATCAGTTCAGAAAAGACCCCTGTAAAGAGCTCAGGCCCGGATGCTGAATTGTATCATGTGTTTCACAGGATAATTTATACTTTATTAGATTTTTATAGGAAGATGAAGACATACTTCCCAACTCGTTCTATGAGTCCAGTGTTATCACAAAACAGAAATCAAAATTAAGTTAGTAGAACAGTGACACCAGAAGCTAACAAACCACTATCTCATACAAACAGGAAAGCAAAACCTCCACGTGCAAACGCCAGCAAACCTGACACAGAAAAGGTTATGTAAAAAGGTTACGTATCATGGCTGAACAGCTTCTGTAGAGGAAGTTTAGTCCAGCCACATGGCTGCTCTGGCAAGGGGCCCGTCTGTGCCTACTCGATCCAGCTGGGATGAAGACACGCCATGCCCTAGGTTACAGCACACTCTGGCTAAAACACAGACACGCCCTTAGAACACACCTTTAATCCCAAACAGTGAAAGCAAGGGTAGTTTACAGGAGGAAGCAGCAGCAGCAGTGTTTGATAGGGATGTCCATGTTGAATGATTGCTAATATTTAATATTGGACTATTATTTTAGTGAAGTCAGTGGCTACTCCTCAACCAGCTTTATACCCAAATAACCACACAGAGAGATCAGGATCTGTTTAATTAGCCTATAGCACAATGCTGTGCAAGAATGACTCCATCTTAATTAAACCTCCATGCCAGTATAGTTTCCTCCCATTCAGATTTCCCACGTTATACTTGCTCTTAAATCATCTCCTAGCCCAGGTTCATTTCTCCTGATGCTTCCGAGGTCTTCTCCTCATGGATCCATCCTGTCCTTCCTTCTCTTTTTCCTCCCCTCACTCACCAGGATGCCCTGCCCTATTCTCTGTTAATTCTCAGCATTGCCTAGTTGGTTTTCATTGGCAATACAGACAACAAATGTTGACATGTTTACATAACCTTGAGACAGGAGATGCTTAGAATACACATCACAATGCAGTGTCTGGATGGAGACTAGATAGTGGGCTAGAGAAATGAGCACTTGAATGAACAAGGGTAAACTGTCCACAGTCCACAAGGACATTATGCCAACATGTATACTTGAGGGGCAGACAAAGTGACAAATCAGAGAAAGATCTGACAGAATGAGTCAGAGACAGGGTAGGCCCAACTCTCACAAGAACAGCACAGGAAAGTAAAGCTACTTAAGAGTGGTGCAGGGAGAAAGGAGGCAGAGGTTTTATTGAGAGAAGCAGGTTTTTTTTTTTTTTTTAACCAGGATGGTGGTCCAGACACATGTTAAAGAGAGAACAAGACAGAACAGAGAACGAGAAGGAGGCGGAAGATTAGAGCAGGTTGCCAGAATTAGTCTGAGGCCAGACAGAGCAGTTCAGTCAGAGGCTGAGAGAAGCCAGTTTGAATCAGTCAGCTAGGAGAGGAGGTACGGCCAGAAAAGCAGAGTTGAACCAGCCATCGAGAGTTCAGAAAGAGCTAGAAAGACTTGGGGATGACTCTCATCTCATCTCATCTGAGGATATAAAAACATTTACAGTTCTGCCTCAGAAATGCAAAATCAGCTTAATGTTATGCACCAATGCATGAGTGTGGGTTAAGTATGTAACCAGCCACTCAGGTAGAGAAATTACTAATTTGCAGTAACAGGGAGGACTCCAGGCTGCTTCTCAGATTTTACAGGACAGAGAAGAATAAACTATGTAAGGGTAAGCCAACATTCAGATTTTCAAAGAAGGAAAAAAAAAACCTATTTCTGTTTGTGGCCTAAGCTTGCTTACAGATAATCCTAAGGAATCTGCTAAAAGCTGTTAGCATTAGCCAAAGGTGTCAGCAATCTTTAGGTATACACTATAGGAAAGTCAGTGGGGTTGTGATAACAAATCACCCCAGGCAGAGCAGGTTAAACAAGATTTTATCTCTCATAGATCTGGAGCCTCAAAGTCCCAAATCAGGATGCCTGTGTCTCGGTTCAGATGAGGTGCCTGTTTTGGGTGGCAGACAGCTGCTCCTTCTTGCATTATTACCAAGCATAAAAGAGGCAAGATTGCTTCTTCTATGGTGTTTTGAGAAGAATTATTCTCACTCATGAGATTTCTACCCTTGTGAATAAATTACCTTCCCTTTAGGCAGTTTTAATGCTATTGCACAGGGTTCTAGAATTGGTTTAGGAAACAAGAGCTCACTGTAGCTCAGACTAGCCTATAATTCACCTTTTAGCATGGGCACACAAGGTTTCAGTCTCAGCACCCCCAAATACTTGGATAATAGGAAAGAGCCACTAGGCCCCAGGTCTATTTATAAATTTTGAGGGCACAGGAATATCAGTTTACTGTATAAGAAATAAGCATTTTGAGTTTGGAAATAAGTATATTAAAACCTCAATAAAAAGAATAAAAGCATTAAGAGTGAAAACAAGTTGACTCTAAAATTGAGCTAGAAATGCAAGAAGCCAGAATGACTGAAATTTTTTTGAGAAGAAGAATGAATTTGGAGAATTCATTTTTAACTCACTTCAAAACCTACCCCATAATCACAGAAAGAAAGTGTTGAAAACCCTTGGAAAGAGATAGACATCTAGGTCAACAGAGCAGCGTGCACACAGCACTCGTGATCCTTCTGACAAGGCCACCAAAGCGCTTAGGTGGGAACACAATAATCCTGCCGGAGCGGCGGGGACAGCTTAGTCAGTGAAGTGCTTGGCCGGTGAAGCAGGAGGAACCGAGTTTGACCTCCAGAGGCCATGTGAGAACAGATGGGCTGATCGTGTGCCCTTCTGATCCCAGGATGGATGAGCTACGTGGGTATCCAAAGCTTGCTGCACAGCAAACATAACCTACAGAGAACAAACTGGGGCAAACTCTGAGTTCTCAAAGCTGGCCACCACCCCACTGATGTGCCTCCTCCCTTCATTTCCCAAATACACCGAGGAACATGTATGAACACACGTAAACCCATGGAGACACTTCTCATTCAAACCACCACAAAACTGAAGAGAACACGGCAATATCACACACAGGTACGTTCAAGATGTATGAAGTGAAATTGACCAGCGCAAAGGGGGAAAGGAAACAAGCTATCAGAAAGAACAAGCGCAAGCGAGGAAGCTTTTCATTTACTCTTTATTGCCAGCAGAAAATGCAAGGACAAGGCAGAAACTTTAAACAGGAATATTAACAATGTACCCAAATGACAGTGTATACAGACGACCATTGTTAAACATCAGATATAGTCTCTTCACGTCCAGACAAGCCACTCAAAGAAGCGCACATGTGCACCACAAAGGAAGCATTAATTCATTTTGAAGGACTGAATCTCCTGCTTGCAGACTCAAGTAGGACGCACTGTAACCTGATCTTTGTTGGCTCAGAGGTGTCAGCAAACATAACCACCGTATTTCCATATTTGGAAATCAGCAACAAACTTCAACTTACCTGACACATGCAGCAAAATCACCGTAGAGATTCAAGGAGATCTTTCTAATGAAAGGACAGCACGTCACTGCATGTTAAAGTGCGACCTGAATTTGAAGACATGCTTAGAGCAAAATTGAAAGCACTGAATATCAGAAATGTATAGATCAAGGCACGCATAACTGACATTTGCAGGCATTCTCTCTGAAGAAATTAGACATAGCAATATCAAATTAAATTCAAAGCTAATCAAAGGGAAGAGTTTAAGATAAGGCAGAGCTGGTGGCAGAGAGAGCAATGGGGTAAGAATGGAAATACTTTAAAAGGAAATTTGGTTTTGAAAATGATTAAAAATTTGCAAATAGTTACCAAGAGAACTCAAGACAGACATAGGAATAAATGGAAAATATCAAAACTGCTTGAAAAGCTGCATGTGCACATGGCCTAGAGGGTAGTAACACTGTCAGTAATGTGCTCCAGTACATGTCAAATGAAAGATAAAAATACCTAATTTCCTAGAAACCTAAAAAATAACAAATAGTTCTAAGAGGACAAGATTATCCAGTTAGCACAATTATACTTAATGCATTTAGAATAAAAAGTAAAACACTTCATATTGTAATAATACATTTTAATTAAAGTAGAATTGCATCACGTTCTCTGGTCCCCTTTTTCCATCCAGCCTCTCCCAAGATAACCCCACTTGTAGGGTGACAACCTCATTTTTTTATCATTGTTACACACATACACACATGTACACACACACACACACACATGCACAAATATATAAACACAAGCTGTTGAGTTCATTTTTGTCATTGATGTGCGCATGCTTTCAAAGCTGACTTCCTGTATTAGACAGCCAATAAAGGGCTAACCCCTGGGAGAGGCTAGGAGTCCCTCTGCCAGTAGCCACTAGTGTCCTGTAGTTAATTGTTTAGGGGTGGTACCCTGTATTTATCTTAACCTTCTGTCTCCAGCAATTCACGACACAGGAAGGCTTATGGCTGCATTTCAACACGTCTTCACAATATACATCCTCTCAATTCATGTTCCACAGTAGAGCAAAGCTCATTTTATGATGTAAACAGAACCTTCACCACAGTTATAAATAAGAATTGGGCAAGAAAAGAAAATTATATATCATACATTATATATGGTACGAAGTAAATACTGACATTCTAAATATATTCTAAATGGGTCTTGCTTTGTACTCATGAATAGTGTCATCAAACGGAACTGGCATTTGTCTTGAGTAAACAAAGATGGTATAACAGTGGGAAGCCTGTCAATTATAATTCATCATGCAAATGAACCAGAGAACACAAATCAAATGAACATAGCAACCGAAGATTCTTCATTATCAAAACTCACTTTTCAAAACTCACATTCAGCATCGTTGAAGAAGTGAATTGTTTACTCTAACCCATGAAGATATCTTAATTGAGTGAGTTCTTATCACAGAGAACATGGCTAGGTGTTTCCTGTCTTGCCTAGGATTACATATTTGAAAATGAGTACTATCTGGAGAAGACCAGTGGGCGAGGGAGAAGGAAGGTGTGGTAGGAGAGGGCAATGGGCGGCGACTATGAAAACACACGACGGTATAATGTATAAAAGTGTTATAGCAGATTCTACTATTTTGTTAACTAGGTAAAAATAATGATAATTGAAATGTATACTAGTGTAATTATTTGAAATAGTAACAGTAATATAGTAGAGACATATCTACCAATATATGTAGAAACATTTTATGGAGATGTGTGCGACTACGACATTTTAGCCCAGTTTCTGAACTTACAGTCCATAGTAAGAGGCTTCATGAGCACTGGGCCTGTGGAAAGGTAGCAGGCATCACAGTGGCACTCACATCATGGCAACCAGGAGAAGAAAAAGAAGAGAAAGCAGTAGGGAAGCAAGATATACCCTTCAAAGACACATTCCCTACCCCCTGTGAGGCCCACCCCTCCAACAGTTTCTACATTCTTCCAAATCTCCATTTGGAAACCAGCCTTGAGCACATGTGACCACAGAGGACTCTCTGTGCTCAACTCACACAGGAGAATTCTGTAAAGTTTGCTAATAAATGAAAGAATTAAGCACAATACCAGAAATACAATGCTATTGAAGATGAAAGCGTACTATTATAGTCACTCAAAAATGAATGACAAAAAATCTTTGGAAAGCAATAAAAACCTACAAGTAAAAAAGAATATTTTGAGGAAAAAAATAACAATGAAGTTTAGCTGAGCAAATGTTTTCACATTTAAATGTCATATTAGTTCAATAAAAATAGAGTTTGTCAAAGAGATGGGAAGTGCTTACAATGTCATGTTTGCCTTAATCTGTCTAGTGTTCACCTATCTGATATCTATCTTATACACACGTGTAGAATAAACATGTAACATCCACCTACCAGTCACAAGCGGTATTTCTCAACATGGAATTTAAAGCCATCATTCGCTTTTTAATTCTTGTGCTTTTCCTTATTGTCTAAATTATTTGTAGTGGAGAGCTAATTTTTTTTTTTTAAAAAAGAACTTTAGTTTGAATTTTTTCTAACATATGCTTTTGCTACACCATTCAATAATTTTTCTGAGTCATACGACCCACATCTGCCTTCTCATCCTGAGTCCATGCACATCCACCTGTCATTCACTGAGGGAGCACAGGAGCTTGAGTATTTCCATTCTTGCTACCATGCTGCATTTCATGGTAAGACATGACGTGTGAGAATGGCGACATGGCTAAGCAGTGAAAAGCACTTGCTGCTCTTACAGAGGACCCAAGCTTGGCTCTCAGCATCTACACAGCATCTCACAACTCCAGTTTCAGGTGATCTCATACCTTCTTCTGGCTAGGCAGGTTCAGACATACCTGTGGGGAACCGACTGTCAGGTCTATGCCTACAGCACAGGGGCCCCCTTTCCACTGTGTGGCTTGAGGAAAGACATTCTCAGATAAGAAGTGTCCCTTCCCTGAAAAGCTAGACATGGGGAGAAGGTCTTCCAGTGAGGACAAATCAAGTGTTCCCTAGCAGTGATTGTCCCACCCACGCTGTACTGTTCTTCTGGCTATGGACCAACATCTTTATGTCACTTCCACTGCTATAAAACACTAAGCCAGGTGTGGGTGGTGCTGCCTGTTGTTCGAAGTGGCAGATTTAGAGGCAGAGGCCACGGTTGCCCAGAGAGCAGAGAACAGAATCTGCCCATCGTGGAGTCAAAAGCTATTGATTTTGCCTGTATCCTAGTGACACAATTAGATAAGAATGATGACAGAAGGAAGAGAAATACTCCAGGAGAAGAGATTGGAGCTCTGTGTGTGCTCTCCTTCCAACAGCCTGGAGTAGTTGGCCAAGACAAAATGACCTACCTGGGGTTGGGAGTTTTGAGGGGGGGGGTGTACATTTTGTTTTGTTTTCATCTTGGTGGGTTTTGTTTGTTTGTTTTGACTTTGGCTTTTCTCTCTTGAGAGAGAGATTGGAGTGGCACGTACCAACAATGAGAAGTAGATACTTCAGAATATCCAGTCGTCTGATGGTGGACAAGGAGTCAGAGTAAGCCTGGGGGTCTCAAAGGAAGGTACTTTCCTGCATGGTACCTTAGCTTCCATGTAAGAATGCGTTCAGCCAAAGGACTCTAATTCACTGAGAGATCTCAAGTTGATCTCCAATAGTTCTGCACAGGAGACCTCCCACTTTCTCTTTGCTTGTATTGTGTTATGGACCTGATTGCACATACACAGCAAATGACGTTGTCGTCCTAACCACTAGCTCAGATTCTGTAAGTACATCTGGAAATAAAGTCCTGGCAGAGCTCATCAAATTATGATGAACCTTTAGGGTAGGTCCTAGTCCAATATGGCTGATGTCCTCTCAAGGAGAAGAGGATTCTGGACTTCTCTGTGAAGATTAGGCAGGGAGAGAAGAGAGCCATAGGAAGACGGAAATGGAGGCTAGCCTGAAAAGGCCAGGGACTGGAGAAGATCTCAGACTACGTGAGGCTGGGAAAGCAAGCAAGGGCCTTCCCTCAGAGTCCAGTAGCTCTGGCCACACCTTTATTGTAAACTATTATCATGCAAGACCGAGTTGGCTTTGTTGTTGACTCAAGTGACCAATGCCACAGCCGCAGCAGGAGAACGATGGGAACCTGATGGCAATATTACCTGATTCTTTATGAATCAGTGAGAATTCTTTCTTTGGAGAAGTTGGAGCAAGGCAAAACATGAGAGCAAAGTCCTATTGTTCATATCTTCCTCTTAGATGCAGTTACCTAGATTAATACATGTTCAGTTTTCCTATGTGTGGCATCTTGCTATTGGAGTTTAGTTGTCCTTGTGGGTAGCCCATTGCACATTTTTATTTAACTCAAAGTAGCCTCTGTCAGTGATCGCCTGATACTTAACTCTGTGTTTTCTCCCATAGGATATGCTTAGATAGTATCTCCCAACACCTTTGCTTTTGACTCCTTTCAGAGGGATTTTGGAGACATTTTATTGATATTAAATTAACTGATAATGTAAAATTATTGCATTAGTTAATATTTGTTGGGCACCAAATACCAGAGAACCAAGGGGCATTTTTTTGTTTGTTTTGTTTTGTTTTTGTTTTTTGCATCTTGTGACTCAGAGGAGCTCCTAGCCGCACCTGGCCCTGACAGAGAGAGCCTACTGTTCACATTGGACCAGGCAGCTATAGGAGAGCTACTTAAAAGGTGTGAAAGTAGGAAAGATTGTTGTGTGGTTCAAGGGGACAGAGGCAAAGTGGAAGGCACACTGACAAGATGGCGTGGCTCCCAGAACACCAGGGTCTGTCCATCCTCAAAGAAATGACCTGGGACTTCATAGCCCAGCTGCAGCTCCTTCCTTCCCCTAAAGAGCTTCAAGTGGAGAAAGGGAAGTTTTCAGATCAGGGACGAAAGCACAATTCTGAATTGCTGGCAGACTGTGAACGAGCAATCGCAGCTAAGGGAGGATGCTCACCCTGTGGGCTACCATGAGCCAAGCAGTCAGGTGTCTGTCAGCTTGTGGGACCCCCAGCCTGGCACTGCTGAACTTCTGGGATAGGAAAGGGATCTGTAGGAGTAAATGGAGCAGGGATCAAAAGCTGATCACAAAGAGGAAAACCTCAACACACCAGTAAAACAGCACAGGATCACAACTGCTGAAAAACTTAGCCAGAAAAGGAGCCCACAGAAAGAAGCCTTCCAGAGAGCCACAGGGTAGAGTAAAAACTGTTGAAGAAAGAAGTGACAGAGAGAAACAGTGAAGAGACTCAGAGACTCCAGTGTCAGTCCTGTAAGACAGTAAGACGGAGGATCTGGGGAGTGGGGGAAGCAGGGGTAAGAAAATGAATAAGAAAAGTGGTCCTAAAGTTGAGAAAACAGAGCTCCATCTAGTTCTCAGAATGCACAGAGTGCACAGTTGGAAACACTCTCAACTGGAGACGTGTGGTGAAACTTCAGAGAGCCAAGCACAGAATTTAAGTTATTTCTATTGCAGAGAAAAAAATTACAAAATATGATAGAACAAAGGGCATCATATGGCTAGAATAATTTTCTTTATTTTTTTTAAAATTCTGTGTATTCATGTACGTGCAAATATTCATGGCTCTGTGTGTGTGTGTGTGTGTGTGTGTGTATGTGTGTGTGTGTGTGTGTGTGTGTGTGTGTGTGTGTGTGTGAGAGAGAGAGAGAGAGAGAGAGAGAGAGAGAGAGAGAGAGAGAGAGAGAGAGAGAGAGAGAGCGAGCGCAGAGAGACAGAGAGGCATGCATGAAAGTGTTTTTAATTTCAATGTTTTAAAATGATAGATTTCTAACAGGCAACAACTAATATAAGAATATGATGGGAAAGCTTTCTCAAATGTCTGAAAGATTTCCCATGGATCAGAATTCTCTACCCAACTTGGGTTTCTGTTGATAATTTTGAAGTTATCACATTTCTTTCCTTTTTAAAAAAATCATTTTATTATGTCTTTTTTTAACATATACATTTATATTGCTACACATGAATAAGACAAACTACATACAGCAGGAAAAACCATGAGTTATATGAATGTTACATTCATAGTGATTTGGCCATTTGCATTTGTCAAGCCCAAAGCAAGCATCCTTCCTACTTTTTTGGGTCCAAATTTCTGAATGAAAGTCAATATCTATCATATTTCATCTCCATTAACTTAAATCATCTATCTTGATCTGAAAAGATCTTATCCCCTAACCAACTAAACTTGATTGTAAGACTAAACTATCTGATCTTCAACCCCATCAGAGACTTGAGAAGGAATAAAAGTTAAATGCCTGAGTGAACCAGAAGTGCAGGTTAGCAGCTTCCAAAATGAAAAAATTATGGAGACAGTTTACTGCCTGAACAGTCACTCAATACCCTCCATAACGTTGGGACATAATCTTCAGCCTTCTAGCCCATTATCTCTGGCAGACATATTTGATAGGCAGGAAGTATTGAGGACTTGCTCACCCTGTCTTGGCAGAGCTCAGCTATTTGCATCCAAGCTTGCCCATTTTTAGGCAGAATTCTGTTTGTGGCAGGAATGAGGACATTTTGCCCAGTGGCTGGTTTGCCACATTTGATGCCAACTCCATAAGGAGATTCTTTGATGTTGATCACCTTCTTTGAAGTAGGCTGGGTGTTGCCAGGAGTTAACTTGTCTTGTCAAAGAATCTTTAGGATAATGTAAACACCTTTAAATGCCATATTCTGTAGATCTCTGAGCCTTACATTTCTAAACGTCAAAGTTCAGCCATTGGTATCATACCATGTTTTTTGACCACAATAAATTTTCCTCAAAAATATTATCTATGTTATATTGATTAATAAGGTGCTGTAAGTTTAGAAATTAAAAACAGAGAAAAATATCTCTGTGTGTTTAGATACACAGAGAGAGAGATACACTCACATACAACATACAGATTATCAGAAAGAAAAATATATCTAAGTAACTTTTGGACTACAAATAAGAAAGCCAGAGAGTGGTGGCACATACCTTTAATCCCAACACTCAGAAGGCAGAGGCAGGTTGATTTCTGAGTTTGAGGCCAGCCTGGTCTACAGCGTGAGTTCCGGGACAGGCAAGGCTACACAGAGAAACCCTGTCTTGAAAGACAACAGCAGAAAAAGTAAAAACTAAAACCCGTTGAGAAGTGAGTGGAAATAACCTTCAAAAACTCAGAAATGAGTGAGTATAGCCAGAAGAGAAGCCACAGCTGTGGTACATTATTTAAAAAAAAAAAAAAATCAGAACTAGAAAGAACCTAGGAAGATTTTCAAGCTAACAACTTGAAAACCTGACACAACCAATCAAAACAGACAACGCCAGACATGAACAAAAGGACAAACAATCAAGTAGTGTATTGAATTAACACATGAATAATTTTGAAACTAATAATATACAATAAATCTTGTTGTGTAACTAGAAAGAAAGTAAGAGGAGACTTCTTTGTCTATGTTGACTTTGACTTTGAGACTTTGACAATGTAGAATGCTTCATTCTGCACCAAAACAGTTATCTGTTTCCACTTTTTAAAAATGTATCTATTTACTTTACATCCTGACTGCAGCCTTCCTTGTCTCCTTCCAGTCATCCCCCCCTCCCCCACCCCTCCCCCCATTCTCCTCTCTCTGTTGCAGGATATTTGATCCTATTGTGAACTGAAAAAAACCTGTTTCTAGTTGTGGAGTGGCTCTGCCCTAGCACACACCTTTACTGCAAGATCTTTCTCTTTATGGTAAACAGATGGTTGTGGTGTGGCCCAGCTATAGCACACACTTTTAACACAAAAGTTTTCTGAAAAAAAAAAAAAAGGATTAAATAAAGTTAACCATAGGTCAAAAGTTGGAGCAAGTAAGCAGCTGACAGAGATGAAGCAGGAAGAAGGGACTTTAAGTTGAAGGGTATTTAAGAAGTGGCTTTAGGCTGTCAGGTAAGCTACCAAGATTTTGGCTTTGGGATTTTGGTTTTTAGCTTTCGGCCTTTTCCTTCTGGGACGTGGTGAGCTGAATAGGAAGGTCAGCTGGGTGCTTTCTCTGCCTCTCTGAGCTAGTAGGTTTTCACCCCAATATCTGACTCCTGAATCTTCCTTGGTAAAATTGAATGGTTGGAATCTTCTTTCTTTATAACCACACCTTTCCCTCTCCAAAAAGAGAAGTGAGAGGTCCCCCATGAATACCAACCTCCCTGGTACATTAAGTCACTGCAGAAATAAGCACATCCTTTTTCACTGAGGCCAGACAAGGCAGCCTGGTTAGGGGAATGAGGTCCAAAGGGAGACAACAGAGTCAGAAAGGACCTCCTCCTCCCCCTGTTGGGGAATCTACATGAAGACCACACTGTGTATCTGCTACATATGTGCGGGGTGGGAGCAGGACCAGTCCACCCATGTTCTTTGGTTGGTGATTCAGTCTCTGTGAGCCTCATGGGCCCAGGTTAGTTGACTCTGTAGGTCTTCTCGTACAGTCCTTGTGCAGTCCCCTAGCTCTTCCACAGGACTCCCTGAGCTCTAATGTTTGGCTGTGGGTCTCTGCGTCTGTTTCCATCAGATGCTGGGTGAAGCCACTCAGGGGAGTTATGATAGGCTCTTGTCTACAAACATGGCAGAGTAACTTTAATAGTGTTAGGGACAGCCAGGTCATGAGATAAAGCTATTCCCAGTTTTCTGAGAAAGCACCAGATTGATTTCCAAAGTGGTGGTACAAGTTTGCATTCCCACCAGCAATGGAAGAGTGTTCCTCTTTCTCCACATCCTTGACAGCATGTGCTTTTTTTTTTTTTTAATCTTAGCTATTTTGATGGGTGTAAGATGGAATCTCAGAGTTATTTTGATTTGCATTTTCCTGATGACTAAGGACTTTGAACATTTTTTAAGTGCTTCTCAGGCATCAAGATTCCTCTATTGGGAATTCTCTATTTAGGTCCATATCCCATTTTCAAAATTGGATTATTTGTCTCGTTGGTGTTTAGTTTTTTTTTGAGTTCTTTATATATTTTGGATATTAGCCCTCTGTCGGACATAGGGTTGGTGAAGATACTTTCCTAGTCTGTAGGCTGCTGTATTGTTCTGTGGACAATGTCCTTTGCTTTACAGAATCTTTTCACCCTGTTCAGATGTAGCTGATGGACAGCTCATTCTCCATGTGGTAGTGGTGGTGTTAGGGGAGCAGGGACTGGCTCTGGCATGAACTGTGGCGCCTGCGATTTGATCACTTCCCTGGCAGAGCAGCCTTGTAGGCACACAGAGGAAAGGGAAGCAGGCTGTCCTGATGAGACCTGATAGGCTGTGGTCAGATGGTGGGGGAGGAGCCCCTCCCCATGTCACAGGTCTAGGGGAGAGTAATATGGCAGAAGAGGGACGGAGGTTGGGAATAGGAAGATAGGATCTAGGGGGTAACAATTAGGATGTAATGTGAATTAATTATAAAAAGCAAAAAAATTTTTTTTTTAAAGAAAAAATACTGTCAGGGATTGGTTCTCTCCCATGGGCTGATGGGTCTCAAGTAGGGCCAGTCTTTGGTTGGCCATTCCCTCAATCTTTGCTCCATCTTTGTTCCTACATATCTTGTAGGCAGGACAAACTATGGATTGAAGGTTTTGTGGGTGGCTTGGTGTCCGCCCTCCACTGGAAGCCCTGCCTATAGAAGGTGGCTGCTTCAGGATCCATATCCCCCACTACTAGGAGTCTCATCTAGGGTGACCACCCCCCCATAGATTTTCTGGGGCCTCTCCTATCCCAGGTCTCTGGCAAATCCCAGAGATGGCCCCATCAATGATTTCCATTCTCTCACCTGGCCCTTTAGCCTCTGTTCCCCTTACTCCTCATCCTCACCCCTGCTTTTCTCCTCATCCCCTCTCCTACTCAGTTCCGGTCCCTCCATCCACCTTCAATGCCTATTTTATTTCCCTTTTTTGAGAGAGATTCAAGCATCCAAATTGGGTCCTCCTTGAAACTTAGCTTCTTTGGGTCTAAAGAAATGTTCAACATCCTTAGTCTTCGGGTAAATGCAAATCAAAAGGACCCTGAAATTCGATCTTACACCTGTCAGGAGGGCTATGATAAAACAAAACAAAACTCAAATGACAGCACATGCTGGTGAGGATGTGGAGAAAGGGAACATTCCTTCATTGCTGGTGGGAGTGCAAATGTGTACAACCAATGTGGAAATCAATCTGGCAGTTTCTCAGAAAACTGGAAATAGTTCTACCTCAAGACCCAGCTATACTACTTCTGGGCATATACCCTAAAGATGCTCCACCATACAACAAGAACACTTGCTAAACTATGCTCATAGCAGCTTTATTTGTAATAGCCAGAAACTGGAAACAACCTAGATGTTTCTCAACCAATGAATGGATAAAGAAAACATGATACATTTACACAATGGAATACCACTTAGCTATTAAAAGCAGGGAAATCTTGAAATTTGCAGGAAAATGATGGCACTAAAAAAAAAAATTTGTCCTGGAAGATGGGTTGGTAAGATTGCAAGAGTCATAGGTGGTGATGACATATAAACATATTTTCCAGACACAACAGGTCAGATACACATATGAACTCACTGACTGTGAGAGTGTGCATAGACCTGTACAAGCTAAAACAGACAAATCCCATAATGGAGGAAGGATGTAGCCATGAAATCCCATTCCTAGCCTATTAGCATTTTATAGCTTTTGGAGTGGGAAAGCCATCTTTCTCCAATGGAGTGCCATTTCATACATTGGTCATACTCTAGAGAAGGCCCCACACCAAAGGATAGTTGGTTCCATGAATTCTTAATTTTAGTAGACTGAGAAAGAACATGAACTTGGGTGGGTAGGAAGGTGAAAGAGAATCTGATAGGAGTTGGAGAAAATAAATATAGTTAAGATATATCTTTCAAAATTCTCAAAGATGAATAGAAAAAGAACCTTTCATAGAATAATTAATAGGAAAATAACCATTCAATGGGGGTAAGAACTGTGAGTTTATCTGATAGTGTAGCTCAGCATTAGGGCTTTTAGCTAGCATGTAGAAGTTACAGGGTTCAAACCCCAATACCACACAAAAACTAAGAAACACCCTTCATTCAATTACCACACAGAGAAGAGAATGTAACCATTCCTATTTCACAGCATAAAATTCTTTCCCAAAATATTATTTCTATGACTGCTTTAAAGAACACTTATCATGGTTTCTACATATGTGCCTATGTAAGTAAGTGCACATCATATGTGTATGTATGTATGTGTTGAACATGTACATATATTGTGTAGCTATATAAATTTTGTGTTATTACAATGATGTTACATAGCCTCATGCCACTGAATGTGAAATAAGATATGATTTTTGAAGAGTATGCTAGAATTTTCTATTTCAAAAAATTGTAGCTTGTGAGCTTTGATTTAATATATCACTGAAAGATAGTGTTTTTCATTGAAGCACTGTGGTATTTGGGTGGAAAGTCCCCAGATCTGGGCAGTAAAAAATCTAGGTCTGAGCTCTGACTGCTCATCACAGCCAGACAACTCTGATCTTGGGCAATCACCCACATGCCCCACCCGCTGCCACTGCCCAGTGCATCTTCTGCTTTCAGAAGCCTTGAAAGGATTAACCATTAAGAACAAACAGTGAAATAAATCACCTGCCAGAGGGGAGATAGCTATTGAAAACAGACAGACATCAAATTATTTGGTTAGCCCTTTCTCCTGACAGAATTTCTCCCCTGAGCATCAGCATCAGCTTCACCTTTGCTTTTGTCTTATCTCAGTGTCTCCTCATTATGAATAAAATAGGACATTTGCATGTGGGATAATTTTGACTGTGTAGAGTTCCATCCATCTTTAGTTCCTTTGTTTCATTAAAATTCTGAAGCAGCCAAAGTGTAGCCTTCAGATTCTCCCTTTGATTGCCCAGATCTGTTCAATGTGACCTTTAGTCATGACAATTTTATTCCTACTGAAGCTGTCCTTTCACCAAAGAGCATGTGCACAGGCAGTGTATCACTGTCTCTGTTGAGAACCAGACTCACAGACTCACAACTAAGACTGTCCTTTAATGCCCTCTGCTTAAAGACCCAAATAAATGACGAAGACCAAATCCTACACTACGACATCTAACAAGGATCTTTACCAATGTAAGAGGAAAGTGGGAGTCTTCAACACAACAGATACAGTCCTCAAGAATGCCAAAAGACAAAACTTCTACCTTTTGAAGCTGTGAGTAATCTTCAGAGAAATTTCTTTGTACAGTAGAAGGTGGTTAAGACAGAAACTGGCCACTAGTCAGAGTGTGAGAACAGTGTTTTGGGAGAGCTCAGGCACAGTGGGAGGTCTGCACTATACTTTCTTCCCAAGGCTCAGGGGCCATTTTGGAAGGTGGGAACAAAATGATTATAAGAACCAGAGGTCAGGGAGGACCAGACCAAAACAGTCACTTCTGGATATGACAGGGCCAAGGCAATCAAGAAGTCACATTAGCTGTGATGTCTGCACATGACCAAGCCAGGCAGCATTCTAATATGGAGGGAGAGTTTGTGAGCCCTTGCCCTGAATTAAAGAGCTATGTGCAGCTGATGGCTTCTTGGGAAGAGAAAGTCAGTTTTCTTTAAGTGTGTGATCAACCACACTCCACTGGGTGCCCCCCCCCAAGTAGAAACATATGGACAGCACAAATTGGAATCAATGGGTTATTAAATATATGGACAAAAGAGCACATTGAAATTGGGGGAGTAGAGAGGTGAGGGAGGATCTGTGAGGATTTGGGGGTGAGTGAATATGACCAGGGCTCTCCATCTCCAAAGAATTCATAAAACTTAAAATTTTCATGAACGATTTTAGTGAATTAAAAACTCTCAGTGACTAGAAAACAAAAGCCACAACTACTCCTCTGTTGGGTATATTTGACTTTGCATTTGCAAATGTGCCCTGTTCCATAGGCAGTCATTTGAACTCATCTGTAGTGTTTATTTGCTACAGATAATGTGATAACTGAATGGCAAAGATCACTCTCTGAGCTTCAGAGAGAGAGAAAGAGACCTATAAGATGGAGTCCGTGACTCAAAAGTCCTCTGAAAAGGAACTCGGTCCCTGTAGAACCTATGCTGCACCACTAAGTACACCATTTCTTGCTTTATTTACTTATTATTTTTTTCATTTCTTGCTTTAGAGAGCTTTCTCCTTGTGGTGTTCTCTCTCCTCTCTGTTGATACATGTTCCTTCTCGTTCTCCCTGATTAACTTGCTCTTACCTGGGTTTCCTTGTGAGGAGCTCTAGGTAGGTACTTAGGCCTAATTATCAAAACATAAAAACAGAAGCTTAAGATTCTTATTGCATAATTTCACATCACATAGTGATATTCCCCTACTAGTTCATAGACAACCAGCTCAGTGTCCAAAGATCATACAAAGGCTCCAAGGAGACCCTGTCAAATCAGAGGGCGGGGTCATGATGGAGACAGGAAGGTGGCTTTATCTACAGAAGATAAATACTATCCTGGCAGCTACCTGGCAACAAGGCTCTAGTAACATGCTGCAAAGATTTTAAGTGTCCAGACTGATGTGGTAAAGGGGCCAGATAGCATAATGCCACCAGCACTTTCCATAAATCATAAAACGTTAATGGCAGATTAGTCACCAACATGCCATATGTTTCACTCAATCCTGTGTAATTAGAATGGCAGAGTTAGGCAGCAGATGAGCAGGGACTGTTAAGTGTCGGGGCACAGAGCTGCACATCCCTGTACATGGCCTACCCATGCCCTGCATCTTTATCTCCTTATGTAGCAGGTCCAGATGAGAGCACGTCCTTGCAATGACCCAGGAAATAAATCGCTAGGGTATGTGGCTGAGTCACTGAACTGCCTCCAGTAATGAGTTTCTTTTCCATTTTCCCTGTGACCTACAGGAGTGACTCCCGTGTACCTCTGTGCTGAGGACTGGAGGAACACTTCCAGTGCCATGCCCTAGTCTTTTCAATGCCAAACAGCCGAGCCTTAGGGATGCCTTGCATTAGAAAAGCACCTCTCACATACAATTACTGAGTTCTGCAATAGTCAAAAGAGTGCCACCCTTGATGTGTGACAGTACCAAAGGACTGTTGGGCTTGCACTTATGTTTTTCAGCTGGTCCTGAGTATTCAGACATGGAAACTTGTTTATATTTTCCAACATTTTTCTTGATTTAGTCTAATAAAAGGAAGGTAGGTTCTGAGAGATAGAAAGTATGCTAGAGGGCACCCCTGCCGTTCTCTTACCTCACTATATACCAAGGAGGATAGAAGAAATTTGTCCTGTTTTTCTTTTATCCTTGGGGTTGCTAACTTATGTTTAATTGGACCTATGGCCCACTCCATAGGAGAAAATTTAGGCCTGGTTCTGTGAACCTAGACAACTACCCATGGCTGCTGAAGCCATGGACCCTAGTGGATAACCTACCACTACCATTTTTTTTTAAACCGACATAGTCTCTAACTGCATTCTAAATGCATATCTTTATACCCACACCATCTCTGAAGATCCTTTTTGCAGAAGACAGAGGCTACAACAGATGACTATAATTGGTCAAAACGCATATACTAAGTGACCATGGAGTGCCCAGGTCTACATGATATGTCTACAATGCAATTTCTACCACCAAAGCTCAGCGAACATCACCAAAGAGAGGGGTTGATATTGTCAGAGCCAGGGGACAGGATGCCTGCTGATACGTAAAGGCTTCTACACCTGGTAAAGAAGCTGCTGCACTCATGAAATCTCAAAAATATGAAGGCCCGAGGTTGTCATGTGTAATGACAACCAGCTGATCTGTTAGTGTAGGTGGGGGAAATCTTACAGGCCCCCACCCCTCGGATGAAGAGCTAGAAGCAGTCAAAGACTCTGAGAAAGGGAGAATGTTCTCCAGGGATGAGATCCCTTAATAGGTTACCCAGTCCCAAGTGGCCAACCCCAAACACATGTACAGCCTTAAATAGTTAATATTAATTAAAGAAGATAAGGCCATGAATTTGAGAGGAGGTGGGCAGAGCATAAAAGTAGTTGGAAATTGTGTCAAGACAGTACTCACATGTAATTCTCAAAGAAAAATTAAACAAAAAGTGAATTATACATTTTCTAGTCTAACATGGTGTCCAGCCAGTTTCAAAATATGATGTTGATTTAATTTACCTCTAACCTTCATAATAGTATAGATATAGTATGAGTGCATATTGACACATGCCTACACAGTGTGTGTGTTTACATCCGTGTTGCATGATAGTTACATATAAAACATATGGACACAGTTAGAGATATTTAATATATTAAGTGCACATTATTGTCTCCTCTGCCTTTCCCTCCCCAAGACTAAGTAATGATTTTCTTTCCTAGGAATTTGTCTATTTTTATTACCGAATCCATGAACAACTTTTAGATTTCTTCACTGAAACCTCTGATAGTCCACTTGCCTTTCTTTAGCTGTGAGTCCTGATTCATATCTGTGCATAGACAATGCTTATAACATGATAATAATGACAAGGGGCAGAATCTCTTGAAAACTTTCTGGGGTTGCCCACACTATCCCAGAGCTCAGCCTCAAGTTCTACTTACAGTTATCCTGGCCAGAGACTCTTCTTCAGTGTCTTTTTTTTTCCTTGAGCCACTTTCATGCTTTCTTGGTGCAAGTCATTTATTTCTGTGCTTAAGTGAGTCTGGATGTGGAAAGTGGTTTTGAAACAAACGGTCTTGGATGAGGATGTCAATTATCCTGTCACTGTCATTTTGCTCACACACAGGGATCATCCCCAGTGTGATGTTCCTGTGCTACCATCCCAGACTTACCTCCTGGTCACCAATTCCCTGTATCCCTCTCACAGGCAACGAAAAGCACACAACAGGGGACTTAATTTTGCTATTTGTATTCTGTCTTCAGGACAGATCCAAGTTAAATCAGTATATGATTGCATTTAAATGTCTTGCACAACCAGCTACAGGCTTTTTCAGCCAGCTTCAAATTTACAGGATATTGGCTTGCTGTTCTCATGAAGGACTGCTCTCATCTGAGCCTTACACATAAAAAAAATTAGAAGTTCTTTTTGTGGTAATAGAGGAATTGATTCCAAATGATAAATTATGAATTGTAAATGAATTTGTCGTTTATAAAATGGTGTTTTTTTCTTCAAAATATAGGCATCCCAAGGCAGGGAAAATGAATAGTAAATAGTTAAGTTGATTTTCAAATAAGAACTGTGTATTTGTCATGCTTTATTTGATTATTTTTAAATTGTAGACGAGATGGTAGAGCTATTGATTTTAAACCCAATTATTTTTGCTCTTGGTTATTCGGCCTCTCTGACTTTGTAATTGACAAGTTTAAAATCATTTAGACAACAATGAGTACTTTTAAAGATGGCTTAGTTAAATGTTAGTCATTGAATATATTGATTGGGAGATTTTTTTTCTTTGCTTAGAAATCATAAAAATCTTCTTTGTATAAACTTACTTAAAATAAGTCATACACTTTCCTAAGATACTTAAATTATTATTAGCATGACTATTCATTTGAAGCCATTAACATGAATTTGTGTTATGGGGATGTTTGTACTTGGACTTACATGTGTCCCATGTATTGACTAGCTTCCTCTATGGGTAGAGAAATGTCCAGGACTTTTCAAGTTTCACTGGAATTTACTTCATGCAATGAGCATATTGCCATGGACAAGGTGAAGGATATCTGGCTGGCCACAGTCAGGAAATGTGGAACCTTACCTTACCTCCGTTGGGAATACAGAAGGGCTTCCTCAGAGTCTTCTCAGTGTCACTATGTACATACTCTGGAGAGATCTCACAGTGCAGCTTGGGCTTTTTGTATAACAGGGCCTGCTTGTTAAAGATGCTCTGTCTGCTGGGACCGTGTTGACAGTGCTAAGGTACAAGTGAAACTTAGACAGAACCATCTTTGGCTACGCAGTGCTAGGTGCTATTTCAAGTTTGAAAACCACAATTTTAGGCCGAATAGCTAAAATACATTAATTAATATATTATCCCTGTGATAAGGGAATGGATAAAGAAGGTGGATGTCTGTCTTGTAGCTGAGAAGGTCAAGTGGAAAGTTGGTAAGAGGAACTTGGGGGTCCTCAGATTTGTCCTCACAGTAAGAGTGGTCCCAGGAGGCCAGGACAAGGACACAGGAGGATGGTAAAGACACACCCATGGGGCATAAAATGTAGTCTTTTTCATAGTCCAAGGCTGGATGATTGTGTCAGCCCTATTTGTGTAGTGACACTTGGTGACTATCCAGAAAGAGGCCAGTAGCCAGGAGTGGGACTATAGCTGATTAAGCAGAAGCCACAACAGGAGCAAAGGACTCTCCACTGACCACTTTACAGGTCTCTGAACAGCAGCTTTCCACTAAATCAAAGCTGTTCCACATGACAGAATGTTCATGGGGGTTGCTTTCTGTAGGCATGGGGCAAAAGAAAGATTCCTGGAGATGCCAAGCCCCCTTGCCATGCTCACTTAGCTTCTTTTTTTTTTTTTAAATATTATCAGAGGTGTTTTTATTTTCTCAAATTTATTATCTTTTTTAACACATTTTTATTGAAAAATAAAATAAGTCATATTACATCTCATTCTATCCCATCCCATGCATCCTCCCATTCCTCCCTCCCTCCCACTTTCACCCCAATCCCTCTTCCCTATGACTGTGACTGAGGGGGACCTCCTCCCCCTGAATATGGTGCTAGGGTATCAAGTCTCTTCTTGGTAGTCCGCTATCCTTCCTCCGAGTGCCATTGGGCCTCCCCAACAAAGGGACATGGCCAAATATGGGGCACCAGAGATCCTGTGAAAGTCAGTCACCATTCTCCACTTAACTGTGGAGAATGTTCTGTCCCTTGGCTAGATCTGGGTAGGGGTTTGATGATGATGACTGCACGTTTTGTCCTTGGTTGGTGCCTTAGATCAAGCAGAGCCCCTGGTTAGGATGGCCTCGTCGTCGGTACTACGCCAGAGAGGATAACAAGAGAGTGTGAGTGGTGCAGTGCTAAGAAGAGGCCAGCGGATACAGTGGGAAGGCGGTCATATCCCAACGCAGAAACCTCCGATAAGATCAACACAAGCTCCAAATACATAGCCCAGCTCTGAGGAAACAGGGCAGCTCAGCCCAATCAAACATCTGTGTCCAGTGCCCATCAGATCTAAAGATGTGGTAGGGCACCCAAACAGCTAGCTGATAAAGAAGAGCGTCACATGACCAATTTTGATATTTCCCCTCCCCAACCCCTGCATGTTCTCTCTCTCTCTCTCTCTCTCTCTCTCTCTCTCTCTCTCTCTCTCTCTCTCTCTCTCTCTCTCTCTCTCCCTCCCTCCCTTCCTCCTGCCCTCTCTTCTCTCTTTCCCTCTCTATCTCTCTGGGGGAAAAACCTGAAAATCAAACAAAGACAGCAAATGTAACATGTGTAGGGTAGAGCTAAATGGGTGAGAACGTGTGTAAAATAAACCTCTCATCATTGGATAATTGGTGGAGCTGGGTGCCGAGCACATGGGGGCATTTGGCAGTATCCTATTTAATAATATGCCTGACATCTTCTACAGTGAAAAATAAAATGATTGTATGTAGACGCTATCCAAACACAAAGGCCTTGTTAAGTCTTCTCTAAAAAGAAGGCATGTTTCATTCACATCTGCATGTGCTCACCAGGAAGCTGGCACCATCCACGCTGGGAGACTTCTTTACCTTGGTGGGTGGAAATGGTAATGAACTGTGAGCTAACAAGCTTAAGTCATGCTCACATGATCAACTATGAAAGAATAAGGGGAGATACAACCTGAAACAGAAACAGGAAAGGACAAGAGATGTTCGGCTACTATTTTGACAAGGAGGGCAAGTTAGTATCTTAGAAATAGACCTGAAGCAGGTGAGAGAGGGGAAAAAAGAAGCCCTGGATGAGAGCATCACCTGTGCTAAAGTTTCAGAGAGAGTGTATCTTGTGTAAGATATCAGCAAGGGATTCAGAGTGAGTTGGCCAAGGAGGGGAGGATAGAACTCAGTCAGATATATAGTGGGACCTGTCACTCGGAGCACTTGGCCACTCTAAAGTCACGAAGGGATTTGTGGGAGGAGCAATACCTGACAAGTGCTTTGCAGCGATCAGCTGGAAATGGAATGGACACTAATGCATGCGGGAAGACCAGTTAAGAGATGAAAATTCAACTGACAGTTCAAATAGTTGTTCAGAAGATCATCACAGAAAATCAGACATTTGAGACATCTCTGTTCAAATAGCAAATAAAACTGGACCTTGCTGTAGAGCAGCATCCTCGGATCTATAGTAGCAGGAACCATCAACTGCACCAGAGCATCCCTGTGCTCTCCAGAGCATGTTACTCACTCTGCTCTGCGCTAGTTTCTCATTCTCTGAAGCAGCACTGGCCTTCTCTACCATGCAGTCCTGGCTGCTGGGGTAGTCACACTGCACCACTTCTCAGTTCCCACTGGCCTTCTCTAACATGTGGCCCCAAGTGCTGAGGTTAGTCACACTGCACCACTTCTCAGTTCCCACTGGCCTTCTCTACCATGTGGTCCTGAGTGCTGGGGTAGTCACACTGTACCACTTCTCAGTTCCCACTGGCCTTCTCTACCATGTGGTCCTGAGTGCTGGGGTAGTCACACTGCACCACTTCTCAGTTCCCACTGGCCTCCTCTAACATGCAGTCCTTAATACTGAGGTAGTCACACTGCACCACTTCTCAGTTCCCACTAGCCTTCTCTACCATGTGGTCCTGAGTGTTGGGGTAGTCACACTGTACCACTTCTCAGTTCCCACTGGCCTTAGATTTCCTACTCTGTTTTCAAAGACAACCTCAGCCAAGGATCCGTATTCAGCAGTCAGATGCAATGGAGGCTGGATTCTCATCCCATTGCCTCACTATCATCTTAATAATGGGAATTCCCACCCACTCTGTGTCTAAATCTAGACTGATCATGTTCTCTGAACCTGGAGAAACTTAGCTGAAAAGCTTCAAGAGATACCATCCTTCTGGGATTTTGTACTCATTATCAGTTTCAGAAGTTTTCTAGGGAAGAGCTTGCATTGTGGGCTATGTGTGTGTGGTGTTTCTGGCCCAATAAAACAGCACCTGATTTGTGGCTGGAGCAGATCAGTAGAAAGTGTTGCTGTTTGCTCAGTTTTGCAAGTGCAGATGTTGAATGTGACTCTGGAAGCACAATCAGTCTTCACAGACTAAACACATAAAGTGGCACTCACTGAGAGCTTTAACAACTTATTGAAAAACCAGCTGGTCATATCCAGGGAAAAGTCATCCTTCTACAGAGATCTTACTTAGCCCCAGTGCTGTTGTGAAGTGAATACGCTGTGGTTTCACTATCACTAATGGTTATTCATAATTTGTACATACGTGTCTGAAATAACACTCATGGAGCTTGTGGGCAGTTCTCTCTTGTGCTGTTGAAAAAAGATCTCAGATGAGTTCAAACAATTCTTCTGGTCAGACATAGAAGATCTGTGTGAGTCTTAATTAAATTTCTGTAAGTGTCCCATGGAAATGAAAACTATGTTGTTTGAAGCGAAGCCTTCTCTGTGGATGAGGTATGATTTGAAAACAGCCAGGAACAGGTTCAAATGTCACCTGATACGAATGGCCTCCTCCCTAGAGTGCTTGCCCCTGTGACGGGATATCTGGGCAAAGGTCTGGGACATTGAGTCTGTTTGTTGCAGGCCTTCTGTGTTAACAGCCATGAATTACCTCCACCAAGCTGTCTCCTTTAAGGTAGAAGAGTGGCTCTCTTCTGTCTTGTGGTTATGAGAAGGAAGGAGGGAAGCCCAGTAGCCACTCTCTGTCCTGTTACAGGAGCTTCGACTTCACCATTATCACTGGCTGAGAGCAAAATGTGATCTAAAGAATCTGCCAAACTCAAAGAAAACCCCTTTTCCTCTGCTGGAGTTTGCTGCTGCTGTATGCTTGTCGCCACTGCAACATCTGCTTGTCTTCTTGCCTTTTCAACCCGTCTAGTATACTCTCTAATGTTCCTTGAATTCTGTAATTTATAGCACTCTGTAGCTCAAGCACTTAGATGGTTTCCTAGTTCAGAGCCAGTTTTCTCTGCCTGGATTTCAAATCACTCAAGAACAGTGCTCTCAGCCGATCTGATGTTCAGACTTTCTATAGAGCCAGTCCAGACCCTTTAGTTCAGTACATCACATCATCGTGGTGCCTGGTGAAGGATATTTATTTCCCTCTACTCGTCAGATTATGCCAAAAACTTCAAAACTCAGCTATATTCTCCTTATTCTCTGCTCTCCCTTGTCCAAGATTTGGCAGCAAAAAACACTGGAGCCAAAGAGTAAAGTCATGGCTCCCTGAAGTACCTTCATTTTCTGTAAACTGGGAGTGGTGATCACCACACAGCATGTCCATGCATCATAGAATGAACACACACACTGTTTGTCTCTTGGGCTCGGGCTGGCTCCACTCCATATCTTCCACTCCTTGGCAATCATCCCACAGTACTGCTAACTCCATTATGATGGAGTCTGCACTCCAACTGAGACTGAACCTTCACCAATGGCCTCTCTAAGTCTCTCTCCAGAGATCCCCTCCCTGCCGCACAGTGCCAAGCCTCAGCTTCTCTCCCTGACTTTGTTATGCTTTCAGAACCAATACCAACAGGGCAACTCTTAACCGTAATCAAGCGGAGCTGCCAGCCCGAAACACGGTCTTGGCCACGTGTGAACCACAGCATCTGTGTGCCATTGCTGAGGAAATACTCCCAGAAGACTTACCTCAATACTGCTGATCTCTTTTTAATCACAGTCGGTTTCTCAGTCCCAGGGAACCAGTATTGATTGCCCCTGTGAAGCAAAGGCTTCATTTCAGCACTGCTGGTCTCCTCATAATTACAACTGATCCTTCAGCTCCAGCTGACCAGAACCAGAGATTCCTGTTCAAAACTTGAGTGGCCACAGTATAGTCTCTGCTTCCCTCTGAAACATCACAAACCATACTTAGATCCTTTGAACTGCTCTCAGAATCCTTGTCTGACCTCCACATCATTTTATTAATCTCTGAGAACTCAGTGGCTTTTCCTAACCCAAAGCCCCATAATCCTCACCAAGACGTGGTTGGTCCTGTGCCAGGTACAGGTGCCCCATTCCTGGTACCTTTTTTTTTTTTAGTTTTGTTTTGGTTTGGTTTTGTCTTAGTTCTATCTTCGTGGTGATAAAGTACCACAACCAAGAGCAGCTTAGGGAGGAAAGGTTTATTTCTTACAATTTTCATATCATCCTCCCTCACTGAGGGAAGTTGGGACAGGTACTCTAGGCAGCAACTTGTAGACAGTAACTGAAGCGGAGGCCACAGAACCATGTTGCTCGCTAGCTTACTAGCTTGTTACTTAGCTTGCTAAGGGCAATCTCTTTGGTTAAGGTTTCCTCATCCTAGAACTAAAAAACTGATTCTTCATGACATGATATTATTGAACACGGATATATATAGAGAGATGGCACATCCCTGTATACCCTGCACTGAAATTGGGGCGGGGGGCACAATAGGTAGATAAAATGTGATGAATTTTCAGTATTTGTTTGTATATTATGTATTAATTTGAAGCTATATAACATAAATTTAATAGAGTATTTAACAACTGGAAATCATTACTAATGATCTGATTTTAACATACTACTTACTGTGTGTATCCTACTTCTAATTCTTGAAGCTAAGTGCAAAATTATCATTTCACTATGGATCATAAGGCCAAGTTTTCCCTAGAAGATATCTACATTAGACCATATTCAAATGTCCAGGCAAGTTCACTTTTCATTTTTCCTTGTAAATGTGGAGTTGCCTTTGAAAACACAGGCCCCATATAGTACAGAATAACCATACTACAAGTCACAGAGCCAGAGAAGCTAAGTAACAAGGAGGGACCAAGGGAGGATGCTTGAATCCTACTCAGAAGGGGGGAAGAGAGAGAGAGAGAGAGAGAGAGAGAGAGAGAGAGAGAGAGAGAGAGAGAGAGGGAATAAACACCGGAAGTGGATGAAGTGTGGAAATTGGGTGGGAGAGAGTGATGGGCAGGGAATAAGGGTGGACATCAGATGTGGGGAGAGCGGGGGTGAGAGGAGAAGTGAGAGGGTTGGGAGAGAAAAAGGAAACTGAGGGGGGCATCTCTGAGACAAGCCGGAAGTCTGTGACCGGATAGGCCCCTGGAAGGGTATGGGGGTGACTCTAACTGAGACTGCTAGTCGTGGAGAACATGGAGTCTAAAGTGACCACCTCCTTAAGCCAGGCAAGATTTCCAGTGGAGGGAGGGGAATGCCAACCCACCTACAAAACGGTCGACCCATAATTTACCCTACCTACAAGAAATGCACAGACAGAGATTGAACAGAGACGGAGGGAAGGACCAAGCAATGACCACCTCAACCTGACACCTACCTACCTCATTGAGAGAGCCAGTCTCTGACACTAGTCATGATACTCTGCTATGCTTGCAGACAGGAGCCTAAAGTAACTGTTCTCCGAGGGGCTTACACCTAGCAGAGGATTTAAACAGATGCTGAGACTCACAGTCAAATACTAGGTGGAGTTTGGGGAGTCTTCTGGAAGAGTTGGGGCAAGGATAGAAGGACCTGAATTCCAAAGACCAATAGAGTCAACTAACCTAAGCATATTGGAGCTTTCAGAGATTGAAGCACCAACCAAAAATCATGCACAGACTGGACCTGGCCTCCTACACATGTGTAATTGATGGGCAGCTTGGATTTCATGTGGGTCCCCTAGCAAGTGGAGCGGGGACTGTCGCTGATATGGACTTAGCTGCCTGCTTTTATATCATTTGCCCTTAGCTGAGCTGCCCTGTCTGGTTTCAGTGGAAGAGGACTTGCTCAGTCCTGATGAGACTGGGTGTGCAGGGTGGGTTGGTAAGTGGGGGGGGGGCACTCTTTTTCTGAGAAGAAGGGGAGAAAGAGGAGGAGGAGTATAAGACTGAGAGGACAGGAGGAAGGGGGTGTGTTTGGGATGTAAAGTGAATAGATAATTTTTTTTAAAGGAAAACAAAACAGAGGCCCAACTAAGTGGGTTTTAAATGTTCATGTTTGCATACACTTTAATCATTGGCTTTAAAACTTTTCAAACACGGATATATCAAATGACGTGTTAACTCTTCTGATTTCTATTACCTGTTTTTATTTCCTTCAAGCCTATGCGTTCAGTCACACCACTCCCGAAAATTTCACTTCCCACATTTGCATCATGCTATTTCTGTATAATTCCTTCCACTTCATCTCCTGGTTCACATTATGTTGAGGAACATGTTCTTTTCATCCCAGACACATGAGTTGATGATGTCTGAATCAATGTCCCAGATAAGAACTTCTTTTTCTTTGCCATTACTACAGTATTTTCATCCTATAACTTTGTTATCACATCCTAAAATTTTAATTTTTGCAACAGCATTAATCATTTCAAGTATATCTCACCCATTCTAAATCCTATTCATTATATATAAGAAGCAGTCTCCTTTATATTTTTCATAATTTAAAAAATCTGGATATTAAAAAAGGCCCACACATTACGGCTAGGTGATAAAATTCCTGTGCCTCCATTAATAACATTATGATCATTATTTTTTATTTCTATGAATATTGGATCTGTCTGTCTGGTGCTGTTTGCATAAAATTCTGTGATTTACATAATTTCTGTGCTCTTCATTCCCTTTTTATGAGCAACCAGGTCTAGATTAGGCTCATCAGTGTGAGGTCATCTTGGGGATAGTGGATTTGGTGACAGCCTGTAGTCTTCATGAAGAATTGCCCATGACTGAGTTTCTCCTCTCAAGGGGGGAAGCTGTGTTCCATGCACTGATGAGATCTGCTAATTCTTTGAAACCGTGGCTCTGCTCTAGTGTTTAGCTATTGTCTGGAATTCCACAGATAGAGCCCGCTTCTTTCTACTGTCTGGTTATCCACGCTGGCAGCCACCTAATAAAGCAAAACTGACGCTCGGCTCCTCCCTTTTCCTTCCCTGTTTTCAGACTGTGCTGGTCCCTAGCATCTTCCAACCATTCGACTTTCAGCTGTGATTCAAAAGCCAAAGAGAATCACCTGGCAGGATGCATCTCATATTCCCGCCTCTGCAGAGGGATGGACAACCCTTTCTAAATGACAAAGAAGATTTATGGGCATGTTTTAGAAATTCTTTTCCACTTTACTGTGCGACTTCCCCCATTATATTGCTATTTACAAAAAGATAAATTGCATTGGATTTTATCAGATGTGGCCTTTAAATTACCTCATCCATATGCCTCATTCATTGTAAACCTAGGAATAAGAGAGGCCAGTTGAACTTAGGGCACTGCCTTTAATGATTCCAAGAGCTGATGAAAGCGGTCTCCTGAATGCTTGGTCCCTGTTCCAGGAGTCTGACTGAAATGATGATTCTGTCAAGAATTCTAGCTAAAACCATTAACAAGTGCAGAGAAGCTAATCTAATTCTCACAGGCTGCCCCCAAATTAAAGTACAGCATTATTCAAAACCTCATTCTAAGTCAGACATTTGGAACTCGGGGTTTTCCCTGAATGACTCAGATTTCTCTGTTGGTTAAAACTTTGCTTTTTTTTTTTTCCCAAAGAGAAACAGAGGAAGAGTAGACCTGGGGGAGAGGAGAAGTGAGGGGAAAGAACTGGGAGAAATGGAGGGAGGGGAAACTACAGTCAGGATGTAATATATGAAAGGAAAATAAATTTTTTTTTTAAAAAAAAGCAAAGACGCCAACAAAAATACTGAGCCCTCAGGTGCTGTTTTGATATAAACTAGCATTATCTGAAGTGAGGAAACCTTAACTGAGAAAGCCTTCATAAGATCTGGCTGTCAGGCAGTTTCTTAATTAATGCATGATGGGAGAGGGCTTGAAGGGGGTGGTACAGAGGTGGGGTTGGGGGAGGGAAGCCCATTGTGGGTGGGGCCATCCCCGGGCTGGTGGTCCTGAGTCCTATAAGAAAGCACCCTAAGCAAGCCATAGGGAGCAAGCCAGTAAGCAGCACCCTGCTTCCAGGACACTGCCCTGTTTGAGTTCCTGTCCTGGCTTCCATCGATGATGAACAGTGACATGGAAGTATAAGCTAAATAAACCCTTTCTTCCCCCAAGTTATTTTTGTCATGGTGTTTCATCACAGCAAACTAATTATTCAGTTCCACTAACTGTTTCTTGATGACAATCAGTGACAGAAACAAAACAAAATAAAACCTCATTTATTATATTCCACACTGTGTGCATCTCTACGTTTTGTTCCATCAATTTCCTTGAGAAGTTGGTGGCATCAGCCCTCATCAAGCAAGAAGTATATTGTAAGGATGTGAAAAACAAACCCAAGCTCCTAGGTCAGCAGTGCAACTGGAGCCTGACTGGGGACGGAAACCTTGACTGCAGTGTGGGTTCAGGAAAACCCTGCGATAGGGAGATCTGACCAGAACAAGAGTGAGGTCAAGACCTGTCCCAACCTAGAAAAATCTCGTCCTAAGAAGAGCAGAAGTAGGAGTACTTCCTCCCTACTCTGATGCTGCATGACTCATATGTCTTTGTGATGCCCACTTCTACCACCTTTGAGGTAGTTACATGACCTTGTGGCCAGGTTTCAAGTTAAACTTCCTCTCCTTATAAGGACATGTCCAGCAAGCACTTGGAATTCCTCTTCACGTCAATGAAGCATTTCCAGCACTTTGGCTCCAGCCAATAATGTACACTCATCCCCAAAACCACTACCCACTCTCCAGGGTTTATATTGCCCTTATTCATCCCCAATAAAGAGAGTTGTTTCACTGAAAACCGTCCGCAGAGAAGGCTATTTCTCTCTCAGTCAACCCTGCCCCAACTAGACTTCATTCCTACTCCAGCCCAGTGCATAGCAGTGCCTGGATACCCTGGGAGGAAATCTCCTGGTCTGCTAAGGCCTTCAGTGTTGTACTATGAACACCATCTCCATGTCCACTGTCCCAGCAAGAGGAAGGTGGATCCCGACCACAGACCAGGGACAGTGGATCCTGGGATTTACTGCATGTTCTTTCCTATGCAGAAGAGCTGTGATAGGGATTGGCCAACACCAGTAAGGGAGTCTGGCTGGATATGGGATTAACTGGTTAGTGTTTCTTAACTTTCTTGATGTCATGACCGTTTAATACAGTTCCTCATATTATGGTGATTCCCCAACCATAACATTATTTTCATTGCTACTTCATAACTGTATTTTTGCTATAAATTGTAATGTCTGATGTACAGGTTATGTGATATGCAACTCCTGAAGGAGTTGTGACACACGGGATGAGAACCTCTGGGTTAGATTGAACACAAGGTCATAGCTTCAGAAGAAATGATGCTTCCACTGAGAAAAGTTCGTGGAGATGTCCTCAGCAAAACAAATGAGTGTCTGCTCCGTTTTTGTTTTTCAAGGAAAGGGGTTGTTTATGAAGGACCCTAGGTGGGTATTTTTTGTGAGGGACTGATCTGTTGATATTTTCATTCTTATGTAATCCCTCCAGAAAGTGTAGTGATTTGTTTTAGTAAACACGGTAGAGCATGATGGATAGAGAACATGCATCCTCCATCTTGGATGAGTTTCTGTAGCTCCGAGTTGGTTCACCCCAGGAAAGGCCACCAGTTGTGTCACAGGAAAGCCTCTATGATGAAATCAACATGGCCAGGGTCTGAGACCCACAGCTCAGCAGCAATTAAAGCTTAAATGACTGACGTCTGAGAGCACGTTAAAAGACTCCTTGAGTGTGATTGGAGCCTTGATACATCTGGTATCCTGGATGAGATCTAGAGCAGCAACGCCCAAGCGATGACATCATGCATGCCTTCATGTCCACATACACTGTTTGAGGGGAAATCTAGTAACTCAAGAACTGTCTTTTCTTATTAATGTACACTTGAACATGCATGCAATCACTTCCTTTAAAAATGCTATTATCTTTTACCTTAGGATGTCAATGCCTTCTCTACTGATGGTGTCATGTCACTGAAGTGAAAACAGATGTATGTGTGTGTGTGTTTTCACATGGGATATGAAATTATGTAAGTCCCCAGTTCAGTGGGGACTTATCTGGCCTCCCAGGAAACGTGTGCCTTTTGTTGTCTCACTGGAACTTGCATTAGATTACCGTTGGCAAGAACTCATATCAGATAATGGCAACTAACTTATATGCTCATATCATCCAACACCAAGGACTTAACTTGCCCCATGGGGAGCCACCCTAATGTGTCATCCAAAATCAGGCTGGTTTAAACTGGAGCTTCAGAAACCACGTCAAAGCCATCAGACAAACATGTCTTTTCTTCTTCCTATTAACATTTTCTTGTCAGATTGAAAAGAAAACCCCCTAATTAAAATCAGTTTTCTTTCTACTTATGCAAAACCTATTCACTTTAATGTGCATGACATAGTACTGTTGTACAATTTTCAAGTTTTTTTTTATTATTCTTATTGGTATCAGGAGCATGAGATTAGTATTTTAGAAAAAGGAATTGTTTGACATTGAGTTTGGAACATCATGGCTCACAAAACTCAACACCAACTGATGAAAATAACACTCACACCCCAGAGTGTGGGTGACTCTAAATAAGCACCTTGAGAACAGATATTTATAGACAGCCTGCTGATGAGACATATTTATTATAGGTAGCACCTCCCAGCACCCTTTCCCAAATGATTGATTGCCCTCTAGCAGCAAGGATGCAGTAGGTGTGCAGCGCATTTCCACACAGACTTATGAACGGGATATAGACAAGGCACAGGAACCACGTAACCAGGTTGCTAGCCACATAAACCAGGTAAAATATGTGGCATAGATTTACTTCACTGAAAGACCAGAGATGTGCCCAAGTAGTACACAGAAAGAAAAGGTTTTTGTAGGGAAAAATGGGCACAGTAGAACCATTCAAATGAGTAATGCTTTAAAAAGAGGCACAAACACAAAGAAAGTGGTTTCTTGCTAGCCATTATTATTGTGTGAAAAGATATCTGCTATGAAATGTCATTGCTTCTATATGGCAGCCTCTTCCATGGTAAGGACCACTAACCAACATATAGCAGATGCTAGCCATAGCTAGCACAGCTGAGAGCCTCAGCTCTCTTTCCATATGTAGACTGACACTGGCTATGAGGTCACTACAAGCCATGCAAAGCTTTGGCCAAGCATTGGAAAGTGGTTGGTACTGGACCTATATGCTGAACCTAGACATGAAAGCAGCTTTGATTCCCTCACGTATCCTTCATGTTAACAGCCACTTCTTCCATAGTCTAATGTGCTCATGACATCACACCTGTGTCCAGATCTACAGTATTCCCAGTAGGTCTCATGTATGCAGAACCTTGCTGTACATACCACACTGTCTCTTACTTCAGTGGTCTTATGTTTATTGTTCTAGGGCTGGGGGATAAAGTCATTGGGCTTGGATTATATCACTAAGCAAGGACAGTGTGTTTTCTTCAATAAAACTATCTTGAAAAGCAGAATTGAAGTCTAAAATATCTCTACATCTATGCTTAGATTTTCTCTATGAAAAGATTGGTCAAAGAGAGAAGAGCTCTTAGTTTTATATTCTATCTCTTTATATTTTGATCAAGGTATTGCTTTCTCTATCTACAGAGAGATGTTTATTTCGTTTATAAAGTTTCTTGAAGAGAAATAGTTGTATGCTTGACAATTCTGTATACTGTGGATGAACCAGTGTCTTAGATATAGTACTTAATGGACAGAACACTGAAAACACTGAATTTCCCACTGTTTTCCCATTCAAAAACTGGTTAGAATGGGTGAAGAAATACAAATCTATTGAACTAAGAAGTGCCAATCATCATAGACACCTCACGGGGACTATAGGTAGCTTCTTGCCACAAGTCAATACAAAACAACAACAACAACAACAACAACAACAATAGCAACAGCAATAACAACAACAACAACAAAACGCTGCTGAAATAGCTGTGCTTGGTTGGTAATTCTTACTGAAAGATGTATTAGGAAATAATCATTATGTATTCATGGATTTAGGTGTGAAGTTTTTAAAGCACATGTTAAAAAAGGTCAGCTTTTCTTCTCTGTAAATATTGACAGATGTGAGCATCCTGGAACTTTATTTTGAAGGACAGACTTAACGTGAAGTCTTTGTTCATCACAGTGGCTGCAGATGACTCAAACACACACAGAACTAAAGGTAATTGACATTTACAGAAGTATTTTAGGGTTTTAGACATTTTCTGAAGTATTTTCAGTCAGCTCTGAGACTGTCGTGGGGCGGAGTCTGAGGGAATGAGTACCAGTGTGAGTACAGGACGGCTGAGATGCCACCTGGGGTGAGTACCAGTGTGAGTACAGGACGGCTGAGATGCCACCTGGGGCGAGTACCAGTGTGAGTACAGGACGGCTGAGATGCCACCTGGGGTGAGTACCAGTGTGAGTGCAGGATGGCTGAGATGCCACCTGGGGTGAGTATCAGTGTGAGTACAGATGGCTGAGATGCCACCTGGGGTGAGTACCAGTGTGAGTACAGGACAGCTGAGATGCCACCTGGGGTGAGTACCAGTGTGAGTACAGATGGCTGAGATGCCACCTTGGGTGGCTTCTGAATGCTCATCTCTGTGAAGTCACTTCTTTGACCATTGACTCAAAGGTTGTTACCTTCAAACTCAAAATCGTACACTTTCATTGCTTAGATATAAACCAATAATCATATTTTTGCATTTTAATTATTTGTGTGTTGTGTGTGTGTGTGTGTGTGTGTGTGTGTGTGTGTGTGTGTGTGTGCGCGCGCGTGCGCGCATCCACATACCACAATATGAGTCCTACTGTATGGATCCTGAAGTTCAAGCTCAGGTCATTAGACCTGGAAAAAAAATGTCTTTACACACTGGGCCATTTTGCTGGCTCTGGTAATGATGACAGACCTTTTGTATCATCGATGGCTAATGCCCTGTTCCAGGGAAAAGTGTTAAACATATCAATAACCTAACGAGGCAGCTTTGAGTCGATGGGACTCATTTCTTTTAAGGACGACTGACCACAGAATGAGTGAATCCAGCGTTATGGTCTACCCTCACCAATCCTCTTATAAAGATCAGGAAGAGGCTTTACAACAGCCCGTGGCTGGATCTATGTTGCTACAGGAGCACTAATGAGTGCTCCACTGGCCTTCACTTGGTCTTCTGCCCTAAGGCAAACCACTGCTGATGGGCCCCCTCTGGCCTCCCTATGGAGCCTGTGAGCCCACCACACATGACTTGCTCTGTCTCATGAGGGTTTGATCTCAATGTTCCCTCTGAATCCCAGAGGGAGCAAAGCCAGGAAACACGCTTTCTGGTTCCTATTTTCAGTTTTCTCAGCTTGGAGATGTGGCCCTGATGTCACTGTGTAAAGGTAAAGACTGACTCAATCCAGACATCCCAGTTGAAGAACAAGCCTGAGAAGCTACAACTTGCATGCGCTTGATTCTTGTTATTATAGGGTTAGAGGGTTCAGCAGAAACTGCACTAAGCCGAGGGGGAGTCTGATGCATGTTCACAGTGTGGTAGTGTCTACACACAGCATCCAGATAATTCTCCATCAGCCAACCCACTTGTTAAATGTCAGCTGTCTCCATCTCTTCCCTTTTCGATTGCCTCATGCTTTGTCCCCTGGATGTATGGCTATGTATCTCTCTGTCATAGACCACAGACTCATGCCCAACATCACTAGAAACTACTTTGTGGCCAATTAGTTTAGCAGTTGTGAAAAATCAATGCCGGAGGTCTACAACACTAAATGCGTGGAAGATGCTAGAGAGTCTCTGCCAAGGAAAGAATTTCAACAAGTAATAGCATCTTTGTTGTCAAGGAAGCAGTTTGCACTTACCTTTCTCTCCAGGATGGAAGGTCTAGACGATCTGCACCAGTGGAGCTTTCCTTCCAGCCTACCCTTCATTTTCCTGAATCAATGCCTGTAGAGAAATCTATAGTTATTAAGACGATCACTTCAAAGACATTCTGTCCTCAAGATACACCATGATCCTCCAGTCATCAATGATGAGGCTGAGGCTGTGTGGAGATGTGTATCGTCCCCAGGGTCACATGGTTTAGACATGGCCAATTGTCACCAAGACTCTTCCCTGAAAATGACTTTCCCAGGCCCTGGTCCAACTGATGAACCGGCATCTATCCATCATTGGCCATCTTTAGAGCTCATTAGGATGTTCACTGTAGAGTAACAAATGTATGATTCTGCTGTTTTCAACCCAAAGGATCATCCCATTTTTAGAGTGCCAGAGTGGAGCTTCTGAGAACCTTACTGCATCTAAAGCCCATCTCTGATTCTCCTCTAGCCAGTCCTGAGTCATCGCTCTCCTATCATTGCTGTCAATACCAAATCCTCTCATTCTCCACTTTCAGGAGAACTGAATCTGCAGCACTCAACTCATACATACTTGTTACACAAATGATGACCTAGGGCGCCATCTTGCAGTAGCTCTTCCTAGTGGGGTAAAACAGACAGCTATGGAAGAGAACCTCTTTCTTTCTGTGGAGTACCATCTGTGCAAAGAAAGAATTCTGCAAATCTAAGCTTTGTAGAAAATGAGCAGCATAGTGCCCGGAGCCCATCTCGGCTGATGAGTCCTTGTTACTTAAGGCTTGGATTTGCAGTTTATGTTGAAATTGTGCTGAATAAAAGTCACATGGTGTCAGAGGAGGAACGCCCATCTATCCCAGTCACCATCTCGTGATTGCTAGCAAAGGACGAATCCCTTAGGTACTAGTGAGCAAATGACCCTGCAAGTCATCCATTAGGCCAGAGGGATTTCTTGGGGCCTAGCAGCATACTTTCATAAGCTGGAATCCGTTCACATTTAAAGGAATGTCAGTTCTAATTGCAGGCTTGTTCACTGGCCCGAATTCCCTGCATAGGATTGGCGTCAGGGATGTGAAATCCTAACCTCGTGCCCACCAACCACAACCAGCCATCAAGGGTTACGGAATTATTCAAACCTCTGTCAGGTCTTGCCTTTGTCCTGCTGAAAAGTGGAAGTTTTCGAAGGGCCAGGAGAGCCTTGTTACAAAGGCACCATATAAGGTGGCCTATCTTCCAGGGGCATTCAGGAGATTATAGCTTCCCACTGGGATTATCCACAGGCCAGAGAAGGCCTTATACACCTTTAAAATCAATTGAACAGCCTTACCTTATTTTCCCTATAATAAAAAGATACACTTTACATTTTGAAAGAGAATTTAGGAGATTTCTGGATTTAAACATCTTCCTTCCTGACAAGACTTGCTAGAATCTCCTTCCACTTCCCCCACTACTTCTCAAGATAGCCTATAATGAAGTACACCACAATCAAACATGGATACACCTACATCAGCTATTTTGAACATTATTGTATTGTTTGCTTGTAAACTGTTAGGAGAAACTTGATGGCAACACCCATATGCACAATAGTAACTTCACGAGTAACAGGCGCAGTCACTAGCTCAAGTGTGATCATCAATACTCAACACTCAATACACAGGTATCTGCGGCACCTGGCCAGCATTTGCCAATCAGATATCTCAGTGCAAAACATTTAAAATAAGTCAGTAATAGCTATCCCCTGTATCCCTTGCACAGTGGAGAGCATGGCTTAGGAGAATCTCATGGACCAGTTAAGGTTCAAAACAGAGTCACTGGGAGTGGCCTATGCCAAGGAGAATAATACTATGTCTTATGCTGACCATAAGCATTGAGAGGGAGCTCCCAAGGAGGCCACAATATGACAGGACATGTGTGAACAGCCCCATTATAAATGCACTTCATTTATAAAATCCATCCATATCAGGCACTTCTTTAGAAAGAAAAATAATTTGTTGGTTTTTCTGGGACGGAGGGGGGGGGGAGGAAGGGTTGGGGTGCAGTGTTTCCATCCAGAACAAAGCCCTGTCTTGATTGTTGATGTGTGTCAGGGTTTTGGTCTTTACTCTAAACTAAGTATTTGGAGTAACCTCTGAAACACACATGCTTCTTGGGGGAACAGGTCCCCACCTTGTTGTCAGCAGTGCCTCTCTCAGGGAAGAACATTCAGTAACAGACACTCACGAAAGACAGAGTGGCCCAGGGCTAAAGGCTGTTGGTTGACCGACATTGACCGACCATCTCTTAAGACATCAGCGTCACGAAATCCCTTTCCTCTGGATGTCAACAGACACATTTTCTAATGTTTTGTCACAAAGAAAGGCTTTCAACGTGGGTTTAGAGACGTAATTGCTGCAGAGTGATTATACACCCTCCAGTATGGATCAGAATCTTTCCTCGGGTTTTCTCTTCTCTGCGTGTGTGGGCTTGTGCTGGAAATAATCACATCCAGGTGCTTCAAGCACCACCAGGAAGAACCGGAAACCTCAAAATAGGAAGCTTTATTGAACATTTCCTATTGTTCTTGGCTTCTACAACACTGCTTACAGGCTCGAGTGTTTCTAAATTATTAATAAAAGAAAATATTTTCTTCTCTCAGTATAATCTTGAGATTTCTAAAACTCGTGTTATTTTGCATCTTTGATAAACATTTCGTTTGAATCACACACACAAAAAATGTAATCAAGAACTAGCAGAGTTACCGGGAAATTGCCACTTTCATGACAGAGTGGGTAGAAAAGGGCCGGACCTAATGGCTGACTTGGAGCTCCTACTTACCCTGTTTGTGGCAGTCATGGTAGCCAAGTGTGTAGGGCAGTTGTGAGAGGCTAAAGTGTACCCTTCAAAGACACATTTCAAATTCATAAACTTGAATGTGACAATTTGTAGATACAGGGTCTGTCTAAGTTACTAGTGATAAAACACCATCACCAAGACAACATATAAAAGGAACTATTTATTTGGGGGCTTGGGTACAGTTTTTGCAGGGTTAGTCCATGACTGTCATGGTGGAGAGCCTCCTGCAGGCTGGCAGGTACAATGGCGTAGGAGCCGTAGCTGAGACCTCCAGCCTGATCTGCAGACATCACTATGGCGGTGGTATAGGCATCCTCTTAGCTCACTGGGAATTTCATTTTCTGGATATTCAGTTGCCTAGAGTAACACAAGCCCTTAAAAAATCCATAAAGAAGAAAGCTTTGGGGCCCATGAGACTTGCTATGTACCTCTGGGACCACAGTTCAATCTCCAGGACCTGTGTAAAGGTAGACAGAGGGAACTGAGTTCAAAAAGTTGACCTCTGACCTCCATACATCATACATATGTTCCATGGCGTGCACGCCCACACATATATATGATGCCCAGGCACAACAATAATAAATACATTTTAAATAAACAAATTGTAAATCCTCAATTACTCAATACGTGTCCTACATAGCATGATAAGATATTATCCCCTCCAGCTCCATCCCCCAAAACAAACAACACTTCCTCATGTTCTAGCTCTATCATATCCACTCTGTCCTCCTCTTGTTATTCACATCAGAGTGGTCTCAGCCATCGGACTGAGTATAGTACTATGGCTCTTATGTTCAACTGGTCCTTATTTTATTTAATAATGGCTCCAAACTTCCCTCGTTTCCTCACCAAAATCTGCTCAGAGAAAAGATCAGCAATATTCTGGATAAAATTTAAGCAACAGTTTTATCTGGGTCAGCGTCTAGGACATTAGAGAAGACAGGCACGGCTCACTTTATTAACTGTCCAGATGGCAGCAGTGTGAGCATTTCCCTGGCATGACATCATGAAGCTGCCAACAAGTTCAGAAGTTCTCCCCATTGGCGTCACCATTTTCAGGAGTACATAGCATGATCCAGTGTCACACAGACTGTGCCAACTAGTAAAGGGCAACTCTGAACCTGGACCTGAGGGACATGGCAATGAAACTGCTTCTATTTCTATAAATCTAGAGAGTGTGTGTAAGTTAAATTTCTTCCTAGGGTCATTCACACGACAGGATGTCCCACAGGCTCAGTACAGGGTGAGTACTGGGCAATGCCCAGTTTTTGATATCATTTCATTTTTTCATTTTTATTACAGCAAACTTTCTGTTGTTTCTCTGTGTTCTTAGAAGTTTACTTAGGGGCCACCAAATGGCTCTGCTTTGTCCTGGAGCCCTTGGGTGGAAGCAATGGAATACTGTGCTATGTGACCCTTTCCATCTAAGAGACAATTCATGAAAAATAGTTATTTTCCTGATGGCAGCACATGGATTCCTTCAGTAGGATTTATTTGCCATTGAAAACTAACTGCCAAAAGACAACAACCGATAGACCTCATGGGAAGATTATTTCAACTGAAAATTAAATCAACAATGCTTAATATACTTGAATTTCAAATGGAGTCATAATTGCTTTTTTGCTAAGTCTACTCTTGTGACTTAACCACCTTGCACCAACACTAAATAAATACACCTCTTGGCTTAAATGTAAGGATTAGCAAAGGGCTTTACTCTAAGTGGAAAACTGTACAAATGACCCATTTAATCTTAATCAACGAAACAAATTAACCTGCATGAGTGCAGACGTAGAGCCCAGTCTGGCCTGGCCCCAAAGCCCTCCTGAGCCATTGGCTGTGGTTCCTGAGCATGCCACTGAGGACCCCTTATGCCTTAGTTTGTGAATCCTACAGGGGAGGGAACAGCCTCACCACTTCACTGGGGTATCTGCAGGATTGTGTGACATCACTCACACCAAGAACTTGCCCCCTCTTGATATTATTCTTATGACTCGGATGCATTACTGATTGTCAATATTTATTTTCTAATGAGTATTTTCTAAGCACATGTTTCTGTCTGTTCCTAGGTGACAACAGAGTATAAAAATGGGTCAGCTCCTACATGAAGCCCAACCACACCCCATTTCACCTATTTTTCACACTTCTCCTTGTCCTACAGTGATATGGGACAAGGCAGAGAAACACTGGTCTCTTATCTTTGGCTTTCTCTGAAAGCAATGCCAGGGCCCTTCTGAAGTCTGTGCTGAGAAATTCAATTGAGAGGGTGAATCCCAAACTCCCAGAACTGGGGGGCCACAGATAAAGAGGAGATTCTGAGGCGCATTCCCTCCGATCGACTACTTAGTGCAAAATCTCTCCAAAAATCTCAGTTGATATATCCTTAGAGAGTTCGCTCAACTTTCAACAGAATAGAAAATGTACTGGAAACTCCTTATAAAACATGAGAGTTTCCGTGTCCTTGAAACATGAACAATGAAACGCTGGCTATGGCAGTGAGAAAGGGGCAAGCCAAGGCTGCAAAGATGGGTTTGGCTTGTGGGAAGGGTTAAGTGTTACCAACCACTGCTGTTTGTGAGGTATTTTATACAGAGCATCTCCCCTATGGTAGGTTTCATACAGATTTTAAGGAAGATCATGGTTTCTCAGGGTCTTGAGATGACCTACCCATTTGAACTACCCAGGTGGCTAAGTGGCTGTTGTTCCACACTGGGATGAGTAGCCTGCCCAACAGTTCAGCGCCCCGTTGAGGCTATCATGAGAGTCAGAGCTTTCTACTGCAGCTCTCCGCAGGCTCTCACTTCTCTCTAAGTTGCAATACCCCAGGAGCTATCTAGTCTTCCCCTGGGAGCTCCCAGGACTGCAAGGAGATTCTCCTTAGGACACCTTGTGCACTACTCTGAATCATGGTCTCTTACCAAGTGCTGTGTTTGTAATGTGTCCTCAGTCAGCATGTTGGGAGCTTGACCCTCAGTGTGGCAGAATGAGGGAGGGAGACATAACTGAGCAGTAACTTCTCATGAGTATGGTGCCCTCAGGAATGAGTTGGTATGGTTATTGGAGTGGCCAGTTACTGGTTAACTGGTGTGGGGTGTACTCTGATGAAGGCGGCTCTGCCTTCCCGCCTGCTCTTTCACACACACACTTGCATCCTGGAATGTCTTCCATCATGTTGGTTATAGCAGAAAGACCCTGCAAGACGCTACCTCCATGCCCTCAAACTTTTGAGCCTCTAGAACACAGAATAATTAAAGTCCTTTCTTTTAAATACTATTTAGGCTGTGGTATTTTGCCATAGCATTAAGAATCAAACCAAGGCCTTACAATGAAGCTCCTCTTCATCAACTGTCATTGGTTGAGACCTTTCAATGTTATCTGTATGGATGGGGGGAAATGCACAAAACCTAGGCTGCACTTTACTTTTTTAACAGTAGAGCATTTGCTCACCAGTTCTCTGCCCTTCTTTTTTAATCCTTGCCATTGCATTTGAAATTTCAGACAAGAAGAAACTACAGCATTAGCTCCCTCCATCCTTCCTAGCTTCCCCCTTCTTCCCTCCTTCCTACCTAACATCTGTTCTTCCTCCCTCCTTCCTTCCCTTTCTCTTTCCTTCCCTTCCCTCCATCCTCCTTCCTTCGCTTCCTTCTTTCTTCTATCCCTTCCTCCTTTGGTTTATTTTTTCAGTTTTTATTGTTAACATTTTTATTAATTTATTCAGATTACAACTCAATTGTTCTCCCATCCCTTGTATCCTCCTGTTCCTCCTACCCTACCATGCCCACCCTATTACCCTCCCTTAGGTCCATGTCTGAGGGGGAATCTCCTCCCCCACTTTATAGTCTCAGGCTAACAAGTCTTATCTTGGTAGTCTGACTATTCTTTCTTTGAGTGACACCAAGGCTCCCCTACCAAGGGGAGGTCATCAAATATGGGGCACCATTATTATTATTTTTTGACCTGTAACACCTCAGTTCTCTCTTCTCCGCAAAGAAGCCTGATTTCCTCTGACTGCTTCCTCCATAGCCTGGAGGGCGGAGCGGCTCCTTCTTTTGTGTGCGGGTGCTGAAATACATCCAGCTGTATCATGTCTGAAAGCTTCATTATTCCTTTTTGGCTGCAATCAGGGCCTCAGATTGAAACAGAATATCTAATTACATCGAAAAGGGAAATATCGACATCCATTTATGAAATACCTTCCTGGTTGATTCATAGATGCACATCCTGCTTAATGAAGTAGAGAGTGACCAGATTCACCTCCACCATTGCTGGAATTATACAAATTAGATAGGAGGCTGAGCAGAGTGGTCTGGCAGTGACTGAGTGGCTCTCTTTCTCTGCTTTCCTAACACTTGGCTGTGCTAGGAATAAAAAGTCTTTGAGACTGGTGCGGGTTCCTGCTGAGGCCAGATTCATGAATTCAGGTCCAGGGCTCATTAGAGGACCAGCTGGAGCCAGCATGGAGCATACAAAGCCCCTGCAAGGTACTACAGATAATTACAGGCTTTTGTTCACTTTTAGGTTTGAAGTTGAAAAAAAAAAAAAAAAGGGACCACAGCAGGCTGAACTAGCTAGGAAGGTTTTAGCTGGTTTCCAGAGCTGAGATGCCAGAGCAGTGAATCACAGGGTTGCCACAGATTCTCCTAACTGGAGTGAAGCAGCCGGGAGATGTAGCTACCCTTCATCCTGCCCCTTTGAAGACCTAGTCCGTTCATGCAGTACAACAGTGCCTCTCAAGGAAGTTCTGCTCTGTGGCTGCAATAATTGATGTCCTTGAAAGCCCTAAGTAACTTCCAAACCAGCCACACTGCTGCTTCGAATGGAAAAGAATAGAAATTATTACAGGAACTATTCTTTTGTTTCTTTCCATATGAGATATGAGGGATGGGGAACTTTAGAGTTTGATCACAGTAATGCATTTGTAGAATGTATTCTCTATATATGTGTCCATTTCTGTGTGGAATTCTATGTTCCATAGCCTACATTCATAGGATCAAAGACGAGAAATTGCTTTATTGCCATGAAAAGTGTTGCGTACAACCTTGAACTTGACATGCACGTGAGAGTACAAAGCGCATTGTAATTCTCGATGAGCTCAGCCGACTCAGGCTCTCATGCGGGAAGAAAAACAAAGTTAAATTTCCATTGCCACTGTGGAAGGAAGTCAGTGCTGATAATGCCACTGCCACACTAACAGGCCAACCAAAAATATGAACTGGCAGAGGCGGTGGGGGTCGATCAGAGACTGACTGGGTCTCAGATGCAGCACAGTAAAGCTGTTCATAGGATTTATTATTTTAAAAGTTAACAAGAAAAGTAAGTGGTAAAGCATATGCATGCTCCTCGTGATGGTATCTCTGAGAAGATGATGACACTGTGCCCATGGCTGACTCTACTTAGCTGGCTGGTTACAGTATTTATATGGTTTACAAGCTACTGAACGCTGACCTCATAGGAAAGGCTAGCCTTGACTCGGGACAGTCGTCCCCTGTCTGCTCAACTGAAGGGCAGCTCACTCCAAAATACCTCAAGATTGTCAGGAAGAGAGCAGCTTTTACAGGGGGAACATGTGCTGAGATCACTGTCCACACATGTGTCTTTGTAGATCATAGTAGATTCAGAACCTATGCACCCTTTACCTGTTCTCCCATGATGTCTTGGTGACATCATGGAAAATAGTTCTGCAGATTGAGTATCCTGTATGTCTCAAATTGAGGAACTTTTGATGCTGTGAATATTTGCATACACACAATGAGGTGCTTTGAGAATGGGGTGCAAGTGTAAACATATAGTCCATCATCTCATTGCCTCAAGTTAATTCTATACAGTGTACTCCCTCACTTTATCTACATTTTACCACAGACCATCACTAGGGCACAGTGTGAAGTAGTCCCCTAAAGTATCTGTAGTGTCACGTCAGCAGACTAAAGAAAGTTAAACTGGAGGCATTGTTGAATTTTGGAGTTTGGGGTGAGGAGGTCACAATGGTGGCTTTGACATTGATACAACTCATCTTGTCCAGACACCTCAGATTTGTGGTGTGTGTGTGTATGTGTGTTTTGTGAGTGTGTGTGTATGTGTTTTGTGAGTGTGTGTGTGTTTTGTGAGTGTGTGTGTTTATTCCTATACCATTTTATCACGTGTGAGTTCCAGTGTCTCTCGTCACAATTAGACTCAATGAAAGATGTAGTCTTTCCATGTCCCCTGGAGGGGGAGACCTGGTGGCACTCAGAGGAAGGACAGCAGGTTACCAAGAAGAGACTTGATACCCTATGAACATATACAGGGGGAGGTAATCCCCCTCAGGAACAGTCATAGGGGAGGGGAATAAGGGGAAAATGGGAGGGAGGGAAGAATGGGAGGATACAAGGGATGGGATAACCATTGAGATGTAACAAGAATAAATTAATAAAGGAGAAAAAAAGTAAAAAAAAAAAAGAAATGTAAACACACTCATAGGTTTATACATTATTGTCATATTGTCATTGAAAGACCTCAGAAGGAAGATTTTTGTCTTCTTCAATGATTGATATAATTTTGAGCTAATAAATGTTTTTTAGGTGATACTTTTTTTTAAACATTTAAAAAAAAAAGAAAAAAGAAAGATGTAGTCTTTCATTCTTTTAAGACCTTAGGCAGTTGCTTATCTGCCATTGACCTTCTGAGTCTGAGATCCTGGTAAGCACTGATCTATTCCTTTGCGTTTCTTTCTTTCTTTCTTTTTAAAAGAAAAAAACTTATTGTATGTGTATGGGTATTTTGCCTGCATGTATGTCCATGTGCTACAGACATGCCTGTTGTCTGTGGAGGTCAAAAGGAGAGTAGGAGCCTCTGGAACTGGAGTTACACATAGCTTTGTGTCTTCATGTCTGTGCGGGGCATCTAACCCAGTTCCTCTGGGAGAGCAGCAGGTGCTCGTGACTCCTGAACAATACCTCCAACCCTACTTATCTGCATGTCGAAGACTGCATTTCAAACCTTTAGTTGGCTGTGGTGGCGCACACTTATGATCCTAGCACTTGGGAAGCTGAGCCAAGAGGGTTGCGATTTTGAGCTTGGCTGGGACTATCTAGCAAGGCCGTCTTTAAACAAACAAACAAACAAACAAACAAAAACATGAAACAGACAAACAAAAATAAAACAACCAAACAATGAAAAATAAACAGAATCATGCAGTATGTGGCCCATAGAGCCATCCAAATTGTGGGCTTATGTGCATCAAGTCGGTGTTTCTCTCCTTGTTGAGTGATAATGGTATAGTCTTGAGGGTACCACAGATAAGCATCCATGATGCTTGGGCATGGAAGATGCTTCCGATCTTAGGCAACTGTGGTGAGTATTTATGTATAATTTTCACTACAAATAAGTTTTTCATGGCTCTGGGGTGAATACCTATACTTTCACTTACTGAGTTGTTATGTTTTCATTCTTAAATTATTATTTTTATTACCTGACTGATTTCCAGAGTGGCTCCACCCTGCCCCCAACCCCTACCACTCACCCCCAGCCCCAGCCCCAGAGGCAGTGTGGCATTGACCCAGCTCCCTGCATCCTCACCAGCATCTGGTGGTGTCACTCCTTTTATTTTAACCATGTAACAGCGGTGTGCTGATAGCTCCCCATGGCTTTAATTTGCATTTCCCTGATGGCTAATGATCCTGAGCATCTTTGCATGCGGTGCTTTGCCTTCTGCACACATTGTCTGCAGTGTGCGTTAGAATCCTGACTGCTTTAGAATTGCTAAGTCTGGAAGTTCTCTGGCTTTTTTTTTTTTCTTTCTAGGCATCAGTGCTTTGTCAGATGCACAGTTTTCAAACTGTTCTGCCAGTGTGCTACTTGTCATTGTGTCCTATGTGCATAGTCACTCACTACATTTTCTACTTTGGTGAGGTCTAATTTACCCATGTGCCTTCCTTATGTGGACTGTTTCCTGGTAGCAGGTCTGAGGACTATTTTCTTAGATTCCAAAGTTTTTTCCTCTTGTTCTTTCTAAGTTTCATTTTATTATTTCTATAAATATTTTGATTTTTCTAATAACTTATATCCTTCCCTTTGATGACGGAGCTTGTTTTCTCATGTTTAGCTGAAAGTCCCTTCTTATTTAGGGATGATCAGCTTGTCTGGCTCTCTTCACTGAGAGAGCACACACCTGGTATGTGGGCTGATGTGGTTGTACCCCTCGGTTCGGAGTGCATGAGTAGAAAGCATGCCTCTTCCTGCGAAGCTGAGGAAAGGACTCATGTAATGGCTGTCCTGCAACACTGGATACCAGTTAGGCCTTCCTCTATTCCCATTTGTCACTATCCCTTGTGTCTCAGTCACTGCCCCAGAGGACATGCTCCTAACTGGAGGAGAGCTAAGCACAGGGCAATCCTTCAGTGCCAACTGTCGTGGGGCTCACAGGAAGATCTGTTGAGGGAAGCCTGGGCAGCGGAGCAGGACCCTTCTCAACAGCAAGAAGGAGGACAAGACTTAAAGGCAGTGGTGAGGCAGCACAAACTGTCTGGTCACCAGCAAAGGGGATTTAAAGGCATTCAGGTAGGTCACCTCAGCTGTTGAGCACCAATGCTGCTCCTGCAGAGGACCACATCTGGTTCCTAGAAACTAGGCTGGGCACTTCACAACTTTCTGTAATTCTGATTCCAACTGGACCCAAAACCCCTGGTTTCTGAGGGAAACTGCACTCCTATGGACATTTCCCAATACATGTTTTCTCTGTCTCTCTGTCTCTGTCTCTGTCTCTGTCTCTGTCTCTGTCTCTGTCTCTCTCTCTTTCTCTCTCTCTGTCTCTCTCTGTCTCTCTCTCCCCCTCTCTCTGTCTCTCTCTCTCCCTCCCTCCCTCCCTCTCTCTCTCTTTCCCTCTCTCTTTCTCTCTCTCTCTCTCTCTCTCTCTCTCTCTCTCTCTCTCTCTCTCACACACACACACACACACACACACACACTGTAGTTTGGAAATAAAAGACAAATTAATGTAGTCACTGGAATACTTGATTCTGCCTATTGCTGACTGGCCAGCTTCATCATGTTTATTTGTTATATTATAAACAACTTTTGGAAGAAAAGCTGACAGACTTTTTTGTTCTTTTTGGCTCATTTCATTTTGTATTGTTAACATTTTTTTCCATTGAATAGAATCTTCTGCTTGGAACATTTTGACTTGATTAATGGTAAATAACTGTGCCTTTTATAGATTTCTCGACTATCTCAATTTTATTGACAAGCACTCATTCACTGAAGCTTTACTTTCACTAAATATATTTTTTCATAGACTTTATTATTGAGAGAATCTTTGGGTCCACAGAAAAACTGAACAGAATGAAAACTGTTCTCCATGTACAGCCAGCCCCTTCTCATACACACTGCCTTTATTATTACACATTCAGGAAACTTGGTGAACAAACACATCATCATTATGAGCCTGTAGTTTACCTGAGGGTTCACTTCTGGAGCTAAGTGTTGGGAATAGCTTTGAAGGACCTCTGCCAATGAGCGTACCCTGCACAGCAGCTCGAAACTGTGCCATACCTGTGAGGGCAGGTTTGTGTTTCACAAAGCAGCATTCTTTGCCTTAAAAATACTCCCCGCTTTATTTTTATTCTATTCCCCCTTCCCCTCAATCTCAGAGGACCAGTGACCTCAGTTTTGTATTTTCTTAGAATGCCATACTCACAGTCGTACATAGCCTTTTCCATTTGTACTTCCTCCTTAGGGACATGCATATAAACGTATTTTGTGTGTTTTCACAGCTTGGCAGCTCATCCATTTTTAAAGCTCAATGACGTCCTGTTGTCTAGATGTACCACAGTCTACCCTTTTACTGAAGGGCAACTTGGCTGGTGATTGGCAAGTATGAGAAACTAACTAAACTGCCATATACATCCATGTTCAGTTAAACCTCGATTTTGGAGTGAGTAGCATCTTGACAAGTCTTCTGTAAATTGAAAATATTGCTAAGTCAATGGTGCACTTTATGTTTAGAAACACATTAGTGTGGAGTCTTAGTTGTGTGTTTTGATGGAGCCGCTGACCAAACACTGCAGCTCGATCACTACAGAGTATCCTACCACATAGCATTAATGTGAGGAAAGATCAAAAGTTGAACTAAACTCTCTACCTAATGTGCATCATTTTTACAGCATTGTAAAGTCAAGGTTGCTACATCATCTGTGAAAGCTCATCTGGACAGACTTTGGTGGGATGCAAGGCTTCCACTCTTGTATGAAGACCAAGTTCATGTGATGAGAGTGTGTTTGGCTTTATGAGAGATTCCCAAAGTGTTTCCCAAAGCATAGACACCACTCTGCACCCTCTCTGGCAACACACGAGGACTCACTATCTGAAAGCACGCCAGCATTTGCCCATTGTCAGCGTTCTAGGCTTCTGGTGCATCACACATAATGTAGGTGACTAGTGGTGTATTCTTGTCTTCATTTTCACCTTCCTGGTTACATAGGCTATGGAGCGAGCTGATGAGTGTATGGACCATCCATGTAGCTTCCCATAGACTATTATAGCTTTCCTTTTGTTACTTATTATTAGTGGTTCAAAGTAAAATGCACAGCAATGGCTTTTATTATCTGTATATGTAATTTGTCCTGGTTCCTTCTCACCCACCTCCATTCCCAGCTCTGCTCTCTCTTGCCAATCCCCTTCCTAGCTCAACAATCTCCACTCTCATATCACAGTATTCTGCTATTCTCTTCTCCCTGACATTGTGATCTTTTTCCCATTCCCCTGGTCCTCTTCTAGTTTCAAGACACATGAGTGCACGTGGGCATGCGAGTGTGTGTGTGTGTGTGTGTGTGTGTGTGTGTGTGTGTGTGTGCGTGCGTGTGTGTGTGCCTGTGGGTGTGTGCATATGGGCATGTGAGTGTGTGTGGGTGTGTGTGAATGTGTGTGTGCATGTGTGTGTGTTAGCACTCATGCACACATGCATGTGCACACACACACAGAGGGGGAGAGAGAAAGAGAGAGAGAGAGAGAGAGAGAGAGAGAGAGAGAGAGAGAGAAGGGATTGACATGTGAGATTACATTAAAATAAAGGTGTTCTTCTCAAAGAACAGTAACCCATAAGCTGAGTGAAGAGGCAGCCTACAGAATCATAAAGGAAATGCATGCCAGGTACATTTCAGGCAGAGTTAATTACTAGAATATATTAATAATTGAAAAGCAAAAAGTCTTCCAATCAATAGATGGGCTTAATGATCTCTGGTCCAACACTGTAAACTAATAGTTTTCTTATTACCGAGTTTTAAATGTTTTATTTTGTTTTGTTTGTTTGTTTGTTTGTTTACTAACAGTCTATTAGTAGTTCTGGCTTGGTAATTCTCAACAGACACATACATATATACATACACTCTCTCTCACACACACATAATATTATTTCTTTCCTACATATAATTTATTCTCCTGGTAATTTTTATTCATAGAATTGAAATTTTGTTTTTTCAGTTTTTAAGTTTCAATGAACACCAGTTTATTTAAAGTTTCTCTGTTTGTACCTTTGATTTTTTTTTTTTCTGAACTGTCCTTACAAAACTGTGGTGTTTGAATTAGAATGCCTCTCCCAGCGTCCTGTGGTTTACATGTGGTACAAAGCTGATGGTGCTATTTGGGGAGCCTTAGGAGCTGAGGCCTTGTTAGGGTGAGTTCAACACTGAGGGAACATTTTGAGATTTCATAGCCTCAAATCACTTCCAGTTTACTTTCTGTTTTGTGGTTGTGTTTAAGGACATGGTCTTTTGGCTTCCTGCAATGGCCACCATATGCCTGCTTGCTGCCCTTAAAGACTCTCCCTCTGGAACCGTAAGCCCAAATAAACTCTTTCCCCCCATAAGTCACTTAGTGCCTGGTGTTTTATCAGGGCAACAGAAAAGCAATGAATCCAAAAACCCAAAGTCATCTACATATTCATGAGTTCATCTACATATCCATGAGTCTATCTACATATTCATGAAAGCCCCAAGGTCATCTACATATTCATGTACACTAGCTCTCAGGATGTCTATACACTTTCTTTTTACATCCAGGTCTCTGATCAATTTTAAATTTTGTAAAAGATATCCAGCCTGGGTCTCTATTCTCTTTTATAAAATATGTCTAGTCACTGAGAAGAGTGTATTCTCTGTTGAGTTACCTCTACTCTTTTGTCACAAATAACTAGTTAAATTTACGTGTGCTTAACTGGCTGTGATGTATCCCATGGCCTTGACCGTATGTCTTGTGACACCTGTCTGTCCTTGTGAAGCCTATTCACTGGCTTCAGCCTCCTTTTGGACACACTAGGTCTTTTAATTCAGCCTTTAAACCTTGGAATCCATTCATATGAATATAAATGTTTGTTCCTTTAATTTCTTCACTTTAAGAAAACACAGCAGGTTCTTTCTTCATCTGCCTTTTTTCTAGAGTGAAGTCTGAAGTTCTAGTCAAAATGAGTTTCAGAAACTGTTGCCAACATCAAGCAGTTAATTTGAAACCACCAGATAGTTCCCAAAACTGAGTCAAGCATCTGGAATGTTTTACAGCCATTTAACACTGCTAACAATATTGGCTTTTAATTAATCACTTTAGCTGAGCATGGGAGCACACACCTCTGATCCCAGCTTTTTCTAGGCAGAGACGAGAGGAGAAAAATCTTAAGGTCAGTGTGGGATGTGTAAGACTCCAAATCATTCTGTGCTGCATGTAAAAAAAACTGCCTTGAAAGGCCATATTCGATTTTAGACTTTCTCAATTTCATATTTTCTTTGTGCTAATATCTAAAAAAAAAACCAAATAGTATTCAAATTTAATAAGGTATTTTATTGACACGTGTTCATTATATAAAGTGGTACGTTTTATAAAGACAGTTCATACAAGTATAACACGAATTTCTCTTTTGTCAACGCCTTCCTTTTCTCCCCTTCCTTCCCTCTCTCTTTCTCTTGTTCCCTTAAATAGCCTCACATGTCATATATGTATGCATGTACATATATATGCATATATGTTACTTATATATTATCTAGAATTAAGAAAAAAGGAAATGTCTTTTGAGCCTGAGTTATTTCATCTAGTATGGCAACCTCCAGATGAATCCATTTACCTGCAAACAACAAAATCCCATTCTTCTTTATATCTGAAGGAAGCTCCATACATGCCCATGTGTGTGCGTGTGTGCGCGTGCGCATGCAAGCGTGTGTGTGTGTGTGTGTGTGTGTGTGTGTGTGTGTGTGTGTGTGCCCCTGTTTTCTTTATTCATTCATCTTAGGCTGCTTCCATAATGATAATGTTGTAATAAACATGGACATGGAACTTTATGTAGTATGCTAACTTAAAGTCCCCCAGGTATATTTTAGTTGCTAAAAATATCTTTGATTTATACTCTATCCTTATGCAGCTGCTAAGACTAATAGAAGACCAAAGATTTAAGCCGAAATGTCCTTCTTGTCTGAAGACAGTTAAATAGCTCTGTGAAACAAATCAGTATCTTTTCATCAGTCTCCTGAGTATCAATGCTTAGATAAAGATTCTCGCCCTTCTGACCAACTCTCTCCACAGTGAGCAAGCACTGAATTAATACTAGATGCCTCCTTAGAAACCTTAATAGTTCTTTTTCCAAGAGTTATTTACTTATTTATTTTGTGTATGTGAGTGCCCTATCTGTGTGTACACCTGTGTTCCAGAAGAGGGCATTGGATCCTATTATAGATAGCTTTGAGACACCATGTGGGTGCTGGGAATTGAACTCAGGGTCTCTGGAAGAGCAAACAGTGCTCTTAACAGCTGAGCCATCTCTCTGGCCCCCGAAACTGAAAGAGTTTTACAAGCCATCTTTATTATTTTCTTACTTTATGATTCATAGGAAAAATTCGTTCAAATATTGTGTCTGGGAGACACTAAAAGGATGGCATAGCATCATTCGCTAACCAGTATTTTCTCACTGTGCAATGACAATTGACTTAAGGACAACACACAGGATCATGTGTTCCTCCCATGGGAGAATTATACAAAGTGCTATAAGGAGTTAGCAAGACCGGCCAACTCGCTATTTCCTTAAGAAACAAAATGCATGTGAAAGTCAGTCCTCATTCTCCACTCAACTGTGGAGAATGTCCTGTCCATTGGCTAGATCTGGGTAAGGGTTTGAAGTTTAAGGCCTGTATTGTCCTTGGCTGGCGCCATAGTTTGAGCGGGCCCCCTAGGCCCAAATCTGCCTATCATCATGTTCTTCTTGTAGGTTTCTAGGATCCTCTGGATCCTTCTACTTTGTTATTCTCCCATGCTTCTCTCATCTAGAGTGGGGTATGACTTTCACATGAACTCTGGTGCCTCATATTTGACCACGTCCCCTGGAAGGGGAGACCTGGTGGCACTCAGAGGAAGGATAGCAGGCTACCAAGAAGAGACTTGATACCCTATGAGCATATACAAGGGAGGAAGTCCCCCTCAGCCACAGTCATAGGGGAGGGGAGTAAGGGGAAAATGGGAGGGAGGGAGGAATGGGAGGATACAAGGGATGGGATAACCATTGAGGTCTAATAAGAATAAATTAATAAAAAAAAAAACCAAAATGTGAACACAACAGCAGGTATAATTAACAGGCTGGCAGAGAGCAAGCCTGATACAGGGGGATCTGTCCGTGTGGCGAGCACTGAGAGTAAGGTCACTGTGATTCTAGGACAGACTTGATTTAGAAAAATCTCGTTATACAATCAGAGTGTCCAGCCTGCCTTCAAAATCATGTTCAGAGTTTGCCTTGGCAAAGGAAGAAGACTTGGCAGCTGTCAGAAACGGGAGTGTGTAAGTAAGCAGAAGGGAAGACAGGACTAGGTCGTGGGATTGAAAGGTGCCTTGTGGACTCAAGACACCAGCTTGGTTAGAACTGAAGCAAGACTGGAGAGGAAGTGACGAAAGAGGAGTGTGGACAGGTGTCGGGCTGTGCTCAGTAACAGCCCGCGGGATGGGAGGTCTGGCTTTGAGCCAACGAAGCAAACAGGCTAGTCTTTCAGCAGGAGATCAATGTGACATGGGAGACAGATTGCACATACCCTGTGCTCACCGCTGAGGTAAATCAAAGGTGCAGGTGTGGTTCCTACGGACTTTGGAGCCTGTGCATGACTCAGGAATCACTGTCAAAGGCCGATGGCTATAAATAGTTCTGGAGCAAAATGTGAGAGTGATCACTGGGGCTCTTGGGAGGCAGAGTTTTTCCTAGAATGGAGTTAGTGGTATATGTAGATGGCAGTGCAACAAAACATGAGTGGGGTGGGGTGGGGTGACACAGTCAGGGATAGGGAGGGAGAGAAGGAGGGAGGAAGAAGGGAGAAGAGGAGAGGAGGTAGCCTTCCAGGTCTTGTAAGAATCTTTTGTCTTCTCAGGGAACGTGGATCTAGGCTGGTGTATAACATACTTATATATGTTGGTAAGTGTGACATGTGAATGTTTCCTCATGCTGGCTTGTTCTTCTGAGTGTAGTTGTCATTGTGAACAGAAGAGAGGGACCAGTTCTCTTCATATGATATGGGTTAGTATGAAGAACACACATAAATTTTAAAACGACTTCCTTTTTTGAATTATAGTACAGTAGCATTGTAACATTATTTTCCCTTCCTTTTCCTCCCTTCCGACCCTCCCACATACCCCCTCCTTTCTCTCTTTCAAATTCATGGCCTCCTTTTTAAAATTAATTATTATTGCACACATATGTGCACATACATATATATGCTTAAATAAAACCTTCTGACTCTGTATAATGTTATTTGTATGTATTTTTCAAAGCTGACCACTTGGTATTGGATAACCAGTTGATGTGCTCTTCCTCGTGGTGGACTATTTCTTAGCACTTGTTAGTTTCTTATAGTTCTATGTGTAAGATTGAGACCTTATGGTCTTCCCACCAACTCCCTCTTCCACAGGAAACCACATGACAATTTCATGGCAACATTTCTGTTTTCTAAGCTCTTGTTTTTTACTTTGATAGTTTCATACATGTTTATAATAATTTTTAGACATGAATTTTGTGTAATTTGAACAGTTCTCGAGTGACCTTTTAAAATCACATTGCAGTGTCATGCAAAGTAAGCATGTTAAAATATTCATTCTTAGACTCAAGAATAAGACTACTTAGACTTGGTTTGAGTGGTATTCTAAAATGTTGTCAGCTCAGGATCCAGATTGTGACAAATTTGGAATATAGAGAAATAACAGCTGAAAATATGGCCACATGCTTTTAATCAACGTGGGCATTCTATTTAAGAATAAAGTTATCAGATGTCCATGTCACAGAAATTCAACAAAAACGAAAGAGAGAGTGGTGATGGGGCGGGAGGGATTGTAGAAACTGTTGGTGAGGATGTGTAAAATTTTTTAATTATAAATTTAAATTAAAATAAAATCTGTGAAGTAGGAAGTTCTTCATATTTGTTCTTTCTACGCTGAAGCTAATAGAAGTCTCGGGATCCGCAAGCTTGGCCTCGATCTGTGGAAGGCCGTGGTGAGAGAAGAGTTCAGCTCTTATATTCTTTCTTCCTCATCTTCTACAAGATCCAGAGTATGACACAGGGGACTGGAAAACACCAACGCCTTTCTCTGGACTCATAAACCATTGCAATTATTAGCTCGCCCCAGCTTGTAGCTACCTGCTCACAAAAACCAAAAGAAAACAAAACTATCCTGTTAACTGTCAATTAACAGGAGGCCTTCCCAGGAGCTGTGGAAGGATGGCGGCTTTTGCCTCAGGTGAGGGCAGTCTTGGCGGCCTTTGCCTCAGGTGAGGGCAGTCTTGGCGGGCTTTGCCTCTTGGAAACACCGGGGATACCCCGCTGAGGTGGACATTGCCATGAACTGAGACTAGCCATCCTGGGTGCAGAATTGGGGAAAAGAACCAGAGACTCCAGCCTGGCTACTGTGTTGCCAATCAGCCATCGAGGGGAGGAGGGAAGCGGAGGAGAGTCCCGGGGGTTGCTGGGAGAAGCTGCCGAGAGAGGAGAGACAAGGCTGCAATGGTGCAGATTGCTTCCTTCTGGGAGTGAATCTATGAACAGGCCCAGAGACGCCAAGGAATTTGCCCTGCGGAACTGATTCCTGGCAGGTTTATTCTTGTTCTTTTTAACCTCCTTTCCCTCTTGCTTAAAGTAGTCGGGTTGTAAGGAAGATACCTTTGATTAATAAATTCATAATAAAACTTAGTTGTTAAGGACAAGAGCCAACAAGGTGCTCTTTCCTTTACTCCTGACCCAGTTGATTTGGTTAGAAGGGGAATCGTTGTTTTCATTTGTTTACCCACAGTTCAGCCCGCATATCTCTACAAGATTTCTCAAAACGCACGTTCATATGAAAGGCCCTGATTATCTCAGTGCCCCACAGAACAAAGCCAATAGACGCGAACACGAGATAGAGATTTGCTGACAAGATGCACAGCCAGAAGCGATGTGGAGCAAAAGCGCTTGTTACGCATGGTGTACATATTTAAAATAGTAAAAATGAAATAATATTTTTTGAAAAGTTGGGGATGCACCTGTCAGTTGCTCCTAGGTAACTAATGCAAGGAAGAAAAGAACTGAGGTGTGGACCGGTCCTCTATGATGAAGAACTCCTTCCAACTCTGATGTAGTGACACAGTTCCTTAAAGAGATAACACGTGACTGATGAGAGAATGAGAATCAGTCCACTTCAGGGATGAGCGCTCTGATAGGTTAGCCAGTCTCAAGTACTCAGCTCTAAACACATAAATTAATTCATCAGGTTGTATTTATGAATATATATATATATGTATATATCAACAATAACTACAGAATAAGAACACATGAATTTTGAGAAGGAGTGAGAGACTATTAAAGAGATAAAATGAATAGAGAGAGGAGAGTTATGTGAATACAATATGTGTGTATGAAATTCTCAGAATTAAATAAAATAATTTTTAAAGTTCACAGGACACCCCAGCTCCATTCCTGCATCTTAAGTGATCTTCCCCAAAGTGTAGTACTTACATGCCCACATTTGCTTACATCCTAGAATGTATCTGCAATCCGAGTTGCCCTTTGTGTCGTTGAGATCTGCTTTTGTCCAGAGGTGCACTATCAGGCTCTGGCTACATGGCTGCCCCAAGAGCTCAGCCTTCCCTGAAGAAATTATGCTCTCCAGCAATGGAAAGGAGTCCTGAATTATGGAGACTTTTCTGGAAAAAAGACAAAAAACAAAACATGAATGTTCATACTTCCTCCTTACAGCACACAAATTATTGGTAGAGTGATGAAACGATATGTATAACAGTGTATATTACGTATAATACTCAGAACATGCAAAAGTTAGAAGAACTAAGTCACCACCTGACTACTCATGTCAACCAAAGAAATACTAATTCCAGTGAATAGCAAAGAAGGGGACTTCTTTAGAAACTCCTACATAGAGTGGGCTGTTTGTTGATTTTAAGTCTCAAACTTCACCTTAGATGGAGTGATGGTCTCATCAACTCGACAGAACCTAGAATCTTCTGGGACATGAGCCTCTGCGTAATTGTGAGGAACTCTCTTGATTCCTTTAATGGAGGTGGGAAGACCTGTCCACAGTGGGTGGCACCATCCCATATGCTGAGGTTTGAACTGAATGGAGGGGTGCAGGGGCTGAGCACGAGCATTTGCTGTTCTCTGTATTTTGTCTGTGGACTTTTATCACCAGCTCTTTTAAACTCCTGCCTCTAGAGTCTCTTCAGTGATAGACTGTGTCATAGAATAAATACTTCCTCCCCTACACTGAGTCTTGTCATAGTATTTTATTATAGCAACAGGAAAAAGAAATAAGACAGATGGAATGCCTCATATAAGGGTGGGACAACTGGTATGCTGCTGCTGTTGCTGCTGCTGCTGCTGCTGGAATACCCTGGGACCAAATGAGTGTTAGCATCATCCAGCTGAGAAGACTTATGTTACTTACATATTCTCAGAATCATTTCTCTGTTGATGGGTCAATGTTTCTTCTTGTGACTCACTCACTTCCTTTCCTCTGACCATCCATTGCCCCATATCTAAGACAAGCAAAGCCTTATGCTGCTTCTGGCTACCACGCTGGGGGTATAGATGGTGCAAGAGTCAATACATTGCATTGGTCAAGATTGTTAATAATATAGAAGGAAAATCTGACTCTGTAGAGCCCTGGGGATGGGGGTGGGGATGACCTGAGACCCTTAGAAAATGAAACTAGCACTAAAGACAACAGAGCTAAGAGAAGGAGAAAGCAGGACCAGGGTGAGCCTGTAAATATTGTTTGCACCAGGAGTTTTGTTACTGGCTCATGCATTGTAGAGATCAAGACATATATTTAGGCCAGAAACTATAGTAGCTATTTTCTTTTCCATAGAACATTTTTGCTAGGATTGAGACTCATACACACACACACACACACACACACACACACACACACACACACACACACACACACACATTCTGGACCTTTGTTCTGGACCACAAATCTTTTCTAAAACTAAACTTGGATTCTTAATTAGGATATCACTGCTCCTCAGCTTGCTCTATCCAGACAATACTCTCTGCAGTGGAAATATGTACTATCCCTTAGGGATACTGGGACACTGAAGTCATTCTACATAAGAGGCCTCTCTGACAACCCATACCCATGAGAGTGTTCTTCCGAATCAAATACTCTGCTCTAATACCTGTCCCGCAATGATCATTGGCTGGTAAACCAATAGACAAGGCAGTTTGCTTTGAAAATGAAAGAGGGTGACCAGTGGATCACTAAAGAAGGGTAACATGGATTTTTCAGGCAACAGATTTGTCAAGTAAAGTGGAAAGTTTCTAATAAACCAAAATACAATCTGCAAGTCACCATACATACCACACCACCCAATAAAGCAAACCAAAATGGCAAATTTACATGAACCCCGTAACAGCCATGATCTGGTTCTTAGATAATTTCTCCACTCAGCCAGTGTGTCCTGCTGCATACACATACACCCCAGCTCTGTGGCCATGCACAGCTGGGGCTGTGGCCTTCATTCAGAGCACCCATCTGAGAAGGCTTGCAGACTGGTAGCTCCATTCAGGAGCTTGTCTTAAAGTTCAATTGAGTTTGGACTTTCTTGCCAGTGTGACCGTGGTATAGCCTGCTGATGTGACTATTTAGCAAATCCACCATAATCCTGCACTGTTTCCCCCCTCTCTGGCCCTCACTCATTCAATCCAAAATACCCCACCCCTTCCTGGGCCAAAGTTGCTCTTTCAGATGAAAGATTTCAGGAGTCTGTTTCTTGTGTCTCAGGCACTGCAGTGAAGGGCTGGGGATGCAGTTCACTGGTGCAGTGCTGATCTAGCATGCCCAAGACCACATGATACATCTCTAGCACTGAGGGGGAAAAAAAAGAGTCCTCAAATAACTGGAGTACAGACTGCGTAACGTTTTGAACATCATGTGGGGAGTTTGATTTAGAAAGGCCTCAGAAGGTAGGCCAGATTTCTATTAAGTGAACTGCAGGTGATTCATTCATCTAAATTCATTACTTAATGATGAATGAACTTAAATGCCGAGAGCTTCCATTGTTTTATCTGTAGAAGCATAAGTCAGTGACGACTTTCCCACTGTCCTTCCACACGTCTCCTTTCCATGCTTAGTTTCTCATAAATGAGAAAGAACTAGGAAACTTGATCCTATTTATAGTATTAGCGTCATTTGAGGTGATATTTTAAAAGAAAGAGAGAGACCATGAGTTTGCACAAATTGCAGTACTGTGGAAGGTCCTGTGGCCTATGTGGGAGGGATTTGCTTCCTACCAAGAGAGTCTAAAAACAAATGCCATCGTTTCTGGATAAGGTGGCTGGCTGGGTAAGTGGGGCTGGAAGAAGAGCTTCTTATCACGAAGAGTAAGACAGGCAGAAGTTGACTAATGTCTTGGATTATTTTCCTGGCAGGAGTTAGAATACTTTATGCTTTTTTTTTTCCATCTAAAATCTCTTATCTGAGTACACTGAGGAGAACAAAGTCATTAAAAGTAATCACCATGTTAATAGACAAGAGATTGAAGCCTCTGTGGGTTGGGTAAGTCCATCTTCCTGTCACAGGAGGTGGCTTGGCTTGTGCCTGTAGGCTTCCAAGTGAATATGAATTGGTAATCAGCTTGTTTCATATTCATGATGCAATCAAAATGCATATTTGATTGAATGCCTCATTTAATAAACCAACAAAATATTCATAAGTGTCGTGGTGGTAAGAAGAACTTGCATTTTTATAATTTCTGCTGAGATATAATTACATATAGTAAAATGTTCAGATCTTAAGTTTGTTCTACTATGAGTTTCTTAGAATGTATGTACCATAAAACCAGTATCCACTCAAGCATAGAGAATTGCTGCCAACTTTCTTTTTTTTTTTTTTTTTTTTTTTTTTTTTTCTGCCAACTTTCAACTCCTCATATTTCTTTGTAGATTCGTTCCCTATACCCAGAGTTCTTGTCACATAGAGTAACTTTTATGCTCTTCGACCTCACACATAGACTGCATGCATTTTGTGTTTATCCATGTTACAAGCATTTCCAGGTCATGTCTTCCTAATGCTAAGGATCAGGTTATAGGATGAGCGTAAAGTCATTCACTTTTTCTCTGTGTTGATTGGTGTTTATATCATTAGTATCATTTGTAGATATGGATGAACTAACAAAAACCATTACGGGTATTCACATGTTTTTATTTGTGCTTCAGAAATACCATAGAGTTAAATTGCTGGATCATGAGGTAGGTTTTTGTCTAATGTTCTGATGGTTAATTTTACTTGTCAACTGGACACAATCTAGAATTGCCTGAGAAGGGAGTTTCAATGAGCGATTGCCCAGATCAGGTTGGCCTGTGGGAATGTTGGCAGTGTATTTTCTCGATTTGTTAATTAAGAAGGGTGGAGCCTGCTCGGTGTGGGTGGCAGCATCCCCTAGGTTTGAGTTCTGAATTACAGAAGAGTGGAGAGGACAAGCTGGGCAGCAAGCATGCGTGTGTTCTCTCTCTGCTGTCAACTGTAGGTCTTGCTGTCTTTACTGCTGTGTCCCTGTGGCCTCTAGCCTGGAATTCACAGCTAAAATACATCCTTTCTCCCCCGCATTGCTTTCGTCGGGGTGTTTTATGATAGCGACAGAAACAGAATCTGAACAGGTGCTACCAGAAACTGCCAGCCAGCTTTTCTTAGTGGTTGCACACTTTCACAGGGCTAACACAGGCATGAGCTACCCTCCCATCCTGCGTCCCTCCATCATCTGCATCGAGGAGTCCTTTATGCTTGAGCCATTGAGGGGCTTTACATAGAATAGTGTCTCCTCCTGGCTTTACATGTACTTCCTCTTTTACTATCAATGTCAATCAGTTTACTCAAGTCTTTTATGATCCTGCTATTTTGTTTTTTCAAGAATTTCTTGTCATTTTAGAATTGGTTGGTTATTTTGGTTTTCTTTTCTAAAGTCTTGTATACAATTTGCTCTCATACCTTTGGTTATTTATACGTTATACTATTCCACCTAGTCTGTGATTTGTATTTTTTATTTATTGTCAGTATTTAAAGAATGTATGTTTTTAATTGTAAGGGAACCCACTGTATTGTTTCTGTTTTTAACATGTGTTATAGTTAGTGCCTTCATAATCTTCCTACGAAATGCTGAACAATTTCAGTTATAAAACAAGTGTTGCCTCAGAGGCTTTGTGGAAAGTTCTATAATTATAACCTTTAAATTTCATCTGTTCTCCATCAATATCTGTTTTCATGTTAGGGGTAAAGCATGTTCAGGTGTTTTGAAGACAGATAACCAGTCATGTCTGATCATTTGCTGAGAAGACTCTCTGTTCCTCTGCCCCCCCCCCCCCATTGAGTTACATGGGAACATTTGGTTGGATCTGTCATCCCAGGCACCTAAAGGTCTGTCTGCGGACTGCTCAGTTTTTCTCTCTGCCATTCTTGATTACAGGGGCACTTACTATTTTGGTAGATATTATTTTATTAGTTTTAAGGCTATCATACAAAGAGATGGATTTCACTGTGAAAGTTTCACACACAAATACACATATATTTACACTTTTGTTGTTTATCCCCACAGTGTTTCTCCTGTCACCTCCCCTCTCCTCTGGCTGGCTCCCTTCCCTCTTCAAATGGTCTCGAAGGTTTCATTATCCCCACCTTCTATTCCACCATTTTTTCTCCCTTTAGTTAACTTCCTACTTTCTCATAGTCTCTTTTTTAATATTGTGTCATAAATACATATGTATATATATGTGGGTGGGTATATATATATATATATATATATATATATATATATATATATATATATATGTAAACATATACATACATTTCAATGTAAATTCCACACCTGTGAGAAACATGCAATATTTGTCTATGGCTGGCTTATTTTGCTTAACATGCTAATCTCTAGTTCTTTTTCCCCTGAAAATGCCACGACTTCATTTTCCTTTGGAGCTGGCTAAAATTCTATTGTCTACATGGGACACATTGTTTTATAGCATGGGAATGTTTTTAGTAGCCCTTATTCAGAGAAGTAGATACCCCACACATTGATTTCTTTTTAAGTTGGCCTTTATTTTTTTCTAAGTTACTTACCTTTTTATGTCAGTTCTGGCACCAACTGTAATAAATGCTACTATATAAAAAATATGCCTCTTGAGTTTGCCAAGGGGCATGTTTTAGGATTCTAACTCTTCTCTGCTTGCCCTCCAAGCAGTGGCACTTAAATTCTAGGGTAAAACAACAGCTCCTGGTGCAGAAAAGTAGAACCTCCAAACTTTTCTCACCAGCCCAGAACACTATCTGCCCTTTCAGTGCACCCCCAGGACACCCTCTTGTCCAGGGCACAGCAAATTCATCACCATGGTTTCAGGTTTCAGGATGCAATTAACCTTTAAGGAACTAGTGCCCTTCAAGTTCTGGCCTATTAACAAAGAGGGCTATTCACAATTACCTGAGCAGATCACCAAAGCTCTCCTCCATTTCCAGGGCAGGTCTGCCTAAGGTCAGCTCTGCACATGCCAACTGCAGTCACACCTCACAGAAGACAGAACGCAGAAGCAGCAACACAATGTTCCTTCCCTTTGTCTCCAACATTAGGTGAATCTGCACAATTTTTAAAAAAATAATGTTTCTCTTCAGATATTTTTGGGGAACAAGTAGGAAAATAATACTTTCTTTAAAATGTGTGGTGTTTTGTTATGTTTAAAACATGTTTTAAAATGCTTCGTTTAAATTTATTATGTAGTTATATAAAAGAGAGATAAAACCTGCCTATCAGCCAGTGATCATGTTTTTTTTAAAGCACCCTGATGGTCTGTTCACATTCTAATCTGTGATTTTCCCAGAAGCTTCCGGGAACCGCACTGTGACATGGGGTGCTGCGTCACAATGTGATAAGTACTCAGATATCTTTGTTATTTTATTCAGCGCATATTTACTGTCTGTATAATCATCTTCAAGACTATGTGCCTAGTTCTTGAGCCATTTTAAATTCAGTTCAGAATAACATTTTGATATAACTGCATAAATAAAACTAGACACGTGTCAGTTTTCTTGTTTTCATTTTCCCCATATCTACATTAGTAATTCTTTTTGAAAAGACTAAGAATTACTTAATTCAATGCATACATACTAAAATTGCTCAGATGTTTTGGGGGACATCTGTGTGCTCACATCAATCATACTTCCACCAAAAAGTAAGAGCAATAGACATAAATACTCTTGTTGAAAATTCGTTTATCTGGCAAACATTTGCTGAATGATTGATAGAATTTGTCTAAAGACTGTATCTGTGTCCAAAAAAATAATTACATCATCCTTCCTAAAGAAACATTTCTTTCTTTCTTTCTTTCTTTCTTTCTTTCTTTTTTTTTTTTGGATACAGAGGCTATATGGGAGAAGTAAACCCGATAGTATACTGTGGTGGTAGGATAAGAATGGCTCCTATAGACTCCTGTGTGGGAATGCTTGTCCCATAGGGAGTGGCACTATTAGGAGGTGTGGCCTTGTTGGAGGGGGCGTGTCACTGTGGGAGCGGGGGTGGGGTGGGCCAGCTTTGAGGTCCCTGAAGGTCAGGCTAGGCCTAGTGTCTCAGTCTCCAGCAGATGAATGCAGAACTGTCAGCTCCTTCTGCAGCACCGTGTCTGTCTGCGTGCCGCCATCCTTCATGCCACAACAGTGATGAGACTCTGAAACTGTAAGCCAGCCCCAGTTAAATCTTCTTCTTTATTAGAGTTGCCATGTTCATGGTGTCACTTCACAGCAACCCTAACTGAGACATATATGCATGGATTTCTACTGAGGGAAAAAAAATCTCACACTTATTGCAAATGAAAGTCCCACCATTTTATTCAAATAAAGTCATCATCCTACACAGGACTGTATCTTTTATTCAGAATCACACATTAAAAACCAAATTCTTCATACATTGCAAGTCTTTTAGAAGTTTCTTAACATTTTATGAAAATTCAATTTCACCTTTACTATTATATAATAGTATATATAATATACTATAATATATGATATATAATTATATAATATATTGTATATAATATATTTATAATACTATATAATCTATTATATATAAACTATAACATATGATTATTATATATACTACAAAATATAATAATTATTTCCACACAAATGTGAGGAGTAGAAGACTTGGGAAAGAGGTGGCATAAAATGTTGGATTTCTTAGGACCTTGAAAGAGTGATATTTCAGATAGCATAGCCATTTCCCTCCCAGGGATGTACAAGAACATTCACACCCGACTAAGAGTCAAGCAAACTTTGTACTGAAAACAACCATAAAATGCAACGTCATACTCAGTGTATCAGATTAACAATGAGAATGTAAAGGGGACTAGAGTCAGGCTTGCCTCAGAACAGCTGGGCTTGCATGTTTGCATGGGTCAGATTAAAGATGAATATGCAAAGAAGATGGGATTCAGTCTTGCTTTAGGAGGGTTGGGCTCACAATGCATCTGCCAAGAGTAATTACTGCCTCACTGAGAGGTATAAAGAAAGGAGACCATTGGAGACTCACTGTGGAAGGCTCTACAGTGGCTCTCCAAGGTGGGCAGTGTCAGCTGGTCCTCAGATAAACACATTCAAAGGTGTGTTTGATGCTTAGTATTAGCTAAGTGTTCGATGCCAAGCTAATATCCTCTTCTGAGGTTCCAGTTTCACTGCCCATCCCCACATCCTTTAACTAAGTCTATCTCTTGTAATTTCCACAACTTAGTCCATTATATGGAAAGGAAGAAAAGCCAATGGTGTCTTAGGGGGTCTTTTCTCTAGGGGTAGCCTGGGAGTTTTAAGGATGCACAGTTATACCTACTATGTATAACTGGTGGTACATCTGTCTTTACATTTGCTTTAACATTTCAGTATAGCGGGTAGTAGATACGATGTATATTTACTGAAAATATTAAATATCATCCATAGTATTACACTTTTACCAAAGAGGTGATCCTTTGAGGCAGCCAAATTCTACTATATTCAGTGTCTCTTAAGCTTCCTGATTGTGTGTCCTCAGCCTCTACCTCCACCCACCACCTGCTAATATTTGCCTATCATATGCATTAAACATATTTCCCTAATTTTGTTTCTTTACAATTTTATGGTTTTGAGGAATGGAGGGTAGAACTTCTATGTGGAGAGAATGTCCCTGCGATAAGAAAGTAGACATGGGAGGATTTGCCAGCCAGCGTGACACAGGACATGCAGAAATGGAAGTAATAAGAATACAAATCTCAGAGTAGCAGGACTGCCAAGAGACTGTGCGGTAGACTCCAAAATGCCAGAGTCTGTGTTTTCCAGGTGAGAAGAGAGCACACGGGTGCCAGGAAATGAGCAGTTCCAGCAGCATCTGGCCATTCTGCTATTCTGACCTTCCCAAGGAAAGCTCCTGGGTTCCAGGGCCCCACAGTGCCAGTCTCTGGCCCCTGACTCCCTGGATCCAGGGAAAAGGTTCCAGCTTCCAACCCGTGGCTCTACCCATCTCCTCTGAGGAGACCTGCCAGACACCAAGAGCATACAGGATCTCACTCCAACATGGCAGTGCTCAACATGCACAGTGAGCTGCTTGAGCTCAGGGAACACAGAGCTAGCCAAGCAAGTGTCAGGGCTGCTCACTCTGGGAGTTCCCATGGTGAGAGGAGGGCTTCTGGGTCAGGAGGAAACCTGTTGGTCCTCAGGATCATACAGGCTAGACACCCTCACCCTGTCTCCTGTCTATAGGTCAAATTGGGATACAGTCACCTGAGGATAATGGAGGGCTATTCCCTAAGATCCAGCAACTAGTCTACAACCATAACCTCCATCTGAAGAGGGTTGCTCCAGAAATATCCAGCTTCCTGCCCAGGGCTCTTTCCACACCCTCAAGCAACCCAGTAGGCATCAGGGACAACCTGCCAATGCCAGAGACAACTAAATAGCTAAAGGCCAGTGTAAGAACACAGTCAACAGAAGCCAGGGCAACACGTCACTCGCAGAATCCAGTTACTCCACTGCAAGCAGCCCTGGATACCTTAACACAACTGAAACACAAGAAAATGACCTTAAAACTACACTTTTGAAGATGACAGAGGCCTTTAAAGAGGAAATTAACAAATACCTTAAAGGAACACAGGAAAATAAAATCAAACAGATGGAGGTCTTTAAATAGGAAATGAACTAAAAACTTAAAGAAATATATGAAAATACAATCAGGTGAAAGAGATGAATAAAACAGTTCAAGGCCTAAAAATGGAAACACAAATGATAAAGAAAACACAAACTGAGGAAATCTTGGAGATGGAAAAATTAGGGAAGAAAACAGAATTACAGAGTAAGCATAACCAACAAGAAATGAAGGGAAAAAATTCAGGTGTGAAGATACAATTGAAGAAATTGATACATCTGTCAAAGAAAATGTTAAATCTAAAAAATTCTTGACATAAAACACTCAAGAAGTCAAGGATACTATGAAAAGTTGAAACCTAAAAATAATAAGAATAGAAGAGAAGATTCCTAGCTTCAAGGCTCAGAAAATATTTTCATCAAAAATCAGAGAAGAATATTTTTCCAACCTAAGGAAAGAGATGCCTACAAACATACAAAAGGCCTATAGAACACCAAATAGATTACACCAGAAAAGAAAATTTCCCAACCAGGAAATAATCAAACACTAAACCTAAAATACAGAACAAAGAAAGAATACTAGAAATTGCAAGGGGAAAAGGCCAAGTAACATATAATGGCAAACCTATTAGACTCACACCTGACTTCTCAACAGATGCTAAATGCCAGAAGGGCCAGGACAGATGTCCTGCAGGCAGATGTCAGCCCAGACTACTATACTCAGAAAAAATTTCAATCACCATAGATGGAGAAAACAAGATATTCCAGGACAAAACCAAATTTAAACACTATTTACACACAAACTCAGCCATAGAGAAGATACTAGAAGAAAAATTCCAACCAAAGGAACTAAACTACATCAAAGAAAACATAGGAAATAAATAACTCCACTACATCAAAACCAGAAGAAGTGAAACACACAATCACAGTACAACTACCAACATCAAAATAACAGGAGGTAGCAATCATTGGCCATTAATATCTCTCAACATCCATCAGTGGAATTTATTCCCCAATAAAAAGACACAGGCTAACAGAATGAATGCGTAAACAGGACCTATCATTCTGCTGCATAAAGGAAACACACCTTAGCCAAAAAGATAGATATTACCTCAGAGTAAAGGACTAGAAAAAAGTTTTTCTATACAAATGGACCCAAGAAGCAAGCTGGAGTAGCCATTCTAATATCTAATGAAGTAGAATTTCAATCAAAATTAATCAAAAGATATAAGGAAGAAGACTTTATACTCATCAAAGGAAAAATCAACCAAGATGACACCTCAATTCTGAACATCTACCCCCTAAATACAAGGGCACCCACATTACTAAAGCTTAAATCACATATAGATATCCACACATTAGTAGTGGGAAACTTCAACACCACATGCTCACCAAAGGTCAGGTTATTGAGACAGTAACCAAACAGAGAAATAATTAAACTAACACATGCAATGCATTAAATGAACCCAACACACCTACATTTCACCTAAACACAAGGTAATATATCTTTTCAGAACCTCACGGATCCTTCTCCAAAACTGGCCAAATATTTGGTCCCAAAGCAAGGGCCAACAGATACAAGAAAATTGAAATAACCCTGTGTATCTTATCAGACCACCATGGATTAAAGCTAGATTTCAACAACAGAAACAAGAGAAAACCTACAATCTCATGAAAACTGAAAAAAAAATGCTCTACTTAATGACCACTGGGTCAGGGAAGAAGTAAAGAAAGAACTTAAAGATGTTCTAGAATTCAGTGAGAATGAAGGGACGACATACCCAGATGTATGGGACACAATCAAAGCTGTTCATAGCACTAAATGCCTTCATAAAGAAATTGGCGAGGTCTCATACTAGCAATTTAAAAGCACAACTAAAAGCTCCAGAACAAAAGGAAGCAGACACACACAAGAGGAGCAGACAGCAGGAAATAATCAAACTCGCAGCTGAAATTAATAACTTAGAAACAAACAAACAAAACAATTCAAAGAATCAATGAAAGCAAGATAGACAAACTCCCTAGCCAAATTAAGTAAATGCAGAGAGACAGTATCCAAATCAACAAAATCAGAAGTGGAAAGAGAGACATAACAACAGACACTGAGAAACTCCAAAGAATCATTAGATCTTACTGCAAAATCCTATATTCTACAAAATTGAAAAATCTAAAGGAAGTAGGCAATTTTCTTGATATATTTCACGTACTGAAGTTAAATCAAATCAAATCAGATAAACAGTTTAAACAGTACTATAACCCATAAGGGTATAGTCATCAAAAGTCTCCCTAAAACAAAACAAAACAACAAAACAAAACAAAAAACAAACAAGCTCCAGATGGTTTTTAGTGGAGAATTCTACCAGACTTTCAAAAAAGAGCTAATACCAATAATTATCAAAATATTCCACAAAATAGAAACAGAAGGAACAATGCCAACCTCATTCTATGAAGCCACATTCACCCTGATACCTAAACCACAAAAAGACCAACAAAGAAAGAGAATTTCAGTCCAAATTGAAATCTCAATAAAATACTTACAAACTGAATCCAAGAACACATCAACTACATCATACACTGTGATCAGGTAGCCTTTATCCCAGGGTGCAGGGATGGTTCAACATACAAAAATCAGTGTAATCCACCATCTAAAAAAAACTGAAAAAAAAATCATATGATCATCTTACTAGATGCAGAAAAATCCTTTAACAAAATTCAACACCCATTCATTATAAAAGTCTTGGAGAAATCAGGAATACAAGGCTCATACTTAAACATAATAAAGGCTATATACAGGAAGCTGATAGCCAACATCAAATTAAGTGGAGAGAAACAAAGCAATTCCACTAAAATCAGGGTCTACAAGCTGTCCATACTCTCCATATCTCTTCAATATAATACTTGAAATGCTAGCTAGAGCAATAAGACAACTAAAGGAGATGAAGGGAATACAAATTGGAAAGGAAGAAATCAAAGTATCCCTGCAGATGATTTGATAGTATATATAAGTGACTCCTAAACACCTTCAGCAAAGTGACTAGATAAAAATTAATTCAAAGAGATTAGTAGCCCTCTTTATACAAACAACAAATGGGCTGAGAAAGACATTAGGGAAACAACACCCTTCACACTAGCCAGATAATATAAAGATAATATATTTTTATCTAGATGGAAAGATCTCCCATGTTCACGAATCTTTAGGATTAACAAGGCAAAACAACCATCTTACCAAGAGCAATCTATAAATCTAATGCAATTCCCACCAAAATACGAACACAATTCTTCACAGACCTTGAAAGAACAATTTACAACTTCATATGAAAAAGTAAAAAGCCCAGAAGAGCTAACACAATCCTATACAATACAGGAACTTCTGGAGATATGTCAATCCCCGACTTCAAGGTGTACCACAAAGCAATAGTTTTGGCATAGAAACAAACTGCATGGTGAATGGACTCAAATCTAAGGCCCAGAAAGAAACCCACACACCTATGGACACTTGATTTTTTTTTTAAAGAGAAGCCAAAACCATACAATGGAAAAAAAAGATAGCATCTTCCACAAATGGTGCTCGTCCACCTGAATGCCTACACGTAGAAAAGTGCAAATAGATCCATATTTATCACATTGAACAAAACTCAAGTCCAGGTAGATCAAATACCTCAAAATAAATCCAGAAACACTAAATCTATTAGAAGAGAAGATGGGAACTAGCTTTGAACTCATTGGCACAGATGACAAGTTCCTCAACAGAACAACCACAGCTCAGACTCTAAGATCAACAGATCATAAATGGGTAATCACAAAACTGAAAGCTTCAATAGAGCTAAGGGCACTACCAACAGAACAAAATGGAAGCTTACAGATTGGGAAAAGATCGTCACCAACCCTACATCTGACAAAGGGATGGCCAAAATATATAAAGAACTCAAGAAAGTAAACACCAACAAACCAAATAATCCAATTAGAAACAAGGTACAGAGCTAAACATAATTCTCAACAGAGGAATATTGAATGGCAGAGAAACACTTCAATGTCCTTAGTCATCAGAGGAATGCAAATCAAAACGACTCTGAAATTCCACCTTACATCTATCAGAATGGCTAAGATCAAAAACCCAAGTGACAGCACATGCTGGCAGGGATGTAGAGAAAGGAGAACACTTCTCTATTGCTGGTGGGAGTGCAAACTTGTACAACCACTTTGAAATCAATCTGGTGCTTTCTTAGAAAATTGGAAATAGCACTTCCTCAAGATTCAGCTATACCACTTCTGGCCATATACCCAAAAGATGCTCCACCATACAACAAAGACACTTGCTCAACTATGTTCACAGCAGCTTTATTCTTAATAGTGAGAATCTGGAAACAACCTAGATGCCCCTCAACTGAAGAATGGATAAAGAAAATATGGTTCATTCACACAATGGAATACTACTCAGCTATTAAAAACAAGGGAATCTTGACATTTTCAGGCAAATGGATGGAACTCGAGACAATCATTCTGAGTGAGGTAACCCAGATCCACAAAGACGCACATGGTATGTACTCACTTATAAGTAGATATTAGCCATATATTACAGGATAACCATACTAGAGATCATGGAACCAAAAAAGCTAAGTTCAAGAAGGGCCCAAAGGAGGCCTGCCTTGACTATCACTAAGATGGGGAAATAGAATAGACAGTGGAAGAAGAAGCAGAAAGGGAACTGGACAGGAGGGTGTATGTGGAGGAAATGAAGGGGGATCAGATGTGGCGAGTGTGAGGAGGGGAGGTTTGTGGGCCTGGAGGGAGAAGGGAAATCGAAGATTGGGGTATCACTGAGACAAGCTGGGGACCTGCAAGAGGGTAGGCTACAGGGGTGATATTGGGGGTGTTTCTAGCTGAGCCTCCTAGCAGTGAGGGACAAGGAGACTGAGGAGGTCACCTTCTATCCAGGAATGACCTACAGGTTTAAAAGGGGGGCACCTTTGAACCAAACCTTTGAACCAAAATTTATCCTGCTTATAAGATGTACAGAGAGAAGGATAGAATAAAGATAGAAGGAATAACCAACTGATGCCTGGCTCAACCTGAGACTTTCCTCATGGGAGAGGGCCAAGCTCTGACACCATTAAGGAGAATCTGCTATATTTACAGACAATAGTCTAACTTAACCATTCTCTGAGAAGCCCCACCCAGCAGATGATTGAATCATATGCTGAGACTCACAGCCAAGAATCAGTTAGAGCTCAAGAGTTCAGTGGAAGCTTGGGAGGAAAGGCTAGAAGGACCCAGAGGGGACAAGAATGCTGCATGAAGATCACCAGAATCAGCCAACGTAGACCCATGGGGGCTTACAAAGACAGAAGCACCAAGCAAAGAGCAGGCATGGGTTAGAACTAGGCTCCCTATACATATGTAACCAATGTGCAGTTTAATTTCATGTGGGTCCCCTAGTAAGTTGAGTGGGTGCTGGCTATGACATGGGTTCTTGTTGCCTGTTTTTGGTCACTTCACCCTAGTGAAGCTGCCTTGCCTGGCCTCAGTAGATGAGGAGGAGGAGCTCAGTCCTGATATGTCTTAATGTTCTAAGGTGGGTTGATTGTGGGGGGAGGGGAAGTCCTCTTTTCTGAAGACAAGGAGAGGGGAAGTAGAGGGAAGAGGTTGGGAGGTAGGGACCGGGAGTAGAGGAGGTAAGGGGCTAGGATCAGGATGTAAACGGAATATATAAATTTAAAATACATTTTAAAAATATGGTTTTAATGACACCTACATTTAAATTTAAAGTAATTTGATACTTTACTTTGTGGTTTTTTCATTCTTTCACTTTGTGCCATGCTACTGTATTCTTTGATTTGTTATCACAGCTCATGGCAAGGCCCTCAAGTGCTCCGAGAGGCTCTTGCAGTGCAGAGTGTGAGTAGATCTTCCTGAGGCCCCAGGGTTCCCACACTCCTGCATGCAGTCTACAGCGCTAATGGGACTTCATGGCTCTCCATCTGCCCTTTGGAGATGACTTCAGGCATGCTAGCCTCTGTTTACTCTCTCTCTCTTGTGGAATTCCTCTTGTTTGCGTCTTATATTATTATCCATTTTTATTTAAAAACTCTTGGTGGCATCATAAGGCAATGCGGTGGCCTCCGTTCCCTGAGAAGAAGGAGAGGGGAGATTTGGATGAGGGGGGACTTGAGGGTAGGACTGGAAGGAGAGGGGAACTGTAACATGAGTAAATAAAATATAAAAAAAAAAGGTCCCCATAGGTTTACAGGGAGTGGCATTACTAGGAGGTGTGGCTTTGTTGAAGTAGGTTGGCTTGGTTGGAGGAAGTGTGTCACTAGGGGTGGGCTTTGAGGTCTCAGTGTGTCAGTCAACTTCCTGTTGCCTGCCTACTGTCAGTTCCTTCTCCAGCAACATGTCTGCCTGCATGCCGCCATACTCCCACAGTAATGATAACAGACTGAACCCCTGAACTTTACGCCAGCCCCAGGCACATGTTCTTCTTTATAAAAGTTGCTTTGGTCATAGTATCTCTTCACAGAAAAAGAAACCCTAACTAAGACAGTCAGTGCCTCTCTTCCCTTAATAAATAAAATATCATGTGTTTTTAGGTATGCACACGAAGTCCCCCAATGGCTTCAAGCTTGCTTTCCTGTGATCTGGTTTCATTTATCATTGTTCTGTGATTTTCCTAGATTTAAGTCAACAAATAACAAATTGCTAAGCCCGAGTTTGCTGATATTTTAGCCCTTGGTAAAATCAAAGATTATTCCCACAGAGGCGGGACCACATAGTGCAGGCATCTCTCTGGCCTGCTTTTATGAGACCGTTGACACTTTCCTATACACATGTATCTGTGTCATTCTCTGTTGAGACTGTATAAAATTTTATTATGTATGACCCACGTTCTTGATTCATTATTTCCTTTGACAGACCTTAGGTATTTGTAGTTTTCTATTACTACAAGATACTGTGATAAACACATTTATGTACTGATATACAGCTGTCAGAAATAATATTACAATTACTGTGTTGAAATTTAAAAATTGAATAACTATGAAATTGTTTTTTCATAAAGTTTATTTCAATTCACAATCTTCTGCTATATATCTAAGATGGCTTCTCTTACTATGTTTATGTTATCAGTTTTAAGTATCCTATTGTTATTAAAAATAGTCACATATTAATAATATTAAATTATACTTCTAAGTGTATGACAATTAGAAAGTAATATGCCATTATTAAATGTTTTATAGTGTTGTAATATCTTCTCTATAGTCATTGTCTGTATTTTATTAGATGTTTTGTTTCTTATTGTGGATTTTAAAGATATATTTTCATAATAGAGTTATATCTTGGCTGTGTATATACATGGGATTCATATTTGATACTTTCTGGCATTCTGTAATATAGCACAGTTTGCTCACATAGATAAATTCCTCAGAGCAGTAGAATGAATCAGCCTTTTCTGCTATGGTCCTAGGTTCTCCTTTTTGTCTGGCTAGGAGCCTTAGGCACTAATCCTGCCCTGCCCCAGCAGCCTGCTCTAAAGGAGCTACAGCTTCCCCATCAACGTGCTGAGCTCCTGCTGCTCTCAGAGAGCCTTGCTTATGTGAGCCTTCCACTTCTGGGCTTTTAAGCTGCTACATTACCTGTCCTTGACCTGGCTTCTAGGCCTGTCCCTGAGGGGTTGGACAGTACCTCCTGAGTGTGTGGAGGGTCAAGCCTGAGGGCTGGACCTCCTCCCAGCTTGCTGTCAGAGCTTCGCTAGGACCCTGTCTTATGTTTCCTTTCTCTCACTTTCCCTGCTTGATCTCACATCTTCCCCAAAGCTATTCTCAGCTTTAAGATCTTTGTAAAAAGCCTTGGGTAAGGTCTTTACTCCTAGAAGTTCCCATAACCCAGCCTGGTCACAGACCCAGAGTGCAGCAGCAGGAAGGGTGTGGTGACTTCTCCATGTCAGTTGTGTCTGCAGGCACTGCTGAGCCTCCAGCCACCAGGATGTGGGATACTGAACTTTCCCTGGTGCCCAGAAGGGAAATCACCTCTTTGCGACATTATGTAAGAGTAGTCTACTGTGTGAGAGAGTGCACACATGCTGAGCAGCTGCTGGAGCACAGTTATTGGAAGGAAAATAGAGCGGGAAGCAGAGGACATTGATAGATGCATGAAGGAGACTAAAACTATTGTCAGCGTAAGTCATAGAAAGTTTCAATTACTAATATATTATTTCAAAAGTCAGGTATTTTATAAAGGTAGATGGATCTACAGGATACATAGTGGTGAAAAGATAAAAATGTTACTTGAGTAATTTAATTATTGTGCGGATGCTTAATACCTGTGTTATGTAAGTAAAGGTCAGGGATATTTTTTCTCAAATTGAAATCCATTTCCACCACCCTGGACTTCCATCCCCCCCCCCGGGGGTTCCAAGGCTGTAAAATTCCTACCAGGTGGCCCACGGAATGGAAACATAAATTAAGTAAAGATTTTTTTCTTACTGCAGCCAATTTTCTAAATCCATTTCCCCATTTCCCCCAGAGAGAGCTCTTCAGTTCCTGGCACCACATCGATTGGTGCGCTGATGTACACAGGTGCACACATCCAATGCTGTGCCTATATGAGTGACACATCCCCGTCCTGCAGGGATGGCTTGGCTCCTGTTTTTTGCTTTTCTTTTATTGCACTATCTCATTACCTGACAGCAGGAAGTCATGAGGCCCCTTTAAAATATTGTCTATATATTAAGAGGCGTGTGCTGCCTCGCATGAATAAAATGATACAGTGCTAGAAAGAAGTAAACAGTTTTCTAGACCTAATGCACTAAAAGCTATTTTCTAATAAATCCCAACCTGAGATAGTCTGACTTCTACTTTAGGCATGCCTTCTTCCCCTTCCTTCCTTCAACTCTGTGATGATGGATTTCCATTTTGCTGACTTTGAGATGGCGGCCACCAGTTGCAATCAGGGTCCCATAAAAACACACTTGGTTTTAATAACTCATGGTAATTACCCTGCCAAACCAACATGAACTGCTTGTATCGTCCTTGTCCAGCACAGGATGTGGCTGGACTGTCAGAAGGCTGTGCTCAGCAGTATGTGTATGCCCAGTTCATATCCTACATCCCCTTCCAGGAAGAGACAGAAGAGGGGAGGAGGTAAGACCAACAAGGAGCCCACTGATGCCAGACCATGAGCTGATGCACCACAGTAAAGCCATTTATCTTTGCAACTCTAGGATGTGTGATAGGGCATATCTGTTCAACCAGTGTCTGGAGATGTGAAGACGACACAGTAGCCCCAATAAAGGCTGCACCCAAGGTTGCTCATCACTTCCTTGTGGTACTTTTCTTCTCCACAGCCTAAGAATTCATCTCTGGAGGCTTCTGCTCTCTCCCTTCTATGTCCTGACACATGTGGCTTTCTCTGCACTGGGCTCTTAACCAGAAGCTCTTTGGACCATGTCTTCTTTATCTGATATCTTTACTTTTCTCTTGTGCATTTTCTATTCTGCTTAAATCCCTGAGGGTATTTCTACCCATTTTCTTAACACATTCATTCATTCAGAACACTGGAAGGCAGCACTAATCCTAACAGTGACAAAATTTGAAAGCTATGTTACCAATGATACCATTTTTTCCATTGCAGGGGTAATTAACTGCTTGGTTGTTGGATTTGAGGTTTCTGCAGAAAAGGAAATCCATGCCTGGTGATCTGACAATCCCCCCCAAAACAAAACAAACAAACAAACAAACAACAACAACAACAACCCATCGACGAAGAGGTAATGGGTCCTAGCAGAAAAATTACTACTGCTGCTTAGCAGAACTGACAGTGTCATATTGTCTTCTAAATGTCTATGTTTATACTTGTAGACACATGCTACCCTCATCCTTGATCTGTGAAGTCTCTTTGCAATGGACTACAGTGTATTTAGGCACTTATGGCTGCTGAAGGGAGCAAAAATCAGTAACAGTTGAGTTCTCAGTCCTACGGAGACATTGTACCACCCCTTGTAAAGCCAAGGAATTTTAGAGGCTGGGAAGAAATATAAGACCCAGAAAACAGGGTGAAGGGATATGAAGCGCTGTCTTCTGGGCACTGCATTGCTATTGAATCATGGTCTCATAGTACCTGCAACTGCAGCTACCTGGGATTGGCCTGTGCAAGACTGTGCCTGCCAATCCTGGATGGAGGGAGGCCTCACTGGCCCTGAAGCTTTGCTATTATTGACTATTGATGGGTCCTGAAGAAGGAGCAGCCATTCTCTTTAGTTGTGTACCCACTGGTGAAGAACCAATCAGGCCCCAGTGGACACCTTCCGCACCAGTAGTTATTCAGATGGCCCAGGTTCAACTCAGTGAGCCACAAAATGAAAAGAAGTGAATGAGAGAATGGGACCTGTAGGCAATAGAGGTGAGTAAGGAAAATAAGACGAGGCGGGAGTGATAGTACTCAGGATGTACTATATACATCGATGAATTCATCAGGGAACAATGCTAAACAAAGTTAAAAATATTCCCAAGACTGGCTGACTCATAGCTTCTAGGCCAGACATTTCTTCAGGTTTCTTGATCAGGCAACACAGAAAATGCTTTAAAAAATGTGTAGGACTTTTCCAGAAATGGGATTGGAGACAGACAGGTAACAAGAGAATCATGGGGCAGAGAGCGGGAAGAGATGAAGCATAGTTTTCCATTAGGAGATTTCCGGTGACACTCGCTGGCCCACAGGCTCACCTCCATCAATGCTCTTCTTTTCCCTTCTCATGATGTCAACGTCACGCATGCTCCCGAGTTTATTTCTCTCCACAACGTTCATTGATTCTATGAAGTTCTTCACAGAAACCAATGGTCGTGCACACTCTAGACACACAAATAGTGACCCAGCCATATTTAGACAAGGCCATGGCAGTTTAGCCCTGTTTACACTGGGCTCTGTTCAAATGGAATACAGTCAGTTTAGCTACAGGCCCCTTGGTGGGGGTATTTCACAATCAGGATGGAGTGGTGAGCTGAGTGTGGTAACTGTCCAGGCAGCCACTCTGCCTTACTCCACTAAGTAGTGTCTCTCTGTCCCCACTGACAGTGATTGAGAAACATAAATGAGTCATATTACTTTTCTTTTATCATTTTTTTATCATTACAGAGCTAACATTCATCAATAAAAAATTAAATGATGGCAAAGTTCAACCTCTCAAAGGCATGAAGAGTAAGTGATGACCTACACATGAAATTACAGCCAGGGCCTTCATTGTTTAGAGCCAGGTATGAATCAGAAAAGCTCAGATTTGACTCATGCTATTTTCATGCCAACATCTCTTAATATCTTGATAACTACAGAAAAATTCCTCAGATATGGTGTGTGTGTGTGTGTGTGTGTGTGTGTGTGTGTGTGTGTGTGTGCCATAGAAGGAGCAGTTGAAAGTTGTGAGTTTGGTGTAGAAAAGACAAATGTAAATGTCTACACAATTAATGACTGTTCACATACAGGGAGACCTGGTTGGTTTTCTAACATATTCTCGATGTCTGTGGCTTTATTTACATAGTCTAGGTTCTCTAAGGCTCTCTGAAATCAAGTTGTGAATCTGGACACTTCACTCCAGAAAGAACCATTATGATCACTTTAACGTCCCAGGAGCAGATGAACTTAGGATGTCTAAATCATACCAAGTCACGTAAGAGAGCTATGATGAGAAGGGTATGAGCACTGGGGTGACTTGGCATTCAGCTGTTATCCTGAAAGACCAATCGCCTGGTCCCTCAGCTGTCACACTTCCATCAAGCCAACCTCACCCTGTGATGCCAGAAGTAAGAGAAGCATTCCATGTGTGATTCAGGCTCATCTCATCAAAAACATGTGTATAATATTACTCATGGCACAGGACAGTGGACGAATGCATTTTAAAAATGGGATAAGTAAACAAACCCAGTTGTATACGTCTCATCATGTAAAAACATGCCTGGTGTCACTGAGGATGATGCCTTTCTGTGCCTTTCAGAGTCAGCAGCTGACAAGAGTCCACGTGTGGTGTATTCTTCCACTCTGCCTCTAGCTCACGCTCCTGGGAAACGCTCTGGAAGGGACAGAGCCTCCCGTGCGGGTCTATGTGAGTCACAAGGTGTTCTTACTGGACAGAAGGTGAGAATAAGATGGAAATGAAAAACAGTTGGACCAACACTGAGAGAAGTGGTTCTCTGGGCTGAGGTTCCATGGCTTGAGAGTTTATTCCCCCTTGGGTCTCCCTTTCTCCCGTTGTCCTGCCTCTGTTGCCAGTCAGAACAACCCTCAGCTGAGCAGCACTCAGCTACATCTCCACCCAGCCAGTGGTCTCCTCCTCTCTTCCATGGCAGCTTCACACTGACTTCCTGGCAACTAAGCCAGTGATACCCAGCTTCCCACTGGGGTCCCATCTGATGAGGACTCTGCTGTGGATGCTCACAGGTTGAGATCAAGGCATAGATGGCTTGGTTCGGTGCATGTCCTAGTTTTGCGGAATTTATTTCCCTTGCATGCTTTCTGCTTTCTGAGTGGATTTTTCTCTAGTATGTTATGATGAGTGTGTGTGTGTGTTCACACGGCCACACGTATCTCTAAACTTTTTCAGCTTTATCTGAGCAGGTTTTTCCACTGCTCTTTCCACACTTCTTTTTTTTTTTTTAGTGAGATTTTTTTTTATTCTTGTTACATCTCAATGGTTATCCCATCCCTTGTATCCTCACATTACTCCCTCCCACCCATTTTCCCCTTATTCCCCTCCCCTATGACTGCTCCTGAGGGGGATTACCTCCCCTTGTATATGCTCATAGGGTATCAAGTCTCTTCTAGGTAACCTGCTGTCCTTCCTCTGAGTGCCACCAGATCTCCCCCTCCAGGGGACATGGTCAAATGTGAGGCACCAGAGTACGTGAGAAAGTCATACCCCACTCTCCACTCAATTGTCTTTCCACACTTCTTTCACAGACAACAGAACTTTTCAAAGATGAGGAGATGACTCACTTGATGATGATATAGTTGCCTTCAACACAAGGCCCTCAGTTTGGTTCCAACCCCCCCCCCCCACACACACACCACTACCACCACCACCACCACCATCACCACCACCACCACCATCACCACCACCACCACCACCACCAGGAGCAGCAAACCTTAGGCACATGCTTGTAAGTAATTCCATTGCTAAGAGAGGACCTTAGCCAGACTGTGTAGCCAACTTGGCCAGTGAGAGAACCTGTTTCAAAAACTAGTGAATAGATACCTGCAGAATAGATTTCCTGAAGAATGACAGCCTAGGTTGTCCTCCACCTCTATATACACTAATAGAAACTGGCTCCAGTCCATGCACATGTCTGCACACATTGTTAAATGCATATATGCACATGTGTATAGTACATTAACACACATGTTATGGTGCACACACACATATATATGTATTATACACCAACACACACACACACACACACACACACACACACACACACACCAATACACACCAGAAGAAGGAGGAGAAGGAAAAGGGGGAGGAGGAGGAGAAGAAAAAGAAAGCATTATTCATTCATGATTCAAACAATGGAAGTATGTACCTCTACTCCCATAAACTGGATGTTAAAGCATGGGATTTTCCTGAACCCAGGGCCTATAGACCAACCTGGTCACTATAGCAAGAATTCATCACAAAATACTGCACGTATATTTATAAATTATGCTACAAATTAAAATATATACAAAATCTGTAATTATGTAAATGAGTATAATTTTACCAGAACATGCAATAATATACACTAAGCAGATGGTAATCACAGATTAAATTTATATTTAAAGTAAAAGTTTATTTATAAATCACTAAATTCAATAATAATGGTGATTATCAGGATTTATTTAATTAATCTTCATAATTTGGTATTCAGATAACAATAATTATTATCAATAATGATATGGACCTAAATTAACTTTATGCTTTGAAAATAAAATCATGGATTTCTGAAAGCAGTGCTTATGTGGTTGAGAGTTTGCCAGCACAGAAAGACAGATTACTGAAAAAAAAAACTGAGCTTTTTAGTTTTTAATAAAAAAATGCATTTGTTGGTTTCTCTTTCTTTATGTGTGAAGGGGAGGGGAAAGGGGGAAGAGTGAGAGAGAGGAGAGAGAGAGAGAGAGGGAGAGTGAGAAAGAGGGAGAGTGAGAGAGAGGGAGAGAGAGAGGTGTCTTTCTCTCCTTCCATCATATGAGTTCTGAGTTTTGAACTCATGTCTGTCAGGCTTGGTGGCAAGCTGATTTACCCACCCAGTCAGCTTACCAGCCGTGTTTAATTACTATGTATCTCAAAACATCACTAAACTAGTTCTAACTGAATAAATTATTTCACTTCAACTTTTCGTACCTGCCAAAGAAAATAACAATGTCATGATAGTATAAAATAATAAGCATTAGGATTTAATAATATTCCCTAGTATCATTTGATTCTGTGATCCAACTGTGAACTTAAGACAGATGCTTTGTGCTCTCTAAAAATATTTTATGGGATTAGAGAACATTTTCCCTAGACTCAGTTTTGTAGTGTTACATATATTAGTTCTGAGAAAGGGGACAGATTCTATGGAAACATGCCAAGGTAGGCTGTCGGGATACAAGCTAAGCCTTTGACATTTAGTAAGAATCAATAGTCACAAGCCACATATGTTGTCGGCTGACAGCTTTGATTTCTGAAGGATGCTGGCCATTAAATTTCTGGCCTCAGATCCAGAATTTTAACAGAGACATAATTGTCATTGAAAAACATGGCTCCTTTATCATTCCTCTATTTGTTGTAGCTACGCTTATCAGATTCCATTCAAGTGTTCTGAAATAGTAGAATCAGAACTCTCCTTGTCCAATCTGTATTCACCGGAGATCCTGATCATTACGAATTCACTAGATAATCTGCTGCATTTTCAGTAACTCCCATTATGTTGAGTCAAAATGTATTTCTCTTCAATTCCAACTTGTTGTTTTTAACACTCTACCAGCAGAGCATCTCCAGTTGGCTTTGTTCACAGTTAGCGTGTGCTTAGCAGCCATTCCTGAATTGCAAAGGAAGCCAGCACAACCTTGGAGACATTTTAGATACATTTCTGTAACTTCACTCTGAAGTTTTCCCCCCCTCTCCCTAGACAGGTGCCTGAGGAGTCCCAGGAGAGGTGAGATCTAAGAACAAAGAGAGTGCTAAGTATGTTTTACCCTTATCAGTGACCTTGACTTTTTTTTTTTTAAGTAGGGCAATCCTTGTAGGAGAAAGGCACTGTCAAGAGAACAAGGCTGCTCTGCTGTGCTGACATTTCTCCACATCCTCTGGGATGGGTTCCACAGCCTAGAAAGGCAATCTACATTTTCTTATTTGCTGACTCTGCTAGCGGTTAACGGTTTAGTTTAGGCATCTGCTTGACACACGTTCTGGGCAGGAGTGAATTCCAGTGGGACCTCATTTCTTTGTTGGCCTCACTGCTTGCTATGACTGGCAGGTCAATACACCCCTACTCCCCCTACCCCCCCTAACCCCCCACCCCACCTCCAGCCCCCGCTCATGAAGAGGAATTCAGCTGCATGAAGGTAGTAGTTTCCACAATGTGACAGAAGAAGGAACGTTCTAGAAGCCATGTCCTTTTGTTCTCAGTCTCTTCTCATTCAGAATCCTGTGCTGGGAGTATAGGAGCATTCAGCAGCAGTGGCTAAATGGATGAAAAGTAGCAAGTTCAGAGAATACTAGTCCAGATGGGGAGAGATGGTCTCGAGCACTGAGGACCTCGTGGAGCCATTACCTGCCTCCTCCAGATGACTTTCCAGGTAGGGTAATTACCTAGATTATTGAGTCACAGATGGGCAGCCGTCTTCTTATTTAAAGCTTAAGTACCAGTATATTTTTAGCATACTGTAAGATGGGCCTGGGGACGCAGATCTAAGACCGCTTTTCATTTCAAGCACAGGGAAAAGGGTCATGGTGAAGAATAGAAAACAGAAGATCCCAAATCAGTAGAAAGAAGCAAAAAAGAGGGAGGTCCTGGGGTGACGTAAAAGGGATGTATGCTCTGATTCACTGACGCTAAGGTTGAAAGTAGATTTTTGAGTGTGTGTGTGATAGTCAAAGCAGTCAACCATGGGGTGATGGGATATAGCCATCAGTATAATTTTTTATGTAAGGACTCACAAAGTATGTGTGATTCTCACTAGAGACTGTATAGGACAGGAGGGTGAGGGGACAGAAGGCTTAGCTAAAATGCACTGGCCTCACCATCAATTATTTATCATCAATAGCATCTTAAATTCCTGTGCCACCCCTGAATTCTAGAAGGCCCCTAAGATACCTGAGAAGAGAGTTTGCCACTTTGCTTGGGTCTAACTGGGTCCCTGTGGCCCAGCAGAGGCCTCTGGGGAGTCCCAGGAGTTGTGTTGGTTTGGAAGGTCACTGAAGCTGACTAGCTGTACCTTAGCTTGTCACTCCATCAGCAGAGACTTACTGGGGCTAGTTACACCTCAGAGGCTGTTAGTAGAGGGAGGAGTTCTCATGGTTGGGGATCATGGAAGCCTTTCCTTGTCCCTTCTCAATGAAACTTGGATGATGTTTGGAAAAGTCAGGCATATCCTGAACCTGGGCCTCCTGCCTGTGAATGACACCTTGGGTAGTTACAAAGGTCGCTGCTTGGTTCAGAATCAGAATGGAATGCTACGATGGAGAGGCCTGCTCACCTCCCCACCCACGAGGGACTGGCTTCACAAAGAGCTCAGCATATTGGTGGGGACCCAAAGAAGTCAGTTTCTCTGCAGATCTGAGTGGCCAATGAAGCCACAGTGAGACTAAGAATCCCAGTTCCTAAGGCGAGCTTTTCTACAAGGCTTCTGTTTGGCAAAGTGTGCATGGGGGCCCTGGCCCCTGCTCCGTAGTACTTACCCTATGATGCCACTCCTTGAAATACATTATCATATTCATTTCCCCAAGTAAATAAACATTCAAAAATAGTCAAGTCTATCTAGATTTCATGTGCTCATTAATCACCTTAAAATAAGCTTATTTTAATTATCTTTTTATCTCTGTATCCTGGTAACTATTATTTAATTGAAATTTATATCCCACCTACTTCCAAAATAGCTGGAAGTATCATTCTAATTTAGCTCTGTTCAAAACAGAACAGTCAGAGGACTGTCATTAATCTGCTAACCCTTCCTGGGAATTGGATGGGGTGTCAATCAACCAGTTAGTGAAAAACAGAAATATTCAGATGGCTAGGAGGAAAAAGGGGACTTGGGAATTAAAAGATTACCTCTGTGTTGTGATACAAATAAAGAAATAGTAGCAGAAATAAAATAATACTGTGTCAATTGGTCTGGTAGAAGACCCCCTTTCCAAAGGTCTTTATTGAGAATTTATGATCCAGGGCCAACAACCATAAGAACATAAACAATTTCAATAAGCATTCTTTAAGCAGTTAATGGAAAGATCAGGCATCCCCAGGGCTTATTCATTTAGTGAAAGCCAGGTGAAAGGCGGGGGTGGGACAGGAGCCCTGCCTCTGCTTGTGCTCTTCTGAGATGAGACTGTCTGGGACTCTCTCTGCATGCTCCAGGGGTTATCTTCCTGTTAGTGTCTAGAAAAGGAGTCCTGGTTCCTGGTTAACTACATAAATCAAATTTAAAATCTATTTTATAGTTCATCTTGTTATAGTTTTCTCTCTCTCTCTCTCTCTCTCTCACACACACACACACACACACATACACACTCACATACACACACACACACACACACACACACACACACACACACACACACACACACTAACACACACACACACACACTACTTGGTAGACCCCAGTTGTTTGAATGAGGAATATGTGGCACTCAAGAAGGAAAACCATCCTGGATATTCTCATCGAAAGAAGGACTAATCCACTCTTGTTCCACAAAAATCACTGGTGATTTCTAACATCCTACTCCATATCATTTACCCTTAAGTTGACCTATAATTCTATTCTAAGGTGGTACAAAAAGCTGGTAGCTATTTTATTGCAATGCGCCAGTGTGGTAAAATTTTTGTAAAATTTTCATCTGAAATAAGCTCAATTGTAGTACGTATTTACAAAGTTAAAAAAAATAAGTATTATTGCAGAACTTATTATCAGTGTAAGAAAAGCTGTGGCGCACCGTACAGGATGCACTCTGCAAACAGTGCCTTAGGAGCAGGCATCAGCACACCAGCAGAACTTGGCATAAAGCAAGTTGTGCAACTCACAGCCTAATGTTGACCTTCCGTGTTTCATTTCAGATACTTTAATGGTAACTACCTTACTCATTTTTCTTTTTTATTCATCTTTATCTAGCAACTTTTCAGATAAGCCCTCCACTTGTTGGCTCTTGGGAAGAATTCATTTAGAGGTAAGGGCCTCAGTGGGGAGGCAGGCCTTTTGCCATATAATAGTTATTAGACCGTAATGCAATAACATGTATCTAGGTTTTAGATGGCCGTTTTATTCCTTTAGCCTGCTGAGCATGAAAATGTCTTCTATGCTCCCCAGTAATGGTGTAAACACTGCCTGTCAACATAGGGTTGGCACATTAACAGTATCTGGCCATTTGCAGCTTATTTAACCTAAGGCAGCTGGCCACAGGAACCCTGCAGCCTTCCGTCTTTGTCCCTGGCACCACCTGGAATAAATACAAGAGAGCCGAGTGAACTGTACCTCAGGTAGCCAATGGGTCCCCGTGCAGGAGAGGGTGGGTTCTATCCTTTTAGGATACTGGGAAGAGATTTTCCTTTATTTAGTTGGATACAAAGACTTAAAATACTACGAGTCTCTGTATTTGAATATCATATTGGTAGAAACTCAGTGTTCATACATCTTGGCTCCTATTGATATAAATGACCATGATAGTATACATGGGATGACACTACAAGTCTAAATACCAGTTATCGCGACAATATGTTTATAAAAACACTCTCATGAAATGTTCTCTTTAAGCCTCCCACCTCCCTAAATACTGCTTGACAATCGTTATTTCACAGCTTCAAAGTAAAGCCAGGATGGAGGAACTGAACACCCTGCTACCTGTGTTGAGAATGGACAGGAGGTAGGGGGTCCTGTAACCCCCACACCCCAGACAGTGGCTCAGGCAAGGGAAGCCAATGGTGAGAAAGTGTGTGAAATGAGCACACAAGGTGTGGGTCTACAAATAGGGGTGTAGTCGGGAGGATGGCAGGGGGTAGGGCTTCCCTGCTGCTCTGCGCGCCTGGTGCCTGAGTCTAGAGGTATAAGGTATTAGAGTTGGAGTGAGGCAGTTGCATCAGGAACAGGAGATGGGAGAAGGAAATGCCTGAGACTTGAGAAGAGCCTGGGTGAAGTTGGCAAAGCTTCTTGGCTTGGGGGATGTGGGCAGGTACCACAGTAAAAGGAAGAAACTGGAGTTAGCTCAGCAGGGCTACAAGTGACTTGGCTTAGCAGAAGGTTTGGCAGATGTCAACTTTCAATTTCACATCCATCCATCTGTGAGGGAATCCAGATTGTGGCCAGGTTCCATTTGGAACGAAAGCACCTAATTATTTAGGTCTGAGGATATGCAAAGATATCCTGCATTTTAATGCTCAGTATGCTGGTAAAAAACAGCCAAGAATATACCGGGTTTCTTTTTAAATCTCCCACTTAATAGCAACTTCTCTGAATGTGTAGTCTGAAATCTGTAATTCAATTTGTATTAATGGGTCATAATGTTGGAAATGAAGTTTAGAAATATATAGTGTTTTTTTCAAAATGTCAAGGACAAATGCAACATCCAGCAACCCTAGCCAGCCAATTCTGAGTGATATTCCTCATTTGGGGAAAGGGGCAAGTCAGGAGGCACAACAAGGACTCTGGTGTTGAAGCTTGCCAGTCAGTGGCAACAAAAGAAGGGTGCCTATGAGTCTGACCTCTTTCTAGCCCTATCTCTTTTCTGCCGATATCACGACCTTAGGTCTGCAGACACGAAGCTCTCACCGACGCCACACAAATCCTGTGGAGCTCGACCAATATATCTTGCAGTTGTTCTTCCGTGATGGGTTACTGGAGACTCACAGTACCAAGTGCCGTTTCTTTTGATAAAACCAACCCAAATGGTACTGTCTTGAAATAATCTTTTTGTGAACACATTTGTTGCGCTGTCATTTCTTCAGGATCTAACATCAGAAGTGCTGTTGCTCTTGGATGGATTGGTCAAGTGGAATTCGTAGCATTCCGTCTTTAATGGAAATCTTGCCAATTTATATCTCAAAGCATGGTGACGTGTGTAAATACATGGTGAAGGAAGGACACTATTTCATTTAGGAGCAAAGGAGCACCTATCAACACAGGCCCATCAAGATCTGGAAATCTGGCAGATTAGATCCTGACTAGAAAGGCTTGCTGTTGTTCATACATTGTGCTATCTTTTTAAAAAGAAGTAGACTAACTTTTTCTTCATTCACTCATCTATCCATCCACCCACCCATCCACCCACCCATCCATCCATCCATCCATCCATTCATCCACCCACGCACCCATCCATCCATCCATCCATCTATTCATTCATTAACTGAGTGTTTTGCAAATTGTGGACATAGGGATATAACATTGGACAGAAAAAACAAAATCCTTCTACCCTTTATGAACTGACCATCTGATGGGGGAGGGAATTACATTAAAAGAAAAAAGAAAATGTTTATGTTCACAAAGATGGCTTGGCATGCCATTAATAAAATGTTCAATTTCTTAGAAGAAATAGTTTGAAATAAATAGCACTTATTAACAGAAAGTGCAACACAGTTTTAAAAATAGTCCAATTTATATTACTTTTAATATTTTAATTGGGTTAAAAAGCCATTCCTTTACTTGTCAGAGTAAAATAAACTGGTTTGGAAACACTTCATAATAAATACATCAGTTAATTATGTCAAAGATAAATGATCTAAAGTTCAGAGATTTTTTTTTACCAAAGATGCACAATTAACATCATGGACAGAACAAACTTCAGTACTTTAAGAAAGTTATTATCTGAACACTGGCAGCTATTATCAGACCATGTGGAAGAATACTAGCAGTAAGCTTGATTTATTTTCAGATTCAGACATGAAACCATGAATCAAAGAGTCTGTTGTAGTTTAAAACCATGACCGATGTTATCTGAATGGAACTAGGGAGATAGAATTGGACAGAAATTTCCTTGAACAGTATCATAGCACTGCTTATCACAGAGAGAATTTCTCGTTGCTCTCAGTACATTATATTTTAATCTTAGAATATATCTGCATTACTCCCTAACAACTTGAAAGGCATTCACTGCTAGGATTTGGATGTGAAGGATCATGTTTCCCACACCCCCTTGCTAAGGCTCAGGTCTTGGATCTCAGGGGGAGGCATTGATGGGATCATGCGCGTCTGTATAAGTTACTTTTTTTTCATCACCTCAATAAAATAACCAACAGAAACAGTTTAAGCTAAGAGGGTTTATTTTGGCTCACAGTTCAAGGCTGAGTCTATCATTGCAGGGAGGTCAGAGTGGCAGAGCAAGAGGTAGTTGGTCACATTGCATCCAGCCAGAAGGCAGAGGTGAATGATGCTCCTCAAGTTCAGGTCTCTTTCTCCTTTTTATTCCTCACAGGACCTCAGCCCATGAGATGATACTGCCCACTTCAATTATCTCAATCTAGAAACTCTGTTATAATCGTGCCTAGACGTTCGTCTCCCAGCTCACTCTGGCTCCTGTCAAACTGACAATAGCTATTAACCATTAAAGAGCTTGAACGTCATCAGCGAGCTGATCTCTGGATTTCCATCCTCAGCTCCATCTCTCTCTCTCTTTCCACTCTTACTGTCTGCCCCTGTGAGCCACTTCTAGTGGACCATGCGCAGAGCTAAGTGGTCATAAACTGAAATCTCTGAAAAGTCATGACCCCAAATCAGTCCTTCCGTTCAGATGTCTCAGCTCTTTCACCACCGCAAAGAAGACAGTCTGGCTCAATAAAAATGTAAATGTTAACCGAGTACACAAAACGTATTTCAAGGTGATAATGAATCTGTTGGCAGAACTTTCGTTCTCTATTATATAAATTTTAGTAATATATTTGCCAGCGAGAAACATGAACACACAGGGAAGCACTGTGCTCAGCTCACCTGTCTTCCGGAGTTAGTTGGCGCGTGTCCACCTCTGCCCTTGGTGAGGAGGCTTACTGGTCTACTTTTATGTAATCAGTGAGGACACTGTGGACATTGGGAGGCGTATGGCAACACCCATATTGACAGAACTAATCCACCTGGGTCTGAAATGGGAAGTAAGACATGGGTTACTTTAAAGTAAAGCTCTCTTGGGCATACGCGTGTCCTGCAATGTGATAACTTGGTTTTCAATCAATAAGATGGGGCATACGGTGTGGGGAGTGTGATCAGGAGGCAAGGGTGGAGTCTTGGGCAGAGAAGACCTTGTTTTCAGCCTGGCAACCCAGAATAGACAAGACTGCTGCTGTATACAGCTTGCTAGGGGAACTGGCTTCCTAATCTGCAGGGCCAGCAGCAAAATGGAAATGCAAGGCGCCTTTTTTGAACATTATTAAGAATTCAACGTGATGCTAGCAGAACCTTGCACCATACACATGGATCAGACCCTAGAGAGCCTGAGTGCTGCTTCTCCTCAGCAAGATAGAAGGCTGCCCTCTAGTGTTGCGGGGAAGGCGAAGTTTTCAAGCGTCCTGCTTTCTTTTCCTCCCTCAGGCCCAGTTAGAGCCTCCCTAGTTGGCTTCTTTATGCATTTTGTCACAAATTGATGCAGGGTACATTTATGGCAAGCCCCCTTACTCCTCATGCTTTGCTGCCGTGGAGCAGTCCTTTTACCTAAAGGCGCAGAAATAAGCTAGAGGACTCCTTGGAGGTCCCTTTAGTGTCACAAGCCTATATTTTATGCCTTGGCTTTCTACTAAAGGTTATTTTTCATTTTGTTTGTCATTTGTGCTGCTTAGGGATTATTATTTTCTTCTTCTTTTTGTCTCCCTTTCAAAATAAAAACTGTTGTGAATTTTGTAAAAGCCTTCTTGGTCCCATGGATGCCCTGAACACTGATAGAATAGTAATCATTTTGATAGTTCGCTTTTTTAAGTATTACATATAAAACATTGACAGGGGCTCCCATAAAAATAAGCACCCCAAAGAAAATAAAGCAATAAGCCCCAATGAAGTAACAGAAGAGGCTGATACACTCTTGCTTTTTATGGCATATCCTTTCTAAGGCCGCGGTGTGTGGTGACATCATTGAAGCTGAGTGGAGAATAAGAAGAGAAGAATCTTGGATTTTTGTCCCTGGTTGCTTTGTAGAGCTCTGTCTCTCTGTGGACATTGAAAACTCCTCAAATGGTCTCAGAATGTCTACACTTCAACCCCCTGAGCATTTAGTGAATATGTGCTAGGCACAAAATAAATATGTGTTTATTAAATATTAAATACCCATTGGTTAATGGGTAACTGAACATCTCCCACCAGTTCGATTTTGCCTTTATTTTACCTTTTACAAAATATTTTAAGATTACTTTAACAAAATCTCTTGCATTACAATTCCTTACCGTATGCGTCATGAACAATGGATATTAAAATACATTTTGCTGTTAGAGAAAAGGAAGTACTTAAGCATTTGCTGTTCCCTCCTAAGTCTTACAGCCCCTACCCCTACACTTAGATCACAGATTCCCCTTCTTTGTTCTCGCGTGGGTGAAGGCGGTTGCTTCCTAGCGCTGGCAGCAAGGGACAGAGAGCTGCAGAGGAGCTGAGTAGCAGCACGGGGCTAGGATGGAAGGGCTGGAAATGCACAGTTCTGCCCAACCCAGACAGTCTTGCACTGGGACAGTTGGCAAGGTCCCCATGTAGAATCCACACAACCCACTCAGCCTGGTTTCCTGCAGGGGCATCAGCCCCGGATACTTATAAGTCCTATGCATTAGTGCTATTTGTTGCCAAAGCTCGCTTTCAGGATGTCTAAATACATGTACAACCCGAGAATACAGTATTCATTGGTCCTGATTCAGAAAAGAGGGGGGGCAGTCAAGCAGAGGGTTTGGGCCAGCAGGAGAGATTGGGGCTAGGTCGAAGGGTAGTCAAGGGTGAGTTTTTGTTTAGCAGACATCAAGCAGAGCTAGGAGCTCTACAAGTCTGGTTCCACTGTTAGGGCCTCCTTAGTGGCAGTGATGAAGGAATTCCAGGTGACATAGGAGAAGCCTTCCCATCCATGGCTTCCTCCTCTTCTCTTCAGGTCCCTAGGGATAGAAAAAGCCCGGGACTGGGTGAAGAGGGGGGTGGCAACAACTCTTTCCCGGGACTCCCTGTTCTGGATTTCAAGTCTACTGAAATTAACTTCACCCCTGCCCTTTGCAGGGGTTAACACAGCTGTGTCTTCACCCTCCGGATCTGGCTGGCATGGGCTATTGCCAAAAATAAAATCCCTGGAAGCACCTGGGTCTGAATCTCGGTGCATGGCCAGCCTGGTCCAGCATTTACAAGTCACACAGTTATTCATCTTCCCTGGGCCTGTTGTTTTGCAGCTCAGGTTGGGCAGGCTGCAGTCAGAGAACACGCAAGGCTCTAAGGCAATATAATCCTGGGGCTGACTGAGACTGGGGGATGGCTGTTGGTGCATTGATGTTTTCTGGAGTCCCTTAGGGAATTATTTGGAGAGAAAATGGGTTATGATTTCTTTGGATGGGAGGCCAGTAGAATAGGAACTCTCTAGAAGCAATCTTTTGAATAGCAGTGATTAGACGTGGCATATAGAAACTAGAAAGAGCAGCAAAGTCTCAAGTCGCGGGCAGAAGATGCCTGCCCAGTCTGCACACAGGACCCAGCTAGGTCTCCGGTGCCTTCCTACATCTACTCCCTCAAAGTAGCAAGCGGCATGTCTGACTCTCAGACAGACTTTGCCTAAACAGGGCCAAGTCTTGCCCCTTGCTACAACTTCAGTGCCATCTCTGCCACACTGAAGGGATTCTGAGATCTGGGATATAAACACTGAGGCCCATGAGGAACCAAGGGCAGAGAATGAGCAGCAACTTCCACCTGAGGACCACAGATGTCTCCAGTCATTGTGTAATTGAGCTCTTAGAACCATTCTTACAAGTCCTTGGGGGCGGGGAGGGGGGGTATCTAACCCCTGCCCTGAACTGGAAGGCTAGTTATGGCAAAAAAAAAAAAAAAAAAAAAAAAAAAGTGAAAAAGAAGCCAGTTTGTTAAGTAGGGGCACTGAAGAGGTAAAGAGGGGCGGTGGTCAGGGATGTGGGACCTCTCTGGGTTATTGGAGCATGCAGCCTCCTTCCTGGCTGCCTTGTGAGATCTTGGAGAGGGTGTGGGGATCTTGGCAGCCAGGTAGGTCAACCAAGGGTAGCCCCCAGGCTGTGCTTTGCTATAGTGGATAGCAGGACTGCAGCCCCAATCTACCTGACTGAAGTCCAAAAAGGAGGGGAAGGGGCGTCCCACCGTGTGGCTCAGGGCGGGGTGGAGGGCTAGGATCAGGTCAGCAGCTTCACCCTCCGCCCCGCCCCGAGCGAGGCCTGGCCGTCGTCGGGGGGCGGTGGTGGGCACGGGCCGGCGCCGCCCCTGCGCGGAGGCCGGTGCGCCGCGCGCGGGGTGGGGCGAGGCGGGCCGAGGGGCCGGGTGGCTCCCGCCCTCGCGCGCGGTGGCGGCGGCGGCTGCGGCGGCGCCCGGGAGCTGCCCTGAGGCCGCCCCCGGCCCCCGCCCGCGCGTCAGTGTGCCCAGCCCGGGGCTCCGAGCTCCGCCCGCTCCCGAGGCCCCTGCGCACAGCTCCGGGCGGGCAGCCGGCGGGTCGCCGCGGCGCGGGGGCGGCAGGCGGTAGGCGACCGCAGAGCCGCGCTGCCCGGGCCGGGCGCGCACGGCGGGCGCCCCGCGAGCCGCCCCGATGTGGCAAGAGGCGATGCGGCGGCGCCGCTACCTGCGGGACCGCGCCGAGGCGGCGGCGGCAGCGGCGGCGGGAGGCGGCGAGGGGCTGCAGCGGTCCCGGGACTGGCTCTATGAGTCCTACTACTGTATGAGCCAGCAGCACCCGCTCATCGTCTTCCTACTGCTCATCGTCATGGGCGCCTGCCTCGCCCTGCTTGCCGTCTTCTTCGCGCTCGGGCTGGTGAGTGGCCTCCCCGTGGCACCGTGGGGACCTTGGTGGCTACGGTGTCCCGCCCCGGGCTGCTCCTCACCCCTGCGCCTTGTCTGAGGCTGGTCTGGCTAGGGCGAGAGCTGTGGGCAGAGGAAAAGTTTCCTTGGAAGGCTTTGCCTAAAATAAAGTTGCCAGGGCGTGATCCAGGTGGACCGGCTGGGCATGAGGGTTCAGCATCTCTGAGCTGGGTGGCCAACTCTGCGCTTTCTCCCGCCGCCGCTGCCCGCAGCAGTGGCAGTCCTCTTGTGCTTCCTTGGCGCGCCTGATGCCTCCCATCCCTGTCCGCGGAACAGCCCCTGCTCTGGTCTTTGACTTAGGTCTGGGCATTATTTAACTCTTAGAACACGCTGTTTGGGGAAAGCGGTTCATGACAGCGAAAATGAAAACCAGATAATGTGCATCTTTGCTTTTGAATCTTTCCGTGCTTAGCCATGTAGAAAGTGATGGAGTGTTGAGCAGATGCCACCGGTGTTTCATCCCCAGACACTACGAGTGAGTTAAAATTTAGAGAGACCCTCCCTGCCTTTCCCTTTCTAAAGGCGTGCATGACTTGCTAACTGGTCCCCTGCAGATGGTTAAATCGTGGTTTCATCACTGGGGGCATGAATGCAGCCCAAGATCTCATGTCAATCTGTCTGGTTCATATTTTTTAGTCAGGAATCTTGGGCTGGCTCCCTTGAGCCCTGAGAAGAAATCTGTAGATGGCGGTAACTTCCTCTTAGCACTCTCTTCAATGTGGCTCAAACTTTTCCCCCTCCCCATGATTTGAATGTGCAGACTGTGTGCGCGTGCGAGGCCTGGATTTTCCCGTGAGTTGTGTGGTCAGCAAATGATGTGGGGATGTCCCCCACTGAATGGTATTTCCTGAGCTTGGGATGTAAATGCATTTCTGCTCTCACTAGTCTCCGCAGCTTGTGCTGCCTCAGCGGCCCCAAGAAACTCCTTTAGGTATCTGGCAATTTGTTTTAGATATCCCGAGCCATATGGGAGAAAAGTTTACATCACGCTTCAGTTTTTTTTTTAATGCCCCTACCAGCGTGAGTCCTGTTTTCTGACTGAATTCCATGAGGTAAGGAGAGAAAATCCAACGTGGCAGGCCATGACGTCACTGGTACTCTCCTACAGCAGGCAAAGCAGGGAGCTCCTTTGACCCTTGTAAGCCTAGGTGTGGGGGCAGCGACTATGCCTGGCATATAACCAAAATTGCTTGTCACTACTCCCAAGGCAAAAAAGAACTTAAAGAGAGATTTGGGGGTGTGGGTAGGCACGATCACTGGCAGACAGATCCTGAAGACCTCGCCTCACTCTCCTACTGCTGGCAAGAAAACGCATCCCATCACGGTTGTTCTTTGGAGGCGAGTTCCTCCTAAGTGTTTTCTCCTGAACATGTAATTCAACCCCTTCTGCCTGGTGTCTTCCTAAATGGAGAGGAGCAGGTGACGGCCTATTTATAGTGCCACTAGTCTAGGGAGACAAGTGCGAAGTTCATGTTCCCCAGGCACACTACCTTGTTTTCCATGTGGGAACGCTCTAACTTAAGTCATGTTGAATTAGCTGCTCTTGACTGGGTCTGTGAGAAATTCATGGGTGGGGATGGGGTGGGGGTGGGGATGGGATGGACAGGGAAGACTTCAGGCTTGCTTTTCTGAGTTCCCCCTTTTCCCTCCCACTTGTCCTTAAAGAGTTCCTTTAATGTTCTGTTTTGCTTAGTTTGAATGTTGGGATGATGCCCTTTAAAAAAAATAGTCTGTGAAACTTTCACAGACATTGTATTTAATCATGCCTAACCTCCCCCTCCGCCCTCTCATCCCCTTGAGAAGTCTATCTCCTTGCCTTCTAAAAGACTAAGAAAAACAAAAAAACAAAAACCTGGAGTCCAATTAATGCTGTCCATATGTGCATAGCTGTGGGGTTATCCACTGGTGTACGGGAACCTTGCCAGTGGCCACCCCTCCAAGGAAAACAACGTTATTTCTTGCAGAAGCCATCCACTAACTGCCGGTAGCTCCTCAGCTGGGGGTAGGCCTCATACCAGTATAAAGGGCATCATTACTTTTTCTTATTATGCCAGTCACTTCCACACTGGTCTTCATTCAGTTAAATCATTCGAACCAAAGTGGGTGTTTTCCGTACCTTGCCTTCACTCAGGGCAAGGTCCACATAGGACACGGAGTGGATTCTGTTTTTCCACGTCCCTACCTGGCTTCATGTCCACTATGTAAACTGCAGAGGATGTTCCAGGGAGGATGCCTGGATCTGGTCCAAAGGTTACCTTCAGGTGTGGACTGTGGCTCCAGGGTTCTGCCGAGGGGGACATGGCTGGGAGATGTGGGCCCTGTCCCCAAGTTCCACATCCCGGGAGGACCCCAAGTTCACAAAGACTTATTTCTATTTTGCTTCTAGAAAAGTTTTAGGCAGTATCTCCACTTTCAAAAAGAAACTGCCCCCCGCCCCCAATCCAGATAATCAAAGACAGCTAAAGTGGGAGCAACACACCAGGTTTGAGTTGGGGCCCTGCTGATGTGGGTAGACATGCAGTCTTGTCTCAAATGGAGCAGACTTTGTCTTCAGAGATGAGGCTGGGGTGGGTGGAGAGAATACCCCTGCCATCTCTCTGCCTTGGGGCACTCTCTGGCATAGGAGAGCTCTCCTGTAACTCCGCAGTGAAACAGATAGAGTTTCTCCTAAAATCTGGATACTTTCCTTCATTCCCCATGCATCTGCCTGGTTTTGATTTCTGTTCATCTTTCAGGAGTCCTTACAGTTGTAACAAATAGGTGGCACTTTTCTTAAACAAATTTCCTATCTCCTAGTATGATCCAAGGGTGATCCAAGTACATAGAAATCTTGTTGGTAGCTGATTTTTATTTATATGAACTGTTTTTGAGTTTATATTCAGAAGGGAAAAGGGGGCCTGTAGATGTGGCTCAGTGGGTAGAATGCTTGCCTAACGTGGAATCCTCAGGTTCCATCCAAAACACTACATCCCTGTAATTCTAGACAGTGAAGAAAAGTAGAAAATACAAGGTTATTCTCAGTGCATTGTGAGTTCCAGCTAGTCTGGGCTACATGAAGCCTTGTATCAAGGTATAAATGAAAATAAATAAAAAGGAGAAATATAGCTACATGTGCTTTGATTTAGTATTGTCCTAATTGACACATAAAATTTTATATCACTTAATTTCAACCTAGGGTCCATCCTGCCATACTGACCATAGCATTCAGTGGATCTTTGATGTGTTTTCATTATTTTGTAAAAAAAAAAAAAAAAAAAGTCTGACTTGAAACTTAACAGTCTTGTAGAATTGTTTTCAATCTAAAAGTCTAAAAATAAGATTAATGTCATGCTTGCTAAGAATTATCCTGATGACTTACATACAATAGATCAATTATTGGGAAAGGTTGTGTTTCTCCATTCTAACGACAATATGAGCACTCTTTGCTTGCTGTGGAACGTTCCAATAAAAACCTGATTTATGACTTTTTGACATTGGTTTCCCGAGTGCTACCAAGTGCCTCATGTCTGTTGTCAGGGCGACCCTGAAACAGAAAACTTAGAACTAATGAGACCAAACTAAGTTGTAAATATTATCATGTCACTTTGATTTTTAGAGCTGGCTCTCATTACTGAATGCATGAAAACCTCCTTTCAGAACAACATCCTCTATTTTATTATGTCTGAAACCTGCCGGCTTTTCTCAAAAATTGCCTTCATTGTTAGGAAAAGTTGACATAAATTGTGTTTGTCAAAATACCAGGTGGCTTTGGACATGTTTGTTTTGACTGAAATGTATGATTAGAAATAGTCAGTATTTGAATGGGAAAGTTATGTTCTCATAAATTAAAAATAGTCAGACATTTTAATAAAGTGAACTTTGTAATATATCCCAAAGTAAGAATATGTACTCTTATTAACTATAAATATTCAATATGTGCAATGCAACTGATCATATGACCCACCCTCTTTTACCATCACATGGTGAGCTACCTTTCAGAAGCAGTGAGTGTAAATACTTTTCACTAAACATTAGTTTCCAGCATTAGTCCCCCCCACCACCACGGGTGAATATATCAGACAATTTCTTTCATGTATCTACTACAGAGAATTTTCGTCTTTCAAAACAAATAAACAGGCACAGGCAATTGTGGAGGGAACATGCCTTGGCTGATCCAGTCTTTCAGCAGCTGTAATTGGTGGAGGAATAACCCATTCTGAGAAAGGCTGCAGTCTGGGGTGACAGGCAGACAAGCCCCTCCTCTCTAAGGAACAGAAGCTTTAGTGTGTGTTTGCCGTGGTTTCAGAAGGAAACAGGGCATTTTCCCTAAGAACCAGAGCAGAGGTGGCTAAACATTTATCTTTTCAGGCATCTCTAAGCATAGAAGGAATGTTTTCTCTGCAGGTGTTTGTAATCTGCAGCCAGCCAGTCACTAAAGCCATTTCGGTTACATCTTACTTGCAGTCTACACAGAGGCCAAGGGGAAACTCTAAACTTGTGAAGGAAATGGTGGCTGTAATACAGAGAACTGTCTAGGTACAAATTGAAAATGGAAGCGTTCCTTGGATGTCACTTTGTCTGTTTAAGCGGTAGAGAAGGAGGCTTTGTGTTACGCACCTGCAATCCCAGTGCAGGAGGATCACAGTTCAAGGTCACCCTTGGATATGTTTTGATGTTTGAAGCTAGCCTGAGCTACACAGGAACCTGTCTAGGAAGGATGGAGAAGAACAGCAATAGTGGAAAAATGAATAGGAGCATCTAGCTGTCTCAGAATTCAGATGCTCTTCCTTTCTGTGTTCTGACAACGGTGACAGTAGGTAGCCTGTTTGCCACATGTGTTTGTCAAATGAAAATGAGCCTGCCTCAGAAAGAGCATCAGAATGGCCAAGAAGCATCTCAGAGATCATCTGATCTCCCAAGATCCTCTGTGAATGCATTTTCATTGTCCTATAGCCAACTATTAGTAAAATTGAGAGGGACTCATTCAGTATACGAGCAAACTTATACCAAGAGGGCTAAATTAATTTCTTCTAGGTCACATAGTTGCAGAGAAGGGACCAGATCCCAGGGCACTGAGCTTTCCCCAGATGATGCCCTGGGAGAACGTTGCAGGTCTGGACTTTCTATCCCCGACTTTCATAGTTCCCTGGCGGAATCCCTCCTGTGTGCCTGTGCTCAGACTTCACTCTGTAATGGTCGCATCTCATTCCCCTATTCCTGTGGTGAAGGATGGGCAGCGATGCTTCTTCATGGCTTGCTCATTGAAGTGGTGGCATCAGTCATTTTCAGCACGCCAACTCCTCCTAGGATTTGCGCCATTGAGCACCGAATCCACTCGTGGCACTCTCGTTGTCTGAGAAGGTCCTGACAAAGCAGCATGGCCTTTGAGCTGTGGTTTCTTACTGATATTTTTAAGTCATGGATTCTACTGAAGAACAACAGTTGGAACTGAGATGCTGCACACAGCACAGTTAACAAGCCTGCGCTCTGGCCCTCATGACAGGAATGCGTTTGATCTGCTATTGTTTTTGGTAAGTGTTGAGGCAGCATCTACTAGGGTGCTAGACCGTTAGACAGGTTGTTCTCACTGAGATGGTCACTTAGCTTGCCTCAGTTTCCTACTTCTCTGAATACCTCCTGAGCACCCACTGAGGCTGCTGCTGGGTTGATACCATCCCCAAGTGTGTCATGTCAACACACCGAAGTCATCTCTTCAGTTATGGCTTATATTTGGGGGTACCTGGCAATTCTGCGCACCTCAGCTAAGGCTCGCTTCTACCCGTGGTTCCTGCTCCTTCCTCTGTTGTGCATTCACGTCCCACTTCCTGCAGAGTTTAACCCTTGCTGAACACCCAACCAGTATTGAGTTCTGCTCCTGATACTGGGAATGTTCATGAATTGTGCAAAATGGTTTAACCATCATGTTGCTGGGGAAGTTCAGATAGGTTTAGCTATAGTTGTGTTTTCTCTGAACTCGTTGTGAGTTCTTTCGAAAGGGAAGTTGTTGGCCTCTGCGTGTGATGCAGCCATCCATCTCCTCACGGCTGTATTCCCACATGTGGCCACTGGCGGAAAGCGTATCCACCTGGACCCAGTCCTCCATTTTGCCTCTTTGCAGATAAGTCTAGTGAGTTAAATCATCTGTTTTTGTTTTCTTCAGTCGCTTTCATAAAGTAACATGAGACCATGTAAATGGGACTTAGTTGTTATGAATTTGGTCTGATTAATCTTGAGACAAAAGGGGACATATACTATGCCTGGAACAAGTATGTTGTTGTCACCATTGTTTTTGTATTACAAAACAACAACAACAACAACAACAACAACAACACCTCTCTGTCAATGGCTTGTATTGATATATGTATTTCAGGATGAAAACAAAATGAATACTGGAATTTTAAAATCTTGGTTGTGAACGACCAGGGATGTATTTCTATTAATATGATAAATGTGTATATAACTGATTTACTTTTCAAAGGAGGCAATGGGAAGAAGTGTGACTAGTGTAATTACAAGTCACATCTGGATAAAAGTTTAACATTCTCCAACAGAACAGTTCTTGCCAACTCAACATTCATAGCATCTTCCACACTTTTCAATGCTGTTACCGTTGAGTAATTTTAATAAAATTACTAAGCATAATAAGGCAGTGTTTACCTTGTGATAGCATGACATTAGACTAAGAAATATACACGCATACCTGGTCTGCAAATCCCAGGTGCACTTGGGCGAGAGAGAAAAGAATTATTGAGTCACTTTTTATGTTTGCTTCTTTTGACAAAATTAGTCTTGTGCTAATTCAAAGCCTTCTTTGTGTAAGGATACAACAAAAGCACACGGAAGGGGTAAGGGAAGGCCAGGAGGCGGGCTGCCTGGGTCCAGCCTTATTGGCAGTGTTACAAATAATTCCTTTTGTGCCTCACTCTCTCTTTTAAAAAAAAACTTTGGCCTATACCTTTGTTTAAAGAAGCCAGACTCAGACTCAGGCAAGAGCAGTGGACAAAGGAAGAGATGTCAACTTGGAAAACCATGGTGAGCCAACTGGGCAGCTGGTTCCCAGACTCACCCAGAACTCTAAAGTGAACTGTACTGAAGGGGAGAGGAGAAGTGAGGCACAAGGGAAAGAAGGAGGGAAAAGGAAGGGAGAGAGGGGCGCGCACACACACACACACACACACACACACACACACACACACACACACACAGAGACAGAGAGACAGAGAGAGACAGAGAGACAGAGAGACAGAGACAGAGTCAGAGACAGAGAGAGACAGAGACACAGACACACAGACACACAGACACACAGACACACACACACAGAGACAGAGAGACAGAGAGAGACAGAGAGACAGAGAGACAGAGACAGAGTCAGAGACAGAGAGAGACAGAGACACAGACACACAGACACACACACACACACACACACACACACAGAGAGAGAGAGAGAGAGAGAGAGAGAGAGAGAGAGAGAGAGAGAGAGAGAGAGAGAGAGAGAGCCAGACAAAGGAAGAGACCAGACTCATGATCATTAGAGATTCTTAAGATATGTTATATTTCAACCTAATTTTAAAAATCTAGTAATTAAAGCTAAATTATTAGGGGCATTTCAATATATTGAGTGAATACTGTAATAGAGTTGAAATATACCAGAATACAATATAATATAATGACTTTTCTTTAGATCACTGAAGTTCTGACTGCTTTCTCCAGAGGCCGCTGTGTCTGAGAGACTTGTGAGAGTCACGCCCAGTTCAGTGTTTGCTTGTTTTGTTCTGTTGAGACAGGCGGTCACCTTGTAGACCAGGTTGACCTTGAACTCACAGAGATCTTCCTGTTTCTGCCTCTCAAAAGGTCTTGGTAGAGAAGTTAGTGTATAGGATGGCTGAAGCTTCCCGTCTGTGCCCTTTGGCATCCTACATATGTACCGTGTTTGATATTGCAGGCACAGCATGGAGCAGGCACAGCAAGTATCACCCCTCTGCACTTATCCCCAAGACTGAATCATGGCGAATGATGCACATATACCAATGTGCACTGTGTGTGTGTGTGTGTGTGTGTGTGTGTGTGTGTGTGTGTGTGCGTGTGTGTGCACGCTAGTCTCTTGTGCTCTCTTAAATGAATAAGACACAACACTTAATATTTCAAGCTAACAGTCCCCTGTACACATTTGAAAGGAAAGAACGTTTCAATGACTCTAATTGTAGAGCCAATAAAAGCTACAAATGCCACAGCCTCACTGACATGGTCAGCTGAGTACAGAGGAGGCAGATGATGACATGCGGATGTAGCTCCGACATATGGTGAGCCCCATGACAGACTGCAGTTAATTCAGATGCAATGGCCCTGCGCTTTGGAATAGGGAGTAGGTGCAGAGTGGGATTAGTCATTCGATTAGGTTGATTACTCCTCCCTCCTGGGGCACAATCCTCCTCGGTTTACGTCTGGATTACTTGCTTACTTATATGAAAATAAACTGCCACTAATCCAGGATGGGCTACATCTGGCCACTGATTTATTTCTGTGTGTATGCTCCACCTCTTTCCCCATCTCTGTCCAAGTGTGAGCTTCACATTCAATTGTGTTTGCCTTTAAAAAAAAAAAAAAGATTTATTTATTATGTATATTGCTCTGCCTGCATGTACACCTGCACACCAGAAGAGGGCATTAGATCTCATTATAGATGGTTGTGAGCAACCATGTGGTCGCTGGGAATTGAACTCAGGTCCCTTGGAAGAGCAGCCAGTGCTCTGAGCCACCTCTCCCGCCCTGTGCTTGCCTTTTTAAAATGTCCATTTTTTTTGTTCACTTTATCATACACACATGCGTACACACACAGTGAACATATAGACCGTCACCAGTTTAGTGATACTGCAATGTAAGGCTTTTCAACTTAACAGTAGTGTAAGATATATATCTCTTCAGTAGGACCTGAGCCTGTACCCTTGAGTCAGACTCATTCCTTGCTTTAGAAAGATGCCTTGTGATCCTCCCTTGCAATGCTGGAACACAGGAGCAAAACTCACTCTTTGTTAGATTACCATGAAGGAAAGCAGGCCAGGCTTCAGAACCTACGGTGCTGTGCCTAAGTTGAGCTCCTTGCTAGCTTAGGTATTCTAAGTACATTTCCAGTTATATTTTCATTTATGATGGGGTTCTAAGGGTATATAACCCCATCTGAAGTTGAGAAGCAAAATTATTATATATATATATATATATATATATATATATATATATATATATATATACATATAAGATTTGAGATCAATGTACACATTGTCTTTTTTTGTAGCAAATTGAATTTTACTGATGAGTTCTAACTATTCTTCACATATCTCCCCTGGGGAGACTCTCAATGAAGGAAGGACTGCCCCATCACGCTGGCCTGTGGGCATGTCTGTGGGGGTTGGCCTTGGTTGCTTTGCCTGAGGTGAGGAGCAGCAGCAGCAGCAGCAGCAGCAGCAGCAGCAGCAGCAGCAGCATGTACTGCCTTTGGGCCCTGGACTGTGTACATTTAGAGGACAGTGAGCTTTAGTAACTATATGTGTGTGCGCTGCCCCTCTGCTCTTGAGTGCTCATGATATAACTAGCTATTCCACTGCAATGATGGATGGTAACCCAGCATTTTGAGCCAATAGACTCCTTCTCCTCTAAATGGCTTTGCACCAAGGGAAGGAAACTGAAGGATTGGTTAAAGGTACTGGTTTTGGATGTTGTTGATTAAAGTTATTTATTTTGGTTTTGAGGACTTTTTTTTTTTTTTTGCTTTTATTAATTTATTTCTGAGACAGGATCTCATGTATTCCATACTGGCCTCATAATTGCTATGTATTGAATCTAAGCTGACCCTCTGGCCTGTGCCTCTCAAGTGTTGGTATGGCAAGTATGAACCATCAAGGATGGGAATTTTAATATCAAGCTTCATGATCAGAGGTGATCTAGAGTGATAACAGTTCTAATTACTAATATAGGCCACTTACTGGTCCCCCATATTTAGTATATTCTTTCAAGAAAATAGCACTCATTCCCCAAATTTCATCCATTGATAACATCAAATTCAGAATTCAGTGTCACACAGTAAATGGTACTCATGTTCCCACAGGAAGAAGGGAAGCCACGTCCCTGTGTCTAGTCTTCTCTTGGTCTGGATATCCGAAGGCTGAAAAGACACATTGTTGACTCCTTAGCAACCACCTTATATGCAGAAAACAGCCACGCTAATACACTGTCTATCCCGCCCCACCACTGTACCAAGAGAAAAATCCAGTTGAAAGGTTTACTAGCCTCATACTCTTTAAAAACTTTGTGGTGTGTGTGTGTGTGTGTGTGTGTGTGTGTGTGTGTGTGTGTGTGTGTTGCATGTATGTATATATACCATGTGTGTTTGCCTGGTGTCTACAAAGGCCAGAAGAGGGTGCTGGGTTCCCTGGAACTGGAGTTACAGATTGCATGGTAGGACTTGAACCCAGTTCCTCAGGAAGAGTAACCAGTGCTCTTAGCCTGAGCCATCTCTTTATCCCCCAGGGCCCATACTTCTGGTCAAGCCTTGTCCCCGACTTATCCTTATCACTCAGTTTTCAACAAATGGCTGTCTGTGACAGACAACATTTTCATAGTGCTGCATATCTTAGATTGCATGGTGATGCTGTCACCCCTTATGATATTCATTTTCTTCCCAGGCCTGATAGCAAGCTATCAGCTGTTTCTCAAAAGTAGAGCAAGTATTATCAGGCTTTAGAGAATTACTCTTAAAGCAACAGTTGGATGGTTCAGGAAATCTGTGGGGATTGCTATGGCTGTTTACTGAAGGGCACCTAAGATGGAGGAGCCCTGAGGAAGGGTCTTGTGGTTCCTGCTATCTTCAGCTATGGTCTGCTCAGCTGCTGCCGGCTAGTAGCACAGCTGGAGACAATAGCCCTCAGTAAGGTGAGTGCAAAGACCAGCACCTGCTGTTGGGAACGCCGTCCATCCACAGGCACTTCTGGCTGTGAAGGCTGTTGGTGAGGACTCTGAACCTTTGCCCCCCAGATTCCTCTTTGGCTCAGTTCTAGCAAAGAACCATAGAGTTAAGGATGTTGTTGGAAATTGAGTTCCCAGAAAAACCAAGCCCACACCAGTACAAACCATCACAGCCCTAGGAATTCGCACCAACCTCCGGCACTGTTATTGTAGCTGTAAAACTGATACATAGTTTCATTACTCTTTAAAATTTCAGTTCATAGCTTTTTTTTCTTTAACCAAAGGTTATTTTTTTGTTAACTTGCACATAAGAGCTGAGCTTTAATATACTTTTGTGGAAGTTTCTAATTTGCCTTATACTGTGATCAAGGGACATAGCTTTGTTGGATAACTTCAAAGTTTTTATACTTTCCAGCAGGTTACCTGATATGTAATTTTTTTGTATCTGCTCATGATTGAATTCAGGACACTGCACACACTAGGAAAGTGCTCTACCATTAAACTACACTCCCTGCATGGTACAGAGTTGTTCTGCTGCCCATGTGTGCCGGAAAAGAATTGTTCTCTCCTGGCCATTCAGTCAAATCATGCTGTCTACTTGCTGTTTATGTTGCTTGCTTGATTTGGATTTTTGTCTTGTTTGCTCGCTCTGGCTTGTGGGAGGTTCTGGAAACCTTCTGTTCTTAGGAAACTGGTTCACTTTTCTCTCCACACATGTTGTTGCTGTATACGCTTTGAGGATTATTAGCTTTATGTATGTTTAAGATGATCACACTGGAGTGTAAGTTGTTGTTGTTTTTTTTTTTTTCCTGTTACATATGCATGTGAAAACAAGAATCTCCAGACAGACACCTGTTTCAAATGGAGAGCCTAGCTAAGTACAGGTTTTGCTTTCCCCAAGAGCGCTGCTACTCCTGGTGCTGCGGTGTTGTACTGAACAGGCAGAGCCACCGAGCCTGCAGTGGAGCACAGTAAAGAAGCAGACTGGGGTGCTTGGCCTACACTGCGGGACAGGAGGCAGATGCAGGGCTGCTTTCAGACTGACTTCAAAGCACTCCAGGGAAGTGTTGTTAGTAGAAAGCATGACTTTACATTAGGGCATCCTTTACCACCTCAGTGGAAACCAGTGCTTTTAACAGGAAAGAAAGACAAGTGCACATGGAAATGAAAACCCAGACAGACCTCTGCTTTGCAGAGTAGCCTCAGAGAGACAAAAGAGCTGCCGTGTAATAAATAAAAGTGATGGGTGTTTAATAGTCCTGGCAATTAGAAGCCATACAAAATTGCCAGAAAGTGCATCAAAAATGACGGACAAAATTTCAAAGAGAGTGATAGGAGCCCATTACGGTTAGAGTAGATTATACCTTGTGGAAAGTCCTCTTTTGTGGAAGGCTTTTTAATGCATCCCATTTTTTGGGCACTATATCCTTTTTTCTTCTTTGTTCTTTCCTTTCTCTTTCTTTTCTTTCTTTTTTACTGTTTAAGAGACATTTTAGGACAACTAAAGTCATTTAATTTAGTATATTTTATTTCACTTTCATTGTATGTTAACTTTTTTTTCCACCAAGGGAGGAGAGGGTAGTGAAAATAAAAAACAATTTAGGTTGATGATGCTTTGGTGTTTTCCTTTTCTCTCTTGTAGTGATGAGTTCTTTTCTGTTGTGGAGTTTTATAATTTCATCTTTCTTGAAACATTGCCATGGGGGTAACTCCGTGGCTTCTCTGTCAAGCATCTGGGATGGAGTGGGAAAGGAGGACAGGAATGTAATTTCAGTCCGAGGGGATGCTGTGATTTAATTCACTAGCCCTAAGAAAAAATGCATGATGCGCCCAGCAAGACCTGGGAAAGAATGCAGTTTACAAGTTTTTACGCACTTTAATGAATGCGCCTCTGTTTTTCTTGACACCGTATAAAAGGTTCTGTTTTGTGGAGAAGTCTCCATTAAGCCTCACTCAGAGCTGGAGTTCGTCAGCAGATTCGGAACAAGTGGACACTGTCCTCTTCCTGTTTTCCACTGGGTTCAGGCTTGGCTAAGAGTTGGGTTCCCAGCCTCATGAGGAGCAGCTGACTGTTCTGTGCTGCTGGCCATGTGGGGCCTTGGCTCACTACCAGGCAGGTCTCACCATGCAAAGCTATTGCTCTGCTAATGTGCATAATGTTTCTGGTAACTTCACCCACCCAGTGAGTATGAGTATACCAGACCCCCCAGGATGTCACCATGGCTCAGGGGCCCACCTCCACAAAAGCATATGCAAATGACAGTGGGCCCTGAGTTGCAATCATTAACTCTAAAGCCTTGTGAGACGTGTGTGTGTGTGTGTGTGTGTGTGTGTGTGTGTGTGTGTTTGTATAAAGTATCTATGTATACATGTATATAATTTTATACCTCTGCATGGGACATCTGTACAATAATCCTCAGCCAACACTCAAGAATCATGGCAGAAGGGGCAGAAAAATCATAGGCGGTAAATGATTACAAGGAAATGATGTTTTCTGGACACAACAGGCCAGTTGCACACATGAATTAACAACAGCTGTGGCAGCTGGCACAAGACCTGCGTAGTCTCAGGGCAGGCAGATTCTAGCATGGAGAGGAGAGGTAGGCACAAAGTCCTGCTAGCTAAGGAACTGTTTGGCAGTTGACAGTGGCTAGGCTAGGAGAGGGAGAGTCAGTTTTGGTTAAGGGTGTGGCCCCCTGGTGGGTTGACCTTCCTCCAGCGAAGGCCATGTATCCAACGAGGGATTACAAAAAATGCATACAGAGTTGGGTGGGTAGGGAGTGCGGGATGGCACGGACAGAAGTGAGGGTGAGCGTGAGGATGAGCAACACACGTTGTACAAAATTCTCAAAGAACTAATAAAAAAATGAGAAATAGGTTTTTAATAATTTCAAAAGAAACTAAAATATTTTGTGGGGAGCTTAAGGATTGTGCGAACCAGCCACTTGGCCACTGTGACTCATGGGAAGGCCGCCGAGAGCCAGTTGCATCTCCTGATCAGACATTGAAAACAAGCAATTGAAACAAGAGAATAGGGACTTAATACTTAAACTAACAAGTAGCAAAAATCTTAGAGCCAAGTAAGAGATCTGGCCTTAGCCATCTTGACAGAGGACTCAGCCGAGAGAGCGCCTGAGGAGCCTTCTCCTGGCCCAGCGTTCTGAAGGAGCACCTACGCTCTGTGCTCCTGTTCCTACGGCCCCTGATCTCTGTTTTGCAGTTAGGCATATAAGAGCTCTTAAAGTTGGATGCTGTCTCCTGAGTGAATTAATGAAACAGATGAAAACTTGTTCTAAAAAAAAATAGCCTTTGGATTATTGTGCCTTCGGCTCAGTTGAGTTCACTGCGACAGGTTTAAGAGGAAGTCCGTTTCCACCGGCCCTATGTGTGAAGCAGTCACAGTTCCCTACAGGGTACCTTCAGATGTCCTGCCACCTGGTCCTGAGTGGGTTTGCTTCCGGTGACTTAATGCTGGGCTCACAGAGTCTGGAGGTTGCTCCAACCCCCTTTGCAAGGACTGTCATGTTTGTCTGAGGGTCAGATGACAACTGGGACACTAGGTATGAGCAAAGAGATGGATGGAGCCAGAGAGTCAGAACATCTCACAGATTTGCTAGTTTTCCCCGGTTGTTGAAGCACTGGTTCCTCTGGCCTCTGCGAAGGCATGTCTGGCTCTTTTGAACTTCCGTTTGCTTCGGGCAGAGAGGACTGCGCCCCCGTGGCACACATCTGTGGTGGGTCCTTGCCTAGAGTCCTGGTTTCTTGGTCACTTCTCTGTGCCTCCACTTTCTCAATTTTATTAGCTGCTGATATGAGTCTAGCCTAACAGGATGCATGAAAGGATCAAAGAAAGTAAAATGCCAGTGTTAAAGAGGGAAGTGCCACCGAATGCTGTGCTCTCGACGGGGAAAGGCTGCTGGGATCCTTTCTTCTTGGGCTCCATGCAGGGTTTGGCTCCTTGTTCCACTCTGGAATCTGGGATTTAGATGCAGCTGTCTCGGAGATGAAGTTGCTGATGGGAGAGAGAAGAGGTGTGCCCCAGATCACCATGGGCTTCCTCTGGCTGCAGAATAGCGTAGTTTACTGTCCCCTTTACCCTTTTTATCTGAAATTCTTAAAATGTCAGTGGAGTCTTCATGGCCCTGGCCACGTAGAGATTTTTGGCTGAACCTCCAAGTCATGTGTTAGTGATTAATTACAGACATTTGGGTGAGGATTAAAGACATTTACACCACTTTCTGTCCTTGAGTGAGTGTCGTCCACAGCAGGACTCCAGCTTCAGGTGTTGCATCCTTTTCGTCCTTTCTGGGTTAACCAAAGGAAATAAGGTTTTTATAGCACAATGTTGATGTTGTATTCAGTTGAAATAAGTCTGTATCCCTCTCAAAAGTTAGAGGCAAAATAAGTGTGAGTATACAAAAATGAATTTAGAAAGTGGCACCAGTAAGAGGCTAATAATAAAGAAATGCCCATTTCCTTTTCACTTGGTGGCATCAGAGAGGTGGGGTGGTGGCAGCAGCCACGGCCGCTCTCCTAAATGCTTCTCGTCCTCGGACTTCTATTTTTAGCACTTCTGCTCCTTTCCTATTAACCTGTGATCCCTTTAAAATAATAATTGGCACGCATTAAAATAAAAGCTAATCATTGTAGACATGGATGTAACTCAAATGTGTTTCTTTCTTTCTTTTTTTTTAAGAAATAAAATGTTTCAAATCAGTGCCTTAATTTCCTGAGACCATGGTATTTAGGACCCTCTAATTCAGGCAAGGAAGTTGATGGGTCTTATTTTCTCCTGGCATTAATGGGTTCTTGCCTTCATTCACTTTTCTTCTTCTTCTTTTTTTTTTCTTTTCTTTTCTGGGTTTTTTGTTTGTTTGTTTGTTTGTTTTGTTTTCCGAGATAGGGTGTCTCTGTGTAGCCTTGACTGTCCTGGACTCGCTTTGTAGACCAGGCTGGCCTCCAACTCACGGTGATTTGCCTGCCTCTGCCTCCCAAGTGCTGGGATTAAAGGTGTGCTCCACCATGCCCAGCCATTCACTTTTTTTGAAGTCACTTCTGTTATAAAAACCTATTTCTCCATTTTTTTCCAGGAAAATGTAATAGTGAGAGTCTGGCTATTTTGCTTAGTTTAAATAGTCACCATTGCATGATCTATTTAGAAAACCATGGTTGTCGAATATAAAACTTGGAATTTTTTGAAACTTTAAACTATTCTACTTTCAAAATGATTTTCAGGCCCATGTAGTTTGGCATTGATTGATGTTGGTGAAGTTTTCTCATAAGTCATTGTCACTCTGTCCCTCTACTGCAGCTTTTCACTATTTTCTGTTTCTGTCCTCAGGAAGTAGAAGACCATGTGGCATTTTTAATAACAGTTCCCACTGCCCTGGCAATTTTCTTTGCCATATTCATCCTCGTGTGCATTGAGTCCGTGTTCAAGAAGCTGCTCCGTGTGTTCTCGCTGGTGATTTGGATATGTCTGGTTGCCATGGGATACCTGTTCATGTGCTTCGGGGGCACCGTGTCTGCCTGGGACCAGGTAAGGAGTCATTGGCTTTCTTGGATTCTATCTCTGTGCCTTGATCCAAGCATTACATGGTTATGTATGTATCATCCTAGACTCTGAAAGAAAGACATGGCTGAATGAAGGACATGAAGGTTAAAAAATATCTCTTTAAACTGACAATAATTCTGTATTGTGGATTATATAATGTGATACTTTGATGTCATGTAATTTGTAAGGTGATAAAGTCAAGGTAATTAACATATCAAACACCTGACTGGGCTATCCTTTATGAAATGAGAATGTTTAAAACTTACTCTTTTTTGAGGTAGGGTCTCACTGTATAGTTATGGCTGGCCTACAACTTACTACATGGGCCAGGGTAGCCTCAAATTTCCAGGCTCCTCTGTCCTTGACTCCAAATTTTGGGATTAAAGGCATGTACCACAACGCCTGCTTTTTTTTTTTTTAAGCAATTTTGAAATATCTAACCTTTTATTATTGACTGAAGTCAGCATACTGAGCAGTAAGTCACCAAATCTCACTCTTCCCGTCCAGTTGAAAGTGAAATAGGCCAGACGCAAAGAAGAAAGTCCTTTGAAGTCACTACTGTAGAGGCGCTTGGTGGCCGAGGTCACATGGTGCCTGTTGGAATTCATCAATCCTGCTGGCAGGAGCATTGGACCGATCCCTGGCCCTTTGTTTGGATAGTGCAGCCACTGTTTGGTGCAGTCTGGAGTTTAATCCCCTCACTCAGTGTGCTCTGACTCTCCAAGACTAGTTAGCACATCGACTCCTGCTCAGTGACACTTTCTATGTAAAGACAGACTCCAGCAACACTGCTTTCCCACCAACATGATCACATCCTGTGAGTAAGCTTGCTTCCTGTTCCGCTTGCAAACTAAACCCGCCCCCCCCCCCCCGCTTCCCTCCTGCTGGGGCTCTTGACTTAGAATCTTCCTGTGTCTGAGTGATGTCGTGTCTTACCAGGGCAGTCCAGCCGGCGATGCTGCCCAGCCATTCTGCCGTGATGGCTCCTCTCACGCAGCTGTCTGATGTTGATGTGATATGGAGGGAAGAGGTCAGGGTTGAGGAGAGTCAGACAAGCTGCTAGCTTAGTTCTTTTTTTTTTTTTTTTTTTTTTTTTAATAAAACCCTGGCAGAAAGAGATTCAGTAGCCCAGAAGCCCCTCTCAGGGCATGGGAGAGAAGGACCTAGAAACAAAAGGCAAAGAAAAGAAGCTTCGGGAATGCTAGGGACAGAAAGGAAGAGGTGCGGCAGAGCATGATGGAGGCCCAAAGCCAAGATGGGAGTGAGTGGAGCATGCACATCTGAGAGAGCTTTCTCAGTGTGCCTTATCACAGAAGCCTGGCTGATCGCCCGCACCAGGCTCCTGGCGTGGAACCCACCAGTCTGTGCCTTATGTGAGCACCCCCAAACCGATACTGTCCTTGGGGAACACTTTCTGCTGCAGAGAGAGAAAAAAAAACGGGCTGAGTGAATTCAAGTTTGTGTGACTCTAAAACGCCACTGTCCGTGGACACTGGGGACAGTGGGTGACTTTACCCCCTTTTCATTGCTCTCCCCGCAAGCTGCTCAGAGGGCTGGGCGTGCATCCCTGTGCACTCACTGGCGGCCTCCCTGTCCTCCATTGTTGACTCTGTTCTACATGTCCGAGGCCAGGTGCACCTGACCACCGGTAAGAGCTCGGGTACCTGGATGGTGTGGACCTAGTGGCTCCTTTCGTTAGTGGGACTACAGCATAGGACATCTCCTTTCTGGAAGGCTGAGGTCCCCTTCTAGCTCACAGCCTTGCATTTCCATACAAATTTCAGCGTCGGTTTGTCATATTCAATGGAAAATCCAACTGGTGTCTGGTGTCATAGTTGAATTATTGATATTTTGCTTTGCATGAGATTAAAGCTTAAGAATCGTTTTAAAAAGAGACACTGAATGAAAAAGAGACCACCTAGAGATTTCAGAGTTTTCCGTAGATTCTCTTCTCCATCTGAGAAGGCGGCTTATATCCTATAAAGTCCGAGCATCTTTTATGTTATTCTAAGCCTTTTATTTCTTTATAGAATTAGCAAATTTTCCAGAATTTACTCCTAGATACCTAAAGGGTTTTTTTTTTTTTTTGCTTTATAATGGAATTTTAAAATTACCTTTTCTCCTGATCATTTCAGCATGTTTGTTGCTGTTGTTCTTGCTCAACTCATAACATATATACAAGTGACATTGCACCAACTGAGCAGGTTGTATTTAGGAATATATATGTATATCCATACATGCATGTATGTACATTAATTTTTTAAAAAGCCATGGATTTGAAAAAGAGCAAGGAGGGATCTATGGGAAGGTTTGGAGGAAGGGAAGGGGGGGGAATAATGTAATTATATTATAATCTCAAAGAGAAAAAAATAATAAAATTGCATATCAGTAAAATAAAATGAGTTAATCAAATTTTAAAAAGTTACTTTATTTAATTGTTAATGTGGATAAGATTCCTTTCTTCCTTGTTTAGGCAAAGCAGTTTCAGCTGACTTACTGCTGTACCTTTGCCTAAGAATTTCAGTTTATTTACATAAACAATGTAGTTGTCTCTTGGTGACTAGAAGTGCTGTTTTTCCTTTCAGATTCTTAATTCACTCACTGTTATGTGGCACACTAATTTGTTAGTTTTATCTTGACGTGTAACAGCTAATAAGAACCTGTCAGTGGCATCAGACCTATTTCTTAGACACCTCAGATTCATTAGGAGATTTGTCATTATTCCTAATAATTGTACACCTTAATCAGGAAGGGCCCTCTTCATCTGTTAGACTATCCTCCCAAGCACAGCTTTCCACGCCTCTGAACGACACCCCACCAGTCACCTCTGACATTCTACCTAAGCTTTCTGACTACTGTACTCCACAGGGCCTTTTCTTACTGTTGGCCTTGCCTGCTCGAGTGTGGAGATTAGTGGGACTGTCTTCCAGCATGGCGTCTTCAGTAGGCAGTGGTTGAGAGGCTTCATTGATGGGACAACTTCGTCATTGCTAGGCTTGTTGTTGTTCATGTCCACATGCAGTGTCGTACCTACTCTTTGATTGTCATACAAATGGTATTTTACTTTGATTTTCATCTGCTTTGAAATAGTCCCTCTGGGAATCTCAAGCATACTTGTCTCATTTTCACTCTGTTCCTGCTTTCTCAAGACCGATTTCTTTTAGGAGCTAGAGTCTTGGTATTAAGTAGTCTCATGTACCTTGACATTTTTGTTTCTCAAACTGTTATTGGATTGATTTTTCAAAATGTCTTCACATGACCTCAATCACTTTATGGTTGTCTTTTTCTAACTTTGGGGGGCAGGATACTGGAAGAAGTATTTACATCTGGAGGCTTAGACATCACATTTTGATCATATGGGTTGAGTGTCCAGCCCTGAGCAGGGCATGTTTCTGCAGACACATCTATGCCTGCTTCTACCTCTCACTGCAGGCTCTATGCACACAAAAGGCCCATGGTAGGATCCATGGCTATAATTGTCAAGGCAATGAAGGTGTGTGTGTCTGTGATGTGGGTCTACTTACACATCGTGAGAGAGCAGAAGTAGGTCAAGTTCTAGTCCTCCACAGAAAACTGAAATATCTCCTGGATCTCCTAATACATTGAGTTCAGATGAAGCTCTAAGGTGAAATCATTGTCTTAGATCATCTGAATTTATCCTCCAGGATTCTTTGATAGAATTTCCATAGAGGTAGGCCCCTGCCTGAACACCAGTTATCTGAACGTGTATAAGTTTACCCTGCTTCAGAAAGTGCAGAACCACTACTGTCCTTCAGAACAGCATAGTCTTGACTGTGGTGAGGCTGCTACTAGTAAGGACTGCCTCACAGGAGAGTTTTCTAGAAGAGCTGACAGAACTATGAACATTGCCCCTTCCTGTTCACAGGTCCTCATGAAAATGCTGCACACAGATCTCAAGGAGGAAAAACTGGTAGAACCCAAGTGTTGCTCTTTTGTCCTTTCTCTGAGGTGAGGTCCCAGACAGCACTGGTCAGAGCATGGCAGTAGCATAGATAATTGTTTGTTGAGAAGGTGTATAGAGCTGTTACAGGGGCTCAGGGGGTTTTACACAGCCTAGAGAGCTGAGCCAGTTGACACAAGTTGACACATATTTCAACCTTCTAGACACAAGGCTGACTTTGTCATGTTTAGTTTCTACGAGGCTTTGATAAAATCCTGTAATCGTACCTCACATTGTACTCTTTCATGGACATAGCTCAGGCAAACAGAGGCACTTTAAGGAGTCAGTGCACTCAGAGAATGTAGCCCACCTCCAGAAGCTAAGGGTGAGGCCAGGCCGCTTTTCACCATATAGCACCTCACATGCGCACAGCCCTTAGCTTCCCTAGTGAAGGTTGAGGATGGCCAGAACTTGTATGATGTAGACTCATCCAGGTCCTACTGAGTGTTTCTCTTACCTAGCTTAGTCTGCTTCTCACACAGTAGGCTCTGCCCAGCCCTGTTCTTCCAGTGAAGGGAGAGGTGGCTGGTGAAGGATTTCAATCAGGCTGAGGTACCACTTAGGGGAAAGTGTTTGGATATGAGAGGACTGACTTCCGAGACCACTTCTTATTCATGACATCAGCGATTCTAACCAGTGTGATTGTCATGTAGTGGGCAGATGCCAGGGGTGATGACAAGTGCTCTCCACCAAAGAGGACAGTCCAAAAAAATCTATCCGTTCCCCAAATATCAGTGAAATGAAATCTGGGATGTGCTGCATCTGCACATGGGCAGGTGTGCAATGAAAGTAACCTCAACAACAGTTCTGGTGGGTAAAAAGGGGGGTTTGTGCGACTCTGAGAAAGTACAGGCACATCAAAAGGTAGGAAGCGTGGGGTAAACTTGTCACTCAACCATATAGCTTTAAAACCATAGTCATCACTGGGGGAAAAGGGAAAGAGAAGGTGGGGGAGGGGCTTCAAGACATTGGCTATTGATGTAAATAGGGCTTTCCCAATGATGTTTTGTTTTTAACGCATTCCAGCCTCATCTGGAAGTTACTTCACGCTGTGGTAATGGGACCAAATTTATATTTGTTTCATGTAGCTGTTTGTGAAGGCAAAGAGTTTTACAGTGGTGGGTTGATTTTTGTGTGTGTTTTTGTTTTTGTTTTCTGTGTTCTAGAAGCTCCAAGTAAAGCCAGAGAGGTGAACTGTAGCATTTTTATTTCGTTTCACATAGAAGCCCTGGCTGTTCGCCCCAGGCTCTGTGAGTGTCTCTGGTTACATTGCCACGTCTCCACTGATAAGAGTGGCAGCGAGGCCATGCTTGCCTGTCATCTTTGGATGAAAAGATCTGGAGCATTATAAACTTTAAATCAGCTCAGGAAAATTATGAGGTGTAATTTCTGTCCTGACATATATGGGGCCCTTTTTGTTTTGAAGAACTTAGTAAAAAAATATGCATGCATGCCTCTCCTTTACTGAACACGTCACACAGCCAAGCATCAGTCTGTGCCTAGGAGTCTGTAGGTCAAGGAGTGGGAGCTGTGGGTCTGCCAGTGTCCCAGGAGTCATTCTCATCTGAAGAAGCTCCATCAGGGTTGACAAGTGAATCCCCTGCTTAGAAATGCTGAGGCATATCCGTAGCAAGAGAGGTAGACCTTGACAGACTTGAACTGGTTGGCATGTGGTGGATTTTGGTCCATGTTTCTGGGATTTCTGTCCCTGCGAGCCATACCCTCTGAGTTGTGTTTCATGGCTTAGATGTTGTGTCCTCAGCTCTGAAGTCGGAAGCCTGACACTGGGGGTTGGGTTGAGTCACGCTTTCTCTGTAGGCTCTTCAGGAACTCCTTCCTCACCATGTCTAGCTGCCGGTAAGGCCATCACAACTGGACAACCTTTGGCTCTGCCTGCGTCTTCACTTGCTGTTCTTCCAGGGTGCCACCACATAGTCTTCTCCTTTTATTATAGTGACACATTTTGGAATTGGACCACGTGCGTGGCTCCGTCTTCATTTGATGAGATATGTAGAGATCCTGTTTCCAGGCTGGTTCTAAATAGTTTTGTCACTTGTACCAGGATCTAGAGATTGAAGAAATCTTCTGGGGTACAGTATGCAATCCCTGACAGATTTCATTTCTGTAGAGTGCATGTTGCCCCTAGGCAGCACTTCCCTCCTATGGCTCAGGACTCTGTCTCTTCCTCCCCCATCTTAGACTTGATAACACTCCTGCTATCACACTTTTCTTTACACTGTAGAGTCACTGGAGAATGAAACTTAGATGAAGGAGGTTTGGGCTTCCCCCCTTTTCAAACCACTGTCTGCTAGGTGCTGGAGATGTTCCCAGGTGATTATCTGGTGAGGTAATACAGTCGATGGAAGCAAGGAGGTGGTTACTGCTTACACATATGGCTTTGGAGACACAGGGAGAAATCTCTCTAGTGTTTGTATGTCAGAGGACATTGGCTGACCTCTGTATGTCCCAGGACCAAGTGTAGTGCCTTTTGATTCCTATGAAAATGACATCGGGTATATCCTTCTTGCCTAATATTCTGAAAAGAGTACCTTCAGTTCTCACTGAGAAACCTCCGTTTTTAAGTGATGTCTCACTTGGTGAATTTCTGACAAGAAGTCGTTTCACCTCAGCTGGTGGTTATTCCAGCTTCTCCAGGCAGGAGTGGCATGCAGAAAGAAGGCTGCTGCTGAGGAGGTGAGTTCTGGTCAGGATTGATGGCTGGAACGGCAGATGCTCAAGCAGCTACAGAGAGCCAGTTAGAAATGCACCCCGCATATTAAGGAGCCCAGTGCTCTTGCCCTGCGTCTCTCCTTTTGAAGAGTGAGGCTCGTGACCACTTTGGTTCAGCTGTGGCGGAAAGTGCTGAATGCGATGGTGTAGACTTGCGAAGTTATAGCCAACTTGGAGGTTTTACTTTGTGCTTTCAGAAGGAAGGGCTTTTCTTGGCTCTGTTGCCTTAAAAGATGCCAGCCCCCGACGATATATGCACAAACTTTCTTGCAAAAAACTGTAGATCAATGGCAGACATGGTCTCACTGAAAGTCCATAAGAGAGAGAAAGTAAAGGCCTTCTGTGGCCTTTGAAGTAGCACAAAATCAGCTTGTGTTCCCTGCTGCGCTGGCCTTCGGCTGCTGTTAACACATTCCCACTTGCAGATCACCTTGTGTCCTGCATGCAGATGGCAGGAGAAAGCCTTCCCTTTAGAGAGGAGCCCTTTCTCACATGCCCAGGATGTGTCCTTCCCCATGCACCATGCCACGTCTCACGGAGGCATTTTGAAGTAGGCCTTAAGCACAGATCTGAAAAAAATTTAAGAAGTCATTTTAGCTAAAAACCTCCTGGATGAAGGAGTTTGTTTTTAAGTGGAAAAAAAACCCCACTCCACTGGGATGTGAGTTTTAAGGACACATACTGGGTAGAGCAAGCCTGCTCTGCAGTTATTTTGGGATCCCACACAACTCTGGCTGTTTAGAGTGGAGACAGCATTTCTGAATTCCCCCTCCTGTTGGGTCCTAGGCAGCATGTGGGGAAATTGTCCTGGCCTTTTGGAGATGCCTTGCTGTGGCCCTCACTGGGCTTTCACAGACCTTGTCTCACTGGGTAGGGTTTTCTGTTGGTGTCCTCAGCCTCCTTATTCTCTTCCGGAGCTGTTTTTCAGCGGAACATGGCCCTGGGCCTGCAGAAGGGAGTCTCAGTTATCAGCCCACCAGGCAGGGAAGATCACTCTTATCTCTGTTCTTTCATGAGGACCCCAAGCCCCCACCGTATCTAAGGCGCATTTTATCTTTTCTTGGTGTGTGGGTTCTTGTGAGTGGGTAACCATGTGCCGCAGTGTACATGTACAGTGTACATGTGAGGTCAGAGGGCCACCTTAGGTTTGGGTCCTCCCCTTCCACCTTATTTGAGACATGGCCTCTTGCAGGGCTGCCTGTCCCTTGAGCATCCAGACATCCAGAGCAGTATCAGCCTCTCCTCTCACCACAAGAGTGCCGGCATTTACATATGTGCGGCATTATGCTGCCTTCATGGGGATGCTGGACATCAGAACTCACCTCAGTCACCAGCGCCCCACCACCCAACGTGCATTGTATTCACACTGCATTCTCACCAACAGAGCTAAATGAGTGACCGGCTCCAAGGTATATCACACATACACAGTACACACATAAGCACGTGTACACACACATACACACACACCCACAAACATACACCACACCATACATATACACACACATACACACCACACCACACATACTACATACACACAGAGATAACACACACATCACAAACACACACATCACACACCATACATACACACATACTACACACCACACACTCTACATACATAGACACCACATACACACTACACGCACATCACATACCATACATACACACATTCACACATGTTACTAGATGCGTTATAGAAATGAAAGTATGAATGTATAAAGAACATAATTGTGTACTTAACTCTACCATAAAACTGCTGGGAATTGCTCCCAGGCTCCTCCCAACACCAGGCCCTGAGTTTACACACCTAACTCCTTTATCAGTACAAACTCACAAGTTAGTATTAATATTACTTGAATCTGGCTGATGGGAAAACCTAACTCCAGAGTGATTAAGCAAGTTATATAAAGCTGAACAGCGGGAAGAGAGCAGGCATTTTTGCCTGGCGTCCTGGTAGCAGCTCTCTGGATGGCTGCATACCCATTGCCAGTCACTTGTGCCAAGGCTTGAAGCTGGCTGTTTGACGTGGAAGGGACGCCTTCCACATCCTGGTGATTTAGGTGGGGTAGTAGTTCTGGGATGCCAACATCTTAGACTGCCGCAGCTCTGAGTTGCTGGCTGAGGTTTTCATTTGGAGGCCTTTTCCTCTACCTTCTAAGAGAAAAACAGGCCCCACAGAAGGAGGAACAAGTGCATGCTGCCCATGCTTCCTGTACGCCGAGTGAGCACTGGTGTTTGGGAGTCGATTACTGGTTTTATACCGAAACTGAATTTTTTCCTCACCGTATCAGATTTCTTATAACAGGCCCTTTTGTTTTCTGTCAGGTTGGGGCTGCGAGGAAGCACCCTGGCACCCAAGTGTGCATGCTGGGGAGTTGTCAGAAGGAAAGGGAGTGAATGCTTATCTTCAGGCTAGAGCAGCAAGTCCTCAGGAAAAAAAAAATAACTTCCCAGTTTAAATTATTTCCTATTAAGAGTTGCTAAGCAACACCTCACTTAGCTCCTCCAGTGTTCTGGATTTTAGCTTCTGTTTTCTCTGTGGCCACTAGTATCATCCTCCCCTGACTCAGACAGGAAGGAGCAGAGAACGCACCTCAGATCCATGCCTGCATCCTCTCAGAAAGGCCTGGCAACCTTGTAGATCCAAGGTAACTAGCCAGGATACGTGCCCCCTATTCACTCATCCCACGGCAAAGGGCCACGAGTACCTCATGTTTGTTCTCAGCCAAGCTCCCGAGGCTCTTAGTTGTAGACTAACAGCCATTGACAGACAGGTAGGCAGGCGTGACTGACTCACTGTGTTTGCCCTGCTAACTATGCTTTCCTTTTCCTCTGGTCGGAGCTTTGTGCTACCTTGCTTATGGGCCCTGTGCCCAACTCCCATTTCCTGGAAAGCTTTGTAGACACAGAAAAGAAGGTACGACATTACCCCTGGAGAAACGCTGGAAGGGGTGGAGAGGGGGATATGTATAACTTACTTTTATTGTTACTATGGCTGGATACTTGCTGGAAGCAACATAAGGGAGGAAGGTCACTGCTTGAGGGTACCGTCCGCCATGGTGGGGATGGCAGAGCATCAGAAGGAAGCAGCTCTTAGCTAGAGTGGATGAAGGAGAATCCAGTGCTTAGCTGGCTTTTCCCTTTTCCCCTTTCAGTTTAGCTCAGGACCACACCCCCTGGGATGGTGCTGCCACATTCAGGGTGGGTCATCCCACCTCCCTTAATCCTTTCTGGAAACACTCTCACAGACACACCCAAAGGTGTGCTTCACTAGTTCCCTAGGTATTTCTTAATCCGATTAGGTAGACAATTGAAACTAACCAACCATCACAGTTAAACTCAGGAGGTCACACACAAATAGAAGACATGAAAATGAGGGAGGGACTTGTCAGAAAAGAAGGATTTTAGTAGGAGAGGAAGTGGGTTGAGAGGAGCTAATGGAATGTGAAAAGAATTCATTATATATATGTATGAAACTGTCAAGGAATAAGTAAACAAGGTGGGAGTGGGGTGAGCCCAGAAGATACAAATCTAGAATGTCCTATTTCAAATTCCATGTGTTGTCCTCTTTCCTTCCTTCCTTTCTTTTCTTTTCTTTTCTTTTCTTTTCTTTTTTCTTTTTCTTTTTTTAAGATGGTGTTTTACTGTACATCCCAGGCTATCTCAAACCCTGGATCTGATGTGACCATTGGCCATCATGGAACAGTTAGCTATGATAGCTTGCATAAAAACCTTCCTCATACAGTCATGACAATGAAGTAAGCCATCAAGGCAGTGACAGTGTGGGGGTATTGGGATAGTGATGTAGCTTTCTTGAGTCCCCCCCATTAAAACAAGGTGAGACTTTTAATGACACAAACGTGTTTGAGTCACCTATACCTCCATATACTAGTAAACACATCAGTACACACACACACACACACACACACACACACACACACACACACACACACACACACACACTAAAATCAGCCACCATACCATACCTCCTAAAAAAAACCTGTTTAATCCCTTTAAATACTGTTCTGCCCACACACCATCTGCCTCCTCTATTGTCAAGGTGTTGTGCCCCTAGCAGGGGCTCTAAGCACATAACTACTTGCGTTTGCCCTGCTATCAAAGCACAGGCAGAGATATTTCTATCTACCAGAGGTGTATTTCTTTCTCCCCTGGAGTACAAGGAATCCAAGATCACTGTGGCAGCCAGTTGCTTTTTTCTTGGGCACTGCTCCCTATCTCTGATACCATGACTTCTTATGGTATCTTCACGTGGTGGGAAATAGGATGGGAAGAGGCATAGATGTTGAGCCTGTTAGGGAGAAGGTGATAAGTGAGCCCAGGCAGTTCTCTGAAAACTCTTATCAAACTGTTAACCCCTGGTTAGGCCCAGTCACCCACGATAGGCCCCACCTGCCTATGCTGCTGCATCAGCACAGCGTGAAGCCTAGAGGGACATACACTCAGACCACAGCAGCCTTGGGATAGATAGTGCATCCCAGCCTGAAACAAGAAACAGGAGAGTCGGCATTTCTCTAAACTCTTGGGGGCATACCGGGAACTCCCTGCTGAGACCTGAAAGCTGCTGGCACTGGCAGCCACACTCTGGTACCATGGCTCCACTTAACCTCCCCAAAGACTGTATCTGACCCAGATATGAGGGCAGGAAACCCCCAGAAGCAGAATTTGTTGTGTTTCTCCAGTAGAGACCCTGGCCAGGGTCCTGAGCTCATGCAGCTCTTACTGAGAGTTACAGCATAGGACCACAGCGTTGAGTGTGAGGCCACAGTTCTGGAGGTGTTGGTCAGAGACAGGGTACAGGGCCATGCTTCCACCTTGCCTCTCCCTGGCCTTTTGTTCTTTGCCTGTTGTTGTTGGCACTATGAGCTTGCAGCTGTGGCAGTCCAATTGGCCTCTACCATCATGTGGCAAAGTTCCTGCATGTCTCTGCTGTCATGTTACAGTTTACTTCTAGAACACCAGTCTTAACTAGAAGTGGTTACTATAAACCTATTAGCATGAGGTCCCAGGTTAGGCTCCAACATGGCTTTTTGTTTTTTGTTTTTTAAAGGGATGGAGTGTCCTTTAACCCACTGCATATACCAAGAAAGGATCTGAAAAGATATGGCTTATAGAAGGCGTGTTTTCTTTGCTTGCACATGTGGCTCATCAGACATAACTGAAGTCTAGATGTAGTCTGTGCCCAGAATCTGCTGTGTGTGCAGTGGTCCTCAGTAAAAGTGCAGCTGTGGATTTCCTAGTTCAAAACTTACTGAATATTGCAAAGCAGCTATAGCAAAACATTACATCAAAATGGACCCTTCAAAGCGTGGTTTGGGGGTAGGACAGGCCTCACTTTGGGGTTCTGTCTGCCTGCTTGTCTTTTGTAATGCCTAGGGAAGTGTAAGGAACCACTTCTTCTTGGCCCATGTCTTTATTTCAGGAAAGGAATAAGTTTCTATTATCAGGAGGAATCTTCTAGCCACTTGAGTCCTGGGGGAAGGGAGCAACCAAGGGAGATGAGGGAAAATGGGATAGGCTGTGAACATGGCTGCTTCTGCTAGGAGAAAAGGGTTTGGGTGCTGACTTAGGCTGCGAGCCGAGTGATTTGCCAGCCTAAGAGAAGTCTTGGTTTTGCTGCACATGATCTGTGATGGTTTCTGTTTGTTTGCTTAAACTGAGCAGTTACTTTAGAGAGGTGGTTTGCTACTGGAGGGTCCATTAATATATGGCATTCTATGCCGGTGCATATTATGTTAAATTTATTCTGCAGCATAAGTTGCTTTTGGCAATTTTATTGTCTAATAAATTTAAAGCTAAGATGAATGAGTATTTTAAATCCAGTGATGCGGCCATTTTCATTGTGATGTACGCTGTGCTATATATAGATGTGTGCATTGAATCAGGATGAGATAACAGAAGCCCAGCCACCCCAAACAACTAAATAGGGACAACATGCATGAAATGACAAATTTTAAGATAGTGAAAATATACTGGAGGAAACATACTTGCAGCAGAAGATGGACAGATGGACTCTAGGAATTCCTAGTCTCCTGTCCCATGCCTTCAGGTGCAGACCAGACAACGGGATGCCACCAGAGCCCAGAAATGTGCTGATGCACGGAAGAGATCTGAGTCTGAAAGAGCGAAGGGCTGGAGTTCTCAGGATAGAATGCTAAGGGGCTAGGGAAAGGCAGAGGGGAGGGAGAGAGAATATGGGTGTGCTCCCGAAACTTGAGGGTACCACCCATTCTTCTGCAGAGCTCTGACGCAGAGCGTGTGATGAGGGACTTACCAAGGTTGGAGAAGGAGGCACAGGAAGGAAAAAGAGCACAGCACTGCTTACTCAGAGCTTGGAGACTAGAGTAACAAAGAGGACACTATTTCCTAGGGCTAAAAGAATCATCTTATGAGAGTGAAGGGTTTCAAACTCATACCCCAGTGAAGAGAGGGTCAAAATACATGCTTTCAGCATTTGTAATTCCTTTAAAAGTTAGGGAAAACCATCATAATATAAGGCATTTGAATAGAACTACTGGACAAGTTGATCAAACTCATTTCTAGCATATTCCTACTGACAATGCAACGTATTGATGTTTTCTAATGTATATGGAATTTCCAAGAAAGAACATGTTCTGGGATGCAATAGTCTCCTAAATTAGAAATGATTGCTGTCATAAAAAGCATGAGACATCCAGAAAATCAATAAGTAATTGGAAAATAACAACCTACGTCTAAATAACCTCCGAGTCCAAGAAATAATTACAAGAGGCATTAGGATGAATATTGAGCTCAATAAAATGAAACACGTGTTTCACTTTGTGTAATGCACTCAGAGTTCAATTGTTTAGAGGGAGAGTCTCATCTGGTGTTTATCCAGAAGAAAGAAATGGCTCAAGTTGGTAGCCTACGCTTCCACCTTAAGAAAGTAGAAAGTGGAGTGTAAGTTATCATAATAAAAGAAATATAAATACAGAAATGTTATTAAAAAACATAGTAGTGATCAATAAAATCAAAGCTGATTCTTTGAGAAGATGAGAACAACTAATCCAACTCTAGCCAATTGATCAGAAACAAGGGTAGAGGTAGTTTATCAACACTGGGACTATGAGAGGGTTATTGACAGATTGTATAGGGTCAAGGGTGGAGGTAATTTGTCGCCACTGGGACTATTGATAGATCTATTCTCTTTGGGAGGATAAGAAGGCACTGTTGTGAGCAACTGTAACAGTCTAGAATGTCAATGCTCCAAAGGCCCATGTGTTCAAGGCTTGATCTCCAGCCCACGCCTCTACTGGGTGGTAGAATCTTTAGTAGGTGAAGCCCAGTAGGGTGAAGTTAGCTAGTTGGGGAGCATACCTTCAAAGGGGGGGGCATTGGGTCTTGACACCCTAGTCATTGTTTCTTCATTTTTCATTTTGATTGTGATATGGTAATCAGCTTCATGTATCCTACTCTCAAGACATGATGCACTTAGAGACACAAAAGTAACAAGTCCAATTCCCCATACACTAAAACCTTCAAAAATTATGAGCCCAAATAAACCTTTGCTTTCTTTAAAATTATTTCAATTATTTTGTTATGGTAACAGAAATTTGGCTTGTACACCTATCCAGTGAATTCTACAACCCCAGCCAAAAGGGATAAATTCCTCGAAAATCAAATTAGAATAGATATGTACTTTTTTTTTTACAAAAACTGAAAAATAATAAAACACAATTTGAAAAGAAGTTTAAGATTATTTTCATTAAAATAAAAAATCTCCAAAACAAAGGGCTTTTATGATGAGCTATACAAAGATTTATACAATGAAAAATTAATCCCAGTATTAAAAACTCCATAAAATAGAGAAAGTAACATTTACCAATTCATGTAATGAAATGATTGTTTTTCTGATGCCCAAACCAGAACATACTGTACACTGTATTTTTCATGAATATAGACAAAAAATTTAAACTATGAATCTATCCAATTTAGTACTAATATATGCATATGTGAATGTGTATAAAGATAGAAAGGACAATATTGGTATATATGCTAAATAATAATATTATGTAAAAGACATGTCTAAGTATGCAAAGTTAATTTAATACTGAAAGAGCTGCTTTTGAGATTTGCCACATTAAGCATCATTTCAGTAGAATTACTACATCAGCCCTTCATCAGATGTTGAATAATCATTAGACAGAGTTCAACATTTGTTTATGATAAATTACAAATCTCCTAGTAATCTGGAATAAGAACTTCCTTGACCTGATGGAAGCCATTGCAAATTACAGGGCCATGCTGAACTGCTGACTGAAGTTCCCTGACATCAGGAACCACACATGTATGGTCTTTCCTGGCTCTGCCCTTCAGTGCTTTTCAGTGTACCCAAGTAGGGAAAAGAACAAGAAAGGACTCAAGAGCATGTGGGTTAGGAAGAAGCAAGGGCACCTTCATGTGAGCATGGTCATCATGCCTAGCTACTGAGTACTTCAGACGGATCTACTTTAGGTTGAGATGTACTCCTGTGTCAATAATGAGCCTTGAAGATGATGTCTGAGGAAAAGAATGTCAACTGTCACATGGACAAATTTCAATTACTAAGTAATGAAACAATTACATTTAATTTTGACTATCTCCAATGTCTCTGCTAAACCATTTAGAATCATATACCGTGTCTGATGTTATGGTTGTGTGGAACCATATGGTTCTATGTTGGCAATCCTGTGGGACCAAACTGAAAGTTGAAAGACTCGGAAGTATTGAGTATGTTAGTGCCTTTGTAGTGGACAAGGGTGAAAGAGAGAAATAAGCTACAGTTTTATATTTTATAACTGTCCAGTAAGAAATACCATTTTATGTAGCACCCAAATCACAGTGTCTGGTAGTGAATTTGAATAAGTAGGCATAACATCTCTGTCCAGAAAACTATGAAACACTGTTGAAAAGGATTTTTGAAATATAATTTCCTTTGATTTTAGTTTTTTAAAAAAAGAATTGCATAAGGCATGGTATCTATAGCTCCACCCCTACTCTCCCTCCTCCAATGCCTCCTGTGTCCCCCCCCCCCACCGCCTCTCAAGTGCTTGACTATTTGACATCTCTTTCTCACCTCCCTCTTTCCCTCTGTTCCTCTGCCTCTCTCTCTCTCCCTCCCTTCTTCCCTCTTTCTCTCTTTCCCTCTCTCCCCCCTCTCTCTTCTTTTCTCTTTCTCCCTCTCTCCCTCCCTCTCTCTTCTCTCTCTCTCCCTCCCTCCCTCTGCCTCCCTCTCTCTCCCTTCTTGCTCTTTCTCTTCTCTCTCTCCATCCCCCTCCCTCTCTCTCCCTCACCCTCTCTCTTCCCTCCCTCCCTTCGTCCCTCCCTCCCTCCCTCTCTTCTCTCTTCTCTCTCTCTCTCTCTCTCTCTCTCTCTCTCTCTCTCTCTCTCTCTCTCCCTCTCTTTCACACACACACACACACACACACACACACACTCTGCTGATCCCATTTTGTATTGCTCCTATGGACATGTGCTTAGGGGAATGACTGATTTCTGATTCTCCATCTCTCGGCAAAGGATTGAATAAATGAATCATGTTTATGGATCCAACACTCTCCCCAGACTCCTCTAGATTCAGGATAATCCCTGTAAAAGGTCTCAACAACTCGGTTTGCAGAGGGTGACAAACAGGCTCTTGAGTGTATGGAAGTGAATAATACTGAGGTCATTGAGAAGGGAAGGACAGGGACAGAAGAAATAGAACACAGAATATTTACCATGTTAGATTTGGAAAATGTACTGTTAGTCTGTAACAATCAAGATAATGTAGTGTTCATATAAGCAGACATTTAGGGCAGTGGGATGCAGTAGGCCGTCTAGAAATAGTCTTTTGCATACATGATCAGTACACTTTGACAGTGTTCCAAGAAAATTCAATGGAGAAAGTATAAGCTTTACAGAAATAGCTACTGGAAAAAAAAAGTAGAGCCTTGCATTCATGTAAGTCTCTTCCACTAACTCACCAATATATAAAAGGTAGCAAAAGCACCATAGACTTAAATGTTAGCTCTGAAGACATTCAACATCTTAAAGAAAGTGTGAGGGCACTTCCCTGATGATGTTAGTTTTTTAAAAAAAAACACTTCTTAAAAAGAACACAGGAGAAGAAATCAACTACTAAAGTTCCTCATAAAATGGATTTTATTGACACCATTTTGATTTGAAGCAGAGAATGCAAGCTGCGAGCAGGGAAAGCAGCTATAAAGCCTGACAAAGAGCTTGTGCTTAGGACATATGTCTTTAACCATTTAATGGTGAGTGCGCAATAATAAAAATCTTATAATCATCAAAACATACTCCACTCGTAGGACAGATGGGAGACAGACCTTCTGATGAAAATGTGTTCAGGATTATCAGTCACTTGGGGAATGAAAATTCAGAACCCAGTGTGAAGCCACTATATACTCTGCCATGTACTAATGGTGAACGTGATGGTAAAATGGTGCCAGGGCACAGAACAGGACTCAGAGCACAGCACGACACCATAGGGGGAGGATTCGTAATCTTGATATGGTAGCAATTTCATAGATATTTGCTGGTGTCAAGACTCATTGGAGTGTGAATTGTTAAATATATATATATTGTATGTGTGTGACCATTTCTGTTGCACATAGGTAATTTTAATTTCTTAAAGTTTGAGTTATTGACACATAACCTCAGCAAGGAGGTAGCATTCACATTAATCACGGGGCAATGCAAAATACAAGATGTGAAGAGAGGTGATGTGACTTGAGGACATGGGGCCAGCGCAGGAGTGGACTTCTCTGCTAGCCCCTCCTTCCCATCACTGGCTGACTCAGGGATTCCCAGACACATCCCTCTTGTCCTGGCAAAGAGGAAAAGTAACAAGGACTTTGAGCAAGAATAGAGCTACTGGAAGTTCCTAGAGTATTTCCTTCCATTTTATGATCTACAGAGAAGATGATTCTGTATGGAAAGACTTAGTAGCTAATAGCATTTTATTTTATTTTATTTTTTAAAGATTTGTTTGTTTATTTATTTATACATTCAGTACTCTGCCTGCATGTGAGCCAGCAGGCCAGAAGAAGGCACCAGATTGAGTTATAGATGGTTGTGAGCCATGTGTTTGCTGGGAATTGAACTCAGAACCTTTGGAAGAACGGGCAGTGCTCTTAACCTCTGAGCCACCTCTCCAGCCCCCGCTAATAGCATTTTAAAAGATTGGGAAATTAACCGCTCAATCTTTTAAACATAGACAACTGCCCAGCATCTGTTAGGATGACTTTTAACAACTGTGCGTGGTATACAGTCACAGTGTGCAAGTTTTTTTCTCTGATGTCCCTGGAACACAAAACCTCCTTTATTGGAGTATCTGGCCTCCAAACATAACTAAACAGTTCGGTATTACAGGAAACACAAAATGTATCCTTTCAAAACAGCAGAGCAATTACATAACCTCTGCTTTTGGAGAAAGATGGGCCAGTTTTCATGCGAAGGAAAACAAAGAGTGAGATTATTTTAATAAGACAAATAAAATGATAAGAGTAGATAGTACAATATTGGCTCCAATAGAGATAATTAGGGCAGGGAAACTAACGGGGAGCTTGAAACAGGAGCCATTATAGTTTTTGATTTAAGTACAATGGGGACAGTGTATGCTATTCAGTATATGCAAGCACAGAGTTGGAAATGGAATATTAAAAAAAACCTGAGTATCTTATTAATTTAATATGCTTTAATGTTTTATTATGTTTCTTTCATTTCTGGTTTCTTGTGCATTTCAATGTCTTCCATGGCCACATTATTCAGAGTACATCATGGACCTGCATAGAGTGGGCACATGAGGGATTTGGTCAGATTCTGTCACATGCTAGATCCCCTCAACTTTATCCACATTGTTGGAGAATTTCAAGTCAGAGCCTTTGTATCAAGAAATCAGAGCCACCTGGCTCACACGATGCCAAAAGCTTTGGGGGTGTGAACACGTTCTAAGTCCTACCTTCAAAGGTGGACATGGAAACCAGCCTTTGCAGCCCATCTGCTGCGCCGTGTAACGGCACCTGTGGGCTTTAGCCTGGCTGGCTGGAAGCTCTGCAGAGTGGAGCAGGACCCTAGACCAGCAAACTAGAAATTCGATCTCAAAAAGTTGTGTCTCCCACATTGCAGTTATAAAGAGCCAGTCACATCAGCCAAGATTTTCTGGGTGTCTGTCCTGTGGGAGGTCTGCGTGGGTCCAGAAGGCTTTTGTAGCTGTGTGCGGAGGATCTAACTGTGGGGGAAACGATTCACTTTCCTACAGAATGCTAATCTATCATTAACTACTGCAGGAGAATGCTCCTGCCTGCTAACCAGAATGCCTTCTTTTTGGTGTTCTGTGTGAACTTGTAAGCCAGACATGGTTCTGGCTTTACATGACCCATGGGGCTTGGTGTTCAGCATAATTTAACAGCGGATTTAGATGCTGGTATCTATTAGACATGAACAAAGTTCTCCAGCCTTTCCTCACATTAGGTAATAAAAGAATTTTATTATGGTGAATGTCACTGAAAAAAAAAAGGCACCCAGAATTTAGAAGTTCTCTGAAATGTGGTATTGTTTTTCTGTGGGGTTATCAAGGGATGGACGTGTAATTATAGACTTCAGTTTGTGGATTTGCCTCTTCTTTGCTGTTTGTGAATCCACTGTGATTGACAGGTTGCATGGGGTCATAGGCTTTTTCTATTTTTCTGGTAGGTTCTGAGGGGTACTTCCAACCTCTCTCTGGTACTCCTGTGAGCTGATTTATACTCTCTTCTGCAAAGCTTTGCCCGTTGCCCAGCAAGGAGGATGCACGTTTCCAGAACAGTAGCAGTGTCTGCCGTCTGTGGACAACCAGGCCTTGGCTTTATCTGACATCTTCTTTCTGAGACATCCTCTACTCAGGATTTAATGCACCTGCCAATGTAGGAGCCACCCCCTGTGAATGCTTTGTCATAAGACTGTGCTCTGAGTATCCAGCAGAGAGCCAACATCTCTAGTCAGGTCAGTCCAGGTCAGAAGACATTCACTTAAAAGCCCCAGGAAAACTCCCAGCATGCAAAACATGTTAATATTGTGGATGTATTTCCCCCTAAGAGCTCAGTAAGGTTTCTTAATGAGAAAAAAATAATAAAACTCATGGCCTAAGGAGTCAAAGCACAAGGTGCTGATGACCAGCATAGCAGCTAAGGTTTCATTCTCATCCAAGGCAAGCTTTATTTTGAGTGTCAGTCATGGGGTCAGACGTGGCTCAGGTTTCACACGCTCCAACATAACTTGACAGCAGACGTGGGCATCTGTCACCACTAGATGCACAAAGTCCGTAGAGTGTGGAGCCTTTTTTCCCCCCTACAGCATAAACAGGTGGCTTAGCATCAGCGTGCTTCTGGAGGAAGAAGGCACTGTTAAGTTTCGGAAGCCCTTTGAAATGTCAGCAACTTGACCTTGGTTTTGAGTGCAGGGCAAATGTAATATTTGCTGTAGATTCCATATTTGTAAATTGTTTGATCCTGAAACCTTTTGATAACTGTAAAATCAATTCTCAGTGTTCAGAGTGTTACAAGTTGTCAGTCACCTGAGATTCTGATTCCCATGAGCCCCCGGGAGAAAGGCGACATCTAGCCCCCATGACATAAAAGGACACTTTATGTCTTTGCACTCTGCCCAGTGCTACAGTTTTGCACTGGCATGTTTTGTATTGTTCTTTGTGTGTCTCGTGTCATAAGCTCAAGGCTGGGAAGTGCCCCGGGGGAGGGAATACATGCATTAGATGTACTTTATCCACACTGAGCTGCTGTGACTTCATGGTTGAGTCAACAGCACATGTTAAGTAAGGATTTAAAAAGTAGCACTCACATGGATTAAGATCCTGGATAGAAAGGTTGATAAAAATGCTGGGACTAGGGCTGTAGAGAAGCATTCACCCCATATTTAATGGTTAAGTAGTCATTAGTTCAGCATTTGAGACAATGCTATGGACGTATGTATCACAAATGACAGAATTGTGTCCTTAGGAGGAGGGGGCAGGGACCTCATGAACAGAGTGATTCATGGCTTGTGATCGCTGTTTGATGCTCTGCCTCTGCCACTACCCTTTCTGTTTGTGTAGCCAGTGAGGTGAAGAAACACGTGCTTTAGCTTTGCTGTTTCTGAGTTTCTGACCCAGAGAAGTACAGCCCATCATTGAAACACAAACCAAGGACAACCATAGAGGAATAGCCCATAGGATGGAGAAAAAAAAATTCCAGGATTACCAGGAGTTTTTAAATTGACATGTTTCTGTTGAGCAATCCCTGGTATGCTTGGTGGCATATTCCTTTTCCATCAGCTGGTGCATTTGGCAAGAGACTGATGGCAGGTGGCAGGTCAGGTGACACTCCAGCCCCAGTACTCCTGGGCCTCTGCAGGCAGCACTGTAACTGAGACTTCAGTGGTGGAACAGCAGCGAGGCGATTCTGTGATGGGCAGAGCCAGGGTCAAGGCACAAAGCTCTTCCAGTCTGATCTTGCCAAGGTTACCTTGATGGCAACAAAGCAGCCATGTTGAAGTTCATGGAGACCAGCAACTTTTCTTATATCATTGTATCAAATCCAATTCCTTCAAGAGGACTCACTGGCAGATGTATAATGAGAAGGCACTCAGCATGATAATTATGAAGGCCTTGTGATGCATTGGGGGAATTTTGAACATAATATTAGTAAGACATAGCTAAAGTTTTAACCTAGTTTAAAATATCACATCTCAGCTGGGCACAGTGGCTCATGCCTATAGCCCCAGCACTCTGGAAGGCAGAGGCAGATGGATCTCTATGAGTCCAAGGCCATCCTGGTCTACAAAGTAAGTCCAGGACAGCCAAGGTTACATAGAGAAGCTCTGTCTTGAAAACCCAAAAACAAACAAAAAAAACATCACATCTCGCATCCCAGTTAGGGATATGTGCCCACTGCTGCTCCCATGCAGTTCAGCAGATGGTAAAGAGGCTGCTCCTGGCATGAGTGGACAGACTGCCTTCCCTGGGTAGAGGTCACACCCTAGACTGTCAGGAGGAGCCACGTTCTGTGATGTGCAGCAAGTACTTGTTCTGCACTGTTGGATGGTGAGACAAGTGGAGAATCTGGGCAGGGAGACAACAGAGCTGGCACATCAGGGGATAGGTGAACAGATACCTCCACACAGAAGGGAAGGGTGCAAGGAGACAGGGCGTGTTAGGGGAATGGCAGTGTGGACCATCTGCCAGAACTGCAAGAGCTGAAACCTCTGGACTGTGTGGGCATCTGGTCCGAGTGATTTAGTTTTGTTGAGTCTTTCTTGATTCTTCATGTGCCTGTTTCCAGAGGTAAGGACTAGCAGGCTGTATTAGTTACTTGACGCTTGTGATAAATACCAACAGAAGCAACTTGAAAAAGAGAAGTGCTTATTTTGGCTCCTCATTTGATGCACAGCCCATCCCAGCAGGGAAGCTGTGGAGGCAGGTGTGTGAGGCAGCCTCATCACGTTGCATCTGCATCCAGGAAGCAGGGGGAAATGGATGCTTGTGTCCGGTTTCTACTTTTTATTCAGTGCAGCAGCTAGGGTGGGTTCTTTCATACCCATTAACCTAATATAGAAAATACAGGTACCTAGACACTTATCTTGGACAAGCTCACCTGCGAGCCAGCCAAGGAACGCCCATGACCTCATCATTTCTAACTCCCATGCTAAAAATATAAGAGCTACACATAGTTAATGGCTAATAAGAGAAGAAGGAATCTGTCTTCTCCAGGAGGAAAGCCCCCTGGTTGGCTATCCAATGCCATCTGGTCATCTGTAAATGCATATACATATGAGCAACACCAAATAGACCCAGAGGAGGAGGTCATGAAGTTGAGATGGCTTGGGAGGACACAGCGGGAGTTGGAAAGGGATGAGGTGAAGTGAAAATGATATGAATACAGTACTCATGTATACAATTCTCAAAGAAAAAGTTAAAACAAAATGCCAATGCCAGGACTCTTGTGAGCATTTTTTCTGTTTCTGGCCTGACCTCAAAGGGAAAGTAGAACCATGAAAACATTGTGGGTGTTGGGGAGAGAGCTTCCATGCCAGGACCTTCTGACTGGATGCCCTTTAAACAACTGTAGGTATCAGTTGAGAAGTTCACACAAACACAGATATATACACACACAAAGAAGATTCCATGTGTCTGTGTTAAAACATCATTAATAAATACTCAATAGTCTTTATTTTAAAATGTAATTATTGCCTGTGTTACCACAAAACAAAATTTACAGCAGTTGCTCATGGGAAGGTATCACTAGGGATCATCTGTATAGAAAAGCCAATTTGACTTTAGAAGACATTGCCACTGTGCAAGAACCCATGGTGCTCTGTGTCAGAGATGAGGTGGAGAAGAAGCTAGTACTGCTTTCGGACCTTGAGTTTGGGACAAGAGACAGATGAGTGTGAAGGGAGGTACGGTGTCCAGGTGAGACAGTCTAGATGCCAGCTGAGATTTCAGAGCTCAGGAAAAAGTCTCTTTGAAAAATGCAGCCATTGTGCCTCATAGGAAAGTGCATGGCTGTTATGCACCAGGCTCTGAGTTCCGTTAGTAGCATTGAAATCCATCCATTCATCAATCAATGTAAAATAATATACATGTATACTATTAGATATATGTATACATACGTATACACAATAAACTGCCTACAGAAAGAAGAACTACAAAACAATTAGGAATTATATAAATGTTACATTCATATCATTTTGGCTGTTTATATTTGGCAACCTTGAAGAAAACATCTTTCCTATCTTGGTGAGTCTAAAATTCTGAATGTAGATCAATATCTGTCATATCTTGTCATTATCAACTTAAAACATCTATCTAGACCTAGAAGCATCTTAACCCTTAAACAACTAAGCTTAGTTGAAAAACTAAACAATCCGGTCTTCAACCCCATCAGAGGCTTGAGAAAAGAATGCAATTAATTATCTGAGTATACAGGGAGTTCAGGTTTGCAGCTTCCCAAATGAGGTGGCAGAGACAGTTTGTTGCCTGAACAATCACACAAAAGCCTCTATCATGTTAGAGCATCATCTTCAGCCTTCTGGCCTAATACATCTGACAGACATATTTGTGAGGCAGCAGCTATTGAGGACCTGCCTACTTTGTCTTGGCAGAGCTTTGGGTGCTCAGAGCCGCATATAATGACCTGGAAAAGACAAAGTTGGAACAGTAATAGATGGTGGCAGCATCCTGCAAATGGTCAGAGAAGTAAGAGAAAGCTCAGCTAAATGCAACGATCACAGTGTTGAGGAAAGGATTTAAAAATGGTGAGACAAGGACAGATGTCAGGTACGGCAGAGGCTGAGGCCTGCCAATGAGCCTTGCTGCTAAATTTGAAATGATAGGGGGTTAACATAGGCAAGAGGGAGCCCCGCCATGCGTTGCTTTTCCATGTATTTACTTAGAAACGAGCCCCACTCAGAGATGGCACTAAAACCATTTAGCAAAGGTTGTCCTTGACTTCTGTTCACAGGAGATAGATGAATCACTAAGAAAAGGCACTTTGTGGACTCCCTTCTAATGATTATGCCCTGTGATGTTTAATTACAGAAACTTTGCAAGTATTTTTTCCTGAGTTGCTTATTTTTTTTAAGTCTTTTCATTTAGGTTTTCAGAGTTGAAGCATAGATGTCTAAGAAAGAATTGTCTGAGCTTGTTCTTACTGTGACAGCTTGGGCCCTGTCCTTCCATACCAGTTCTGTCTCAGGGAAGTGCCGTCTGACTCAGTGGCCCTTCCATGGTACCCAGGGCTGGAAATTCACGGACGTTAAGAAGTTCAGCAAGATAGGGTGATGGCTCTGTCAGCAATGGTCAAAGATCCCAATGACCTTGCATTGTGGGGAATCTGTTACAAAGAAATTCAAACAATCTATAGATGTCTATTTAAATTACAAAAATGAATTCATCATACGGGGGAAAAATCTAGTTTGACAACACCAGATAAGACATAAAAGAGCCAGTTTGTTCCCAAACTATGAGCACATATGGCAGGTGTACTCAGAGGGAGAGGAGCCTGGGTCCTAAAAACCAGCTGGCATTTGATTCCATCCAGAGGTGGAAGATGCTGCTGTCTCTGCAGTACAGATAAGGGACCCAGTTCTCAGGGGTCAGCCTGGGCCACCTGCCTGGGGATGGAGCCTCTGCAGATTGACCATGGTTTTCTACTTCAGAGTGTGTACAGGCAACTTTAGCCAGAGTCTAGGTCGTAAGAAAGGAGGAAAGGATTTGGGAATACAGTTTTACTAGCAGAAATAATTTGAGTGTCTTGAAGAGAATCAAGGAGCCCAGCAGCTCAATCTTGACTCCTATGGGATTGCAAGGTGGGGAGGCAGGGAAGGTGTCTAGCGGTGATGGTCCAGCTGGTGATGGAGAGCACAAGGGTGCTGTTACCCCTGCTTGCTAGTGGCCAAGCTTCCAAGGCTGAATCCTGAGGATCTATCCCTGCCTTAGTGAGGAGTGCCTTAGTTGAATGATGCTGCATGAATCATTGACGACCCTATTTTTTTTTAGAAGAAGATAATTATTTGACTCAGAGGTTAATGGGCCTGTCTCATCACCCATTTTCTCGAGTTGTTGACGAATGCCTAGACCAACAGTGTCTGGCAAAGCAGCTATTAGCGGAATCCTGTCATTTGGAAATCAGAGTCTCGTCTAAGTTCCAAATAAAAGTTGCCCTAAGGTTGACTGCAAGCCAGTACCACTATCAAGAATTCCTGAACACTTAATAATCAATGTTTCATACCTCTAGGATGGGGTTTATGGAACCACAAGATAGCAACCATGGCATTAGAACGGAAGACACATATAATAAGACATACTTGGAATCACCTCCCAATCACAGACACCAGCAACATAGACAATACCGTTGCACAAATGCTGTTCTGACTAAACCTTTCTAAACCAAATACATTTTTCTTTTTATGAAATTTATTTTAAAATATTTATTTTATGTATGTGGGTGTTTTGTGGGCCATGCATATGCCTGGTGCTCAAGGAGGCCAGACAAGGCCATTGGATCACCTGGGACTGAATGATAGATGGCGTGAGCCACCATGGAAGCTCTGGGAATTGAACTTGTGTCCTCTGGAAGACAAGTCAGTGCTTTTAGCTGCAGAGTCGCCTCTCTAGCCCCCAATAGGTTTTTCTTGTGTTACAGCAACCATCTTACCATCTGTCTTTGAATGTGTCCCATGGAAACCTTCTCAGGAACCCAGAAGTAGGCGGGCTAGTGCACTGAGTGTCCACCTATCACTCACCCAGTTCTCCCAGCACCACTCTGAAACCCACAGGGACTTGTTTCATGTGTGACCGTGCTAAGCCGTGGCACCAGTGATTCCACTGAGCACCAGTTGGAATACTGCTCTAGAGGTATTTTTATAGATGTGGTTAAGCATCTATTGTTAATTGCTTTCAAGAAGTTGACCCTTGACATTTGGGCAGAATCCACTCAGGCCATTAGTGCAAACTCAGGGCTTCCCAGGGACTGAGAAAATTCTGCCTCGAGTCTTCAGCATCAGCTTTCATCTGTTTCCAGCTTTCCCTATAAATTCTAGCTCTGCATGAGCTCAAGAGACTTCTTAAACATATATTTCTTTCCCTTTCTTTCTTTTTCTTTTTTCTTTTCTTTCTTTCTTTTTTTTTTTTTTTTTTTTGACAAAGAGCCTTTCTTTATAGACTAGGCTGTCCTTGAACTCATAGAGAATCTCCTGCCTCTGCTTCCCTTTACAGGCATGCACCATCACACCAGGGTAAACATCTATTTCTTATATTTAATTTTCTTGGCTCAGTTTTTGTCAAAGAGCTCTGACCGATACACCATTGCCACACATAATGAAAGTAGACTGCTGGCTCACAACCTTGTTCTGCTATCACGCATTCAACTTGTCCACAGAACCTGAAGACTATCTTCCTATTTATAGCCGTCGTCAATTTTGTCTTGAGTGTACTTGGGCAATTGTTCATATGCTCAAAGCACATTTTAATCTGTCTTTCTTTGTGACTTGTACTTTCAGTGTCTTCTGGTTTTAGGAGTCCACTGCTCACTTGAGGCATCTGTTGTTTGCCTTTGGTTAGGTTGTAAAGTACTTCTGATCTGTCCTTTTTGTCTTTGGAATTTTCCTGGGATGCATTGCATATAACAGTTCTATTTGAAAATGTTATGTTATCTATGTAATCCATCTTTTGCTTTTGAGAAGTTGTGTTTAGGACCTCCCTACACACGCGCGCACACACACACACACACACACACACACACACACACACACACACACACTGCCCATGTGAAGGAACACATATTGTGAGATCGTTCTTTCACTTAGATTTTTGATCTGTGTGAAATTCATTCTGTGGGATTGTACAGAATGTGGATCCAGTTTTCTCTTCACCCTAGCAGCTGCCTGGCTGGTCCAACGCGGATTTCAGAAAGTTGTCACCTTTTTTTCTGTGACAGACCTCCGTCTGGTACTTGAGTCCACTCCTTGGGGAGGTTTTGTAGTTTATTTGAATTAGACCAGTTATATCAAACACATTACAATTCTTTTCTAACCGTAGAGAATTTTTGGATATTTTATTTGGGTTCTATGGAAACTATAACTCAGTGTAGAGTGCAGTAAGTCTTTGTGGTCTCTATGCTTCGAGTCATTTGTGTCTGCTACCTTTTCCTTAAGTTGTTTTCTCACATGGGTTTATGTGAGTCATTATTGCACTTTTCTGTTTATTTATTATCTTGTTATGAACAGCATGTTCTCCCCACTGTGTCCTTTTTATGCTTTCATACTTTAAATTTTTTCTGATGTTTAGATTAATTTTATTTGTATACATGTTCTGTCTGCATGTGTCTAGTGCCTTTGAAGATGAGAAAAAGGCACAGGCAGCCTTGGAACTGGAGCTACAGGTAGCTGTGAGGCATCATATCTTAATATTTGGTACAGAAACTGAAATTCCTGCAGTAGAGTTTCATGCAGTTCTGGAGGCCTTAGCATTATGTATCCTACCTGTGCCTTAGGAGTCCGTCCCTTGGCATCACAGAAACTGATTTTCATTTTTATGTTACCTTTCTGCTTTCTGGCTTGTGTGTGGCTATGTTTGTTTAACAGTAATAATGGGAGAACAAAATTAGCTGAGCCCTTACAGTTGTGCTTGTGGTGTACCCCTGGTGGCACTGCGTCGGTGACAGGAGGCCAGAGTTATCCCTGCATGTGTAAACACAAGCTATATTTAGATTTAGACGCTTGTCTGAGACAAAACCATCGCCACATACCGTTCCACTGAAACTTGTGATGCAACTGATGAAAAAGCCCTGAAACTGGGGACATTTGAAGACCCAGCCCAGTAAATGTGGTATCATACCTTACACAGAGTGGATACTGTGCAGTTACCTATGTAATCAACAAAGCCAAAAATTCATGTAATATGTAATTTGAAAAACTATGTATCAAATGTACATAACCTAACTTCAAGTATTATTATTTGGTATAATGTATTATAGTCATATACTATTATATAATTACTCAATGAGGTTGTTAATTAATATTAGCTATATGAGTGATAGACTTTTAATAGAGAAACTTGCCTTTTAGATGTATTGTTATTTTATGTATATGTGTGCATGCCTGCACATATGTGTATTTGTATTGTGCCACATGAATGCCTGGGGATTGCAGAGATCAGAAAAGAGTGTAGGATACCCTGAAACTAGGGTCAAAGGGAATTGTGAGCTGTCATGTGGGTGACGGAATTGAACCTACGACTTTTGGGAAGAGCAGCATTCACTGCTAAACCATCTTTCCATCTCAGAAATAAAATTTAAAATGAAAATTTTACCCGTAGGCTCTCGTTTTAGGGTGTGACACAAAATATTTCTAGCTTGAGCAGACAAGAAAGTCTCATGAATGAGCATCATTTCCACTGTGACATTCTTCACCAGTTATATTTGCAGTTTATAAAATTAATAAAATTGAAAGTTGCTTTAAGTCGGAGTAGTAATTATTCATTTGAAGTGAAAATTCAGCAGAATAGTGTTATTTTAAAGATAAAAGTCAGCTCTCAGAATAAAAAAAAAAACACCCTGTTGATTTGAGCAAAATGGATTCAGCTGGAGAAGCTGTCTTCTGCGACAAAGTATTTGCTTATCAGTGCTCTCTTAAATACACAGGCTGAAGGGAAGCGAACGGTTAGTCTCCTTGCCCAAATGGTGTCAGGACTCTGTAAAGTGATTTAAATAAATAAATAAATGAAAAAAAAAGAAAGAAATATTTCAGGGAGGGGACCATCTCAGGAATTACTGCGAGCCAACAGAAAGCTTCGCTAATGTACATATGTTTAAGTTACTGAAGAAGTAAGACGTTCAGATTGATATGCGTGTACTCTGTGAATTGCACACCCCATAAGCAACATGAATATTCTCTGAAATGTTATTGCAATCAATTTCAAATTAATAATGTTCGGCTTGCTGTGATTTTCAAGGTTTAAACATATTAATAGTTTATAGAAATACTGCTTATTCTTGCTGCCACGCTTAATGTGTCTTCTGTTTTTCCTATGGAATTTTAAATGTAATCATAATTTGTTGCATGGGGGTAATTCATGAAGTTGTGTGGCCTAGACAGAAGAAACCATTGTGTTCTATATTAACATTCATGTTGCACAGCGTGTCTGCACAAGAGACAGGATTCCATTTTTCCTTTTGCCGAAGTTTGATAGGTCTCTGCCTAGTCAAGCTGAATTTTTTGTTTGTTTGGTGTTTGAGACAGGGTTTCTCTGTGTAGCCTTGGTTGTCCTAGACTCACTTTGTAGACCAGGCTGGCCTCGAACTCACAGCGATCCGCCTGCCTCTGCCTCCCGAGTGCTGGGATTAAAGGCGTGCGCCACCACACCTGGCTTCAAACTGAATTTTTAAAAGAGATGTGTTTGTTCCTTTAGTAAGATTGAGCTGTGTTCCTTTGCCGAACGCTGGGTCCTACACAGCAGTAATTCTCAAGATTGGACTTCCCACTAATAAAGAGATTCGAAGTCAATAAACTGTTGGAATGCAGACCCTCAGATTCCACTCCAGCACCAGGTGTACTCTAGGTGGCCCAGCCATCCATGTGAATAAGCTTGCCTGTGATTCGGATGCCCACAACAGTTTAAGAACATGGATCTTCCTATTGAAAACCCCTTTGACACCTCCGCATCCATGTTCCATGCTATTACAGTGAGTTACATAGGAGGCTTCGGGTGACGAACTGCTGACAGGCAGGGGTGCTCAGGGTCTCAGAGGCAGCTGACTCGTACCATTGACGGCATAGCCAAGCACTTCACAGTTTCATTTTTGAAAGCAAATGTAAGCTTCTTCCTAGGACTTTGTCCCTTATTCATTTGTGGCTACTTGCCACTTGTGGGCTAGAAGATCTAGTGTTCTCAGTTGTAGAACCTTGTATATCAGTCCTGTAGATTTCCTGTCTCTGGAAGGAGACCCCAGGTTCCTTGGAAGAGCTCCTGCATGATGTCAGGGGTGCTCAGGGTCTCAGAAGCAGCACCGTGATCCCTCTGTCATGTTCCCTTGATTTCTCCAGTGAAGTGCGCAATCCCAGGCAGCTCCAAAGAGAGAGGGGAAGAACTTGGCCACTTCCATAGAACTTGTAAACTCAAGTTCTGAAGGGAAGAAGTGGGCAGAGAACAAACTCTCTGCCACATCAGGGCCCCGGAGCCAAGGCTGACGGAGTCTGTACTGGGAAGTCCTGGCCCAGTGTCCACTGGTCCATTCCAATAAAAGGCAATGGCAAGGGGGCGGGGTTTCCTTGAGAGTGAGAAGTCAGTCATTGTGGACAAAAGAATGCAGAGTGTCCACGGTCCCTAAGCTGGGAGAGAGGCCATGTTTGCTAAAGGCAAATGGGCCTCAGCTTTCAATGGCCAGTAGCATACATACCAATGTGAGCAAAAACAAGGGCAGGGCATATTTTATCTCATGCAGTGTTCTCTCTTGGGGCCTGGGTTTCTTATGCAGTGTCTACAGTGTGTTCTCGTAATGTTTGGCCTACTGTTACACCCTCAGGGATGCTGAAGTGACCATGACAGGGGCCATGGTTAGGCCCCATTGGGTAATGCTAATGTGACTTTGCAAGTTCTAACTTTCTGAGAGTACTGGTGGTTCTCCAAAGAATAAGGAGTATGAGAAATAATATTGTTCTTTATGAGCTTTGGACCAAAAAAACTAATATAGTCTTTTATCTTATTTATAAGTGTAGCAGTTTTGAATTATTTATGTTGTACTTTAAATTAGTAATGATGGAAAGGAACAATTTTGCACAATAATATACAACAAGGAAGCAATATTTAGTTGCATCTCAGACAGTGAGCTAATATGAAGCTAAAGCAATTTACGCTCATTAATCTCAAGAACACATAATTTATATGTTTTAAGAGGTACCCTTTTGTTTGTCCCCTGATATATATTTAGGCAAATGAGATATATGTAGCGATCCACTGATTGATTCTAGATTTTAGCTCCCATGTCACAAGTTCTAACCAATCCCAGCAAATGTATTTATGATGCTTTATCCGTCTAATACCGTTTCTCTAGAAAAAGGGATAAGGCAAGGTTCATCTTGTCAAGGAGTTCGATAAGATGTAATAGGGCTGATGCCATTGTCGGTTGCCAAGCAATCTGAGAAGATAAAATAGCAGAAGAGACCATTTGCCTAAGACTGGATGGTACATGGATAAAGTAACATGTGAGCCACTTGGCAAAGAGGCAGCTGCAGTTGTCTTCAAAGCATCCTGTAGGGAGGTGCTCTGATTTAAAGACTCATGCTTAGCGTGTTAGGGGCTGATAGAAGGCCACCCCGTGGGATGATGTATTAGCTACTTTTCTGTTGCTGTGAGAAAGTTTATTTGGGCTATGGTTCCAGAAAACTAGAGTCCACCATAGCAGAGAGGCATGGTGTGGCGTGACAGAACAGGAAACCGGTGAAGCTATACATTCTCAAAGCCTCCTTCCCCCCCCCCCAGCCCCCCAATGACATATTTTCTCCAACAAGGTTCCACTTCCTAGAGGTTCCCTTACTGTCCTAAACAGTACCAGCAACCAGGGCCCAAGTGTGAAAATGCAAGAAGGACGGTGGTTATTCAAACAGCCACAGTATTGCTATTCTAGGGGTAGGTCAAAATGACTTCCAGTAGCGTGGCCTCCAGCACACGCTGTTGTAATGCTGGAAAACAAATCATGCCAAGCTCAGTGGCTTGCTTCATGATATTGTAGCTTGACTATGTCCAGGGAGCCATTGTGTCTCAGCCGAGTCTCCTTGCACACTGTGGGTGGGCTTATATTATCCTCCCTATAGTTTCTCACAGGACGGGGGGCCAAGCCCGATGCTCAGTAACTTGGCAGCATAAGCACACTCCACCGCTGGACAAATCAAGCCATGTGGCCACCTCCATTATGAAAGGACTTGAGTGTCCTTCGCTGCAGATGAGCATGGAGTCCTGTGAACTTGAACATCAGAGTCCAAGACCCTAAGCAAGCAAGGTGAGCTGGGGAAGCCTGGCAGCTGGAGATCGTTTTGTAGCTGTGCACGGGCTCATGCCAATGTCTGCCACCTCTCCTTCTGACTGTCACCGCAAATCCTTACCCCACATTTTGAAGGTGGTGCGAGACTTGTTTTTCGAAGCACAGTTTGTCTTCAAGCAAGGAGCCCTTCTTAGTCACAATAATTCAATATTGCAATTTTTTTTCTAAGCATAGGAGTGAGAGCTTAGAGAGCAGTTGAGGATAGTGTTTGTTCTTACATGACCCCAAACAGAATAGACTGTACTTACTCTGTGCTTATTTGGAAAAGTAAATTAAATATAAACCGTGGACCATTGGCACGGCAGGCAGGATGGGTCATAGATAGACTCTGCCATAGTGGCTCTCAACCTGTGAGTCCCAAATTCTTTGGGAGGTTGAACAACCCTTTCACAGGGACCACTTAAAACCAATTGAAAACACAGGTATTTATGTTAGGATTCATAACAGAATGAAAATTGAAGTTATAAAATAGCAATGAAAACAGTTTTATGGTTGGGGGTCAGCACAGCATGAGGAACCATATCAATGGGTCACCGCGTTAGGAAGGTTGAGAACCACTGCTCTACCATGGTGTGTAACAAACGTAATGACTGACAGTGCTGGTGCTGGAGGAGCTGCCTTGGAGCACATTGTCAGTTCATTTGTTGTAGACATTCCAAGTAATCATTCAGGGAGCCCCATGGGATGGGGTGTGTATACACCCCAACCCGTCCGTGATGTTCAGAATGACTTAATGAGTATAGCATTCTGCTTTGTCATAACTTCTCTCTTACCAACTGCCTTGAATCTTTGATTGTATTTTTACATTGTGCCTTTGGTGCGTCTTAGATGTAGTTTCCGAGCTCACCAGACCCCTCAAAGAACTGCAAACATAGCTGTGCAGTATCTTTCTGGGTGTCACGGTCTTTGTGGAAAAAAATGAAGCTTGAAAATTAAAATAAAACCAAAACACCATACAGTTAAAAATTTTTGATTTGACTGTAGTTTCTTACAGAGTATTATATATCATGATGTCATTTTCAGATAATGTGTGTTTTAATAGTCTCTTCCCACTTAGCTCCCCACCTCCCTCTCTCGTCTTATATACACTCCCACTCCAGTCTCCTTTCTGCTTTCATATACCACGTGACCTTTCCTGTTCCTTGGAGCCCCCTTTTTGTACTGCACTGGTCTCCTTTCTAGTTGTGGGTTTGGGGTATCTGCACGTTTTGAATGCACACACTGCTGTTCATGCGATTCTCCATAAATGGAGCAAGGTAGGAATGGATGGAGCAACATGGAAGTGTCTACCCAGAGCAGATTGAGAATTCGATTGGGATGAATGTGCTTTAATCACCCACAGCCTAAGAGCCCGATGCTGAGTCTCAGCTTGTCTGACCTTGTGATTCGCAAGGAGCGGCTGATTAACACTTGGAAGAGAGTCATCGATCTCTCAGGCTAATTAATGGAAATGTTATTAAAATACTGGCAGATGAGAGTCAGAAACATGTCAGTCCTCAAATTGTGTTTTTCAGCTACTGATTGATAATAATAGGTCAGTCGCCAAGTTTTCACTTCCTGATTAAATGGCATTTGTGGTGTTGCTGCTTTACCCTTACTCCCTGAGGCTGTTAGGAAATAATTCAATAGTCCAATCATATAGGAAATATTTTTCTTTCTTTACAAAGAAGTGCACACTGTTGTGTAGGTACTAAGAATTCAAGTATTTGACATTTTATTGACGGGAACCTTTGAGAGGGTAATAGCTGGCAGCAGACATTGCTAATACCTCATTGTTCTGAGATGAGTTTGGAATCAAGTAGATGATCTTACACTCGCTCCCACTTTAAACCTCCCTTGGTTATTTTCGTTCTTTTTGCACCACATACTCGTTTGTTGTGTTTGTGGCAATTCACTGTTGAGCAAGCCTGCCTGTACATCAAATGTGTGGTTTGGATTTGAGCACGTACATTCTGATAACATCGATCTCTGTCTGCGCCTCTTCTCATTGGCAAGATGGATGCCTGGAGAGAGGCCCATCTGGTAGTCTAGGTAAGGAATAGCCTGTGAAGTCACACAGTGCATCTGGCAAAAGAGGGTGGATCTCAGACATGTGTGGGGAGGGGATAGCTTGGAAGGGTTTGTAGGCCTGATTGGACAGTTCGTGGTCGTGAGAACACAACTCATATATTTTCTTCTCGGTCGGCTCATGTTTCTGTTAGAGTCAATAAAAATGTACTTTAAGAGAAAATTCAGATAAGTATGATTATATAGTTGGCATGTGAGATCAAAGTGGCACTTATGCTCTTGCTGGCTATTGGGTGCCTCCCTTCATCATCTGGACTGCTAAAGCCTAGCTAACACCACTGTGTTCTTCCTCATCCTTCCTGTCACGTCACTGGCGGTCTCCTGACCATCCCTTCTGTCCTAGTGTAAATGACAGAAGGAAGTGTTGGTCCATGGTGTAAATTCTCTGGCCAGATTCTTTCTGCATGCCTGGGGTGGGTTTTTCCTGTGTCCTCACCCATTTTTACAACGGGACTCACCCAAAGTTGTGTGATGTTCCCAAAACACACAGGTTCCTTTTATTGGAGGCTCAGTTCACTTCTAAAACCTACACAATCTTATGTCATTTTTTTCCATCCATCTTACAGTGACTCTGTCTGAGAGTGTAGAGAGTCAGCCTGAGGAGAGCGTGGGTATATGGTTAGCTCTGTTGTACCCCTTAGGAATGTCTACAGCAGGCGAAGAAAGGGCAGTTACCGTGCTGCCACCCCTGACAAACCCAGAGAGGTTGACAGGAGGGAGAGGTGGCATTCGGGGGAAGGGCTGAGAACAGTCTGTGAAGATGGCGCTTTCAAGGGCAGCGCAGGCTTGCAAGGAGGAAACATAAACGCTGGGGCTAGCCTCAGAGCGAAGCCCTCAGGGAGAATGCAGGCCAGGGCTCCTCTGTTCTCCATTTGAGCTTCTGCATTTGGGTATGTCTTATACAATGCCAAATAAATGTTTGGGATTTGGAACGGAAAACCCATATGGACATCTTGACCTTTCTACATATTTGGGCCAGAAGCACTGCAGAGTTGGATTTTTACACATTTTTGGAATATTTTACACACACACACACACACACACACACACACACACACACACACACACACACACATGAGTGCACGCATTACATTCATGCACACACATATGCATACACATATGAATGTTGGGGGATGGTGCAAAGGAAGGAAGAGGGGAAATCATAAAGACATAACCAAGTTAAACACGTTAGTTTTCATGTATAACATACATGATACACTTTTCTTTTAGTGCAGCTGCATTTTGATTGCATCATCCAATCCAGTTGTGCTGAGTGGTGTGTGTGTGTGTGTGTGTGTGTGTGTGTGTATGTGTGTGTGTGTGTGTGTGTGTGTGTGTTGTGTCTGCTGGCCATCTTCCACTATGCAAAGATCGCTGCTGGCAAGCTGAGTCTGGGTGGGGATCCTGCGTAGCTTCTCCTGCCCTCCAGGGCTCTCCTTGTGGAGCACACGCTCTTCTGTGGGTTGTTGGACTGCTGTGAGAGTGCTGTTCAACAGTTCTCGCCCAGGCTTCCTGCTGAGTTCTCTAGTTCCCTGTTACGGTGTCAAACGCGAGCAGCCCAAGCTCTATCCCAGTGCCACTGCCTGGCTTCTAGAAGTGTCACATAGAATGGAAATATCTACCCATGTGTCCCTGCTCTGTTCCTAACCCGTAGTAAGAATAAACTTTTGGTGTTTGAAGGCACTGGGCTTGAGCAGTGTGTATTAGGTCTGAAATATCAGTCAAGTTAGGTCGGAGCTTGCATCAGAGTTGGAATGAGATAAAAAGCCCTGTCATTTAATACACAGTAAAAATAAAAATAACTGCTTTAACATTTGACAGAACGGAGTCAAAATAACCACCTCCAAATAACAGAAGTGGGTGGCATTAGGGGGAGGTGTGGAGTGTAAGAAATTGAAGAATGTTGAGTTAGCAAAACTAATTGCATCTTCAAATTTAGACGTCTCTCTGGATGTCCAGATACTAAACCAGGATTGAACGTAGGATCTCTCCACCAATATTAAGGTTTGCTCACGCTTTCTTCTCTACTCACATGTCAGGTGCCTGTGTCAGACATGCTGGGGTCTCCATGGTGGATCTTCTTGACTTACTCCTTGTAATGTGCTTCTTCACAGATCTGCATTCAGCTGTGCTGCATTGCTTTCCTAAAAAGCTACCTTTCCAGGCCACAGGCTCCACCCCCTCTCCAGGCCTCGGCTCCACCCCCTCTCCAGGCCGCAGGCTCCACCCCCTCTCCCAGAGAGCCTTCATGTTCCTTGTGTGCCAGAGAGTTCATGGATGCAGCCAGTTGCTGGGGAGGCTGTGGAGCACAGGAACTGCTAGGAAAAAAGATCCTGGGGGATGAGGACACCTGTGATTTGCAAAGGGACGCTATGGGAGCTTCCTTACTGTGTTTTTCTTTTCTATTGAGGTGTAAATGACATGATGAAGACGGACAAATGTTAGAATGACAGTTTAGCAACTAGACTGCATTCTGTGTCTGTGTATCTAGAGATACAGAGCGGCAGATAAGTCTGTTATAAATTATTTTAGAAAATGTCCTCTTCCTCTTAGCACGGTGTGTGTATGTTTGTGTGTGTGTGTCTGTGTATGTGAGTCTGTGTGTATTGTGTGTGTATGTGTTTTTGTGATGTGTGCATGTGTGTGTGTGAGTGTATGTGTGAGTGCGTGTGTGTGTGTCTGTGTCTGTGTGTGTTATGAGAACAGCTAAGGTTTAACAGAGTTTCTCTAAAGTGGGTGTCAGGTCACACTTTTAACCCAGGCAGTTGGCGGGACCTGGAAATGAGGCAAAGAAAGCACCCAGCCTGTCTTCATTGGCATCCGGTGAAGAAAATATTGGCAGACACATACTTATTGTCTAGTCTTAGAGAGTATTAAAACCAGGAGTGATACCCCTTTAACATAGTTATTTCTGAGGGGTAAGAACCACCCCCCCTTTATACACATTCAGTAGGCATGGAATGTGCTCAGATGATGTTCATCTCTGTTGAGCCTGTGATAAATTATTTGTGACATCCAATAAATGTTTATCTCTGATGCCTTTGAACGTTCATTTCAAGCCCAGTTTTATGTTTTTCTGAGCAAGTCCTCGGAAACCAGTCCAAGGGTTTTTTTTTTTCACCCCCTGTGGTCACTTATGGAATAGCATTTCATGTTTTATTCAGAATTCCAGGCTTATCTGTGGAGATCCGGCTGCTGATCCCATTAGGGAAGGAGTCAGAAGACTGAGATCTTAATGACGACAGTTTCTCTGAACTCCATTTTCCAGGCAGAAATGTAAACAGTGGAGTCTCCACCGTTTAGAGTTGAATCTGTAAGAACTGGGAAACAGTGTGTGACGCTTGCTCCGTCAGCTGCCAGGCCACCAGCCTCTTTACAGCACTGGTTCTTATACTCAACCAACCAGAGAGTTGAGAGGCACCTCAAGTCAGTTTCCCAAAGACCAGCCAGAGAATGGTGGGCCGGGACGACGGATGAGCCAGACAGACTGAGGCTGCGAGAGATGAGGTCAGGATCATGTGGCACATTGAACTTTCAAGAGAGCAGAACCCTGGAGTATATATGCTTCTCTTGAAATATTTTCTGCTTTGTCCAGTCCTTTTTTGCATCAATTCTTCCTGACAATCACCATTGCTCAGGATGTATTGTCCCCACCAGGTGCCGTGTTCTCAGGACCTTGGGTTACCATCTGTGCGTGCTTGTCTTTAAAAAGGGTTTTCTTGCAGCCGTGGTTGCTGTGCCATGTGGTCAAAGTGTCACTCATGCAAATTGGCCCTCGAATGCCTGGCTGTGAGCTCACCCAGTCTCAAGTCATCCTGGGACTCCTGTTACTTAGCAGAGTCTCTTGATAAGTGAATTTTATTTCTTCAGGAGAAAGAAGGAATCACTTACAGAGCCTTCCCAACACAAGTAACCTGAGTTCAAAGTAGTGGCTTCATTCTTACATCCTACAAACTTTGAGAGGTCCCTGCCTCATTCCTGGCTGTTGAGTCACTCAGAGCTTATGGTACTATAAGCCATTCCTTGCAGCTATTTCTTTAGGGGTGTAGTCTTACAGGTATTTGGAAATGTCTTGATATTTTTGCTAGACAATGCCAGGTAAATGTGGGGTTAAGTCATAAAAAGATGAGTCAGCAGGTTGTCATGTTATGAGGTGAAAAGGCAAAGGGAACATCAGTTCTCAATAAAGGAGAATCAAACATGCTTACTGCTTTATTTAAAGTAAAGTGTTCTATTGGATCTGGTGGTCTGGATGCGGGGCTGACTTTATGTGATGGGTACCCCTGCCATTTAGGGAAGTGATGAAGACTGTCAGTATGTCCTATGTAACTTTGCCTGATCTCAGTTTCGTCAGAAATATGCATGTGCCTAAATTAAAAGAAACAAACTCAACTGTGCCCTGAAGAATACGCTAGAAAGGGTTGAGCTTCATAAGACAGGCTAATGCTGAAACTGAGAAGGGGAATGGGGCACGATGGCTGTAAGGAGTTAGCGTAGACATCTGAGTGAGAGACCTGTCATGAGGCTCATTTCAGAGAAAGCGAGAAGCTGGGAGCACTCCCTAAGGAAGAGTGGTCCCTGGGCACAACACTCTGCCTTGCATTACTATAATAAAATACCAAAGGTACGTTAACATGTAGAGGAAGATGTGGAATTTGGCTCATACCGCTTGAGGCTAGAGGACCAAAAAGCATGGCTCAGCCTTCATTGGCAATGGCCTCTTTGGTGTATCACATGCTGTTAGGAACACTTGTATATCTACATGAAGTTTCTCTCCATTTCCGTATAAAGCCCCAGGACTTATAACCTTATCTAATCCAATTACTCCCCAAATGTCCCTAAACATTTTCGTAGGATTTAATTACTACCTTCTTAATACCATTAACATAGATACTGGGGAACATCACGCCCGAACCAAAACAGTAGAAGGAACAAACACTCTTAGGTGATGTGAGATCTCATCTCAACTTGACAGCCGGATGATAAACCAGACATTTCTTTTGCGAGCATGGCTTGTCGTTGCTTTTAACATCTTATAAAGGATTATTATTTTTCTTTTTTGGTTGTTCAAACTTTATAGTCTTTTTTTTTAAAAAAAAACATTATTATGTCACCAGTAACAAGTGTATTATTTGACAAGAGGAAGATGTTCATGGACTGGTGGTTGAAGAATTATAGCTTTTAACACTGTATCTTCTGGCTTAATCAAAATCTTCTATTTGTCTGTCAGCTCTAGAAGTTAGCCCAGGAGAAGCCACTTCCAACTCTTTACAGGACATGGACTTCAGACCACACATTTAAGCTCCCTCGTGTCATAGACATGGAAAACACTGGAAGCCAGACACTTAATGGCTACTTATTTAAATAACACCTTCAAGAAATGTCTGGGAGTTTCATGGCCAAAACAGTCATCTGATTTATAATTAGCTGTGTACTGCATGGAAAGGCCAGAAGCCTTCAGTGCTCAAGGAGCACAGAAGGTCCCCAGGGAGGAAGGACAGAGGATCAGGCCATCACAGGATGAGCCTACAGGAGTCTACAGTTACTTCCATGACTGACTGCATTTTTAGAGATTTTTGGCAAATAATTCTATATGTTTCATGATTTTAAAGAAAAATTAGAACATACAAAAATATATTAAAAAGTTTCATAAGCAATTAACCAACCAGCTGCTCATAAATGTTGATTTTTCTGCATTGATACCTAGAAGTTTCTGCTTTATATATAGATGTGTAAACACTTATTATTATTTTTTGCTCTTTGAGGCAGGGTTTCTCTGTGTAGCCTTGACTATCCTGCACCCGCTTTGTAGACCAGGCTGGCCTCAAATTCACAGAGATCTGCTGCCTCTGCCTCCTAAGTGCTGGGATTACAGGCGTGCACCACCACAGCCTGCTAAAAATGTATGACTCTTAATGCTATTCTTTTAGAATGGATGTTTCCATACTTCTTATCTTGTGTGTTAAAATGAATAGTTGATGGTGTGGATTGCCCGAGTAACTTGCACTCTGTATTTTTAAATTTTTATTAATTCTTAGATAATTTCATACATCGTGAAATGGTCATATTCACTCACCTTTTTCAAACCTTCCCAGATCTACCCCTAATTCTACGTACATAATAGTGTCTCCTCTTTTCTTTTTAATTTTTAAAATTAATTATTTATTCTCATATTTATTCATTTATTACATCCTGATCATAGAGTCTTCCATCCTTTCCTTCCCTATTCCATCATCCCTCCCTATTCCCTCACCTCTCCTTCCGTACTCCTCAGAGAAATGGAGACATCCCCTCCCGAACAACCCCAGCTCATCAAGAGGACTGAGTACATCCTCTTGCCCCGTGGCCTGGCAAGGCAGCCTTGCCACAGGGAAGTGATCATAAAGAAGGCAGCCGAGTCCATGTCAGAGACAGTCCCCATACCCCTTATTAGGGTACCCGCATTAAGCCTGAGCTGCCCGTCTGCTACATCCATGTAGGGGGCCTAGTTCCTGTCTGTGCATGGTCCTTGGTTGGTTGGTTGGTTGGTTGGCTTTGTTGCTCTTCTTGTGCAGCTCCTGCCACCAAATTCTTTCCATCCCCCCACTTTTCCAGAAGACTCCCTATGCTTCACCCAATGTTCGGCTGTGAGTCTCCTCATCTGTTTGGATCCGCTGCTAGGTGGAGCCTCTCAGAGGACAGCTATGCTAGGCTCCATGTGTATCTTTCTGGGTCTGGGCTACCTCACTCAGGGTGATCTTTTCTAGTTTCATCCATTTATCTGCAACTTTCATGATTTTCTTGTTTTTAGTAACTGAGTAGTAGTCCATAGTGTAAATGTACCACAATTTCCTTATCCATTCTTTGGTTGAGGGACATCTAGGTTATTTCCAGATTCTGACTATTATGAATAAAGCTGCTATGAACATAGTTGCATAAGTGTCCTTGTTGTATCCTACAGCTGATAAACACCTTCAGCAATGTGACTGGATATGAATTAATTTTTAACAAATCAGTAGCCCTCCTGTATACAAATGGCAAATGGGCTGAGAAAGAAACTAGGGAAACAATGCCCATCACAATAGCCACAAATAATATAATATAAAGTATCTTGATGTAACTCTAACCAAGCAAGTGAAAAACCTGTATGACAAGAACTTCAAGTCTCTGAATAAAGAAATTGAAGAGGATGTCAGAAGATGCAAAGATGCCCCATATTCATGGATTGGTGGGATTAACATAGTAAAAATGACCATCTCTCCAAAAGCAATCTACAGACTCAATTCAATCCCTATCAAAACACCTATACAATTCTTTACAGATCTTGAAAGATCAATTCTCAACTTCATACGGAAAAACAAAAACAAACAAACAAACAAACAAACAAACAAAAACTCAAGATAGCTAAAATAATCCTATACAATAAAAGAACTCTGGAGGTATCTCCACTCCTGACTCCAAGTTATACTACAGAGCAATAATACTAAAAACTTCATGGTGCTGGCATAGTAATAGACTGGTTGACCAATGGAATTGAATCAAAGACCCAGAAATAAATCCACACATTCCTCTTTTATTTTTAAACCATAGAGTCTAACTTGTGTTGCACATGTGCTTCCCCTAGAGGGTAGGCAGCCCACCAGGGGCCACACCCATAAAGAAAACAGACTCTCCCACCCCCCCCCCCACCTCCCAGGAGCTGTCAATTACCAATAGCTCCTCAGCTTGCATCTTCCCTGCCCATGCTGGGATTTTTCTGTGTGTGTGTGTGTGTGTGTGTGTGTGTGTGTGTGTGTGTGTGTGTGTGTAGACTGTTTTTTTTGAAACAGCAGGGCCAGTTCATGTATGAACTCACATCATGAGTCATGCATGAACTCATGGCGGCAGTGATAGCATGCACTAGATGTCTTTTACCCGTGCCATTGTAAGCTTGACCATGAGCATCTACCTCAGGGCATTTCATGGAGTAGTGTTCTTGGAGTGCTATTTCTAGGAGAAGCATGCTGTAGGGTTTGAAGCTTTTGTCTTTAGTTTGATTGCATTCACCCTGTCTTGAAGTTTGATTATTCAAATTATTCTTCACTGTTCTGATTTTTTTTTTTTTTTTGCCTGTTTGTTGCAGTTAATCTTTGAGTCCTCTGAGCAGCATTTCCCCCTAAACTTTGTTGTGAATCTCATTGCAGTGTGCCACATGTGTAAGTGAGTTTGGTATAGCCACAGATGGCAGCTACCATATTTTCTGGGTAACTCAGTGCAGCCTCTTCTTCCTCAAGTGCATCTCCTCTGACTTTGAAGGTGCTGCTGCAGCCCTCTGCATGGGGCAGTCTGTACATGAGGCTATCTTCTGTCAGTGTCTAAACCCACAAAGGGTTTATCAACATTTTTATTTGAGTGCACACACTGCTGGTGTGCACATTTCACATGTGTATGATTGATTTTTTTAAAAACCATGTTGTCTTATTTCGATGGTTTTCTGCGGACAAGCCTGATTTCCCATTCCCCTCCACACAGCTTTAGTTGGCAGCTTTTTCTCGGCCTATCTCTCTGACTAGACCTTGGAGGATAATAAATGACACCAGTTATGTGGTATTGATGGCATGTTCTGACTTCAGTGGATGCACACGTGGAATCTCAAGGAGTGTGACTAGGATGGTGAATAGTGCAATGCAGAGTCTGGAGAGTGTTTTTCTCTGCTTAGTTCCTGCTTCAGATTTGCACACTCATTGGCCTCTTTATTTTAGTATTTTATTTGAGTGTTTTCATCACTTGTATTTCTTGTCATATAGTGTACTCCTAAGGACTGGTCACTGTGTGAATCTTCAGTGTTGCATGTATGGCCTGATCAGCTTGCAGAAGCTATGAGAACATTTCCTACACTTTCTTTTTTATTCCAAGTTCAGTTTGGTTATAGTCAGGAAACACACTTTGCATGATTTGTATGAGGACTGTTCGTTGGTTTGGGATGTGTTCCGTTTTGACATCATTGCATGCCTCACTGATGATGCACTGCAGTTTGTTGTTATTGGGGAGGCTGGTCCACAAAGACTAATTGGGAGAAATCAGTTGATAGTGTTTTTCAAGTTTTTTTAAAAATGATTATTGAGTTTTTCTGTGTTTGTATATTAATTGTGAGAGTGATATTGAAGTTTTTGAGTAATAAATCTGGGTTTCTTTGGTGAAGTCTGGTAATTTTGCTCTGTGCTGTGTTTGCATTTTCAATTTTGGGGTTTCAGGAATTGACTCCACCCTCACGTACAGTTCTTTAGTCTTTTAAAATATTCATTCATGAGTGTGTGTGTGTGTGTATGTGTGTGTGTGTGTGTGTGTGTGTGTGTGTGTGTGTGTGTGTGTGTGTGTGTATACCTTTATAAGTGTAATACCCTTGAAATCCAGAAGAGGGTGTTAGATCCCTTGGAGCTGAGGTTACAGGCTCTTGTAAGCCACTAGGTGTGCATGCTGGGAACTGAGCCTGGGTGCCCTAGGGGAGCAGCACATGTTCTTAAAAACCATATGTACAGCCCTGATTTTGTTATTGATAAAATCATTTATTCTGAAGTAGATTTTGTCTGATAAAATATAGTCAGTCTAGTGTTCTCTCAGTTGGTGGGTCATTTGGTATATTCTTTTCCTCTTTAACTTTAGCCTGCATGTCTTTATACTTTAAAATTATAAGGCACTGATTGTTCTTTTTATATAATATGACTCTGTCCTCTGTTGTTCATATTATTTCAACATTTAACAATATTTCTCTAAGGCTAGAGAGGTGACTCAGTGGCTACAACAAGTGCCTGCTCTTTCTTTTTCTTTATTTTAAATTTTAATTTATTATAATCTGCTCATGTCATGGATTTCATTCCCAGCGCTCACATGCAGCTCATGAACATCTATAACTCCAAGTTCAGGGAGTCTAATGCTTCTTCTGACCTCCACGCTGACTGAGCACACAGGGCATGCTATACTGACCTCCGCAGGCACTGAGCACACACATAGGGCATGCTACACTGACCTCCGCAGGCACTGAGCACGCATACAAGACATGCTATACTGGCAGGCAGAGAACACTCATATATGTAAAAATGAAATAAATATTATAAAAGTTTTAAAAATTACGTATGTATAGGCCTTACTGGTATATGCGTATAAGAGCAGCTATTTCAGAGGCTGAGGCAGGGCCTTCTTGAGTCTTGAGTTCATGGCCAATTTGGGCAGCACAGTGAGTCCTCGTATCTTATTAAACTAAATCAATACAAATAAAATTTTTATTTCCTTAAGTTTTGACTTGAGTGCATATCATGATTCAGCATTTACTTTTCTTATTGTCATTCATATTCCTGCTCTTAAAATTTTAGTGAATACCCTTGATTAAATCTTATCTTCAAACAAAATAATCCTGTTTTGAGATATGTATACGTTTATAGGTGATGATGTTATTTTTCCATATCTTACATTACATATGTTACTGATCCATAATGAATTGTTACTATACAGCATTTATGGGGTATTTTTGGTTTAAAAAATTACATTTATGTTAGTCACTTCTGGAGTTTTTCCTTTGGCCAGATAGAGCTAGTTCTGTTGAGTGTTCTGTTGTGAGTGAATCTGCTGGTTTTCGTTTGTTTTGCTTTTCTGGAAACTGAACCTAGGGCTTTGTGCATCCTGTCACCTCTCTGGAGGAAGCAATCAATTTTGCTTCCCTAATACCAGCCCAGTTTCTTGACCAATGTCACTATTTACCTCAGCAGCAATTATATAAAACTGAAGATATGGAAACATTTATTTATTTTCTACTTGTTGGATTTTTCCGCTTGAGATGGAGGTTCATCTAGAAATGGAGATTATTTTTCTGGGGTCTTGTGTAGTCAACTGTTGTTCATGACATAAAGGTCAGAAGCATCCATATAATAGTCGACCTCTGACCTCCCAGATTCATTCCAGTTCCTTATCCGTGTGCTGGAGACAACAGGAACTATTGACAAAGGCAGGGAGGTTTCCCTTTAGACAATGTTAAAGATGGCTCTTCTCGTGGGTTAAATAGATGTGGCCCCCATAGACTCATATGTTGAGTGCTTGGCCAATAGGGAGTGACTGGCCTTGTTATAGGAAGAGTTATCACTGTGGGGGTGGACTCTGAGGTCTCCTATGCTCAGGTTAAGCTCAGTGTGGCACACAGTCTCCTGCTGCCTGAGGATCAAGATGTGAAACTCTCCAGTCCTTCTCTGGCACCGTGCCTTCCTGTATGTGGCCATGCTTCCCACCATGATGATAATGCACTAAACCTCTAACACTGCAAGACAGCCTAAATTAAATGTTTTCTGTTATAAAAGTTGTCATAACCAGGAAAGTGGGATAGAGGGGAGGACATCTTATTGGGATTCTAGGTAAGAGAAGCATGGGAGAATGGAGAAATAGAAGGATCCAGAGGGTCCTAGAAACCTACAAGAAGAACATTATGATGGGCAGATCTGGGTCCAGGGGTCCTGCTCAAACTATGGCACCAGCCAAGGACAATACATGCAGTAAACTTCGAACCCTTACCCAGATCTAGTCAATGGACAGGACATTCTCCACAGTTGAGTGGAAAGTGGGGTTGACTTTCACACGAACTCAGGTGCCCCATATTTGACCATGTCCTCTGGATGGGGAGGCCTGGTGGCACTCAGAGGAAGGATAGCAGGTTACCAAGAAGAGACTTGATACCCTATGAGCATTTACAGGGGGAGGTAATCCCCCTCAGTCACAGTCATAGGGGAGAGGAGTAAGGGGAAAATGGGAGGGAGGGAAGAATGGGAGGATACAAAGGGATGGGGTAACAATTGAGATGTAATATGAATAAATTAATAAAATATATTTTAAAAAATAAATAAAAGTTGGCATATTCATGGTATCTTCACAGCAATGGAACTCTAACAAAGTCAGCTCTTATTGGTCTTTAGTTTAGGTCTTTCTTTGCTTACTACATAAAATGTCTCTGCATACATCCTGGAACTGAAGCTAACCTCTGAAATTCACTGACCTGCAGGGAACAGACTCATCATCTTTGTCATATTGCCTGATCCTTACACACAATAATTTTAATAAATAAAAGCAAGTATTTACTGGCATCAACTAAATACACATACCACAGCAGGCAGTGATATGTCGTGAGTGGTCATAGTGTGAAATGAAGGGTACTCAGTCACTCTGCGTGATGCCTAAGAGTTCCTTGACTGAAATAGAAATGACAGTGGGCTAGTGTTTATCCACCTTTGTACGCTAGCTTCGTCAGCACTGTAGACCAAGAGTCTCTTTCTCTCTCTCAGGTTCTGTGAGCAGGTTAACTTGGTGTTGATGGTGTGGGTAGGATTGCCTTCTCTCTTTGTCAACAATGGTTGCACTCGGTGTTAGTGAACGGGTCTTAAAACAATGAGCACAGAGTTGGGTGTTACCATAATAAAAGACTTTGGACAAACAGTAAGCTAGTATGAGCTCAGCCCTTAAACACCATATGCTGTTGGAGAAGGGAGGAATAAAATAGAGGTCTACATGAAATCAGAGCCACCTTGCCCATCAGCTGTTTACTTCCTTAACGTTCCTTAGGTTGTTCTATTGAAAAATTCCATACATGTATATCACATGTCACAGAAGGGGTCTTGTTTCTGCTTCATGACATGTGAATTCCACCAGGGCTGCTCCACTCCTATGGGAGTAGGTGTGAGTCGTCCTCAGAGCATGGACAACCAGCTGATGGCTGTCCATCCCTCTTCGGTCAGCTGCTGTCAACTGGGCAAGGCTTGAGCTCGAGGAACCGCTTTCTCCTCTGTGACCTGGTGTGGATGGGCCCAGTCTTGTGTAGGGCCCCTTCAACATACTTTATGTCTATTCATGCACATGTGCCAGTGCATAAATGAATGCATACTATGCAATTTCAATGATTACAGAATATATTTAAACCTAACAGAAACTCAAATATCTGTGGCATGCATGGTAGGTCTTTGCTACCCAATATCTACTGAACTTTTTAGGTGAAAAGGGAACACATATGATAAGGTAATACTTGTTTGTCGACTAAGTGGTGTATGTAAGCCTAAGCCTCAAAAGTACACAGAGCCACCTCTGCTCATATAGGCTTATCAAACGAAGCACACATCTACATGTTGGTGAACTAGCCTCAAAAGAAATCTCTGACCCAAGTCAGTGTAGTTGATTGTGTGCTTTGCTCTGATGACACACAGGAGTGGCATTTTATGTTACATGGTGGTGCACTTTATGTTAAGTAGGAGGGTTAGAGAAACACCCTCCATGTAACAAGTGCCATTTTCACGTAGCCACAGACCCTGACAGCACTCTGCCATCTGCTTTGGCTTGAAACTATACTAGTGAGATGCAGCCTGAACTTATGGTTGATAAGACTTTACGGAAGTTAGTGTTCATGTTCTGTTGTATCTGTGCTCTGGGATTCTCGGGGACTGGCTGATTTCTAAGTAGCAGCAGCGGTCATACGACTTAGGAAGAACTGCAGGAATTTTCTCTGGGATCTAAAGTAGATCACCCTATGCTTTCTCTCATGAGCATATTTCCGGCATTGAAGATTTTTGGTGTTCAAATTCAATACAATGATGCACAGCACAAAAGGGGGCACATTTTTATTTTATTTTTACTCTACATTTTTATGATAATTTATTCAGGTTACATCCCTATTGTTATCTCCTCACTTGTGTCTTCCTGTTCCTGCCCTCCCTCCCTCCCTCTTTCACCCTATTCCCCTCCCCTAGACTTCTGATAGAAGGGGATCTCTTTCCCCACCATACGACCACAGAGAAAATGACATGGTCAGTGAACCACAACATTGAACCATAGGTCCACTTGATTGGCACATTCCTATCACCCAGGCACCAGGATTATTCAGGATATTTACTCAGCTGTTGAAATAAACTCATCTAAGACCTCAAGAGCCATCTAATGTCTGCAGCTGTGTCACAGCCCACTGAATCTGTTCCATCAATGACCTCCACTTTGTCTGCTTCTGGGGTGGTATAATCTAAGAAGTTAGTTTTAAAGGGAATTCTGTTTTTCTTTAAGGAGAATTATCATTTTTGAGCCTATCAATGTGTGTGTCCCTTCTGTATTAGAGATGTACAAATTGTGGATATGCCATAGAGCTGAGACTGAAGATCCAACAGTTTGGGGTTAGTTCTCAAGGGAACACGCCAACTCTTTGATGATGAAGACTGCTCTGCTTCGGAAGGAACCCTGCATCCTGTCTTAGGAAGACCAGTGAATTTTTCCTTTAGATTGTTACTAACCTGAGCACCAACACATTGCATTCCACACAAGGGAGTAAGAGGGCATTACCAAGGCAAGGTAGCGACTTTCTGAAGCTCCCTCATAGCAGGGCAGTTTGGAACACTCTGGACGCCACCTTTAATTTAAACGTGGTTGTAATCCAAAAGGATGTTATGGTCTGGGAGAGGGTGCAAGAGGATAATATCTCAACGCCACTGTTTTCTGAGCCACTCTGAACCACGAAGCTGTCTGAAGTTGCCATCAGCTTGCAAAGGAAAAATCGTCATCTCCAAAGGAGTCTCACTGGCTGTCCTAAACCCTTGTCAGGGCAGGCCCCCATGCCCAGCAGTAGATGGCCACAACAAAAGGAAGTCAATGGTATGTTTGTAGACTTATTGTCACATATTGCTTTGTTTGGGCGTTTATTTTTCTCTTATTGTTCTTTTGCTCATGTATTATGGCTGAGTGAGAATACCCAGAGGAGGGCAGAGTTTGACCCTGCATGGCTGTGGGTGAATCCTGCACTTCCCAAGGTCACCTGGTCAAGCTCGCTGTCAGCTTCTAACACCTCTGAAACTGATGGTCATTGTCATCCCCTCTTTTACAGTTCTGCATGGTGGGGTCTCCTTTTCCCTCGGAGGCTTGGATACACGTGACTACACACCTACTTGAAAGTTTTAGAAGACTAAAAGAAAGTCAGGCACATTTAATAAAGACATTTTAAAATAAGCTACCAGTGAGAGCACTTAAAATTTAGAGGAATTATCAAAAAAATTAATGTTCTTGAAATATAGAGAGCTTTTATTCAGTTTGATAAAAGGATTAAAACCCCCAAAGAGGGAGAGGTAGTCATGAGTGTATAATTCACAGGACAAATAAACATGAAAATATTAAGATCGTTCTCACCAGTAACAAATAAATTCAAAGAGGTGAACAGATGTACCGCCCCTGAGCCTAGAGCTCGCACATAGCCACAGAAGGGATTTTGCCACTTTTCTTCCTTAAGTCTTAAAATGCACATTTATTTTGACACATCGGTTCCACATCTGGTGAACTGTAAGAGCATAATTACATAAATGTGCAAGATGTGTCACCGAGTCTTTGTAGAAGCATTCCACAGTTCAGAAATGCCAGATTAAAAATAATCAGTGATACATTAGCAATTGCTGGAATATGAAGCATTATCTTACATGTGATACATCATTAAAAATAATACATGTAGCAGAACTCCATCCTGCTCATCATAGAAAACAGACAGAAGGTAGATGTCCAAATGATAGCAGACGAGCTATTGGCATGGTTGTCAGAGAGATTGATAGCAATCCTCCAACTGTAAGAATCTGAGATGTCCCTAATAAACTTTTATCAGTGTGGAGGTGAAATGATAAATTAAAAAAATAAAACATTCTTATTTGTTAAGGAAGTTATGTAATTAATCTTGTTTATATTTTATTTTAAATTTTATACATGAGCACCATATTTATAGCATTTTTATTCCAGCCTCTTACTCTCTCAGTTCCTTTGCCCTGCCCATTCTTCTCAAATTCATGACCTCCTCTTCTTTAAAAAAATATATGTATATATAACCTACTGAACTAATTTAGTGTTTATCATATGTGTATGTGTTTAGGGCTGGCCACGTGGGATTGGGTAAGCCTATCAGGGTGCCTGTATAATTAATACTCTAAATGGAGAGAAAAGGTGAAAATTCATTATTTTTTTCAGTAAATATATGTTCAGAAAGTAGAATCTAATGCGTTATTGGGTACTATTTTCTCTATGAGAGTGAACATGCCCAGATTTTTATCTCTTAAGATGAGACTATAATAAAATTTTAAATTCTAAAATTGTATAACTTTATATACATTTATAATGCATGTATATATGCATGTATGCATATATTAGTATATATTCATGTCAGTATATTTGAATATTTATATGTACGAAACTTAGCATACATAAATGCACCTACATATTGCCATGCTCTCTGTTCAGGCGACAACAGACCATGCATATGACAGTGCATAAGATACAGTGCAGCAAAGCATCTGCCCTGCACAATGATGTCAGTACCACTTCAGTTCCTAGCACATATGGTAATCACATGTTTCTGGTGCTGTTGGTGTTAACAGACCTACTATGATGATTTTCCTATAAAAGCCCAGTAATTAAAACAGTACAGTCTCCTTGATAGTAAAAATAAATGACTATTACTGGGTTAAGTACTTGCTATACTGTTCTGTTTTTTACAGTGAACTCCTACTGATAAAATATGTGGACAGCAATGTATTCTTACTCAAGCAGCAGCCCAGTTTGTCTCCTGTTTACTGGCCCCTGGGACAAATCCTCAGGTCATACCCTATGATTGCCATGTACATGTAGCTTGGCACATGTATGTTCTGTGATGGTTGCAGGACATTTCTCAGAACTTACCCCATCATTAAGCAATGCATGATTAAGCACACATGATCACTGAGTTCTCTGATGTATCCCTGGGATTTGTTTAAAAAAAAAAAAACAACTCTCTGTGTAGTTTTCCAATGATATTTTTAAAAATAACTGTAAGAGAAGTTTAGGGGAGGGAAAGCTCTGTGGAAAAAGCCAAGAGTTTCAGACAATATTTGGGGAAGGGCAGCACCCTCTTCTTGCAGCAGCTGGCAGCAATGTGAGCAATTGCAAATGTCTCTCACACCTCCAGGCAGATTGTTACTGTGGGAACAGACCTCACTTTGTGAAGATGGGGGAAGCAGGCCTGCGTAACCATGCTCAGCTTCGCCTCAGTGCAACACCGATCCCTTTCCTTTGTGAATCCTGGCATTTTAAAGACATTTTATATCAAAATCAAAAACAGTTGGTCTTAGAGCACATATTAACCCTGTAACGAACCGACTTGACAATGTAGATGTTAGACATGGCCTAAGAGAAATAGATGACACTAAATGACGTCTGTGTGGTCCAAAGAGGGGCAAGTGGCGCTAACACAGTGCGTGTGTGCAGGGAAGGGGTAGTTCCCAGAAGAGAATTGTCTTGGCCTCTTGGTATGGAAGATGACAAGCCACCAGGTGTCAGATACAGAAGTTGGCAGTGGCCATGGGCACATGCTCCTTCCAGGTAGTTTTGGAGTGGTTAGTGCATGGTGGCAAAAGTAAGCGCTGCTCCCCAGGATGCCCTGGGATGGTGTGGATGTAGGCCTGGATATGGGCCCTGGAGTGAAAGCACCATGTGTTGGGGCTGCAGTCCTGAAAGCGAACAGCACCCACCCACATGGCCTTGTTTGCTCATCTCCAGGCTCGGGGCTTTGGTCTCTCCTCTGCATCAGTGAATCTGAGCCTTACTTCTCATCATGTGGTTTGGTCTTGCCATGCCCTCAGAGAAGCTTTCTCTGAAATGACCCTGTCACAATCACACCACCACACACAAGCATAAAGAAGGTCATTCGGGGCGCCGCTGGCACCTGATAGGGTCTCACCCTTAGGGGTCACATATCTGGACCACGATGAGACATATTGGGGGACGGGGTTTCTTTCCCTCAACACTGCTCCTAAACAGCCAATCAGAGCCTTTGCTTCCTTAGGAAGTGAGTATTTCATTCCCATTTTCCAAATGAGACACGTGACATGGCTGCCTGAGGTCATAGTCCTGGGGTGGGGCAGAACTTACTCTGCTTCTGAGAACAACCCATCCAACGTGAGACCACTTTCCAAATGGTGATTTTAGTCATGATATGTATTGATTTTTATCTTTGATTTTAAACTGAAATAAGCATTCCCCATGTAACACATTTAGACTGTTTACTTAGATAGACTCTTATTGGAAAACTGCAAGTGGTGTGGGTGAAAACTTGTATATACAAAACACATCATTAAAAACGTGTTTTAGAATTTCAGCTTCTCCTGAAAACAACACTGGGCTATTAATAAGCTAGCTTGTAGGTGGCTTTCCCAGCATTTCTGTAAGGTGTATAAGCATTGTAGGGCCATTCTATGCCTCCCACTGTCCTGTGGGAGATACATTGTGTCTCCACCCCTGATAAGAGCCATGTGTTTTTCAGCTCAGCTTGCCTCTGGAACTTCTGCTCCCACTGCATTTCTCACTCTGCTCTCCCAAGCATGCTTTGAGTCTAACCTTTTCACAAAACTCACAGGAATACTGGGAGCAGGAGATACACTTTTCCTGAGGGAAGAGTGCAGCAACTATTATCCAGTCCCAATAGTCAGAGCTGAAGACGTAATACACACAAATAACACTATACAGGCTGAGCAGGTGTGCTTATGTATTTAGGATCATCTGTGCATATACATATATGCATGTACAATTAATGAGAAAGAGACCATGTATCTGAAAGAGAGCAAGGAAGGATATCTGGGAGGATTTGGAGGGTGGAAAGTGAAAAATGGAAATGATAGAATTGTATTATAATCTTAAAAAATTAAATTATTTTTTAAAACACAAAAAATGAGCTTCTTCCCCTACTGAGCCAACATAAGAAAAGAATGTGGGGTGTGGAAGATATTGGGGGAGCCTGAGAGGAGAAATGAGGGTGCTTATTACTGTACTTTGAATACATGATTGAAATTCTGAGAGAATAAAGTGTTTAAATATCATTCATTTGCTTAGTAAGGCAAATTTGTCTTCATGATCTGCATTGAATAGCCAGACCCTACTTCTTCCCAATCCCAGAATTTCCATAAAAATGAAGAAGCAAACTAACTCCCCTCCTCAATCAAAAAAGAAGTCCTAAGCCCATTTCACCACTTCCTGTCTAAGACCATGCATGTATTTCACCACTTCCTGCCTATGGCCATGCATACATTCCACTGCTTCTTGTCCATGGCCATGTATACATCTCACCACTTCCTGTCTGTGGCCATGCATACATCAGACCACTTCCTGTCTGTGGTCATATATACATTTCACTACTTTCAGTTTATGGACATGTATATATCTCACCACTTCCAGTCTATGGCCATTTATACATTTCGCCACTTCCTGTCTATGGCCATGAAAACATTTCATCAGTTTTTGTCTTTGGCCATGAATATATTTTACCATTTCCTATATATAATCATGCACACATTTCACTACTTCCTGATTACGGCCATGCATATATTTCACCACTTCCTGTCTATAGCTCTGCAAATGTTTTACCACCTGTCTACAGCCATGCATATATTTCACTACTTCCTGTCTATGGCCATGCATATACTTTACCACTTCCTGTCTATGGCCCTGCACACATTTCACCACTTCCTACATGGCCATGTGCACATTTAGGCTTCTTTGGATAATTCTGCTTTGGAGCAAATTTTCCATGGTTGCATATTTGAACTATGCATCTCCACAGAATCCTCACAGGCCATGTGTGAGAATGACAAAAGCCTATGGATCCCTTCCCTCATGGGTGGCAGCCACATAGCAGAGTCACTGCACTAGGGCTCCTGTCTCTGACACACGTTTTCCCTGGGTGACCTGAGCACAGAATTCTTGCTGAATCCAGGGACAGCAGCCATCCAACACAGGGGCTGATGTCCCTGAATCACCTTCTTTTCTGGTGTCAATGGCTTTCTGGGATGGACCACATAAGATTTGTCTCTCTGCTCAGCTCTTCCTTGGCCTATTCCTTCACGATGCCTGCCAGGCAACTTATTCATAATTCATCTTCGGTTGTCTCTGCATTCTCACCGTGATGTGTTTCTATGCTACCCCCATGCCTGGCTTGTATCCCCGAACCCCATATTATGTGTGAGTGAAGTAGGCGCAGACGCACAGGCTATCAGTACTTAGGAGGCCACCATGTAAGGCAGACGCCTCTAAAGAGGCACCTCTTGGAAGAGCCCTGTGCTCTTTTTCTCTATAAGTATGGGTGGTATGAATGGAGAATTGTAGAAAAAAAATGCTACATTATGTTGAAGATTCTACATGGCTGCATGCAGTATTAAAGAGAGATGCAACGTTATAGATCTAGAGCCAAAATTATCTTGATCTATCTCATGCCTCTGAATAGCCAATCACGGTCCACCTCTGTATCTGAACTGACATTTTTTTTTGACTCTCGGGGAAGATCTTTGGACTGTATTCTTAGCCTACCTAATTAGCTTCTGCCAACTGAGAGCTACAACTATCACCAGATGGCATCTCATACAGCAGGGGCACCCACTTTGCTCTGTGCTGCCTAACCTCATGTTCCCACACATGTAGCTGGAAAGTGCAATGATTTATAATGCTCTTCTGTAATGTGGCTATACAAGGCCTCTGTAACCATGTCTATCGTATGGCATGTCATTTAGGGCAACCTGATTTTGTGTTCTTGGGTTATGGACATTCGTGTTTGGCTCATAATAAAAAGAAATCTCTATTTCTTTTAAGGAGAGAGCTGGTGTTTTTTCCCCCATTAATAGGATGCTCTCCTTTGAAACTCATATGAGCAGATATAAGTAACCCCATGATGTCTGAATGGGCTTGGAATGGAGACCCCAGCTGCATGCAGAGGGCCTTTGGTTACTCTTGTCTTATTCATTTATTTTATTAAATTTTGAAGACAATTTTAATGTGCCATTTAATGCTCAAGAAGAGATATAGTAGCAAATTTTTATCATTTTTAGTGGGTAGGGATATTACTTCTGAGAAAAGGAAATTGGATATGTGATTGGAAGCTCGCTCTTAGTGTGAGAGTAGGTGGAAGTCTGCATTGACTGAAATATATATATACACACACAATTGATGTCAGCCTTCTCCCCCTTACAACCGGTAGGAGTTGTAGAATATTAATAGCTTCTATAAGAGCTGTCCTTTTATTCTGCTAATGCCATTATTCACATCTTCCAGAAGTTCTGATATTAAGTGGCACTGTTTTCAAGTGAGAATATTTAATAGTTGCCAGTTTCCTGGGAGCTGCCTCCTGCCGGCCCCACCCACGCCACAGCTGTAGAGTGAATAGGAAGCAATGGCTGTTTCTCCCAGGCTAGGAGACCTTGATTAGGGGGCATTTAACTTCGATGGTAGGGAACAATGAAGCAACAGAGGCTTCACTGTAGCCAGAGGAGGCACTTCTTCTTTGACTCTACTGACTCAAGTCTGAAAACAGAAACAAAGCAGGAAAGAACAGGAATGTGCTGTAGAGCTAGGTCACACACGGCTGAAGGCTCTCGTCAGCAACGCGTGGGTGTCGTCTGTAGTCTGTATTCATTTTCCCTGTTCTTTACGGTGACAAAATACTTGACAAAAAAAACTATTTAACAAAAGGAAGGTTTGTTTCGGCTCACAGTTTGAGAGGACAAAGTCTGTCATGGTGGGATAGGCCTATTGGCTGGTCGCGTTATGTATGTAGTGAGGAAGTAAAAAGAGAGTGGGGAAAGCAGTTGCCATGCAGGTGTTGCGACCTTCAAAACCCCCATTGAAAAGGATGGACATGTCGTGTGGTTCTGTAATCTTGGCACTCCTGTAGTGAGATGGGAAGCAGAGAGTGGAGTCTCCAAAATCTTACAGGTACCTAGCTTCAGCACACAAGAGACTCAGTGTGAAACAAGGTAGAAGATGAGGGCAGACGTGTAACATGACATGTACTCAACTACATACAAACACACGAACACACACACCAACATATACATCATGGCCACATGCACATGTACACATTGACACTTTCACATACACAGAGGGGGTGAGAAGGAGAGGGAGAGAGGGAAAGGTAGGAGGAGGAAGGAGGGAAGGAGGGAGAGAAGGAGAGAGGGAGGGAGGGACAGAGGGAGGGAGGGAAGGAGGGGGTGACAGTGCTTATGCTCTACTGAATTTTGCCTTTTTATTCAGCCTGTTGTTCCAGCTCCTGGGATAGTGACATCCATACCCAAGCTGGGACTCCTCTTCTTAGTAAATCCCTCACAAACACAGTCAAAGCTTGCCTTCTAAGTGTTCCAAGTCCTGTCAGGGCAAGAATGCAAATTAACCATGCATGGGCACATATACGTACACTTAGAGATTGTCCTCAGTGTTCAGAGGGGTCACTTCCTGATGAAACCATTGCAACTTGGAAATGCCATGATTTGGAGGTGCAGATAACTAGGGCATCCTTATTTAGAAGCAGAGCACATTGGAGTCAGTTGTTTCCCTTGTGGTCTGGTTTGCTGGGTGTTGCTGCTTACTGCTTTCTGACTGCATCTCAAGAAAGGCTTGTCTCTCACAACAGCAGGCCAGGAAAAGATCAGAATTCAAGGGTGAAACGGTGATTTCTGTGAATGCCTGCTGACTTCACACCATCAGCTTAGGGTTTTCTACCAGAGGATCAGGTAGCAAGACACAGCTAGGGAGGTGCTCTGGAGCTGAGCAGACAGGCAAGGTTAAAAAAAAAAAAAGAACCAGTGTATGTGGGGACCAGCATGGTGATGCTGTCCACTGATGACCAGGACACAGTGAGGCACTGAGAGACAGAACACTGGCTCGTAGTGACCATGCAGGAGCCAACCCAGGTCACTATGCTGGCATTATGACAAAGCCATTGCTATGGGGGATTGATGGTTATATTTACTTCTTAAGGCAAAAGAGATGATTTGTGGCAGTGATGGTGATGGAGGGACACAGAAAAAGAGCAGTGAGACCACAGATGAAGAAGACCAGGAAGTGGCCCTGAGGTTGTAGTCAGGAGGAGAGAGAGATGGGAGACGAGGAGGGTATGGCTCACCCATAAACCCAATCTGGAGTAGCCTTCAAGAAGTTTCTGCAAAGCTTGGAGGACAGCATCTGGGCCTAGATTCCACAAGAGGAATTTGATGTATATTAGTTCTTGAAGATGCCATAGACTGAGTGAAAGGCAAGAGTGAGGTAGAGCTGTCAAGTGGCTTCGTGACTGTTGGTAAGCTGACTGGAAGGAGCAAAGATCGGATGGATGGATTCACGGGATGGGATGGATGCCGTCCAGTCTACAGTGTTAGACCGCATGTGACCAGAATGCAGTTGTGAGAAGATGCTGGGTGTGCACACACAGGGTGGGAGGACAGTACATGGAAGGATTTGGCACTGGCTTCTGTTTCTTAGTCCTAAGCTACTAAGTCATGAGTAGGAAGGGATGATGTGACAGTAGGACTGCAGACATAAAGGACGGTGGACACTATGTAAGAACAGTTTTAAGGCATAAAGAATGTTTCTGCTTTGGGCTTAGCTTTATTTTTTGTAACATGCTCTGTACTCCCACATTTGTGTAATAATCTTATTGATCGGATGTTGAAAACTATTTCAAATACACTATTAAATAATTACTTTATGATTAAAAGCAAAAAAAAAAAAAAGAATGTTTCTGCTTTTAGCCAAGCCAAAAGACAGTGTTTTCAAACTCAAGTGCATTTTCTCTAGGAAGAGGCAGGTTAAGGTGAGAAGGAAATTGGATAGGCTATGTGCAAATCTACACTTTCAGCCAGGCTCATCAACCCCACAGAGAAAATTTTAAGTGATAATTCCACATTCAAGCCCGAGATCGGAGGAGACTCATCTAGGGCTAACTTGTTTAGAGGAAGGTGCCCTGCTGCTCCCCGACCCTACGTGTGCAGTTGGCTTTGCCTCTGTAGTGTACTGGGTACACGTGGAGCCACAGGACAGGAGGAGAAGAAGAAACTGAGGAGCTGCAGCCAACACTCTCATTTTAAGAACTGGTGTAGACTTTGTTGACATTCCTCATGGGAAAGTGCCTTTTGCTCAGTTGGCTACTCCAGTGAGACGTTTCCTTCCTGCCCCATCTTACCTCCATCTTGGGTTCCTTCAACCCAGTTTCATCAGGGTATGGTGATCTTACTAAAGCCCATGTTGACCAGGTCGTAGAACTGCTTAGCATCTTTCTATGGCCTCTAAGTCTTTGCCCAAATATAAAGTTCTTCTTAGAATGAGAATCTGAGTGCTTCGCCCCTCCTGTCCCTCTGCCATTGAGTCTCTAACTTCCTTCCTTCCTCACCTGTGCATTGCTTTTAAGTTTTTGCTTGTGTTTTAGAGTTTCTCATAGTGTTGGCCGTGAAGTATATCAAATACATCTCTCTCTCATACACTCAGATGCTGTCGTCACTAATGTGCCTGCTTGAGCAGGGGCTCAATCACATTGACAGACACTCAGGGAAGCCTGTAGGTGGCTGAGCCTCAGAAGGCACAGAAGGCTGATGTGTTGGTCATCAGTTGATGAGGAGATGCCCCGAAATCCCATTTTACTATTACAACAAGGACTCGGCAATCACTTCTTCGTGTTCCCAGACAAGTGTGAATTGAGTTAGCAGAGTTTAGCTACAGGTACTTGTAGCTTTGACTCAAGTTTAGATGCCAAATGAAGATAAGGAATCCATCTTTCTAATCCCATGCATTCTGGGGAAAGATTAAACTCTTGGTCTTCTTTTTTTTAAAAGATTTATTTATTTAATATTATGTATACAGTGCTCTGCCTGCATACATCTGCAGGCAGAGGAGGACATCAGATCACATTATAGATGGTTGTGAGCCACCGTGTGGTTGCTAGGAATTGAACTCATGACCTCTGGAAGAGCAGACAGTGCTCTTAACCACTGAGCCATCTCTCCAGCCCCCTCTTTGTCTTCTTGACATTGGCTATCTCTCTCAAGGACCACATACTCCCTTTGAAAGATTGTTCAGAATGCTGTTGTCAATTCATTTGACCATTTCTTGCTCAATCCTCTGTATCCTTAAGGAAAAACAGGACTCAAGGAAAGCCCATATTCAGGCCGTGGTAACTACTTTTAGCTCAGCCCATTGCCTCATTTAGGCACAAACACGTACACATTGGGTCTTCAGCCTTAGCCACCTCTGTGTCATGCTGTAGTTTTAACTTCACTTACTGTGAATAAACAAGTTAACTCTACTTCAGAGAACTTTTGTAGCTCCTGTCGCTGATGCACAGGTAACCAACATTGCTTCCTCAGGAACTCCAGACCCCATTATGTCATCTAATTCATTTGTTTGGAAAGGTCTTAGTATGTGCCCATGATCTCTGAAAATAGGGCAAATTTAACCACTTTGAGAAATTAATACCAAAATTTTAACAAAAAATGCTATTGCACAAGATTAATGGCTCTTAAGACCTGAAATTTTGAAATGTTCCCAGGATATAAAACTAATAGCATTTATAATGGAACAATGGCATTTTTAAAATGAAATGACCTAAACTGAACGTACTTGGGGATTTTTTAAGATTGAGAAGCATATTTTATTTCATCTTTTTCTAATTTAAGTTTCTTAAATAATACTTATTTCCAAAGCAGCTCACCTTATAAGTAACTGGCAAACTACCTCAAACACCCCTGGAATTTAGACAAGCATGCAGAATCTGACATCTTTTTCTAAACGCAGTTCATGAAACGGCTTCATTTTTTTTTTTCTATTTGGGAGCAGTCCAGAGTGGTTTTGGTGAATTATTTAGCCAGTCAGTGGAGATTTCCCTCGTTTCAGAAGAAGGCATAATCATGAAGAGACTGAATTTATAAAATGTTCTTTCATGCCTACAAAGTGTGCGCATTCATTCTGTGTGTGGTAGTGCATAGTAAGTGCTGATCACTTTGCAAGAATACTGAGAGAGCTGGGACACAGCTCTGTGGTGCTAGCTCTTCTGAGAACGCAGAAGGCCCTGGAACAAAACAGAAAGAATAAAATGAAATATGAAACAGTATATTCTTCTGTTATCAGAGACATGGTACAAGGTTAAAATGTGGGTGAGAGAGTTAAAAAAAAAACAATTAAAAACCATTCTGAACAGCAAGCTTTTGAGAGAAGACATTAACAAATGCCAGTGGTGCCCGGATCAGTCAGTTTTATGTTGCAGTCACCAGGTCCCCAAGGCTGGGTACTTTATTCCAAACAGAGATGCATCAGGAGGCAAGCGTTAGAAGGTCAGGGTACAGTTCTGACTTGAGTTCAGCTCTGGTGAGGACCTCAAAATGGCGGACGACATTACAAAATCACATGGAGGTGACCAGAAGAAGATGGGCTCATGAGGGGCCATTTGTATTCCGTCATAGCAAGCTTCTCTCAAAAACCAGTGTGACCCACTATTACCTTAATCTCCTTTGAGGGAAATATTTCAGTGAATGAGCACTGTGCAGATCAAGTGCTGATACATGAACCATTGGGGGACACACTCAAAACGTATCCAGATCCATTATGTGACACAAAGAAACATCTATTGTTCCCAGAGAAAGACCTAGTTACAGAACAAAATAATGGTCCCATTAAAGTCCAACTTTGTGACCCGGGAGTTCATTGAGATTACTTACAAATATATGAACAAGGGGTTATTTGGAAGCGTAGGGGCAAAGAAAAGGGAGACACATCATTGAGAATCCTACCCCAGCCCGGGAGACAGCTCATGAAAGCTGCATCCTGGTAACTCTTTGCATGACTGGCAGGCCGCCTGATAGGTCTGAAACTCTTGCTACTCCCCATTACAGCCTTGGGGGAAGATGAGATTTTTGTGAGTTTTGAAACTTCCAGGGACTTCCTGAGATTTGTGAATTGTTCACGTCCTAAATTTTAATGGGCCTTCATCCAGGATGGGATGTCTCAATTCAGAAGAAATGGCTCCAAAACTGAGTTATAGAAAGCCATTGTTTTCAGTGTTAATACATTGATGTTTTGAATACATTTCAGTGTGTTAACTCATGATGAGGAGGGAAGTGGGTGATGAATATGTAAACTTGGTTGCACACAAATACAGACACACACACATGCCATATACACACACACAAACACACATCGCATATACACACACACCACACACACACACATGCATATGCATGCACACACATGCATAAACACATACACACACACACACACACGGAGCTTTGACCTTGCCTAAATTATGGATTAGAGGACCAATGACTTTAATACAACTCTGACACACTTATTTTTCCTTTTCCTTTAAGTAGCTGTGGTTTTGTGGCAAAATTACACTTAAATTTATTTATAGCCATTTATGATGGCATGTAATGAGGTCCTGCTCTTGGCAATTTGAATCTCAGCATCAAAACTTCTTTGATGAGACTTCTTGGTTATCAAATACCAAATGGTCAGCCCAAGATATTATATTGACCAAACAGATTTTTTTTATATATTTAGTAATATATATGTATTTATACATGCACACAAATATACATATGTAATAATAATTTTTTTAAAAAAAGAGACCATGAGTGTCAAAGGGAGAAAGCAGGGCATAAATAAGAGTGTTTGAAAGGAGGAAAGGGAAGGAGAAATTATGTGATTTTATTGTAATGTCAACAAATTAAAAATATATAATACAAACTTATTTGGAAGTGATAAAAAAAAAAAGAGGGTAAGAGGTTAAATTTCCTTTCCTGTTCTTTCAGTGTCCCCTTCATGCATAGCCTTTCTTCACTTTCATAGCAGTATACAAATGTTATGAAAAGCCTGGCTGCACGACTCTGTACTGATGGTATGAAAGCCTGACTATGTACAACTCTATATTGATGATATGAAAGCCTAACTGTGCACAACTCTGTACTGATGATATGAAAGCCTGACTGTGCACAACTCTATATTGATGATATGAAAGCCTGACTATGCACAACTCTGTACTGATGGTATGAAAGCCTGACTGTGCACAACTGTGTGCTGATGATATAGGAATTAGACAAGATAGATGGTATTTCAGTAGACTATATATTACTTAAATTTTTGAGGAAACATAAAATGTAAATAACCATTTTGGAAATCTAAAGAGAAAAAGTATCTCTTTTTTCTTTTTTAAAATGCATTTTAAGCTGGCTGGTGGTGGTGCACACCTTTAATCCCAGCACTTGGGAGACAGAGGCAGGCAGATCGCTGTGAGTTCGAGGCCAGCCTGGTCTACAAAGCAAGTCCAACATAGTCAAGGCTGTTGGACACAGAACAACCCTGTCTTGAAAAACAAAAAAAATGCATTTTAAATAAGATAGAACTACATCACTTTCCTCTTCCCCCTTCCCCCCTTGAACCCCTCCTAGATACTGTCCCTACAACCCCTCCCATGCCCCTCCTCTCAAATTGATAGCTTATTATTATTATTATTATTATTATTATTATTATTATTGTTATTGTTATTGTTTTTATTACATAGTCTCTCCTAGCCAAGAAATCTCTAGTGGGTTATCCAATTCAAAGCAGTCAGCCCTGAAGTTTTATATACACACACACACAACAAAAATGCACTCAGCAATCTCTTTATACATTTATGCATACCTATACCTATACATACATATGCACGTAACAGTAATAACCAAGGAACTCATTTAAAAGGACCTTTGTATGAGAAGAGTTTGTCCTAGGTCTGCATGGTTCTGTAGTGTGCACTGTATTATGAAGTAAGTAGACAAACATCTCTTCAACACATATTTTGATTCTGACGTCATCTTAATATTACAACCACATAAAGACAACACAGCAATTGTTTCCCTGACTTAGTTTCTCACTAGTTTATGAAAAGTATAGCAATAGTGTCCAATACCTGTGTTCCTGTACCTCCTTAACTACAATATAAGCCCCTTGTGTATGTTTCTCATTGGTAAGGTGTGGTGGTTTAAAAAGGTATGGCCCCATAGACTCACGTGTTTCAATGCTTGGCCTGTAGAGTGTTGCACTATTATCAGGTGTGGCCTTGTTAGAAGAAGTGTGTCACCGTGGGGTGGGATTTGACGTGTCCCATGCTCAAACTCCGCCCCATGTGGAGCCTCCCTCTGCTGCCTGTCTATCTAAGTGTAGAACTCTCAGTCCCTTCTCCAGCGCCATGTCTGCCTGCATGCTGCCATGCTTCCCACCATGATGATAATGGACTACACCTCCGAAATTGTGAGCCAGCCACAGGTAAATGTCATCTCATAAGAGAGTAGCCTTGGTCATGGTGTCTCTTCTCACTAATGAAACCCTAACAATACAATAGGATATCAATGTGTGGCAGAGGACAGCTACTTGGTGGGTTGATGGAGGAAATGAATTAGCTTTGCACCAAAACAATGAGGTGGGCACAGCCAGTGTTTCCAAATGGGAAGAGAAGTGAGAAACGATGTGATTATAATCTCAAAGAACGTATAACAGGCCTATAGAGGTTAACACATTTTTCTAGGAACCATATAGGAAGTGTTTTTGACTGGAAAGAAAGTTCAACAGCTGAAAATGGAACATTGTTGCATTCTTTTAAGATCTTAAATCTCAGAGGGTAAAATTAAAAGGTTATTTTGATATATACCATTAATTAAGTTAATCTCTATAATTCAAGTCCAATTCTTAAGGGGTAAACTCTTAGTAAATACTCTTTTATTTTAAAGTTCGTACCATTTTATAAAAATGTAGTAAGGAAGAGTTAACCATGTTATAAAAATAACTACTTCCAAATTAAAATTCTCATTAAAATGGAGAGAATCATGGGAGAAAGGCAAAGTAGAAGGACCCAGAGGGTCCTAGAAGCCTACAAGTAGAACATTATGATAGGCAGATTTGGGCATAGGGGTCCCGCTCAAACTAAGGCACCAGCCAAGGACAATACAGGCGGTAAACCTTAAACCCCTACCCAGATCTAGCCAATGGACGGAACACTCTCCACAGTAGAGTGGAGAGTGGGATATTACTTTCTCACATACTCTGGTGCCTCACCTTTGACCATGTCCCCTGGAGGGGGAGACCTGATGGCACTCAGAGGAAGGACAGCAGGTTACCAAGAAGAGACTTGATACCCTATGAACATATAGAGGGGGAGGTAATCCCCCTCAGGAACAGTCATAGGGGAGGGGAGTAAGGGGAAAATGGGAGGGAGGGAAGAACGGGAGGATACAAGGGAAGGGATAACCATTGAGATGTAACAAGAATAAATTAATAATAAAAAAAAAAAGAAAAAAAGAAAATCAAAAAGGATATGAGCCATCACCTTGTTAAATTTTGCTGTACTAAACCAACTGATTAAGAAATGGGGATAAATTAGAGTATTTATAGAAAAAAGCATACAGAAGTGTGATCTTTAATTGTGGCTTTTATACTTGACCCAGAAATATAATAATGGCCACATTCCTTAATCTGTATAAAATTTAATATTTAATCTCTCAATTGTAAATATTAATATAATGTACATTATAAATTTGTTAAAGTAGACTGGATAATGCACATGAGATGCCCCTATAAGAGCAGTGAACAGAGAGTGCACACTTAATAGGTAATACCTTCCTGTAAGCAAAGGAGCTCCCATGAAAACTTTAGAATTGATGGAGAGATGCTGAGAGCTGATCTGACCCGACTTCAGTATACAAGCTGGAAGGAAACTAATGTGACGGAGGAGTAAGCATATATGCATTGATACGGGTATACCTGGGAATATGATATGCTAATATATTCATAATAATATATCCAGGAATGAGGAAAATAAGGCAGAAGGGACTCAAAATTGCTTGGGAAATAAAAAGGTTAGCTCAATAATGCTCTAAGAAGAAATCCTAATGCTAAAGAGATAGAACATCCTTTACAATGTGGAAGTTCAGCACTCTTTGACAGCATGTCAAGTTGTCTGTCTGTGTGTCTAGACTGAGTACTTCATCACACTTAACATGAACATGTAAATATGGGAAGATTATTCACTTGCTGCTGACAGAGATTTTGAACACCCCAGACAAGAAGGTCCAGAAAGATTATATGAAGCAGATCTACAGACAACTACTTCTTTATATTATAATGTAGGAATGTTCTAATTACGAGAAAGTTGGGCTACCTGAATAAAAGTAGACAAACTACTAGACAGAAATAGTTGAGTATATATCTATATCTTTTCAAAATGGTGGGAATTTTTTTTTTATCTTTCAAAACAGAAGTTGGCTAAGCATTGGGGAATAAAGAGAGGACACTGCAGTTCCTGGGGCTAATATTCCTACTAAGGTGGCCTCATAATCTCAATATCTCCCTGATAGAAGCATTCACACCATTAAGGAGAACAATTGAAACAGCTTATGATCATTCCAAAAGCTTAACAGAGAGAAACTAATAAATGTTGATGCTGTTTGGGTGAGAAGTAAACTTCTATATACTCACTACTATCACAGCCAAACCAGTTTCACTTGTGCTCTACTCTGGTTGCCTAACCGCACGGTTAGAACTTTCCTACCATTCTAATACAAAGCAAGAATCAGAGACTCACCGCATAGAACAGAGGAGAAGGTGATGACAATCGGGTGGGAAATAACATAACCATTCCAAATGTTGGCAAAGCCCCACCCTAAGTAAGACAGCTGTTTAACTCCCTCCAAGGATTAAGGAACACAGAGGAAGACGGGATTGGATACATGTAAGAGCCAGATGAGGAGGAGATATGTAGTCAAATGTCTTCTGGACACAAGTCCACTGCATCGACAGGCTCACTACAGCCACGGCGAGCTGCACGAGATTGAGCAAGTCAACATTTCGTTATACATGGGGGAGGGATCTATGAGGTTCCTCTCCTTCCCTAAGGATTGTGGGTAGTTAATAGTTGCTAGGGCAGGGAGTTCAATTTTACTAAGTATTGTAACCACTGATGAGTTGCCGTGTTCCAGTAAGTAGCCCTCCCTCTCACACACGCACACAATGCTGTGGCAAGAAATTATAATTTAACCAGGGAGTCACACAAAAAGAAGACATGAAAATAGGAGAGAGACTTGAGAAGAGTCTCAACAGGAGAAGGAGGGGGACAAAAGAAGGGAATGGGGGAGCAATGACTAAAATTCATTGCGCAGCATATGAAACTGTCAAGGAATAAAAAAAAAAAAAAAAAAAAAGAAATTTAACAAAAAGATGTTAATTTCCAGAGAGAAAAAAGGAAAGTGAACAGGAAAATCCTCAAGCTTGGTATGTTAGAACACTGACTCATGGTGAATTTACAGGAAGCAACTGAGAAGTTCCAGGATGGGGGTGTTCAGCCATCTCAGAGAGGATCTGCTGCCTGCCAAGGGAGGGCAAGAGGGAGAAGAGAAACCTCCCCAAATACATAATGCTAAGAAGAATGAAAATGGTAATTAGTCATCCTGAAACAAAAGAACTAAAGGACCCAGGACTCACTGGCTTTCCTCTGAAGAAGTCACCGATTGCAAAACGTGTGTGCTGCACTTGACAGAACCTAGTACCTCCTTCCCGTCCACACGGGCTCTCACTCTTTCTTCGTGACATGGGCAGGACTTTGGCAGAGGTCTATGTAAAACTCCTCTAAGCACAAATCAGAAGGCACAGGTGGGAAGACCTCATGGAACCAATGCACAGTGAGCTCAAGCAAAATCACAGCCTTAGGAGGCACCTTCAGATAGGACCATAGAACTTCATATTAGTCAGCCCGGCCTATAGCTCAGTCAGAAGGGCACTCGCTTTGCAAAAGGCCCGTTGGATCCATCTCCAGCAAGGCGTAAGATGAGGTGTTCAAAGTCACCCATGGCTGCCTAGTGAGTTTAGGGCTAGCCTGGGTTACATGAAACTTTCATATTAGTAACTCAAAACCTCAGAACAAATTAGGAAGGTATGAGTTACATAATTTCTAATCTCAGCTACAAAGGTGCATAAGACAGAATGCCTCTTACAGATGTGATGAAACACACCAAGGATCTGATATAGCTATAAGACTCAAGGTAATAAGATAGAGCGGTTAAATGGATTGGACCCCCACATACTTATGTAGTATGTACATGTTTCATTATACCGCTTTTGTTTTCATGAATTTATATCATATAGCTGCTGAAGCATATCCCTAAAACTAAAGTCTTTAAAATTTTTTTTTTATCTGAATAAATTGTTCAGATTACATCTCAATTGTTATCCCCTCACTTGTACCTTTCCATTCCCCCTCCCTCCCTCTTTTACCCTATTCCCCTCCCCTAGACCTGTGACAGAAGGGGACCTCCTCCCCCACCATATGATCACAACCTATCAGGTCTCATCCTGGTAGCCTGCTTACCCTATCTCTGAGTGCTACCAGGCAAGAGCAGAGACTGACTCTAACAGTCTTAAAATTTAAAAATGCAATATGAGAATTTTAGAGAAAACCAACTGAACATTTAATTTGTGCATCTAAGACCCCACCAAGTACCCGAGGAAGTTGACCTGAAGTAGCAATGCCAAGACATTCCTAATTACTAGTATATTAAAGATAAGGAATGTCTTCAGGTTTAATAAAAACAACTCATTAATTTGATAAGAAATAAAATATGATTAGCAGAAATATATGCTGGCTCTGTTTCTTAAAAAGTAGACTTTATTATACAACCCAACTATCCTATACAAGAGGGAAAAAGGTTAAAGGGAAACAATAAACCTTCCAGGCATCAGCTCCACTGGACAGATCCCTAGGTGTCTCCGGGCCTGCACGCTGGTCCTCTCCCCATCGGATCAGCACCCTTGTGGTCCGAACCTGCAGCCTTCTCCTCTCCTCTCTGCCTGAGTCTCTCTCTTTAGGGTGCAATGGCTGATCTCACCTCTGGATCCCTCAGCCCATGGATGTCCGATTAGAAACAAAATAACCCGGCCAGAGTCGTGAATTCCAGACCCAGAATGGCTGCTCTTAGTCTATCACAATGTCAATCTCAGTGGGGGTATCCATGGCGTTTCCAAGGGGCAAAGCCCACTAAGACTGCTTTCACCTGGGACAAAGCCTGCAGTCCTTTCACAAACTTACTTTATAGTAGTCGATCAGGCAAGAGAGATTTTGCATGATGTCATAATTTGATATTCAGACAGTCTGTTTCTAAGAATCAAGAATTCAAGATGTCATACTTATGTGTATATCCTATCAGTCTTCATGGTGGCCCCTTAGGGACTTTGAAAAAAATAAATGACTTGTTCTTGAAAGTGCTCCAGATCCTACTTGCTTTGGTAATCAACACCTTGTACACAAAACAGATGAGCAAACAAAGTAAAGAGCAACGAAAAGTACAGCAAGCAATGTCTGTCTTGCAATGAGCCTTTCAGTTTTGAGCCTGTCTTACATTTTCACCAGAGCCTGCTTCGAACAGCATCATGCTGAAGGACAAGATTTATCCAGGAGATGACAGAAAACTTAAAACGGAACTAGTGGTGTGGTACGTGCTCCATCTGTTGCATCTTGCAGGGTGCTCAGGAGGCCTAGGAGCACACTGAGTTGCCAGTCCTTTGCCGGCCATCATTAGTTTTTAAACGATATTGAAGAGTGTGATAAGCCTCTGAGCTTTGTGTCTTGTCTTGTACATCTCTGAGTGAAGTTAGCATCAACCAGTGTCGGAAAACGTTGCCTCCCACTCTTCTAAACCCTGACACGCTGATACACTTTGAAAGCGGAAGCTGTACTGACAAGGACATGTGGCAAAGCGAGAGCACATAGAAAATGTTTTATAGTATAAATTGGTTCGACTACTTAAAAAAATGTGCTAGTGTCTGCCCACAGCTCGACACAAGCAGAGCCTCCTGCTCAGAAGTGTCAGTCACTCATCAAAAACTATATGCAAGAATGTTCCTCTTAGGTCTGTGTCTGTAAGCTGCCCACAGGGGCACTAGAGGAGGAAGGGTTGCGTAATACACTGGGCAGCAGTGGAGGGAAGGGACACATACAGTGCAGATCAGCAAACAGCAGCCAATAAAAGACCGTGTGACATGACTGAAGTCATATTAAGATCAAAAGCATGCAAAGTTCATCTGTGGCCTAGAGGTCAGAAGTCACTCTTGTGGGATGGTTCAATAAGCGAACCCAGGACAGGTTTTGAGATGCCTGCGATATTTTATTGGTGGGTTCATTGTAACTGCACTTACTCTTGGTGTGTGGGTAGAGGGTTTTTACTTTTTTTTTTTTTTTTTTTTTTGATGCTGTTCTTCTTTGGTTCAGAGGTGATAGCTGGGAAGAAAACAGAGGAGAGGGAAGACGAGGTCAGCTTTAGATGGCTGCTTAGGTAATTAGCAGGAGCCAGAGGCTCTTAATTCAGAGCGGGGAAGCAGCTAGTACAGAGGCCTGCTAGAAACGAAGAAGAACACTAAAAGCGCATATATATGTGATATCAATAGAGGCAGTGTTGCTACTAAACCAAAAATATAGAAGCATAAATCTTTTTAAATGCAAAGAAACAGAACGCAAAAGCAAAGGAAAGTTTCCACAGAGAAAACAGAGAAATAAACATAAACACAGTCTGACATGCCTGGTAAAAACCATTGTACGCTGTTTGATAAACTGTAATCTTCGAGTTACATCAGTAAGTGTAAATGATGCTGGTGAGATCATACGGTGGGTAAAGTGCGTGCTGTATAAGCGCACACATTAGAGTTTCCTCCACAGAAGTTATTACAAGGCATGGCAGAGACAGGGACAGGGGGTTCCATGATGTTTGGTGGCCAGCCAGTCCAGACAAGTCAGTGAGCCTCAGGATCAGTGAGAGATGCTGTCTCAGAAACATAAGGAAGATGTAACTGAAGAAGACTCCAAGCTCTGGCTTCAGCTGGCACGTGCATAGACCTGCACACACATAAATACATATACACACATGTAAATAGAAATACATGAAAGAGATAGGACTGGAGCTAACCTACTTATAAATGATAATAACTCTTTCTATTGGGGCACAAAAGAAAACCCAACCCTATGTCACAAAAGATGAAAAGAAGGTATTTAAAGGGCTAAAAGCAGACACTGTCAGCTGAAATTTGGGGTGTATCCTTTTGACCTGGCTGTCACTGTGAGATGCAATTCAGTTTCTTTGTTTCTGAGCACTTACTTGTAGCATGAGAAAAAAAATCAACGTTTGGAGAGTTTGAGGACTCAAGTAAGCAAGGTACTGTTGGAATAAAATCTTCAGCAGAAAGGACTAACTCATAAATCTGCACAAAGGCAGGAGGGAAATGATTGAATCTTGTCTGTAGTAGAAGTTCGGATGGTTTTTATAGATCTCCATTCGTACGGAAGGAGAGCTGGCTTCGAATTCCTCCAGTGTCCTGCACTGATGTCCTCCTGCTGAGGACTGTGGAGTGGAAAATGAGGAAGGAGGAAGCGTGGGGGGGGGGAGGGGCGGTGCAGGGTGTGGAGAGAAGCCTGGCTGATCTTACTCATCCTCTATCAACCAAGGTTGCTAAACAGCAGTGCAGGTCACACTGACAGCTCTTGTTGTGACAGGAGTCAACAGGATCCCTCTTCCTTAGGGGTCCTCCTCTCCAAGGTGCAAAGTCATTAGGAATGCATCAGACAAATTTCAGTGTAAGAATGTTCTAGAAAACACATTATCAATGTTGCTCATATTGTCAAAGCCCTAATCATGTTTGAAGACTGAGCAACATCCTATGACAGAATGGGATGCCAGGTGAGAAGGAACACTGGGTGAAGCATGAGCTTTCATTAAGGATGACATATCAACACTGGCTCATCAAGCATGACAGGTGCACCTGCTAGTATAAGGTGATAACAGGGCATTAGAAGGGGGTGCACATCTGTGTTAGCTTTGCTTTTTATTTTGTAACTAGAAAGATAACTTTTAAAAATACACAATTCAAAAATACTTGATTAATTGGCTATGTTGGTCTTCTTGTGAAACGCTTGTCACCTCCAGCTCCTTTTGTCCTTCCTCCCACTTTTCCACAACACTCCTGACTATGGCCCAATGTTTGCTTGTGAGTATCTGCATCTGTTTAGATCCACTGCTGGGTGTAGCCTCTCAGAGAACAGCTATGCTAGGCTCCTGTCTGCAAGCATAGCCGAGTTATCTTTAATAGTTTCAGGGATGGTTCTCTCCCATGGGGTGAGCCTTGGATTGGCCCAGGCATTGGTTGGACATCCCCTCAATCTCTGCTCTGTTTGCTCTATCTTTATCCCTTTACGTCTTGTAGGCAGGGTGAATTTTGGGTTGAAGTTTTGTGGATGTGTTGGTGTTCCCCTACTTCTATTAGGAGACTTGTCTAGTTAGAGGATGTCATCTTCTCTATGTTCCCTGCTGTCTCTATGACCCCTGCTGCGGAGATCGAAGCATCAACCAAGGACCTTTCATGGACTGGACCTAGGCCCCTTACAAATATGTAGCTGATGGCAGCCCAGGCTTCATGTGGGTCATCTAGTAATGGGACATAGACTCTCTTGCCAGCTTTTCACTTCCCCCTGGTAGGACTGCCTTGCCAGGCCACAGGGGAAGAGGACATGCTCAGTCCTGATGCAACATGGTGAGCTGGCTGGAAATAAGGTTCCTGATGGGCAGGAAGCCACAGTGCTGTGGGAAGTTGGTTTATTTCTCTGGCTTTCAGGATGAACCCACCCATAGGAGGCCTCGTAGAAGAAGAAGGCCACATCATATTCATGGCAATTAAGCATTCAAGGTTCACACCAAATGGTGCCAACAGTCTGTATTGTGCATCCTTCAGCTCACTAGGTCATCTTCTATTGTGGCTGATAGACCAGAGAGCAAGTCACTGCAGCACTTTACCCTATAGAGAGGACAAGGCTGAAGGGAGAAGTCAAGAGCTGCTCCCTAGTCCCAAAGGCGTTCTTTGGTTACACATCAACAGTAGGACAAAAAGCATGAAAGGAATCTGCCAAGGACCACAGGCATCAGAAGAAAATTCAGCAGCGTCCTCTCTCTGCTGAACGTCACTGCTGTTTCCTTGGTAACAGTCTCCAGTCCCAGAATTCACCTTCTTCTGGTGCCCAGGTCAGACTGAACATCAGCTGCTGCTGTGGGCCTTCTTGTCAGCCAGTACTGCACTCAAACTCACACAGCTGTCTTCTGTGGCCTCCTGTCTGACAGCATGACCCTAATGGACAAGGGGGACCAAATAGGAAGGGACATGCCCGAGCACAGACAGAAACAGATGTTTTAGATTGTCCTGGTTGGTTAACACCATCTAGAATCACCTGGAAAGATGAACATCATTTAAGAGAATGCTTCCAATAGACTGGCCAGTGGGCAAGTCTGTGTGACGCTTTCCTCATTATGATTGACCAGCCCGGGAGGCCTAGTCCACTAGGGTGGTGCCACTCCTGTGGCACCGAGCAAGCGAGTAAGCAGTGTTTCTCTATAGCCTTTGCTCCATTCCTCCCTCCAGGTTCCTACCTTTGGTTCCTGCCCTGAGTGCCTGTAATGGTACAGTACGGTTGATGAGGCTAAATAAATCCTTTTCTCTCCAAGTTGCTTTTGTCATGGTCTTTATCACAGCAGTAGAAGAGCACACTAGGCCAGAGATTCAGTGTGTACTCAGAGGAGATTATTCTGTGAAGTTTTCTGCTTTGAGGACTGAGGGTGAACATGACCCTTGTGGCATGATTCACCTATAGATTTATCTAGCAGGCTATCTGAAGCCTTTCGAGTAAGTATCAATGGGCCTGGTTCTAGCTGGCTTTACTAACAGGATGGTTGACACAATTAAAATAAGCCAGTCCTTGGAGACCAGAAAGAAGCAAAGTCAGTTTGCCTGAAAAACAGCCTCTGACACATTGGTCCCATATCCCTGGGGTGTTCTCCTTGTGGGTGTGGCTTTTGCGTTTTGAGTTCCTGGGAGCTACCTAGGTAAAGCCAGCAGGTAAATCTTGACGGTTGTTACAGCTGCCGGGCTCTCTGGTCCCTTCTGATTCACCAGCCCCATAGGACCAAGGCTCCTCTTTGCTCCTCTAGCATCCAGAGTGAATGCATAGTCAAGAAGTCTGTAGGTGACTTCTTTAATGAAGTCACGTGATGCTAGTGGACAACGCCTTTCCACGCAGCGTTTACTTCTTCTTTCCCTCTGTGCTCATGACAGGGTTACAGCCCCTCTCGCTGCCTTTAAGCTCTGTTCTTCACACTTTAAACATCCTGAAAGGTGCACAGTGAGATGTGTAGTACAATACTTAGCAATTAAGTTCATCACCCACAACAGATGCATATAAGCATTTATAAGTGGTAATAAGAAGGCAATTTCTGGCCTTTCTTTGCTTCTGCCCATTTATTCCCCTCTCTCTCTCTCTCTCTCTCTCTCTCTCTCTCTCTCTCTCTCTCTCTGTGTGTGTGTGTGTGTGTGTGTGTGTGTGTGTGTGTGCGCGCTTGCATGTGTGTGTACTTTCAGATAGGGCATGCTGAGGCTAAAGTCATGTCAGTTCACTGATCTGTTATGCTCACAGGCAGGAGGTGGGACTTAGGGTACAGGCCCCTCCCCCAAGTCCTTCCTCTCTGGGTCCAGTCTCTTTATTCCTTATGCAGCAAATAGCAGAACTCTGGCCTCTCCCATAGTTAGTCATTTAGGTTGATGCTTGATAGCAGTCAGAGGAAGGAAGCAGGCTGGGAGTCCATGGTGGAGTCGGGGATGTTTTCACAGCAGAGGGATCTGCCAGTCATCCAAGGGCATCACACACTCCAGGAGGAAGCTGGCAGATAATGGACTCAGTGAGCCAAGGAAGCAAGACTAGCCTTAAAGAAAAAATGTTATTTAATTGATTTTATTTTTTAGTCAAGTATGGCAACGGCAGTGCATGTGGGTTTTTGAAAGAGCCTTATGAGCACACTGTTCTTTGTCTGCCCTTCAGTGCTGATAGTGCCTTTCCTGCCTCCCAACCAGTACCTGGAGTGTACAGCTATGGCTTGTGTTTGCTCATGATGGAAGGAGGAAAGCTATTTCCTTCCCATCAGTGTGGTAATCTCCACTATCCTGTTCTTACTAGATGTTTTCCCTAGTGGAACCCAGTGAGACCCAATGAAGTGCCAGGTGTGTGTGTGTGTGTGTGTGTGTGTGTGTGTGTGTGTGTGTGTGTGTGTTGTCCATGAGAACTTGAAGGAATTTTGTTGTTAAGTAAGAAAGTTGAAATAAGTTATGATCCATTAAAAAAAAAGTAAGTGAACATAAGACACAACACTCAACTGTGTAGGATCCAAAGTTGGAATATTTCTTTATTGAACCTTTTTAATATCTGTATTTTCAAAGTTTTGAGTGTGAAATCCTCCTGTTTTGTTTAGCCCTTACTGCTCTCTGGAACAAACTGCCTATGCAAATAGGAATTAATGTACACTTACAAAATTTAGCTAATAATATGCACAATGTAGCCAGAAGTAAATGTGGTATCTTCTGTTCCTTAAAGTGGGTCCAAAGCATTGTTATGCCTGTGCGGGGGGGGGGGGGTTGTCATTTGTTATGTATTTTCACTGATCAGCAAACTTCATTTCTTTAAGTGACAGGGTGCATCTCATAACAATGACTTAAACTTTTTTTTATTAATTTATTCATATTACATCTCAATTGTTAGCCCTTCCCTTGTATCCTTCTATTTCTCCCTCCTTCCTGCTTCCCCCCTTCTCCCCTCCCCTATGTCTGTGATTGAGGGAGACCTCCTCCCTCTATATATGCTCTTAGAGTATTGAGTCTCTTCTTGGTAACTTGCTATCCTTCCTCTGAGTGCCGCCAGACCTCCCCATCCAGGGGACGTGGTCAGAAAAGGGGCACCAGAGTTCATGTGAGAGTCAGATCTCACTCTCCACTCAATGGTGGAGAATATCCTGTTCATCAGCTAGGTCTGGATAGGAGTTTGAAGTTTACTGCCTATATTCTCCTTAGCTGGTGCCTTAGTTTGAGGAGGACCCCAGGACCCAGATCCGCCTGTCATAAAGTTCTTGTAGGTTTCCAGGACCCTCTGCATCCTTCTATTTCCCCATTCTTCCATGCTACTCTCACCTAAAGTCTCAGTAGGATGTCCTCTTCTTTGACCCACTTTCCTGGTAAGTAAAGTTTTTTATGGGACGTATCCCTTGGACTAGTGTCTCGATATAAGTGAGTATATACCGTTTGTCTCTTTTTGCTTCTGTGTGAATTCACTCATTATGATAATTTCTAGTTCAATCCATTTGTCCACAAATTTCGGGAATTCCTTGTTTTTAATATCTGAGTAGTATTCCATAGTGTAAATGTACCATAGTTTCTTTATCCATTCTTCTACTGAGGGACACTTAGGCTGTTTCCATGTTCTGGCTATTATGAATAAAGCCAGAAGCTATATGCTATAGCTATAAAGCTATGAACACGGTTGAGCATATGTCCCTGTTGTGTGGTAGGGCATTTTCTGGGTATATTCCCAGGAGTGGGATAGCTGGGTCTTGAGGAAGCCCTATTCCCATTTTTCTAAGAAAGTGCCAGATAGCTTTCCAAAGTGGTTGTACTAGTTTGCATTCCCACCAGCAATGAAGGAGTGTTCCTCTCTCTCCACATCCTTGCCAACATGTGGTGCAATGACTTAAACTTAAATTGTCAAAATGAATGTACAGAGCAGAGCAACAGCATCTTATGTGGATTGTGAGCTTTGATCTAAACCTGTGGTTGTGGTAGTGTATGGGGTGATAGCCAGTTCCCTGGCAATGATGTGCCTGCTCTTAAGCTGCCAGTTTCCCCTCAGGAAAGAGCACAGGAGTCTGGGCACCTCCACATAATGCTGATTGGTTGGAGCCCAGTGCTGTGTAGGAAGCAACTGTGTCATTCAAGAAAGCTTTACCCAGTCAATGCTAAAATAATCTGTCTTACAGCTCAACGGTATGAGTTCTGTCTGCTGAGATTTCCTTGTTTGGGATAAAGGAAAAAGCAAACCAAGGCGTGTAGAGCCTGGTGGTCTCTCTGGAGACACCCACTGTGGAATGTGCTGCTCTGGCCTATGATGATTATGAGGTCCTGGAGACATGGTTTAAACTGGAATTCCAAAGCAATATTTGTTTTTAGATGAATAATTCACTCATTTCCCCAGCATGATTTTTCTCATATGAAGCATTGGCCTTTCAGATTAAGTAAATATAGTGTTTCAAAAGAATATAGACATGAATATTCATAAGAACCAAAACAGTGAATATAAATAAAAACCTTTTTGCATAACATTTTATTTTATTTCTTTTTACAGGAGTTACTTTCTCTCCCTTCACTTCTTAGATGATATTTTTCAAAGTGATTTTCTAAGACACAGTCTCTTCTACAAAGCCCAGGCATTATGCAGATTGAGATCATTTCTTTGTCAAATTATTTCTCACAGTGGCATTTTCCTAAACATGCATAGAGAAAAGATAACTGCTTTAGGAAACTACCAATTAGCCCCAGATTGAGCCAAGCCTCATGCCAAAGACTCAATACAGCACTTGTTTAAATAAGTGGAGGAATGTCCAGCAACAAAGAAAAGTAAAATAAGATTACATGTCCCGAAAATATAAAGCTAGTTCATCCACACAAAGTATGCAAACAATTCCTTGGTGTTTTCATGTAGAGGCCATGATTTAAAATTTAAAAACCTTTATATATGCAAATGGTATATTATTATAAAGTAGATGTAGAAACAGCAGGATTGCTTCATTGCAGTTCCCTCATGGGTGAGGTGAAATAGCAGACACCGGTGTGAAAGGAGAATGACACACAAGAACGCAAGAACAAAGTCTTCAGTTGCTGTTGCCTAAATGACTGTTTAAGAATAGCCAATGTGGGGCTGGAGAGATGGCTCAGTGGTTAAGAGCACCGCTCGCTCTTCCAAAGGTCCTGAGTTCAATTCCCAGCAACCACATGGTGACTCACAACCACCTACAGTGAGGTCTGGTGCCCTCTTCTGGTGGGCAGGTGTACATGCAGGTGAAACACTGTATACTTAAATAAATAAATCTTTAAAAAAACCAAAACAACAACAAAAAAAGAATAGCCAGTGTGCTACTCGCTGTAGCTACAGTGTGCTATCCAATGCATTGATTAGCAGAGAGGATTCTCAAAGCATTTCTAAGTTAGTGGTTTCTGAGACATCAGGGCTTGAATTGCATTGCTGCTCTTTTTATTAGCTACCAAGGGCTGTTTATGGTTTTTTTCTTTTTTTTAAACATTGGGCTTGTAATAATTCTTATAATTTATATCCAAACATTAATGAATTTGACATTAATACAGTCACAGCAGAAATTGATAAACTTACAGCACAAGGTATCTGCTGTGTGGTTACCATAGGCCACCCTGGAATGTGGCTTTCTGCATGGGATTCCCTGGGCTGTACTGCCCTTGGTTCACACACAGCGAGGACCATGGAGGGATAAAGGGGAAATGTAGCCACTTCTACAAAAATTTAACATCAGAAAGTAGAAAGTTATCTAATGCCTGTATATTTTAAGTCATTAAAATAATAGATAAAAAATAAATTTCAAAATGGAGGCTAGAGAGATGGTTCAGTGATTAAGAGCCCCATCTGTTCCTCCAGAGGGCCCAGGTTCTGAACCCACAAAATCTCTGGTGCCTCATGGCTAGCTCCCCTGGCTAATGCTCCAGGCTCAGTGTGAGGGACCTAAGTCAAATAACAAAGTGAAGACTGATTAGAGAAGGTACTAGGCATGAGGCTCTGGCCTCCACAGTATTCACATACATGCACACATGTACAAACTAACACATGTACGTGTATAAACATGTACACATACTTTTCACAGACAAACAAGCAAATAAAAAACAATGAAGTAACAGGAAATGGAAAATAAGGGGACTGATTTATATTACCCAGAATTCACTGAACTAATTCAAGGGTTTTAAGAGTACTGGAAGAAGGAAAATTAGCCTCTCTTAGGGATGAGCCCCTTTGTTGGATGTCTAGTGAAGAACAGTCAGCCTTGAAACCTATACACACCACTATCAAAAGGGACTCAGAAATATACATACATACATACATATATACATACATATATACATATACATACATATATAAAAACACATCTAAAAAGAAAAATTAAAAAGTCTCAGAGAGATAGACAGACACACACACATGCACACATGCACATATGCATGCATATACATGCATGCTAAGACCAAATTGAGGAACTCTCTACAGGATAAATTAGCATCTTAACTACGTAAATTTTGATGACTGTCCTTTCCTTCCCTCCTCTCTAAAGAAAAGGGATAGTGATAGGAGCTAAGGAGAAAACTGTTTGCAGCATATGCAATATTTGCAATCTGTCTCAATTAAAACCCTTTTTAGAACCAAAAGACCAGGGACATTGGCTCATGCTAGGTGTCAGTGGGAGTTCTGCTGATCAGCGTGGTGAGAAGATGCCTTTCAGCTTCCCCTTTCAGGGAGCTTCATCTGTGGCCACTGGTCTGCCTTGGGCTGTGGTAAAGCAACACATTTTGGAGTGGGCTGGGAGATAGAGCAGGCAGAGACAGGGGAGGATCCAGGGTCCCAAAATCCCTTTCAATGGCATGGCCTAGCGGTATAACTTCTTTCAGCTTAGTCCCAACCACTGAGCGTTTCAACACCTTCCAGTGATAACATGGGCTTTGGTCCAAGTCTTTAATACATGGGCCTTTTGAGGGATGTTCAAATGCCGTACTGTAGCACCTTCGTGGATGATGGAATGTCTCATGGGGTTTAGAGTTAATGTAAATACAGCAGAGGAGAGTGTGCGCGTGAGGCTGGCAGTGGAGCTAAGTGGTAGAACACTTGTCTGCTTCTGAATTTTATTTCAACACTGAACATAATGGTAGGAAAATGTGATTGGTGGAAGGGAGGGTGGACACAGCACGCTTAAGTAGCTACCCAGAGCCGAGCCAAGCTTCCTCTCCGACTCTTCTATTTTATTAAGCTTTTTAAAAATGTATGATCTACCTCCTACCTGTTTCAAATTAAAAAGGCATAGAGAAGTTAATGTGTCTTAGATTCTATCCCATCATAAGTCTCTCTAACGCTGCAGAGCACGTTAAAGAGAATAATGAAGGCCGCCCTGTGAATCATGATTCCGTCACTACCATTTTGAAGCCCAGGATATCTATCCAGGAGGATAGATTCATTTGATTCATAATATAACATTTTTAAGGCGGAGGAGCGTAGTCTGAGTTGGGTTATGAGGCCTGCGACGTGCCTCACCTCAGCCATTGAACTCACTCTGTGCTGGCCTTGAGTCTGTTCCAAGCTCCAGGGAGGGAGGCATCTGCCCACTCAGGGCCTCTCCTGCCCAGTCTTCCCACACATGGATCCCTGCTCTCTGGGAACTCACCCCCCCCCCACTCAGGGAGAGCCCAGTTAGGGCCACAGGAGGCCCCAGTCTCAGACCTTCCCAGGGCCAGGGAGTGACAAGCAGTTAGCACGTGGCCGCATTGATGAGCTTCCTCTGCTCCATAATATAACATTTAAAGTAATGTTTTCACATTTTATAGTTTTTTTCTAGAAGAGTTCTGGCCTAAGGTATGGAAGAAAGAGAACCTCTTACTCATCATCTTACAATCATGATGAGTGATTACAGACACTCATCATCAATATGTCTCTGAGGTGGTGTTTTGCGCCACTCTTATAAAGGAGGTTTTGTAGAGATTAATGCATCAGTACTGAGAAGCAGTGTGGGATTACTGAAAATATTAAAGTAGGATGATGTATGATTTCTCAATCCCTTGCTTGTGTACACACACGAGGAGCAGGAAGCCAGGGTCTGAAGAGATGGCTGGCCTACCCTTCTCCAGGCTAATAAATAAGGTGGTGGCTCCAACCTGTAATTCCAGCCCTCAGGAGGCTGAGGCAGGAGGATCGTCGAGTGTTCAAGGCCATCCTGAACTACGTAGTGAGTTATAAGCCAGTCTGAGCTACAGAGGGAGATTCTGTTTTAAAATACAAAATGTGATATGCATACACAGAAAAGAAAAGAATTATTACTTGGGACAAGGCAGATGAGTGTTGAGAATGTTATGCAAAGGGAAACTAGCCAGGCATAAGAAGGGAAGTGAGTGCTGCCTGGTCTCACATGCACACTCTGAAAAACTAAACTCATACAAGTAAAGAGTTATCAGTGCAAAAGACACACTGTGTGAGAGGATGGTGTTCCACAGCGGTCCTCTGCCCCTGTGAGAGGACGGTGCTCCACAGCAGTCTTCTGCCCCTGTGAGAAGGCAGTGCTCCACAGTGATCCTATGCCCCTGTGAGAGGACAGTGCTCCACATTGGTTCTCTGCCTCTGTGAAAGGATGGTGCTCCACAGCGGTCCTCTGCTTCTGTGAGAGGACGATGCTCCACAGCGGTCCTCTGTCCCTGTGAGAGGATGGTGCTCCACAGTGGTCCTCTGCCCCTGTGAGAGGATGGTGCTCCACAGCAGTCCTCTGCCCCTGTGAGAAGGCAGTACTCCATAGCAGTTCTTTGCAGTATCTTCGCTCTCTCTTCTACTGAATTTCCTGAGCTTCGAGGAAAGTATGAGTGTGACAGGTGTTACGTTTAGGGCTGGGCAGTCCACCACCACTTATTCTCTTCACTTTGTCCAGTTGTGAGTCTCTGTACCAACTGTCGTCCGCTCCAAATGGAAGCTTCTCTAATGAGGGCTGTGGTGTACCTGTGGGCATAAAGATAAAGATTTAAAAGGCAGTTTGTGATTACAGACACTTAGCCAAATAATTAAAGTAAGTGTTCCTCTAGGACTTATGACTTCTCTAGCTGCAGGGTCTTGTTCAGGCATACACTTCCATGCACAAATTCCATTTAAAGGACAAGCCTTAAATCCAATCAGAAGAAAAGCTACATGTTTTTCACCTCCTGAAAAAAAAAATAGTGGATTAAGCCTTCAACCATTTCAGACATGGCATTACTGTTAGGTGGAGAAAAAGAAGAGGAGCAGCAGCAGGAGGAGGAGGTAGAAGAAGAGGAGGAGAAGGAGAGAAGAAGAAGGAGGAGGAGGAGGAGAAAAAGGAGAAGAAGGAGGAAGAGGAGGAGGAGGAGGAGGAGGAGGAGAAGAAGAAGAAGAAGAAGAAGAAGAAGAAGAAGAAGAAGAAGAAGAAGAAGAAGAAGAAGAAGAAGAAGAAGGAAGAGAGGAGAAGGATGAAGGCTTTATTGAAAGAAGTGGGTCACTGATGGAATGCCCTTGGGATAAGCCTGCATCCTGAGCCCTCCACTCTCTCTACCTTCTTGCATCTGTGATGTGAAATGCTGTGCCCGCACCATGCTCTACCACCACAGTGGACTGATGTTCCTGGAACTACAAGACAAAGAACCCCTCCCTCCCTGAAGTTGTTATGTCAAATGTTTGATCATAGACTCAATAAAAATTAACTAAGCAATTCTGCCTCTGGTGTTCATAGAAGTCATTAGAATATTTCCACAATTGCTGTAGTAATTTACATCCCCAGACACCATGTATGGTGTTTGTTTCTCCTGTGTCCTGCAGAGTGCTTGCTGCTGTCTGCCTTTTGATCATAGCCGTAAGGTATGAGGTAGTATCACCTTGCAGTTTTTATTTGTATTTCTCTTAGGGTCAGTGAGGTTGGCTTCATTCTATACATTGATTAGGCATTTGAGTGCCTAGTTTTGAACAATACTACCTTTACTTTGGGGGAACTTGCCTAACTTTTGCATTTATAGTTATACTTTCCACCAGCAATGAGGCACATTGTTATATCCTGATATTTTACTTAGAGTAGTATAATACCAATAATTTGGGTTCAGAAAATTGTCCCTTTAAAAAATTAAGAAACTAGGGGCTGGATAAATACCTCAGCAGTTAAGAGCACTGGATGATTTTGCAGAAGACCTAGATCTGATGCCCAGCATCGTTATGGTAGCTGACAACTACCCATAATTCCAGTGCTGGGGGATATGTCTTAGTTACCTTTCTATTGCTGTGATAAGGCAGCATGGCCAAGACAAATTATGGAAGAAAGTGTTTATGTTGGGATGACAGTTTCAGAGGGAGTATGACAGCAGGCAATCAAGTATGACACTGGAGTAGCAGCTGACAGCTGACATCTCAAGACACAAGCAGGAGTCAGAGGGAGCTGACTAAGATGTATGGGCATTTGGAGCTTTAAAGCCCACTGCCCCCCCTCCCAATGGCAAGACATTCCCTCCACCGAGGCCACACCTCCCAGTCCTTCCCAAACTGTTCCACCAGATGAGGACCTCCTGTTCACATGTTAGAGCCTGTGGGGTCCATCGTCATTCAAGCCACCACAGGATCCAATACCCTCTCTGGCCTCTGAAGATACCAGACATGCATGTGGTGCATATCCATGCATGCAGACAAAATACTAATACACATAAAATAAAATAATATATCTACAAGCAAATTAAGAAACTAAAATACAATGGTATTTCTAATTTCTCTAATAGTATTTGGATAACGTATAATTTCAATATCTCTGTTTTGGCTTATAAAAAGCAGGGTTTTTTTTTGCTATAACATTATTCATGTAACAGAAGTATTATCCTTTCTCTAGTGGTGTTTCTCTTGAGAACCCCATTGCATTCATAATTATTTGAGACTATCATGTGTATTAGTGGGTTCATACAACACAGAAGAGAGTAGATAGTCAGCAAAACTTCAGCCAGAGGTAAGGTATAATTTACTTTTTTAAAACTTCCATTTTCTAGATAATATTTGAACGCTATGAAACTTTTTAATATCTTTGAATCTTGACAGAAATATTAAGCTATATTCTATCATCTTTAAGCTTTGCAACGGAGGCCTAATGATCTTGTCACCTTGTGTGTTAGTCATTGTGCTGTGGCTGTAACAAAATGTCTGAGGCAAATTAACGTTGGAGGTGGAAAGCTTTATTTTCTCTCCTGGTTTCCAAGGTTCTGTCTACAGGTACCTGTGTGGGTTGCTTGGGGCCTTCTGGAACATTCTGGCCACTGGAAGGACTGGTGGAGGAGAGTGATCACCTGATAATGACTGCAAGCAGAGAAAGGATGGTGATCCCTAGATATCCCAAGATATTCCTCCCAGTGAACCTCAAACTAGGCTAGACCCCTAACTGTTCTTCTTGGAACCTATCTATGGATTATTAGTCATGATCCAGTCACTGCCTGAGCTCACCACTACATACTCCCACCTGGGAAAATCAAACTCCATTGTATAAGTTTTGTGGGACATTGCACCTCTAAACCACATCAGTATTTGACATCTAAATCCTGGTTTGTTCTACAGCACAAATTGATAGCATTGGTTGAATCGTATCCCCAAAAGTTCTTTCCCTAGTATCTCTGACTCTCACCTCATTTGGAAATCTAGTTGTTACACATGCAATCACACTGGAGTTATGGTATATCCTAAATCTAAAATATTCTTTAAAACGTTGGCAAAAAATGCATAGAGAAGATGCCAAGTAAAGGTGCCCACAGATACCAGGAGAGATACCCTTGAATAATGCCACCAAGACTGGAGTGATATATCTTCAAGCAAGTGGATGGCTAGGTTGCCCAGTGCTGTGAGAGGAAAAGCAAAAACTCAATAGATTTCCCCTTAATCTCCCTGGAAGAAGGCAGCCCTTATGACACCTGCATTTAAATTTTTTAGTTTTTCAATAATGAAAGTGACTTTTTTTATTGACATTTTGAGTCACTGAACATGTGGTAATTTGTTATAAGAGATATAAGAAGCTGATGCCTTTAGCATATGACTCTAAGTAAGTGCTTATTAAGTCAGCAATATTCCTGGTCTTCCAAGTCTAGATGTCTCCAGACTGACAAGAGTCAGTATTACTCCACAGAAGGAAGAGTCAGCCTCTTCTGTATAGAAGACTGAGCCATACCCCTAACAATTCCGGTCTTGATATTTCAAACCTTCATCTCAGGGTTTCCTAAACACTAGGAGACCATGAGGGGCCCCCTTGCTTCATGTTAGCTCTGGGAGCTCTGAAGGTTTTCTCAAGGACAAAATCTATTGATAGTTAGTTTAGATCACACTGAACTCTTGCAAAGTGGCTTCCTTTTTGCAAGTTTGTATTGCTAGGAGCACAAAGCATGTGCTGAATGAGTCTGTCTCTCCTCAGCTGGTGTACCATGCAAACAAAAGGTACTCTGCTGGACTTGAAAGTGACCAGCACCTCTGGGCTGACCTCTGGCAATCTCAAGTGCATGGGCAGCCCAAGGAATGTCAGCTGCCAGGCTGATTGCCCAAAGCCTAGGCCATCCCTTCCTTTTTGTTAATTAAGACTTCAGTCCTGGGAAGTGTTTTGTGGAGGATTCGGGAGTTTCAGGGACTGGCTGGGAGAGAAGATGCCGGGCTAGGCACTGCAGCCTGCATTCCCTGTGAGCAGGAGCTGCTCCCTGTTTACTACCTGCTGCTGCCTGTGATGGGAGTCTGGCCAGAGTCTGTCCAATAGAGAGCTGAGGACTTTTCGTGTAATTGGTCCATTAAATAGAAAAATGTGAGTTCAGAAATCAACATGTTTACAGTTGATGTTGAGGCCAATTATACCAAAGAGGACAGTGAACCGTTTTAGAGACATATTTTCTAATAGATGCCCCTGAAGCAGATCAGCTTGCATCACACTGGCATGCATAACAGACTTTTTTTTTTAAAGGACAACAACAATTTATGAGGCAGCTATCACACCAGGTGCAGCCCTGAGCACTGCAGTCTTGGCTTTTAGTAAATCAAATCCTTGCTCTTAAAAGTGTCATGATTCTTCACTGTGTATATGGGCATGGGGGGAGGAGCATTAATAGATAAATTAGAACCATAAACGTGATAAGTACAGTTGGCGAACTGTACAGAGGACTAGGGGTATGGATGGAAAAGGACTTGTCATGTCATGCAGTCTTAGGGTAGACCAGAGGAGGCCATTAACCAAGGAAGACAAGCCCTTAGAGCTCTACACTTAGAAGCATAAACTTGGCAGTATTACTTGGCTGAGAGGAAATGGAAATTTGAAGCAAGGTAGATCGGTGAACAGACATTAAAGTCAGCTCACGGGTACTTGTCTTGCTAGGAAAGATCAGCACTAAGGCAATGCACACTACAAGGCAATCCGCTTATTAGCGTACAATGCTTTGAACTAGTAAGCGGAACATATTCATATCTATAGTCTTGTGCCACAGGGAATATTTTTTTAAAAAGCAAACTGATCAGTAATATATATATATAAACAGTCCACTTTTATAAACATAACTAATAAAACAGAGGGGAATCTATTGCCTTGATATGGATCAAGACCAGCTGTGTTATGGTTATTGACTTGGGAGCTCAACACTAGCAATGTGCATCAGTTGCTTGCATAACTACAGACCCCTATGGGTCATCTGAGATCTTCTGTCCTCATTTTCTGACATATATGCTAAAGGAGTTCTAGCACTGTCACTCCATGCCTGCCAGGGAGAAAAGAAGACATGACGTTTCATGTACTGCTTTTTTTCTACACAGAGAGGCCACGCTAGCTGAGTTTATGCTTCATAGAAAGTCTTCAACTCTCCCTAACAGAAGAAAATGGTGACAGGAAGTTGAACTGGATACTCAAAAACATGGAGACAGGAATTGGGTGGACAGAAACAAGAAAGGATTCACTCTGCTGTCCATGTCCAGATGGCAGAAGAGGGAGAGTGGGTTGTATAAGCTATACTCTTGCTAAGCGGAAAGGCTCTTACTGTGTCATGGATATAAGGACAGAGCAATGGACAGGTAGCAGTAATGCATTATGGGGGAAAGCCAGAAGACAACATGGCCTAGGGTAGATAAGATTTGGTGGCGATGTGTACATGGGTGGTTGGAGACTGAGACATCACCAAAGTGCGTTGGCTTCCAGAGAAACAGGTCAGTGAGGACGTAGAAAAGTTCTGAGGGCTAGAGTGTGGTGGAGCTCAAAGTTCAGGTAGACGGGTCGGAAGATGTGCGTGTCCTGCAGAGGTTCAGTGACAGTGCAGACCTGTGGCCACTTTATTGACATGAGCATGGCCACCTCAGACACTGTGTTACCTGATGCTTCTTATAGTCCTCAGAACACTAGTCTTGCTTTTATTTTCAGCCCCTTGTCCCACACAGAGAGAAGAGTACAGCTAAGAGGAGTCTCATGTCCCCATGGTAACATGGAAACCTTAAAGATTGCAAGAGAAGTTTCTGGAGCATTTTACCCACATATTTTTTAGAAGTGCCAGATCCATTTAAGTTTTACATATGGTGCTCTTTGAAGCTGGTTAGAAAATAGACCTAACAATATGAGAACCTTTTGAGATTAATACGGTGTGGAAAGACAATTCCTCCAGAAGGTTTGAGCTTGACCTGCATTGGCCAAGCCTGACAGGTGGATGCTGCACAGGAGTCTTTGCCTGAGCTCTTGGAGCACCATCACTGGAACCCTGACCTTGATTTGAGGCAATTGCATACCTCAACTTAGCCCTCAGTAAATGCTGACAAAGGTTAAGAATGAATTTCAAATATGACAACCAGTTCCCTGAGCTCTCTCTGTGTGTTCTGTCCTCAGGAAGGCATCATGAGGGAAGCAGTCCCTTTCTGTCTGGTCAGATCATTGCCCACTGCATGAAATGCTACTGAAATCAGTTCTGGGTCTTGTTCACACTCTGCATCCTCTTGTGTAAATGACCTAATATCAAGTATCTGCCTTGGTTTTATGTTCCTCGTATAGAATAGGAAAAACAGAATGTGTGTCATGCTGACTACTAATGTCCTGCTGAAAAAACATCTTCATAGTCTTTTATTTTGAAGAGGCAAAAGAAAAAATATTTGCTAGAAAAAGTATCGCTATGTTAATCTGCTCACCCACATTTTTTATCCTGACAGCCCATATAAATATAGCTTGAAGGGGAGGAAGCGGGGGCTTGAAGCAGATGGCCCACACCAAACTCCAGCTTCCCGAGGACTTCTGGTCACTTTGCCCACCCACGGTGGCTTTCTCCTTGGCTGTCATTCCACAGTGACAGAGCTTGCAGCAAAGAGAGAGGATGATTTAGAGGCCATTTCATTGTCTCCTTCAGAGTGCGGCTGGGTGGGAAGGGTGGCCCTTCTCTCAGCCGACGAGAGAGCTGGCATGCATGACAGACTCATCTGCTCAGAGGTCTGATTGAGCCTCCTTCCTCCCTCTCCAGGAGCAGCTGCTCCCTCAGGGGAGTATGCATTATTTTCAGGGGAGTATGTGGGTTTTTTGTTTGTTTGTTTTGTTTTGTTTTGTTTTTGTGGAATGAATGGATGTCCCACTTCGAATGTCCTGAAGAACGTGAAAGGACGTGTTTTAGGAATTCACATTTATTTTAAGGCTGTAAACTGCTTGTCTTCGGTGTGTTCTTTCAGCTGTGACACTAATACAGAGGCAGATCGTAAGGTGCCATCCTGGAACCACAGCGTGCAGAGAGAGACAAGAACTTTAAGTTACAAATGTGCAGAGTAGGCAAGAGAAGACGAAGCCTGGCCCTCTCTGGGCTGCATTGCCTTTGAGTCTGTAGGAAGCAGAGCCTGGTGCTCACATCACACTTGGAAATTCACAGAAAACATGCACCAGAACCACTGTGGTGAGCTGTCTATGTCCATCCAGCGTACTGGGCCTCTGTGTCCTCTTCAAATGGCAGAGGATACCGTGATCATGTGCCTCTCTCTCCCCTGAGGCCCGTGATCTCCAGCTGTAGTTGTCGCCTGCTTACTGTCTCCTGCTTCTCCACCTCTGGCTCATTTGCAATAAAAATGTTCTTGTTTTATTACCTAGTCAGCATTTCATCCCCATCCTAAAAGTTTCTCTAAGTGGTTTCCTATTGATTGCTTTTTTTTATAAAGGTGGAATGCATAAAATATAAGTTAGCCACTTTAAAACGAAGAATGCAGTGACATTCAGTACACTACCAGTATTGGGCAGAGGACATCTGTGTCTGATGCAGAAGAAGTCTTTCCCATCACCCCGAGGAAGTCTAAGCTTGTGAGCCCATCACAATGCTTCTGCTGCTCCACAGGCCTGCTCACAGATCTTGCCAACCAGATCACCAATCCTCTGTGTCCTATCTCTGTGGATTTACTCACTATGTGTAGTTTATATAAATGGAATTGTGTAATGTAGAGCCTTCATTGTTCATCCGTATTATATCATGTGTCAAGACTTTAACCCAAGTTATGCCTGAATCACATGCTGGTGCATGGACATGCCAGCTGATACCCATCCACAGCTGGGTATCTGTGTTAACTGGCAATGTAAATTCTATGATAAGTACGTGTGTGCATATATTTAAAACAACATACCAAGGAGTGAGACTGGGAGATCAGATGATCTTTCTGTTTGACGTCTTCGGCAGGAACCTCTAAACTGTTTCCCAATGGCTAAACATCTGCATCTGTGTGTCTACTTTAACCAAAGCAATGATGCCAAGTCCCAGTGATATGAGACTGACCTTGCTCTTTCACACAAGTGCCCTTAAGCTCAGCCTCATGTGTGCAGTAATTTGTTTGCTAACATTTGAAGACCCACACAAGACTTCTTTTTTTCCCTATCACAATGGCAAGCTATTATTTCTTCCCCCCCTTTAATCCATGTATTTGCTATAGCAACTGTGGAGGACAGAGGAAAACCCTCAAGCCTTGGTTCTCATCTTCCACCTTGACACAGGGTCTTTTGTTTATCTCCACTACCTACACCAGGCTAGCTGGTCTGCAAACTTCTGGGTGTCTTTCACACTGTTGGAGTCTGTGACTACTACACTCAGATATACGTGGTTCCAGAGAGTCTATCCACGAGGCCCAGATGTAGGTCTTTGTTACGATTCAGGGAGTTTGCTCCAACCTATTTTGTGATGATGTTGTATTTTCTGCCTCCTTTAATGGTAAAGGGAACTGGGATTTTCTGACACTCCACGTGTTTCTTCCCTCTATAGGTGTCCTTCTTCCTCTTCATCATCTTTGTGGCATACACCATGCTCCCCTTCAACATGCGAGATGCCATCATCGCCAGTGTCCTCACCTCTGCATCTCATACCATAGTGCTGAGCGTCTACCTGTCTACAACACCAGGGGCCAAGGAGCACCTGTTCTGGCAGGTGAGTGCTCTTCTGCATGGGAACCCCGGCCATTCCCAGCTCTTCATAGCATCACTGGGAGATGCCAGGGTGTGCGGACTGCTCCATGGCAGCTACTCTTTGACATGGTCTGCAAGGGCTGCTGAGCCCTCTCCTTCTCCTCCTCCTCCTCCACCGCCCCAGTATGGTAAATAGTTACTTGACCATTAGCATCAATGAAACTGTGTCCACAGAATAATTGAGTATGGAAATACCATTTTGCTGACTGCTGAGTGGTGATGTGATTTTTACAAGCAGACATATACATTAGAATCTTATTATAGATTGTAATTTTTAGGATTCTTACTTTGAGGATGAAACATCATATAATTAGGAGCATAAGTTGCCCCATCCTCTCTCTTTATCAAGTATAAAAAGAAAAACTTCAATTTCTCAGTCTCCTGGCAGATCCCTGAGCATTAAAAAACAGATTTTTTTAAAATGCTACAACAGCAAATTTGTGCATTGCTAATAAGTGATATTTCAAGAAGCCATTCTATTTAATTAGTTGAAAGCATTTTAAAAGCTATTTGATTTCCTATTATGTGTATCCATAAACACGAGGGTCAATGATTTGGAGTTATTCCTCACAGTGTTGTTTTTTTTAAACAAGAAAAACATACCTTTAATTTTTGCTGTTTGGGGGTAGTCACATAAATATGTGCACAGTCTAGACTATACTAAGGATACAACTTTCATTTGATGAGTACTGTGCCAGTAGAGGGGGTAATTTAATTTTTTGTAGTTATGGAACTGAACCAAAGCCTTGGAGTGCTGGGCAAGTCCCCTAGCGCTGAGCTGCATCCTCATTACCAAAAGGTGGGGGTGAGTAATTGGCCAATGTGACCTCTGTGGAGTGAGAGAACCCAGGTGTTCATGATGTGAAAACAGATGTCTTGGAAGTAGAGACATAGTGAAGATGGGCCTAGGGGGAGAAGCGTCTTCAAAGGCATGCCCTCATGCCCTCATGCCCTCATGCCCTCATGCCCTCATGCTCTCATGCTCTCATGCCCTCATGCCCTCATGCCCTCATGCCCTCATGCCCTCATGCGCTCATGCCCTCATGCCCTCATGCTCTCATGCTCTCATGCCCTCATGCCCTCATGCCCTCATGCCCTCATGCCCTCATGCCCTCATGCCCTCATGCGCTCATGCCCTCATGCCCTCATGTGCTCATGCCCTCATGCCCTCATGCCCTCATGCCCTCATGCCCTCATGCCCTCATGCCCTCATGCCCTCATGCGCTCATGCCCTCATGCCCTCATGCGCTCATGCCCTCATGCCCTCATGCCCTCATGCCCTCATGCCCTCATGCCCTCATGCCCTCATGCCCTCATGCCCTCATGCGCTCATGCCCTCATGCCCTCATGCCCTCATGCCCTCATGCGCTCATGCCCTCATGCCCTCATGCCCTCATGCCCTCATGCCCTCATGCCCTCATGCCCTCATGCCCTCATGCCCTCATGCCCTCATGCCCTCATGCGCTCATGCCCTCATGCCCTCATGCGCTCATGCCCTCATGCCCTCATGCCCTCATGCCCTCATGCCCTCATGCCCTCATGCCCTCATGCCCTCATGCCCTCATGCGCTCATGCCCTCATGCCCTCATGCCCTCATGCCCTCATGCGCTCATGCCCTCATGCCCTCATGCCCTCATGCCCTCATGCCCTCATGCCCTCATGCCCTCATGCCCTCATGCCCTCATGCCCTCATGCCCTCATGCCCTCATGCCCTCATGCCCTCATGCGCTCATGCCCTCATGCCCTCAGTGACCCACTTCCATATAAAAGCCTTTGAGGTCATTATGAAATTCAAGGCATAATAGCACTGAGAGAAAAGGTGATTGTTCTAGCTTCACACTGTGTACTGGGACTGTACTTCCTGGTGCAATGGCCAGCCAGCACTTATTCAAATGAAGGGATGAGGATGAAGCATATCACTTTAGAGTGTTTAATTGGAAAAAAAAAACCCAGGCTACATATATTCAAGCTGCACAGTACGATGAGTTGCTATGCAAACACATGTTGTATGTTAGATATAAACCTTGTCCCTCTTATTATTTGTACCCTTTGTCCCACATTGTCCCACTCTCCCAAAACACAAACTCTATACAACTCCCGTGGCATTCAAGGGAAAGATGATCTCACTTGTGGCCTGAAAATGTTCCAGAAACTTCTGTGTGCAGGTTCTACCCAGGGTTTGCTTCTCCATTCTGCATCCCATGCCGCTCTCTGCACCCCAGGAGAGGTTTCCACTTTCTCTTATCAACAGCAGTACCATGCCGACTGCTAGCACATGGTAGCTTAGCTTCCTGAGTGGGTAGCTGAGCGCAGTAGCAGGTGCAGAATCCAGTCAGCCCATTTATATTCTGAACACAACCATGGAAAAGCCGTCTTCAGCCTCACACTGGCAGCAGGTCCTTTAGATGTTTCATGTTTTGTGGCAGCTGTGTGGTGGGCATACCCACTGGGACAGTTGTACCTATCTCTCTGCTTCCTTCATGAAGAAATGAAGTATTACATCTTGGGACAGATGGCTTTAATAGCTGTTGTAATAATAAAACAGAATTATAAAAGGAGGGAAAGGCAATGCTTTCCAAAGAAATAGCTGTGTATTAGGTCATTGCATATAGTATTGAATTGTTTTTGGCTCATCACTATCCATGCTAGTGAAAGAGATTGGAGAAAGATTAGTATACATCTTTTTTTACTCTTTTCCCAAAACTGATAGGAAAATATGCTTGCTTGCAGCCAGAGGTAACATAAGGAACTGTATAGGTGAGTCTAGCATTGCTTAATGCTTTAGTATATCATATAAGGGTAACGTTGGAAAGAGAAGAAGACCCTTGGTCCGTTTCTGATGTCTTCTATAGTTTTATGATTCCAAGAGCCAACAAGGCAGAATGCAGTGGTGGATTTAGACAGTGGTTTGGTGCAGTGTGTTCAATGTGTTTTTTAAAGGTGTGTTCACATGTAAACAGGTATGAAGGGACAATCTCTATTACTCTCAGATTACCATTGGATTGTGGATAAAGAAAAACACGTTGTCATTCCTTTGATGTACAGTACTTGTAAATGAGAATGCTATATGTCTGTTGCTTATATCACTATGGTGCAGTGTTTCGAAAATATTAGGTAAAATGTAGGATACTGATCAAGTGTAAAGAAAGGCTTCATGTCTAGAGACTCTGCCTCTAAGCCAGCAGTTCTCAACCTGTGGGGCATGACACCTTTGGGTCAAATGGCCTTTTCACAGGGTCACCAAAGACTGCCTGGGAACAGATATTGGCATTACAATTCCCAATAGTGGCAAAATTATAGTTATGAAGTAGTAGGGAAATAATTTTATGGTTGGGGGTCACTACAACATTAAGAACTGTATTCAAGGGCCGCAGCATTTGGAAGATTGAGAACCACTGCCCGCAGTACAGGAGACAGTCTGCTTATCTTGTATGTACTAAGAATTTGTATTATGGAGATCTATAGTGTGGAGAAGCTACTGGGATTATGCCTTGTCTGTTAGGTGAAATATTGACTGAAGAGCTACCCAGTCTTCCTCAGGTCTGCCTATCAGGGTTAAATGCTCATAGGAAACTGACTTAGCCAGCGTTTGCCTCAAGACATTCTCATATCATGAGAGAAGAAACTTACTGAATGATTGATATTTATAGGAAGTACCACCTAACACAAGGAAAACTTAAAGTATAACCCCCAAATGCATGTTGTAACTTTGACATAATCATAGTCTTATCCCGTAAGTCACGAATTCAATACAAGGAATTATTTTCTCCTTAAAGGCAGGTTGCTGATCCGTTAACCAACACAATGCCCCAGCATCGCAGGGTTTTCTTCTGCAGTTCCAGTAACCACGATGCACCTGTCAGAGTCTGGAGGTCTGCGTCACTCTACGATGCTTATGTGGCTCTTAGGCCCCACCCTCTCCTCTTTTTTCACCTGCAGTTTGTAGTGCAGGGGTACAGCTCAGAATCCTTCATGGCCAATGTCTTATAAATTGTGTGCTTTTCACTCTGGACTCTCTCTCTCTCTCTCTCTCTCTCTCTCTCTCTCTCTCTCTCTCTCTCTCTCTCTCTCTGTGTGTGTGTGTGTGTGTGTGTGTGTGGGTGTGTGGGTGTGTCTGTCTGTCTGTCTATCTGTCTGTTTCTGTCTCTCTCTCTCTGTCTCTCTCTGTCTCTGTCTCTCTCCTCTCTCTCTCTCTCTTTCTCTCTCTGTCTCTCTCTCCTCCCCCCTCTCTTTCATGCTCATGGTGGTTGCACTCTTGAAAAAACACAGGCCTACTGCATGCGAGATGTCTCTCAACTTGAGTTCAATGTCTCCTGGTAGACAGATTCAGGTTTCCATCTTGAGTAAGAGTAAAGTGACTGAAGGCCCTGGAGTTCTAGAACAGGTGCTGAGCTCTATCTTGTCTGAGTCTCTTGAGCTTGACCACTGTGAAATTCCTGCCTGCATCTTTGTTGGTAATGCTTGCTTTCTACCAAGGAACTTTAAGGTTAGGCATACATCCTATCTTCAGCTCTTGACTTCTTTTATTATACACATGGTGCTGTGTTTTCTATTTTATTTGATAGGCATTAAGCCATGTCTATCACAGGACCATTTCCAGGGCCTCCACCAAGCTGACTTTAGCCTTCTGGGGATAGTCTCATCTTCTTCTTGGAATGTCTCTATCTTCTAGAAAAGACAGAGGTTTCAGGCTCATTTTGTTTGGCCCTAGGTACCCCTAAAATTAAGGATCTCTGCTTCTTTACATATATATTCATTAACTTCTTCTTTACCGAGACAGGGTTTCATGTGTTCCAGGTTGGTCCTCAACTCTTCATAGCTGAGAACAGCCTTGAACTTCTGATCTTCCTGCCTCCACTTCCTAAGTTTTGGGGTTAGAGGTGTGCGCCACATGAAGCAGGGGTTGACTGCATGCTCAGTAAGCACTCTCCCAACCAAGCCACAACCTCTGGCCTCCACTTCTTTGTAGTGGAGAAAGTTTAGAGGTAACATCTAGGCATTGGGCATTTTGGGGGGGTTGTTTGGCTTTGCTCTTGGGATGCCATCATACCAATGTGATAACCACATGTTGACAGCTGCACTTATTGTTATACACACTTGTAGTAGATAAATTTCCATTACTATAATAAAATGCCCTGAAAAATCAATACAGAGGAGAGAGGGGTTTATTTTGGTTTACAGTCCCAAAAGAAGATATGGTCCATCATGGTGGGAAAGACACAGCAAGCAGGAGTGTGGGGTTAGCTTGGCAGTCAGGAAGTTGATGGTCACACTTCATCCAGCACTCGTGTTTGTTCTTGGACCAACAGGTGCAAAAAATAGTTTCTACGATTCTTAATCTCCTTGTAAAAAGCAGTCTCCCATATCAGTCACCACAGGTGTCTTCCCACCATGCCCTGGTTTCTCTCTGCAAGCCTGTCTACTCTCAAGGATCTAAGGATCCATTGCTGTGAGGCTGACACTACAACTTTATTACCTAGGAGAGAAAAAGCCAAGCTGGGCAAGAGAAGAGATGAGACAAACCATGAACAAATTTTGAATACATCATTCTTTGAGGGGGGTGCAGGGGGGAGGAAGAGGTTAGTTTTAGTTGGTTACTAATTTGCTCTTATTTGTGAACATTTTCTTACAATTATTTTCTTTTTCTTTCCCTAACTGGGTTTCAAATAAGTGGGTTTTTTTCAAGTGAATTTTTATGGAATCTGAGATTGTGATCACATTCTTGATCCCTTAATAATGAAAGGAAGAAGATGCATTGCACCAGGGACTGCAGCAAGTCTTATATTGTTTGCATAAGAAGAGTATCATTTAAGCCGGACGTGGTGGCGCACGCTTTTAATCCCAGCACTCGGGAGGCAGAGGCAGGTGGATCGCTGTGAGTTCAAGGCCAGCCTGGACTACAAAGCGAGTCTAGGACAGCCAAGACTACACAGAGAAACCCTGTCTCGAAAAACAAAAACAAAAACAAAAAAACCAAAAACAAAAAAACCAAAAAAAGAAGAGTATTCTTTTTTTTGTTGTTGTTGTTGTTGTTTTTGTTGTTGTTGTTTTTCAAGACAGGGTTTCTCTGTGTAGCCTTGGCTGTCCTGGACTCACTTTGTAGACCAGGCTGGCCTCGAACTCACAGCGATCTGCCTGCCTCTGCTTCCCGAGTGCTGGGATTAAAGGCATGTGCCACCACGCCCGGCTTAAGAGTATTATTTTGATATGGCAATTTTAGTATAAAAACCATAAACCTTTAGGATTTCATGATTAACTGGAAAATAACAGTTTTACTTTACTTGTTGGATAATAGGTGTTTGATTATAGTCCCTCAGAGCTGGGAGCAACAAGTCAGTGTGTCTTACCTTCAAACCAAAGTAAAGAAAGTGTCCTGAGCAAAAGCAAGATGAAACACACCCTCCCCATTGTGTCCGGTGCATCCTGCCTGAGTCTGAGGAGCGGACAGTTATGCAGCCATCAGAGGGGAAGGAAAGACTGGAACCCTGTCTCACAGCCAAGGGTAGAGGGTCAGCACTCAGTAGGCTTGGTCCAGCCTGAAGCTTGTGCTGGCGAGGAGCACTTTTGCATCTTAAATATGCATCTTGCCTGGTTCCCTCCCCCCTTGCATTTTTTTCACTTTTAGAGGTATTCACCACTCTTTTCAAAATGCATAAGCAACTTCAGGAGATTTTCAGGCATCCCTATATATGCACCATGGCTGCATTTTGTATTTGAATTTTAGTCACTCCTCTTGAATCTTTATTTCCTTGGTATTCACAGCACGTACTGAATTTTAATTTCATATATCTTTTCTTTTCCCCTGGGAGGGGGGCATTTGAATATAGATTTATTTAAGTAAGTCAGTTATGCGAGAATTCATATTTATGAAAGAAGATGAGCTAAGGACGGCTTGTTGGTTTTCTAACAGGATTACTCAGATATCAGGGAAATTGGTGCAGAATTCTTTGACACTGTGGAAGCTTTATATATTTAAGTCATGAGACATGTGAGGCATTTTCATTGGACCTGATGTAGACAATTATCTATGCTGAGTTTGTAATCAATGGCGATGTGGATTTGTTATGTGACTGAGGTGAAGCATAATTCAGGAAGTGTCTATTGGAGTCTGGAATTAAATTGCATTTGGGGCCTAATCTGAGCAGCTCAACGGAAAAACAGCTGGTTACCAGCTGCCCAGTTTCTGATGTGGAAGATTCTAGCAATTGCTAGGAATGTGTGTCTCTATTTTTGTTGTTTTCAAAGAGATACCAACTATTATTGTTTGTCCACAAGGAAAAATCTGTTCTTTATGCCATAAAGCTATGGGTTGAGTCTAACTCATATCTTATTTTAGTAAACCATTTCCCTCGTGATCTGAAGGCATTTGACTTTTGAAGGAAAGGGAAGTGGGATGGGGAGAAGGGAAGACAGGTGTGCCGTGTGAATGAAGTGGAGAGGAAATGTGAATGTATCTCATGTTCTTTGTTCCGTTCCCACTCAGCCCCCACGCCACTGATCTGACTGACTTCCTCCTCAGCCCCTATACCACTGATTTGACTTCCTGCTCAGCCCCCATGCCTCTGACCTGACTTCCCGCTCAGCCCCCATGTCACTGATCTGACTTCCCGCTCAGCCCCCATGTCACTGATCTGACTTCCTGCTCAGCCCCCATGCCTCTGATCTGACTTCCCGCTCAGCCCCCATGCCTCTGATCTGACTTCCCGCTCAGCCCCCATGCCTCTGATCTGACTTCCCGCTCAGCCCCCATGCCTCTGATCTGACTTCCCGCTCAGCCCCCATGCCTCTGATCTGACTTCCCGCTCAGCCCCCATGTCACTGATCTGACTTCCCGCTCAGCCCCCATGCCTCTGATCTGACTTCCCGCTCAGCCCCCATGCCTCTGATCTGACTTCCTGCTCAGCCCCCATGCCTCTGATCTGACTTCCCGCTCAGCCCCCATGTCACTGATCTGACTTCCCGCTCAGCCCCCATGCCACTGATCTGACTTCCTGCTCAGCCCCCATGTCTCTGACCTGACTTCCCGCTCAGCCCCCATGCCTCTGACCTGACTTCCCGCTCAGCCCCCATGTCACTGATCTGACTTCCTGCTCAGCCCCCATGCCACTGATCTGACTTCCCGCTCAGCCCCCATGCCTCTGATCTGACTTCCCGCTCAGCCCCCATGCCTCTGATCTGACTTCCCGCTCAGCCCCCATGCCACTGATCTGACTTCCCACTCAGCCCCCATGCCTCTGATCTGACTTCCCGCTCAGCCCCCATGCCTCTGATCTGACTTCCCGCTCAGCCCCCATGCCACTGATCTGACTTCCCACTCAGCCCCCATGCCACTGATCTGACTTCCTGCTCAGCCCCCATGCCTCTGATCTGACTTCCCGCTCAGCCCCCATGCCTCTGATCTGACTTCCCGCTCAGCCCCCATGCCTCTGATCTGACTTCCCGCTCAGCCCCCATGCCTCTGATCTGACTTCCCGCTCAGCCCCCATGCCTCTGATCTGACTTCCCGCTCAGCCCCCATGCCACTGATCTGACTTCCTGCTCAGCCCCCATGCCACTGATCTGACTTCCCGCTCAGCCCCCATGTCACTGATCTGACTTCCCTTTCAGCTTCCATGCCACTCATCTGACTGACTTCCCAACACTGGGGAAGGAGAACAAGTGAGCAACAAACAGTAACTCTGACTGCAGGCCATAAAATCACATTAAAGATATTTCGGTGATTTCTAGAATGAAGACACAAGAGTTTGAGACCAAATTTCATGTTTACGCTTAAGCTGTCTGTCTGTCTTTAGAATCTAGGTTTATTCCGTGGCTTTTGTGACTCAGATGTTGGGGTCTGGGTCCATGTTGAACAGAGCACTGATGTGTTCTTAAAGATTGAATTAAAAAGTGCAAGAAAAGAGGGATTTCCTTAGAAATAAAGAGGGATTGCAATCTGTGAACCGTTTCTGTCCTCTTATTGATTTTAGCATCTGAACTGCATGACCTCCGTTCTTTAAAGGAATGATTCTCTGCACTCATGTTACACTATGACAGATTTATCAAAGTTTGATCTGCACCCTTGCCTGCCATTTTGTTTGACAAGTCTGGAGTGGTTTTCTCCTACCTTCGTATATTCATGTGTCTATGGTTCAATACTTGTAATTACCTGCAGCTCTGATAATTCCAAATATTTGATTTTAATGGAGGAAAGCAGTTTGTGGTGGATACTGAGTCATGGATTCCCTTAAATGTTGGCAATCACTCCCTGATGCACACAGAAGATAATGAGAAGATGAGAGATGCTGATTAGGTATCGTAAATTCCGCCCTTGTCCTGTGTACCTGCTCACAGAATGAAGCTGCCGTGTGCAGCTACAGTTTGTCCTCAGTCAGTAGGAAAGCTGCAATGGTCCTGGGGTGTCATTTCTAGCAGATGGAACATATTGAGATGGACGAGTGGGAAAACAGAGCTGTGATGGAGCCAAGAGAGCTACAAAATGGAAACAGTTACCGTGGCCTAATGGTAGCCCATGCCCTTGAGTCATGTTGTAGGGGTGCATTCATCCAATTTTCTTCAGTGATGGACAGGGTGGACAGTCCAGAGCATTCATTCCAAGAGCAGCACAGACGGCAAAATTAGGAAATATATAAAAAAGGACTTAACTGGGCCAGGCACACAGCACTCAAAGCACCAAGTATTAGTAATAACTGCTAGGTGGTAGATTCATAACATCCTCAATATATTTTCAGACTACAGTAACTGAGTAGGCTGCAGAAAGGAGGAGAAATGTGCTCTTTGTTTGTTCAGAATTCAGAGTTTGAGAACACCAATTCTCAACTTCATGTCTTCTGAGAGATGAGAGACCTGGGTGGGCAGACTCAAGGCTCTGTTCCTCTCAGACGTTCACTAGCATGCTGATGTGGAGCGTGGGGAGGGAGGCCAAAGAGGCTTCTTGATCTGAGGAAGGATCTGGGGTTTGCTTCTCACTTCTGCCTTATAGCTGTGTGTGGTAGACACGGAAGTGACACACCCCACTTCTCCCACAGAAAATATGGGCTGCCAAAACTTGAAGATGTTGTCATATGCTGGCTGTCAGCTGTTAGCCCCTCACAGGGGCTGTGTAGTGTCTACTGGGACCTTATGACCAGAATCATATGGCTCTTGTAAGGGTGGCCCACCTCCGAGACTGACTATGTTCTCATGATATTGGGTATACATTCATTCAATGTTGGCTCAGAGATGGTCTTCTTATCACCCCCAGAGCATTCATGAGTTATTTTTCTAGAGCACATCCCTGAACTACAGTTCAAATTCTCCCTCCACCCAATCCCACTTTCTTTCCTCCATCCAATCTTGGTGTTAAGAGAACTCCCAATAAACCTAAACCTCAGTTTCAGAATATTGTACATATTTTCCAGTGGCAACAAGAACAAATGCCTATTTGCTCCCATATAGGGCACTGATCACATACCAAAGAAGTAATGGCACTCACTTCCAGCTTTGTGAACCAATAGGTTCATTAGGGGTACTCCCAGGAACATGGATGCGGAGTTATTTACAGGAGTAGCTGCAACACTAAAAAGCATATAAATGATGACTCAAAAATAGCACCAATGGGCTTCCTTATGGAACTTGTAGCAAGCCACACCATAGAGGAATCTGTTCTCCCTAGCAATTGTTTACTGCTCATACAATGTTGGGGAGGGGACTTGTGAACCTTGTAAGTTTTATGAACTTCCTAAAGCTGGTAAGTTTCACGAGCTACCAGAGTAGTATGAGCCTCTGTTCTCTGAACAGAGATGGCCAATGATGGGTGTGGCTGCTGGCCTTGGTGCTGACTACAAGGGCTACCCTAGGGGTTATTGTTTGCAGTGCTGTGATCACAGTACTCGAGAGAAACAAATTACAGGAAGGAACTTATTTTGGTTCTTGGTGTCAGGGATTATATTTGTCATGAGATCAGGGGAGGCATGGTGAATTTCCTGGTGAGGGGAGTATATGGCAGCAGGAAGCAAACACAACACATCAGAGGCTTGGCTGTGATTTTTAAAGGCCAGTCCCTAGATATCTGTTTTGGCTAGCTGACCTCCACCTCCTGAACATTCGCAGCCTCCCACAGTAGCTCCAGCGCCTGGTGTACAGGTACTGGATGTCCAAGCCTATGAAAGCATTTGAGATTCAAATAATGAGAATGGAAGATAAACAGCCCATAGTCAAGCCAGGCTAGTATCTAGCCCTCAATAAACAGTAAATGACAATGGCGGGAATAATGTATCTTTCTTTGGTTTATATGGTTTCATGGACTTTAAAAGAAATGGAACATAAAAAAAAATATGTTGGGGAATCAATTCATAATCAAGGTTGGGCAGGGCATGTGTGAGCCCCTCAGAGATGAAGTTTAGTTTGATTATCCACTCGATAGCATTCTCTCCTCAGATCCAAGATGGCAGCATTCATGCTACTGGGGTTCTCTAAGCCCACACCTCATAGACAAGAATTAAGTCTGCTAATTTCTGAAGGTCTGAGCTCTCCTGGGTTAGAATGGTGTGGCTTTGGAAACCCCCAGCACAACTTCATAAATTAACCATCGATGCCAAAGTAAATAGTAGAGACACACTTTCAGCAGGCAGCAGTGGACCCCTACCCCTGCCATTCTTTCTGGAGTTCTTGTTCCTGAGAAGTGCACTGCATCTCTCAGACATCCTGGAGGATGGTTATTTTCTCCTCCTCCTCCTCCTTTCCAGCCCTGTGGTACCCTGCTTAGACTTGACCATTCCTACTCTCAATGTGTTGTCTTGAGGACAAGCAGTGATTTCTTTCTGCCAGCTGAGGTACAGCATCATTTCCCAAGGGTCACTGTAGCAAATCGCTACAAATGTCAGTTCTTGAAATTAGAAATCCATAAGTCCTTGTACTTATGTACCCAAACAACAAAATGTTGTTGTCTAGAGACTCAGAACAGAAATCTGTCTATGCTAGTGTCCTTGCTTATGGTGGGGCCGGTTGTTCTTTGGACTCAGACTTCATGACTCTATGCCTCTTCAGATACGATATCTTCTCATATTTGTCTCTGTATCTTCATTTCCTATGCCTCTCATGAGGGCAGTGGCTCTGTGGCTCTATTAATAGGACCGGCTCTAAATTCAGAAAGTTCTAATTGCAAATTCTGTGATTTGGTATGAAAAATTCTATTCCCAAGAAAATGTATGCCGAATGTTTACCTAGTATACTCAGTAGGCTAGGTATTCATGTGTGTGTGTGTGTGTGTGTGTGTGTGTGTGTGTGTGTGTATGTATGTATGTATGTATGTATGTATGTATACCTAGTGGGCATACAATTAAGGGATATGTTGTTGATCCCACCATGGTGCCCATACCCACAGTTCTCTGCAGGTCTACTTCTCCCCTTCATGGTGGCTATAAACTGCTTGCTGGCTGTCTGGTTCCTCAGCACCTGTGAGCATGTTAAGGTCTGTGGTACATAGTACATAAAAACACACCTTCTTGGAATGTACTTAAGGTAACAGGAAAATTAGGCCAAGGTAACAGAATTAAGCATGTATGGGGATTTCACCCTTATTTAACTAAAACTCTCATTCATAGGGATAGATGATTTTAGCATCTAAGCAACAGCTCTTAGCTCTTTGCCCATCTTAAAAGTGAGAGAAAGATTGATATGGAGGTGGAGGAGGGAGGAGGAGGGAGATGGAGAGGGGTAGATGGAAAAGGGAAGAGGAGAGAGAGGGGGGGAGGGAGGGAGGGAGAGAGAGGGAGGGAGCGAGCGAGCCCACTCTCCCAGTAAGTTTCCATGAACACAAGTCCTACCACCAGTCTCTTGGTTTTTGCAGTGCTTTCTCCTTTGATCTTCATTCTCCAGATTGATTCTCAAGACAGACAGGAGTGGCATCATCAAGTGGATCACTTTATAATGCAGAAACCCTCATTTCCTTTCCAGCTGGTGTGTAGGCTACCTCTAGGAGAAAAACTTCCAGCATTAGGACTGTGAGGGAGACTCACTGTTCTAACATTTAGTTTAGTAGAACAAAAGTTAGGGTAGGTAGGGGTTAAGCTAAGAGAAGTTTATAAATGGAAGGAAGGAACCATTTACTTTTATTAACAGAGTCTTATTGCTCTGTCTTTTCTTTAAAGAAGGAATCTTGAACTGTTAACAACAGACATGTGTACCCAGTATGGGCACAACTATTTACATAATATTGAGTAAATCTTGAGAATCTATAATTATCCCTGTGGGGCTATGCTATACTTTTCTCTAGTCTTCTGCTCAATTTTTTTGGCTGGAGGCTTATTAAGGATTTTGCATCTGTCTTGAGAATGGTAAGAATAAATATTCCCAGCACTGCTGATGGCTCTGAGTGATTTTCTCATTCACAACTTTAAACTTCACTGTTCAGTGTGTTAGCTTAGACTAGGTTAGATTGTATAGATCCATCTCTTGTTCTTCCTTTAAAATTATTGTCTTTAGATTTACTTTCTCCAGGAGTAATCTTCTCTTATAAATCTTCTTCTTCTCTCATAAATACCAATTTCTCATTCAAAATTGAGTAAACTATTAATGATTTCAATTTTTCCATATTTATATTTATTTTTTTGCTGGTTACAGACTTCTTTATGAGTCCTGTCCTTATTCTAACTTCTGATCCATCCAGCTAATATTTTGCTTATCTTATTTTATTGTTCCAAATAGTGAATTCTGGATGTATGAATTATTTTATGACTTTCAAGTTTGTGTTGTTTTCTTGTGTATTTTCTTCATTAATATCTTAATTTCCTTTCATTTTTTGTTTTGTGTTGTTCATATAGATTTTTTCTGAGTTATATAAGTACCAAACTCCTAGTCTTTCATATGCTCCTTACCATTATTTTCTATATAATTTTTTGTTTTGAAAAACTTTTGTTGTTGGTGGTGGTACTTTTTTGACAATAGGCTTTAAAGTGTTTTCATATTTATCATTGATTATAGTTTTATTACATTAGAGACTGTGTCTTATTTGCTTTTTATGTATCCTCTTCAAATATTTTATTTCATATTTATTATTATTACTACTACTACTACTACTACTACTACTACTACTACTACTACTACTACTATTATTATTATTATTATTATTATTATTATTATTAAGTAGTAGCAGCAGCAGTAGTAATTTATTTGTTGTGTGCACATAGCGTAAGTATTTGACTGCAGGCATATGTGAGTGGTGTGCAGGTTGGCAGTCAGAAGCCAGCTCTCAAGTATTGATTCTGTCCTTTCACTGTGGCTCCTTTCCCCAGGGAGCATCCCACCAGCCTCTTCCAATGTAGTCTTTCCACAGGAGCTCCACACTGGCCATGCTCCTGCTGCTGGCCCTCCTCGTAGTCACCAGAACATGCTGGGGTACTTTTGGTGCATGAATTACTGTCGTTATGATTTGAGTTCCATCCCCAGAACCCAGTGTGGAAGGAGAAAACCAACTCCTAAGAGCTGGCTCCTGACCTCCACAATCCATCATTGTGGTTTTCCATCGCTGGTGGAGATAGATGCTCATAGTACCAAGGTAATAGTCCCACCATCAATGTGTCTTGCTCATACCCTTCTCTTCTAGTTCAGCTGATCCCAAGCTCAGCAGGCTCTCACTGACAGCCCAGCTGATGTGAGCCTCGTTGCTCATCTTCCACATATCTGCGTCAGATCTTAACTAGCAAAGATCCTTTTTCTTGTGCTGCCTATTAATTCCTCCATGAATGTTCCTGACTGTGTCATTTCTTGGTCTCCACTCTGGCGCTTGCTTGCCATTTTATACTCCTAACGCTCACACTGGAGGCTCAGTCCCGTCGTATTGAAAACATAAATGGCTTGTGTTTCCTATCTCCTCTGTGTTATAGTTAGTGCCCAGGCTGAAAAGATGGCATTCCATCTTTGTTAGCATATAAGCAGCTTCACAAGGCTGCCCCAGGCTGCCTAGCAACCGATGATGGCCCATGCCCAGTCTCTCTCTCTCTCTCTCTCTCTCTCTCTCTCTCTCTCTCTCTCTCTCTCTGTCCCCTTGCCCCCCTGTGGCAACTCCTTTTCCTTCTCTTTCCATGCTTGTACCATAATCTTATACTATGTATGTTATGTGGTACATATTTAACGATTTTCAAGAGGTAAAATGCAAATATTTAGTTCTTTAAACCATTCTTTAAAACCTGCCTTGTATTTTATGTCTGATCCTCAAGCTATAGACCAAGACAGTGACCTAAGCTGGGATAGAAGTTGCAAGTGCTAAAGACAGTGAGAGAGTTGTTTACAGTGTACAGTGTTCTCAGATTCCAAGCCCTGGGGTAGCTTGCCTGAATATTTTAGTTCTAAAATTAAAGGCAACTGTGGAGAGAAATCTTCCGTTCTGATCTTTGAACATTCTTTTCTCGTCTATCCTTTCAGTTCCATCTTCCAGAAGACAAGCCTGCTTCTGGGTAAAAGTGGAGTTAAGGTGGAGGACAGTGTCTGTCAGTATCCCTGCCTTAAGTGGCTATTAGTGGCATACAGGTAGGTGTAGGGATGGAAAAGGGAGGAATAAGGCAGCCACACCCCATTCTTCTATAAGACCTGATCTCCATTTTGCTTTTCACCTTTCATGGGATGTATTACATCAGAGTTCAGCATGTTGATGTAGCTTTGTGTCCTCCTTGGCATTTGTTCCTACCACATATTCCACGGGCCTTGGGATGCATTCTCTGTGGCTGAGCTCAGGGTGTTTAAAATTATTTTTGCTCCACCACTGAAGGCGCACATTAAATGGGTACACGTGTAACTAAACTCCTCATATGTGGGATGGTGGAGACCACAAATATGTGACCGAAATATGGAGACACAGCAGGTTTCAAGTCTCCTCACTATCACCAAGCCAAGGGAGTCTATGGATAGTGCCTTCTTGTGGTCCCCCCTCCTTCTTACTCATCCCTGCTGGCTGTTAAATATCCATCAATCAGTTCTGCCGTTCATTAAAGGTAATTTTGAAGAGTTTCTTAGTTAGTTTTCTATTGCTGTGATAAAACACCATGACTAAGGCAACTTATAAAAGAAAGAGTTAATTGGGAATATGGCTCCAGAAGGTTAGTGTCTATGATGGCAGACTGGAGGCATGGTGGCACGGCTGGTAAAGCAGCTGAGAGGTCACATCTTGGTCCACACTGGGAATGATGAGAGGAGTTTTAAACCTTTCAGTCTGTCCTCATGGCACACCTTGTGGTGGTTGGGATGAGAATGGTCCCTATAGGCTCCATGTTTGAATAATATCCCAATTGATGTAACTGTTTGAGAGGGATTTGGAGATGTGGCCTTGTTGGATGAGATGTGTCACTGGGGGTGATCTGTGGGGTCTCAAAAGCCTATGCCACTCTCAACTAGCCCTCTCTGCCTCATGGATGTGAGCTCTTACCTCCTGCTCCAATGCCATATGTTCTGCCTGCTGCCATGCTCCCTACCAGGGGCCACGGGCTCTAACCCTCTGAAACCATAAGCCCTTAAACTCTTTCTTTCATAAGTTGCATTGGTCATGTTGTTTTATCATAGCAATAGAATCCTTCCCAAATGATTCTACCAACTGAGATCCAAGTACTCAAACACACAAGATGCTGAGAATCTCTCTCATTCACACCACAAAGGACCAATAACAAGCCCAACCTACTCCTCAAATGTTTAGGTCACTTTCTTATTATCTTCAGGATAATCCTGAAGATTATCAGGATAATCTTCACATGGAATTTAAGCCATATTTTGAGCTCTCCAGGCTTAAAATATTATAGGATGATCAGAAGAAAGACACAAAAGTGATTGGAGAAATGGGATGTATAAATAGAATTTCAAGGATCTGAGATCGCTGGTTGTTGGCAGAAAGTGAACTAAAATTGAACTGCCCTCATTGATGTTAACATGACCAGTATGAAGAATGGCTGGAGATTTACTTCTGTCTCTGGAGCAGTGAAGATTGAGTTATCTTATTTACTTAACCAGGCGCTAAAGAGCACTGGCTTAATTTCCTCCATACACAGGGACATTTTCAGAATATTGCCGCAGAAACTGGGCCACCAAATCTAGTGAAACCTGCCTTATGTTTCACTCAAAATATTGTCAGTGAAGGGCAGCTTTGATGAAAGGCCTGTTAACAAGGCAGGAGGAGATGTTTCTTTTGGATGTGGAAAAGAGTCCCTGAGGCACACCAGAGTCTTCATAGAGAAGCCCTCTAGCCTTCCACTCCGGGAGATGACCTAGGCTCCAGTCAGGTGGATTATCTCATGACGGCACGCCCAGGGAAAAGTATCCCCGTGTTAAAACCTCACCTAAGAGGGCCAGAGCATCTGGCCATTATTGAATTAAAATAATGGATACCAACAGAGATGTTGAGGAGACTTGGAAGCCCATCCTGTGAGGGTGAGGTGTTTGGTAACCCCCATCATCCCAGCAAACGCCATGAGGCTTGTCTGTTCCATGGTAGGCAGTACAGGTGATTACGCCCATTTTGAATGCCCTCTGTGAACGCTTTTCAGACGTTTTCGAGAACTCATGCCTGCAGCGCCTTGAAATTCCATGGCTAATCTAGCGTGGTTTTGGTTTGGGCCTGGGAAAAATGGCAGGAACCTTGATCACATAAAACTTGTGAGTTATCCCTGGGGCCCTTCCTGCCAAAGGTGGACACATTGACAAAACAACGATTAAACTGCATCTACTACATGGCTCTCCCTGCCTTCGTTTTCCTCCTTCTCTTCCCCATCCTGATCATGTCCACCTTGGAAGTCTGACTTCTAGCTTTCCAAGCATGGGCTTTCCCTTCCAGCTTCCCTTCCAGTCAGCTACTCCCAGAGTGCTCAGGGTCTCCACGCCATGCTGGCCTAAGGTGGCCTTCAGTGGTATCCGTGCCATAAGCGTGGAGTTTCTTGCCGCCATCAAAATCCTCCCTGGATAGATTTCCCATTCAGTGTCCGCTTTGCCATTCATTCAACAGCTGCAAGGATTTTTGTGGCAAGCCAGTCAGGCATAAAATGGTCTTATGAAAAAAAAAAAAAACCTTTCAATTCATCTAAGACTCTTAGAGAAAAGCTGACCTGTGGAGAAGTAGAGATGAATTAGTGGTGTGCAAACTTCAGTGACTTTCTAACCACATCCTCCCCGCCACCCCACCCCGGACTCTGGGAATTTTCAAGGCTTGTGTGAGCTTTCATGAAGAGACCAAGAAGAAGGTAGGTATTTTTTTAAGGAATCTGACAAACCACCTCAAGTTTATTTTCGGGCCAACTTGAGATTCCCATCTATTATTTAAAGGGTTTTTAAATCTAATATTTATAGCATCTCAAAGTAAAGATTTCCATTTTCCTGCTGGCCTCTTGACTTGCATGCTATTTAGAAATCAGTTGGATGGTATTTATTTTCAAATTTAAGTTGTCTTCAGGACTAGTCAGCTTACACCCTGGGAGAACTTCAACAGGGGTCCCCAGACTCAACTCAGTACCTCGCAGGTTATGAATCTTTCATGTCTGTGGAAGGCGCCACTACCTCCTCACTCCATATTGTGAGTTAAGGCTCACGTTGCTCCCTTCCCAACCCAGTTGCTGGATCTTAGACTGTTTTCCCACACTCTTCTGTCCACCGTGGCACCTTTCTGCCTCACATCCTTTCTGTGGGTCCAGGTGCTTTCCTCTCTGCCCAGGCATTGAAAGGGCTGTTTGTAGAGTGGGCTCTAGAGTGGTGTGCATGAGGCTGCCCTTTCAGTACCTTTTCACTTTTTAACCACTGGAAGAACAGAATAGTCTGTCACTATTGAGATAGCAGCAAGCCCTGTACAGCACCATCTCAGCTGCCTTACAGTCTGCCGCCTCCCTTCCTTGGCACAGGTTCTAAGGTCCTTTCAGTTCTGTTACATCTACTCTGCTCCCTTTGAGGTATCCTACCATCGACACCTAGCAGGTACTTGAGAGCAGGCGTGGGTGCCACCTGCAGGAACCTCAGTGACCACAAGTATGTCCTGGGTATCTGTGAGAGAGCTCTTACAGTACATCCGGTTCCCCTCTCTCTGGGGTTCACGTTTCCCTGGAAGCCCCTTCAGATCTCGGGCTCCCAGCCGACGCTGCTGCCGCCAGATTTATAAACTGCCTCTCTACAGTATGTAAAAATTTAAGCCTCAAGCTACAGAATTTAGAGAGATAATTTCTAAATTTTCCCTATAGAAGTACAAATAGAAGCTGAACTCTTTTGTAAAATATAATTTTGCTAAATCTCTCAGAACTAAAGCTCTGGTTCCCTTCCCTGAAGCATCATGGTGCATCGCAGAGAGAGCCTCCATCCCGGAAGGCCTCCCATCCAGGAAGGCATGAGCCCACGTCCCATGATGCATCACGGAGAGAGCCTTCATCTCGGAAGGCCTCCCATCCGGGAAGGCGTGAGCCCACGTCATAATTCTTCATGAATGTGTTGCTTGAGTTGGAGCAACTGCTTTACCTTTTCTAGCCACCTATGACCCGTGGCCTACATGTAGAAGAATAAGAGCAACAGAACTGGACTAAGGGCTGTGGGTGTGGTCACATGTCCTATGAGCACCAGCCTCTGCTCAGGTTATAGCTTTGCCTACCCTCTCTTCCTCTGCCTTATTTTTCCAGTAACATACAAATATTGAGCTTTTAAAGTTAGGAGAGAGCCGCTGCCCAAGATTTTTAAACGGAGAAAAATATTTTGCAGCTATCACGACATCTGTAGTCCTTTCCTGGAACAGTTAGGGATGAATCATACGGTGCTTAGCACTGTATTGTTCTGTATCAAACAGAACAGTTACAATTACACATCCACCAACAACTGTGGAAAACGGTTACATTGTCTCAGAGGTGAGCAGAAAAAGTAGTCTAATTTCTCTAGGATGCAAAATTTTGTTTTGTTTTGAGACCGTGTTTCATGTACCCCAGAATGTCCTTAAGTTCCCATATTGCCAAGGATGACCTGGAACTCCTGATTTCCTCCTACTTCCACTCCCTGCATGCTGAGATTACAGGCATGCACCGCCACTATATCTGCCTTCAGCACTAATATCTTAAATTTAAAAAGATTAAACTAGGTTGTGTTCTTACTGCAAACTTGGACATGTTAAAATTTGATGTCAATTGTTAACTCATCACTCAGCAGATTTATCTCAAGGAATTTCTCCATCCCAGCACTCGCTATCAAAATAGGTGTGGTGTGGGGGTCTGTGTATGTGTGTGCCTGTATGTGCGTGTGTGTGTGTGCATGTGTGTGTGTCTCTCTCTCTCTCTGTGCATGTGGTGTGTGTGCTGTGTGCTGTGTGGAAGGGGGTTGTTCATGTGTTTTCATGTATGTGAGTTCAAGCAAGCATGCCAGGGAACACAGGCAGACATCAGCAGACCACCCCAGGTATTGGTGCTTGCCTTCTGCCTTGTTACAGTCAGGTTATGTTCTGTCATTCCCCCACTGCACTTGCCGGTACCAGGAGCTCTGGGGATTCCCCTGTCTACGTCTTGCTACAGGGGCAACTGGATTATAGACATACATGCTGCTGTGTCTGACTCTTAGGCAGGTTCTCAGGGTCTGACCTCAGGTCACTGGGTATGTGCAGCTGACATATCCACAGCTCTGTAGACAGTCAACTCATGGGTCTGTAACCAACTAAATCCTAGGAATACAGACTCAACAGCTCACGGGGTGACCCTTCCTTTATAACATACCTTCCACTGGCTAGGTTGCCCTGTTCCACGCTGTACTTTGAGAGCTGCAATGGCTCTTTGCAATGCTGCTGGACAATGAGTTTGTCATCAGGGCTCATGCAGAAAATGCCCAGCCACAGGATGGACCCATGTGTCTCCGGAATAGGGATTCTGTGTTTTCTCTGGGAGTGGCGGAGGAGTCAATATTTTCAGATCATGGGCCATCTGGTGACAGGCCTGCCCAGCCATGCTCTGCGGACAGCCACAGTCAGGGACTATGCATGCCAACAGGTGTGACTATGCGTCAGGAAAATGTATAGGAACAGGCAGCAGACAGAGGTGGCCTGGGACTGTGGCACAATAAATACCAATGATCAAGTTTACTCTCACCCCAAGAACAGGGCATCATCCTATACAGTCCCCGACTAGCTACTGTTCCCCTCTTCTTACTCAGCATAACGCTTTGTTTTCCTCCAAGACTTGGAGTATTCAGCTTCCACAGCGAGCTTCCTCTTGGAACTGCACCCATCTCCACGATCCTCACATCTTAGAATAAGCACACTTGTGAAATCCCTCATGGAAGCTAGGCTTGCTTTTACCTAATTGGTCTCCACACCTCTACTCTAACAGTGCGACTTGGGGCTCTTATTCTCCCGTCTCTGATTCCGGTGATGGCCCGAATGTGTCTGAACATCTTCTGGAATTCAAGCAGATGCTTCCATTTCTCTCTGCCATGAGCATGTGGGAAATGCAGGCACAGGCACAGGCACATGCTGTCAGTCAGTCCCTGGCTTGGCTTCTGCTGTCTGCTAAACGTTTTCCCAAGGAGTCTCCACAAAAGCCTATGGAATTGTTTCAGCACACATTGGTCAGCATTCCCTACAACTCACATCCTGGCTGCCCAGCTAGGGTCTCTATTCTACAAAGACAGACCACTGTTCATGAAAGGAGACTTATGTCACCCAAGCCTTAGATCTCATGGTTTTCCTGCACTTCTACATTTGTGCTTGCTGCATTTTTTCAGGCCATATTCTGAGAAAAGTAAGGAAAGACTGGAGCTTCCTGAGGGGTGGCTACCTTGTGATTTGTTTGCCATGATGCCTGCTGGTACAATAACTATTACCTTTCCGTCTCTTGTGAGAATGCAGCCCTGGCACTCTGTTTCTCACAGTTGGCTAGCCATAGCCAACCTCTCTGACTAGTGTGCTCGGTCCTGTCACAGAGTCCTCTGTTATTGGAGCCTTCTCCATTTGCGTTAGATTTTGTTTCTCCTTTTATGAAACAACCAAGTGATTTTAAGTGGCTTTGGCTTCTGACATGATTCCCTGTTATTAGGTCTTCAAAGGCTCTTGAGAGTTTTTGTTTAGAATGTCTGAAAATGTAGCCTGGAGGGTTTTCATACTCTACCCAAAGCTGGCATCTAAAAATAAAATTTAAGCTGACTGGCAGCAAGAGAAGTGCCCAGATCAGCAGATGGTGTGAAATGTAAGACTTGTAAAAGGAAAATGTATTCATGAAAATACACATCCCTTCCCTGTATTAAAGGTCTGCAAGGAACACATGCTCTCGACAGACTCAAGGGCTGTCAGGTTGTCGGAAATGGGGAAGCATCTGTATTTGAGCTTGTCAGGCCTGAGTTCTTTAGGGACAAGAAACATGACCGAGAAGGCAATGCCACCTAAAGGTAAGCACATCTGGAGGTGTGGCTCCGTGGTGGCTGATGGCTGTGTGTCTAGGTAAAACATCTTAGACATTCCTTCAGGGGTTACATTCATTCTGCCTGTCCCACAATTTTATCAAAGGTATGTTTGGTGACAGAGGTGATAATAATACATTGCATAGGATGCATGTCTTGTCATGATATGAATGTGGAAGAGAGGCTATCAATAATTGAGACAGAAGACAGACCCCAAAGGAGGTGGTGTGTGTGTGTGTGTGTGTCTGTGTGCACATGCGCGTGCACATGCCACGCATGGGCATGTGTGTGAGCATACATATGCAGGTACACATGTGCATTGTGCATGTAGGTGCTTGTGCACATGTGTATGGGGGACCTCAGCCATTCTTTTTCTTCAACAAAGATGCTTCAACAAAGCATCTCTTCGTTGACAAAGAACTTGACCAGAGGGCAAGCTTGCTAGCTAGCAAGTCTCAGAGACCTGTCTCTGCCTCCCCCACACCCCCCAGCCCAAGGGTCACAAGCATGTAGCATCATGTTCTGATTTTTTTTACATTGGTTCTGGGCATTAAAGTCCGGTTCTTGTAATTGCCCAGCAAGCACATTAGTAACCGAGCTATCTCCCAGGCTCCTGGAAGAGGCTGAGCACAGTCAGAATGTGCCGTGAATTGCTTTAGATTTTATTCCTCACATAAGCATCAGAACACAAACCAATTAAGCACACACACACACAAAAAAAACACCAGGAAAATTTGATACCATAGAACATCCCATGACAAAGAAATTTTGAGATTCTTTTGTAGGTAAAAGTAGGATCCTGTGATATTTGTATGCATGAAATAATGTGCCTGTCTTATTGTCCTTGGTGCAAAATGCAATTATTTTTAGGAAGTGAGTTGATAACTGTTGCTGGTCTAATATTTAATGCTTAGAGTAAAGCTGATGATGTTTACAAAGGCTCCTCGACTCATTCCTCATCTAAGCAGCAGGGCTCCTTACCCACAGTGGAGCCTTCCAGGAGGTGGTCCAGGTTATACGTGAGTGTAGGCAGTCCATCTTGAGAGCCAGAGCCCAAACCACTGCAATGCCATGGCTACCTGCTGTAACTAGCTAAATAGAACCTTTCACCATCTCAGACCTCAGTGCAATTAAAAGAGACCCTTAGTGGTCTGCCTTGGCTTTAGTCACTGACTGGGAGGAGGTGGAGCATTTGACACATTACCCCATAGCCGCTGCCATGATGGGTTAGAGTTTATGGAGAAGCAGCTTACGCATTACAGAAACAGTGCGTCCTGTTGAGGACCGTGATGAAACAACGCCAGGAGCTCTGGCAGTTGTGTGGATGTCCCATATGCAAAGGGGAACACATGAAGGCAGGAAGCCTGAGTCCTGCCCCAGCTGTGTCCCTTCACAATGAGGCAAACAAAGGGCTCCACATCTGCTGAAAGCTGCTTAGAGTGGAGCGGGGACAAGAACTGTGACCCACTGCAACAAAAGCCAAGGAAGTCTTCAGTAGTGCGAGGTCAAGAAAGGTGGGGTGCCAGCATTCATTGTGAAGGGTTTGCTGGGAGGCTCCAACTGGAAAACACCAACACAAGAGTTCTAGACTGAGCCTCAAGTCCCCCAATTTCTTTGTCTTCTTGCTTTTGGTATTGCTTGATTGAAACAAAAGCAAAGCAGAGCTGGATAAGAGCCACAGTTATTTACCCTGAAGACTCCTTGGAAAGCAGAATCCATACACATAAAGCCGTGTGACAAGACAAACTGTTTAACTAGTGCATAAGACACAGATACCTTGTGGGTTTCTAGGACCCTCTGGATCCTTCTATTTCCCCATTCTCCCATGCTTCTCTCACCTAGAGTCCCAATAGGAAGTCTTCCCCTCCATCCCACTTTCCTGGTAAGTGAAGACTTTCATGGGACATGCCCCTTGGGCTAGTGTCCAGTTATGAGTGAGTATATACCATTTGACTCTTTCTGCTTCTGGGTTAACTCACTCATTATGATCATTTCTAATTCAATCCATTTGTCCACAAATTTCTGGAATTCTTTGTTTGTAAGAGCTGAGTAGTATTCCATAGTGTAAATGTACCACAGTTTCTTTATCCATTCTTCTATTTATGGACACTTAGGCTGTTTCCATGTTCTGGCTATTATGAATAAGGCTGCTATGAACATGGTTGAGCAAATGTTCTTGTTGTGTGCTAGAGCATCTTCTGGGTATATTCCAAGGAGTGGAATAGCTGGGTCTTGAGGAAGCCTTATTCCCAGTTTTCTGATATAGTGCCAGATAGATTTCTAAAGTGGCTGTACTAGTTTGCATTCCCATCAGCTTAAGAAAAACATTATGATGGGCGGATCTGGGCCCAGGGGTCCTGCTCAAACTATGGCACCAGCCAAGGACAATATGTGCAGTAAACTTCAAACCCTTACCCAGATCTAGCCAATGGACTGGGCATTCTCCACAGTTGAGTGGAGAGTGGGGACTGACTTTCACATGAACTCTGGTGTCCCGTATTTGGCCACGACCCCTGGATGGGGAGGCCTGGCGGCACTCAGAGGAAGGATAGCAGGCTACTAAGAAGAGACTTGATACCCTATGAGCATATATAGGGGGAGGTAATCCCCCTCAGTCACAGTCATAGGGGAGGGGAGTAAGGGGAAAATGGGAGGGAGGGAAGAATGGGAGGATACAAGGGATGGGATAACAACTGAGATATAATATGAATAAATTAATTTTAAAAATGCATATTTTTAAAAAAAGCAGATACCTGTAGCCTAGGTTCCCAGGGTCCATCTCATTGGCCCAGCATGAAATTATCCTTGAAATTATCCAGTGGCACTTGCCAAAATCCCAGGCTTTGTGACCTCATGGCACTGGCATCTTCATTGTTTCCACTACTTCAGACACAGCTTGTTCAGTAAGATAAGTAAAAGACACTCAGAACGTCATTCACCTGCGTGCAAAACTACTGTGTGAATCGAAACTGCCGTTTCAGAAATCCTTCTCCTATTCTTAGTTTGCTTAGTTTTAGTGGAAACGTATCATCTTGTTAACCCTTTCAAAGGATTAGATTTAGCTATGATTTTTGTTCCATTTTCCTGATTTCAGTTTTATTAATTTATGATCTAATTGCTATCAAATTATTTTGGCTTACTTTGCTCCCCTCCCCCCCCCTCTCTCTGGAGGATGGAAATTTTTATTGCATATGTCTTTTCTTAAATGCGAATTTAGTGTCATGGACTTTCCACTAAACACTATAGTATCTGCACCCCCCAAAGATTTTGATAAATTCAATTATTCAAAATAATTTTAAAATTTCTCTTGATATTTCATTTGCTGATGGATTATATAAAATATTACTTAATTTTCACATATTTGGGCATGTCTAACTATTTCTATGTTGGGTTTTAGTTTAATTTTGTTATAAAGCATTGGCTCTGATAACATGTTTTTTATTTATTGAGGTTAGTTTTATGACCCAGAGGGCCATCTATTATAGTAAATGTACTTTTGAGGAGAACATATGTTCTGTCTTGTGAGGTGGAATTCTCTGTAAGTGCCAGGAGAGTCAAACTGGTTGATTATTGGTGTGTGGGCCCGTCATACTCCTAGGTGTTTTCTGCTTCCTTCCTCTACCCATTACTGCGAATAGGGAAGTCCCCCACCTATAACAAATTTGTCTATTCTTTCTGTTCTGTGTTCTATGTTCTATGTTTTCTTATGTGTTTCTTCTCTGTGTTACTAGATACATAGAGATTTAAGATATTTTATGCATTATTTCAGAACTCATCTTTTACCACTATGCAATGCTGCTGTTCTTTATCCTTGAAATTTTCTCATTCTAGTGTCTCCATTATCTAAACTTAATGTGGCTGTAAAAAAAAACCCTCTGATTTGTGTTAGCAGGTGTAACCATCAGAATTCTCCAGGAAATCAGAGCCAGCTGTGCACCCACCCGCCCCTACCCATGTACTGCAACCACCTACCCCTACCCATGCACTGTACTCGCCCACCCCTGCCCATGCAATTAAGAGATATATTTCAATGGATTGCTTACATAATTGTGATGTGATACCTGAGATTGGTAGGCTGAGAACTTTGGAGAAAGAGCAGTCTTAAATAACTTTATTGCTTTTTTTCCCTATAAATACCCTTTGTATCACTCAGAAAACCTTAAACTTATTTTATGAGGCCTGTTATAATTATTATACTTGACTTTTATGGTTTTTTAAAGACTGTAGATGTTTACCACAACTGTAACACACTTTCACTACAATACCTAAGTTGGTGGTTGATTTAGTAAGTGGATCCTAAACCCTAGGCAAGTTGTCACATAAAACTAGCTGACAGACTCCAGCCTTTATCTACCTGGCACCAACACACATCTTTAAACACTATATTTAATCCACAAATTAGTGGCAGCCATATTTTCATATAAAAAGACACAACCATCCTGTGTACAATGAAGACACACCAGCACTCTCCTAGGGTAGGAGGTGAGGTCCTTGGTAGCCTTCCATAGTCTTCACTCCTTTCCTCATGTCCTGTTGCTTGAATTCTGTGATACAAAGCTAACTGTTGGTAGTAAACTGTTATGTGATAAGATGGCCAGCGAGAAGAATTGCTTTACATATTGTGGTTCTGTGTGTGTAGATGCCCTTATTTTCTTATTGTTTTCATGACCAGGGATCCAGATGAAATTGCATGGGCCCTCTTCTCTCTGGGTCTCTCTGAAAGGTGTTGTGGGGATTGTAGACTGGGGTGGGAGGCAACCTCCTACTAACCGGGTGGCATCACATCTGAGCTCCTCATGGTTGTTTGCAGGATTCAGTTCCTCCAGGTCAGTCCATCCATGAGTCCCACACCCTCATGAGTTGCTGGCCAGAACCTCACTTGATGTGGTGAGTTGCCACTTGACCCTCTCTGTGGCTATCTCACACCATGCTCCTCCCCTTTTTAGTAGACAATGGTGAGGAAGTAGAATGGCATTACAAGGGAGTCCATAATCTATAACCTAGTTTAGGGTTGATACCTAGACATCCCATTCCCTTGTTCTGGCCATAGGATGGAGGATACTGGGCCTCACATTTATTGGAAAGGATAGCATCATGGCAGGCCTAGAATGCTGGGTACCATCTAGAAAGGAAGCCATTGCAGACTCAGGTCTCAAAGCCAGATGCCCACACATATCCATATTTCCTGGAATCACATTAGTGTCAGTTGCTAAGTTCATTCTCTTTGGGGGGGGGGCTGTTCTGTTTTTTCTCTCTGCATATGAAAAAGAAGCAATGCATTGGAGCCTATTTGCTCTGGCAAGTGTTTGGGGATGATTTTACTTTTTTCTTGAAGACAATGCCATTTATTCAATGCCGATATGCCCGGGAGGCAGAGAACCCTGTATCTCTTCTTTGCTGATGGATTGCAGGAAGCTCTAGTGGACATACATGGGTCAGGATGCATCCAACCTCAGCTCTGACAGCCACAGAGGTAGAGTTTAGAGAAGGAATGCATTTCTACTCTATTTGTCATAGTTGCCTCAGAATGTTTCTGCTTGCCCTTTAAAGGGGTAGTTGCTTCTCCCTGAAGGTCATTTTGAGGATGGAATGACAGTCCTTCAGCACACAACTGGAAGGGCCCTCTCCAGCCGATAAGCAATCTTTTTGCACATTTGCTTCGTTCTGCAATTACATTTTGCCAGTAATCCCCCCACCTTGTGAGCGGCTCAGCCTGGGTGATGGAAGGCTTAAGGCCTGGGATGTTATCAGAGCTGTCACAGCTGTTCTAAGAGAGACTCTGTGCATGGCCTTGTGCAGAGCTCATCATCGGGGGTATGTTGGGGAAGTTCTCTTTCTGAATTATCATTTTTTTCAGAACCATGGGAAGACACACACCTTTTCTGCCTTGTGGAGTTATCTACTAAGAACTTTCTCCCTCCTATAACTGGTACTTCAGACCTTCAGCCTTGCATTTGCAAGAGTGAAAAGCCTGCACAGAAACACTCTGATCAGGTTGTATTTTTCCTCGTATTGGTCTTGAGGTCCTTTCTGTATAAAACAAATCAGAAACCTGTTTCATCAAACACATCCTTATAGATCTATATGTCCCTAATGCCATGGCCAGGGAAGGCTTTAAATGAAGGAAAATTGCCTGAATAGACATGTCAAAAAATAATGGAGGTCATGACCTTTCTGTGGCACTTGCAATGAAGAGCAGTACCCAGTGTGCCTAACCATTTCCATTTTCTGACTCTTGTAATAAGATCTCTACCTCCTTCTACTGAGGTGAGAACACCTTGAGGCAACAGAAAGTCTTGTTCAGATCAGATGGATAGCATGTGAGTGACAGACCAGGCATTCTGGCTCAGGCATGTGGACTCAAAGCTGCATAGGTTTTTGAGGCTGCTACTTGGGCATACTTCCAGATGGTAATCACCCCAAGTCACCACTCCTAATGAAGAACAAGCATAAAAGTACATCACCCAAGAGAAGGACTTAGGGTGTCACCCCCAGAATTGTAGAAATGAAAGACCCAGAACAGAGACCTCTTAGGAGTCTTCATACACTACAGTGCCTGGCATTTGGCTGTGCCTTAAGTTAAGGAGTGTTCTGTGCCCTCAAGATGTCATCATTGAGTGGAGCAGATGTATGGCTGTTCATCAGGCACCTTCTTAACCTCTGTTGCTGAGCCTGGGCTAGGGTATGTGCTGGGTCACAGGAGTCAAATGGGTTTACCACAGCTAACAGGTCTTGGAAAGTTTAATAATGTAGGTTACAGTATGAGTCGTGCACGCTTGTTTCTCGTGGCTGTGAGCACATGCTACAAGTAACTCTTGCTGATGGACAGCAGGAAGCAAGGTGCCCCTGGTTTGTAGCAGGAGCAAACAGGTCTGATTTCCATGTATTTATGACAAGACACCAAAATTAATTTCTGAGCATGTCCGTCTTGTTCCTTTTGCTCTCAGTGGTCCAACAGATGTCCTTGTCCTGAATAAAGAAAGCTAAAATTGTCCCTACCTTGTAGCTAATGTTGAATGAATGTGGCTCTAAGTGGCCATACTAGCTGATGGCAAGCGGCTCTCTGCTTTTCTTTGCACACTGGTGTTTGACAATACAACTGCTTCCCTCGCCATGCTCACCACAGCTGACTTCCTGCCTAAAGAACTGTAAGGATTTTGGTACTCACATTCTTTCTTTCTAGCTTATTGCCTACACCAAGGAAGTGTGTGACCTTCTGCCATTCTGTTGTATAAAGGATTTGTAATGTCATTCCTATAGGAAAGGTTTCTACCAAATTGTTTCGATTATAAATCATATAGGAGGAACTTTCTGGATCTCCGGATTCTTTCTCTAGGATCCACACACAGCTTAATTGAAGACATTGAGTCCTTTTTTTTTTTTTCAGCCATGTAGCCCAGTAGCCATGTACTGGGCTACATGGCTGAGCCAGTAGAAGGAAGAAGTGCTGTAAAACTTTTCTTTTTTTACAGAGCAAAATTAAACAAACTCATTACCTCTGACATACTGCAAAACGGTATTGTCACATTAAAAAGAGACCATTATTAGACATAATTTATTATATTTTTAATATTTTAAATAGTTGCTTTTATTTATGTGTTTGTACGTATGTGAGTCTGTATGGGACTATGTACAAACATGTCTGCACTACCTGCAGAGGCCAGAAGAGAGCATTAGATGCCATGAAGCTGGAGTTTCAGATGGTTGTGAGGCAGCTAACATGGGTCCTGGGAACTGAACTAGGGTCCTCTGCAGGAGTGATGTACATTCTTAACCATTAAACCATCTTTCTAGCCTCCAGTGATTTATTCTTAGGTTTATTTTCCTCCCTGATTTAGGGGGAGGGAAATCACTATTTACTTACAATGGCCTAATGTTCCTCTTTGGTAAGTATACTTTTATATTAAAGTGTGTGTAAAATCTTTGTATCGTAAATTTTATAGCAGCTCACATACAACAATGTATAAAAAAAAAACCGGTTATTAGAAATGGAAAGGAAATATCCTGTAAAAACAATTATGCCAGGACTGAGGAGTTACCGTGGGTTTCTTTAAGGATAGCTGGCAGAGTTGTTGGCTCAGGATCCATGACTGAGTCTAGTGCCTGTGTTTGCATAAGCAATTTTTATTTCAGTTTTGCACCACTGGCCCCTAATTACTCTGTCCCTCCCAGAGTAATCTGCCACGACCTCAGCCTTGCCAGTACTTTTTTTTTTTTAATAATTTCTTAATAGAAGCACATCAGAAATTTTTCTTGAGGCTCTGGCATTGTAATTGCTAAGTGTTTCAAGTGCAGTGATGTTAGGACAATATGCCCACACTTGGGCCCCAAAGAACTCCCTGGCAACTTGCCCAGAAACCCCAAAGCCATCTGTGATTTACATATGCATGAACTTTGTGGGATTAAAAATAAACACGTTACCATAATATTTACTTGCCTGCCTTTGTTCCTTGCTCCAGGAGGAGAAAGAGTAGGGCCGAGCACATTCATTCTGTCTGAAGCCCTGGGACCGAGCAGTGCTTGCTGCCTCTGCACTCGGCAGGAGAAAAGTCCAGAATGGTGGCTTTGTAGGTGAGGAGAGTGGTACAGGAGGTCAGAAAGGCCTGGGTGAAGGCCGCAGTATAACCAGTGGCTCTAAACTCCACTGGGTGGGAACTATCTTACAATTTTTACAAGTGGCCGGAAATGGCACAAGCAGACAGCTTAATGAGGATGGGCAAGGTTCTGCTATGATAACAAATAATCCAAAACTCCCCACAGGTTGTGGCGCGGTTGCGTTTCTTGCTCACGTTTCGCTTCTGCTGTGTATAATAGGCTGCCTTCTCTCTGCTTCCTCCCTGCCGCAGTCTTCTCGAAGAGGTGCCAACCCCACCTGAAATACTGCTTGGCTCAAGCAGGTGGAAGAGAGAGTCTGCAGGCCCTTGGGCTGGGTTTTCGCCAAGTGTCTTCCCACAGACAAGTGGTGTCACTTTCATTGGTCATGATGTTGCCAAGCCCTGTATTATTTGGGCAGAAGAACAGAATTTCTCTAACAGAAAGTAGGCTACACATAATAAAACCAAGCATGAGAGTAAGGGACCGAAAGGTCTCATCCTCTGCAGGATGGTGCGGTAACAGTGCAGCTTAACACATCGCTGCCTGTCCTGCCCGAAGCTTTCTTGAATTGACTTGCTTTTCAGACATTAAGCCCCTTTCAAGCAGATACTCACTTGCTGCTGGATCATTTCTGTACCATCTGTGAGATCCAGAGACCTGTTTTCATGCCGCTGTGACTCTTAATGAAGTTTGGGCAGCCTGTCTCTTAAGTCGCTGTCACTCACTTCTCAGCTTGGAGCTTTACCAGGAGTCTGAAGGGTTTGCTATGGTCGGACACAGCCGCTGGCCATTGCCAAGGTTACGATGTAACTTCTGAAGGCCGAGCTGAAACTTAATCTTTGAATGCACAGCTTGAGGGTATTTGGAGTTAGTACCGTGGGAAGAGTGTGAGTCATGGGAAGGGTTTCCTCTACTCTAATCCATTCACGGACTAATGGTTTAACTTACCAGTGGGTTTCTTAGGGAGTCGCTTTGTTTAGAAGGGAGCTCCCTGGCATGCGTGCTGTCTCGATCTCTGCTCTGTTACAATGCAATATTAATGTCTTTGCCAGATACCAAGCAGATGCTGGCACCTGTTCATGAACTTTCCACCCCACACCCAGAATCATAGGGCAAACAGATCTTTCCATAAATGATGCCGTTTAAGGCATTTTGTGGTCATGGCGCTATCAAATGGACTAAGGCAGCCATGCACAGACGTGTCTCTCGAGCCAGTGCCTGAAGTAGCAGGAACAGAGCAAACATTCAGCAATCCCCTAATTCAGAGGCTTTCCTGGGCCAATTTATCATTACCTTCCTCAGTGCTGGGCTTCTCTCTCCACATTCCAGAGTTCCAGCAAAGATAATACAGACACAAAAGCCTTTGTATCTAAAAGCAAAACAACTCAAGAAACCTTCGGGCTCCACAGGCGGTGATGAGCATAGCAAGGAAGGTGCCTCTTCATGGAACCTATACTTATTCAGAATGCATTAGGAAGCCCATGGTGGGGCGGACATCTGGTTCACCCAGGAGTCAGTGAAATTGAAAGTGGCCATCGATGCTACCTAATGCACGATGGCTTCACCTTCTCACTAACCCTGGAAAATGGTGATCTCGGAGGACACCCTATTCAAAAGATGTCAGAGCCCACAGAGTCTTCTCCCGGCATATGGCTGCACCTGTGTACTTATGTGCCTATGTGGCGATGCCTGGGAAAGCCACCCAATGGCAAAAAAAAAAAAAGTTATGCCTCCTGCTTTTTATTATTCCCCGTTTGGACAAGCCTGTGGGAGAAATATTATTTATTTCTGTTCTATATACTTAATTTTATTATCTGAATAATATGTTAGCAGAAAATAATGAAATCAGTATGGAGTTGCATCACTCAGTGAAAATTGCCATCAATGGCTTAATGAGAATCCTGTAATATTTGGAGGTAGATCTTAATAGCACTATTGATTGGGCAGAGCAGCAAATCTATTGTAATTGCTTTCAATTAATAGAGCTTTTTATTAGACTAAGAAAAGACTCTTGAAGAGCTGAAATAGTGGCATAAACCTTTAGATAAATTGGCTTGTTAAGGCTGGAAAAAATAAAAAAAAATTCCTTGCTTCACATTTTTAATTACACTGTTGGTAAAAGTCATCTGATAACTAGGGCCTTTGATTGGTTGGAAGCAGCACTTTGGTGGCTGGCAGACCTATTCCCAGTGCCTGTGACAGCACTAAGGAAAAGGAATCTTCATGGACTGCAACTCTTAAGGCCTTTGTTCCCTCTGTGGAAGAAGAAATCTCAATATATATATGGATGACTCAGCAGTTAAGAGCACTGTCTGCTCTTCCAGAGGTCTTGAGTTCAATTCCCAGCAACCACATGGTGGCTCACAACCATCTATACTGGAATCTGATGCCCTCTTCTGTCATGCAGGTATACATGCATGAAAGAAATAAACAAATCTTTTTAAAAAATAAATATTAGACGAGGACAAGGGAGATGGCTCAGTCAGTGCTAGCCGTGCAAGCATAAACCCCTGAGTTTGGAGCTTTAGCACCTATGTAAACCCAGTCAGTGCTAGCCAAGCAAGCATAAACCTCTGGCCTCTAAATACATATCCACATGTGTGCTCTTACACACATGAACATGTACATGCACATACACAGACTATTAGAAATTGGACCTGTTGTTCCTCATAGTTTTGGGAACCTCAGAATAAATTATAATGTTTTTTTGTTGAAAAAAAATTATGAAATGTAATGCGTTGTATAAATTTTCTGTAATTTCTTCTGATATCTTTTGGTATGGACCCACAATTCAGATCAATGAAGATACTCTGCAAAATAATTTTTTCTCCCTTCCTCCCTCCCTCCCTTTCTTCCTTCCCTCTCCTTTCCTCCAACTTACCCCTTTTTCTGCCATGTGAACCATCCCTCTCTCTCCCCTGCCCTTACTCCTCCCTCCCTCTCGTTTCTTCTCCATTCTGCCCTCCCTCCCTCCATTCTTGCTTTTCTTTCTTCCGATATTTGCAATCAAGGTCAGGTCTTCACACATCCTGTGCAAGCACTGTACCCATGCAGGACACACCAGCCCTCGACTGAATGTCCTAAAACCACTTCTTTGTGTACATTTTTATCTTTTCTTACCCTGAATGTACCGGAGTAAAAGTGTCTTAATTACTTTTAGGAGATTTTAGGATTTTTCTGTTGAAGCTGTTTGTTTCTTTAAATTGCTCGTATGTACTAGATGTTTACAACTATTATATAGCATTTTTAAAATGCTCTACTGATAATGCAGCATCTGTTAATTGCTTTTAAGAGTTGGGGTGACTTTGCAGTCAAGTCTGTATCATTCTCGTGGAGATGAAGGCTGGTCTTAGATTTGGGTGGAGGTGTGCTAAAGAGCCAGGCAGAATGTGAGCAGGGCCTTCCCAAAGGACCTCAGCAGGTCATCAGAGCCTGTGGTCTGCTACTACCTTCCCGGGGTAGCTTTATACACAGCAAGATACACTGCCTGATGGACCTGTCTGATAACCTTTGACAAATCTGTGGTCCTAAACTGGCACCAGAACAGTCGAGACAAAGATCAGTGTTCCTTGTGATGTCCACATCATGTACCATCAACGACATGCAGTGTGCCTTCCCGGAGTCTTCCCCTCATGTGACATCCCTGGGGACAGTCATGTGGGGAATAGCCTCAACTTTCAGGAAATCTAGGTCTTATTACTGGAGTGCTCAAAAGCAAGACAACTGAACCTAGGAGGGTCAGATTCATCCGTCAATTGGCTCTTTCAGACACGCTGACTAATATAGATTGTGTTGTCTTCTGTCCCCAAGTATGCACCTGTGCCCTTGTGGGTTTTGTCCTATATAAATACAAAGACTCATGGGCAAGTGGTGCACCTACACAGACCCTGAGAGGGCAGACCAGATGGTGCACCACGGGCATTAACAACCAGGTGGTCTGGGACCTGAAAGATGGCCTCACTGCTGTTTAAGGATATTCCTCCCAGAAAGACAGATGTTGAGGCTTCTCCAAGGTAGTACTTATGAAGCACCAAGAACCCCCACATTTCCAGAACCTTTGTAACAAAGTATTTTATTGGGTGCAAAGAAATAGAAGTATCAGGAAAAGGGAACTGGTAAAAAAAAAAAAGGCAAGTTTTAGTCACTGGTGATGTTCTCAGCTGTGTTAATATGAAAATTCCACATAATAAGTTAAGCATCCTGGGTATTTTTAAAAGGTCACAGAGCAAAAGGTCCGGTGCATATGAATGGTGAGCTAAGTAAACAAGCAGTTGGCAGCTCAGTTCTTTTTTATTTCAGGCCTGAGGCTGGATCATAGGAAATAGAATGGTGGGGTTCAGAAGACGGCTCTGTGGCTAATGTGCTTGCTGCTCAAAAGGTGGACCCGAGTTTGATCCCCAACATACATGTAGAAGGGCAGGTGTGTGGAGGCGTGGTTGTAATTCCAGTGTTGAGGTAGAGCCAGGAGGATCCCTGGGCCTCTCGCCATCCAGCATAGCTGAAACGATGAGATCCTGGCCAGGGAGAAAACAAGACCTCCAAAGAAATAAGGTGAACAGTGACCAAAACGCTTTACCCAAGATTGCCCCCTAGCCGCCACGCTTACCAACACACTTGTACGCACACCTGCACATGATCACACTCTCAGTACACACATGTATCCCCACACACACACACACACAAGTTCCCCAAATGATTATTTAAATGTATTTCATTTTTAATGTATTTAAACTTATAGTTTCCTCCTTAAGGATTAAAGATACAGGACTTTTCCTGGCTTTTAAGTTAAGCATTGACCTGAGAGGCCCTTTTATTTGTCATGGGAAAAGTTGCGAGTTCCAGTGGTATTTTCAAAGTGAATTTTGCTCTTAACCATAATAGAGAAAATATGCTATTCTTAATAAGGAAGTAGTTGTCTCCAGAGGGGAAATCCACATTCAATGATAATTATAACCTCCAACTATTTACTTGATGTAAATAATGGTCTCGATGGGACTTGAGTAGCACCTGTGTTGCCATACGGTGGGATTTTTTTTTTAAATAGATGATGCTAACTCTCTAAGCTCATGAAGATGCCAGATATCATCCTTTAAGCAAAAGCAGGCCAGCTGGGCAGGCAGCCCAACTGCCTTGGCTATTGAGTTTTGAAAGTGCTGACAGAGCCACTGTGGGTAAAGACATCCTTCAGATTTCAGACTGCGGCTTGACAGTGAGCCTGGAGCACACAGAGCTACTTAAATTCCACAGGGTCTCGGGGACTCATGTCTCTGTGAACTCCATCTGCACTTTTGGAAACTGCTCAGCAGTTCCCACCAGATAATTCAAGGAGGACAGTGGCTGCCCCCAAAACATAAAGCAAATGTGTGCAAAAGTTACCCAGTGGTTTCTTTCCAACTCTGGTTCTTTCCCGACTTGCCGGAGGCCTTCTGAGATGCATCTCCCCATCTCCGGGACATGTGGAAGATTAGAGCTTTTGTAGTCACTACATTTTTCAGGTCAAAGAGTGTGCCTCTTCCTAGAAGTATAGGTGTGCATCTCATTCACGCGTGTGCAACTCATGCACGCGGTGTTTTAAAATGTGTCTTGAATTCCCGAAATTTGTGGATAAATGGATTGAGCTAGAAATGATCATAATGAGTGAGTTAACCCAGAAGCAGAAAGACTCAAATGGTATATACTCACTTATATCTGCATACTAGCCCAAGGGGCATGTCCCACGAAAGCCTTCACTTACCAGGAAACTGCGACAGAGGAGAGGACATCCTATTGGGACTCTAGATGAGAGAAGCATGGGAGAAAGGCAAAATAGAAGGACCCAGAGGGTCCTAGAAGCCTACAAGTAGAACATTATGATAGGCAGATTTGGGCACAGGGGTCCCGCTCAAACTAAGGCACCAGCCAAGGACAATACAGGCGGTAAACCTTAAACCCCTACCCAGATCTAGCCAATGGACGGAACACTCTCCACAGTAGAGTGGAGAGTGGGATATTACTTTCTCACGTACTCTGGTGCCTCACCTTTGACCCTGTCCCCTGGAGGGGGAGACCTGGTGGCACTCAGAGGAAGGACAGCAGGTTACCAAGAAGAGACTTGATACCCTATGAACATATACAGGGGGAGGTAATCCCCCTCAGGAACAGTCATAGGGGAGGGGAGTAAGGGGGAAATGGGAGGGAGGGAAGAATGGGAGGATACAAGGGAGGGGATAACCATTGAGATGTAACGAGAATAAATTAATAATAAAAAAAACGAAAACAAACAAACAAAAAAAATGTGTCTTGAGAGAGACGTTGTCTCAGATAGTAATGCAGCACAATCGGCAGTGTGTTTGCCTCACATACATGAAAGCCCCACACACCTGAAATGGGAGTGCATATGAAGAAAATTAGCACGGGCGTGCTGTTTCTGGGATATAACTAGAACATTTATTTTTAAAACTTAAACATTTTTTGCTCACCTATGAAGCATGAATGATACTTGCTTGACTCCTGGGGAAATCTCTCTAGGTGTTTCCAAAATATATTCTTGCCTTTGTTGTTGTTGTTACGGTTGTTGTTTGTTTTGCTTTGTGCCTGGATCAGCAAACCATTAGTAAGCAGCTTAGTATCATCAGAGATAATAAATACTTGGCACTAAGTTGAGTTCAGTGCAGCCGGGCACGGTGGCACACCCATGTAATCCCAGCACTCGGAAAGGCAGAAGTGGGCGGATCTCTATGAATGTGAAAGGCAGGTGCTGGAATCCAGGGTCTCTGTTTGCTGAAGTTCAACATCAACAAACCTCAGCCAAATTTTTAGAAAATCAACTGGATCTTGGGCATGTGGTGCGATGCTCTGTCACATGGCAGAAGCGTCTGGAACACGGCCTCTGCTGTGATGTCCCTGTTCACATGTATGAAAATGCTGGGTGTCAGGAAGTCTCTACAAGAAGAAGGAGAGTGTTTTCATCTCAGTCACTGGTAATGTCCCCTTCACGGATATTCACTCAAGACTCTGTACTTTGGGGGGTGGGGGGTTAATATTTTAATTTTTAAGGTAGTTAAAAAAATATAACCAATTCCTATAATAAAGAAAGTACTTCCTAAAAGCCTTTCTCCCTATGTGTGTAGAAGTCACTGACTTGCTTTGAGTGACTTTACTCCATTACGCACACACTCCACATTCAGATTTAATCTTCAAAACTGTCTTTTGAAATCTGTGGCCCTGAGACTTCTGAATAAGCTTGAATCGAAGGTATTCAAGCATGTTCCTTTTGCAAAGCAATCATGAGAATAAAGGTCTATTTAAATTCACTGCCATTTTTCTTTCTTTTTTTTTCTTTTTCCTCCCTTAGCTTTTCCCAGAATCTTCCCACACCTCTACCCACCCTGTATATTTTTCTCTTCCTCCCTTTCAAAAATGAAACTGCAAAATAAAAAAATTGAAAATCAAAACAAACTTAAAAAAAAAAGAAAATCAATAGGACAGAAAATTACAAAACAAAACAAAAAGCCCACCCACCCCCCCAAAAAAAATAGAGTCTGTTTTGTGTTTGATAACTACCCAGTGTCACTACACTGGGGAAAACTATTTCCTTTCTCTGCAGGTGCCACTTCCTAACAGCTTCCTGGCTAGGAACAGGACTTTCTTGGTGCAGGAATTTTGTCCGGTTTGAACCTGCAAAGGGTCCTATGTATATGTTGTCAGTCTCTGTGAGTTCCTATGTGTGGGCATCAGTCCTGTTGTTTCCTTGGAGTCACCTGTCACCTCCGGCTCTTATAATCTGTCCTCCTTCCCTTGCACATAATTCATGAGCCTTGAGGGGAGGATTTTGATAAATGCATCCCATTTAGGGTCGACCACGCCAAAGTCTCTCACTCTTTGTCCAGTTGTGGATCTCATTGTTAATTGCCATCTATTATAAAAAGAAGGTGCTCTGATGAAGGCTCCATTCTTCGGTATGTTATCATTGGTCATTTTGTTGCTATGTTCATTTAGCAGAATGAACTCAGTACTAAACTTTCCCTTAGGCCCATGACCTGATAGCATCTCAGGTTCTTGGCCATGTTAGCCGTTCTGGCTCATAAAGTGGGCCTTAAATCCCCACCCCAAAGTGATTGGTTCTTCCCATAATTTTTTTTGTGCTAAAACTGTACCAGTACGTCTTGCAGACGTGTCTCTGTTGTAGACGGCAGGGTTTGTAGCTGAGTGAAACTGATGGTTACTTTTCTCCTCCAGTAGCTTGCAAAGTACTTATAGCACCAGAAATGCTGGTCTATAGAGGTGAATCTTTCAAGTTGGGCACCGGCTCAATTTCTTCATGTTAAATGACACAATGAAATACTGTATGTACAGCAACAGGACCTTACCACTGGGTTAGGGAGAACAACCAATAGCCTTCATAGTAGCCTGTGGTGTTTTGGGAGGTTTGAGGGGTACCCATGGGGCTTCATTGGTCAGTGACTCAACAAGCTGTAACCCATTTTTTGAACTGAATGTTTTACTTGATGGCACAAGATGTCTGGTTGGGTGACTGTCTCCCCCAACGATACGGTGACTCTATTTAAATCCTGCTGGTTACTCATTGACTGCACGCCATCTCTTCCTGTTCTGTGAACTGTCGCGGGCACACTGCATGAGACTGCATTTCTAAGCTCATGAAAGAGATGATGAGCTGTAGTCATATCTTACCATAGTCGGTAGGGATGATGCATGATAAATTCCAGGGCGTGCTGTGGTTCAGATGGGAACAACAGCATGGCAGTGAGCTTCTGCTTCCGTATGTCAGGGTGCTTCAGGAGGCCTTGGAGTATATCAGTTCACTTCCTCCCCCACAGTCCCCAGGAGGCATAGAAAGGGTGATTGTTTTCCAGAAGAACACCAGCTGAAGAGTGCCGTAACCTGGACCCATTCTCTGCTTGATTTTCTCACTGTGGGAACTCCCCTGTCTCTGCAATGTGACTCAGTCTCTGGCTGTGGTGACGGTCATGGCTTCTTTGGATAGGGATCTACTTCCCCTGCCCCACAAGTGTTCCCTGAACCAAGTCACCTGCTCAAGTAGTCCTGGGTTTTGAGGAAGCTGTGAATGGATGGCAACTCACGTTGGTGAGAATCAGAGTCCGCAGCTGCCCAAAAGAGCTCAGGTAACCCATGATGAAGGTCGTGTGCCCTGCCCCCGAAGCTGTTTCATTCTCCTTCTCAATACTCACTACGATATGTTCACGCTCAGGACTATGACAAATCAACACTCGAGAAGCTCTGACTGGTACCAGAAAGGGTAGAAAATTTGAGGATGCGCTGTAGCAAGTAAAAGGCTTAGGCTTTAATCATGTAAAATTTCCCAGTAGCCATTCAAGTGGAATCTGTGACTTCATTTCCCTCCTCTCATTTAGCAAACTGTTCATTAAGACATTTACCAGAAGTGCTCTCACGGCAGAAGTGGGGCGTGTTTGTCAAGCATCTTCCCTGTGTGCTAAAATAACCACAGAACAGCACGCATGCCCCCCCTTGGTTGTGATCTGTTCTTTAATGCCAGCCACCATCATAAGGCTAAAGAAAGAGCCGTGCCTCCATGAGTACGGCTTCAAGGCCTTTACTAAGGGAGGTAGAAATTCATTTGCATTCCAGCCAGACACTCAGAGAAGACATCTAATGCAGGGGACCATGTCTACGTTATCCCACATATCAGTACCCAGATCCTAACTCTGCTCCCAGCACTCCTCAGCTCACATCTGCCAGGCCCAGTCAGCACCCAACTCACCCCTTTACAGCCTATGCCAGCAATACTGACTCCCCTTTCTTTTCTCAGTTTAGACTCGTCTCTGACATGGGGGTGTAAAATGTGGTCCACTTGGCATTATTCAAAAGCCTTTCAAACGCACAGATGAAATGCTGCGGCGATCATTGGAGTGTTTACTGGAAGTGCTTTTCAGTTCCTTTTCAAGGCTGCAGCACTAAGTACAGTCCTGAGATGTGTCCCTCAAGCATCTTCTCTGTGTGCTAAAATAGCCACAGGCAGCACACAGACTCTCTTGCCTGTGATCTGTTCTTTATGCCAGCCACTATGACAAGGCTAAGAGAGAGAGCCATGCCTCTATGAACAGTGTTGGAAGGATTTCATTTGTCCATGATCAACTGGCTTCAGAAGATTCAGGAAAAGAACCGGAAAACCCCAAGCACGGACACTAACCATCATGCATGAAACCACTGTTGTCTGAGCTTCAGAGAAAACCCACCTCAGGCTGGTGGCTTTCTTAGCCCAAAAGATGGAGGCTGGCACCTCTGGCCAGAGGCCTGTTTTCCACAACATCCATGAAGAAAGGGGCTTGTGAGTTGGCCATACGGCCTGCTCTCATCACACCATCAAAGGATTGCTGATCACTCTTGGAAGGCCTAGGCAGCTCCAGTGTCTCTAGACTGTTACCTGTTAGCAGCCATAAGTACTGACTGATACCACCAGTGGTAGTGAATTTGGGAAAGCACAAGATTAAGAAGGTTAAGTCATGAAATGTTGCTGTTTAATACCTAGTACCATCCCCAGATCTTATGGACTCTTTATGAAGAATTTCATTTGGCTTTCTCCAATTGAAAAGAAAAGTCAATCCACCCTTATGTTTCCAATAATGAGTTAGATATATATATATATATAACACACAACACACACACACACACACACACATATATATATATGTATATACTTTCATTTTTCTCCTAGAGTGAAAGTAGTAATTGTGCAAGAGTGCATCAAGAAACACCCCTGCAACAACTCTTATACATTTCTGAACACCACACATTTTACTCTCCGTGACTCTGCAGGAATGACCTTGACTTTGTAAGCATCAGATCTGTGTGCTCAGGGAGTGTGTTGAGGATGAGGGTGTGCCGGGTAGCTCTCACTCCGTCAGGAGCTGAGTCACATGGCAAACTCAGATTCTTCAGTGTCCAAGTAAAGTTGGTGTGTTTATGCCTTGCAAGTGTTTTAGTGCTTCAACATAGGCGGAGGAGAGAGAAAAGCCAATCAGCAACAACTTTACATTACATTTTTTTTGAGAATTTCATATACTGAAATATGAGCATATACACACCCACTAGTTTCCCCCCCTTTAACTCCCCCATATCCCTCAACACTCCCCCTCCCATTGTCATGATTCTTGTTTTCAATAGCCAACCAAGTGTAGCTTGTGCCATTCAAATGCGCATGGGTGTTGGGCCATCCTCTGGAACACGAGAAACCTACCAGTGGCCACACCCTCAATAAAGAATGATTCTTTTTCCTCCGGCAACTACCCACTGCCTGCAGCTTGTTGGTGAGGAGTAGGCCTGGAGGTCTTCCACCCCACCTATGCTGGGATGTTGGCGGGTGTGGTCTTGCGAAGGCCTTGTTCAGGTATCTGTGCTGCACTGAGTTCACGATTTCAATAATCCTACCGTGTCCAGAAGGCAGCATTTCACAGCGCTCTGGCTGTTACAGTTTCCAGCTACTATGTCAAGAATATGTGAAACAGCTTCAAATGATCTGTGTGCAAAGGGCATTTTTAAACGATTCTAAATCGATTGCATCAACAATTCCAGAATTCACCTGATGTTATGTTTGTATGTGTTCTCTTGATCTGTTTCCACCGTTGAAGTGTTTCTCGGGGCTAATCACAGTACACAAGTGTGCTTCTTACTTTTCAGAAACAAAGATAGATACGTCTTTGTTTCTGTGGTTTTCGCCTGCCATTTTAGGGCTCTGGTTTCTTTCCCATGTGGCCCCCTTCCTTGCATCCCCTTCTGTCTCCCTCCCCTCCCCCTCCTCACTGTCCACTTGCTCCTTGGTGGATGTGGCACTGCTGATGGTACTTCACATTCTAGTCAGGCCCCCTGTCACAGCGTGACGCTCTGCAGCTCCAGGCTTTGATTATTTTTTGTTTGGTTGGTTGGTTGGCTGGTTTTTCGAGACAAGGTTTCTCTGTGTAGCCTTGGATGTCCAGAACTCACTTTGTAGACCAGGCCGACCTCGAACTCTTGTCAATCCACCTGCCTGTGCCTCCCAAGTGCTGGGATTAAAGGCGTGCACCACCATGCCCGGCTCAGGCTTTGATTGTTAAGCCTCCTTTTCTAGATAAGATCTTTGTGTTTTATTGACCAATATGGTTGTATATGGGGATGGTTTTCTAGAGGTTTTACTGAGTGTGGAGTACTGAGACCCTCTTCTCTTTCCCCACTGTTTCGGTGCGACTTCCTTTCAATCTCACTGCCCCTTTACTCTGTCTCTCTCTGTCTCTGTCTCTCTCTCTCTGTCTCTCTCTGTCTCTGTCTCTCTGTCTCTGTCTGTCTGTCTCTCTCTCTCTCCCTCATAATTTTATGTATCTAGGTGGAATTTAGGATTTATAAATGCGATAAAGCAGGTGATATTTGACTTTCCGAGTCTGAATTGTTAATGTGATGGTCTCTGGGTGTGACATTTTTCTCCTGAGTCATGTGGACATTCTTTTGACTTACCCTTTAGAATAAGGAAGACTGTATCTATAAGATGCCTCTCTGATTTCTGTAGCTCCAATGGGTTTTTAACCATTTCCTATTTTCTCTCTTCAACTAATAGTGACAAGTAATATCTCGGGAACCTGTTTGTTTCCTCAGTTATTGGTGAAGCTGGGATATCTTCCATGGACTGTCCCTGTCTTTATAGATCATGCTCCGTAGATTTTTCCTGTAGACCAGATTTGGGAACACGGAGAAGGGAAAGTCTTGGTGGTTCTGAGGTAAGGAAAATTGAGGAGACAGGGAACATCCCACCAAAGAGACCAACTATTGGTGAACAATTAGCTAGAGGAACTAATTGTTAAGAAGGGATTGAGAAAAAGAAGAGAAAATATATATTGAGGCTCAGGCATGAATTTCTGTGCAAACTGAAAGGTTTTCTAGCCTAGGAGAACTTTATTTTTCTTCTGTTGTCTCTTTTGGGCCAACTCCAGTACTTTATTTAAAGTGAAGTTCAATTTTTTTCGTTACAGATTACCTAATGGTTTTCTCATCTTTTACAATCAATAGAGCATTTAAAAATCAACAAATTAAGAAAACAATCTAACAAATAAATACAAATAGTTCTGTATAACCTACAATAAAGCATATAGCAAAAATCAATCAATGTTCAAGCAATGGTCAGCATGACCTGATTATTATTTCTTAAACAATACTCAGGAAAGTTTAATCATAAATTTCCCAGGGATAATGCCATTGTGTTTATGTGGTTGTCAGAGCAACATAACTTGAAACTAAATGTCATTAACACATAAAAAAAAACTTCACTTACTTCCAGTTCTAAACCAACCAGCTGTGTTATCTAAGCCTAGGCTAACTGCCAAGAGGTCCTCTATTGTAAAATATCTGTAAAACACACCTTCTATTGCTTTCAAAGAAGCTTCTAGTGAAACAAGTTTTACTTTTCCACAGCTAACAATATCTAACCAGATACTGTTATGTCAATATCCTAACTGTCTTTTCAAGTAGCCTCTTCCTGTCTGCACACGATAGTCAGAGCCCAGACTCTCTCACTGTCTCAAGCCTTTGGACGGATGCCTTCTTTCAACATTCTCTGTGGGAAGAAAGTTTTCCAGTGCAAATTTCATTAGGGCTCATAGTCAAAGTGAGAAATAGAGAGAAAGACAGTTTTAGGAGAAAAAAACAAATTTAAAGTAGTCTTTAGGCAAAATTACACCTACACCATACATAATATTTAAGGACAATGCTGATCAGCCGAAGATCTTTGAAACATTGTCAAGAAAAGCCTCTATGACTTGTCCTTATGTCTCTGAGAGATTTTGTGCTTCTTGACATTAGGAGCATGACGATGAGGCTTAAGGATGATGCTGGCCTAGCTCTCATGGCATCTTAGAAACTCAAACTCCATCAGTCATATTTCTAGTATTTTCCAGTTGTCACATTAATCTTTATTCTATTGGAGTTTGTTGTGTGGAATTTTAAACATGCTTAATTTCTATAGTTATTTACTATAGCCAACCTCATTAAAAAAAAACTCTTAGTTAACTGCATCACACTACAGAACCATGAAGAAAAGGATGATCTCCATTTGACCAAAAAGACGTCCAAGATGCATAGTTTTGATGGAGAAAAGTGTTCGTTCAGATTCTTCTTCCTTCTTTAAAAGTAATAGTTTTCCTCTCTTGTATTCACCCATTACATTCCTCTAAAGGGAAGAGTCTGCATTTCACTTTTCAGTATTTGTGATATAGTTTTTAGGAATAGTTTATGTTTTGTCCATTTGTTCTTTATTATGCTAAGAGATGAGAGCTCAGAATCACTGTGCATCACTATACAGTCTCTTTATTGATGTGCACCCCCAGAATCATTTACATCTTGCCTAAGTACTCTAGTATCATCACAGTATCGCTCTATAATCTATTTACTTAAGTCCATCTCAGGCTTTGCTATTTGACTCTCCACTCTCTCCATCCGAGGATAATTAGTGGCAGATCTGCATCCTCACTAGTAACGTCAATTTAAGAGAAAGTTGAAAGGCTGCATTCTGTTACCCTCAAGCTTGTTACAATAATTACAGTGTTATAGCTTGTTCTTTTAAAAAATTTTATTAATTTATTCATATTACATCTCATTGTTAGCCCGTCCCTTGTATCCTCCCATTCTTCCCTCCCTCCCGCGTTCCCCCTACTCCCCTCCCCTATGTATGTGACTGAGAGGGACCTCCTCCCCCTATATATGCTCATAGCGTATCAAGGCTCTTCTTGGTAACTTGCTATCCTTCCTCTGAGTACCACCAGGCCTCCCCATCAAGGGGATATGGTAAAAAATGGGGCACCAGAGTTCGCATGAAAGTCAAACCCCACTCTTCCCTCAATGGTGGAGAATGTCCTGTCCATTGGCTAGATCTGGGTAGGGGTTCGAAGTTTACTGCACATATCTTCCTTGGCTGGTGCCATAGTTTGAGCAGGACTCCTGGACCCTGATTCGCGCATCATAATATTCTTCTTGTAGGTTTCTAGGACCCTCTGGATCCTTCTATTTCCCCATTCTCCCATGCTTCTCTCACCCAAAGTCCCAATAGGATGTCCTCCCCTCTGACTCACTTTCCTGGCACGTGAAGAGTTTCATGGGACATGCCCCTTGGGCTAGTGTCTCGATATGAGTCAATATATACCATTTGACTCTTTTTGCTTCTGGGTGAACTCACTCATTATGATAATTTCTAGTTCAATCCATTTGTCCACAAATTTCAGGAATTTCTTACTTTTAATAGCTGAGTAGTATTCCATAGTGTAAATGTACCACAGTTTCTTTATCCATTCTTCTACTGAGGGATACTTAGGCTGTTTCCATGTTCTGGCTATTATGAATAAGGCTGCTATGAACATGGTTGAGCATATGTCCCTGTTGTGTGGTGGAGCCCAGTAGCTCGTTCTTAAAGAGGAAAAGGTGATAGTGAGTTTCTCGTCTGAGCCATCCACCTTCGTCCAGAGGACTTCAATAGTTTCTCACTAGCTTTTCTCGTCAGTGTAAAAAGACCTCACTGGAGGTGTTAGAGGGTGGCTTTGGCTTTTGGAAATCATTGAGAGAGCTCAGCACTAATAAGTCCTGTATTTTGTGCTGAGGATACAAAAAGAATTTTACTTTGTTAAGATGAAATGTGAGACTTCAGTGCTTTCTAAATAACTCAGAAAACACTTGCCTCCTGTCTGAGCAACACGATATGGTCAAGGTGAGGTCTTAGCTAATACTGCTCAACTGACACACTCTTGAGAACATGTCTTGTTGCTTTTGAGTGCTCAGTTTCTTTTGTATATTCATGAAATATGCTTTTTATCAATGACAGTTATATGTATCAGATGTGAATATAATTTACTATCTCTAAGCTATTTACTCCTTTTGGTGAAACTTCAATAATATAACATACAGTGTCACTTTGCTGACATTTTATCTAGCAGACCCAGGACTACTGCAAAACTTTGTCCCCAGTGGATTTTCTGCAGTTATGGTGATTTTGCAGTAAGAAGCTGGATCTACTCAGTAGACAGAGATGAGTGTGGCTCTCACAGGGTCTGCCTCTTCTCATAAAGGGGTAAACCTAGAAACAGGCAATCCCAGGCCATATGGCGACATGCCCTTGGTGATAGGTAGGACCAGAGAGAGCTTCTCAATGCCTACAACATCATAGCACAGAATCTGAGAGACAGAAGAGATGGCTTGTGAGCACTAAGTACAAACAGTGAAGATAGATTTGTGAAATTTCACTTAGGAAAAGTGGTTTGGCCTGACGTGTGTGTGTGTGTGTGTGTGTGTGTGTGTGTGTGTGTGTGTGTGTGTATGTGTCTGTGTGTATATCTCTGTGTGTAGTGTGTGTGTGTATCTGTGTATGTCTCTGTATGTGTGTATTTCTGTGTGTGTGTCTGCCTGTGTGTGTCTCTGTGTGTATCTATATTTGTGTTTGTGCGTCTCTTCTTCTTCTTCTTCTTCTTCTTCTTCTTCTTCTTCTTCTTCTTCTTCTTCTTCTTTTCCCCCCCCTCTCTCTCTCTCTCTCTCTCTCTCTCTCTCTCTCTCTCTCTCTCTGTTACATTTTCCATTTCTTGTTGCTTAGACAAAATCCTTGATAAAGCACCTTGAAGGAGGAAGGATTTGTTTTTGTTCCCAGATTAAGAGTCAGTCCATTAGGTTGGGAATAAGGGTGGGGCATGGAGCACCCGGTCAAATTTGTTCATAGTTGGGAATGAAAAAGAGACAGAGAGAGAGAAAGACAGAGAGAGAGAGAGAGAGAGAGAGAGAGAGAGAGAGAGAGAGAGAAGAGAAGAGAGAGGAGAGAGGAGAGAGGAGAGAGGGAGAAGGGGGAAGCCGGAGAGAGGGAGAGAGGGAGAGAGGGAGAGAGAGGCTGGTTCTCAGCTCCCTTTCTTGTTTTCATTCAGTGCAGAGCCGAAGCATAGTGCATGGCCCTCCTGTTTGTGAGGGAACTGGCACAGGGAAACCTGATAGGCTGCTAATTGTGAACAACTACAGCAACTGTAACTACAGCATGCTAATTACACACCCCACATACTCACTAACCATGGCAAATGACCTGTACTAGCTAATGTAGTTCCTATGCTACTCTAGTTAAGGTGTAAGGAACCAGCCAGTTCTCTTTTCATGTTGTTCTTTAAAAACATGCAGTTGCTAGACATTGTGGTCTTGGCTCTTTAATACCTCACAGATGTGATCTGGTTTGGAATGTGGCTGTACAAGGAAAAGCTTGAATGAAAATGTGAAGTAGAAAAACACATATTTATATGTCTACCACCAGCCACACAGTAGGTTTCTTTTCATGTTAGCATCCCCACAAAACATATTATGAAAGTCTATGAAGCTACACATTAGCAGGAGGCAGGGAAATTCAGCTTCATTGTGACTGTATGAGACCACTATGAGGTGGTCCATAGCTGACTGAAATGCTATCAACTGCACGCGCTGTATACCATACACAGGGTTGTGATGTCCAAGTAAAATGACCCTCTCATCCTCTGCCCATGCCTTCCAGTTGATATTTCGTGAGAGTGACAAACTAGTCAAACCTAGCTTTGACTTTCAAACGTAGGCCACCCTTGGATCCCAAGAGAAGTTTGACACTACGAAGCCTAAGGAAGTTCCAAGAGATGTTTGCAAAACATCAGCTTCTAAGAATGTTCGCTTTTTTTTTTTTTAAGGTGGAAGAATAAAATTTCTGGTAGTAAGGGATGAAGTCACTCAACACTGTTTCAACCAAACACAATGATATAAATGGGTGGAAGAGAGTGCATATGAGAAACAGGCACTTACAGGATTAAATGGAAATAGGTCTCAAAATTATGGCGATGTGGTAGTCCCATCTTTGCAGTGGAAACCTGGTATGTGGACACAAACATGGGAGGGAAGCCCACCAAAATTCTTAACTGGGTTATTTATGTGATTTCTAACATTTTCCTTTAGACTATATGTGGGCTTTCCATACTTTAATTGTAAAATGCTACAAAAATCATATAATTGATCTATGTGTAAGACACAATGGCTACAATGTAATAAAGATGGTCATATAGAATTTTGGAATGTGAAGCCCATACTCTGCATTGACCATTAATATACTTTTTAAGTTATTGTTAAGCTAATTGCTTGGCTTAATATTCTAAAAATATTTCTAAAATTATGCCTTTTGGAGTCAAGCTAATATACAGTAGATTTTCCGTGGCTCGCTCTCTCTCTCTTTGAAAAGGCCATTTGTTTTGTTTTGTTTTGTTTTTAAATATTTTTGTTTACAATTTTTAGTTAGCATACAGATTAGCACATTTTTATTATGAGATTTTCATACTGCTATGTCATTGAATGTTGGGAGGGGTGCTAATTTGGTATTCCAGTTTTAGATCAAATAAAAACATAAACTGTGGTTTCACAATGACATATGTGCCATGTATCCTCTTTACTAGGATGTTATAGTCCAACACAAGGGCTAAAAAAAAATGCTAACTTATTGTAAGTAACCCAGCATATAGGGAAGCAGAATTGAATTGTCCAAAGCATACTACCTCTGAACAATATTAGAGGTTTTTCAATAATAGAGAAATGATCTTGTTAGTGAGTATGTGCCCCTGTGTGTGTGGGGGGGGGGATGACTTGGGAAATGACTTACAATCATTTTCTGTTTTCTTAAGCAACAAAGAAATATTATTCCAAATGAAATATTTCCAAGCACGCCCCCCCCTAAGTATGATGTTTTTGGTCTTTGCCTGCTTTCCCAGCACTCCATGTTTGTGCACACTCTGCCTCCCAGCTTCTGCCCTATCCCCTTAGTAGAGGCAAAAATGTTTTCTTTCTGGCTCACTGGGCTACATACAGGCCCTCCCAGGAGGGTGGCAGCGGTAACAGAGCTGTCACTGGGCTGCCACAGATGGTTCTGCACTAAGTCTGCAGCCTCTGTTTATGACTCCTTGGGGGAGGGAGGAGGCTGGCTGGAGAGCACCCATGCCCTGCAGAGATGCTCCTGGGGTTAGCTGGCAGAGGCCAGCCCATTAATTACAGACTGCAGATACCACCGCCCCACCCCACCCTAGCCCCCACCAGTCTCTTGGCTTTTTCCGGGTTGGTCATTGAAGTCAACAGGATAGCAAGGTGTTAGATGGTAAAGAAAACAGGATTTCAAAGTGATCACAGCTGTGTAATGGCTGGTGTTAGACTCGGCAAGCTACACCTTCTGAGTGCTTGCTGAGCCTCAGAGTCAACTACTGTACAAAGTAACATCCGTCAACATATTACTTTGTTTTAAATGCTCAAAACTGCCTTACTTCTACTGCACAGAACGTGGATATAATACTTTAAGCAAGTTATTAAACTTGCTTGTAACAGAGGCAGAAACTGAACCCTTTTAACAATACCCCCCTTCAACATCATCAAGAGCTTTCCTAACTAAGATCTTTATTCTAGACACACCCACAGACACTGAACAAATCTGATTAACAAGTAAAGCAAGCAACTTGTTTGTCTTTACTTGCAAGAGAACTTCTAATGCTGTAGGAATAGTGTGTGTGTGTGTGTGTGTGTGTGTGTGTGTGTGTGTGTGTGTCTTATGTGTGTGTGGTGTGTGTGTTAATGAGGCAATTTCAGTGTCTCCGATGCCCAATTCCTTTCTCATTAATTTGCACTGAGTGCTATTTTATATCCATGAGTTGTGATGGAGAATTGGATCGCTTTTCTATTTCTCATAGACCACGTGCTGTAGCAATCTGGTTTAGCAAGCCAGATAAGTAGGAATATTAAATTATCCCAGTGAGGTTGCAGGGGCTTCTATGAAGATGTACCATTTTACTCACAATTCATTCCAACCTGCAGGCTTAGAACTAATAAAATAGAGGAGCGTCTTAGCTCCTTATCACATACATGGTCCTAAAGCAAGAGTGCGCAGACTGTATGTGTGGAGCTACTTTGCGTTCTCAGCACACCTTCAAAGCTGGATGACTCTTGTGCTTGCAATATCCTAAAAACAATTATACCTTCTGCCAACTTCTCAATTACAATTACCTTGCGTATATGCCACTTTGCTGCTCATGCAGCCAAGATCAGATTTTTCTAAAATTACTGGTGGTTTGCACTAAGGTAATAACTGGTGGTGGGTGTGGCACTGTGGGGCTGGAGGCAACAGCTGGCAAAGTGTTGAGCCTGTTGCTTGGGTCACAGCCCAGGATGTCTGGAGAAGGTTTGGAGAGAGCGGCCTCATGACGTCACAGACATGTGATACGGAGTTGCTGTTTGTGTGGCTGCCAATGTGAATAAAATAATAATAAGTAAAATAGAAGGAGATGGTTTGCTTCAAAAAGGGATAGAAAGGTAAGAGTTTGTTACCTGGCTCCAGTAGGCAGAGTAAGGCAAAGCAAAGTGTTTACAAACACATGACATGTTCTCGGCTCCTTGTAGAGAAGGACAGGAGAGAAAGAAGGGGATGAGCAAGCACTCTGCTGCCCTCAGAGCTGTGTGTGAGGGAGCTGCATGCTGCTGGGAGAGAGGAGGGCTGTGCCCACCTCCAGGAGCCATCATCCTTAGTTCCCAGGGGAGCGAGCGCCCTCAGTGAGGGGGCCGGGCTTGGGGTTGGGCATCTGTAGTGGAACAAAGACAACCGGAAGCTCCTTGCTGTATGCATTTTGCCAGCTCTCAAAAATCCACAAAGGGAGAGTGTACTTAACATGTTTTATTTCTTAAAATGTAATTTACCAGAGAATACTTTGAGAATTTTCAGCAGGAGACCTTGAAATGTGTGTGGGAACACTGACACTGTGCCAGAGGCCATATTGGTACGGTGCCAAGGGCCACGCTGAAACTGGAGCCTTGAATACATTCCTGGTACTTTTTTTTTTAATTCAAAAAATTACAGTAATAAGTTACCAAGCTATCCCTACTGTAAACATTTTTTTAAAAAATTTCCTCACCTTTTCCCCCTAGTCTGAAAAAAGTGTTCTCTGTGGGCTTCCATGTGCTGTCTGGTTATTTTTAATGGAGACATTGTTTTCTTTGGCAAGTCTCTGTTTGCATGCATGCTTTTCATTTGAGGTGCCTTTGCAGTACATTGGCTGGGTGTTCATCTGGTTTCTCCATAGTGAGCAAATGTTTTATTTTAAGAGTTTGCTTTTATCTGTCTTTAAAGTGGATCCATGTTAAAGCTGGTAGGCCCCTTTCATGACCAGTCTCCATGTGTAAACAATCAGCGTTCCAGCGGCTTCTTCATGGCCTGTAGGCCTCAAGTTCTTCATCTAACAGGCCTGGAAGAAGTCTACAGATGTGTAGAAGAAGGCCTCCCATGGTGTGGCCCAAGGCCACCTGCTGCCATGTTTTTCCTGCTATGTGGAAAGTATCCCTTTGAAACTGTCAGCCAAATAAAACCCTCAGACTAAACACTGTCTGTTCTGGGCTTCCTCAAGAGATGGGAACAAAGTCAAGCAGACTTGTGGGCAAATGTGTACATTCAGATTCGAGATCAGTGAACCCGTCATACACCAAACTGAAAGAGCTCCAGCAGTGGGCACATCATGGCCAAACCATGGAACAAACCATGATAAAGAGAAACTCTGTAAGGCAACCAGTGGACATGGCATCAGGGCTCAGCAGAGACTGCAAACACCTCCCAAAATTATGTAAAGCCAGAGGTTCTCAATGACAAACACACATTAGACCTTAAATCTGAGTGCAGAGACAGCATCCGCTATAACTGAAGATAAACAAAGTCTTCATACAGGGCAGGCGGGGCATTAGTCACCAGGGCGCACTTTAAGAAGCAGAGTGGGGTCCTTTCAACTGGCTTAAAATGACAGAGATGCGGGTGGCTAGGAGTGAGGGCAAGCCTTGGAAATTACAAATATGCTCATACTTACTTTAATCCTCTTTTAATTAAACGATACACATAGGCTTTCTGTTGGTGAGTTTTTACTGTTTTCCTTGTAACATATATGATGGAGAAGTGACTAGCTCACATATAACATATAGTGCCTTGTCAGAGGCTCATACTACGTCGCGGTACATTTCAAGCTAAGTCAGCTTTGAAAAGTTGGTGATACTCTGTAACAGCTGCAGCTACATACCAGCGAAGGATGTACGCCACTAAGAATACAATGTGGGTTGAAATGGGATTCAAATATAACTGCCTGAAGAGGGAAATCTGAGGAAAGCAACAGAAAGATCCAGAGCTAGCATGAATTAACTAGTAAAAATTAGACCTAAATCCAACTATATTAACAATTATGTGAAATGCTAAGGAGCTAAATACCTATGTATTTAAAACAAAGTGTGTGTGTGTGTGTGTGTGTGTGTGTGTATGTGTGTGTGTGTGTGTGTAAGAGGCTGGTTGTATCAGGGCTGGTAACATCCAGACTCTACCATATGCAATAAAAAAACTCCCTTTACACATAGAGGCATTCTGGTTAAAATCAGTGAAAGAGGCATCCAAGTGTTTTCAGTGATCTGATAATATCAGGGACCATGGGTGGAGAGACCACTCACTGCCACATAATGACACGATTGTGCGTTGGCACTGTCATCGCTGAGCCATCAGCCCTGACAGTATAGTTTTCGCATAGGGATTGCTGTGTAGCCCAGACTGGCCTAGAAGCCATGATCCTCCTGCCTTCACATCCTGAACGCTGCCAAGGTGACAGAAGAACATCATCATGCCTGGCTAACAAATCCTTGAAATGATTCCATGGTAATCAGGAGACATAACAAGGTCGACCTTTCTCAAACCAGTTCAGAAAAAGGAAATAGAAAAGAAGATATCTCAGTTGGGTCTATGTAGCTTGCACAACTCAGTTCTCAGACCAAGTTAGGGTGAAGGAGAAGACTAGAATGTGTTTCTAATAAAGCCACATGCTAAATCTTGAAGCAAATAAATTCTACCAATATGCACACCGGAAAATCCATCTTAACCATGTTGAGTTACATGAAGAATTTAATATTTGAAACTTAATTTCATTCTCTATACACACAGATAAGAGAAAAATTGTAATAGGTGTAAAATTTTGTCATGATTCAACTCCCATCTTTGAGTTTTAATACGCCTAGCAACTTAGAACAATGTGGTTTTAAATCGACAAAACTTACCCTGTGGTCCCACTTTAAACACTCCCCCTCGGAAGTCTAGAAAAATGACACTTCTATCCATCTTATTGCAGGGCTTGTAAGTGAAATGAGGCAAAAAAAAAAATGGCACCAAACATAAAGAAGCAGGAAGCATATTCTCTTTTCATGGATTCAATGTTTATGTATGGATTCCAAAGAATCCGACTCGAATATGAGCAGAATTTGTGCCACAAACTCAGTATACAAAGTCACTTGTGCTTGGATACAAGATGTCAAGACAAATCAAAGAGTAAAAATATAATTTGTTTCATATTTTTGTCAAAAACTAAAATATTTAACAGTAAATTAAATCACAAACCATATTTCTATATTTGAAATTTCATATTTCAAATATAGCTAGCATTTGGTTTAAGACCAAAGAAAAGTATATTCAATATAGTTGGCATAAATTAAACTCACAGTTATTAAGATGGAAATTTTCTCAAGGTCATTGCACCTATTCAATAAACTCACGTGTAAATACAATAGACTTTTTGTAGGATTTTATGATCGTATTGTAGTTCCTTCAGAAAAGCAGAGGCCTTTGGATAATCTGAGCAATCCTGTGAAGGTAGATCACAATCAAAGCCCTTGCTTTGATTAGCTTTAGTAAGTAGGGCAGGGTGCAGCATATTGATCTGTAAAAAGTACTTTGAAATGGATAAAAAAAATAGAGTGGATTGGTGGGTGGATGAACAGAGAGAAGGACCTGTACATAGAAAGTAACCATTTGCTACTGTTGTGACTTATCCTCGAGAAATACAAGCAAATGCATGTTACCCCAAGATAGAGCACCAATAACAGACCAAAAACTGATTTGCACTCAAGTCGTGCCCAGTTAACCAGTGAACTCCACTGCGGTTAGTTATAAGAGTGTAGATGACAGGCTGTTTACAGGGACACCATGTCAACTATGGCACTGAAAGTGCCCCTTTTCTCCTACTATGGGTGACGTCACAGTAGTTGCTTGCTGCTCACCACAGAACTTGAGGGCAGCTCACTGGAGATCCCTCTCTGACAGCACTGTTCCTGCTGATGTGACCAAGGGGACAAGCCTTAATAAGGAAATGTGTGAGTGTGTCGTACACATTGCTTTGAATCAATTAAAATAGGAATGGCTCTGATGTCCTTTGGGCCTCTCACTCTCATCGTTGCTAGCATCTATATGTGTATAACTATTGTTCCTGAGTGGGTCTGGCAAGCATGGTCTGGTGGGAAAATGGGTGCCACCGAAGCAGCCCAGGGTACCCCAGGCATCCCTGATCTCTGTACTTCATCTCCTAAGATCAACCAGCCAGGCCTGTGATGTAGATGCTGCCCGCATGTGACATGGAGACTCTAAGAAACTGTGTGACGTGTGGCATGGCTTTGAGTTCTTTGCCCTGTGGGCAGAACTCCAGTTCTTTCTTTACAGCCCCCTTTACACATAAGTTGATGAAGATATTGGCTCTTCCATCTTCATCCTCAGGGAACTTATTCTATAGACGGAAAACAAAGGGTACGCCATTGGTGGACCTCAAAGATACAGATTTGTTATGACTAAGGGGAAGTGGCATGCTAGCTGGTGGTCGTGGGCATTAGCAGACATATGAAGGCCACGGATACAGACGCAGAAGCGCATGAAGCCCTTGGCAAGTGCGGGACTCTTTCTGCCCTCCAGTATGTTCACGGTTGTACTGCGCTGTGAGCTGAGACCGCCATCTGTACTTGTCAACGGTTAAGCTTTCTTGCTTTGAATCTCTTCGAGGCAACCGAAACCAAAACAACATTTTCTTTTGGTAGCGCTGAACAGGGGTGCTTTATGTTTTAAACTCACAGCTGTTTTATGCTTATTATCACAGAGTCTTCAACTCTGCTTCGTTGCTGAGCAAAAACATTATTCATCTCATTGTTTCCTTAACATCCGCCTTGCCAGGTACCTGCTGAACAGAGCACTGAACGCGAATGCGGGCTTTACATACAGTGCGGGAACACAGCCGTCACATTGAGGGAAAACAGTGAGCTCCAGTCCACGCTTGCAAACAAACAAATGAGTTTGCCAACTCTAGTCATTTAGTTGAACATTTCTACCTGTGTTATAACTGATAGATAAAGCACTGAGTATATTTGGAAAGAAAAATAATGTCCTGATTTGATGAATCTGTTTCATTTTTTTTGAGGCCATTCGTGTTATAAATTTGGATTAAGAAAAAAAACAAAGTTCCACCTAGGTTTTATAAGTTATTGACACAAAGTAGTTTTGTGAAATATTGATGCAAAAAAAATGCCACCCAGAATAATACTATTCTAACGGAGGCGGCTTTCAGATCTCAAAGCTGTCTATTGCCAGCCCCCCCTCTCTGTGTCACGTTCCCCATGCCCCTCTGAACTCTGGTCCCCCGCTTCCTGGCTTCTGCATACGCTCACCATCCCGAGAGTGCATCCGTGCAGACTGATCAACTTCGGAGTTCTGACTAATGTGATGAGAAGAGAATGTACAGTTAATTGACCCCCATCGTGCTTGCAGAAGGCTTCATTTCAGAATAGCAGACAAACTCATGGAATACACATGAGCCAGGGACCTTGAGTGTTTTCCTTGCCCCGGTGTGTGTCCAGGTAGGGAGCTGACCACCTTTAACTATCTCAAACCTGTTCACAGCACTCTGTGCGCAGAGCTGCCAGAGAAAGGCCTGCTGCCCGTGGTCCTGTAAGTCTGTTGACTGATGAGCGATGTGCTATCTCAACTGTGTGCATGACTTGAAATTATGGCAAAACTTTACCCGTGCATGGGCAGAAATACAGAGTCTGTGTCTGTGTTTCCACGTGTCCGTCTATTGATCTTTCTGTCTCTGTGGATATCTGTGGCTAGAGAGCACCCACTCCTTTACCCACCCATAGACACATTTTTACACTTGAACCTCAGCGTAGGAGTTTGCTTTAGATGTTGAATGATGCAAGGACTTTTCCCCACAGAGTTTCAGTTCCCAAAGGGTTTCAGCCCTTAATGTTATCTTCTGAGCATCCTCCATGTTTTCGCTGACTAATAAGATTCCAGCATCTTTATTACTTACATGTCTCACTTGCCCTAAGAAAAGTAAAAGAAACCTAGAAGAAAATTATTTTTGCCGTAGGGGTGTATATAATAATACCATATTATTGGGTGAAAATTGTATTGCAGCTGGGCCAGTCTTTACCAAATTTATCTATAAGGTTGACATACTCAATCAGTATCTCACTGAACCTATTTCGGATAATTTGATGAAATTAATTGGCAATATATTTGGCAATTAAGAAAATGAGAACCACTGTGAATCGATAGACAGCCGGGCATTGTGGTGTGCGCCCACAGCCCTGGCTTTCTGAGGAAACTAAACCAGCCAGGACAGCACAGCACAATTCCTGGACACCCCCGTGCTTGCCAAGGCTTCTCTAACAGGACCCAGACATTGCTTATCTACACTCTGCATACCAAATGATCTTCAAAGCTCTCACCCAAAACAAAGCACACACAACACACAAGCAAACAAGCATAGCTCTGTTTCAATAAAACTTCACTTGCCTTGAATTTTCAGATGTATATAACTTTTGTATATGGTGATATGCATGAAATTGCCATCTTTGTTGGGTTTATGTATTTTTCTATAACCATAATTTATAATATATGTGTGTTATATAGTATGTGTAAGGTATATATGTGTATATTATATGTATATATGTATGTGTAATGTATGTCTGTGTATATGTGTGTAGATATGCATATACTTAAAACTTCACTAATTTATCAGCTGTATAAAGTGGCTACAGGCCTGATTTGTGTAGGTATAGCTGTCCAACCCTGGACCAGATCGAAGGGCAAAGAGACAGTTGTAAGGCTGGTGAGTGATTAAGGAGGTATCACTAGCATGGGAAGAAAATGAGGTTTCTGGTAAATATTATAAGTCTTGCTACAGAGGGTAAAGGTTCTCTCATTTTGCCATCATTCAGCATCAAGAGGAAATTCCTAGTGAAGGCTGTGAGGCGGCTGAAAGTAGAGAGGCTTGCAGCGCAAGCCATGACCCTTGGGCCATGTGAAGGTGAGCAGAGAGAAATGATTTCACTCAGCTGCCCTCTGACCTCCACACATAGGCTTTAGCACCCTCTTATATGTCATGCATACACAATAAAGATTTAAAGTGAAATTGAAAAATGAAAGTATTCAAGTCATTAAAATTAAGTATAAATGCAGCAAATCAAACTAACTTGCAGAACACTTTTGAAGTCATTAAAGAAAGCTATTCAATTACTGTACAATTGCCTCGACATTTAGAGAAAGCGGTGGCAATAGATTGCCTCATTGCTTAAATCTTCCATGCTAACCCCTATTTATTTTGAAAGTGTTTTACTGCTGTTGTCTCATTGTTTTATAAAAATATTTTGGTAAAGGATTACCGCAAACAGACAGCAAGCGTACACAGCCACCAAGCTGTTGTGGTCCCAGCTTCATTCTCACCAAATGTATATAGGCGAAGAAAATAGACTAGAAAAAAAAAACCAATATATGTCACCAAAAAGAAAAATATAATTGAATAGGTAATTGTGTAATATAGAAATGCATCAAGTGCTTAAGGCACCGGTTCTCAACCTGTGGGTTGCAACTACTTTGGCAAACCTCTAGCTCCAAAAAATATTTACATTATAATTCATAACAATAGCAAAATTATAGTTATGAAGTAACAATAAAAAATTTCAGAGTTTGGGGTCACTACTACATGAACTATGTTAACGTGTCGCAGCATTAGGAATGTTGGGAACCAATGGCTTAAGGAGTTGTCCTTATGGCTTTAAATTCTACTTAATGCTCTGATGGTCACTGTTAGTAAGGCCATGGATGGAAATATTATATTCTTGCTCATCCAAAGGCTAAAAATGAGCCCTATAACATCCTGTAAAGCAAAGTTGCTATGCAGATCTCTCCTCCCTCTTTAATATATTTAAGTAATTTATTCAGATTACATCTCGATTGTTATCCCCTCACTTGTATCTTCCTGTTCTCCCCTCCCTCCTTCTTTCACCCTATTTCCTTCCCCTATGTCTGTGATAGAAGGGAACCTCCTCCCCCACTATCTGGTCACCACTTGTCAGGTCTCACCTTGGTAGCCTTCCTATTCTTTCTCTGAGTGCCACTAGGCCTCTCTACCAAGGGGAAGTGGTCAAATAGGGGACACCAGAGATCATGTCTGAGTCATCCCCTGCTCTCCACACAACTATGGAGAATGTGCTGTCCGTTGTCTATATCTGGATAGGGGGTCTAGGTTTACTGCATGCATTGTCCTTGGCTGGTACATTAGTTTTTGCTGACCCCCCTGGGTCCAGATTCCCAGCTTTGATGGCCTTCTTGTAGGTTTCTAGGACCCTCTGGATCCTTCATGTCTCTTGGCAGCACTGGTCCTCTCCTATTTGGAGCAAACATTACTAAACCTTTTCTTCTCCAGAATCAAACCAGGTGAAGAAGAGCCCGAGGTAGACAACATCAAGTGGGAATGTTTAGCAGTCTCTTTCTCTTTTTTTTTTATTAATTTATTCATATTACATCTCAGTTGTTAGCCCATCCCTTGTATCCTCCCATTCCTCCCTTCCTCCCACTTGCCCCCTACTCCCCTCCCCTATGTCTGTGTCTGAGGGGGACCTCCTCCCCCTGTATATGCTCATAGGGTATCAAGTCTCTCCTTGGTGACCTATTATCTTTCCTCTGAGTGCCACCAGGCGTCTCCATCCAAGGGACATGGTCAAATATGGGGCACCAGAGTTTGTGTGAAAGTCAGATCTCCTTCTCTACTCAACAGTGGAGAATGTCCTGTCCATCGGCTAGTCTGGGTAGGGGTTCGAGGTTTACTGCCTATACTTTCCTTGGCTGTTGCCATAGTTTGCGGAGGACCCCAGGGCCCAGACTCGTCTGTAGTTTTCCAGGACCCGCTGGATCCTTCTATTTCCTCATTCTCCCAGGCTTCTCACACCTAAAGTCTCAATAGGATGTCCTCCCCTCTTACCCACTTTCCTGGTAGGTACAGTTTTTCATGAGGACATACACCTTGGACTAGTGTCTTGATATAAGTGAGTATATACCATTTAGCTCTTTTTGCTTCTGTGTGAACTCACTCATTATGACAATTTCTAGTTCAATCCATTTGTCCACAAATTTTGGAAATTCCTTGTTTTTAATAGCTGAGTAGTATTCCATAGTGTAGATGTACCACAGTTTCTTTATCCATTCTTCTACTGAGGGACACGTAGGTTGTTTCCAAGTTCTGGCTATTATAAATAAGGCAGCTATGAACATGGTTGAGCATATGTCCCTGTTGTGTGGTAGTGCATCTTCTGGGTATATTCCAAGGAGTGGAATAGCTGGGTCTTGAGGAAGCCCTATTCCCATTTTTCTGAGAAAGCGCCAGATAGCTTTCCAAAGTGGTTGTACTAGATTGCATTCCCACCAGCAATGAAGGAGTGTTCCTCTTTCTCCACACCCTCGCCAGCATGAGGTGTCAGTTGAGTTATTGATCTTAGCCATTCTGATGGGTGTAAGATGGAATCTCAGTGTCGTTTTGATTTGCATTTCTCTGATGACTAAGGAGGTCAAACATTTCTTTAAGTGTTTCTCAGCCATTTGATATTCCTCTGTTGAGAATTCTCTGTTTAGTTCTGCGCCCCATTTTTCTATTGGGTTATTTGGTTTGGTGGTGTTTAATTTCTTGAGTTCTTTATATATTTTGGATATTAGACCTTTGTCAGATGAAGGGTTGGTGAAGATCTTTTCCCAGTCTGTAGGCTGTCGCTTTGTTTTCTTGACAGTGTCACCTGCCTTACAGAAGCTTCTCAGCCTCATGAGGTCCCATTTATTAATTGCTGATGTTAAGGCCTGGGCTGTTGGTGTTCTGTTCAGGAAGTTGTCTCCTGTGCCTATGTGTTCCAGACTCTTCCCCACTTTTTCCTCTAACTGGGTTAATGTCTCTGGTTTTAGGTTGAGGTCTTTAATCCACTTGGACTTGAGTTTTGTGCATGGTGACAAATAGGGGTCTAATTGCATTTTTCTACATGTAGACATCCAGTTAGACTAGCACCATTTGTTGAAGATGCTGTCATTTTTCCATTGAATGGATTTGGCTTCTTTGTCAAAAATCAAGTGAGCAAATGTGTGTGGATTCATCTCTGGGTCTTCAGTTCGATTCCACTGATCCACTAGCCTATTGCTGTGCCGGTACCATGCTGTTTTAATTACAGTTGCTCTATAGTACAACTTGAGATCAGGCATGGAGATTCCTCCAGAGGATCTTTTATTATATAGGATTGTTTTTGCTATTCTGGGCTTCTTGTTTCTCCATATGAAGTTGAGAATTGTTCTTTCAATATCTTCAAAATATTTTGTAGGTATTCTGATAGGGATTTAGCAGACTATTTCATGTCCACATGTGTGTTTTTCTATGTGTGCATGAATGTATAAGCCAGAGGATGGCCTTGATGTCATGCCTCAGGTGCCAGCCGTTGCCCTATAGCTTGCTGATTAGGCCAGACTGGCTGCCCGGTAAGCCTCAGGGATTCACCATCTCCACGTCTGGGTGAAAATCAGCCGTGCCTGGTGTTTGGGCCTGTTCTGGGAATTGACCTCGGGTCTTCATGCTTCTGTGGCAATATTTATACTGACCAAGATTTCTACCAAGACCCTTTATAAATGATAGTAAATCATCTTGAAACTATGCTGTCTGTAGCTATACATGCAGATGTCACACTATACATATAGGTGGCACACTCAGCTGACACAGATATGGCCGCTTTGGGAGCCCAAGCAGCACAGCCACACAGATATTTAGACTCTCTCTGCTAAAACTAAAATCAGAGATGACAGGAGCTGATGGAGACTGATAGAAGGAAATAAGTAACTTGGGAACCACTGTTCTTCAACTAAGTCCAAAGGACAAGAAGGAGCGATGGGGATGTAAGCTAAGTTAGAGCAGTTGCTGGGATGGAGGCCTGTAGGGACCATTAATTGATAGAGGGAGTGTTTTGCTTTGTCATTTAATTTATTTTAATCATTCCTGCCATGCATCAGTGAACACTATAAGTTAAACGCACAGTGATGCAAAATCAGATGATATTTAAATAGTGCCTAACTGAAAAGTCTATTTTTAAGAATAGCTACAGCGTATCATTCCAGGAGCCTTGTATTTATTCTTTTATCCCATCCATGTTGTTTGTTTCTATCGTCAAACAAGCAGTGGTTCATAAAGATTTTCCTCTGTGTTGACAATTTAATAGTTTTTTTTAATTCCCTAATTTTCATGATCAGAAAAGCTAAGACAGTATACAAAGGGATTTGTTAAAGGAATGTCGCATAACTGAACAAAACTATCAGAAGCCCATGCAGAGACAGCATGTAGGAGTCTGCAATAAACATGTGGCTGAGTTTATGTTTGACACATACAAGGAATCATTCTTATTTTTGTTTCTGAGCACTGAAATCAGTTAACATTTTGTTTGTTTGTTTGTTTTGTTGGTTGGTTTTTCAAGACAGAGTTTCTCTGTATAGCCTTGAATGTCCTGGGCTCACTTTGTAGATCAGGATGGTCTCAAACTCACAGCGGTCTGCCTTCCTCTGCCTCCCTGAGCACTGGGCTTAAAGGTGTACGCCACCACCCCCAACTACCAATTAATGTTTTATCTCAATCATTTATGTATTTGCCATCTTCTTTTATTCTTCAGTTCTGTAGTTTTTAGGATTTTTTTCATTTTTACTATCAAAAACTAACACTGGAACTAAAAAACAAAGGCAAAGGAGCCATTTTTCAAATTTTTGTATGTGTTTGAATAATAATAATAATAATAATAATAATAATTATTATTATTATTATTATTATTATTATTATTTTACTGGTTCTTAGAATTTAACCCAGGGTCTTATTCTAGGCAACGCCTCTGCCATTGAGCCTACCCACACCCCCCACTTCATTTTTAGTGTGTGTTTCAAGAATATTTATCTAGCCCTATTAGCTATTTTTTTATTGCTGTGTTAAAGCCCCATGATGGTATCCTATAGAAGGAAGAGTTTATTCTCGCTCATGGTATCTGAAAGAAGGGAGCCCATCATCGTGGACAGGCATGGCAACAGGCAGGCCATGGCTAGAGCAGCAAGCTGAAAGCTCACATCTTGAACTGCAGACACAAAGCAGAGAAAGTAAGTTTGGAGTAGGGTAAGGCTTTAAACTCTCAAAGCCCACCCCAGCAGATGTACTTACCGCAGCAAGGCCAGATCTCCTAAGCATCCCACGACAGCACCAGCAGCTGGAGACCATCGTCCCTGCACGGGAGCGCTCGCTGTTTACAGCGGTTCCTTAGTACACAGTGTGAAGCCGAGGACCTCAGCCATGGCTCTTTCTCTAAGCCCCCATGTGTTAGCCTCCTTTCAAAAGCCCTCCCCCCTCGCTGATAGTACAAGATGGTACCCTAGATTTTACTGACCAGTTTTCAACTGGAAATCATTTTTCAGTGTTACGGAGCCAGGCTTGAGAATGATTAATTCCAAGAGGAAGATGACGTCATCATATAAATTAAAAACTAACATTATTTAGTAATAAAATGTGTACTGTTACTATTGGTCATAATCAATAGCTAATTGAAGTGTAAGTTCAAGCATAGTAGACTGTCTCCGCACTTCCATGACAAGAAAATGACTTTTGTTGTTTTGGTTTTGTTTGTTTGAGAGAGAGAGAGAGAGAGAGAGAGAGAGAGAGAGAGAGAGAGAAAGAAGAAGAAGAAGAAGAAGGAGGAGGAGGAGGAGGAGGAAGGGGAGGAGGAGGAGGGAGAATATGGAGTTGGTTAGAGAGGGATTGTGAGATCTGGGAAGATTTGCGGGAGGAAAAAATACAATAAAAATATAATGAATGAAAATGGCTTTCAATGAAAAAAAAAAAAAACAGTATCTGAAGAAATGCTGAAGGAAACAGAATTCCTAGTGAGGATACAGAACCCTAGCCTGCTGGCCCTCTCTGACTTAACACATTGATACAAGGGCCTGATGGTGCTCTTCACCTGGATTTTGAAAAACAAAAAGGAGTAAAATTATAGAAAAAGAAAAACCTTAGAAACTTACAAGAAGACAGAAAAATAAGTGAAGTTGTAAGGAGAGCTTGCTTACATATTATAATAACATGTCAAGTTGGTTCTGATGCGGAAATACACAGATCAGCGAACACAATAAAGGACCCTCCAGCAAAGACGCAGAAACACCCTGACGAGGGTAGGCTTCAGAATAAAGAGTCTAGCCTTCATTTGGGCATAGACTATGGAGAAAAGTCTCAGCTGAGAAAAACATTAAGGAGATCACAAGAGCAGGTGAAAGAATCATTAAATAGTGGGAATAGGACTTAACAAAGATGAGAATCCCTCTGCTGTGGTGGGGTTGGTCCACGTTATGTAACCTAGAACACAGAACTTGAAGTTTTGTCTTACATTTCACTCCTGTTGTTGACTCCCAGCCCTAGCATGGGGAAAATAACACACAGATCGGTTGGGATTTGAGGAGGCCGACTTGGGGACATGAGGCAGCCCCCAGAACATATGGCATAGCAATAAGGACAGCTACCCAGCTCTCCCCAGGGAGAAGCATCATGACTTATTGATTACATTGTATGATGGCATAAATGTGTGTATCACGAACTCAAAGGCTTTTGTTTGTGCACACAAAAAGTGTTAATTCTCATCAGCAATCCACTCTTTATAACGTATGGAGGCTTCTCTACATTGTAGTAAGACTAGCCAGCTCCAGAGATACTGGGAAGGAGGGGTGCACTGGAATTGGGTCTTGTGACTGCACACAGTGTGTGGTCTCCAGGGGAGGGACTACCACCAAACAAACCTAGAGGGAACAACAGTATCGAGAGATGCTGTGGGCCTTTTGGTCCCAAGGGTCAGGAGGCTTGGGTAGAAACACTATTACTTCTGGACCTATCATGGTGGTGGTGGGGGCAGGCGATTCTCTAAGAGTTTATTACTTTGGTAAATGCTAAATTTACATCAAAAACTCAGAGTTGAGTCAGTGATGCTTGTGCTTACATGATCAACACAGTCATTAAGAGTTGTTGGATCCATCCCATTTGGTTTTGTTTGGTCTTTAAAACAAAGTGCTGTTGTTACGGTTATGTTTTCCAATATTCTGAAGGCAGCAGCGATCCCATCAGCGGTCCCTCAGATATTTTAGAACATGACCAAATGATACTTTTCATTAGCAGAATGTTTCTGGGCGCTTTCGTTTTCCAGCCAAGAGAAATTTCTTCTTGTGTGCATTCAGCAGAAATGATTTCAGTATGATGCGGGCATCTAGCTCATGCACAGAAACTGTGTCAACAAAATGCATCTGTCCTGTGGGGCTTTCGGCTGAATGTGTTACTGGCTTGCCCCTGGCCAGGCTCACTCAGGCATGGAGGATGGAGTTTTTGCTGCTGGCCCGATGAGCAAGCAGAGTGCTGTCTCTCCCCTGCCTGATCTTATACCACACAGCATTTTGTGTTACAAACATGAGTGGAGCATAGGGAAAAGAGAAGGATAGGATGAAGGCAAAAAGAAAAATAAATAAAGGAGTGAAAGCCTGCTGGGAAGCAGAGCCAAAATGCCCTTCTCATGCAATAGTGGCCCCACAGATATTTACACCCAAATTACCCATTGGAGATGTCTAGCTTTTCATAACCCCCACAGGCTTCTTCTCAAAGCCAGGGAAAGCAGTGCATATGACAACACATCTGTCTTTAGGGCACTTGCACGTGGAGGAGGTAGGAAATGGTTACTGGCTTGAGAGTGAGTCAACACGGGGTTGATGGTAAAGAATACTGTTGTCTAGGAATTTACCTCAGAAGACTTTCCTGACAGCATTATATGAGGATCTGAGACCTAAGCACATCAGAAGCCAGTGTGCTGAAGAGAAAAGTAAGCCAAGAGATTGGGTAGGTGATTGTGGTAAAGTGGGAAGGGCATTGACTTTTGTCTGCATTGCCTAAAGCAGGTACTTGGCCATCATTGTCAATGAATGATTGAGTCTCACTTCTGCTCAGTCACTGTCACTGGCTACAGTGCTGTGAGGAAGAAAAGGCAGAGTCGCAAGATGGCCCATGAGTTCATTGCAGCTTGGACGTGGGTGATAGTGACAGACATGGCAAGAGGTGTTCACTGTGAGGTGGGCACCGAAGGTGGAGCTGTCTAGATTTTTCCAGCCCGTCAGACAGAGAGGAGGAGAAGCACAGACTGCACAGAGGAGTCCCAAGTTTAAAGGGATAGTATGCTGACAGGCACCAGGTCACTCTCTGGAAGCAGAGTTGAGACGTCCCAACATGGTGACCAGCAGAGCTGTAAATGCTCCCGGTTTTTAATAACAAGAGTCACTGTTTTCCCCAGATGCTCCCCAGTCTTCCCATGGATGCTCATGTAACTCCCTGCATGGTGGCTCTTTTGCACATAACAATCTTTAATTAATTAACTTAATAATAAGCTCTTACGCTCATTGTCAATTATACTCAACCAGAATCGTAAATTTGCATGAAGGCATAGGATTTTCCTGTCTTGCCTCCAATAAAATGTTGAGGGAATAAATGACCAAATGGACAAAATTTCACCAACACACTGGGTATTGGGGAAGCATTCACCACCAAGACACGATTTAAAATTATTAAAGAAAATGACGTAAAACTCTTATATAAAGGACTATTTTCTTCACCTTCTTAAACCAGTATTATGAACTTTATTTCAGAGCAAGAAGAAACATTGTGTCCTAGGAGGAGTCCAGCCTCAAGGCTGGTTCCAATGGACAGAATCCAGCGCCTACTTCTAAATGCTATCTGTCTATGTGGCTCTAAGCCAATGAGTTAGGACACTGGTATATCATTTTTAAATTAGTTCTACTTCCTCTACCCTTCCTTTTCATCTGTTTTCCTTGTTCTTCAAGGCAGAGTGATTTTCCGGGGAATAGTGCTTTTATTCATTATCTAATTATAATTGTTCCATCTAATGAGTGCGTTGCGGCAGGCATCCAAACACCTGCCTACACCTCCATGCCAGCTCTGTGAAGTAAAGTGGGAGTGAGTGAAACAGGCAGTGGTGTGCTGAGGGCGGGTCAAAAGCAGCTCAACTTAAAAAAAAAAATCCAACACCACACCCGTTGTCCATGGCCTTGGCTCATCTTTGCATGTTTGTTTACATCACTAGCTTAATGTCGGTTCCTATATGCTTCCTGTAGTTCACAGGAATCTTCCGCGTCTATGGAGCAGATACATTTACATATGTCGTTTTCAAGCACATGCAGTGTTTTGTAGTTCTCCGTTTGGTTTTTGAGAAAAGAATGGAGTGAGATTGGGAAGGAGGTTTTTGTCATTCTGTTAGTTTTTCCCACACGTCTGTGGTTAAAGGAAAACACCCGTCTCTGATATTAAAAAAACAAGAGTCAACGTCTACCACTCCTAAGTAGGTATCTCTAAGTTACAAGTTATATAACTCTTAAATATTCGAAAGTTATATAAGCATACCAAAAGTAGGTGCTATTTACTAAGCAGTTGTTTCTCACCCTTTTCAGTTCGCAGCCACTTTGCCTGCAGAGGACAGAGGACTTCCTATAGGGTGCAAGGCATCCTATAGGACATCTTAAACCCACCTCTTGCTCAGGCAGCGCCTCCCCCTTCACATTCCAGGGGGACCTCTCCACCCCACTGCTGCGTGTCCCTACTCTGTGTCACTTAATAGCTCCCTTGAGTATCTATGTATCTCCTAACATTGGGATGTGCTTTTTAGATCGTTCAAAGACTTTAGCTAGAAGGAGCATTCATTTGAGGATTAAAAGATGCATAAATCCGGCAGCTCTGAGCCGAGGGCTGGCTTCGTGCTGGACTGTAAGACTTCATAAGTGGGGGCTGGCGAGATGGCTCGGTGATTGAGAACAGTTTTTGCTTGTACAGAGAACCTGGGCTTGCCTCTCAGCACCTGCACAGAGGTTCACAGCCATCTGTAACTGTAGTTCCAGGGGATTTGGTGACATATTCTTACATCCAATGCCATCAGGTGTGCATGTGGGGCACATACGTAACTGCAACTGCAACTCCCGTGCACATAAAATAACATAAATATTTAATAGTTTATGTTTTGAGAAAATTCATGGGCAGAGTGTGAAGTCTGGTTCATTGTGCATGGAAAGCCCTGGAGAAGCCTCGAGGGGGGTTTCTCATTCTTCTTCCAGGGACTTTAGTTTGCTGACACAGAAACCTGGGTCTTTCTCAGTCTAATGACCTTTGGAAAACATTTTTAATCTATATATGTTCAGAAAATCCTTCTTAGGTGTTATTTATTTACTTCCTGATTTAGTGTGTGTGTGTGTGTGTGTGTGTGTGTGTGTGTGTGTGAAGGTGTCCCGACTGTGTGCATGTATGTACACCACCTGTGTAGGGGTCCTCCCAAAGACCAGAAGAGGATGTCAGATTCTCTGGAGCTGGACTTGTAGGTAGTTGTAAGCCGCCACCACCTATGGATGCTATGAACCAAACTGAGATTCTCAGAGGGAACAAGTGCCCTTAGCCAGGGAGCCGCTTCTCCAGCCCCGTGTAGGAGTTACTGAAATCTCGATTAGGCGCTCATTTGCAGTCAGCCTACCTTCGCCTGCTGAGGAGTGGGTAGTTTCCCTCCTCTTTAGTCAGTGGTTGGAAGCACTGAATATTGCAGTGTGTCTTTCACAAGGAGCCAGTATAACGTGATGGCTTTATGTCCGTCTCTTCCCTGGAGAGCTGCGAACAATGAATGCTAACAGCCTTGTTGGCAGGCATGAGATGCAGCGGCCCTCCAGAGCTGTACTGACAAAATTCCCACAATGAGCACAGAGACGGGATCAGAGCTCAATAGCACACAGCTCCAGACCCTGCTTGGGTGGTGTGTCCCTGTCCCTCCCTGGCTGTGCAGCTGCTCTGTGGGGCAGAACCATTTGATGACGTGCTACGTTGGTTCTCAATAGGAATGTCTCAACAACAAATCCCAAAACATTTTTTTTCTAAAAACTAGTTGTATGATTTCCTTATCCAAGGCCAGTGAGTGGGCAGCTGAGCTGGGAGCTCTGGAGTCAGACTTCCTGGCTTCCCAGAGGATGCACCAGGCACCTCCCTTCTTATGTCCTCATATCTCCCGTCTTCCATGTGGGTTAAACCCAGCACTGTTAAGGATGTACACTGTTAAGGATGCAGCAGTCCAGGGTGCCCAGCACACAGAACTGCCGTCCCTACCGCTACTGATATGGTTACTGTTACTTAGTGCTCAGAAGTAAGTGGCACAGACGATGGATGCTTCATGCCTTAGTGTAGAGTCAGTAAACTGGTCTTTTGAAAATAGGAAATTACCCAGATGGATGCCTGTAATCCACACTACCTGGGAGACTGGGCAGGGAGATCTTGAGCTGAAGGCCAGCATCGAATACACAACAAGATTCCCCTGACACACACACTCACTCACTCACTCACTCACGCACATGCAGAGTTAATATGGGCAGCACACTATTAATATAGTGAACTTTAACAGATTTCACATAAGCAAGGAAAGTGGTGCACAAGAAAAACAAAACAAAACAAAACAAAACACTGGAGGAATGACCCAGCAGCAGCCTCTAGAGTTCTCCTGAAACCTCAGTCCATAATATTGTCTCAGGTAGAACGTATGTGAGAAGCAAAGTCTGGAAACCTGCTGCTCTATTTTTCTTTCATTAAAAAAAAAAATTATTTGAAGGTCAAAGAAGCATTAGGCTTCTGCCGGTTCCTCCCTTCCTCTGCCAATTGCTATTTCTGGTTTCTGCCCAAAGGCACTGGAGAAAGAGTGAGGGGCCAGGGTGAGGCTGGGCTGCGGTTTGGACGAGACTCAAAGCAAACGTTCAGGAGGCTGTGAGTGAGAGCTTCACAGGGCCCTCTTTGAGCGGTCTGAGCTCTCAGACTGCACAGGCATTCGGGAGCGCCAGGCTGCAAAGCCACAGAAAAGGAGTCAGGGACTCCAAGTCTGGCCTCCTCCAGCTTCTTCCTGGGCTCTAGGTCCTACTGTTCAAGATGCCTTCCTTTAAGACAGGGAGGATGGGAAATGCTGAGGGATGCAGCAAAGGCATGGGCTACAGCGCCCACTCTGCGCTCACTCGCATTGTCACCAACTCACATGATGAACACCTCCCGTATACCGTTCACTGTATGTAGAGATGGAAATGTCCCTGCTCCTAACTGTGAAGTCTAGCAAAGGAGCATTTTTTTTTTCCCTGAATTTAACTGCCACGTCCAGTGAAGGAGGTGTCCTTTGACTTGGCAATTAGACGTCAGGCCAAACACAGCATTAACCAGAGCATTGTATTCTCCTCCATACGCACACACTTGGAGCCAGATGCCCGTGTTATATCCCCCAGGACCCACGTGTTAGAAGGAGAGAAAACATCTTGACAAGTTTTCCTCTGGCCAGTACGTGCTTTATGTCACATGCACATCCATGGGCACGCATATGCGTGGGCATACACACATTAATTAATTAAAAGTAATACATTTGAAAAATTGTCGTGATAGTGAATAACCCCCCTAGTGCCAGGTGGGACCTGGGTTGAGCACCTTCCAGGATCCTTGTTCCTTTAGGTATGGCTGACCGGGGGGTGGGGGGGTAGGGGGGGTGGGGGGGGAGGGGGGAAGGGCAGGGTATGCGCAAGGGGCAGAGAAGGAGCTGTGCTCACAGAGGAAAAGAGCATGTCTGACAGAACCACAGCCACATCCTCAGGGACAAGGTCTCCTCAAGGAGTGAACATAAATAGACTTCCAACGAGGCTGAGCCAGTGTTGTGGACACTACACTACTTTAGGAAGCTCAAACATGGTGCTGCGGCCAGTATTTCTTAAGACTTGTCTCATGGACCAGCACTAGCACAATCCCATCAGTTGTTACTCAGGATGCAGGTTCGTGAGCTGCATCTGTATATGGTCCGAACTTTCTGGAGGGGGGGTCCTGGCAACTTGGACTCTTGATCTTCACTGTGGGTTGTGAAGCGAGGAGATCAGGACTGGAGGCTGTGGAGCGTTGCAGGGGCTTCTCACCAGAGAGCTGAGAGATCCGGCTTGGCTGTGCCTTTAGCTGCTGGCCAACTGAAACCTTCCCCGGGGTTGTGCTGCTCTGCCCTTAGAGTTCAGACACTTGCTTTCCGATGACAAGCAGCGGTGATGTGAGGCGCCTCCTTCAGGAGCCACTGGCATAAGAATTGTGGTTTCTACGGGAGAGGAAAGCTATGTCCACTTGAGTCCCCAAGTGTCCCATTGAGCAATACTCTCCCCGTCCTCTGCAGAACCTTGAAGGACTTCATACTCCAGGCAAGAAGGGGCTTCTGGAAGGAGAGTGAGTGTGGAGACCTGAGAGCTGCCCCTGTCGCAGTGCCAGTTTCCCTGTTACACCGATGCGGGCAATTGTTCACTCATCTGCATTGCTGTGGCAATTTCTCTACACCTTGGGGGCCAGGAACAGTGGGTTTGTGTTGTAAGAATCCAGAGACGACTGAGAAACTATGATTGGGAGAGGAGACACTTGCTAAATAAAGTTGGCAGAGCTTGCAGTGGCAGACCAGTGGTATAAGAGGAAGCTATGTCAAGAGGAGTATAATCATGTAGGCTGAGTGACGGGATAGCAAGGGTGACATTATATAGAATGTCAGCCTCCTGTCGCTATGACATAACACCTGCAAAAAAAAACCAAAAAACAAAACAAAATAAAAAACCTTATAAGGAAGGAAGGTTTCTTTGACTCACTGTTTTAAATGTGAGTCAAAGCACCATGGAAGTAGGTGACAAAGGGAGTTGCTAACGCACAGGGTATGAGAAGCAAAAACAGAGTTCCAATGTCACCTTCAACATTGCATCCCAGTTGGAAGGACCCACAAGAAGACCGTCAGAGCCAGCGGATCTAGACCCAGGGGGGCTGCACAAACTGTTGCACCAACCAAGGACAATACCTGCAGTAAACCTAGACCTCCTGTTCAGATCTAGCCAACAGACAGCTCATTCTCGATGGCTGTGGGGAGAGCAGTCACTGCCTCTGACATGAATTCTGCTACCTCCAATTTGACCACAGCGGGCACACAGAGGAAGGGGAAGCAGGCTATCAGGATGAGACCTGATAGGCTGTGGTCATATGGTGGGGGAGGAGGTCTCCTTCTGTTAGAGGCCTAGAGGAGGGGAATAGGGGGAAGAAGGAGGGAGGGTGGGAATGGGAAGATACAAGTGAGGAGATAACATTTGGGATGGAATCTGAATAAATTATAATAAATTAAAAATTTTAAAACATAATCAGGTTATATTGTATGAAAAATCTATTTCAACGGAAGAAAAAATAAAATTTGAGTGACAAAAAAATTGCATCCCAGTAACCTATCTTACCACCAGTAGGCTTGCCCTAAAAGAATCCACCTTGCATAGGATCATGGCCAGCCAGAAACCAAGCCTTCAACTCATGTAATGTATTTCAGAACCAAATTATAGTGCAATAAAAATGATAACCTTTTGCAGAAAATACGGGACATTTCTTTTGGCCATGTTGGAGAATATCTTAAGGAGCCACTAGGTACAGATTTGTTCCAGGAAGCTGCCTGTGCATAAATGATGAGAGGAAAGGGTGTCCAGGATTGAAGCACAGACTTGGGGGCATTTTTACTGATGTCATTGTGTTAACCATAGTTGCCAACGTACTTGCTTATTAGGAATTCTAGAAGAGTAAAGCAAACCCAGAAAAGCCAACATGTCGATGTAGGGACATAAGAGTCACAGGATTGCTCAGTCAATGAGGACAATGAAGTATGGCACAGGAAGATGCCAGGGGGGCAGGCTGGTGGCTTACAGAACCTGGCAGGGGTGGGTGCCTGGCCATGTAGATGTACCAGGGTGAATTTTTGGGATACTGGGCAGGACAGGGCATTCAGCAATTTGATACTGCCAAGAGAGAAGTTCCCATGTGCTCAGAAGGCCAGCTGTGGTTGGGGTGGACATCACCAATTTAACAGCTGTCCAAGGGTCACGCCTCTGGTCAGGTTACAGATCTCGAGCTTCTTAAAATCAGAGATAAATCTTAGTTCCAGAGATGGCTCAGGACAGGTCCTGATGCCCCCTGTTATTTTGAGAGAGATGCCCAACCCTGCTTCTGCCTAAGTGAAGAATGGAGCCTGATGGTCCAAGCTTTGCCTAGAACCCAGTCCTTCATGACTGGATCCTTTTGGTTTCATTTTGACAGTAATTTTTAGACCAATGTAATTTTAGGGCAGAATCAATGGTTTCCTCATAAACGAACAGAGGAATAGCAATGGAAGACATTCAGAGAAAGCTATGTCAAAAAGATGTTTGTGCCTCAGACCTCTGTAGTGTGCAAAAATCAGATATAGGGATATTTGAAAAGTCTGGGTGCAAAGCCTTACGTCAGAGGGACATCTGCATATTCTAATAGTCACCTGTCCCAAACTCCCAACTTTAGTCACTTTGTGTTTGAGAAACAAGGCTTTCTGCTCAGAGGAAAAAAACCATTCATTTAATGAATATGACAGCCAGCACCATGATAGACACACACACACACACACACACACACACACACACACGCACGCACATGCACACATACACACACACAAGCACACATAGGCATGCACACACCCATGTACAAACAAATACAAACCCACATGCATGAATACACATGTGTGCATATATAAACAAACACACGTGCACACACATGCACATGTGCATACATACACACACACACACTCTCTCCTATCAGTCATCCTTGTCTCTTCCAGACCACTACCTCTGTTTGAGGTATGCCTTCTTCCTTTCCGTCTTCACGCCCTCTGCCTTGTGTGGGTAGTGTAGAACAGGCACCAGTGACACACTACTGCAAATTGGGTGGCAAAGTCAGCGTTTTCCTCAGAGTTAAGAAGGCCAAAGAAAGACAAGGCCAGTGAGTTCTTAGTGAGACCTTTCCCCCAGAGACCCTGGAGGAGGACCTTATTTTCCCTTTTCTCGGTGCCAGTGACCTCAGTGGCTTCTCAGCTCTCGGATCCCTCCCAACAGTCTAGGCCCATCTCAACAAGGATTTTCCCCTCAGCCTTCTCATGGCACTTGCCACTTTATTTCCAGTTATTCTCATGCATGAAAATCTGATGTTAGAATCCCGTCTGCTCACACCTCTTGTGACATAGTCACTGTCATGGGTTCCCAGTGGATGAAAGAGTTGGATTGAGTAGCTACAATCCATGATTGGGTACGGCTGACATTCCTGGGAAACACAGTCTTACAGCAAACTCCATAACCCTTTGGTCCTTACTATCTTGAGGAATTCTGAGAGCAGGAGAAATAGTCTTCCCCAGGGAAGAGCACACCGTCTGCTTATCTGGTACCAAATGGTCAGCCCTGAAAACACACAGACACTTAGCATTATATGGACTGAGCGGGTTTGTATTTAACATATTTAGGGGAATATATACAAATACATGTACATCTGTAACAATAATTAATGAGAGAAGAGGCTTTGGATTTGAAAGAGAGCTATACTGGAGGGTTTGGAGGGAGGAAGAGGAAGAGGGAAATGTGATTATAGTATAATCTCATAAAATAGCAAGCAAAAACCTGCTGGTTCACTCAGGAATTTAAGTTTTATTCCTTCTCAAGTCTCTGAGGGGCATTGAAGACAAGATAATATAGTTCTATAACCAAGGTTAGCTGGTTAGGGGACAAGATCGTTTTAGATCAAGATAAAGAAGTTAAGTTATTAGAGCTGAGATAAGATAGATATTGAATCTCATTCAGAGATCTAGACCCGACAAGGCAGGAAAAACACTCACTTCAAAGGAGATGAATGCAGATGGCCAAGTCACTATGAATGTAACATGTATAGAACTCATTATTCTCATGATTGTCACATGGTTCTCCCTGCTGTATATAGTTTCTTTTACACATGTGTAATAAAATAAAAGTATATAAAAACATAGAATAATGGTAAAGGAGATGCGGAAGAGGCACTCGGCTGTTGCTCCCACACTAAACTCCATCCAAACCCCCAACTGCGGCTTGTACCCCATAACTATATAAATGCTCCTTGAAGGAAAAGTGCATCTTTTGATTGTCTAGCATTTGGTTTGGGTTGGTCTGGTTTGGACTGGGCTGAGAGGTGAAGCCAGGACCTCCCACGTGGCAGCCGAGTGGGCTACCATGGAGGTGCAGCCACAGCCCTCTTTGGATGCTTTGAGTGTTCCAAGTGGTCAGTTCATGAACGTCTTCTTCGTTTCATCTGCATCTGCTACTGCTCAGCCTTCAGACCTTCAGGCAATGAGCCGCTTCACAGTGGCCCTTCTGTGCTTCTTTCTGGGACTTCCCCCACAAGTTCCCTCTTAGTAGGTCTTATGCCATGGTCACATACATCTTCAATTTAAATCCATCTTTGTGTTTCTGCTTCTAGAAGAAGGTTGATTTTTCCCCCATTGGTCTGAGTTTCTTTTCTTATTGGTTTGCCAGACTATTTAAGGTACACTGTATATACATTCCTTTTTATGTGGTCTCAACTTGTTCGTTTAATTTACAAAACACACTCTGAAAACTCTACGGGAGCCCCCGCTGTGACACAGGCAAGACGGTTTGCTGGCTCAACTGGTCTTTCCAAATATATGAGTCAGCCTGAAATTTGGCTGGGAGAAAGAGAAAGCCAGAAGACAGAAGCATGAATAAATGGGGATTTGTTTGCTTTACATAAAAACATTCAAAAGAAGGGGGGGTCCTCTCCAGGGTCCAGCATGTTAGTGACATTAGGGTGGGGACCTCCAGGAGCCTGCTGGCTTCCCACCCAGTCTGTGGAACCCTGAAGATCTAACTATTTCATCTGGAACAAAACGGAGCGTAGGGGAACAGGAAGTTAGAAGTGTCCCAAGAACTGCACCTGCTGTTCTTTCTTAGGAAGCTAAAAGTTTCAGGAGGGCATTTCCTCCCACACAACACGCATCTGGCTTCTTGCACATCCGATCACAGGGGAGCCTGGGAAAACAAACATATGGCATTCTACCCTGCCTTTTTTTGTGGGTATGTGCTGAGGGTGGTGCGGGCACCCACGGAGAGAGGGGTGGGAGCATCTTGATGAACAGATGAGCCCTGCGTATTCAACCAGCTATTTCCAGGTCTTAGAAGTCTTCGCTCTACCACTGCACACAGCCATCTCTTCCGACTCAATGAAAATAGCTATTAGCTTAGTAGGCAGTCATTAACTCTAAAGTAGATAAGCCATGAACTGTAGTTTCCCCCATGTAAATATAGGGGTGAACCTTCTTGGCATGCAGTGCTGTGGGCACCTCTGCGGGCACAGAACTCCACTGCTGTCATCCTAAGACTGTGGTCAGCCTTAGAGAAAGCTGTTGATTACATGGGGAGAGATGGGTTGTTTTGAAGGGGATGCCAGCGGACATTTTGATGCCAGACTTGACGCAGCATGAAGGAAACGTCTTGCTGCGAGCCAGGGTGGGATAAAGCCTGGCCTGTGCCACCTGAGGAGGGGAAACTCACACCATGTTCTCCATGTGTTCCTTTGGTTCCCCGCCAGTGGGGTATGGTAGTGGAAATGAATGGAAGAGCTGGAAAAAAATGTGTACAAATAGTATTCAGTCTATGTTATTGCTATAAAATTGGTTTATGAAAAAATTATTTGTGAAGGGCAATTTTACATTGAAAACTGAACTCAGTTCATGGTCATATAAATGCAGCGTTGGTTGTTAGTTCCTTCTGGATGCATCCTTGCAGGCCCTGGAGTATGCTCCTTCTTAGTAATTTTTAATTTTCTGCACTTGCGCACCCAAACCCTCACATTCAGAGCACTGGCGTACTCCAACGGAAGAGCATGGGAGTGGTAAATAATTTCAGAATGCTGACTTGGTCTGCAGTTTTCATGTGATGGCTTCTGCTTCCTTAGAAACTTGTGGGATATTTGCTGTGCGTGTTAGAGACACAGCTTATCTGTACACACACATGTGTGGTCCGTCATCCCGAGAGAGCGCCTTTCAACACATCCGTTCTTTAGTCATAAGGGAACCCCAGAAATTTAAGCCTTACTGTGACCCTCCGCTTACTCACTTCCCTCCTGTGCACCTCATGTTCACTGCCCTGGCTCCTCTGAAACGCCACCTTCCCAGCCGAAGTGTGACATTGTGGCAACAGGTCCTGGCTCACTCTTATCAAAGCCACTCTTGCCTTCCTGATCCTTTTCACTGGTGTTCCATTCTCAACCCCGTCAGTGCCGGAGCCCCCTAAGTGAGGGGAAGGATGTGTCTCCTTTGGTTTAAAGCATTAATCCGGGCCTCACATTCCACGTTTGAGTAGCAAAGCCATCATGTATCCATATTAGAGTTAACCATTGTTCAATCTCTGATTAAATTCTCAGCCTTTCTCTCCATATGATCCGCTTCTTTGTTCTGGAAGTGCTAACAGTGAGTCATCTGCTTTGTACCTGACATTAAGTTCCTCCACTGGTCATGCATAAGCATATTCATGTGGAGATATTTATGTTAAAAATCAATTACCTGCTGAGCCTCTTGGAGTGGCTTCCAGGCAAGCGCCTGTCTCTTCATCATGCCGGGCACTTGTGTTTTACATCCTGGTTTAGAGCCCTGTGCAGAAAAGACCCAGAGAAGCTTCATTTTGTCTTTCCAAACATTAGCCCTGTGGCAGAAGATGCATCTGTGGGACACTCACTCTTGACAGCATGCCCCAAAATATTGCAAAACTATAGCTTTGCGTGCATGGCTGTCCTGAGTGTTTAACTGTGATGTTCTCACTAGGTTCCTTATAAACCACAGTGAGGGTCACATACAAAGTTGGGTATAATTTGTTTTATCAGACAAGAAAGAGGCATCTGCTCAGATGAGCTTACTGAAATCTCTGCCAATGGACTTCTGAGCAAGTTGTCCATAGTTTAAGGAATGATGTCATCAGGCAGAATACAGCCTCCTGACACAGGGGGCAGAGTGCTTGTCTGCCTGGAAGCCTTTGTCCCTCTGCTGGCCATCAGCTTCCTCCTCCTGAGGCTTGAAGAAGGAGTCTTGGAATAATCCAAGGTACGAGACAACACATTGCAGACTGGCTCTTTAAGAAGGCAGTGTAGAATGAACACTGATGTAGTAATTTATCACAGAGGATGAGACTTTCAGGTAGGCCAGAGTTGTACAGTACCACCACTTACCTTTCTCTTTCTGGAGAAAAAAAAAAGCCACCTATGTAGAGATCACCTGTGAGTGTGGAGTTGCCACAGCTGGAGTGTTGATCCCTGTGGCAAAGCTGCGTTTCAGTCTGGGAAGTCGCTCAGTGGTAAAGTGCTGGCCTGGCATTCTTGAGGCTACAGACTTAATGCCCCCTACCCCCAGAATCACCGCCAAGAAAATGGCCATGGGTTTGCATTATCACTCTCCTAGGTGCTTAGAAAATTTCCCCCAAGCTACTCTTATGAAATCTTATGAAATCTTAATACCAGAGGTATACTGAATTCTGCATGTGATGTGTGTGTGTTTGTGTGTGTGTGTGTGTGTGTGTGTGTGTGTGTGTGTTTAAAATTTCCCCCTTACCAAGAACCAGGGTCTGACTGAAGGACTGCGTGGCTACCACGAAGAATGCATGATTTAAGACATGGTAGCCAAAGGCTTAAACTATAGGCTAGCGGTTCTCAATCTATGGTTGTGACTCCTTTGGGGGCCGAGTAACCCTTTCACAGGGGTCACGTATTGGAAATCCTGCACATCAGATATTTACATTAAGATTCATAACAGTAGCAAAATTGCCGTTACGAGGGCAGCGAAGAAATAATCTCACGATTGGGCATCATTGCAACATGGGGAATTGGGTTAAAGGGTTGCAGTGTCAGAAAGGATGGGAACCACTGGGTTACCATGGCATCTATGGGAGAGGATGTACCAACGAGGCATTAAGACCGCCAACAAAATGCCCACTTCCCCGCAGGGCTGTTTTCCCTCAGAGCTGAGCTTTTCCACAGCTTTCTGTACCTGAGACCCTCATCACTCACCACCCATTCCTAGACACAAATCCCTTCCTTGATGCTTGAGTGTCCCCTGAAGGCATCAAGCCTGAACGAGTTTCACTTATTTTTAGATATATATTTGTATCTTCATTTCATTCACTCTTATTGGGCAACTTCATGCCCAAATTCATCACAGGTTTTTAAGGCCTCGCTTGCATGGTTGTATGCAGGGGCAGGACATATCCATCAAGTATCGCTCTGCTATGCCTTTGGACTTCGGTGTCTTGCAGATATCACTGATGAAGCTAGGAGAACAGATGGTGGTGCCGGGAGAAATTTAGGAGGACAGGGGGTAAAGAGAAAAAGACCCTGGGCAGACAGAGCACTGTGAAGTAGCAGCGTTTACGTCAGAGCGGATGTGGTTGACAAGACAGTTAAGCCCAAGTTAGTAAGAGATAAAGGAGTGGAGGAAATCGGAATCATTGGTCAGAGAGAGGAAAAACAACAGCTGAGAGCACCCGGAAGCCAAGTCACGGGTGCGCAGAAGGGCCTCTGGGTTGGCAACTTGAAAGCAATTAGTATCCCTAAAAGACTGTGTTTGATGAGGACTTGCGGTTGCTTCATCAAACGGGAGAGTGAGGCACTAGAGCAGCACAAAGCTTGGCGACACATCTTAGAGGTTTCTTTTTAAAGGGAAAATGTGGAAGGAGAAGCTGCATGGCTGTGTGTTAAGCTTGGAGTAGACTCATTTGCTAAGAGCGATGCTGTGGGGGAGGGAGGGATGGCACGCCAGTAGTGAGGACTGAGCTGTGATGTGGTGGCCCGGCATCCTCTGGCCAATGAGGATTGAGAAGCAAGGGTAATGATCCCAGTCTGTGTGGGTTTTTTCGGGATCTTGCAGGTGCTTTCCTTGTAAGCTGTGGAGTTCGCCTATCAAATTTGATCAGAGTACATTTTAAATGCAAATTTTTCACGTGATTCTTCTGGTCTGTCTAGTCCTGTTCAGCTCCTAAAATGATTTTGATGCCAGGCACGTCTTTTTCTCATCAGCGTCCTTCAGTGCAGCGATTGCTGTGGGAATCTTTGAGGTATGGAAGCCATTCCTTGTAACAAGCATAGAATTTCAATGTTTCTGTCAGGAAAGCAGCTGTCAAGGCCACCTGACCACAGGACGCTTTGCACTGCCTGACTCTGCTCCTTCCCAGGGCAAAGTTGGCTTTGAGCCCACTTTTCCTCATAAAGAAAAATGTAAAGATGTAAAGAAAACCTTTATTAATTGCCAAGTGGAGTGTCTACTCTTTATTATTCTTATTAAAAAGTAAGTCATTACCTCTGGACTAATTTATCTGGCAATGTTAGTCTTGATTTGCAAGTATCATCTCAGTTTCCTCTTGATGATTTCACTGATCAGATTTATTGTAGTCTGTGTCCACTTTGGCAGTGAGGTTCTTTTTTTTTTTTTCTTTATATATTCATGTTTCAGAGTTCTAGTGGCCTAAGACTGACTGCTGTTTTCTGGGCGGCCTACAAGCCCTTGGGACATAGGACTTGTGGAAACTTAAGCAACTGACCCACTGAGCACAGAGAAGTTTCCCCCAAAGCACGCATGCATGCGCGCGCACGCACATACACACACACACACACACACACACACACACACACACACCAGAAGCCTGGGGGAAACTGAGCTTTCTATGACCAGCTTGAGCAGGGTTAATACATCTGATCTTACTGTACATCTGCCATAGTTAGCAAAGCAATGGTTAAACAGGGGCAAGATGGACTGTGAGTCTAGCAAAGACAACAGAGGTTGTGGGTCACCAAGAAGAAAAAAAATAAATCACCAAGAAGAGAAAATAGATTTTTTGCAAATTTGTAGAAGACGGTTGTGTAGAAATAAACACCATGTCTCCTGTTTGTGAACGCTGAGCATGGCCCAAATCTCTGCCTTCCGTCTCTTGTCCTCATCTGTTCTGTTTCTTCGTTTCCAGTGTCTTCTTCGTTCATCTTTCCTGTGTATTCAGACTCCCATGCAGACCTTCCAAAGGCCTTAATGCCAAATCTGTGTAACCTTTCTCTTGATGCATCGACTTCTGGTCCATTGAGGAGAATAGGTGACCTCTCTGCCAGGACTCAGGTTGGCTGTGGCATGCATACTCTGTCCCAGGCTCCACTGGACACCCAGTCTAAGCACAGATTTCCAGGGTATAGCTACATATTGTTCCTTTTGCTGTCTGAATTATATGGTAAAAGACATTTGCTGTTGCGGCCTGGGCACTTCTGAATTCCATGCTGATTTTCTTTATCTTTGATAACACCTTTGTAAATTGCCACTTAATGGGATTGCCTCTTTTGCACATGGCATCTTCTGGGGCTGAGACTAAAACTGGAGTCACGAGGAGAGCAGATTGTTGCATCATGTGTCAGTGCAAAGCAAGTGCACACAGAGAGGTCATTCTTAGCACCAATGCAGTTATCCTTCTCCATGCCTTCTCAGGACAATCCACATAGCAATCCACATCTTTTCATTGCACATTTTGTTTAGTTAAATTAATTAATGTATTCACTTTGTTGGAACTCCACTTAGTGATGCAGTTTCTAGGCTGTGAGCCCAGTATTCCAAAAGACATTATAAAGTTTCAAGTTAAATTCAGCAATGCTTGGCATCTGACAGATCTGCAGCTCCCATGAAGGCTGTCTTGAAAGAACTCCTGGTTCCTGCATTAAATTGCTGTGTTCTGCTGTTGGCCTCACATCTTTGCAAATCTGGGCTTTGCTTATTGCTTAAAACCACCTCACTTCAAGAAAACCCCAATGACATTACCCTGCAGAAATAAACTTGGGACAGGGCGTTTAGGTTGCAAATTCGAATTGAAACACAAGATTGTGATGTTCTGTAACACTCAACAGGCATGGTGGCTACTGACACTCAGTAGTAGTAAGTCACTGTGGGCACCCAAGAATGACATAAAATACTGTATTTGATTTCAACGTATAATGGCAAGTACTAGTTGCAATTACTAAATTTTTAGAATGTAATTTGTAAGTTGTTTTGAGCTTCCTAATAGCATAGTAAAATCATTAGAAGGTTCTTTTGGCCTTGGGGCACTACAGGAAATCAACGACATGCTGCAAGCATTATGGATCAAGAGAATCTGCATTAGTCCTTTTATTTCTCCTAGTAAAACTTTGAAGTACTTGAGGAAGTATGCTGTGCGTGTCACGAACCTCCCTTCAGCTACACTCGTCCTACACATACTCACAAAGACCTTTGATGAGACTCTCCAATGCTGCCCTGCCCCAGGTTAACTAAGACTATTTTAAAATATAACAGGTGTCTATGTCTTGATTGATTGCTAGCGGGTTTTACTGTCATAACAATAATTATAGACTTGATAGTAAACATTATTAGGCCATATTTCTAATTTAACTACAACAAGTGGCAATGTGGGGCAATTATTAGGCAATATTTAAAATGTAACAACAACAACAGATTGTGGGCCAGTCATCCAGAAGTCACAATGACTAAGGTTAAAACCGTGTCTTTCCTGAAAACACTGCTCTGAGGCAGTCTTCTACTACCTCACGGTCTTATCTTTCTGCTTCTTCTTCTGCATTGATCCCATGGCCTTGTGGGAAGGTGTGATTTAGATACCCCATTCATGACTGAGCACTTCAGGCCTATGACAAACAGGAATTCACAGTGACTGTGAATGCATGCACAAGACTCGTACAAGATCAAGCCATGCAAAAATTCCAGCGTGGATCAAGAATGTCTCATTTTGGTCTATAGTAAGTCATTCTTAGCAATAAGTGACATTTATCAGAAAGGAGTGCCAGTCCCACATCTAAAATATCAAAGTTTTATTCTTTGGGTATATGTGTTGGTGATATGTAAATAAATTTTCTTCCTCTTAAACTCATTTTATTGTCCCTGTGACATAGCTCAGTGGGCAAAAGTGTTTGTTCTGAAAACCTGATGGTCTCAGCTCAATTTTTGGATTTTAAGGTAGAAGCAGAGAACCAATTCCCAAAGGTTGTTCCATGACCTCCCCGTGCACACACAAAAGACTTTAAAAACATTGTCATGTTGATATGGTCTGATTGTGTCAACTCAGACTTCATGAGTTGAAGAACAGTCACTCAGAATGTGACTTCCTTAGGACATGAGGTGTTTGAAGAGGTCTTTAGGGTAAAGTGAGACACTAGAGTTAGCTCTAATGCAGGCTCTCTGTTATCCCTCCTCAGTAAGATGAGGAGGAGGTCAGAGCACTGGTACTCACCAGGAACTTGCAGATATGAGACCATGCAAGGTGTTATAATATGAATACCACCTTCAAAAAGTAGAACAGAGTTTAATTACCTTTTAAGTAGTGGTCAGTGTAATGTGTATAAAGTGATGAGAGCATAGTGACTCTATCTTAGTTGGCATCTCTGTGCCATTTTAAAACTGCAAACTCAGCTTCCTTTTGCTGCCTTGTCACCTATCCTCCCCCTGTGGAGGCACAACATGGCCCTAGGAAAGATGTAGCATTCAGGGTTCTACACTGGACCCCAACATCATGAAACTCATTGGCGCCTTGACTTGGGCTTTCCATCATGTGTTGCTAAGAGCTAATAGTTTCATCTGGACTATAAATTACCTAGAGTCATATATTTAGTTATTGACAGTGTGAATAGATATTCTGACCAACACTTAGCTATGATTGAAAACTATGTAGTGGAGAGTGCCAACTGATCATTTTCTGTCCCTAGAACCTTACCCTGAGCCAAATGTGATGCTTTGGAGAGGCACAGAGCTTGCTGGGTACTTGACTATGTTCTCAATAACCTTACTGCACAGGAGTTGGTGGGAGCACCAGCTCTAATACAGCTTTTAGTGATATAGCCCTTTTAGCAACACAGCTCTTCCAATGACACATCTCTCTTTATTGGGGGGAATAAGGGTTATATAAACTTTGGGAAGGTAGGTAGGGGTTTGGGGTGAGTGAACATTGTTGGCTGGGGCTGAGGTACTGGGAATGCTTCGTTTGCATGGAGAGGAAGAACTGACTACCAAGATCTTGTTAATCATCCAAATTTCATTCTTTCTTTAAATAAGCTTCAAGGTTGGTTCTTAAGGCCACCTTCTCCCCTGCCACATACTCACCACACTGGAACTTGACCATTGCCCCTGTGGTCTACCATTCTATAGCCTGAATATAGCTGGAAAATAACCCAGTGAGTTCCATTCAACAATATGTCCCCAAAATATAAAAGAGTGTAATGAAAGTAATAATCATAGAGCTGTCTGCTGTGTTGTGGCACTTTCCTTAGGAAAGCAGATTGTATTTGACCCCTGATTTTCAGTTTCAATCTTTTTTTAAATTTTATTTTATGTTTATTCATATTACATCTCAATGGTTATCCCATCCCTTGTATCCTCCCATTCCTCCCTCCCTCCCATTTTCCCCTTACTCCCCTCTCCTATGACTGTGACTGAGGGGAACTTCCTCCCCCTTTATATGCTCCTAGGGTATCAAGTCTCTTCTTGGTAGCCTGCTATCCTTCCTCTGAGTGCCACCAAGTCTCCCCATCCAGGGGATGTGGTCAAATATGAGGCACCAGAGTTCATGTGAAAGTCAGATCCCACTCTCCACTCAACTGTGGAGAATGTCCTGTCCATTGGCTAGATCTGGGTAGGGGTTTGAAGTTTACGGCCTATATTGTCCTTGGCTAGAGCCATAGTTTGAGTGGGACCCTGGGGCCCAAATCTGCCTATCATAATGTTCTTCTTGTAGGTTTCTAGGACCCTCTGGATCCTTCTACTTTGCTATTCTCCCATGCTTCTCTCATCTAGAGTCCTAATCAGTTTCAATCTTTTATCCCAAGGCCCTGAGAACAACCATTGTTGAGGCTGTTGATCTTTCTGTTTCCTTCCTTTGTTGGTCTGGAGCCAGCCGGTCCTGCTTCGCTTCCCCTCAAAGCCTTCAGGTACCAAAGTGCCCAGGTGCTGGACTTGAAAGGATGAAGCTTAGCTAGGCAGGTGGGTTTGCAGGATCCTGGTTCAGCAGTGAGCTTTGGGGTGGAGGAGAGTGCTGTCTCTGATACAGCCCTTTTAGTGACACACATCTTCCAGTGACACAGATCTCCTTATTGGGGGCAGGGGTATAGAGATGTGGGCTATATAAACCTTGGGGAAGTGGGTAGGGGTTTTGGGGGTGGGTGAAAATCATTGGCTGGGGCTGAGGTGATGAAAATGCTTCCTTTGCACTGAGAGGAATTCCAGGTGCTAGGCCATGTGACTGCCTCAAGAATTGTGACAGTGGTGGGGTCTCAAGACTACTTGCACAGGGGCACGCAGGCGCAGAATAGAGAGGGCACAGTCATCGCTCCTGCCAATTTCAAGGTTGAGGTTTACTTTGGAGGTTTGGACAACTTGTCGACCTCACTCTAGCTCCAGGCCTGTTTCTCCGGGTGCACAGTCCACATGCCCCAAATTCCTTCTTCATTTGGAGGGATTATAGATTAGAGTAAGATTCTAGCACTTGGCTGAGTACCGATGGATGTTATTAACCAACCACCTTGCAGTGCTTCTCACCTTGCTAAAAGGCAGGAGGAACAGAATCCTGAGCCTATCGCATACAGCTAATGTAATTCTTTTTTTTTTTTTTAAGATTTGAAATGTCAGAATTTATTTTATTTTTTTTTACATTTTTTTCCTTTTTTATTAATTTATTCTTGTTACATCTCAATGGTTATCCCATCCCTTGTATCCTCCCATTCTTTCCTCCCTCCCATTTTCCCATTATTCCCCTCCCCTATGACTGTTCCTGAGGGGGATTACCTCCCCCTGTATATGTTCATAGGGTATCAAGTCTCTGTAGAACATTATGGTAGGCAGATTTGGGCCCAGGGGTCCTGCTCAAACAAAGGCACCATCCAAGGACAATACAGGTGGTAAACTTTAAACCCCTACCCAGATCTAGCTAATGGTCAGAACAGTCTCCACAATTGAGTGGAGAGTGGGATATGACTTTCTCAAGTACTCTGGTGCCTCACATTTGACCATGTCCCCTGGAGGGGGAGATCTGGTGGCACTCAGAGGAAGGACAGCAGGTTACCAAGAAGAGGCTAATGTAATTCTTAAAAGTGCTAAGGACATGGTCTTGAGATTGTCCATATCCATGACTGAGGCCTGTATGAAAGATAATGACAACTGATCACTCTCCGTCCCCAAGGACATTTCCATGAGGCAAATGTGATGCTTACGAGATGCACAGGGCTTTCTGGGTACTCATTGTCAGCCCCCTATCGATTGTCTTCCCTTTTATTTTTCGATGATTGACATGGTATTTTTGCATATTGATGGCCTGTTTTAATTATAATATTCTTTCCCCTCTTACACTGTGGTATTTTCCTGGTGGTGAAAAAAAAAACAAACACGTCATTTTGTGATGGATGGTCTTATGCCGTGGCAGAAACTTCAACTCACCCTCAGCATACAGGAGTGTTTCTTTCTTTCTGTTGTGTCCCTTTTAATTTCTCACCCCAATTATATGGTAAAGAAATGGAATATTAGCCTCTTTATAATGCATAGCATCTCAGAGTCACAAAGGATCTGAGTTGTCACCTAAACCATTTGATACGTTTCTGTGGAGTTTGAAGTCAGTAAATTAGCACCCTTCAATGTTCGCTTCCCAGGTGACCTTTTCTCAGGTGGGTCGTACTTTAGGCCACATGGTCCGGTGGAAAGCAGATTGGCATTCTCCTTACATTCCTCTCTGAACGTGCACAGGCATATGGCTCCAAGGACATGTGGCCACTCTGAAATGTGGCCACTTAACTTTAAATAATGAAAGCACTTTGTAGCCAAAGATATAAATGCCTTCTAAAGAAAAGAAAAAGTGCCAGCTTCTTGGAAAGAAGTGTGCATCCTTCCGAATCCCTCAGAAAGCCTCTGTGCCCTGACAAAAGTATTTCTCCTGAAGGTAAAGGGTGGGGAGATGAGCTGTCCTAACAGCACCAGCACCCAGGGATGTGTCACTTAATTTTGTTTCCTTGACTGTAAGAGGAGCAATAAAGTGTGGTTTGCCTTCTAGACTCTTGACAGGCTGGAGATTACAAATTGATAGAAAGGACAAGGGTGGCCGCTGGGGGGGAAAAAACACCAAATTATTGTTTACTGGTGAATACTAGTAAGTTCTGGTTTTCTCCCGGCCAAATATACATTAATGTGCACCTCTGAGAATCTGTGAGGTGGTTTGACAGTCTTCCACGTTTGTGTCAGACAAAGGCAGGGAACAAAGGAGCCACGGACAGAGCAGGGTTCCATGGGGTTGCCCCAGCATGGTGCAATGTGCACATATTTCAGACCTGGGCCTTGCACGATCTGAAGGCCTGGTTTTAATCTGCAGGGTAAACCTGCCCTGGTGTTATTATCTAAAACAATTTGTTTTCTTCCAAACCTTTTCAGGGGAGGCTAAGTCCCCTGTCCTGTTTTCTGACAGAGGTGAGAGTAGCTAAATGAAACAAGATAAAAGAGACACAGAGACAGCATGGTGCCATCAGAAAAAAATCAAAACACTGTGAAATAAGACTTTTTATTATATGTTCTGTTTGGCAGCTTTCTGGAAAACAAAAAGCTTTGATGTTATTTTTGAAAAAGCAAAATCTCAACCTAATCAGTTCTTCCTTACCGCAGGTTTGATGTGAAGTCTTATTACTGCATAAATTTGAGAGAGAAATGGTTCAAGGCGTTAGTCATATTTTGTAAATATATGGTGCTACTGGAATTCCAGGGTCCATTCTGTGAACTATGGAATACTGTATACCAAGATGAAACCAGGCATTAGAAGAAGTATTTCATAAGTTTTCCATGAGAAAAATTCTCCTATTATATTTATTTCACATTAAGTCTTAGTCATTTACTTCTATGTTTTTCTTTGTATATGCAAATAAAGCCCAGGAGATGCATTCCTTCTAATTATTGGTACCCAGAAAGTGTTGAAAGGCATCAAGAATAAATGATAGGATCTGGAGAAAAGGATCAGAAGTTGAGAGCACATGTTGCTGTTGCAGAGAACCCAAGCTCTCATACCAGAACCCATGTTGAGCAACTTACAGCAACTTATATAGGGGATGCAGGACTTCCAGCCTCCTTGGATACCTGTAACCATATGTACATCAACACACCACTACACAAGTGCATGAAAATACACACACATAAATATAAAGTAATTTTTAAGAAAAAAAAAAGAATGAATATCTTGAAGGAAGCTCTTCTTCAAAACCATGGCTAGGAAGACACACACTTCTGCTTCACAAGCCTGACTTACCTTGTGTAGACAGGCTTTCATTGATGAATACTGAAAAAATTTCTTAACTTTCTGTGTTCATGTATGTTCATGCATGTGTACATGTGTTCATGTGTACACATGTGTGTGCATATATGTATGTGTGTGCTTTTATATGTGTGCAAATTTATGTGTATGCATACATATATTTATGTATGTGTACACGTGTGTGTATGTGTGTATGCATTGTTCATGTTTATGTGTATGTGTATGCATGGTTGTAAGTGTGCATATGTGCATAAGTACTGTTTATGTATGTGTTGTATGCATGTATGTGCACCGTGAAGACAAGAGGCTAACAACTTCAAATGTCTTCCCCACTTGATCTCCACCTTATTTTTGGTACCTTTCACTGAACCTGAAGCTGCTGAATAGACTGAATGGGCTGGAGGGTGAACTCCAGGGATTCTCTTGCCTCCTCTTCCACATTGCTAAGATCAGAGAAGCACATCCTATTCCAGGTTTACACTGAGTGCTGGGGGCCAAGCTCAGCCCTCCAGGCTTGCACTGCAAACGCTTTGAGTGAACCATCTCTCCTGGCCCATAATTTCTTACTGGATAGGACCCATTTGACTGATCAACCACATAGGCAATGTGAACGGGCCCTGAGGTTCTCTGAGCACATCCCTAGTTTAGTCTGCAATTATGGGTGTGATCTGGGTGAGGCATTCCCTATACATCCCACCGCCAGGCACAGGGCAGAAGATGGCTAAGGTAAGGAAGAAAAGAGCAGGCCCCTGACCGGAAGTTTTGTGGTGACGAGGTTCTTCAGCAGCCCTGGTCCTGGAGACGATGAGCACCCTTCCAGTATGATGAGCACCCTTCCAGGACGATGAGCACCCTCTGGATACTTTGAGTCCAAGCCCAGAATGAAGCCTGACTGCAATGTGGGTTGTAAACCATTGTCCTGGGGGACTGTGGGGCGGGGTGTACCACCCAGGAGACACGACTACCTCCCTCTGACAAGGAGGAAATACTACAGTACAGCCTGAGGAAGAACATAGGAAGAAGCCATTGCCGTGGCAGAGGATGAGGCTCTGCGCTGGGATGCAGGTCTGAAGGCTACACTCATGCCTCCTGCTGGGAAGACAGGCCACAGATGTTGGCTTTGCTGGGCTCTGTTCTTGGACCTTTTCTTGAGGGCTTGAGCTTTCCAAATCTTGCCATTTGTTTTGAAGGCACTTTTCTAGGAAGAGTGAGTCAGGTCTCACAGATAGTGACCTGGTTGCTTTGTTATTATTTCAGCTGTGATTAATGAGGAAAGAGTATGCATTTTTCTAATTGAGCAGCACGGCTTGCCTTGGCTTTCCTTGTTTCCTGCATTTCTCCGAGCACTATTCTTCAAAAAAGTTTCAGTGATGACGAGGTCTGAATCATCTTCAGCAAACCAGATGGTCATTTCATAGAGGCTAACTATGACATGAGTTTATGAATGGTGTACCACTGGACATGAACCCCAAAACCAGTCTTTTTCGGCTTCAAGTGGATGCCCTCAAGTAGAATATCAACAGTGTCTGCTGGCTTAGAATAGTGGCACGCACCTTTAATGCCAGCACCCAGAAGGCAGAGGCAGGTGGAGTTCTGTGAGTTTAAGACAAGTCTGGTCTCTACATAGTGAGTTCATGACAGCCAGAGCTACACAGTGAGACTCTGTCATGAAAAACAAAACCAAAAACAAACCAAAGAATGTCCTCAGGACTTCCCACCACTCCAAGATTGGCACTCACAGGTACCATGTGTTACTACACAACAGTGGCAAGAAGGAGAGCCACTGAGATTGTGAAATGTGTAGAAATAACAGAAATCTGACGCATTGTTTTTAGTGACCTCTGACCTAGTACACACACTCATGGATTGTAAACACACATGCCTCTCGCACAGCATGTACATTATATGTATACTACATTTAAAAACACATGAAATACTTATGTATGTAGGTCATATGTGTGGCTCATACATACACAGATGCCCACACTACACATGTGGTCACATTAATCACATAGGAGTTGCACTCCTTGTGCATACAGCACACAAGAAAAACACACCAAGGGCTACCTAACATTAACATTTTAGCATCTGTACTAATGGAGTCCATTTAGCATCTGTAATACTGTAGTAGAGATAAAGCATAGATTCGTAAAGAAATGTCTTGGAGGTGAGTTCTGAGACTGGGTAACTATCCCCTCCAATAACTGAGGCCAGTGCAAGTTACAGGGCAGCACTGAAGGCCCCTCCCAGTCTATAGAGTTCTTTTTCAATTCTACAGAGAACCAGCAGCAACGTGGAGACAAGTTTGTCACCCCATCCTTCTCATCTTAACTCCTCTTGGTCCCTCAATCCTCCGGGGTTTTAAGGTACCGAGAATCAATGTATCTTTTTCTTCTGTGCCCACGCCCCTATCAAGACATAAGAAGAGGCATTAGGCAGATGGAGAAACATGGCCTCCTTTGTTATCATTGTAACTTTGGAAACACAGTTACATATGACCCCTGTCTACCCCCAGATGAAGGTCTTTCACAGACATGTTCAGAGGGTTTGTTAGATACACAGCTTGGCTAGGACCACAACAGATGGTGATGAGCACTGTCTTTAAATCCAATGAAAAGGCGGTGAACTGCATAACATCCGCATTTTACTCTGGGAAACTCCAATGAGACAATCTGATGAAAACCTGTTGGCCAGAGAGGGTGAAATAACAATACTCATGATTTTCTGGGGTTTGAAGATGTGGGACTAAGTCTCTCACCCACTGTGTCTGCTGGGGAACATGAGGCCTTTGGAGACAATGTCTCTTTGATGCCACTGAAGCCACAAGTGACTTGTCATGTTAGAGTCACAGTCACATGGTGTCTGTCCACATCCTGAGTAGACCTACAAATTCAACTCTGAGCACTGAGAAGCTTGCAGTGTGCAGATCATTTGCCGGGTGCTAAGAGCACACTAGAAAGGCCATTGTCACCCCTGCTGATAGGAATATAAAGGGAATGTGTCTTGGGAGCAAATTTGTAACGTAAATCAAGCACTTAAAATATGCATGAGTTTTGATTTCTTATATTATTAGTAACTGAGTCTAAGGCAGGGAACAGAGAGGAAGTCACAGCTTTATACATGTGGTTGACATCTATAACATAATGAAAGCACATGGAATATTAACTAAGTGGTATTGAACAATATAGACATATATAGACATAACTAAATGAGTCATAGAACTGAATACTAAGAATTTGTTGGAAACCTGCCTACACATACTTTCTGTAATCTCAGACAACTTTTATTTTATGTTACATGAAACATTCAAAGCATGCAACTACAGTAACACAAAGTCTGGCCTTTATGACAAGACAGACAACTTGACAAAATAAATTTAGAGCCAAATTTTAAAATAGGAATGTGAGGCAGATGAGCATGTCCCTATGGACAGCAGGCTTCTTCCTGGGCAGGGAAATTGGGCAGTCTTTAGATTTCTTTTATATTTTTCTGTTTTCTATCTAAATTATGAGCATGCTTTTAATTAACCAAAAGAATCACAGTTATTTTTGTTAAAATGCTCCCCTTTTCATCTGTAAATAAAATCTCACTGATCTAGGTCTAGTGGATACACTGTAGCATGAAGATAGCGTGTGTCGGTCACTCTGTCACAATCGTGCTGTGTAACAAACATTTAACTCTGTGTGTCATAGTACAGTTGACTGCAGGTTGGCTGGGGAAGCTCTCCTACACTTAGCTCTCATTTTGGAACAAATGCAATAGAAAGCAATCAAATAAGCTTCTCTTGATAGCAGACAGGAGAGTGGTGCTAAATACATAAGGCTGCAAGCCCTGGCTGTGTGCAGCATACAGGTATCCTGCTCCCATTGTATCAGGAGAAAAACCAAAGGATTGAGCCCAAAGTCAGGGGAGGGACCCTAAGGAGCACACATGCCCATCGGGTAGAGAATCCCGTGTGATGCTTTATTCTAGGCAAACCAGAATACTAATGTCAGTTGAGAAGCAGAAATAAACATTATTTCCTGAGTCATTTTTAAAGCTTATTTGTGATAAGCAGTCTGTTTCTGTTGGGTCCATGAGGAAGAGGCCCTTACTATATGAAATGTCTTATTTTGTCTCTGTAGATACTGGCCAATGTGATCATTTTCATCTGTGGGAACCTGGCCGGAGCCTACCATAAGCACCTCATGGAGCTCGCCCTGCAGCAGACCTATCGGGACACGTGTAATTGCATCAAGTCCCGGATCAAGCTGGAATTTGAAAAACGGCAGCAGGTAAAATGTGTTTTTAATCCTATATCTGTACTATATTGGGCATTTCTAGGATACTGGCTATTAATTAGCATCAGTGGCAAGCATCTTTCTTGGTACAAACAGGACTGTGACATCATAGCAGCGTGTGCAGCAGCTATTTTCTACCCAGCTGATCATGAACATCATCCTGAATCATCTGAGCATCAGGAAGCAGTTTAATTAGGAGCTGGTGTCTGCCATTGTCTGCAGCTGCTCTATAACGGCTGTTAGAGCGATGTGTGAAGACATACACAGGGAATTACATTCACTGTATTGAAACAGTACAACGCATAATTGGTAGGGACATTGGGAGGTACATAGAGGCAAACATGCAGTGTCTTCCAGAGTGGCAAAACCAGACACACACACACACACACACACACACACACACACACACGCTGGAGGAAAACTCACCTAAGGTCTTGCAACGGACTTCTTTTATTTTAGGTGGTGGCATGATGCTGCATTCATGACTTTTCTCATTGCTGTGAGAAATGTTTTGGCATAGGCAACTTAAGGAAGGATGGGTTACCTTAGCACTCAAGGTTTAAAGGCTCTGTCTCTTATGGCAGGGAAGGTGTGGCGGCAGGAATGTGAGGCAGATGCTCACATCATATCCACAGTCAAGAAGCAGAGAGAGCTGGATGCTGGTGCTCAGTTCACTCTCTCTCTCTTGATTCTTTCTGGGGCCCAAGTCCACAGTGTGGTGCCACCAACATTTGTACTAGTTAATCCGTTGTCCATTAACCTTACTGGAAACACTGCATAGACACGCTCAGATGCGTCTTGCCATGTTGGTTCGCTGTCCCATCAAGTGGACAATGAAGATTCACCATCCCAATGCCTGTGGGACACCGAAAGTGACAAACATTATGCCTGTCTGTGAACTCTAAACATTATGCCTGTCTGTGAACTCTGAATCCTCCTCCGTAAGAATGGCTGCCATGTTATTTATGCTGAGAATAGTGTTTGGACCATAGCGGATGCTTAGCTACTTACATTAAATTGTGTTAAATTAGCCAGTTCTATAAATTTCATCAAAATGTATTTTGGTAGTAGGAGGGAAAGTTATCATATAATTGTTGCCACTGGGTTTCTGTTTGTGTATAGATTTGAGAATAATAATCAGGTTTTTTTTTTTTCAAAACGGGAACATCAGCTCATTTGTTTAGCAAATGTTTACTGAGCACCATTTGTGGTGGGCATGGTCCTAGGCATCTGGGTGTCTACAAAACCAGGTTCTCACTGCTACTATTGTCAAATCTCATGGATTTTTAATTTTTTTTCTTTTTTCCCATCCTGTAGAACTAATGTTAAAATCCTTTTTTTTTTAAATGTGTGTAGCAATTCTGATTGTTACACTTATGTCTCATGATGGAGTCCCTCAGCCCCATAATCCATCCATCTCTACAGAAAGAATTCTGCTGAGACACTGTAGCATGCAAAGACAGAGTTCATTACAGAGCAAGCTGGAGAACTCTTAAGGAGTGAGGGTGTCCAGTGGCCAAAGGGAACTTTGCAGAGAGAGCAGAGCATGCTTCCACTGTGAACAGACCATGGCAGAGAGAGCAGTGTGCTGACCTCCACCGAGGGCAAGCTCTATACCGTTACCTCTCAAGCCCCTACAGCTGGCAGCCTTGGCCGAGGGATATTTTCCTGTTTAGGTGAACAGCAGGCCATTTGGATTGGTTCTTATGGGATGGACAATGAAATGCTCTTTTCCTTTACCAGAAAGCATACACCTGGAAAGTAAATTTTACAGCCTTCTGGGAAATTCAGAGTATCATGTTTCTATTCAGGGGCAGAGAAGAACTCAGGTTACTCTCCCTCCATCCCTCCCTCCCTCTTTTTCTCCCTTTTTTCTTTCTTTCTTTCTGTTGTCAGAGCCTTGCTGTCTCCATTCTTGGTTCTACAAGCGGCTGATTATGAAGGAGGGGCGTCCATTCTGATCGACCTTCAAGCTACTAGCTAACTTAGTTATCTACGAGATATATCAAAACCTAGAAATTTGTTTTTTAATTTTATTCTTTTATTAATTTATTCAGATTATATCTCAATTGTTATCCCCTTGCTTGTCTCCTCCTATTCCTCCCTCCCTCCTTCTTACACCCTATTCCCCTCCCCTAGGTCTGTGACAGAAGGGGACCTCCTCCTCCACCATATGGTTATAGGCTATCAAATCTCATCTTGGTAGCCTGCCTATTCTTTCTCTGAGTGCCACCCGGCCTCCCCACCAAGGGGAAGTGGTCAAATATGGGGCACCAGAGTTCATGCCAAAGTCAGTCCCCACTCTCCACACAACTGTGGATAATGCACTGTCCATTGGCTAGATCTGAGTATAGGTTCAATATTTACTACATGTATTATCCTTGGTTGGTGCAATAGGTTGAGCAGACCCCCCGGGTCCAGATCTGCCAGTCATGATGTTCTTCTTGTGGGTTTCTAGGACCCTCTGGGTCCTTCTATTTCCCCATTCTCCCATACTTCTCTCACCTAGAGTCCCAATAGGAGATCCCGCATCTATCCCAATCTCCTGGTAAGTGCAGACTTTCAGGGGACATCCCTGTTGGTCTAGTGTCCAGTTATAAAGGAGTATACACCGTGTGAATCTTTCTGACTCTGGGTTAACTCACTCAGTATGATCATTTCTAGTTCCATCCATTTCCCCACAAATTGAAAATTGTTTTCTTAACTAGCTATTCAGTTTTTCTTTATATGCTTGTGCCAAGTTGTGTTTAATATCTGGGTTCTAGAAGATTGCATAATGCCAGTAAGCAGTCCTTCTCATTCACAGATGGTTCCGCTATAACATGTTGTGTTGAGGTTTCCTGAGGAGACATTTTTTAAAAAGTGTTCACACAGATAGATCACCAACATACCACAGAAATAATAATTCCCATCCACTTTCAGATTTATGGATGGGTTAATTTATTGGGGTTGTTTTCAGGAACATACATGACTCAAAAGCATCTGCAATACCGAGAAGCTTACCCGGCATGTCATTCAGCCCCTGAGAGCTGCCTCACTGGAGTCCTAGCCCCATCCAACTTCATATCTCCCGAACTGCATGGGTCAAGATGGCTAAGAGCCTAATTGCCGCTCTCATGCTGGAGGACTTAACAAATCCATTATTGTATTTATGGTGTCAGTTATTTCATTGCAGTAACTCCAGAGTTCAGTTCCCAGCACCTATACAGAACAGTGTACAATTACTTGAAACTTCAGCCTGATGCTGGCAGTTACAACTGACGCCCTCTTCGGGCTTCCGTAGTCAACCATATCTTGTTGATATACCCCACACACAAACACATACATAAACACATCATTCTAAAAGCATAATTAAAATATCAAAGGAGTAGAGATTCATCAAGTTGGTCCTGGTAGAAACAGAAACTTTATTTTCCATCACCTCCAGGCTGTTTCAAAATAGTACTAAGGCTACAGAGAACTAAAATTCCAAGAAGACAGATTACAGAACCTAATGTTTATAGTCACAGCTTTGACAAAAGCAGTGATTCAGGCTACTGACATCATCAACACATCATATTTCCTTGGCATGGTCCCAAGTTTGGGAAGAACATAGCATTCTTGTCTTTCTGAGCCAATGAGCCTAAGTGCTTTGGCAGCCCATGTGGTCACAGCTACCACACCCAGTTCTGGGGTTACTAGTTCTCAGGAGCCAGATACCGTGAGACCCTCTTGGGAGGCAGCCGAAGAGGGTGAATCCATAAGTTGTTTCAAAGGAGAAGTCAGAGATCCTTTCTAGAATGAAGAAGAAAGGGGCAGGGATCAGAAACAAGAGCATCTGTTAAAGGTGTTTAATAAAATAGAGTTTGGTTCATCAATTGTTAGTGGCCTCAAAAGCTGCGGACCATCTCCAGAGACTGGTTCCTGGAATATACTTTTCCTGTTAGGGATACAGAAAGTGTGTTTCTATGATGAGAATATGTGTTTTTATTTTAGAGCAGTTTATTAAATAATACAAACAAATCATCTTGCTTAAAATAGATCTATGGAGATGGCTCAGTGGGTAAAATCCCTTGCCATTCAGCCATGAGGACCTGAGGTTGAATTCCTACGTCCTGTGTGCAAGACAGACAGAGAGAACAAGAATCTTTAATCTCAGTGCTTCAGTGGGGAGGTGGGAAGTAGAGACAGGAGGAATCCTGAAAGCTTATGAGCAGCCAGCCTGGTTCAAACAGCTAACACACACACACACACACACACACACACACACACACACACACACACACGCAAAACCACATGCACGCACGCACACGCATGCACACGCGCACACACACACACACACACACACACACACACACACACACACACACACGGGGGGGGGGAGAGAGAGAGAGAGAGACAAATATACCCTCTCTCAGACAAAGTACAAGGTTGGTTCTGACACCTGGGTTGTCCTCTTCTCTCCAGACTTTGCTGTGGTCCACAGGTACATCTCTACACTCAAATACTAGAATCCACATACCCATATATATATATGGGATCCATGGCAGAGGGAGAAAAGGCCAAGATGTTGATCTGATAGGTGATAGGTTTAAGGGAATAAGTAAAAGTAGAAAAAATGTCACTCTATGTGTCACTCATAGAAAGGATTAGTCTTAAAGGCTATAAGGCCTATGTGGTGCCACAATCCAGACTGAGGTCTTGGGTTCTATGTTTCCTCCTTGGGTCGCATTTGTGGTTTGCTGTCACCCAGTACCAGTAACTTCCCTTGATGTACACAGTCACTACAGGAAAAAGTAATATTGTCATAGCTTCTTTATCCCGGAAGATTCCTGCTGTATATCTAGGAAATTATCATTTAGATAATCAACACTAAAACTAATATCACATGACACATTCATCAAAGTGAGCTGATATCCCCCACAAGTTTGAGAGACCGCAATATTGATTAGCTTCATGGCTTCCTCTTCCTGTGCCTGAGAGAGGAAAGCGGAGGCGTGTCCTCAGAAGACAAGCCTCTTCAACCCAGAAGAAAGCTTTAAATGGCTATTTCTCTGGGACACGTGTAAGAATCACCCATTTCTAGGCATTTGGTTCAAGTTCTGTGATGCTATTCCTAGGCACAGATGAGGAGTATGTTGAGACATTATTGTTAATACTCGAATAAAATGTTTGTTTGTGCTTTGAAATTTTGAGATTAAGAAAATGAAAGTCTTTGATAGGAGTACTCTCAGAGGTATGTTTTTGCCCTAAAAGTCCCCTTGTGTAAAGGCAGCAACAGTCGTTACTTTTTATTACGTAGGAATGCATACAAGGCATTGGAACTGAGGCTGCTTTGGGGGCTGAAGTGTTCGCCTCTGGGTTGCGAGTGTTGCCAAACACAAAAACTGCTTCAGCTTCTACAGGAAGAGCCACAGTCACACTTGAGTGTCACAGGATGGAGCAAATGCTTCTGTCAGATCTGGGAGTGCTTCTCTCTGGAGAATGTAATAGACTCTCAGGAATTGTTGAGAGCTCACTGCAGAGCAAAACAAGAACCCTTTCTCTTAACAGGTGAAATTGATGATCCTTCTGTGACAGTAGAAACTGATTTCTTTTTCAATGTAGGGAGAATAAGCCTGCTGGGCATAGTAACTAACACCTATAATTCAAGCAGTTTGGAAGGTGAGGCAGGAGGATTGCCATAGGTTCAAGGACAGCTTGGGCTACATGGCTAGTTCCAAGAGAGCCTCAGTTAAGAGTGTGAGACCCTGCTCATAAAACCAGTGGTAGAAAGGAGAGAGAATTAATCATTAGTTCATACATTGTCATTATTTTTAAAGATATTAGAAGTGTTTTCACATGGCTTATTTCAGCATGGATTCTTCAGACAGGCCATACATTCAGTAGGAAACACTAGCCAAGCAAGGCTGATCTGCCAGAGTACTGTTGGGAGGTCAGTAGAATGTGTTTCTTTTCTGGCTTTGTATTCAGACTTTCTTTCCTCCTGAGTCAAGGAAATAAGAAGACACCCTCGGCGCCACTCTGATTGGCAGACAGCAAATGTGCCCATCTGTAAATGGACAGGAAAACAGAGACTAAGAGGCCCGAGTTGAAGTTGCTCTAGATGTACATTCTGAACTTTGGTCCCTTTTCAAAAGAGCAGAGGAGAGCAAAGTAAATAGCACCTCACTGAGTTCTCATGAAATGCCGGGTGCTGTGCCTGGTTTCAGATACACCGCTGACTCAGATCCCTGCTGCCGCTGTAACAAGTTGCATACCTGATAGCTGAATACAAAATACCTCTATGATCTCATGGTTCTAAAGGTTAGAAATCCAAATGCACTGACATTCCTTCTGCAGACGCAAAGAAAACCTTGTCCTCAAACCTTCTAGAAGCTTTGAACAACCATCTCTCTCTCTCTCTCTCTCTCTCTTTCTCTCTCTCTCTCTCTCTCTCTCTCTCTCTCTCTCTCTCTCTCTCTCTCTCTCTCTCTCTCTCTCCAAAGGCAGCAGGGTGGGCTTCTGCTCAGACCCTCTGCCTGTCCCCACTTTCTGGTTTTTCTGTGCCTCCTGCTCTCTGCTCTGACTTGGCCCTGCTATCTCTTCTTCTCATGACCTCTCTTACGACACTGGCTTCATGTAGACAGCCCAGGATACTCCTCCTGAGTGTAATCACACCTAAAAACCCTCCCCTCCTGGCAGTGTAGCTCTGTTGATATGAAACCCTGGGTTTGGTCTCTATCATTTCACAAAACCAGTGCAACTGGCACACACCCGCGATCCCAGCACTCGGCAGGTGGAAACAGGGAAATCTAGTGTTTAAGGTCGCATTCAGCTGCATAGTTCCAGGCCAGGTTAAAGTACAGGAGAGCCTGCTTTTAAAACATGGGAAAGTCCTCGTGTGATATGTATGGTAGCATATTCTATGCCTTTGTAGAGTGATGTTTTTGTGGAATCTGACTACCTCTGTCTTTATTCCAATAGCCCCTCTACATATGATTTATGCCCTTTCCCCACAAATGTAGAAGCTGTCCACGGTATTTGATATAAATCCACACCTTTTGTAAGTATGATTTCTGAGGTCTCTGTCTTGTGTTGGCTCTGTATGAATTTCCCGGGGACAATCCCTGGGAGTGTGTTGACAGAAGGAGGTCCCTTGTCATGCAGGCTTCTAAATGGAAGTTCTATTTGATCACTTGAAATGGTTAGGCTGCCCCTCCAGTGACCAGAGTTCCTTCAAAGTAGCCAGCAGTGGCCCTGTCCTTACATGCCGGCCCATTGGCACCAGGTGAGAGAAGCAAGCTGCTACCCTAGCCTGAGTTTACATAACTGTTGATGAACAGTGCTGCTTGACAGCATCCATCCTTGTGTTGTGTGTTACACTTCCACAGCACCAGCTTCATGTTTTGTTAAGACGAAAGCATTTAACCAAGAATTCTGTTTCTGTGGCTGGAGGGATAGCACAGTGGTTAAGAAGAGCAGCTGATATTCCAGAGGACCTGGGTTCAATTCTCAGCACCCACATGGCATCTCACAAACACAAATAACTCCCAATTCCAGGGAGCCAACACCATCTTCCAGTATCCATGGCAGAGCGCACATGTAGTATAAATGCATACATGCAAACAAAACATACATCACATAAATGACATTTAAAAAAAAAAGAATTCTCTTTCCTCGTTTTGGACTTTGGGTGGGGAGTTATTGTAAACAGTCTTCACCAACCCAGTCTCTCCATGTTCGAGCTTGCTTTTTATCAGATGATGAGAAACATCATCATCATTGCCGCTGAGATCTCAGCATTGGCAGTTAGAAGGCAAGGTGGCTTCTCGATAGGGGTCCCCTCCTCATAAAGCCAAGTTCAGGCATGAGAAAGCAGGCAGAGTGAGAGCCGGCGAGTCCTACTGAGACTCCTAGAAGACTGGGCTAGCAAAGTTTCTTGCAGAATCATTTTCGTAAACTTGATCAGATGGTGCACCCAACCGAGAGAGCAGAACGTGGGCAGCCCGAGTCAGTTTGTTTCACATTTATAGTTTGCCTCAGATATGCCTTCTCAGCCCTACTCTGGCATCCTCAGTACCCAGTGACTGAACGCTCCTGGGAACTGCTTGTGGGGTGTCTGCTTGAGTGAGTGTCCACTCTCGTCTCTGGTGTCTCCCGCCTGACAAGGATATCTAACATCTCTCCTTTCTAGCACGATGTTTCCTTTATTTTCTGCTCGAGAGTTTGGTACATGAGTATGTGTTTTGTTTTGTTTTGTTTTTTATCAAATCCACATCCCACGGCCCTCAGATTCCTCCTATAGTCTTCCACCAGGATGCCCCCTCCCAACTTCATTTGTTCTGTTTTAAGCCCACTGAGCCCCCCTGAATGCTGCTTGTATGTACCTGGCTATAGGGTCATCTATCAGAATGTGGACAGCCTATGGGGTGGGCGTCACCTTTGAAGACAACAGACAGTCCTGACCGTCTCTCCCCCAGCAGCCATCGGTGCCCAACAGCTCCCCATTCAGTCTTGGTCTGCAGTGACTCCCTCTCCCATCCCTGCTGGCATTTTGGCTACCTTGATCTTGGGCAGCTCTTGTGAGTGTAGTCAGAGCACTGTGAGTTCACGTGTGCTATGACCCTGACATAGCCAGAAAACATTTTTGCAGAAGGCTTCCACCACCTCTGACTCTTTTTTAAAAAATATATTTTATTAATTTATTCATATTACATCTCAATTGTTGTCCCATCCCTTGTATCCTCCCATTCCTCCCTCCCTCCCATTTTCCCCTTATTCCCCTCCCCTATGACTGTGGCTGAGGGGGACCTCCTCCCCCTGTATATGCTCATAGGGTATCAAGTCTCTTCTTGGTAACCTGCTGTCCTTCCTCTGAGTGCCACCAGGTCTCCCTATCTAGGGGATGTGGTCAAATCCACCTCTGACTCTTAGACTCTTTTTGCCGCCTCTTCTACCACGATCTCTGAGCTCTGGGGAGGGAGGAGCACTCCACACCCTCTTATTCTCTGAGCTGACCACACTTGAGTCTCTGTGTTCATCTCCATCTACTGCAAGCAAAACCTTCTCTCATTGGTGCAAGAGTTTTGGGAGTGACCAACTACTTTCTAGATGGATGTAAGGCCTGGTTTACAACACTCATGCCTGGTGCTGTTAAATAGTCCAAGGACTCATACCTGCCAAGGTCATCAGCCCTAGAGAAGAACTTACCACTTGTACCCTGCTCAGTGGGAACAGAATTAAACTGCTTCCTGAGTCCTTAATGCGCTACCCATAGGCCAGTGTGGCTCTCATCTCTCATCAGAGGAGAGGAGAGGTTTTTTTTTTTTTCTTTCTGCAATCTGCTACTGTTACTCACCTTAGAAATGATCACGGTGTACCTTTCTCTTTGATGTGTCTCCTGCCAGAGAGGCCACAGCCATGCAGGAGCTGCTCGTCTATGGTTTTCTGACACTGGTTAGTAGAAAATAAAGCAGTGCAAATGACAAAACATACTTTGTTTCAAAGTTGGTGAGAGAAGAAAGACTGGCAGTTTCCCAGCAGAGCTCCCTTTACTTAGCCTGCCGTCCCGGATCATCAGGATGAGATGCAAGGATGGCTTCAGTAGTTTGTTCTCCTGAACGTGGTATTACATTCTCAGGAAGCTGGGTTGGCGTGACTCATTGAGAAACTTCAGGGAAACTGTACCAAACTGCTAAACCATATGGATCCTTTCTGATCAGAAGTAAAAATCAACTCTGGGAGAAATTCGCCAACAGTCTTCAAAGCAGTCCTTTAGCTAAAAGAAATGATGCACTGCCCAGTTTTAGAGATTGCAATAAAGGCTGTGCTGTGAGAATTCTTCTAATAGGAACAAAGGACACTCAGTGGAAGACCAAGAAAAATGGAGAGAAGCTACCAGAACTTACCACCTCATCTTGTTGCCTAAAGAAGCACAGAAGATGCAAGTTCGCAGAGATCATTAGCAGCCATGAGCTCATTTTTTTTTTCAAGACAGTATCTCCTTGTGTATCCCTGGATGTCCTGGAGCTCTTTGTGGATGAGGCTGGGCTTGAACTCACAGAAATCCACCTGCCTCTGCCTCTTGAGTACTGGGATTAAAGGCGTGTGCCACCACGCATGTTCATTTTTTAAAGAGACTGACATTTCTCTAAAGAAAAAAAAAACAACAAAAAGATTCTCATACTGAGCAAGTGTATGCAAATGTCTCTTTCTACCATGACAAAAGTCTAATCATAAAGTAAAACTTCAGAAGTTTCCTCTGTGAGAAACTTCAGCAACACCTTTTGCCAGTCATAATATGGCAGTCTAGTGAGAGGAGCATCTGGAAAGAAGCTCTATTACTGCAGACAGCAGCCAGCTAATGCCCTTGGTAATATCAGAAAGAATCAAGAGGTCAGAATGCTGTCCTCAGGAGAGCATGGGTTTTGCAGTTGCTGACGCCCTGGAAGCATCCAGTATTTCAGGGAGATGACCTTTTATTCTTTATGAATTCTTTAACTTTCAGGAATGCATAACAGGAAGGGTATAATCTGAAGGGAAGAAACAAGTTGGTGTGAGTCAAAAAAAAAACAATAAAAGAGATTGCTTAAATAATTAATATGTAGAAGCCAGTCCAAGGCTCTGTCGCTCTTGTTTCATCATCCATTCTCCTGATGCTTGTCACTTGTGGAAGAAACTGTGGCCCTATTTCAGTGTCTTCTGTGACCACCATCATGTTTTTGTTTTTGTTTTCTTTATGCTGAGTGTTAATCATAGGTATGATGTAATAGTTTTTCATGGGGAAAGGAGGCATTTTGGATTTATCATCACAGGCTCATGCCTGTGAAACCACAAATAAGGGGTTCACTCTATGTTGTGAAAGCCAGTAACCCCACATTTGTGATGGTAAGTTAACAGGAGCACAGACCCTCCCCTTCCATCTGTGGTTTGTCACTGAGTCAGTGCCATTATATTTTCACAGACTGAAACTTAGGACTAGTGTAAATATTTTGTGGATGCTTCATTGTGCCTTTTATCATGTCTTTCTTTTTCCCTTTATTTAATCACTTTACAGCCTGATTCCAGACTCCTCCTCTCCTCTCAATCCCACTCTCATGGCCCTTTCCCCCCTCTCCTTTTTCTCAGAGAAGAGGAGACCCCCAAGGGGGGCTAACCCACCTCCGCACCTCAAGTCACAGCAGGACTAAATATATCCTCTCCCATTGCACCCTGACAAGGCAGCCCAGATAGGGGAAAGTGATCCAATGGCAGACAACAGAGTCAGAGGCGGCCCCTACTCCCATTGTTAGGGAACCCACATGTTGACCAAGCTGCACATCTGCTATATATGTGTAGGTAGTCCAGGTCCAGTCCACGAATGCTCTTTGGTTGGTGGTTCAGTCTCTGTGAGCCCATGGGCCCAGGTTAGTTTCCTCTGTAGGTCTTCTTGTTGTGTCCTTGACCCCACCACCTTGCTCTATCCTTTGTCTCACTCTTCCATGAGACTTCCCATGCTCAGCCTATTGTTTGGCTGTGGGTCTCTGCATCTGTTTCCATCAGCTGCTGGATGAACCCTCTCAGAAGACAGTTCTGCTAGGCTCCTGTCTGCAAGCATAGCTAGTATCATTAATAGTGACAGGGGTTGGCGCTCTCCCGTGAAGTGGGTCTCAAGTTGGGGGCCAGTCATTGGTTTCCCATTCCCTCAATCTTTACTCCATCTTTATCCATACACCTCTTTGTAGGTAAGACAAAATTTGAGTCTAATGTTTTATGGGTAGATTGGTGTTCCCCTACCTTTACTGGAAGTCCTACCTGGCTATAGAACGTGTTGATTTTAGGCTCCTTAACTCCCGCTGCTAGGAGTTGTAGCTAGGATGACCCCCATAGACTCCCAGAGCCTTCCCGGTCCCAGAGATGCCTCCAGTGGTTTCCATTCTCTCTCCCAGTCCGCTCCCTACCCCTGCTCTCCTGACACCTGATCTTCACCCTCATTACCCTTCCTACCCCTATCTGCCCCCCCCCAATTCCCTTCCTCCCATTAAACCAAAAAGCTTCGGCAAGGCCAAGGACACTGTCAATAGGACAAAACGACAACCTACAAAATGGGAAAGATCTTCACCAACCCTATCTCCTTCAGAAGGCTAATATCTAAACTATATAAAGAACTTAAGAAATTAGACACCAACAAACCAAATAACCCCCATTTAAAATGGGGGACAGAGCTAAACAGAGAATTCTCAACAGAGGAATCTCAAATGGCTGAGAAGCACTTAAATAAATGCTCAATGTCCTTAGTCATCAGGGAAATGCAAATCAAAATTACTCTGAGATTCCATCTTATACCCATCAGAATGGCTAAGACCAAAACCCTCAATTGACAGCACATGCTGGTGAGGATGTGGAGAAAGGGAAACACTCCTCAATTGCTGTTGGCAGTACAACCTTGTACAACCACTGTGGAAATCAATCTAGAGGAATGTTTCTCAGAAAACTGGCAATAGATATGCCTCAAGTCCATGCTATATGACTCCTGGGAATATACCCAAAACATACTTTACCATACCACAAGGACATTTGCTCAACTGTGTTCATTGCAGCTTTATTTGTAATAGCCAAAAACTGAAAACAACCTAGATGTCCCTCAACCAAAGAATAGATTTTTTAAAACCTGTGGTACATTTACATAATGGGATACTATTCAGCTATTAAAAACAAGGAGATCATGAAAATTTCAGGCAAATGGACGGAACTAGAAAAGTTCATCCTGAGTATCCTGAGTGAGGTAACCCAGACCCAGAAAGACACACATGGTATGTACTCATTTATAAGTGGATTTTAGTCACAAAGTACAGGATAACCATGCTACAATCCAGAGGTCCAAAGAAGCTAAGGATCAAGAATTCCTCCAAGGGAGAATGTTTGAATCCTACTCAGAAGAAGAAATAAAATAGATATCTGAACTATCAAACATTTCTTTACTTGTTAGATAGATGTGCTAATGCAAAAGCATCCAACCTGTGTCCTGTTGTTGAAGGTGTGGTCCTCATCTATTGTGGGTCCCATTCATTCCTATGAGATGATGGTGGCTATAGGGGAAATCTGACCTAGAAGGCAGGGAGGATCTTAGGACCAAACACAGGCCATAGAAGAGCAGTGTTTCCTTGTTGGTTCCAGAGAGAGGAGCTCACAGGGGAGTGGCATTCAGGAAAGGGAATGAATACAAGTGTCCCAAGACACAGCCTGGACTGGGTCTGAGAGCCACTCAGGCAGCTGTCCTGGAGACAGACTTACTGGGAGGGACTGGAGTGAGCAGGCACTGTCTTCAGGTACTTAGACTGTGGTTGCCCTCTAGGGAAAGGTCAGTGATACATCTGCACAGGACACACAGACAGACAGTCATTGAGTCAAGTAACATACATAGCATCCAGATGTCTCAGGGGGGATTGGGAGCGATGGGCACCAACAGGACCACACTAGGCACATTATCTGTATTAATCACCTCAAGGAAAGAGATGGGCAAGTAGAAACTGTGCCAGTGGTGAACCAGCCCTGCTTGTAAAATGAGAAGGGGAAGCTTGCATTTAGAATAAGGGCAGCTTAAAATTATACAAGTTCACTAATGAAAGAAAATCCAGATTGTGTGTTTCAGTGAAAGCCAGGGTAATAAGGCTTGTAGGGATATCAGTCAGCTAAGTCAAAGGCTATAAAGGAGTCATGGTGGAATCAAAGTCATAACAAAATGGTGTTTCCCGCGAGCCTGGACCAATAGATAAGGCATAAAAGATTATTAAATTGCTGAGATTTTATGGGGAAAGAGTGGGGAGAGATTTTGAAGACCATGCAGTGAGTATGGCACTTCCCTCCATCCCTCCCTCCCTCTTACCCTCTGTTCCTCTTCCCCTCTTAACTTCTTTCACACAGAGGTGGGATGTGTACACCATGGAGAGGTAAATGGAGTGAAGACACATCTGTGAACCACAGACAGCTTGTGCTCTAAAGGAAGCAGCTCTTTCCCATATGCAGCACCAAAGAGAACCGAAGAATGCACAGTAATCTTTGCTAAGGGTTCTCTGCACCCGTAGGAATCAGTGATGTGTCTCATAGTTCAGTGCATTATTTCTGGCAATACTATTTAAATTGTGTATTGTCTGTTTCCAGTGCATTTCTTACATTTCTTGATGTATCACTGTTGTCTTCTTGCTTTTGTTTGAAATGATTTATTTTATGGAAGGGATAGGGAATGACATTGATTGTTTTCTTTTTTCTATATTGTTAGATACTGCCATGTGTAATCTCTTCTATATATGTTAGATTCATTTTGCTATTAGCTACTGACAAAGGTTTAGGCCCAATACAAACAATTAAAAAGTTGTTTTTATATAAACAAATAACATAAAAACTATGAAGGAAAAAGAACCCCAGCACTTGGGAGGCAGAGGCAGAGGCAGGCATCCTGGTCTACATAGTGAGTTCCAGACCAGCCAGTGACCATGTCTCAAAAACAAAAACAACAAAAAATCAATCTACACACATGTACAAACTCATATATCAGTGAATGTTGTTTTGTGTGTTCTTCCTATCCATGACCCCCTAAGGGGCAGAGAAGCACAGTTGCCTACTAGGACCAACAACTCAAGTGACGCAGGGGGAGTTGAGGCATAACTCAGAGACTTCCTCCATCTGGTTTTAGCAGTTCAGCATCCCATAGCTAGACCATGAGTTCCCAGGTGACAAGGGCTTTGATTTCCCGTTCTCTGCTCCTTATGGCTTCCAGCAGCCCTTAGGCTCATGAGTATGCTAACACCCTCTTGGGAAACCATCCTACTTTTCTGCTTCTCTTTTCTAACTCCTGTCTTTGGATATTCTAAACATCATGGCTGTGCTGCAGGAGCTCAGACACAACTATTAGACACCTTCTCATGGTGAAGCTTTCCCCAGTCGTTAGTCATACGAGTGATGCTTGGCCACTTAATTGTTCAATCACTAAGAAGAGATAGATAACAGTGTTAGAATTCCCTTGTCTTCCCGACTGGAGCTCTTTCCTTACTAGTCTCTAGGGTCATTTTATCTGATTTACGTTTATAAACTTAAAAAGTTACTGTAGCCTAACTGTTATGAAGCATCCTGGCTCCTTCCAGAAGGTAGTGTGGGGACAAGATGTTTTCATATATTATAAGTTATGTGATTTATACATCAAAGATAGACTATAAGCTTGAAGTCATAGCATCCCCCTGTTTTAATCTGCTGGAAACCACACACTTCAGCTCTTTTTAAAATCCTTGGTTCATGCCTACAGTCATAGCCTGTATCCAGAGGAAGCTGAAGTGTTTGTTAAAGAGTTCAGTTCTTGACCTAACCAGTTTCACATCTATGGTGGTGGGCATCACCAGTAGAGCAAGGAATAGCAAAGTATACAGGAGAGGGCATCTCCAGAACACAAGGAGACATGTAGATGCCTGGTCCTCACCATGAAAAAGAACAGCAGATAACAGAATCATGAAAACCTAGGCTCTGGTGACAAGGGGCTTTCTTGGGAATGTGTGTCCTGAAAAAATAATGATTAAAATTTGAAGGCTTTGTTGAAAACCAGGAGAAAGCCTTTCATTACAGTTCTATGCTTCATCAGCTGATGTGAGTGAATACTGAATGTAGAATATTTCTCCACAGAGAAAATTGATGGATCTCTCAAAGTTACAAATGAATAATGGGGAAAAACTTAACTTGTCTGTAACTCATATTTGAGGTTTTATGTGTTTTATGTCCTCAAGAAAAAAAAATCCATGTCAAGGCTGCATATTAGCATTTACAGCTGCTTTCTTTTGCTTTGTGGGAGGGACCTCACAATTTTATTTGATTTGACTGGGAAGGGAACATTATCAACATACACCATGAAACAGGCCAGATCAAGAATATTATTATGCATAAAAAGAAATATACATATCTTATGGTGGCTTAGCTGTTTTCTGTATAAAATGAATTTAATCATTCCATCTCTTGTTACATGTCTTTACCCATGGAATAGAATATGATGGGCTATGTTGTCTGAGTCTAAAGAGATTATAGCTAATGAATCCCCTGGGTAATTATGGGCTAGGAAAATTCACTTTTCACATAGGTCGTAAAAAGTTTTGAACTTGGTGAATGTTCTTTTCATCGTTTGGGGCGACTGTAAGCAGACAGATGAGGAAGGTGAACTCTATTGGCTCACTGTTGGCTCATGTCCTTTATCCATCCCTCTCCCATCAAATTTCTCTTGAACCCAGTCATTTCTTTGAAGCCACCAACTGCTACCGGTGTCCCAGTGAAGAGCCAAGCATTGGCAGGGTGGAAGGCAAAGAGGCTTTTGTGTCATGTGGAATCAAATTACCCATTTCACCTGCCCCAAGATTCTCAGACTCAATAAATCTGTCTAAAGCTTTCTTGTTGAGCTAAAACTTAAGTTGTACAAAAGGAATAAATAAAGCACAAATTACCCAAACCCCCAATATAAAAAATAGCATAGATGGTCATGGGCTTTGGTGTGAATCTACTCTGTTTTCCCTTGAGTTATCTGTGCTAAGCTAATTTAAGAGGTTCCAAGAGTCACATCTTACTTTTAACCTCCAAAACTCAACTATATGTGTGAATATATATTTAAATATATAAATAGTCCAACATGGTTGTTTGTACACTGGAGAGTCTGTGAACCCAGGAGTTATTCCATCCATAAAGCTAGATAGCATCATCTCAACGTGGTGCCAAAGGCCTAGAAGATTCCTAGAGAGACACTGGCCTTCAGTTCAAGTCAGAAATGTCAAGAAATGAGTCTGGTACCAGTAGCAGCCTCATTAAGCACATTCCCCCCAAGAGGACGTGAAGCAAGCATGAATTCCTACTTTTCCTGTAGACTTTTCTGTATCCAAGCTCCCAGCTAAAAAGCACCTCTTACTCTGAAAATAGGTCATCGTGCCTCAGTTAACCCCCTATGGAAACACCCCTAAATGTGTCTCCTAGGTGATTTCAGATCCCCTCAAGGTGACAGTCAAAATTAATTATCGTTGATCTGGGCTATAGGTTGTCAACAAAGTTCTGAGGCCTAAGTTCAAACAGCAGTCAAAAAATCTATTATTTTATCTTAAGTTGAGATAAAAATAAGTGTGCCACCACAGCTTGTTGTTACAGGCTCTCTCAGAATACTTCACGGTAGCCTACAGTTGGGCAAAATCCTTTAGCATAATCTCAACATTGATCATTCCCTATCTCTTGTAATCTATCGCATACTGTGCTAAAAGTAAAAAAACGAGGTAACTGCATGACTGCTTTCATGCCTTTGCATGGTAAAACAAACAAACAAACAAAAACAAAAACAAACAAACAAACAAGTTGAACAGTCCACAGATCAGCATACACATAAACCACTCACTTTCAAACATCACTGCTAGTCTACTTAACTTGATCCTACTTTATCCATTTAGATTTGCCTACATGAACACAGATCAAGGTTGTTTTCCTTTTCAGCTATCAAGTCCAATTTGTGCTGCCCATATATTCATGGGTGTGGAGCCTTCCCCTGGGGGTGTGGTCAACCTACAAGTGGCAACATTCTTAAAGAGAATTGATTTTTTATGTCAATATTGTACCAGTTGACATGTCTTGCCAGGTCAGTTGTTATCATAACTCACAGGGTTCCTGGCTGGTTACTTTTCTTCTCTGATAGCATGCTAGTACTCTATAGCATCTGAAAGCTAACCCATAGAGATGAGGCTTCTGAGGCAGTACTAAGTGCATCTTGACATTTTTATGTTCTGTGACTCAAGAGTATGGTGTCTTCAACAATAGGGTCTCTAAGTTTCAAATTCTTACTATAACCAATAGCATTAGCATTAGCCTGAAATGTTGGGGGTCTATGGAACCACTGATCAGCAACTCTATATGAGCAAAGCCATTTCTGGCCCTGGGGTTTTTATTTGCTCTGTCTTGGAATATACATGCCAATTTTTGACATTGTAATTATCCTTTATCTCAATGGTCCTAATAATGCATGTTTATGGTCTCCTTTGCCGTTTAAACATGGTAATTTGTTTTATGTAACAATCAGTTAATAAACTGAAGAAGATGTTTTTGTTCTGAGCTGTCTGCTCAATAGTAATTTCCCTTTTTACTTCCTCCAGCTCACCAGTTTCCTTCATAAAAACAAGAGTGAACATTTCTTTGACTCAGTACTCAACACTTCTTAATGTTTATGCTCAACCAACATTTAAATATACTGCTCGAATGAAAACATCCTATTCAGGTTGTGTAATAGCTTGTTCCTCTGCTTCTGGTGGGTTGGGAGGGGCAATTGTTTGTTTGTTTGTTTGTTTGTTTGTTTTACTGAAAATAGGTTCTTCTCTCATACAATACATCCCAACCATAGTTTTCCCTCCTTCCAATCTTTGCCTATATGGGGAGGAAGACATTCTTGGAGAGTTGAGAGTACCATTTCAGTTTTTGACCCCTTTTCCCTCCTTTAGGAACATTCTTTCTATTCTCTCCCACCAATCATATGCATTCTTTAGGATATACACTCTAGGTTTTGTTGTTGTTGTTGTTTGTTTGTTTTGCTTAATATCTGTGTCAGTGAGCTTTACTAGGCCACAAGCTTTTAGTCATTCTGCCTGAATTTATTACTAGCTTTCAAATCAGCTGTAATTCTGTACTGTATTTTGTTTTACTTGTTTCTTTAGACATTTCATCATCCATGCAACAGACACAAGTTATTCAGATCTCACCTTTGACTGACCTCTATCACTATTTGCATTAAGCCCTCCCATTACCCACCCCAGTGCTAAATCTCCCTTTTCATACCTCTGCTGTCTTTGTTTTGTCATCCATACAATTAATTGTGGTGCCTTGTCATGGACACAGCTGCTTGCGTAGTTTAGCTTTCATGCCCAGAGACTAGTCACATGTGTACCACATAGGAACACCCTATTAATCCTCCCAAGGCACAGTTAATACCAGGCAAGGATGAGCCTGTTAACAGCTTGGCCTAGTTAATAATGCAGTGTCCCTAACAGATGTCCCCTGACTTCTGACTGAGAGGTAATATTATGTAATTTTAATGAGCCTGGCATGGTGTCTACATTGCTGAGGTTTGAATCCTTTGGCACCTTTTGACACCCAAGAAACTGTGGGAAAGTTACTTCAAATTTTTACCCCTAATTTCATAATCTACAAATAAAAGATGGCTACTTACCTCATTTGAAGTTGCAGTGTTTATACATTTTATCACCAACCAAAGCATATATGTCTACCAAATGTGTTATATTTGAATTCTCTATGACCAAAATGAAGATTATATTCAGTGACTCTGTTACTTTACTGTTGCTGTGAGGAAATAACTTGACAAAAGCAACTTTAAAAAGACCTTATTTGGCCTCACAGTTTATGGCAGGGAAGTCAGGGCAGCTTGAAAAAGCAGTTGGTCCCCTTGGACCCAGTCAGGGGGTGGGGTGGAAAGGAGCAATGAATGCCTATGCACAGATCACTTTCCCACTTTTATACAGTTCAGGATTCCAGCCTAGGGAATGATGGCACCCACAGTAGGCAAGTGTTCCCATCCCGCTTAACCCAATCAAGGTAACTCCCAACAGTAATGCCCAGAGTCCCATCCCCCAGGTGATTCTAGGTCTCATTAAATTGAAAACTGAGATTAACCGTGGCAGAATCATGCAGTGTGCTATGTCACAACAGAGCCCTTCCTGGTTAGTTTTCTTCAACTTCATAAAAGCTAGAGTAATCTGAGAAGAGGAAATGTGGTTGAGCAGACGACTCTGTCAGATTCCTGTAGGCAAATCTGTGGGGTATTTTATTGATTAATGATTGATGTGGGAGAGCCTGTCCCACTGTAGGTGGTGCCACCTGTGGACTGGCAGCCCTGGATGATAGTAGAAACCAGCTTAAGCAACCCAATGGAAACAAGCCAGTGAGATGCTTCTCCTCTATGGCCTCTGCTTCTGTTCCTGCCCTGACATACCTTCATGATGGTCTGTGATTGAGACATACAAGCCAAATAAACCCTTCCCTTCCCAGGTTCCTTTTGGCTGTGTGTTTTATCAGAACAAACGTGTTTAGAGGCATAGCTGAGTGAGACCCTATGATGTGCCATTGACTTCATGAGAAAATCTTCCAGAGTTGTAATAAACCCTGCATCTGCAAACTAAATAACCTCAAAAGACCAGAGTAGAATGTGTTGGCCACCATCTTCTGAATAAGGGAATGCTGGAGCTTAAGGGGTGCTGCACCCTCATTACAAGGCAGGGAATTGTAAGGACTTTATGAAGGAAGATGACATGGTTGTGTGACCAGGTTCTCTGGATGTCATTAACTCCTAGATGCCAACGTCTCTTTCTAGGAAGAAGGAAATAAAAGTAATTAGAGGCATGTCGTTGTATTAGAAAAAAATACAGATAAATGATGTTTCTCCACTGAAGTGATTGAAACTTTATTTATTCAATGGGCACTTAAATCTCCACAGCCGACTCAGTGCTCTTCAATGGTAGGAGAGACCATAGACACTGAAAGGATGGAGAAGGGAGGGAGAGACTAGCTAACTGCTCTGAGACAAGCAGATTTGCCTCTTTGTTCAACACCAGAAGATGCTAGAAACTAGGAGAACAAGAATATTAAAATTACTGAAGTCTACTGTTTTCACCTTAGCATCCATATGCCAAATTAAATCAACATTCATAAGTAGGTTAAAATCTAGCCATTGGGGGGTTGGATTTAAAAAATCCAACATCTACAAGTTAAGCAAAATGGGATTGTTTTAAGATATCAGTGAGACAGTTATCAATTCAAGTAAAAGAGAGGGAAAATTGAGGATAAAAATAAGCATTGTAAGGAAATTAGCTATTAAAGCAATAATTGAGGCTAAATTATAATTAATTAATGTTAAAATAGAACTAAACAACGAGAAAGATACGTCTTATATTTTTAAATGATTGATTTCATTCTGGGAATTATTGAATTAATGGTTGTCTCATCTAGTAGACCTGATTTTATATTTATATGTATATATGTACATTATATATTTATACATCAATATTTTAACTACAAAATACATATATAATTAATTTATGTTATTACTTTAAATGTGAATACTCTATCCATGGAAGCACTTCTAAATAGTTTATTTGATTGGTTTAAGTCACACTAAATGTCCACCCTTTAATTTCATATATTTTTATATTTGTCAAAGTGGAGCACTAGTTCCTAAATTAGAAAAGGTCACATGTGGTGGTTCATATTTTGTTACCAAAGAGACCAGAGACTTTGTTCTATTAGAACTAGAATAAGACTCCTCTTCCACTATGAGTCCAACATGCCAAGTTACTGGTCTTTTTCCTCTTTGGGGTAACATCTCAATTTCAAGCCAGACAGAAGGGGCTTGTTTTGTGTGAGTTGTGTGTTATAGAAGTTTAAACATCTGCAATTCCTGAGGACAATTGTCCTTGATAGTTCTTGGCACTTCCTGATGTGTCTACTCCTCCACTGAAATATTTCAGTCTTGAAGTGGAAAGAAGTGGATCTCCTTTCCTTCCTCCATCCTTCCAAAGGAGACAGAGGGGCTGTCAGGATGCTGAAAGCCCATTAAATGCTATCTTGGTTCAGTTTCCTCATGTGTAAAATGAGGCCGCCAGACTTTTACTGTGAGTAGGTTCCTTCCTGCCCAACCATCCATGAGTTTACATTTTTCTAAAATTATTTTCCATTTCACATGACCCTTCCCAAAAAAAGGCAATATGGCCAATTGCTTTTTCTTCCTATTTTTAACTGTAAATCAAATTCTGCCTTTGATGGTTCCTTTCCCGCCCCCTTACACTTTCATTCTTTAAATCTGTAGACATACATTCTGACCTAGAAGTTGAAATGTTCATCTAGTATGCCATATTATGGCTTTTATTTTATTTTATTATTTTATTTTTTTGTTTTGTTTTGTTTTCTGTTTATTTCTCTGTGTAGCCTTGGCTGTCCTAGAACTTGCTCTTTAGATCAGGCTGTCCTTGACCTCACAAAGACCCACCTGCCTCGGCATCCTGAGTGCTGGGATTAAAGGTGTGCACCACCACCACCTGGCATGGCTATTATTTTAATTGTAAATATTGAGCTTTGCTTATGCTCACAAGAAAACATGGTATAAAATATTGGACAGAAATGTACACACATATCCAGACACACAAAACACAAGGGCACCTTCTTCCTCTCTCCATTCTCCTGAGTGCGTTGCCTTACAAATAACATGTTTACAACAATCGCTGTCTCAGTGAGACCCTCAGTAAATGACAGCTGCCATCAGTTTGTGATCTTTGATCATTGGCGCTGAATGTTAATGAGGTAGGGTCGATTAAATGAAATTCTGAAACAATGATTACATAAAGTTAACTCCACAGTCACAGCTAAGTAAAAGATAGATTTGAGTGACACGAAAGGCTCAAGTGGCATGGAGTCTTCCACTGTGCACTCTGTGAATATTCCGTTACTTTCTTAGCTCCTGCACCCTGGAGAGATATCACCCTCTTGTGTACACCCCGATACTGTGCATGCTATTGATAAAATAGCGAGCATGAACGGGAGACTGCTCTAAAAGTAACTCATGTATGTGGAATCTTATAGAATAAGGGCAAATTATTTAAAAAGGAAGTACAGCTGAGTGGAGATACTTTTTCCCACATCCTAATAAAAGGGAGTTGAGCAAGACACTGTGGTTACTGGAACAGAATCGCCTGTTTGTAGGACAGTTGCTTAGGGAGTATTGTTTGCATAAAAAGATGTCGAAGGACAATTCACTGACACAATATTGCACAGTGGTTAAGTTACCAATCCTTGGTAACTTGACAAAGTGAACTTTTCAGAGAGAAGTGGTCCTGAGGTCCAAAGCCCACCATGGAAGGTTCTTCTCAGAGGCTGTTCAAACAGCCAGGATGTAGAGGGAAGGGTACAGTGTGTTTAGTGATATCCTCTTCTGGCAGGTAGATACGATGTTCATTCTTGAATACTTCCTCCTGCCACTACCTCCTTTAAGTCATTTTTGACCAACTGAGGTTCCAGGCCCTGGCAGGATACATGGCAGCATTTATAATAACATACAAAAGCTGATTGATGCAACCATAAAAGGTAAGGGTTTTAAATCACTCTGTGATCATAGCTGTGGGCATTTCCTTTGCCTTTCTCATTAAGTAGTGATAGGTATAGCATTACTGAGCTTTTTATACTATGGGGAAAGAGCAAGAAAAAAAATAAACCAGATATAAATAGATCGAGAGAAGAATTGGTTGGAATTGCTATTTTTTTTTTCTTGCCGACAGGAAACCCTAGTTTCAAGTATTACCTGTAAAATATGTTGCTGTTGGTTATTTTTAAGATGTGATATGAACATGTAACAATGCACACAGATAGCTCTTTCACTAGCCTTAAAAGCATCAAACATGCTATTTTTAAACTGGAATTCTATTTTATACGAAATTGTTTTCAGGGTTGCTGAAAGCAAAACTTCAGACAATGAAACAGTAATTTTGCTTGTTCTGTATAACTTCTTTCATTAGGTTGATCTTGCTTTATATTTGATGAGCATGAATCTCAAAGTGCTGTGTATGCAGCCTGTAGGGAGGTGGACGCAGCTTTTCTTCTTAGATATGACTGCTATGCCAAGCTAGTAGGGCTTAGAGTCTATTTTATTATTAGCTTATGTCAAGTGCACAGAGGGCTGGGTTTCATTGAGAATCGTTGAATGTGCATGAGATGTCCTTTCTGCTATTCTCCCTCTCTACCATTCTTTATGACAGACTTCAATATGCCATCTCCCTCTGTGAGTGCTCCTTTCTGGCCCCGTGGAATGAACTTTTCCCACTCTGTGGAGTCACTCTTTCCCACTTTGGTGGGTACTTCTTTCCCACACGGTAGGGGGTCATCATTTCTATTACCGTGGAGCGACCCTTTCCAGCTCTTTGCAGTCATCCTTTTTATTCCTTGAATTGCCTTGACTTAGTATGTTAGTAATACTTAATTGTGCGTAAGATTTTTAGTGAACTCTGTAGAAGAGCAATAAAATATCTATGTGAAAAAGAAAAATGTAAAAAAAAAAATGGAGAACATAGTCTTAGACTGTTCAGAATTGTGTCACTCGTGACTTTGCCTTTTCCCATGCAGCCATGTGTTGTAACTTACGTCAATTCCCATGAGCCCTGTAGTGCCAGGGGTGATGACAGGGTCAGGTTTACATCAACAGGAATTATTTTTTTATACTGGGTGTAATTACTAAGAAATTTGTCTTTCAAAATATTTGTTTCTGTGTCCCTTTCCTTTTCTCATGGCAGCTCTTAGATCCAGGACGGAGGGTGGGCTGCAGAGACAGCAGGAGGCAAGCAGGGCTGACAGGCTTGACTTGGGCAAGTCTCTCCTTGGGTAAAAGACAAAACCAAATGGCATTCTCAGGATGATAGTCACCCCCAAGCTGCAGCATTTCAAGAGGATGGAATGAGTGGAAAACAGGGGGTGGGGGTGGGAGGGGAGTAGGGGGGGGGGTCTGCTCTTTTCCTGACAGCAGAATTCAGTCAATATCTGACAGGTAGTTAGAACCCTTCCTTCTGCATTGGCATTACGGAACAGGCATGGGGTCAGAAACAAAAACTTTCTTAGACAATCTTCTGGAAGTGAATCAATTGCTCAGTTTTATGAACACAAAATACCACTGAGTGTGGTTCTCACTACCATAAGAAACCCGAAACTGCAAAGTTCTTGCCATCACTCATGATACTGAGTCTTGGCTACTTAGAGCAGAGCCATCTTGGGGGCAGCAAATCATTTCCATGTCTGGACTTCATGGGGAAGAGTTTGTTAGAAATCCAAGGGGGAACTGTTGAGAATGGAATTTGGGGTTCGTGTTTCAATTTCATGGAAGGCTAGACTAGAGACCCATGCTTGAGAGATCAAGAGAGACGTGCTATTTACAACCCTGAAAATGAGAGTCTGAGAGGAAAGGATGACGTCAGAAGAGGGCAGTGATACAAGATTGCTGTGCAGTAAGACAAAGACAGCCAGCAGGGATTTAGCTTGTACACCCATGTGAAATTGTCATGGGGAAAGAGGAAGTAGGCTGAAGTAAGAGGATCACGCAAACCTATAAGTTCAATGGCAGCCTAACCTGTCTAAAATTCATTTTTAATGAAATATGGGAGAAAGAATAGTACGTATAGATACAATTGAATAACCCAAGAGACAAGGGAATGGATGAATTAGGAGAGTCAGAAAAAAAAAAAGCACTGGAGCCATGCCTTGAGCCATTGTGTAGTAGGTGTCTTGGTAGGTAGATATGCTGGCTGGTAGACATGGCATCCTTTGTTTTTATTATGTGTGTCCCTACCTTCTCATGTATAAGATGTGATTTCCTTATGCTCTTTTTTTTTTTTTTTTTGCTCTTCTCTTTATGTTGTCATATCCTACCTTTGCTACGCAAACACAGAGAGCTGTGAAATATGGCAGGTTGATGTACAGTGTGGGCACTGGAATCAATATCCAGGCTCAACTTGACCATCTGTATAAGCTGTCTTGAAATTGTGGGAATATCTGTGGGAGAAATGCAAATAGGCATTTTTTTTAACTTGGAGATCATTTCTGAACATGGCTTCTGTATTCAGAAAGTGTTTCTAGCTTAGCTATAAGTGTTTCACTCAGGTTTTCAATGATTCTAGATCTCCATCAGCTGTTGGAAGCCAGGCTATCTAAGGACATATATCTGAGTGTGTGGAGTAATCCCTGCCTTCCCACAATGCCCTTTGGCTGCTGTCACAGCAAGATTCCTGAGTGGGTATCTCAGGGCTAGGACCAAAGACCCCAAAGTATTTGTAAATTGGCTCTGTGGGAAAGGGTTTTTCTTTGGTTGTATTTCTTTGGTTCTTTTCTTGTTATTCATGACTGCTTGGGGGGAGGGGGATGTATGTATTAATCAGAGTTCCTCAGAAGAAGGCCCAGAGTGGCCACACACATACAGTGTAGACTTTCACATGGCCTATATGACCTTGGCTCACAGCATCGGGAGGCTGAGATGTCTTCATCTGCATCTGAAAAGGATGAGACCCAACAAAGCCAAAAATATCAGGAAGGGAGCCAGGGCTCAATGTACACCAATGAAGAGGGGACAGAAAACATGTAAGAGCTGGTGGATGAAAAGAAAGCCCTGATGTGCAGCTTCTTAGACATGGCGTGGCTGTTGCACACATCAGCTTACAGTATCTGTGGTTACTATGTACAGTTATGCCTCCTTCCTCAGATTTCCAGTGGTAGAACCAGGAGTCTGTCCCATGCTTCCATGTTCTCCTTGGTGGGGAGTTTAGCCTTTCCCTATGGAGAGACCATGGATGCTCATATCCCCTTGGTGGGGAGCTTAGTCTTTCCCTATGGAGAGACCATGGATACTCAAATCCCTTTGGTGGGGAGCACAGACTTCCCCTATGGAGAGACCATAGATGCTCATGTCCCCTTGGTGGAGAGCTTAGACTTTCTTTCCCTATGGAGAGACCATGGATGCTCATGTCTCCTTGGTGGGGGAGCTTAGCCTTTCCCAATGTAGAAAACATGGATGCTTGTCTCCCTTTAGTGTTGGAGTTCAGCCTTTCCCTGTGGAGACCTTGAGGACCTTGGGGTGGAAAACGTGCTTTACTTGAGTTGAGTGTTAATGAAACAAACTTCACAGAAAGATCTACAAGAATATCTGATCACATATTGGACCCTACAGCCCAGGCACCTTGGCACTTGAATGCTTCAGTTTTAAATACTAAAATGGGGGCCAGGGTTGTAACTCAGTGCTAAGGCAATTGCCTAACTGGTACAAGGCTTCGGATTTGTCTTAGTGCTGGACTGAAAAGAGTAAACACTAAAATATGTTCCATTTGAGTCTTGGGAAAGCTATAAAATTCATCATGGTAATGTTCAGACCCTGAGATGGAAGAACTGCCATTGGCAATGGCTTCACTGGAGTTTGCTTTCAGCATAGGTAGCTTTGTTATTGTGCAGCTGTTCACAGTAGCCAATCCAGCTCTAGATTAATAATGTGCAATTTGAATAATTTCACCTAGTTTTTCAATGCAGTGTAATTTGAGGTAAGAATTAGCATGAACCTACGAGTCTTCTTGGGGGCCAGTGCACACATGTATATTTTACTTAAGAACAAACATCACAGCACCCAGACTACTGTTCTCTCTCATAGGCTTCATTGTTTCCTGCCAGCATTGGAATGAAAATGAAAACAGCTGGGTAAAGCTGATACCAAAATCATTGTCTGTCTCTCCGACCATGCGGAAACCCACAGTTCTGTGGTTTCTGAGTTATACTTACCAGCTAATCCTCCAATGTCCACAGCTTGTAACTAGACACTCGTGGGGCCAGGACATCCAGTCCCTAAGGACAGACAATGCCTGTGCTGTAAGCAGGCTCTTCGGCAATGACCCAGATTACAAGAAAGGGTTCCATCAATCTTAGGCAGCTTGTATAAATAAAACTTCCCAGGAGAGGTTGGAAGTCAATTTCCAAATTGCTGTCTTGGATCAGCCACAGTCGGCTTGTCAGAGATGCACAGACAACTGCTACTTACACACTCTGAGATTTCCAAACTACTGTGCATGATTTGTTGGCTGTGACATGAGGACCAGGTAAATACAGTCATCAAAAAAATGCATCAACTTACATGAGTGAGACCATTTCCCTTTCATGTCTCTGGGACCATACAGCTCTTTGCTCTTGTATTCCCAAATCCAGCTTGTATAGATTTGGATGAGGAGCACAGTCATTAGGCCTCCACTACTACCCACTACTATCCACCTATCTGCAGACAAGCACAGAGCTCTCACCTCACCTCTGTCCTGTTGCCTCTCTTTCTCTCTAACCCACCATGATTTCCCCTCCACCAGGTAGACACTCAGACTCAATTCCCCTCCACCGGAAACTCAGACTCAATTCTACTTTATAGTCTGGAGGTAGAAGTCATTCTTCAGGGAACTAATTCGTCACTCCAAAGTCCTTCAGATGAGTAGACTAGGCCTTGCCAGCATAATGATTTCAAGGTCTTTTGCAGGTAGGAAAAATACATCCATACTAACAAGTCGTGTTTGCTCCAACTGGGCAGGCAAACCTGGTCACACTAATGGCTCATAGCAAGCAACATAGGGAAGGAAAAGGACAGCAGCTGCCTTCCACCTGTACTTAAGACTCAGAAGCATGCTGCAAGGATTGGCTTTCTAGACCAATGGAAGGTATTTCTTTGCCTTTATTGTTGAGGGTACTCCTATGCTTTTCTGGCTACTTGGAGTCATCATGATTGATTTGGTCTGAGAAACAAAGCTTTGAGATTTGGGACATCAAACTTTCTTTGGCCAATTGACTTAGAGGTAAAGACTGCTAATTTTTCATATGTGTATCTATTTATTCATAGAACGTATACAGTGTTCTCGGTACAATTGTCCCTTGGTATCCAGGAAGGACTGGATCATGTTAAATGACCAAATTCTTGCATACAAAATGATATAGTCATCATTCAGAAAACATCTACATGTTCATTCATACTTTAATACACATAACATAATGTAAATTCCATTTGAAAAGTTGTTATACTTGATTATTTAGTAAACAATGGCACAGAAGCCAATACATTGTTTAGCATATACATATATTTCCCAAATATATATTTCATCTGAAATTAGTTCAGTCTCTGAATCTGGGACCCACAAAAGTGCCAACTGCACATTATAAGCTGTAGCTTAGAATCAAATCTGAGTAAAGATGGAGATCCTTCCAAATTATTTACTTTTTGTTACATTCATTGGAGAGCAATGCATGCCATGGAGCATGTTTGGGGGTTGGAAGACAACACGTGGGAGCTCATCCTCTCCTCCCACTGTGCGGATCACAAGAATCAAACTCAGACCATCAGACTCATGGAGCCATCTATCCATCCCCTAAATGACTTATGTTTTAATAGTGCAAATGTGCTTCCTCTCTGGGACATCATGATGAAATATATATATATATATATATATATATATATATATATATATATATATCATTAATGAATATGTATCATTAATGAAAAAGGGAAACAGGCACAAAAGGACTGTAATTCAAAACAGGCACGGTTAACAAAACAGCAGAAGTGGGTCCTTCCATGACAATAATTACATTAAATATAAGTGGACTAAACTCTCCATCTCAAACATTTAAAAAATTATTGGTTAAACTTCCAAGAGAATCATCTAATGTGGTAATTCTTTAGTTTCATTTATTTGGACACTTGGTTTTCATCAACAAGTGATCCACTGATTAAAACAAAAATTGAGGATACTAACCTTATAGCCTAAGTTTTTGATGGAGTTCAGTTCTTCATTGTGATTTTCCTCACTTTAGTCAACTCTTAGCAGTTTAGCCATACTATGATGCTTTTTTATTTTGGGTTTTTTTTTTTTTAGTTTTAGGAAATGAATTAAAGATAAATTGAATCTTAATTTGGAAGAATATTTTACTTTAAGAATTCTATTTCAAAAAATCTATAGTTATACAAATATGAGCTTTTGCATTGCTTTTTTTAATAAAAATCACATGAAAAGACATTTTGAATAGTATTCCATAGTGTATATGTACCACAGTTTCTTTATCCATTCTTCTATTGAGGGACACTTCGGCTGTTTCCATGTTCTGGCTATTATGAATAAGGCTGCTATGAACATGGTTGAGCAAATTTTCTTGTTGTGTGCTGGAGCATCTTCTGGATATATTCCAAGGAGTGGAATAGCTGGGTCTTGAGGAAGCCCTATTCCCATTTTTCTGAGATAGCACCAGATAGATTTCCAAAGTGGTTGTACTAGTTTGCATTCCCACCAGCAATGAAGGAGTGTTCCTCTCTCCCCACATCCTCGCCAGCATGTGGTGTCGCTTGGAATACTATTCAGCTATTAAAAACAAGGACTTCCCGAAATTTGTGGATAAATGGATTGAGCTAGAAATGATCATAATGAGTGAGTTAACCCAGAAGCAGAAAGACTCAAATGGTATATACTCACTTATATCTGCATATTAGCCCAAGGGGCATGTCCCACGAAAGCCTTCACTTACCAGGAAACTGAGACAGAGGAGAGGACATTCTAGTGGGATTCTAGATGAGAGAATCATGGGAGAAAGGCAAAGTAGAAGGACCCAGAGGGTCCTAGAAGCCTACAAGTAGAACATTATGATAGGCAGATTTGGGCATAGGGGTCACGCTCAAACTAAGGCACCAGCCAAGGACAATACAGGCGGTAAACCTTAAACCCCTACCCAGATCTATCCAATGGACGGAACACTCTCCACAGTAGAGTGGAGAGTGGGATATTACTTTCTCACATACTCTGGTGCCTCACCTTTGACCATGTCCCCTGGAGGGGGAGACCTGATGGCACTCAGAGGAAGGACAGCAGGTTACCAAGAAGAGACTTGATACCCTATGAACATATAGAGGGGGAGGTAATCCCCCTCAGGAACAGTCATAGGGGAGGGGAGTAAGGGGAAAATGGGAGGGAGGGAAGAACGGGAGGATACAAGGGAAGGGATAACCATTGAGATGTAACAAGAATAAATTAATAAAAAAATTTAAAAAAAAATAAATAAATAAATAAAAATAAAAACAGATGTTAACTTAAGCACTAGAGACAATGTTTTTCACCAACAAAATCCAGATAAATTGCATAATGAATAAAAATTTAAATTATAAAAAAAAAAGACATTTTGAGATTAATGTTCTCAAACTTCATAGTATACATGCTTACTTTTAAAAAGAGAAAGATTATTTTACACATTATCATTAAAATGGTATTTGCACTTAGAAAGACTAGATTAATTTTACATGTTTGTAATTGTATGTTCAAAAATATCTCCTAGCTATTTAGAGAGTCTGTCAAAACAAGTTTGCACTCTTTTAACTTTAGGGAAAAATATTCCTTTTTAAGTTTGATGGTTATTTTAATATCATGAGTACAGCACAACACAGCACATAATTATCAGTTGAGCACATTCAGACAAGTGTCACCCATCACACTTGTGATGTGTGACAGATGCTGATACTAGAAAATCTCATGCAAAGAAAGGCTCTTGGAAACTTCCCCTAAATGATGGCAAGAAAAGGCCTGCAGTGAGACATCGAGGAGAAGGCACATTGCTGACCACACCTCACTGATAGTGCCACGCATCACATGATCAAGTTCCACTAGTGCCACTGGCTGAATATCATTGATGGACTACCACACATCACACTGGTAACATGATGCATCTCACAGATAGAGAATATCATCCGTCACACTGGTGGAGTGCACTTGTCTGAGATTTCATGGCCGTGCCAGTTGTATCCACTGGCCCTGTTTTCACTCCGCTTCCCCGAGGCCAAGTTAATATATGCACTGACCTCTTTCTCTTGCCGGAAATATTGGTACTCATGGGTTCTATCGTACTAGTATTTACAAGAAAGACTGGTACAATGGGCTCTTCTCTGTAAAGAAGGCATTTATTCCTAGGGAGTTTCTAATAACTTCCCCAAATATGAACTCTCCTTACCACAAATGTACTTTCCTCAATTTCTGAAAGCAAAACTTAAAGTGGATCCATGGCGTCCCTTGTTTTTCAGAGTTCTAGAGGAAAATTTTTTCCTTGCTTCTCCAAGATTCCAGAGGTTTCCCACATTCTGGGCTCATGCTCCATCCTCCATCTCCAAAGCCAAGAATATTACATATTCATTTTCCCTGTTTGTCTGTGTCTCTGTGTGTGTGCCCTTCTGTCTCTTTATGTTTTTCAATATCATCATTGTCATCATCATCACTACCACCATCATCATCATCACCATCATCATCACCATTATCATCATTAATGTCACCATCATCATCACTATCATTGTCATCATCATTATCATCATTAACATCACCATCATCGTCACTGCATCACCTTTTGTCTGTCATTCTCTTAGCTTCTCTCTTGTGAAATCTTTTGTTTATATTTCTTGTCCCTGCTGGAACAGTCCAAGATCATTTCCTCATCAAATCTTTTTTCTCTCTTAGTCACATCTGCAGGGCCAAATTATTGTGGGAAATAGCATATTCAGTATTCCATCCTGAGGATGAATAATGAAGATGCCTATCAGGGCCCCTGTGCCATTGGTCACATGTCCTCTCATCATTTGGGGGATTAACATTTACTGGCATTTATTGGCAATATAAAGGTTGTTCTCTGATGTGTACAAACTCCAAAAGGTGTGAGCCACAGGGGATATTGCTGATTCTAGAGAGGATATGGTAGGGTCCAAAAGACAATATACATCCTTAAGTAAAGCAAATATTCAAATTTTAGTACTGATTAGCATTTTTCATTTATTTAATCTCCTTACATCCTGATCTCAACCCTTCCCATCTCTCCTCCCAGACCCCCTACTTCCCCCTCTCCTTCTCAGAGAAGTGGAGCCCTTCAAGGGGTATCAACCCACTCTGGCCCCTCAAGTCACTGCAAGACTAAGTACATCCTCTCCCACAGAGGCCAGACAAGGCAACCCAGCTATGGAAAAGCAACAGAGTCAGAGGCATCCCCTACTCCCATTGTTAGGGGACCCACAAGATGACCAAGCTGCACATCTACTACATATGTGTACAGCGTCTAGATCCAGCCCATGCATACTCTTTGGTTGGTGTTTCAGTCTCTGTGAGCCCCCATGGGCCCAAGCTAGTTTGCTCTGTAGGTCTTCTTGTGGTATCCTTGACCTCTCTGGCTCCTCCAATCCTTCCTCCCACTCTTCGACAAAACTCACTCATCTCAGCCTATTGTTTGGCTTGGGATCTCTGCATCTCTTTTCATCAGCTACTGAATGATGTCTTTCAGAGGACAGTTATTCTGGGCTCCTGTCTGCAAGCATAGCAGAATATAATTAATAGTGACAGGGCTTGTCTCTCTCCAATGGAGCAGGTCTCAAGTTGGTCCAGTTATTAGTTTGCCATTCCCTCAATCTCTGGTCCATCTTTATCCCTGCACTTCTTGTAGGCAGGAAAAATTTTGAGTCAAAGTTTTATGGGTGGATTGGTGTCCCTCTCCTTTCACTAGAAACCTACTTGGCTACAGGACATGTCAACTTCAGGCTCCATGTCCCCCACTGCTAGGAGTCTTAGGTAGGGTCACCCCCATAGATTCCTGGAAGCCTCCCCTGTGCCAGAGATTCCTCAAATGATCTCTAGTCTCTTTCCTTGTTCTCCCCTACCCCCACTCTTCCCACACCTGATCCCTGTTTTAAATAAAGAGACAATAGATGAGTCTCTGCATGTCAAGTTCAGAGTCAGAAATGCAACAACAATAGCTTCAAACAGCTCTTGTGATCATAGATAAAAGATCTTGCCCATCTTTGCCCTTCTCCTACACACACACACACACACACACACACACACACACACACACACATACACACCACATGGCGTATCTACTGTTAGTCTCACAAAAGCCTGGTCAGTCCCTTTCTATCTCTGCCAGTCAACAGATACCCTTGACTCTTGGTGGTTAGCCATTCTGCCATGCCAATGGTTACTCTTCTAGTTTTAATTTATATTACTGAATTGTAGATGTTTTACTAGAAAACCATCTGTCTTAAGATGCATTTCTAGTTAGGTCTAGAAGAAGCATTATGAAGAAAACTATTAGTTGATCTCCAAAAACCACCATGGCTAGAGAGGTCATCCCAGCTCCCATGTAGCAGAATGACACTGATCAAAGGTCACAGTATGTTTCTCAGTCATCAGCATTAGAAAGAAACTCTTCGGAAAGGAGGTTGTAATGTCAGGGCATCACATAATGCAGTCACAGCACACAAAAACCATTCCTGGGATCAGGGATATACTTTTAGCAAGAGGCAGGAAATTGGTTAGATTACCACAAATTGCCTAAATATGCATCTCTCTACACCACTGCATTAGTCTTCAGTGGAATAATAGAGAACCACTCAGTCAGATTAGAAACAGCAGCCAGCAGTATTAAAGATGGTGGTGCTGAACACACATGTTGGATCAACAGGACAGAAGTGACTGCACAGTGACCTAAGAACCAAAATGAGAACTGCAAACCATCTGTGCTGGTGATCCCCAGGAGAGAGGGGTCCATACTGTGTGGAGCACAGGTCGGTCCAGCCTTGGGCTACCTGGCCAATCCACAGAAAAGTCCTTGGGTACCTATAGGCATGGACACAAACTCCAAGGACTAGTCACATACCTGGTGGGGCACCCAGCAGAGCTCCAGTCTCACAATGATCTGAGGGCTACAAAAACACCAGTGTCTGGGTCTCTAGACCCCACAGCATAGAAAGTGGATCTGACTTCAGGTTACCTGGCCAGTCCACAGAAAGTTCCCAGGTCTACAAATGCTGAGGTAGGGGCTCCAAGGACTAGCTGCATGCCTGGTGGGGTGCACAGCATCTGAGCTCTGGTCTCAACAAGATCTATTGGCTAGAAAAACACCATTGTCTGGGTCTTCTAGCCTAAAGGGTACCCCACAGTCTGGAATACAAGAAGATCTGACCTTAGGTCATCCAGCCAATCCATAGACAGATCCAGGTCCATGCAGGATTGGACACGGACTCCACAGACTAGTCACATGCCTGGCAGGGCTCTCAGAAGGAGATATAAACTACAAAACACCAGTGTCTGAGTCTCCCTGCCAAGAGGAGACACCACAGTGTGAAACACAGGTAGATCTGACCTCAGGTCACCCAGCTAGTCCACAGAAAGTTCCCAGGTCTGCCTCAGATCACTGCATAATCCACCTGAAGAGTTCCCTGAGCCCTATAGGTGATGGGTCTCAACCTATAGCCACTCACCTTCTAGCTGCTTTCAACTGCCAGTGAAGGATATCAGAAACTACCACCCAAGCCAGAGACAGCAAGATGGCTAAAGGCCAGTTCATATACACAAACAACAAAAGCCAAAATAGTATGGCATCTCCAGAATCCCAAAGCAATCAATCCTGGAAACTCTAACAAACTGAAACACAAGAAAATGACCTCAAGTATTTTTTTTAATGAAGATGATAATGAAAGAAACAAATAAAATCCATGAACAAATACAAGAAGATACAGCCAAACAAATTGAGGACTTTAGAGAGGCCATGGCAGAGGCCTATAGAGAGGAAATGAAGAAATCATTGCAAGAAATTCAGGTGAAGGAAATCAATAAAATGGTTCAAGATATAAAAATACAAATAATAATGAAAGTTCAAACTGAGGAAAGCCTGGAAAGAGAAAACTTAGAGAAGAAAACAGGCAGTGCAGAGGTATGCATTGCCAACAGACTGTGAAAGATGGAGGAAAGAATCTCAGGGGTAGAAAATGCAATGGAGGATTTTTATGAAGCGTCAAGGAAAATGTTAAATATAAAAAGTTCCTGACACAAAACATGCAAAAAATCAAGGACACTATGAAAAGATGAAACCTAAGGATAATAAGAATTGAGTAAAGAGAAGATGCCCAGCTCCAAGGCCTAGAAAAAAAATTCAACAAAATCATAGTAGAAAAATTCCCCAAATTAAAGAAAGAGAAGCCTATATACATACACGAGGCCTACAGAACACCTAATAGAGTATACCAGGAAAAAAATCCTGCAGCATAATAATCACAACACTAAATGTACAGAACAAAGAAAAATATTAAAAGTGGCAAAGGAAAAAGGCCAAGTAACATACCACGGCAGACCTATCAGAATCACATGTGACTTTTTAAGAAAGACCATAAAAGCCAGAAGGACCTGGGCAAATGTCTTGCAAGCCCTGAGAAACCACAGATGCCAGTCCAGACTGCTATACCCAGCAAAACTTTCAATAACCATAGATCAAGAAAACAAGATATTCCACAACAAAAACAAATTAAAACAGTACCTATTCATAAATCCAGTCCTACAGATGATACTAGAAGGAAAACTCCAACCAAAGGAGGCTAACTACATCCAGGAAAACACAGTAAATAGATAGCTTCACTTTAGCAAAACAAAAATTAGACAAGCACACAAACACACTATCACAACCAACATCAAAATAAAAGGACCTAAAAGTCACTGGTCATTAATCTCTCTCAATATTAAAGGTCTCAACTCTCCAGTAAAGAGGACCCAACATTCTGTTGCATAGAAGAAACACACCTCAGCTACAAATATAAACATTACCTGAGAGTAAAGGACTAGAAGGTCTTCCAGGCAGGCACAAGAAGAAAGCTGAAGTAGCCATTCTAATACCTAATAAAATAGATTTTCAACCAGAACTAATCAAAAGAGATGAGGAAGGATATGCCATATTCATCAAAGGAAAACTCTACCATGATGGCATCACAATTCTGAACATCTATGCCCCAAATACAAGGGCACTCACATTTGTAAAAGAAACACTAATAAAGGTATAAACCATACGTTGATCCCACACATTAATAGTGACAGACTTCAACATCCCCTCTTACCAAATGATAGGTCAGCAAAACAGAGATAAACTAAGAAATAATGACACACCAATGTCATTAATCAAATGGACCTAAAATATATCTATAGAACTTTTCACCCAAACACAAAAGATTATACCTACTTCTCAGAAGCTTGGGGAACTTTCTTCAAATTTGACCATATAGTAGGTCACAAACCAAGCCTCAGCAAATACAAGAAGATTGAAATGATACTTTGTATCCTATCAGAACACCACCGACTAAAGCTGGACCTCAACAACAACAGAAACTCCAAAAAGCCTATATACACTTAGAAACAGAACAACTCTCTACATAATGATAACTGTGTCAAAGAAGAAATTAGAGACTTCCTAAAATGTAATGAAAATGAAGATACAATATACAAATGTATGAGACACAATGAAATCAGTGCTAAAAGGAAAGCTCATAGAGCTAAGTGCCTGCATAAAGAGATTGGAAACACCTCATACAAGCAACTTAACAGTATATCTGGAAGCCCAAGAAATAAAGAAGCAGAAACACCCAAGAGAGATAGACAGCTGGAAATAGTCAAACTAAGGGATGAAATCAATAAATATGAAACAAAGAGAACAATTAAAAGAATAAAGGAAGCCAAGGACTAGTTCTTTGAGAAAATCAACAAGATAGACAAACTGTTAGCCAAACAAACTAAAAGATGGAGAGACACCATCCAAATCAACAAAATCAGAAGTGAAAAAGGAGCCATAACAACAGATGCTAAAGAAATCTAAAGAATCATTAGATCTTATTTCAAAAGCCTTTATACTACAAAATTTGAAAATCTAAATTAAATAAACCTTTTTCTGGATGATTCCACTTACCAAAATTGAAGCAAGATCCAGTCAACAAATTATGTAATCCTTTATCTCCTGCAGAAATAGAAGCAGTCATCAAAAAATCTCCCATCCTAAAAACCCATGGCCAGATGGTTTCAGCACAGAATTCTACCAGACCTTCAAAGAAGAGTTAATACCAATGCTTTTCAAACTATTCCACAAAATAGAAATGGACAGAATATTATCATACTCATTCTTTGAGGTCATAGTCACCGTGATATCTAAATCACACAAAGACCTATCAAAGAAAAAGAATTTTAAATCAATTTCCCTCATGAACATTGATGCAAAAATACTCAATAAAATACTACCAAACCAAATCCAAGAACACATCAAAGATATCATTTGCCTTGACAAAGGCATGCAGGGATGGTTCAATATATAGTAATCAATCAATGCAATCCACCATATTAACCAACTGAAAGAAAAAAAATACATGTTCATCTTCTTAGATGCTGAAAAGGCATTTAACAAAATCCAACCCCCATTCATGTTTAAAGTCTCAGAGAAATCAGGGATACAAGGCTCATAGCTAAACATAATAAAGGCTATATACAAGTCAATAGCCAACATCAAATTAAATGAAGAGAAACTCAAAGAAATTCCATTAAAATCAGGGACTAGACAAGGCTGCCCACTCTCTCCATATTTCTCCAATATACTACTTGAAGATCTAGCTAAAAAATAAGACAACAAAGGGAGATCAAGGGGATCCACATAGCAAATGAGGAAGTTACAGTATTGCTATTCACAGATGATATGATAGTGTACATAAGTGACCTCAAAAATTCCACCACAGAACTCCAACAGCTGATAAATGCCTTCAGCAAAGTGGCTAACACAAGATTAATTAAAATATCAGTAGCCCTCCTTTATATAAATGACAAACAGACTGAAAAAGAAATTAGGCAAACTACACCCTTCACCATAGCCACAAATAATATGAAGTATCTTTGTGTAACTCTAACCAAGCAAGTGAAAGAGTTGTATGAAAAAAGACTGACTTTCACATGAACTCTGATGCCCCATATTTGGCCATGTCCCCTTGATGGGGAGGCCCAATGGCACTCGGAGGAAGAATAGCAGACTACCAAGAACAGACTTGATACCCTAGCATCATATTCAGGGGGAGGAGGTACCCCTCAGTCACAATCATAGGGAAGGGGAATGGGGGTAAAGCGGGAGGGAGGGAGGGAGAAATGGGAGGATGCATGGAATAGGATAGCAAATAACATGTGATATGAATTATCTTATTTTTCAATTAAAAATGTTTAAATTTAAAAAAAACTTCAAGTCCTTGAAGAAATAAACTGAAGAAGATATCAGAAGATGGAAAGATCTCATGCTCATGGGTCAGGAGGATCAACATAGTAAAAATGGCCATCTTACCAAAAGCAATCTTCAGATTCAAAGCAATTTCCACCAAAATTCCTACACAATTCTTCACAGGCATTGAAAAATCAATTCTCAACTTCATATGGAAAAACAAAACAGAACAAAACAAACAGAATAGCTAAAACAGTCCTGTACAATAAAATATCTTCTGGGGGAATCTCCATCCCTGATCTCTATACTGTAGAACAAGAGTAATAAAAACAGCATGGAACTGGCATAGAAATAGTCTGGTTGATCAATAGAATCGAATCAAAGACCCAGAAGTAAACCCACACATTTTGACAAACAAGCCAAATCCATACAATGGAAAAAGGATAGCATCTTCATCAAATGGTGCTGCTGTAACTGGATGTCCACATGTAGAAAAATGCAAATATATCCATATTTATCACTCTGCACAAAACTTAAGTCCAAGCGGATTAAAGACCTCAACATAAAACCAGACACATTAAATCTATTAGAAGAAAAAGTGGGCACTAGCCTTGAACTCACTAGTACAAGAGATAACTTCCTGAACAGAACACCAATAACTCAAATTCTAAGATCAACAATTAATCAATGAGACCTCATGAAACTGAAAAGCGTCTATAAAGCAAAGGACACTGTCAACAGAACAAAATGACAGCCTACAGACTAGGAGATCTTCACCAACTCTACATCTGACAAAGGGCTAATATCCAAAATATATTTTTAAAAAAACCTCAAGAAATTAAACACCACCAAACCAAATTATCCAATTAAAAAGTGGGGTACAGAGCTAAACAGAGAATTCTTAATAGAGGGATATTGAATGGCCAAGAAACACTTAAAGAAATGTTCAACAGAGAAGGCAAATGCAAATCATAACAATTTTGAGATTCCATCTCACATCTATCAGAATGGCTAAGATTATAAGCTCAAGTGACAGCTCATGCTGGTAAGGATGTGGAGAAAGGGAAACACTCCTCCATTGCTGGTGGGAGTACAAGCTTCTACAACTTTGGAAATCAATCTGGTGCTTTCTCAAAAAATTGGGAATAGTGCTACCCCAAGACTCAGCCATACCACTCTTGGACATATACCTGAAAGATGCTCCACCACACAACAAGGACATTTGGTCAACTATGTTCACAGCAGCTTTATTAGTAATACCCAGAGTCTGTAAACAACCTAGATGTCCCTCAACCAAAGAATGGATAAAGAAACCATGGTACATTTGCACAACGGAATACTACTCAGCTATTAAAATTTTCTCTTGAAATTTTCAGGCAAATGGATGGAACTAGAAACAATCATCCTGAGTGAGGTAACCCAGACCCATAAAGGCACATATGTTATATACTCACTTATAACTGGATATTAGCCCAACATAGATGTCCTCTGAGAGACTCCAACTAGTAGGGGATTGGGACAGATGTTGGGACTCGCTGCTGGAATCTGGGTGGAGCACTGAGAGTGGTATGGAAGAATTGGGGTAGGAGGGTGGATGTTAAGGACCCAGAGGGTTCAGCAACTCCACAAGGAAACCATCAAGGCAGGCAGATCTGGATGCAAGCGGGCCTGCCCAAACTGTTGTACCAACCAAGGACAATGTATGCAGTAAACTTAGACCCCCTGTTCAGATCTAGCCAATGGACAGGTCATTCTCCAAGGTTGTGGGGAGAGCAGGGACTGCCTCTGACATGAACTCTGGTGCCCTCGATTTGACCTCTTCCCCTTGGTGGGGAGGCCTGGCAGCATAGAGAAGGGGAAGCAGGCTATCCAGATGCGACCTGATAGGCTGTGGTCATATGGTGGGGAAGGAGGTTCCCTTCTGTCAGAGGTCTAGAGGAGGGGAATAGGGCAGAAGAGGGAGGGAGGGAGGGTGGGAACAGGAAGATACAAGCAAGGGGATAACAATCGAGATGTAATCTGAATAAATTATAATGAATTAAACTTTTGAAAAAGAAAATTATATCTTATTTTTATGTCACTAGCAGAAGCTAAGAAGACATGGCCAGTAAATATATCAGTTGAAGTTATGCATATATCATTTTTTAAATTTTCAATTGAAAGATAATTACATCACTCCTCCCTCCAGCCTTTCCCAGGTACCATCCCTACAACTCCTCCCATGGCCTCCCAGGTTGAGAGCCTTTTTCTTAGGTTGACAGTTGCCCACAAGTGAAAGAGAAGAGCTTCCAGACCTCAGAGCCACAGGCACTTTCCCCCAAGACTCGGTGAAGCAATCACCTTTGTACCTAATGACACTTGCATCCTGCCTATTAGTGGCTCCTCAGTGTGCTGAACCTCTAGGCCAATGCACAAGGATTTATAAGAAACTCTAATGTCTTCATGTCTTCTACTCTTGGATGTTTGCAGAAACCCTATGTTAGAGAAATATGAATGGTCCTTCTTAGGCCAGAAGATAACAGAAGTATGTACAGCCTGATGCTTTTATAACTCAATCCTTCTGAACATATGGATAAGGCTCAACATGGGATTTGTGGAGAGACCACATCTGGTCAGATCAAGAAAACTAGAGGTTAGGATTCTGTAGAGAATGTGTCCTTGGATTAAAACAGAACAAAGCCATGCAGTCAAAAAACCAATAAACAAAAACGCCTGGAGCCAAAAGACTCCTACACAGACTTGTACATACCCATAATTTTGCCCTGAACAAAGGTGGGAGTTCTCTGCCATTTGGTAATTGCTTATGTGGAACTGAGAACTGTGAGGTGGGAGAGGCAACAGAAGCAACTCAGCAAGATGGTTTGTTTGGAAGGCGGCTTCTGAGTGTCATTCTTTGGATGTAACGCATGTGCACCTTTGGTGCCTGAAACAACTTGACCACTCCTTTGAGAGCAAACTTGAACCTTCCAAAGTGAGTAAAGGAAAAATTGGAAGTTGTTTTTCAAAGTGATGCTAACATTTTACTGTTTACAGGCAACATCAAAATTGAGGTTTATATGAGCATTTTAAAAGAATCTCTTCATAAAGCTTTCTAATAAAAACATTCAGTGACAAAAGATGGGACAAAATTGCCTGAAGGACACAACCATAGTTCATTCAATCTGAAAAGCATGTGAGGCGTTTTTCCCCTCACTGCTGAATGAAAACTCATTTTAAAATTTTGCTTAAATTGCACAAAGCTATTTCTGTTCTCCAATAAGATTTTCACTTGCAAAGCAAGACAGTAAAGAAAGACTTTTTCTTTAAAACTAAAGTGAGATGCTCCAAACCAAGGAGCCTTAGCTTAAGCACCCATCAGCACTGTCTTCTTTCTGCTCTTGTGCTGCACTTAAAGGTGAACCTTAGATGACCTAGCTTTTCTTCTGAATGACATCACATTTCTCATGGTGGTCAACCACTCACCACCCAGCCAAGTTTGATTTTTTTTTCACTTTGTGAGCTCAACAGCTTGAATCTTTTTTTCTCATACTCTGAATATATGCCTGATTCATGAAAACAATTTCACATGCTCTGGGTTCAAAGAGACAAGCATGGACAGCAAAGAGAGAGCCATTCAGGGACAAATGCTGTGAAGTCCCTGCGGCACATGAACAAGACCCACTGGTTGGTAGTCTTGCTGCATACATCGGAGGCTGGTGATGTTCGGATGCACGCCCAGGAGCAGCCAGCAGGGCTGAAGTTGTGACTGTCACATTCCCCTTGTGTGTTGCCTCCTTGATAGAGGTCCCTGGGGCACATCCCAGACTTCAGCTCACCTCTCTCTTCCAAAAGCATCACTGGAGTGACATTGTCCACATTTTCTCCTGAGCCTTTTACTTGTGCTTCATTTGGTGTCCAGACCCATTTCTTTCACTTTTTCTTGTGTCTTAACAAGAAATTTAGTAGGATGTTGCTCTTAGTGATCCTTTCTGGGTCTATTTATGTTAGACTTTGGGTTCAGTTCTCACAGGAAATGTCTCTTCTAACTTTTCCAAGGTTCTAAGAAGAACCACCTCCTTGTGTGCCTATGCACTGCCTACACACTAGGGGCCATCTCCTAGGGTGACAAAGAGGAAAGGAACTCGTTAACTGAGAGCCTAAGGCATGCCAGGAATATTATATGTTCTGTTAGAATGGCAGTGGAAAACATGTATGGTGGGTGGAACTTGATTGATGTTGCCCATAAACAAAACCAAAATTACCATTGAAATCCAAGACCACACAGCTGTGATGACATCTGGGTCAGGATACTAGTTACTGTACCCTCCGTGGAGCCTGGACTCCACCCCAGGGAGTCCCTGCAATAGCTCCTTTCTCAGCTGAGAGTTCTCTGTCTGCTCCCCGCATTTCAGTCAACCTTCCCTCTGTGGTGCATGCCCATGGATTACATTCTGAGTCATTATGGAAGTTGTTCTTTCCGTGTTCCCAGTTGATTCCAGGGATATAACTTTAATCAGCTACCAAAGTCAATTACTAGTCTCCTTCGTGGTCCAGCTGTTGTCCACTGACTAAACCTCCTATGTTGGATTCTGTTCTGTGTCTTATGCAGTCCTGTTATCTGCTACTCAAGAGAAGTATGGAAGAGGAGAGAAAAGGTTAGTGGCAGGAAATGATGGGTAAAAGCGCCATTCTTAACATGTGGGCAAATTAACCATCTGCCAGTGGTTCGACTGGAAGAAGTTGTCTGCACTGACGCCCAGACTTTGCCATATTCCCTAAGAGGTAAAGCACCAAAGCAAACAAAGTATGGTGTGATGGCAGGAATGGTTTCCATGGATAAGGAAACGGTTGCTATAATTCATTCAAGGATCAGCCTACAATGCGAGAAAAAGTGTTGACTAGGACCCTGAGGAAATAAAAGAGGCAAGTAACTCCAAACAAAAAAAGCTCACTTCTTCCAAACTCCCAAGAGATGTGTCTATCTAACTCCCTGTTTCTCAGTGTGTAATGTGAGATTTGTTCACTTTTTTTATACTCATAACACAAGATATTAAAATAACATCTTGTTTAAGGTCAAGAAACCATTGTTCTGATGTGAATACATATATCTTAAATTGATATGGAGTGCACAGTAAAGGATTTGTCTTCTGGGAACAAGTTTTATTTGTTTTTATTTTCCATTAATTAAATTAGTGAAATTCTGATTGCTTTGACTGAATATAAACAATTCCATAGATCCAAGGGATGTTGGAAGACTTGCTTTCCAAGAATTCTCTTTCTATCAGAAGTTGAAGCAGTTCAGCATGAGTGTTTTATTAGGGTGCAGTGGCTAATGTGGTAATCTGGTAAATTGTGTGTACCCAGGCTTGGACCAGGTGATAGTGTAGTATCTGTATATTTTTAATAAAGCAGATTACTATCATTAATATCTGTAGGCCTCATTCAATCAATGGAATGTTTTGAAAAAATAAGAAAGAATAAATTTCTGAAGGGGACGAAATGGCCTCCAGCTGAAGCACCAACTGTTTGTGAGTCTCCAGTCAACTAGCCTGACCATCACACTTTAAACTTGTCATGTTCGGCAACCATGAGAATAGATTCTTTAAACAAATTTCAAGAAGTACATGATAGGTAGGAAAATAGGCAGATAAGTGTGGACAGATGGATGGATATATAACAGGAGAGAGAGAGAGCACGCTCAATGATAATGATGAATATATATAACATATTATAGATAAATAATAGGTAGATAATGATGGATAATGATGTATAGATATAAATAGAATTATAGATAGATGGAAAAATATCCAAGCATCCTATGATTTCTGGTGTTGTAATGGGAAACTCAGGTCGATACTTCCTTGAAGTGTAACTAGAAATCAGGAAAAGCATACAGAAATTAAAGACAATGAGAGTATGCTTGAAAATAAAAATGATAAAGATTTCTCTTTACTGTGCACCTGGGAAATTTGGGGGACAAATAGAAAGCCCGTTGTCACTGTAGAAAAAAACACACCACTGCATTTTATGCACTCCTTTCTGATGAAATTGATGCTACAAGATGGTGAGTAACTATCCTGAAATTCTGACCCAATCATATGATGTGAGAGACATGTGCTTTTTATCAATAGCTGTTTCAGTTCTTGCCATGTTTGGAGTATATCAGAAGTGCCGCTCTTCCCATCACAATTCCACATCCACTTGCTCCATCACTGCTGCACTGTTTCTATGCGAAGGGGCCTGAATCCAGTTTGAGGAGGGAGAGAAAGTACACAGCATGAGTGTCGTTATTTGTGGGAATCATCTGAATTAGTGATACTTCTTAAAAGGAAGCCATGAGAAGGAATTAGCAAGAATAAACCTAGAAAAACTAAAGGAAGGAAAGTATAGATGTGTCAAACACTAATTCTAATGAGGTGAATAAAAGGTGAGGTGAAGTTACAGGTACATAGCCATTTAAACAAAGAAGCATCCAAATGGGTCAAGAGGTAGCTGGAGGCCAGACTCTTAGCTTGAGTCCCCAGGTGAAGAGAGGCCATCAAAGGGAAGCGTTGGCACTCAACACTGGGAAGACAATTCTTCATGACCACTGAGAATCTTTTGGCATTAAGAAAATTCTGGGCACCTTGGCGGCACCAGTAGATGGAATCTCAGGTCAAGGGTGACATTCTCTCCTAGGCTCAGGAATCCTTGCTTACCCTCTAGATGGATGATTGTCAATGTATGTGGCACTGGCTGGGGCTAGCAGGGTGTGTGTGAAATCAGTCCAGTGTCTCAAAGAAGCAAAAGAGAACAGGAAGTGTCATGTAAAAAAATTAAAATTTTCCTCCAGGGTAGGGTTAACCTTCCCTCTCCCCTGTCCCCTGTCCCCTGTCCCCTGTCCCCTGTCTCCTGTCCCCTCTCCCCTCTCCCCTGTCCCCTGTCCCCTGTCCCCTGTCCCCTGTCTCCTGTCCCCTGTCCCCTGTTCCCTCTCCCCTCTCTTTTGCCTCTCTCCTCTCTCCCTCACCCTATCTCTCTCTCTTTTTATTAAAACATGCAATTATAAATATGACTGTTATTAAGATGCTCATAAATGCTCAATAGCGCCACATGTCATGCCTGGCATCTGCCATCCACTCAAGACAGGTGATTTGTCACATTTTAAACTTCCTTACTGTCCTCGTTTTTAATGTATTTTCATTCAGGAAGTACATGAAGAAAAAATCATATTCAGTCTACAGCTATCCCAAAGATGGACCTTGGGAACTATGGACAGACAAGGGAAGCTGCACCCAGTGTGTGCCACCAGCAAAGTACTAAGGGTCCCTGTGCCATCAAAGACTGAAGCCACGCGCATTCCTTTCACTTTGCTTCCTCACGGCTAATTTTTTTTTTCATATTTACCCAAAGCTTAGGAGATTTTAATTATTAAGCATTTGAATAATACAGATAAAGCCAGGGGCGGTTGTCGCAAGTGTAACTGAAGTGACCATGAGTACTTGATACTTTGGGTATCAAGAGCACACCTTCCCTGCTGTTAACCCAGCATCACCTCCCAACTTTAGCCATCAGTGTATGCAGCTCTATACATAGGAAACCATTTTCACTCAATTCTTTTTTTTTATTTATTTATTTTTTAAATTTAAATAATTTATTCAGATTACATCTCAATTGTTATCCTCTCACTTGTATCTTCCTGTATCCCCCTCCCTCCCTCTTTCATCCTATTCCCCTTCCCTAGGTCAAGGACAATGCATGCAGTAAACCTAGAATCCTTATCCAGATCTAGCCAATGGACAGCACATTCTCCACAGCTGTGTGGAGAGCAGGGACTGACTCTGGCATGAACTCTGGTGCCCCCTATTTGACTATTTCCCCTTGGTGGGGAGATCTGATGGCATTCAGAGGAAGAGCAAACAGGCTACTAGGATGAGACCTGACAGGCTGTGATTGTATGGTAGGGGAGGAGGTCCTCTTCTTGTCAACTTTTTTTTTTGGTATAATTTTTAATAACATTTATTTCTGTGTTTCTCTAGCAAGGCTCCATTCCCTCAAGGTTCCATACCGTGCACAACACTAGCTGGAGACCAAGTCTACAATTCCACATGCCAGCTGGGACATTTCCTGTTCTAACCACCACACACCTGTATTCTTGAAGCTATGTCATTGGCCCTGGCATAATATGTGTGTGATAATAGAGAGAATGCTGGAACATTTCTTATTTCACTGGTTATTTCAGGCATTTTAATGCCACTTATTCTGGCAGTTTCTCGGAGGTGGCATGCTGCTGAGCGGAACTCGGGAAGTTAGTGGAATCAGTGCCTTTCCTCTTTAAAGATGGCCTCCTGGAAGATGGGGCCCCAGTGAGCAGTGGATATTGGAGAAACAAAGTGGAGGAGGGTTTATGTTTAGTATTAATTACACAACTGAACATCAGCTCCCTCTCTGATCACAGAGCTGCCTCAGGAGCTTCTTACGCATTGTTCGCTGCACATCTACAGGAGACATCACTGACAGCTTATGAATCAAACTAATTGTAACTCTTACTTAGTTATGGAAAAAAATGACATGTGTGTTCTTCTAAATTAAGTCTTTCTCATGCAAATTACAGGTTGCCACTGTAGATCAGGCAACATGTATTCTGAATTCTGACTGCTGAAGAACTAGCTACCAAGGGGGAAATGAGATACTTTTGTTTGCGCTAACACCAAAGTTGACTCCCTACCCCCCGTTTTCTGTGTCTGAAAGTAAAGGTTAGAGAACTCTTGGCTCCCCACAAGTGTGACAAGCAGTTTGCTATGGCCTGCTTCTTCGTGATAAGCAGGGAGAAATGAAACCATTGCAGGTAGGAATGTCATAAATTCCCAATCGCATTAGTGGCTAATTTCAGGCTAGAACGTAGAGCATTAGCTGAACCTAATGACACTGTTATCCTGACTACTTTTAGCCATCTTGATGGCCACCAGACACTAGTCCTCCACATGTAGAACCCATGAAGACATGAGCATCCGGCAGAGCTGGGACTGGGAGCCTCCAATGCTGTTCCTCGCTTGTCACACCCAGGACTCTTGCTGCTTGGTACCTTTGTCCAGTGGGGGGGGGGGGACTGTGAGCTGACAGATGAAGTAGAGGGAAGGGCTACTCCATAGGGTCAGTCCTCCACTGTTGGTAGGGCACAATGCAACAAACAAAGTCAGAGTAATCCAGCAAGGCGATCACTTTATGCAAAAAATGATACACCAAGACCTAAGCCAGGCGAGCAAGCATACTGGAACAGAGAGTCCACTTGGATTTTATTCTAATGCAAGTGGTGACTGTGTTTTATTTTTCCCACGTGAACTGGGGTCCAACTTCACAGTCTTTGGTCAGACACTGTAAACACATTTTCTTTTGTTTCTCTCCAGGTTTGTGCACACTAGTGAGAATACCCTGACTTTGTTGGATCAGTGCCAACTGTACCTGTTTATTTGATGGAATTTCTTTGTTGCCTTTTGTAAATGTTGGCCCATTTGGTTAGATATTGGGAGAGCAAAAATGTACTTTATAGTTTTAATGGTGATTTAAATTTGGGTGTTTATCTTGTTCATATCCTTATGACTACCAACAAATTCAATCATAAGTATTGGCCATTAAATAGGTTTGATAAACACCAAGAACCACAAAGAATATATAAAAGAAATGTATCATTCCTTCCTGTTTGGGGCACAACTGAGAGAACCAATATAAATGGGAAAGTTAGTGTAAAGATAAACAGCAAATGGGCACTGCTGATTACACACCCGCCTCACTTCAGAGAAAGAATGATGTGTGTGAACCCACACTACTCAAAAGGGACGACTTTGTGTTCATTGCAGCTAACACACTCAGAATCCCTTTGTGATAAGCACCGTCCTAAAATCATTATAAACGATGATTCTTTTCATCACACAGCAAAGGACCCTTCTGTTCCCCTATGTGTGGGGGTAAAGCACAGATCTGAAAAAATATCTATGGGAATTTGTAAAATCTTTTTAATTTATATAGAATCATGGCTAAATAATCTTATAATAAATTACAAATGAGTCATTGCATCTGCAGACAACTGCTTAGTTTTACTCTGTCTTGCTTTTTTTTTTTTTTTTTAAAGAATGGCTGGCCAGCTGTTGGGTTTTGATAGGAGCAAATGATAAAAGAGTAACATTATAGTTCCTGAGAGACATAGTTCTTCTCTGTTTTATCCTGTGCAGTTTAAGCTCAGCCCAGTGCAAGGGTTCAGACGAAAGTACTGATAAATCTGTGACTACAGAATTAGGAACAAGAGGAATTCACAGAAGTTTGTTGGAGTCCTAAAGTTGTAGTTCCTAAGTTTGTGGGATTGCCTTGAAGTAAAAATGCCGGGTTTTCCTGCAGAACCAGCCACCCTTAGCCCCACCTACATTTAGAACCTTGAGCAGTGGAAGTGTGTGGCCACTGGAACCATGTGGCCAGTTTCTTTAGCGCTCTCAGATCTGGGAGGGCTTGTGACTTGCTTTGACAAACGGGAAGTGGCACTGCAGTTCTGAAGGCCACGTGCGTGGGGACATGACCATCTCCTCCTGGCCTCTGAGATGCTGTTTGCAGCAACCAGTATGGAGGCCACCGTGGCCGAGGGAAGGGCACAGGGCCAAACTTGAAAACCAGAACCAGCACGTCTGAAATTGACAGAAGCAACTGCCACACCGACCCCTAACAAGAGCCAAGGGTTGGCCAGGACGTTGACTGAATCCAGTCGCCTGGTTTAGCTGCACCAAATCAGCACCCATCCTATAGCTGCCCCCACAGATCATGAGGGTGAAGGCCACACTGTTTTTTAACCTATTACTTTAGGTGATTATTTTTGCAGCAATAGCTGCTGAGTATGCATTTCCAAATGGAAACAGCCTTTTTTTTTTAATGCTTGGTCAGTGTGGGTGTGTAGTACAAACATCACACACTTCTCCCTGAGAATCCACTGCATAGGATTCAATATTTTATCATATTTTAGCCCAGCTCGTATCAAGTCAATATTCCTAAAATCTTTGTGCTGATTCACATATATATTTAGTTGGCATGAGAATCACCAGGTTTCTATATTGTGCTAATGTAGTTATTCAAAGTAATCAATAAGCAGTTCTGAATCGAAGTCATATAGCCCATTCCTCTGCTGATCTGAATTTTTGTTTCCTGGCTAAAAAAAAAAAGTGCCATTATTTTATTTATTTTATTTTTTATTTTTTATTTTTTGCTTTGGCAGGCTTTAGTTCATAAGTTACCCATTTGCTCCTCCACCCCTCTTGGCTGCGTTCTGGGCTGTGCACACTCCATCGTGTCAGCAGCTGGAGTCGGCCACAGGAGGAGCCTTGGCCTGTGTGGTTTACGTGAGCACTCAGGCCTCAGGCTGCAGAAACAAAAGGGCCAATGCTGCTTCTCCTGCTCTGGAAAGACCAGAAATAAAGAGCCCTTCAAGGAGATGCTTGAAGGAACCTTAAATCTATGCATACCTAACAACTAACACACTATGCTGCAAACGTTCTGAGTGTGTGGACATGAATATGGCCACACATACATGAAGCCTATGTACATATGTGTACAGAAGATGTCCTCTATCACTTCTTCTATAGAGAAAATCAGAAGAATTCGAGGATAGCCATAAATGAAATTCAGAACATGTTCCTATCTCTCTTGCCATATTTAAGGATGCCTTCTCATCTCCTCCTGACACTTGACAGCAAAAGCCCAGAAATGACTGCAGAAATTTGCTTCAATAACTCTCAGCCCGCAAGGACTCTGAGGGTCAAGGAGGTGTCTTCTTTACATGCTGCCTGCCGGAGGAGTGACAGAGAATAGGCCAGGATATTCTCCTAACACCTCTCATTAAAGAACTAGACGATGTAATAGATATGCTGGAAATTCTGTTCGAGGTGTTGTGAGGCCTGTGACCCTCCACTCATGCCTTCCTTGCTGCATTTGTTCAGCAGATACCGTCTATCACACGTCATGCACTGTGATCTGTGTTTTATGCCGAACACACAATATGGAAGAGACACAGTCTGGACACATGTATAACAGAAATAAATAAGTGACTCCAGCAGGGTACAGGGGTCATTGATATTGTGAACATGGAGTGCCAAAGTAATTGGGCATGTAAAGAATGTAGGATGAATTGTAAGGTGTTTTAAAATAGCCTTAACCAAGGACGGTGTGTGGACACATGAAGATATCAATCATCCAGGTCCCAAAGGAAGGATGCTCTCCAGAGCAGGCTTGGGTAACACATAACCCAGAAGATGTGTAAGGAGGAAGAAAGGAGGTGAAGTACATACAGAATGCCATGACTTATAACATACTGGGGATCTGTAGGTTCCCAGGCATTAGAAGCATCCAGAGCTATGCCTGGCTAGGTTCAGCTTACAGGCTACCAGGTAATTGTTTTCCTTTGGACCTGAAATTTTTTTTATCAGAGTTAATGTTACTGGAATTACAGAGTCTCCTTTTCTCCTTAGTCTCCTTAATAGGATAACTGAAGAATAGACTCAAATGGAAATGCAAAGACAATTTTATTAGCATTTAAAAGAAAAACTGCAGAGCTGAAAAACCCCAGCAGTGCCCAAGGAGAGAAGAAAAACATGCCATTTAAGCTGGCATGGTGGTCAGACAAATGATAGATGAGTAAGGTAGTCCAAAATGTTGGGGAAACCCAAAGTTGAGGAAAGCATGCTGAAAGGGAGAAGAGAGCAGGTACACTTTTCTGAATCATTCGGAAAAGCAGGCCAACTCAAAGTGGCCATAAGCTAGAGCAGAGGGTCTGCTATTCTGGGAAGGAAAAGTACAATATCTCATCAAAGGACTAACTGCTCCACTCCTCGCCTTAGCTGGTTCCATGGCCAGTAGTTGACATAGGCCAACTGGAATATTAAGTCTCCACTCAGGTCAGAGATTCTATCATCTTGATCAGACAGCAGTTTCTCTTGGTGAGCACTCATTGGCATTTTAGCATCAAGAAATTGTATTCTCAGCAATAGACATGTGGTGAGATGCACCAGACCAAATTTCCTCCTGTGTTGTATGCGTGATCTGAACCTGAGTCTTCTCACCTACAGGAAATCCGCCACCGGATGCCTCATTTCCCAAATTCTGTGAGCTTGGAGCTACACTTTCTTCTCCTTGTCAGGAAAGGGACATTGTGAGACCTGAATGTGCCTTATTATTTTGACCTGATATATGATGTTATCCTCTCCAAAAACAGAGATATTAGCAAAACTTAGACATGGGGTTCCTGGGAGCCACCTGTAGTCTGTTTATGACACTGTGTTCTTTAGAGACAAATCATGAAATGTAAAAATACCTTGAGTGTGTGTAGATTGTGCAGGTGACAGGACAGGTGTGTATACTCAGACAGCCTGCAGAAGAATAACCTTCAAATAAAATCTGAGGAATGCAGCTTGCCCCTTTCTTTTTGAGCTGTGATGGGTCTGTCTGTTCTCTGAAGAAGGCCAGCTCAACCTTATTGGCACAGGGGGGTCCCCCTTTGCTCACTTATTACTCTTCCTCTGAAAACGTGTTGAAGTGATGAATCTATTTAGTTCCCATGGTGACAGCCAGTGTTGGAAGACCAGTGCAACACTGAAGGCTGCTCCCTGAGGACAGGTGGAACACTGAAGGCTGCTCCCTGAGAATGGTGCAACACTGAAGGCTGCTCCCTGAGAATGGTGCAACACTGAAGGCTGTTCCCTGAGGACAGATGGAACACTGAAGGCTGCTCCCTGAGGACAGGTGGAACACTGAAGGCTGCTCCCTGAGGACAGATGGAACACTGAAGGCTGCTCCCTGAGGACAGGTGGAACACTGAAAGCTGCTCCCTGAGGACATATATAACACTGGAGGCTGCTCCTTAAGGATGTGGGCAACAGTGGAGGCCTCTCCCTGCTGGGCTGAGTCTCAAGAGGATGGCCATCTATGAGAATAGATAACGGTCTGGGCATTTGCCTCAGTGCTGAAGAGGCCCCCTTCAATCAGCTGCTCCATTCTGCATCCATAAAAGAGACTACATATATCCACTTCAGGAGTCATCTGGGTGCTCATGAGAGGAGCATGAAGCTCTCTCTTCTAGAAACCTGTTCTTTCAAGGAAACCATTCTGGTGTCATGTTCTGTGTCCGGCATATGTATTTCACTTTGAGTAACAGTTGTACATGTTCATAGTCCAAGATGATGTTCCAAAACAGGTTGACATTAGGGTCAATAGGGCTGAACCTCAAGGTCACTGGGAGACTATGAGTTCCTCAGAGGCTGGCAAACTTGATGAGCCTCAACTTCTTCTGCTAGAAGGGAGGGAAAGAGAAAATCAGAATCTCAGAGAAATGCATCCCAGAGCTTTCACATTGAAGTCACACTTACAAGGGAGAGGTTATCTACGTAACTATGTACATAAAATCTACTAAGCCAGAACAGCTGCATGAAATCTTGTATCTAATGATATGGCTTAGTGTGCACAGCCATTTGAGTGTTATAAGCATTCCTATGGCTAGGGTATAGTGTGGTAGAATTGTCCTCAAATCAAAGTGATCAACAATAATCATGGTCCCCAACTCATATAAGCCGGGCATTGGTGGGTTAGCATTTTATACTATGTATAGGTCCCAGGCTTACAAACTGGCTGTCTGTAACACCAATGATCCTCAAGAGGAGGCAAGAAGAAGTGTGGGGAGCCTGCTGGCCCCAGACGCTACACGTAGAAGGAACAATGTTGTGTTCATTAATTTTCATTGCTAACCTTGCAGAACATGGAGTCTCCTAATAGACACTCTGGCTGTTGAAAAGTTCCTAGTTTGGGTTAATGGGAGAAGGAAAACTCATCCTAATGTGAGCAGTGCCATCCTGTAGGCTGAGGTGTCAGCCAAGGAGCAAGTACATGAGACACCAGCACTCATCTTTCTCCGCCTCCCGACTGAGGACACAGCGTGACCAGACATCTCACACCAGTGTTCCCATTTCTTTATCACCATCATAGGCAGTTCCCTCAAGCTGGAAGACAAAAACAACCTTTCCCTCCTTTATCAAAGGTTCTGTCACAGCAATGTGAAAAAAGTAACTAACTCTAGCCCCTATCACAAATGCTCTTTCCATTGGTCAGAGCAGATCATGGCCACAACTCTGATCTGTGGAGCAAAGATGGAGGGTCAGCATGTTTCAGAGCAATGCCTCATTCTACCGCTAGATACTGTGCATCGATAGCTACCCTAGAGCTGGTAATCTACAGCATAATGCTTGCACAGGGAAATCACATTTATTTATTAAAATAAGTTTTACTCTTGGGAACCCTTCCTCAAAACCCATTGCTTTTGACTTTGTCTTGAGTTGATGATACCGTGGGCATCCTCAACTGTCCTTTCTCCCAGGGGAAATCCAGAACCTGGTGTCCTGGCCGACCAGGCAACTAGACGTTATGCTTTGGGTTTATTGTCCACTGTCCAGGAGTGTGGTCAGTCCTCATACAGTTTCTCCATGGGGCTATTTAGCTGTCACAGCTTGTTTATGGCTGTGCCATACTTGGTCTTTGGCTAGATGACATTGAGGGATGAGTCAGCCACAGTCAGCTTCCCTCCAGAGCATTTTCCTGCATGACTCTGTACCAAGTGAGATCTTGATTGTACAGAAAGAATCCTCATCCTCTATGCTAAGCCTGTGTTCTGTTATGCCCAGACTCCATGCATGGCCCCACGCAAGACCTGCCTGCCTTCTTTCTCTGAGTAGTGCTGGGACTCAAGCATCCATTGTCCCTGCTCTAGAGAGCACAGCTATGGCCTTCCCCGGGGGTCCTCCACAGTCTCCCTGTGGGGACTGAGCAGTAATGTACCTGGTGGGTGATTTCCAATTCCCCAGAGTCTCTATTTTAGAGAATTGAATTGACAGTTGATGGTAAACAGTTCGAGCTTAGAAATACCAATTTGCTGTCATCAGTGACTATAGACATAATTTGCAATTTGATTTGATGAGTACTTTCTTCTCTGGCTTCATTTGGCTGGAGAGTGATTGCACACGAGTGGTAATTTCATACTTTCCACCTATTTTCACAATGTGCTTTCTGAAAAGCTATCTGGTCATCTCCCAGTCACAAATCCCAGTGAGCAGGACAGCTGCCATTCTCCAGGTTGGAAGACTTAGGTTCTGTCTGTCTTGGTGATAGGTTTGCTCTGAGCCACAGCTATCCTAATTTTTCCCTGTTGTCAAAAATAGTTACATTGAAATAAAGTTGTATGTAATCATGGCTTTTAATAAGAAAGTAAGTTACACGTGCAAGGAAAAGATTTAATGTTTGGTGACAAGATTGTGGTTTGTTGAAGTGTACACTGATTTTAACTTGGACGGGTGGGGGGGGGGGCAGCTCCAGTTCTCTAGACTGTGAAATAAGCAAGTCCATTGTGCTGGAAAAAAAAATTCTTCCCCAAGTTGCTTTTGTTCCTGCCGTTCTGTCACAGCAACAGTACGCACGAGTAGGAAACCCACCTTCCACACACGGATATGAAAATGCCAGCCAGCATTCCCACACCAGCCCTTCTTTGTCCTACTTACACTTATGTAGTTGCTCCTCAAGAATCGGTGTAAAAACAATACCGTGGTTTGGATCTAAACATCACTCACAGGCTCGTGTTTTACTGCTCGCAGCCTCCTGACTGGTGCATGGTTAGGGGAGGTTATAGAATCTAGGTGAGGTGGGACAAGAACCCGACCAGTGGAGACAGACCGGTGGGGACATTTACCACAGAGTGTGTGCAGCAGGACCCACTTGTCTCCAGAATGGGGAAAAAAGTTCTAGGAAGTGCTCTCCTGGCACAACAGAACCAGTTTCCAGACATTGAAACTGGGGCTCAGATGCCCAGACCATCTGTTAGTGGCAGCAAAGAGGCTGGAGCCCACATCTTCCCTCATCTCCGAGCTGTTTCTGCCACAGTGGGCTACTTCCCACCACATATAAAAGCTATAGCTTCTTCATTAAAAATGGTAGTCAAGTAAGCATACAAACAAGACTTTTCAGGTAGTCAGTATTCAGTGTGGCATGCTTTAGTTAGCTGGCCTGAAGCACCATTTGCAAGGGAGCCATGAGAAACAAGTTTTGTGAGACAAGGGAAGCAACAGTAGTGATGTGGCTGGACCACAACTCCAGGATTATGCTGGTGATGGGAGTTGGTGGAAGATGTCCATTCTTTCAGATTTGCAGAATGGCCCTGGCTGCAAGGTGGGGCATGAGCTAGTGTGAACTAGAGGGAGGTTAGCTCCTCTTCATACCCCAAGTGGGTGTCTTCTAAAGCCTGAGGTCTGGGTGGGGCCTGAGGTCTTCCATGTTGCAGGGCAGTGTTAGATAGGACAAGCTCCCTCTCTGTATGCATGATGGAGCCACCTGTAGCTCAGCACTGCTCAGGAGGCTGCTATGTTCTGATAGCCCATTTTACTTGGAAAGGGGAGAGTTAGTACTTAATATCCCTCCTGCTCATTATACTGGCTTAGTGTCCTGAGAGGATTTGGTTGCACTTAAAAATGAGGATTAGACATAAGAACTGTGAAATAGAATTTAAAAAAATATCCAACAGTCCAGCATGGATAGGAGAGAGGGTCATGAGGTTTCACCCGTACCTGAGAGCTATCAGCAGTTGATGACTATCTCAAGAGAAAGTCCTTTTATTCAGAGGTGTGGCCCCTCCCAGGTTATGGATGCTCCAGTGAATGGCGCTCCATATGTGCACACACAGACAGCACTAATTGTACTCAGGGGACTATGAAGAGAAACAGAAAATGAAGAGGATATGAATAGGGAAGGAGACCATGGTGGATCTCAGAGAAGTTGGAAGGGCAGAGTGGAATAGATATGATAAAAAAAATAAATAGCAAAACATGTATGAAATCCTCAAATAACAGATGAAAAGTTTAAAGCTATTATGAAAGTATTTTATTCTGTCTCTGAAAAGCGGCTTGGCTTTAAACGTTTACTGCATGCCTCGTTCGCTAAAGAGAGAATGTTCCCACATAACAAGCTGAGTGGCAAGAGCCTTTATCCTCAGAGCCATCTCAACATACCTTCCCCAAACATTTTACTGTGTTCTGAACTCACAGCAACTCTTTAATACAACAGAAGGGACATATTTATTTTACACAACGTATGAATTTTATCTTCTACATTTTTCAGTCCATTTTTTAAAAAGTTGGTCATTCGTCTACATTTTGGATTTAAAACAGAGATTGTATTACATTTGGTTGTTAAATATGGCTTGGAGTGGGAGAGAAAAATCACTATATTTGATGCTCCATTTTTACTCGTGGAATCTGCGTTCCTAGGGAGAACTGGCTTTGGGGTATAGCACACTTCATTATAAACTACAGAGAGAAGGCAATACCACGTGGACCCCCATTGAGGGTCTGAGTTCAGTTTGGGAGTGGTCTCAGAAGGCAGGATGAGGGACTAGGGTTGGGGAGGCATTGACAATAAGTGAAAGCATGATTTCTGGGGGACACATGGAAACTGAGGCAGGTGGACACAGGAGCTCACTGTCTAAGACCCAAGAAACTGCATGTAGGAAGGAATAAGCTACAGTGATTGCGCAGGAAGTAGATGGGGCAGTCTTGGACAATTAGCAAAGCCTCTGAAAGTGGATAAAGACAAGTTTAAAGGGAATGCATGTATTTTGAACTCAAGTTTTTATTAGAAACTCACTTTCATTAAGATGCCGTACTGTGATCATCGGGTCCTGTTCACCAAGAGCAGAGGGTCCACCCTGGAGCCTTCAAGATGCCAAGAAACCTCAGCTGTAGGAGCCCCAGCTAGGAGTTGAATCAAACACAGAGGGCTCTACTAGTTCTTTTAAATGCAATAGGTTAATGTTTAAACTACTCTGTGTTGCGTTTAGACTTTCTGAGATTGCGTTTCTGTGATTCTTTTCCCCCCACATAATTATTTTCCTTCCAGGGTCTGAGAAAACGCCATTCTGACTAAAATAGGTATATACTGATGTGCGGGGCTGGAGAGCATGTGCATGCTCACTGAATGCAGAAACCAAAAATACACAGGAAGCTCATGGGTGATGACGTCATTCTTATGGACGCTGCTTAGCAGAAACTTGTGCTACTAACTCTGTTTTTATAATAGTTTATAGTCACTGGAGGAGGCTGGGTGTTTATCATAGAGGAAATGAATATTGGAAAATATTTAGCTTCCTTTTTTAAGGAGTGTGGGGTATTCCCCGCCGTTCCCAAGCGCCATAAAGCCCGTTCTTTATCACACACATGAACGAGAAGGCGAAATGAACGTTTTTATCGCACACTGTCTGTTGGTATTTTGGATTTTTAATATTATTCTTGCTTTTCTATTTCAGAATCAAAATAGATGAATAATATCTGTTGGGAAATAACTATACCTTCTTTTATTACCCATGCGAAGAACTCTTATTTAGAACTCAATAAATAAGACGGCCTGACCTTAGGAAATTTTATTGTTTGTTTTTTTGTTTTTTTTTTACCTCCAGAGCAGCATTGACTTCCTATTCAGGTGGCCTTCTCCATCACTGTCTGAAACATATTTCCCTTTCCTCCCTTCCTTGCAGGAGCGGCTTCTGCTTTCCTTGCTGCCAGCTCACATAGCCATGGAGATGAAGGCTGAGATCATCCAGAGGCTGCAAGGGCCCAAAGCAGGCCAGATGGAAAACACAAACAACTTCCACAACCTGTATGTCAAACGGCACACCAATGTGAGGTACGGTGCATGGTGCAGGCCCACTGCACTGGGCCTGCTTGGGGACGTTTTTCTCCTGAGGAGTTGTGTCGTACAATAACTACTACTGTCCTTTGATGGTGAAGTGGGCCTCATGCATCTTACCCATCCGATATCTCTCAGGACCTTCGCATTAAGTGATGTAATTGGCCTGCTTCACTCATTGGGCTAGTCTGTAGACTTGTTGTCTGTGGCTGCAGGAACAGAGAAAAAGACCTTTTTGCTGAGAACCTCCACAGGCAGATTGCAGTATAATCAGAAGGAGTGCCCATGAAATATAGTGGCCGATCCTTCCAGACGGGCTTCCTGAAAACAGGACCTTCATGAAGCCAGGGCATTCCAGGGGAGCTGGGACACTTCATTTTAGGATCTGACCAACCAGTGGCAAAGACCACAGCGGGGTGGTACATGTTTTTGTGTTTCTCATGATAGTAGCTGCTTTGCCAAGGGAGACATGGTCATACGGGTCCCCCAGAGAATTATCACTAGACTTATAGTGCTTAGAAGCCAGCAAGCTAACACTATGGGATTCTAGCCAAGAAGGAAGATGTATGAAGCCCCTGTCGCCCCTGAATATAAAAGGAGGAACTATGAGGCCCCTCACTTCAGCGTGGAAAGGAGACTCATTCCTGTATTGTCTCCGAGCCCCCACATGACTGGTGTTCTTTTCATACCCTGTCTACCCCAAGTACTTCTTTCAGGAATTTTCTCTCTCATCCATCCACTACGTTGATGCCAGGCTTCCTATTCATAACAGCAGCCCCCATAATCCTCTGCACACATACCTGGCTGCGTTCATTATGTTTTTCTCCTCTTCTTTAGTTGTCAGGGAAGATTCTGGAACTACACTGCAGTAGACCCAGAACCACGGATACATTGAACTGAACATCTGCTATAAGGGGGCCCCCAGCCTACTCCCCAAATCTTGGCTCTCAACCACAGGCTGTTGAACATCTGGTAGAAGTAGGCCCCAGTCTGTTCTCCGAATCTGGATTCTCATCACAGTCGGCTGTCTCGTGGGCCAGATGTTCTAAATCAAAATTTCGAAACGCAGAGAGGAAACACGCACTTCACAGAAACTTAGATGCCTCAGATCTTAGGAAAAGGTGCACAGAGCTAGTGGCATGCAGGACGCAAGCACACGCATAAACAAGTGAGCAGTAAGAAACTCGTGTCACCAAACACGAACTAAAGGAGAAACATTGGATGGGTGATGGGAAAAACTAAGCCTATTTAAAGAAAGTTATGGCACATTAAGCAATAAAATTATTTTAAAACCCTGTTTGCCTTTGGCTGTGTAAGCATTTCATCCATAAAGTTAAAGAAGCAGGAACATACACTTCTGGTATCTGGAGGGACGGGGGGCTGTCGTTTGCACGGTTCCTCTTTCCAGCCTTCCACACACAAACTGCTACAACCCCCCTCCTCCTGCAGGAGCGCATTTCAAGCCATTTGCTGGGTAATCAAAGCCTGTAGAGAGAAGTGTGGTGTGTGTAAGCCAACACTGCACACCTTAGTGGACAAACGTGGCAACCTCAAGCAGCTAGTGAAGCCCTTGTGTGCCTGGATTACCTGTAGATATCTGTATAGCGGGTCACCCCCAAATTTAGTGGCCTAACAGACACAAGCATTTCACAGCATCTGTGAGGTGGAAGTTTGAAAAATGCATATCCAGATGTTGAGGCTTGGGCTTTGCTGCGAAGCTGCAGGCCGGGTCTTGGATACAGCTGCCAGAGGACCTGGCTGCGGCCCTCCTCGGATGGGTCACGTGGGTATAGACTAGAGACCTCTGCTTTCCTAGTCATCACCATCAGCTGACTGCACCAGGAATCCCTTTGCTGCGTATCTAGACAAAGGCAGACAAATCAGTTGTTGCCTATTGGCTCTGCTTTGGCATCCATTAAACATGGTGTTTATTCTCTGCTAAAAAAAAAAAAGAGAGAGAGAAACACTTAGTAGCACTAGTAAAAATAGTAATAATGTCTCAATAGGAAGACAGCACTTTTTCTGACCCTCCATCACCCTTTTCTGGATCTTCCCCGGCAGTCCCTGAGCATTCACAGACACATTTGAAAACAAATGAAAGCAAAGTAAAAACAAATGTGCTTTTGTTCAATCTTGTGTATCTACTGGCCTGAAACTCCCTCTTTCCTTCATAGCTCAGAACCTAGGGAACTTCTCTGTGCTCTGGTTCATCTTTCTTGTCTTTGGATTGCTACCTCTAATAAGCCCCAGCGAGCCACAGATTTGATTCCCACTGACGCTCCTGTCCCCAGATCTGTGCGGTTCTTCTGCTTCCTTGTTGCAGTGACCATGCAGGTGCTGCACTCCCACTCAGAACATGTCCATCTTTTCCCACTACAATCTCACAATTTTCTCTCTCTTCTGAGTCCTGTAAATGAGTGCCGCTGTCACTTCATGACTCCTTTGTGCTCGCTGTGCTCTCCGGAGACCTTACTGTCTTTGTAGGACATGGAACTCATCCCATAATCCTGTGTTCACTCACCCAGCAGGTGATGTGAGGTAGCAGCAACATGGACAACGCCGAAGCTGTCAAGCTCACGGTCCATATGAACCTAGGTTCCTGAGCACAGTTCACACGAGAGCTGTGCTTCAGCTTTGATTTCCGTTCCTGGACACTCCCTGCCAACATCTAACCTGTCGTAGTGTGAGTGAGGTTCCTACCCCTTCTGTGTCTGGCCATGCTTGTCGGTTGCGCCCCATCCCTAAACCTTCCTCAGGCTCCGATGATCTGCCTGATTCCAAGGCGCACCACCAGGGTGGCCATTGTAATAATAATGCTTTGGCCATTTCTCCCATGTGTGGGCCCTTAAAGCCTGATTCCTTGACATAATTTCACACAGTCTATCACAATCTCTGCTTACTATTTTCTACTGAAAATTAAACTCTGAGCCAGCTTACAGTATCTGCCAGCAGCCTACAATGGAGGTGCTTTGCCCAATCCAGGTTTTAATCATAAGGAACAGCTGTAGATGCTATGGATGAGAAGGGCGTGGCGTCTCCCGCCCTCGCACATTCTGTTTCCAGAGTCCTTCGAGGTGTTCTTTCTCTGTGTGAGCAAACTCATTCCTTCCTCCTGGAGCGCGGTCCAGCCCTGCCACCCTGCCTCTAAAGGGGTCGTGGGCGGAAGTAGGAGTGGTTTGAGAGATCATGGGAATAGAAGTGGAAGGCCAGCCACTCCAAAGCCTGCAGAAGTCACTTGTGCTCCTGTCACCCAGCATAGGAATGCGTCTGTCCCCTGGATTTAAAGCCACAGCCTGCGCTTTGCTGCAGAGTCCTATCCTGACCTGGATGCAACAAAGACAATTGGCACCACATGGCTTTGTTTTCACTGTGGTGGAATAGGCCCAGTGTTTTACAGTTTAACCACTTCTAAGGCAACATTTCTATAGAAGGAAGTGTATTCACTGTGCCTTGCAACTTTTCTTCATGGTACATGGGGTCCCCATCCCCATTAAACAGCAGCCTCTCCACAGACTCCATACAACCCAGCACCAGCCATTCTGTTTTCTGTCTGCAAGGGCTCCTCAGTCTGGGCAGCACATAATGGAACCGTGCAGCGTTTGCCATCTTGGGCCTGAACTGTGTCAGTTGTCATATCGCACCTAGCTGAGTGCCTTGATGTCCAGCACATCCTGGAATTTCGTTTCTTTCCAAGGCTGACTAACATTCCAGTGTACGTATGGCTCACATCTTCTCTTCCCATACATCCACAGATGGACTTTTGGTTGTTTCCTGTGCCTGTGTTGGAAATAAAGCAAGCTTAGACATTCACATACAAACAGCAGCTTGCATCTCTAATTTCAGTCCTAAATCCTGTTGTTTTCAGGGTTAAATTTTCCAGGAGCTACCACAGTGTGTTCCATAGTCACTGTGACCTTACACTCTCACCAGCAATGCACAACGGATTTAAGTCGCCACATGCTTGCCAACCCCTGTGTTCAGCCTGTTGTTTAATAGCCATCCTGTTGACTGAAACAGCAGTTGTTTCTATTTTGTGATACATCTCAAGCCATAGATATTCACTATGTGAGTGTTCAAACTAGAGGCATGAGTTTCGGCTTCTCTATAAAGCCTTCATGAGACTCGGGACTGTGCTATTGTATGGGAAAGGTTGTGGCGCCCATACTGGTCCATAGCACTGGTTAATCCTGTGTTGACTCCCCTGCACATGTGCAAGCAGAGCTACACTGTCGTACTCACCAGCATCCTCATTGGTTTAGCACATCAACCCACCTGAAGTATGAACCGGGAGTAAATGACGCGGGATCACTGTGTGATTAGCCCCTTTTAGCAAAGAAGACCTTTGCTTTGACTTTTTTCCTCTGAATTGGTGCACAGCGGGTTGGGCTTTGTCGTCTGCTGCTTCCATTGCAGGAGTTTGTACCATGTGAGCCACATGGCAGTTCAAGTAGGGACACTCCACTGACCACCTGAGTTGCATCAGTGGGGAGTCAGATGTGCACCACCCAGGAGGAGAGAGGGAAGAAGAAAGACCTAGGGCTGGGCCCATATGATGCCACAGCTTCTCTCTTCTGACTGTCTTCTCCTCTCTGCTTAAAAATGTAGCAAGAGAAAAATGTTTAAATTGTGGTTTAATTAAAGGTTTATGTATTTCCCGTCCAGGAAATATCATTTTTTTTCCTGAAAACTCTAAGTACAGAGTGTTTACACTGTTCTAATAGGAAGCTACCATGGCTAGTCTTCACGACATAACATAGGGTTTTTAATTCCCTTACCTCCACCTGTTTTCACAGCATCTTATACGCTGACATCGTTGGTTTTACCCGCCTTGCAAGTGACTGCTCCCCTGGCGAACTGGTACATATGCTGAACGAACTCTTTGGGAAGTTTGATCAAATTGCAAAGGTGGGTATCACAGCATTCGTTCCACTGTGCAAATGAATAGTCTCTCAGCAATGCTGGCAGCACCTCCAGGAAGAGCTAGCATGTAAACACTGCATGTCTTCATCTATTTGAATGGTTTGCTTAGATATATAATTCTACACACAAAAATAGTGAGATTCTTTTTGCAACACTGTCCACCTTGTGCTGTTTGGGGGTGCCCTTGTAGGTATCTCCATGTGAAGGTTTAATCATCCTGTCTTCACACAGTTAAGTAGGATTACAAGGGGGAAAACCTGACGTATCCAGCATGCTTTTTGTATAAGCCCTTTATTTACTATTGTCTCATTTTTATCTTATAGCTTTTGTACCACTTAAACAGACATATCAGTTCAGTGTCATCCTCTCTATCATATATGGGAAATTCCACAAAGACATGATCTCTAGCTGTCTAAGACCACACTAGACTTTATTAATAGAAACTTCTAGAATTTCTGGTAGAATATGGATGAAAAATATTTCTTTATGTCAGCTCTTTACTTTTCATTAAATATTTCCTTTCAGCCTAATTTTATCTTTGAACGGTGTCCCAACACCTTTCATTATACCTATTAGTATTAGTTATTTAAATATAGAAGAGGTGCCCTGCATGAGCTACTTCATTTTCAAACAGCTGCCAATGTCATCAAAGGAAATTTGGTCTGCTGGTGAGAACGCAGTCATCTGTGGTCCCATCCCCCATCTATGTATCAGCTCCCACTGTGAATGGAGGCTAAAATTTCAGTGAGCAGCTAACTCTGCCTCTGTCCTTTTCAAAGGGAAACAATAAGTTTTGCAAGTTAACATTTACAGAAAACTAAAGGCAGAACTTTACTAGAATTCTCCCATGTTTCTGGTGTTCCTTGGTCATGTTTGGTAGATGAGTCCCAGCCGCACCTGGTAGCAGCATGGCTCACGTCCATGTGACAGTCTGCACTCTGTGCACCTCTTAGGTCTGATGTTTCTCCTTTTCGTGGACATCAGTTATATTGGAATAGGACCTATCCTCTTCCAGTAGGACTTCATTATAACTCGTTATATGTGCAATGATTCTGTTGCCAAGTTAAATGACAGAAATGGGCGATGGAAGGTATGCCTGCGAAAGAATCTAGAATGACACCCTTCCCCACTCAGACTCTCTGGCTATGTCTGAGTCCATCCCAGATGATGTGGTCCAGCTGCTGTTGGTCAGACAGGCTTCTTGTTTCAGATGACACCTCATGACACAGTTAGATAACAAACCAGGTATCCTAAGCAAGCAGCCAGCCCGCCTGCTGAGTGAATACTGGGTAAAGCACATTGCCAAAGCCACATGCCTCAAGGTCATGGCCACGCACTGTTATGAACCTCCATATTCTCTAGATCTAAAATATCTACTTAAGAAGAGCTTAAGGAGCCTGAGTGACAAGTACTTTTGCCTTTTTCTCAATTGTGATATTACACTGGCATTACTAAATACACCATCAATAGTGATATAAGTAACCATGAACACATACCCTTCCCTGTGAGCTATTAGTCAGAAAAAGACACATACCAGAACCTCCAACAAACCATACACGTGCTTACGAAGATGTCTACTTCTTTGAAATCTGTTCAGTTCGTTAATAAACCCATGCTATTCTCACCTGAAAAAAATTTGTGTCTAGAAAATTTTTGTTTTGTTTTCTTTTACTAAAGAGCTGCTTGAAAGGCTAAAAAGGAATATAGGAGTGATGTATAGGAAGGAGATTATTGAAATAATGTAATAAATTACAATACTTAATGTAAATACAATGCAAACAAGCAAAATGAGATGGTCAAAGCTTGTTTCTTTTTTGTTTTTTGAATTATATAAACATGTGTGTCTCTGTGTAGGTAAGAAGGCATCAGAGCTACAGAAGCTGGAGTTACAGGGGTTTGTGAGGCACAAGATGCAAATGTGAAGAATTGAACCTGGGGCCTCAGCAAGAGCAGACTTGTTCTTAGCCATTGAACCATCTCTCCAGCCCTAAATTAGTGAATATCACAGCTAGATTCTAAATGGCTGGCCACGTCAAGTGTGAGGACATTTACCAGACAATGTATGTCTGTAGGCCGGAGTCTGCTGCAGGTTGGAATAAATGAGAAAAGCCCAAGATAGAAGAGGATGGCATAAGACTCTACTCATACTAAGTGTCACTGTCCCATTCTGGTCTGAGCGATTCCAATCTGCATGGAAGGCTCATTTGCCCTTCTCCATGAGTGTTCAGAGTTCAGACCACAGAGAACAATCCCCCTCTCCTCTTAGAGGGGAATCATTGTAAAACTTTCTCCCCATGCCTTCCCTCTTCCATAGTTCTTATCACATTGGAGGCCCAGGTTCTGAGTCCCTCTCTCTGTATGCCCTGTCCATGGGAGCTGAGTCAGCAATGGATGCTGTTGCGTAAATCTGACTCATTGTAAGAGCTCAATGCAAATGAGGCCCTTCTGATTTCTTTTTCCAGGAGAATGAATGCATGAGAATTAAAATTTTAGGAGACTGTTATTACTGTGTTTCCGGACTCCCTATATCTCTCCCTAACCATGCCAAGAACTGTGTGAAAATGGGATTGGATATGTGTGAAGCCATAAAGTAAGTGTACTGCTCAGAAATACTGTCTTAGTGCAGAGCAATTTTGGGTTGTAGTTCTCACCTGCAGCTATTTCTATTTTCTGTGGCCTCACACTTACTGTACAGTTAAAGATAAGTACAAGAAACGGATCTGTTGGCATGAGAGTGCCTCAGTCCAGAGGAATACTGACACAGGTGTTTACAGACTTCAGCACAACTGAGTTAACAATTTGTTTCAAAGGTGATCAAAACAAAGTCAACTCATTGGCTCCACATTCTGTCACGTGTCACCTGTTGGTCTCAGGTATGATTTGCGGAGGTGATGAAAATAGTTTGCTTTCATATGTCCCCAATAATGAGTGACAGAATGGGCATCTCTCATCCATACTGAGATTCTTTGTTCTCTTTTTTCTTACATGAAGGGACAGCATTTATGCTCCCATTATGGAAGCATAACGTGGGTCAGGAAGTCTAGTGAAAGCATAACCTTTGAAGGGAGCCATTTATTTCTACATTAGTAGCCCATTTTGTGTTAATTTTAGTATCTTCCAATGCCCTCAATATTGCACAGCCAGGGCCACTATGAGATACTAGTGGTTTACTTTACTGTGATGTACAACAATGATTTTCTGGCCTTTGCAAAGAGCTGCTGTCTGTCTGTGCTCCTTCTTCATTTACCCTTGAGGAATTCCCTCCAAATGCTAAGATAATCTTCTCAAACACTTGTTTTGTAATAATACCTTACATGGTGAATGATATACGTGAGCATTGCCCAGAGTTTCTGTCTCTGCTTCAGTGACGTTCTTCATTGGCTTCTGTTAATGGTTAAAAGTAGCCATAAAATAGTGGATTAAATTTTTAAATTACATTCCTTTTCATAATATGTCACATATTATTAAATCCCTAAACGTCATTTTTCTTGTTGCATAATATGGTTATCAAGGATATATCCTTTAGGAAGCACTGGAATTGCAAATGGTATTTGAAATAGGGTCTGATACTGCAAAACAATGAAGCCCGGAGGTTTTGGGTTGAACACATAGCAAGAGGTCACACACAATGGATAGGTTCTTCATACATGTTACTTGGAAATTTAAAAGCAGTAGCCCAAATGCTTTGTTACCACTCTACACCACTGACAACACCAGGCAGACCCTCGAGCTTTGGGTCTACTTCTGGGATGGCTGGAAGAGAAAATCTTTCCTTTGGGTCCGAAACAACAAATGGTCCTCTGCCATGGGAGGGTCCATGGTGGCACTGCCAAAAGTGTGAAGGGCTCTGAATAATAAAACACAGGGATATTTGCCATGAGCTAAGGGAATAAAAAGCCACTACTGAACTGTGATTCCCTTCCCTTCCCTTCCCTTCCCTTTAGGAAAGTGAGGGATGCTACGGGGGTTGATATCAACATGCGTGTAGGAGTGCATTCTGGGAACGTCCTCTGTGGCGTGATTGGTCTCCAGAAGTGGCAATATGATGTGTGGTCTCATGACGTTACTTTGGCCAACCACATGGAAGCTGGAGGAGTCCCTGGGTAAGACGAACCTTGAATTTCTCTCTGCAAAGCTGGTGGCTCAATTAGCCATGCCAGGTGGACCGGGCAACATTGTAATTCTGAGTTTCAGATGACTAACCTTGCCTGTGTTGATATCATGATACCTGTGTCCAGTGGCCTCTTATGAAAACCATCTGACCATACTCTCAGGATAGTGATATAATACTCATATAGAATGTAAAGACTCTGGGTTTATTCCCTGGCAACACACACGTGCTCGCGGCAGACACACACGTGTGCGCATGCGCGCGTGCACACACACACACACACACACACACACACACACACACACACACACAGAGTAACACTAACATACAGAAACACATCTGTGCACATGCACACACACAACACACATACATACACAGAGTAACACTGACACACGGAAACATGTCTGCATGCATGCACACAACACAACACAACACACACACACACACTTCTTTGGTTGCACATTCACAAATATTGATCTGAGTTAACAGTGAATGATTCACTACAGGCATGGCATCATTATAGCAATGGAGCATCTACAAGCAGTTGACTAAGCATCATAGTAACCACAGAGTCCACTTGTGGTTAGATGTCAGCCATGTGACTCTCAAACTTAAGGACTACACTTCAGAGAAGGACGAGAGCAAACGATGAGAAGGGAACCCATCCTTTCATGCAGCTGGGTACTTTTGCTAACACACCCCAGATGTGGATTTTGACAGATACTTTTACTTCAACATTCAGCATGGTCCAATATTTTCTGATGGCGTTCACCACATCCCCTGTGCAGGTTTCTGTGAGCACAGAGAATCTGCAAGTGTTAGTCACCCATGCTCTCTAGATGCCATTCTTCAAAGCAGCAGCCAAGAGACAAACTTCCACTGAAGTCAGTATCTCCAAGTACACACTGGCTTTCCCTCACTTGGAAGAGAAAGTGTTCCCAAAACCACAAACAAATAGAACACCATCCCTTACATGTATCCTTTTATGTGTTTGAAATTCTATTTCAGACGTGTTCACATTTCTTCAGTCACCCTCGAGCACTTGAACGGGGCTTACAAAGTGGAGGAAGGAGATGGTGAAATAAGAGACCCGTATTTAAAACAGCACTTGGTGAAAACCTACTTTGTAATCAACCCCAAGGTTGGTACCACTGTACAATGTTGATAATTTAGCTCATTGTTTCTGTGATTGGGAAGGAAAAGAAAAGTGTTGTTGCAGGGGATGCTTTTAGCCAGGAATTAGCATAGTTCTCTGCTGCTCCTCACCCTTAAAACCACTTTAAATGCAATCGATGCTTGATTATAGAATATATTTTGTAATGGTGAATTCAAACATTTATTCAGAAAACAGTTGAAATGCATCTGCTGTCTTTACACTGAGGGATGCTATTGTAGAGGTCTGTCTATGTTAGTGTGTTTTGTTGCATAATGCGGCTTATGAAAACTCTCAGTGTGTACAGCCTTGATATCAGTGAGTTGAGAAGAAATAGAGATTTCGTTGAAGCCATCAGAACATTTAAAAAAAAAACCCAGTGAGATGAAAAAAGATTAACTTCATGGAAAAAAAAAAGAGGGAAAAGTCTTCGTGATTAACAAGCAAAGCTCAAAGTCCAGACCCACTTTCCCTGTGTTCCAAAGAGCCTGTCCCCTGGGAAATACACAGAGAGGAAAGCACTACCTCTTCTGGTGTTCACCTGCCTGTCTGATGAGATTGAGGGACTCTGAGCTTTCAGTGCTATTCTCTCAAATTCCTGCCAAATGGATGTTATCATTATTTTTGGTTTAAGACCCTGACGCTCTGGGCAGTTGTACAACTGTCACCAAGTGGCACACAGCTGGTAAATGGTACAGAATATAGCAAGATGGGCCATGCCAACCAAGATCACAAAATCGAGATAAAATCTATGGGTATTAATCTATGACAGCTTCCTTGAGGCCTGGGTTTCACCTTTAGAGCTACACTTATTAGCTTCACTGTTGACCTAGAGGCAAATGTATGATGAGCATCAGGATTGACAAGCTGTGGATAAGTGACATGTATTCAGGCCAAGAGCACCGAAACACAGGTATGTGAGGCCACCTAGTATGTGACCAACACAACCAAACCTAGTAACAAAACCATCAACACAAACTAAAGCAGATCCCAAGTCCTGCCCAAGTATTTACTTTATGCATTACTATCCATTACATATCTGGTACTTTTACTCAGTTTCTATTACCGGTGAGTTTTACTACCTGAACAAAAGCCACTGACTTGGACAAACCAGGCTGGAGCAGGATCAGGGGAAGCATGAGGGAGATTGGAGTGTGCCAGTTGTGATGCTCCGTTTCTCCTCACAAGGGAGAGCGACGGAGTCCTCAGCACCTCTTCAGACCTCGCCACACCCTTGATGGAGCCAAGATGAGGGCATCTGTCCGCATGACCCGGTACTTGGAGTCCTGGGGAGCAGCCAAGCCCTTCGCACATCTGCACCACAGAGACAGCATGACCACAGAGAATGGGAAGATTAGTACCACGGTATGCCTGCCTCAGAGCCATGGGCATGGTGGGTGGGAGGGCTGGGAGCTTCTGCCTCAGCAAAAAGCCAAGCATCTCCCTCCAGTATAATGATTGTCAGCAATTGTGCTGACCTCTGAGTCCATGGGGCCATGGGGTCACTGTTGTGAAACTATTTAGCCAAGTTCTTTCTTCTCTTACCACGTAGGATACCTTGAGCATCTTAATAACATCAGGCATAAAGCCAGGATGTCTTGTTCATGAATGAGCATTATCAGGGCCATCTAATTCCCAGATGTTCAGGCTCTACAACAGCACTGCCTACCCCATTGCTGTGATTCCCTGTTCTGGTTCCAACTAGAAATACCAAAGCTCCTCCCAATGGGGACTCCTGAAATAAGATGCAGAAAAGAATATGGAAAATAGCTTCAGAGGGGATGGTTAAAATAATCTCAGTAGTACACTTCAATCCTGAAACCAAGGCCAGCTTCATGTATAAAAGCAGTAATTCGTATTAGGATGCAGTTGAGATAAGATCCAACGTTTCATGGTTCCCATTGGCCGAGAAAGAGCGTGGCATCCTGTCAGGTGAAAGTCAAGTTTCCAACTGACTCTTCCCCATGCCTCACAGTCTGACAACAAACCCTTATGTCCAGCAGATGAGGGCTATGCATCTGAGATATCATATGATCACATCATTTCCCCTATCCTTTCTGCCCTCTAAACTGTCCCACATAGCCCTCCTTGCTCTCTTTCAAGTTCATAAATTCTTTTTTTCATTGGTTGTTGTTACATATTTAACTTTAAAATGGATGAAAACTGTGACTGACCAGTCAACAGAGGACAGTGTTGGGAACAGATCTTAAGAGTTTACTTTTTATTGGCTGAGGGATATCACAGTGGAATGCGGTAAATGAATAAGATCATCTCAGGCTCAGGAAGCACCATGAAGAAGGTAAATTAAGTATATCAAGGAATGAAATGGTGTCTGTCCTGAGGAGAGGGGGTGGAAGTCTCAGGGTAAGAGCAAAACAAACTGAGGCTCTGGCAGGAGAGCAAGGTCAAGTCCCTCAAAGGAAGTGACTGTGGAGTCCACTGATGGTAGAGAGGAGGTGGGTGTGGCTGAAAAGTCATCAGCGAGTGGCAAATGGAAATCGTCTAGGGTGAGACATGGTTAAAAGTTCATATGAACCTTTTATGTATAGTGGGAAGTTCGAGAGTATCTCAAACTGGGAAGGAATGTGACAAATATATGCTTTGGAATGGCGCAGCAAGACTGCAGCACTTCCATGGGAGAGCAGTGTCCTCCTGCTGAGTGGAGCGGCAGACACTACAAGGAGCATATTCAAGGTCTATGTGGAAAGCAGAGCAGGTGAAACTTGATGGTGAAATGGATCCACACCAGCAACGGGTCCCCCAGCTGGAAAATCATGATAAATTGAGGTGACAAATGCAAGGCGAAGTCAGTTACTTAAAATGGAAAGATCAGGAGCTTTCTAATAGCCACCATCATGTTGGCATAATCACCATCATATTGGCATAACCACCATCTTGTTGGCATGCCTCCTCCATATCAAAAGCCAGCCAGGAAGGGCATGGATGCTTGTGCAGGAATGAAGCTTATGGGGGAACTTGGAGCGGGAGATGTCACTGTGATGCCTCAGATTTTGGTTGACGTTGAGTGCTGAAGAGTTGGATGAGATCATCACGAGAGAGTGATCATTCCAGGAGGCCTGAAGCATTCTGGGTCTTCCAGCACTCAGGAGGCTTAGAAAAGGCACTGCAGGAATCTAGTGTTCAGTTGCCAATTCAAATCAATATGTCAGTATTCTTAGTTAAAAAACAAACAAACAAACAAAAACATGAAGCAGAAGTTTGCTTGAATTTACTGTTCTAGCTTTTACTTTAATTTCACTACAAGTATACAAAAGTATCCCTGTTGTTTTTGTTTGGTTGGTTGGGTTTTGTTTTTTTAAGCTCTCTGCTGTTATTTGGGGTGAGGCATCTAGCTGTCAGCACCAACCCATGTCTTCCTCTCAATCTATCTAGAACTTCAGGCTTCCTTATCTTCTATTTCTATTTCTATTTCTTTCTGCCCGTTGTGTCTTGAGTCCACACACTTATCCCATGATGTCATGTCTTATAGCCTCAGTGATCAGTCCCTGATGATCAACAGATGTCCACAGGTCTCCTCGTGTTTTAAAGACTGTCTAATATTTCTGTGATGTCAAGGTTCATTTGCACGTTATTGCAAACCTCTGATGACTCTGATCAGGTCTTCTGAAAGCCTCTACTAAAAGCCAAATTTGCACATTTCAAGATTGTAAACTTTAAAAAAGAAACAAATAATGTTGCTACTCCCAGCATGTTTATGGATCATGCCAGCATTTTAAGCCCTTTACTTTAGATGAATTATCACTTAGTTCTATAAATTATATCCACCATGATAAAAGAAGTATGCATCACATCAGAATCAGTGGCACATTCTTCCTGAAAGTTGCTTTTGACACTAATTGAGGTTTTTTGTTGTTGTTGTTGTTTTTTGGTTTTTTTTGCAGGATGTGCCAATGGGTCAACATAATTTTCAAAATCGCACCTTAAGGTATGGCTTGTCATTGACTACTTAATTTTTAAAGGCATATTTCTTGTTATTTATTTCTGAGAGTAATTATCATCAATTAGAGCCACTTCAAAGGCATCTTCCAAAAGAGCAGCTACTGTGAAGAGCCCTATCAAATTAGTCCCAGCTTCTAAAAATGGAATATTAGCGTCTTGTTATTAAGCTTGAGGGGGAGGAGGAGGAAAACACCACCTGTGCGACAGTTTGCACTGTTAAGTGTTTTCCCGAAGTCACTCTTCCTACTAGAGATGCAGAGTTTTAAGAACCTGGATTGTTTTACATTTTTCAAGTGCTACTTAAAATCAGTTTGTTTTGAATCCCAAAGGTGACCACCCTCCTCCAAGCTGCCCATTCTGTTTAAAAGGGAAGATCTTTTCAAGAATGTCCTCACGTGTCCTGCCACTACCCACAATAAACCAGATCCCTGTCTTTTGGTTTAATTTTATACATGAGTGTTTGTGTGCATGTATTTATGTGCGACCCGTGCATATATGGGCCACAGGGGCCAAAAAAGGGTGACCGATTCCCTGGGATTAGGAGTTTCAGATAGTTGGAAACTATCACATGGCTGTTGGGAAATGACCCTGTCCTCTGCAACAGTGACAAGTGCTCTTAATGACAGAGCCATCTCTCTGGGTCCCACTACATATTTAACCCTACAGTCCTCTATCTCTGGTTTTACTGTAATATTGGAATAATTAATGTAAGTTACTGGCACAAAAGGTAAGGTAACTTTCTTTTCCGCACAAAGGGCATATTTTCCTATAGGATATGCAGTGTGTTCAAGTAGAAAACAAACACACCTGGCCAGCCTGTTTCTTTTCCCAGAGCCCTTCCATATGGCTGCTGCAAGGAGCCCTAGTTTGTATTTTTGCAAATGTGAAATTTTAGCATTGAAATGTAATACTTTCATCCTTATGTTAATTAGATGATAAAGCTCTTGGTTTTTTTTTTTCAAAATGTGTTATTTTTCCATGATATATACTATGTTAAAGAGAATTTAAAGTGATTTTAAAAGATTATACAGTATCTTTATATTGCTGTGCTATCTTGAGAAGGCATCCCCTAACAGGGATGGTGCGATGCTCACACAAGTGTTGACAACTATTCGCAGGAACATCTGCTCTCAGTAGACACCACCGAGCAGCTCAGTTTCAAAGGACAAGTTGCAATAGAAATGCATCATGGGAGCCTAACACAGGGCAGGGCAGTGTCCTCAGGAATGAGTGTCGCCAGGAGTCTAGTAAAAGCATGCTATCATTTATCTCTTGTGCCAGAGGAAATCTAATTTTATACGGACTGTGCTCCCAAGGGGTAGATGCTGCTGCCTAATTGTTGCAGAGAACAGACAGTGGGGAAGTGGGAAATGCCAAGTCTTGTGACTACAAAAGCTGAAGCCAGGACTTGGTTTTATAAACAGCATCCAGCCACTTGTGCCTCCAAAGCCCCGGTAGGTTAGAAATGGCCCCTTGCATACTTGTTCCTCTTTGTAGTTGTTGATCTTTAGTGGTCTCTAAACATTGTGGAGAGAACACAACTTTTGAGTCAGACTGAGTGGGCTCCCTCCTGCTTCTGGGCTTTGTAACCTGGATGCTTACAAACTTCCCTGAGGTTTTTACCTGACCACTTGCCAGTGGACTTGCCGAGGCATGTGGGTAGGACAAGTCTGAGAAGGACAAAACCTAGATGAGTGTTGACACATTGGAGAGAAGAATGGAGCCCAGTGCCGTGGGAAGCTGAGCTCAGAGTCAGGGGCCAGTGAAAGGACTGAGAAATTGGCAGTGCTGAACCAAAGGGGCAAAGACCCCTCAGGCCAATCAAGATGTCTTGGTTCGTGGACCAATAGGAATACAGGTGCCTCGCCTTCTCCACAGTGGAGTCACAGAAATGAGAAATCTGTGTATACAGCAGAATCTACCTGGGCAGCAGATTAGATTCAAATTAATCATCATAACATGCACTTTGTGGCTACTTCACACTTTACACGGTGAGCCCTGCACAGACATTCTTGCACTAACGCTGAGCACAGAGCGGATAAACAAAGCTGACACATCAGCTAGACCTCTCGGGAAATGTGTACGTTAACCTGTGAGTGCCAGGCGAACTGCGCGTGTCCTTAGACGTGGCCAGAATGTAAAAAAGAAAACCACTGAAGTGAAGTCCCGAAATTCCAGTCTCATCCTGGAACTGGGATATTGAAATGAGGGTCTGAGTACATCACCGGGAGCCGGTAAATGAGGGTGCATGTCCACACCAGATGATTGCTAAAGCTCCACTTAAAAAATGAAAAGATTACAAAGGGGATGGAGGTGAGGCTCAGTGGTAGAGCACAGGATGATCCTCCATAAGGCGCGGCGAGATCCCCAAACAAGCAAAAACCAAGGGCCAATATCAATGTGCCTTCTTCAAGTGGGCTGGAATTTAGTGTGCTGAGACCTCATCAGTGATCTGCCCAGATGTGTACCGTTTGATCCGTCCCAGTCAGTTTTGTTTTAGAATGAAACCAGCCCTTGGCCATTCCGAGAATGACAGAGACAGAGGAACACAAAGTGCAGAGTGTGAGAATATAAACGCAGATAGTTCTATGAGATTTAGTTACAGATAAGTGATGAGTGTGACATTTCCTATTTGTCCGTGCTCTTATCTGTACGTAGGGCATATCAGACCTCGGGAACTCCAAGCAGTATCCCAGATTGGATCTAACCTCTTAGTGTTGAGCCACGTAGACGCGGGTGTCTGAAGACAGGCATGGCCTCATTTAGACCGAAGCGAGGGCCAACCTGTGCCTTCAACCTTTCCAGTAGATATTTAACTCTCAAAATAGATAGCAATCTCATGGTCTCCTTTATGCTATTCTCATGTGATTTAACCACCTTTCGGGGTGGGGGCTCCCACTTTCAGTAGTCGTAGTTCGCTTAGGAACTGTCTTGGGTTGGGTCTTAAGATCACCTGAGACCACGTGTGGTAATGTGTAAGTGTGCAAACAGAAGCAGGCTGGCTGTGGCTGCGACTTTTGCAAACCACAGAAGGCTTACATTCTATTCTATTATATTCAAAGCTTTACGTATGAAATGAAACTCTGAGAGGTCTAAACAAAGACTGTAGTAGCTTTGCAAGTTCATTGAAACTGGCTGAGAAGACCATCAAAAAGGAATGACCAACACAAATTCCTCTGGGGATGTCTCTACAGCCAGTGTGTTCTAATCAGGAATTGCAGTTTACCAAGGCTCCATGTCGGGGGGGGGGGGGGGGGGGAACGGCGGTTAGTGCATCGCTTAGGGAAGGAAGGTCCTTTTGTGTCAAACACTAAGGACTTCCAGTAGTGATTTTTGAAAGCCCTGGGAGTTTCACAGACTAGTATTTAGTGTAGTTTTGGTCAATCGATTCAGTCCCTGATGAGGGTGTGTGCTTATATTTACCTTCACACTAACATGCGCACTCACAGTGTTTCCTTTCTGCATAGAACTAAGTCGCAGAAGAAGAGATTTGAAGAAGAATTGAATGAAAGGATGATCCAAGCAATTGATGGGATCAATGCTCAGAAGTGAGTGGTTTGTCTTCCGCTGGCCTACTTCAAAGTCTAGTGTGTTAATACAGTGTTGTGTTTTCCAGTGCTGCCATCCCTACCATGGCAAACCCAAGTGTCTCGGCCAGTTTGTCAGTTCATCCCATCTGCTCTCCTGTTATCTTTTGCTAACAACATTTCTGTTGTGCTATAAAAATTAAGTTTTGACTAGAAAATAGTTACCCAGTTACTTAGTAGTAAACAACATGACAAGTATTATACAAGGAAAATGCATGTGCCAGGTTATATACTTTGCTTTTATTTTGAAATTTAAAACAAAATTATATGATTTTTTTCCTCTTCCCTTTTCTTTCTCCAGTTCTTCCCATGTATCCCCATTCTCTCTCTCTCTCTCTCTCTCTCTCTCTCTCTCTCTCTCTCTCTCTCTCTCTCTCTCTCTCTCTCATTGTTACATATTTTAAAATAGAAAATCTTAGACACCCAGAGGAGCCTACAGAGACTGATCCACCAAACAAGGACCATGCATCGAGAGGACCTAGGCCCCCTTTTCAGATGTAGCCAATAGGCAGCTCAGTCTCCATAGGGGTCCCCTAATAAGAGGAGCAGGGGCCGTCCTTGTCGTGGACTCTGTTGCCTGGTCTTTGATCACTTCCCCATGGTGGGGCGGCCTTACCATGCCACAGAGCAAGAGTATACAGGCAGTCCGGATGAGACTTGATAGGCTGGGGTCAGTGGGTAGGGGAGGAGGGCTCCCCCTCTCTGAGGACTAGGGAAGGGGCATAGGGGGGCAGAGGGAGGGAGGGTAGGGCCAGGAGGAGACAAGGGGTGGGGCTATGTTTCAGATGTAAAGTGGATAAATTTTTATAAATAATTTAAATGAAAAGAAAAGATAATTAATATAACATCTAATAACTTAATGCCTAGAATTGATTAATAACTGTTCAGTAATTTAATAATAGCATATAATAAATAAATAAAGCATGGAGAAACTTAGCTGTTTCATGAAACTCGTCTCTGTCCTATAGGAACTCCCCTGTGCCATAGGATAACTTGGCTATGTCACAGAGAGGAAGTCAGCTATGACATGGAGGACCTCATTTATGTCGTAAAGGATGCTGCCTGTTCCATAGATGACTCACCTGTGTCACTGAGGACCTCACTTATGTTAGAGAGGACTGTCCTGCACCATAGAGGGAGTCAGCTGTGCCACAGAGGAGCACACCCATGTCACAGAGATCTCACAGAGGTCCAGAGGCAACTGAAGTGTACAGCACACTTATATAATCTGGCTCTCCATTCCTCTGTGGGCCCTTCCTCCTACTTTCTCTCCTTCTCTTCCTCTTCCCTTCCCTCAGTTCTCCTTTTCTTTCCTCTCCTTTCCTGTCACTCTATAGCAACAATTTCCAAAAATAATATCTGACCTTTTCAGCCCACATACTTCAAATAGCCTAGTCAGTTCTGTAAACACCTCAGAGAGGGGAATGCAGGCCTAGCCATATCAAATAAACAGACCATGATATTAAATGCAAATTCCGTACAAGTCATGAGAGGGACTTCCGTGGATAAGTCCCAGGAGAGACCTTTGGGGGCCTCACAGAGAATAAATGTGTGGAGACCATGTAGTCGCTCAATCCAAAAACACCATTAGATGTGAACATCACTTATTGCTTCAAGCAAGAAGCCACAGGTCAGGCCGGCCTTCCTATGGGAAAGGGGGAGTGAGAGAGTGTGGATTTGCTGTTTGTTTGGTGGTTTCCTCAGGAATTCCTGCCCATGCTGGGCTTTGGCAGTGCTGGGCATGTAAGTCCTCCTGTTGCCTTCCTGCAGGACATAGGAGCTGTAAACCTGGACATGCAGGCCACGCCCTCATGGGAAAGGGAGAACTGCTCCTATTTCCGGTTTTAAAGTTCATTCTTATTTTATTTACAAATTTTTGTTTTCTGAGAGCATTTTTGTTTTGTTTTGTTTTGTTTTTGAGACAAGGTTTATCTGTATATCCCTGGCTGTCCTGGACTCACTTTGTAGACCAGGCTGGCCTCGAACTCAGAGATCTGCCTGCCTCTGCTTCCTGAGTGCTGGGATTAAACGTGCGTACCACTACGCCCAGCTTCTGGGAGCATTTTTAAAACTAAATTTTGATTTCTTTTAATAAAAGAAAAATAAAATTTGGCATAATTTATCTGCTTGTGGTACACAAACTCTAATAAACACAGTTGTAACAGTGAGTGTGGATAAAATTTGTTTTGGGGGCAGCAACTGGTAAAGGAGCTTGTGACTGACCCTGACGATCTAAGTTCAATCCCCAGAACCAGGAAGAATTGACAAGTTAGCCTCTAACATCCACACATCAGCAGTGGCATGTATGTGCCTAAATACACACACACTCATGCACACAAAATCAATTAAAACATAATAAAAATTATAAATGCAATATTATTTTCTGGGTATTTTTAATAAGAATCAATTTTTTATTCCTAATTTAAAATTTTAAAACTGCTTTCCCCAAAATAGAAATCTGTAAATAAAATAAGAATGAACTTTAAAAAGTGGAAATAAAATCAAGGGCTGAGTCTTAACAGTCGTCTCATAGAATAGATCAAAGTCTACATCTGTTACAGTAGTAAGAAATACCAACATTATTTGCTTTGAAACCTGTAGCTTCACCTTCAGCTAAGCAGTGTAGTTCTTAATTGCAGTTTTAATGGCATCTATTCTAGAACACACTATTGGCTCAGAAGCCTCAGGTAAAGGGCTGTTGGCCCTGTCTTCTGAGTCAGTCAGGCTGGTAATGGTGACAGTCAGGACAGAGAAGGGGTCAAGGACCCTAGCAATCCCACCTCGGCATTCAGGCTGGTAATGGTGACAGTCTGGTGGTGACAGTCAGGACAGAGAAGGGGTCAAGGACCCTAGCAATCCCACCTCCTCGGTATTGCTCATCTCCCAGCTATGGAGTCGTTAACCACCATCATGGATGTCAGTCTGCTCTCGCCGGCCTGCTCTGCAATCTTGACAAGTGCTTGGCAGACAAACCGTTTCACTTCTTTTTCTACCATGACTCCTCACAAATGTTCATCCTGCGTCTCCCTAATTCAGTGTATTGCAAACATACTGTGTTAAGAACTTCAGGGCCAGCAAGATGGCTGAGTGGGTGAAGGAGCTTGCTGCCAAGCCTGATGACCTAAGATGATCCCTGCGACCCACATGGTGGAAAGAGAAAACCAACTCCTGCAAATTGTTCTCTGCCATCCATGTGTGCACTGCGCCATGTGATAAACAAATACATATAATTTAAAAAAAGAAATGTATGTGATTTATAATTGTTGAAATGTTTATATAACTTTTATGGAAATTTGTGTAAAACACATTCCTTTGAGATTTTGTAATGCATGTACTCAGATACATAAATGGGTAGGTACATACATACCTAGATATAAAGATAGACATATAGATTGGCAGATATATAGACAAATGAATGAATAAAAAGAGATAGATGTTCTATAGGCAGATGATAGATACAAGAATAGATGGCTAGATGGATGTGGATGGATACATAGATGACGGATGATTGATAAATAGATGATAAATGATTGACAGATGATAATAGATAATAAAAATATCAAACACCCATATCTAGATATCTATGTAAATATGTGTAATTATAGATATATGAGGCTATAAACATATACAGGCCTCTATATTTAACACTATTTTTTTTCGATTAGACAAAGTTTTATTGAAGGAAACTCAGGGAAACAGACATGCACGCTCTTCAATGACCAGCAATCCAAACTGACCAGTAATGATTTGTTCTCAGTGTCTCCAGATACTTCTCTTTATCGGATTTGGACATGGTCTTGCGTTTCTGTAGTCGTTAATGTGATAAGCATGTGTCTGTCTGTCTGTCTCTCTCTCATCTCATTTATTGTCAAATGCATGGCTGTGTGGCTCATCCTGTGTTGTTCCCTGGGGGTTACAGCAAGCGTTCCAGCAAACATCTTTGTCCTTATACCTTCACTATGTCTACCTATAATAGATTTGTGAAAGACATAATGTGGTGTGGAGGGAAAGGATGAACTCACACATAGGATTTTCATTTATTTTTCAGTATCAGGTTTATGTGCACATGTTTGTGATGTTTTAAGTTTATATCAACATTATAATCCAGTGGATCTTTATATTGCTATTTTTATCAGTCATTTAATAAGGTGTATTTGTAGATAGCACTGGGTTCCATAAAGACAGTTTCATTCGATATATAATATATTCTAAATGTGGGCCCCACCCCCGGCCCTGTGCTCTCCTTTTCCTCCTTCCCTGACCTCCTCCTCCTTGATTCTCATAAACAAGTAACTATTTTAATGAGTCCAGTCACTATGGAAATCAGTAGAGGTTCTTCAAAAAACTAAAACTATATCTACATATGACTTGATTTTTTTAAAGCATCATTCCAGCATGTTTTTTAAATTTCTTGAAGTGAGAAGGTGACAGTGAGAGGACCTCCAGCGAGTGGATGTGGTTGAAATCTTGGGACGAGTTCTCTTGTTAGCTGTTTACTTGGTTAACTTCAGTTTTGATCTAATACGTCAGTTGTAATATGTGAATTTTCCCAGAAGGGCATTGTGTGACTGTGCATGTTACATGTATAGATCCTGCTACATTTGTAGATATTTCAGGTATCCAAACCAAACAAATCGACATTATATGCCAAAACTATATTCAGATTGGCAGGGTTTACATTCGAGAAAGAAAAACACTGAGCATTTTATTTTATTTTAAGTAGCTCCAGATGCTTGGTTGGATGTTTGAAGTTGTCTGTCTTTCTCACTTCCAGGCAGTGGCTCAAGTCTGAAGACATTCAGAGAGTCTCCCTGCTTTTCTATAACAAGAATATAGAAAAAGAAGTAAGCCATTTTCCCTATTAAAACTATTACGGTTTTCTTTCTGAAATAGTTTTGATTTTACTCATGCAACTGAGTGGATATCTTTAATATAGTTTTCAGTGAAATAATCTACTAATATCTGTGTTTGAAACATTTGTTGAATTTGTTCTCCAATAATTTCAGACATTGGGCATTCTGGTTTCTGCAACACTGATGCACACTGCCTCTAACTGGGTCAGGGCTGCCTGGCTCGCCTCTGCTGCTCCCAAGCACTCAGTCAGCACATTTTTTTCCAAACTCTTTCTTTGCCCCATTGGTATCCTCTGTACTCCTGGAAGTAGAGATGCATGGCTGAGATTCAGAAACAACAGGAAACAGCAATAGTTTTTGTGTAAAATTTTCTCAGAAAAGCCTTTAAAGCCATGGTTCTCAACCTTCCTAATATGAAAGCCTTTACTACAATTCCTCATGTTACAGTGACCCCAAACCCCAACATTAGTTTCATTGTTACTTTATAACTGTAATTTTGCTACTGTTATAAATCATTTCTAAATATCTGTTTTTCCAATTGTCTTAGGTGGCCTCTGTGAAAGGGTCACATGACCCCCAAAATGGGTCACGACCCATAGGTTCAAAACTGCTGCTCTAAAGCAACAACAACAAAAACAACAAAATCACTCCTAATAAATAGGCAGTGCTGTTGCACAGATTTTTCTAATATGTTGACAAAAGTCTTGGATTTACATCTAGCCACTTCATTAGGAAAATTAGAAAACTCAAACTTTTCATTTTTCTTCATCTAAAGACTTTGGTACCATGACTCTTAGAGCTGGCTTAGCGTCAAAAAATAAAAGCAGAAGATGTTTGATTTTTATAGATTTGCTAAGTGCAGGTTTAAAATCGCCCCAAGAAGGATGTGCAGTTCTGTTAGGCCACCTGAACCCCATCCACTCCTGTTTTTGTGTTGATAGAAGGAACCGGGATCAGAGGTCACATCCATCATCCAACCTCATAGTTACAAGTGCAGATTGAACAACATGATTAGGTCGGTGGCAGTATTTGTACAACTGTCATGAATATTCTACTCAGAAGACTCAGCTCATACTTTTGTTGAAACTGAATGAAAACATCAAGCATCACAAGTCTTTCCAAAGTCCATGAAGATGGATCTCACCAGCACGCCCAAGTTTCTCTTTGTGCGCCTGGTCAAGAAGACCAGTTGCCGCCTCCTCAGTAAAATGCTTTGTCTACAAATTATTACCAAATTAATACTTAGTACTGTCTTACCCTAACAAAGAGATGCTTAAGGGCTGCCGCACTATACCATCCTTCTAGAAAGTCCTTGGGTGATACCAAAAGGCAAATCAACCCATCTCCAACAGAGCTCTGGAGAAGTGAAAAGCTAAAGAAGGAATAGGAACGCATAGGGCCTAATCACATTCCAGCAATTATGCTAATGTAACGCCTTCATCAGCATGCAAATTGTCCTGGCTATTAAGTCACAAAATTCAGCAGGAAAAAAAAAACTCTAATAAGGAGAAGGTAATCATCATTAAGAACACAGCTTTTGAGTAATTGTACACTCGGTCCCCGTGTGTGGCTATCTGCAGATGCCAACGCTAAGGCAAAGTCTGGAGAACACTGGGCTTTAGGCACCCACAGCCTGCACTTCTAGTAAAAGGGGAGAGAATAGAGTCAGCACCAAAACGTGAGTGATTCCAGTTCAAGAATTGCATCTGCTTCTTCCCAACTTGGGAACCAGGCCAGGCGGTTCCTAGGTGAACCAGCTAGGTAGCTGATAGAACCTGATCTACAAAGAAGTTCCGATGCCATTTCACAAAAACTTCGTCTCCTTTCATTCTGTTCTGCGCTTGGTTTGGGAAGCATGTGTAGTTTCCTGTGTGGAAGGCTGCCTTCCGTCTTCCTGATGCAGATCCTAGGGCTTTGTGCACTGCAAGTCCCATAGCATATTAATCATTCATATTAATATGAATTCTGCTCTGGAGTCCCCTCAACCAGAAACAGGAACAGAAATAGTTTCCGCCTCCCTGTGGGTCTGCTGTCAGGCTATGTGTTTAGTACCTAAAACACTCTGAGTTGTAAATCACTTGGAACTGAGCTCTCAGCCACCACCATCATCAGTGGCTACAGTGGCATCTGCCTTTGTGTCCCTGAGTCAACCAGGAACAATGGTCTTGCGTTTTAGACAGAACCCTGGTGGTGCTGGACAAGGGAAAGGAGGCTCCCTGAGCCAGCCTCAGAGCCAATCCCACAGACCTTTTGTCTCCTATCTTCACTCAACACTTTAAGTAGCATTGAGACAAATAATGAGATAAAGTGTTAAAAAAAAGTGTGCATTTCCTATGTCTGTCAGTACCTATGTTGCATATATACAGTGTCGTCGTTTGGAAAGTCATTCCCTTTCTCCAAATAATGCTAGACAACAGAAACTAGGACACGGGCAAGATCGACAGAGCCCTTCCAGGCAGATTTTTTTTTTCTGGGCTGTTTTCTTCCTTGCTGGCTTGACCTCATTACATGGAAGTGGGTTTTCAGCGTTTACAACCATGCATCGCAGCCTTTGTAAGTCACTCACAGTTCATCCGGAGGGAGGACACTCTTACTGCCTGAGACAAGCAGCCATCGCTTGTTTCTGCTGAAATCTACAATTCCCAAGCATCAGCCTGTCCCAGATGTAACTAGGCTACTGGGTAGCTAAGCGCAGCTCTTCTCAAGACAACAACCAACCATGTCCTTTTCCTCCTCAGTACCGAGCCACTGCCCTGCCGGCATTCAAGTACTACGTGACCTGTGCCTGCCTCATCTTTCTCTGCATCTTCATCGTACAGATTCTTGTAGTGCCAAAGTAAGTTAATGAGCCCGCCCCCCGGTGGGATTCTCAGCTGGTGTGCCTCTCCGCTGGAGCCTGGATGGATTTAAAGGCTATGCAAGAGTGCTAAGTTACAAAACAGAGGGGCCATTCATCTTCATGGAATCACAGCAGTGGAGAGGTAGTGCGGATTTTGGTGGTTAAGGCTTAGTTAGTGATGATAATATTGGATTTTCAGTATGGCTAGTCTGATTTTCCTTATAGAAATGTTTATAAATAAACTTGACCTTTATTCCTTGGTCTTGGTTTTCGTCTGATGCCCAGTCTCGACAATATAGAGCAATAGGCTTTATCTACAAAGAGCTCAATTGCAAGGTGCTCTAGTTTCTTATAATGCCGAGGACCACGCCTAGAGCCTTAAGCGTGTGAGAGGAGTGTTCTGCCACGTGCCCAGGCCAATATCTAGTTTTTGTTAGAAATTGTGCCATTTCTGATTTTTTAGATGACATTGATGGGGGCTAAAGAAATGGCGCAGTCACACAGCGCTCACCTAACAAGCATGAGGAACTGACATTGGAGCCCTAACACCCACAGTAAAAACTCGGTCCTGCAGCACATCCTGTAGCCCCAGCACTGGGTGGGGTCAGAGACAAGTGGATCCTGGGATGGTTTTTTTTCTCAGTTATTTTAGCCAAAATGACAAGCTTTCGGTTAGGTGAGAAACACTGTCTCAAAAAAAAATAAGGTAGCTAGCAGCAACCTCCGGCCTCCACAGCACACATGCACAGAACAGTACACCTGCACATGTACATGTGCATGTGTGTGTACATACAATGTCATTAGAGGAAAGAGCAGCACCCTCTCTGGGCGTGCCCACGCCTCCATCTTTTGTACATTCTGTGAGCTATGCACCCTCCTTTTGTCTTAAATACACCCTCTGTAGTCCAGCTGATTTTAAGAGAGACATGGATACAGAGGAGGAAAATCTGAGCCAAGCAGGACCCATACTTTAGGATGGATTCCTTCAGGTCCTGCCCACTGGCAAAAAGCATTCTATTGTAACTGGGGAGGCTGGGGTCTCATCTCAGCGTTCTTAGGCTCCATAATAAAAGGATTTAAGAACAGATTCAGAAGAAAGCTTGAAGGCAACTTTATGAGAGTTTTAAAGAAAAATGCAAGCCAGGTAAGCTCTAAATGTTAGAGAATTCCTGAAGGAAATTGATAGGAAAGGAGGCGAGAGCAACCTATGCCATTTGTAAGCAACTGTGGGGTAGAAATGTTGATGTAGAGTGGGACTTTAGAGAAAGAGTGAGATTGCCCTAAGTGACTGGGGGTTTTGGACAATATCTGAAAGAGAGACATGGAGAAAAGAAAAAAAAATTACACTTTTCTGAGTAACTCAGAAAGTCAGGCAGGCTTAAGCCAGTATTCTCACCCAGTGGTGAGAGCTGAGTTTCTGAGAAGGGGACTTACATTCTTCTTCTCATCTCTTTAGCATGGCGCCAGGTGAATCAGCCTTTCTTTGAAGTGGCTGCTTGGCCAGGTGATTGACAGGCCAGGCTGGATTACCATTGTGTTTGGGTAGCTTAGACTCTTTGGTCTTTAACCAAGGGCAGGTGTAAATTACAGTTTCTTGACAAAGGAAAATAGCTATCGTCAATGGGCACCAACAGAGCACTGATTGAGGTTTCTGTGACAATCCTCCATCTTAAAAGTTAACCTCACATCATTTAGGAGATGCACTGAAACCTGGGGATAGATATAGTCAGCTTCCACCATGAAAAGCCAGCGATCTGGTTCCAACGCTGTTCAGCAGACAGGAGCAGTGCCTGAACTGGTGTTCTGGTCACATTGCCACAGTCAAGGCAGGGTTACTCAGGACCCAGACCTCCCTCCTGCCTCCAGAGTCTGTACCCTAAGCTGCCTATCCACTTTCTGTCTCCTGCTTTTGCCATCCTGTTTCCTAAAGGAGCCAACCACTCATACTTTCTTAATGTGGCTGTCTCCAAAGAAGACAACTCTCAATTTTGTTTAGAGGACGTTTTAAGAAACTCATCATTCTTATAATAAATGGATATATAGAAAAAATTCTGAAATAGATTTTTCTCTTGCCACCGCCTATTTTGTAGGTGCCAAAAGAAAAAAGCTAGCAAGCAAGCATTTTCAGTCTGCCAGGATTCAATGGTGTGCTCCAATTTACCCTGTGTAGTGCATCCAGGATTTGTGGGCAGCCAACCTGCTTAGCTTGAGTGGCATTTTTTTTTCCTGACCAAGATGCTTAGCAATTAAAAACAAGTGCTGTCTTCCCCTCTATACAGCAAAGGTTTTTTTTTTAATCCTGGGCACTGAGCCAAAATAATGGCATTTATAGGAGTAATAGCAAGGCAAGGCATTATTCATATGTATAGTTCCTCAGCTGTCTCTCCAGTTTTGGAGATGTTCCCGCCAGATTTCCTTCTTTTCCACACATTTCCATCAGCAGACATGGGCCAAAGACATCCTTTTTTTCTGCTTAAAAAAAAATCCTCGGTGAAATTTCCTACTGTCAGCTGATCAGCTTTCCGTTCAAAAATGCCAGCAAATTAAGTTTCTTTCTAGTTACCAGGCCTGCAGCAGCTGGTACATGAGAGAAATGTGTCCCCTACCCAGACTTCCAGGGAGCAGAGGCATGGGGGTGAAGTCATGACTATCCAGTGCGCTGCGGCCTCGTTGCTACTGTTGAGTCCGGGAGCCTGTGCATCTCCCTGCATCTGTCCATCACATGAGCCTCTGTGTTACCCACATCCTAAGTGATGCAGGGATGTCACTCACTGGAAGGAGTTAGAAGCATGAATGGCTGTTTTAAAAAAAAAAACATCCCCAAAGAAGACAAAAGCCTGATTAAAAAAAAAAAACAGTTCATAGTTCTCAGTTTTAATAAAGAGATTTCAAGTAAGTATTCCTACAAATTTTAAAAAAAAAGATGACATTACATAACACAGTGTCATCCTGCAACGTTGGCTTTGGTTTTCTTGTCTTTTATATTCTGCTGTGTCTTGATGAGCCCAGGGAAAGTGTACTCTCTCGAGCTTCACCACATGCTTGTTTCTAACTTGAACACTCACGAGTTGACCATCAAGCCCTGTGCAGGCCACATAGGCCAGCTTTGCTGCTGGTGTTGTCAGAGGCAAGGCCAGGCAAAGGCTCCTGCAGCCGAAGCGGCTCCGGGCCCCCTGCCTGTCTCAGAGCTCTTATTGTATTGCCTTTCTTTTCTTCTCTCACCTAACTTTTGCACGAGTCCTGTTTATTTCTATTTAAATGATGTTTGCTTTCGACTGTTTTAAAGAGACACAGAGTAACGTCGCAAACACCCCAGTGTCCACAGCACATAATTTCCAAAGGCTAAGCCTGTTTCCTGTGTACTACAAATATGATTCTTCTTCTGGGCACTGTTTGCATTTTATGTGTGTTTCCTAAATTATCTCTTCAATCTGTTCAATTGTAATACATGTTGATGGGATACTATTTAATCTATATTTTTATTGTATTTGTTTATTAGTACCCTCATCTCTGCTATCTTATCTTGATAACTTATTTGTATTCATTCTCCTAATTTTTATTTTTATTTTTTAACGCATTTTTATTGAAAAATAAAATAATTCATATTACATGTAATTTTCTATCCCATCCCATGCATCCTCCCATTCCTCCCTCCCTCCCACTTTCACCCCAATCCCCCTTCCCTATGACTGTGACTGAGGGGGACCTCCTCCCCCTGAATTTGGTGCTAGGGTATCAGGTCTCTTCTTGGTAGTTCGCTATCCTTCCTCCGAGTGCCATTGGGCCTCTCCAACAAAGGGACATGGCCAAATATGGGGCACCAGAGATCCTGTGAAAGTCAGTCCCCAGTCTCCACTTAGCTGTGGAGAATGTTCTGTCCCTTGGCTAGATCTGGGTAGGGGTTTGATGATGACTGCACGTTTAATCCTTGGTTGGTGCCTTAGATCAAGCAGAACCCCTGGGCTCAGATCCACCTATCAAAATGTTCCTCTTATAGGTTTCTAGGACCCTCTGGATCCACCTACTTCCCTATCCCCTATATTTTTCTCACCTAGAGTCTCAATAGGATGTCCTCACCTCTATCCCACTTTCCTGGTAGGTGAAGACTTTCATGGGTCCTGCCCCTTGGGCTAGTGTCCAGTTATAAGTGAGTATATACCATTTGAGTCTTTCTGCTTCTAGGTTAGCTCACTCATTATGATCATTTCTAGTTCAATCCATTTGTCCACAAATTTCGGGAATTCCTTGTTTTTAATAGCTGAGTAGTATTCCATAGTGTAAATGTACCACAGTTTCTTTATCTATTCCTCTACTGAGGGACACTTAGGCTGTTTCCATGTTCTGGCAATTATGAATAAGGCTGCTATGAACATGGTTGAGCAAATTTTCTTGTTGTGTGCTGGAGCATCTTCTGGGTATATTCCAAGGAGTGGATTAGCTGGGTCTTGTGTTCTCCTAATTTTTAAAGGATCAATCAAATTCTTAAATTCTCCTGCCGGTTCTGAAGCACGGGTCCCCACATGTATAATTCATGTGGATTCATCCCATTCTCTGTTATTGCAGTCTCATTGCATGACTTTGCAGGGAATCTGCATCCTTTAAGAATTTTTGTCTCTTCTGACTTCTTGGCATAGACGTGCATCTGCCCCTATATTCCCAAGTGCCTGAGTGTCACCTTTCCTGTCTTTGCTGAGTTGATGAGCTGCCTGCCTACAAAGGAGACAATGCCATATCCATTGCTTCCCTTCCAGCCCAGAGCTCCCAACTGTGCATTGTGTTTCCATCTTGGATTGCAAGCTCTACAGTCTTTTCCTTCAGGGTCCACTACTTTGTATGTCTGTGCTACATTGAGGTTAATTCAACACCCACTTTACATTTGTAATTCCAATTATAAGTGTGTTTGCTGGGTTGCTGTGAAAAGGTGACTTCTAAGTTACACAGTTCTGTATTTTGTCTGTTGATTTTGAACACCCATTTCTTTTATCTGCTGTGATAATATGGTTGGCTTCATTCCATTAGTTAAGGCCCATAAGTGGATGGATTGTGTCACTTGGCCTGTTGACTATGCCATGGAGGTTTCTCCTTTCACTGTTTCTAATTTAGACATGACTTCATAGTCAGGGCTATTTTTCACAGTTACCTCATACATTCTTTCTTATAAATGCATCACTGAGGTTGCTTTTCATGCCGGAGACCTCTGGAATTCACCTGCTCAAGGTACCATCTTTGGCTATATCCCTAGGTGGATAATGTCTTAGTAGGTCATGGAGACTTGCATCAACATCCCTGGCATGGAATAAGACTGAGGATATTGAATATCAGTTGTGCCTTTTTCTACTTAGGGTCTCTGAGGATTTCCAGGTTGCTTTCTACTCTCTGGCAGTACAGAAATTCATGGCCCCTGATTTCATTTTTTAAAAAAATCTTAATTCCAGCTCCTAATCAAACTAAATTCATGGATGCATCCCTTACTTTGGTAGATATTAACCGCAGACTGCACACTGCATCTGCCCCTGGTTCCCTTAGGTTTGTCAAGTATCAGCACCTGTCGGTGTTTGATACCATCAATGGACTTAGTGATTTTATTTCTTATCTAATCTGTGTGGAGTATTCTCATTGAAATTCATACATCCTGCTTTTACTGACACACTGTTACCTTTTTTTTCTAGCTTTGTTGTGTTGTAATGACACTGCATCTTCTTCATAATGTATAGATCCATAGCTGTGAATTTGTAATTTTTGTATTTTAATTAAAAAGTGATAATTGAGCATATATATACGGGACAGTGTGGTATTTTGATAATTGTAGGTTTGGGGTAAATGACAAATCAAGATAGTTACATCTGTTACCTGTTAGGTCTTTTATTAAAAAAAAAAAGACAAACAGTGATTAGGGATGAGTGAGTGAGTGAATTAATGACTAACAGAGGGATTTTTTAAAAACTTAGAAATAGTCAGTTGACGAGAACATTTTTCTGGAAAAGGTTCTGTAACCTTCTTTAACCAGCCAAATTTTTGGAACCTGGCTCTAGTCTCAAGATTTGAATAGAATTAATTAAATTATCAATTGAATCCTCTTTTCAGGGTTCTTTTGCCATTCTGCCTGTACTGTATATGTACAACTTTATTACAAATACGAAGCTCTTTCAAAGACCAAATAATAATCAAACATGGAACGTTTTTGCATGTTTCAATTATTTTATTCAAATCATCTGTCAAACTCAATAATTATATTAAACCAAGCATTGTGAAAATTGTTGAAGCGAGGATAAGTTTTATTAATAATGTTTAGTTAGATATCTTGTGTTTCATTATCCAAGCTAAGCTAATAATAATGATACTTTACTTTTAAATTTTTAATAGCAAAATTACAGCCTCAGAACGATTACTTCTACTTAGACTCTGTCAATTTCCTTACTCACTTAAAGATATGCTTTCAGTAATTCTTTAATACTCTTTTCAAAAAGCCAGTTTTTAGTATTATCTCAAAAGAGGAAAATAATGAGAAAGCAGTATCATTCGTGCCCACTAGAAATGGGCAGAGTGGAATTGCCCTGGCATCAGTAATGAGGAATATTATGGTAGAGGCAGTTTGCTTGGTGGGTAATCAAAAACTAAAGCACACCTTAGGATAGCAGGCATATTATGGGATGGGAGAAACAGTGTCCAGCAGGCCTTCATGGCTCCCGTACTGCAGCCCACCGTATGGACTATGAATGTCTTTCCTGGTGCTTTGAAAAGCTGTGAGGGATTTGAAGCGGAGCTCATGATGTGGCTTTGCTCATGATGTGCTCGCTTTTGCTGGGGAGAGAAGAAACAAGGAAGAGTAAGATGTGGTGGTTTTCATGGAGATGGCACTGAACAAGGATAAAAAAAAAATGGTCCACTTCTGAGCGATAGGATAAAGAGTGATGCAGATGGCTCTTGCTGCTTAAATTAGATGGGGGAAGTGATCAGAGGTTTGTTTTGTGGAGTTTTGTTGGTGTGCTTCATTCAAGAAGCTAGAATTATAACCTACTGTGGAAGAGGCAGATTTGAGGGAAACTGCATCCTAGGGCTCATTGTTTTTACACCAAGGTTGTGTGCAGGCATTAGACACCACATGGATGCATAAGGGAGGAAGGAAGCATGTGAGCTTTGCAACCATGGAAGAGGTTGCACTGAGATACAATCTGGGAAATTCACCACTTAAGTAGACTTCAGGCCTATAGAAAGAGTTAGCACTCATGGGAGTTAGACTATGAGAAAGCCTGTGCACTCTCCTGTGAATATAACATGTTGGAAAACTCAAATCTTTACACTCTATTATAGCCATGAAGGGCAACCTTGCTAGCCAATGTCAGCCCCTTTTCCTTCCCCAACATCTGAAGACCTCAAAGCTCCGTGCCATCATCAGAGAGCCAGCTGCTGCGGCGATGAGTGTGTGAGCGCCCTCCCCTCTCTTGAACCTTCACTTGGTTTTGGTTTTGATTGCCCCTGGGGTCCCTTTCCTTTTCACATTGTATCGTTTATGAAAGTGGCTTCCAGTTATTTCATGGAAACTTGTAACTGAGTGTTCTGTCCCCTTCATCACCGCCCTACATGAATCCCATTCAGAGAATCTGACTAGAATGGACCAGTCTTCCTTGGAGGGGTGAGTCAGGATGGAGAGGAGGAGGCGCATGGCTATCGGCACCTTGAGATAAATCCCAGAGAAAGGCATCCCTGCTTATCCAATGCAATGGCTCATGATAAGGATGAACTGTGGGATTGGGAGAACGCGCTCCTGCAGTTTCTCTCCCCCAAACTGAGTGTTTCTGTCTTTGTTAGGGCCCCTTTCTTTCATGAAGGCAAAATCATAGAAGGGGAAAGGACTTGTTCTCCAATCATGAGCCCTTTCCATGAGTGTAACAAGACACCTGATTAAAGTGCCAAAGTCAAACATCACCACTAAAAGGTGTCAGTTTTCTTGCTTCACGGCAAGGAAGAGGCAAATTTACTTTTCAGTAAGTATATAAATCAATTATACTCATGTGTTTAAAAGAAACGGCTTTGCAACAAGAATGTTAATTAAAATTGATTAAATTACACAACATCTTGGTGTGCTTAATGGGCCAGAGCATGCTTTCGAAAGAACAAGCTGGATAAATGGTGGTAATTAAGAGCTTTTGACCAACCACTACTTTGACTTGTGGTATCTCTTGTTCCCAGGTGTCTTCTGTTACAAAATACTGTAGACTTAATTTTATTTTATGGGGTTTTGGATAGCAGAAGTCTGTTGTGAGGGTGGTGGCAGCATGGAGAGGTTCTTGTGAGGAAGCTCTTACGCTTGGCGACTACCTCCACTCTGATGATCTATTCACATCCCACTGGGCCCATAGCCAAATGCCAATGCCTTGGTAATAAGATTTTAACAAATGAGTTTTGAGGCACACAAGTGTTCAGTGCATAACAACCTTAGAAGAGATAAATGTACATATGAATAATAATGACATGTGTGCCAGTGTTCCCTGATATAAGGAGTTAGGAAAATGACATTAATCCATTCTCCTCCAGGGCCTGGGACCTCTCCAGAAAGTTAGCTAGATTTTAGCTGAATTCCATCCTGGTGAGTAGACTTAAATCCAATCAGACAGATAGTGGTTACTCCCAAAATTAATGTGACTCTATTGTAAAGCCGGGGATCTATTGCATGGCTGGTCATTATTGCCGCTCACAGCCTGTACTGCTGGGTAGAACTGTTGATTGCGCTTTTCCTATGGCACCTTGCGAGGCACCTCTGGATACCAGGAAAGTGGGTCCACTCCTTGTTCTACAAACAAGGACGGATATTGGGATAACGTTATCAGCTTCCAGATTACTGTTCCATGGAACACTGAACCAAACTGCAAAATACATATTCTCCAACTTTATATGAAATGCTGACCAATATATAACTTCTACAAACTCAGAAACACCATCAAGAGATCTGATAAAGATTGAAATAACTTAAAAAGAGTTAAAAATTTTAAAGTCTGATATATAGACACAGCAAGATCAAATAAGAAACCACTAACAACATCTAGCTGTTTAAAATATCTAAAAATATCCCCGTGTATTTTCATCTTAGATTATTTGCCTGTGAATAAGCCACAAGTCCACTAATAAGTCATAAGAGAAATTTTAAATGTTAAATAGTAACAGCTCACATATTAAGACATGTGAAATATACCTAATGAAGTAAGTAAAGCGTACAGATTACTGCTTTTTCTTGCATTAGAATAGAGGAAAACTTTTACTCATTTAACTGTTTCCAACTTAGGGAGGCAGGAAGAGATGAACAAATTAGAATCAAATGGGTAAATAAAATTAGATATTTTTTGTAGGGTTTCTCTGTGTAATAGCCCTGAAGATGGGTCAATATTTTAAGTCAATAAAATAGAAAATAATTAAGAAAATTAATAAAGCTTAAATTTTGCTTGCTTTTAAATTATCTCTTTTATCTTTTTAGGTTATAATATAATCACATCATTTCACCTTTCACTTTCCTACCTCCAAACCCTCCCATATCTTCTTTCTTGTTCTTTCAAATTTATGCCCTCTTTTTTCATTAATTGTTATATACATATCGGTGTATACATATACATTCTTAAACACATAAATATAGCTTGTTCAGTCTATATAACGTTTCCTATATGTGCATATTTTCAAGGATGACTGTTTGGTATTAGAGAGCCAATTGGTGCATTCACTGGGGAAGACTGTTTCTTGTGTTCTAAGTATTTCCTAGTTGCCTTTATAGAGTGTTGAGGAGAGCTTTTCTGGGCCACCTTAGCGTGTCTGTTGTCCTTGTTCAGCTCATGTTTGAGCAATCATGTTGTTGAGATTTTATGGCTGTAGCTTCTGACATTACCAGGAGACACAATCTCACAGCAAATGCCCTGGTTCTCTGATTCTTAGAAATCTTTCCGCCACCTTTCCTGCAACGTGCCTTGAGCCTTGGGGACAGGAGTTGTATTGTAGGTGTACCTGTTGGGACTGGGCTCCCTAATTCTGCATTTTGATTGGTTGTGGTTTTTCTGAAATTGTTTTTTATCTATTATGAAAGGAAATTTTCTTGGTGCCAGGTGAGGACAGTTATCTATCGGTATAAGGTCAAGTATTGAGAATGTAGTTAGGAATTATGTTGGTTTTGTGAAGTGGAGGTTGGAGGATCTGCGACTTCACTAGCCCGGTTTAACTGGTTATGGTTCCAGTAAGACACATGATTTCTGATCTTAGCCATTCTGATGGGTGTAAGATGGAATCGCAGAGTTGTTTTGATTTGCATTTCCCTGATGATTAAGGAGGTTGAGCATTTCTTTAAGTGTTTCTCAGCCATTTGATATTCCTCTGTTGAGAATTCTCTGTTTAGTTGCAAGCCCCATTTCTCAATTGGGTTATTTGGTTTGGTGGTGTTTAGTTTCTTGAGTTCTTTATATATTTTGGATATTAGACCTTTGTCAGCAGGTTACCAAGAAGAGACTTGATACCCTATGAGCATATACAGGGGGAGGAAGTCCCCCTCAGGAACAGTCATAGGGGAGGGGAATAAGGGGAAAATGGGAGGGAGGGAAGAATGGGAGGATACAAGGGATAGGCTAACCACTGAGATGTAATATGAATAAATTAATAAAGGAGGAAAAAAAAGACACATGATTTCCCTCCTGTTGAGGGGATCTTGATCCAGAGAGCTGTCCGTTGTCACCAAGGTACCCATGCCACTTCTGTGCCCTGAGGGTCGTCCTGTCATGCTGGTCACTGTTGGGGTTCACAGGCATCATAGCTGGGTAGCACTGTTGTTTGCTGCCCTCCCATAGATCCTTGAGTTTTATTGTGATGTAATTTCTAAGAAAATTCAGCAATCATAACATTCTGTGTACTCCAGCATCTCTTTGGGGAAAAAAAAAAGGAAATTTTATTGGAATATTCAGACATATTGACAAGCCCAGAGTCCTAGTAGGAAACACTTTTACACTCTAACATTCACAGTTCATGTGAGTCGGCCTCCGGAGAACTTGACTAACTTCTCAGGCTCTCCCAACGTTTATAGATAACAATAATACCAACAATAAGTAAAATACATCTTTTATAAAATGCCTAAGACTTGGTAGAAACATGACATATTTATCACACACTGAGCAAAAATAAATTAATTTTCTGCTCAGATATAAGGAAATTAGATATACTAAAGGCCATCCAAAAATAACTATCCTGCAGAATTTGATAATAACATTTTTTAACTATTCTCATATTACAAAGAGATTAAAATTGAAATTATAAGCTTGGTAGAAAAGAGTAACATGAGTATTTATAAATCAAAGTGAAGGATTTGATTAAAAGAATAATTATTGAAATATTTGTGTCCTTAGATACATTTATTAGAATATGTAAAATATTACTAATATATAACAATCAAGAAAAAAGAACAGTATTGTTTTCAGTAAAGTTATTTTAAGTTGAATTGTAAGCCAGTAATACGCAAAATGAACAGAAATTATAGTCCTTAATAGTGAAACAAAAACTCAAATTTTGAGTTCAGCAAAATATGCAAAGTTTCAAGACTCATTCAGAATTTAGAAAAAATAATACCAAACACAAGAAGAAATTATTTCCAACATGGGTTACTTTTACACTATAGGAAAAGTTATGTAGTATTTTTGTAGTTTATTTTTCAAATTATAACTATATTATTTTTCTCCTTCCATTTTCTTCCTCCATCTCCTCCTATGCTTCCCCTCCCTTTGTTCTCACTCAAATTCCTGGCCTCTTTTTCTTTAATTGCTGCTGTGTGCACACATACATTCCCAAATACATAACTACAACCTGCTCAACCCATATAATGGTATCTCATGTATATGATCTCAGGGTTGACCACATGGTATTGGAGATGGGCAGCTCTTCCTGAAGATGATCACTTTTCTGGCTCTCAGCACTCCCCAGTCACCATATTTCTTGGTCTAGTGTCGAGAACCCACGAGTTTGCCATGTTAGCATGTTCATTGTCAGTGTTGTTGTTCGGGTATTGTTTAGGTATCCATGTTAACGGATAATGTTTTGAGGTGTAGAGTATCTAGGGAAACAATCTCACAGCAAATTTCCCATTCATCTGTCCCAAATCTTGCCACCCTCTTTGCTGCAATGATCCCTGAGCATTAGGTACAGGAATTGTGTTCTAGGTGTGACATGGAACTTTTACATTTGAAAATCCATATAAAATAGGCAACTTCCTAGTGTCATTATCAAGACTGATCCAAGAAACAGAACCAACAAACACGGCAAAACTATAGTATGCCTTCTAGTAAAAACGGATATCAAAAATATAATTGCACGGGGTCTGCAGAGATGGCTCTGTGGTTAAGAGCATTTACTGCTCTTTCAGGGGATCCAGGTTCCCAGGCCCAACATGGTCATCCACAACCATCCAAACCTCTAATTCTAAGAGATCCAGTTGCCCTCTTCTGACGACCACTAATAACAGGCATCTATAAGGTATACATTCATGCATACATGCAGGTCAAACATTGATACACATAAAATAAACTTTTGAAGATCGAAGAATGCAACCACATGGACATCCTGTGCATGCTACATGACGAAGGTGGAACTTTCATCTGCCAAACAGGACTCTCTCCTATGTGTCTGTTTGGGCAGAGGAAAACAGCTGATACTTAATTATGGCTGCTGGCTACCTCTGAGATGTAGACTGTCTAGATTCCCTCCACTAAGGAAGCATTTCTGATAGTATTTGGTAGGACCAGGGCAGAGGGCTGGTAGCCAGGACCTTTGCTTACTTCTGACCAGGAAATAAGACCTAGAAGCTTGATGGCCCATAATGCCAGTCAACAGTCTAAATTTGAAACCCGTGCGCCATCTTATAAGGGTCTTACTTGAAAGCAGCGTGACTCGTTGTCTCAGAGTTGGTTTGGATTGATGTTTACAATGGATGTCGAGGCCATGGTGAGCATCTCTTGGAGCAGTTTAGGTGCATAGGAAATTGGGTGAGGAGATTACGCGCCATCATGGGAGCTTTAAGTGTTGCTCCATACACCAGCTGCTCACTTTGTTGCTCTTCTTGGGTCTCGGGGTGTATTCTTGCAAGGTGATTGTGGTTCTGTTTAGTCATTTGTACCTGATTCTTCTGGTCCCTCCATTGTTGTCTGGAGAGTTCTCTCCCCCTCAGTGATATTCCTTCTGTTTCTTCCCTGTTTCTAGCCTGTTGCATTTGCACAAGCTTCCTTGGTCACCTCAGATTGCATCCTACCTCACCTTGAATGTTCCACTTGAATTTCATGGTGCTTCTGCCCTTCTCATACCCCTGAATTCTAGCATGGGATTTAATGACATTTTAAAGATTTTGAATTATTTAATTATTTAAAGTGCTATTCAGGAATGCATAATTTCCTTTTAGCATAGATATTTGTGCATGCTGTGTGTGTGTGTGTGTGTGTGTGTGTGTGTGTGTGTGTGTGTGTGTGCGCACTGCCTTGGGGGTGCACGTGAGGGTCAGATGTTGGCATTTGGTGTCTTCTATCACTCTCCACTTTATTTACTGAGAAATGATCTCCTATTGAGCCCGAAACTACCAATGCAGCTAGTCTGACCATGGGCTTCTATATGCACCTTGTTTATTCTGTGGTACTGAGGATGCAAACTTAGGTCTTCATCCTTACAGGTCTTTTATCCGCTGAGATTTCTCCGCAGTCTTGACAGGCAGGTCTTGTGGGTGAGCCTGAACACTGTCTGGGCAGGATGGACCTAGTGAGCATGCTTTTTGTATGATCACAGGATGCTTTCACAGTGCTTTTGCATTTCTGCTGCCTTGATCAAACATGTGTACGGCCTGCCCTATGAAACCCTAGAAGATCAGGAGACACTTGCCTGTGTCCATGCTGAATAAGTTGAATCTGAGTGGCTGGTGTGGAAGGGAGTGGAGATTCAGTGTTTCCAAGACATGAGTTTTACAGGTAGGACGAGGTGCTCCAGGCAGTCATGGTGGCATCCATAGAAATAATAGGCTGTAGGACACCAGTAGCAGGAATAAGTCTACTCAGAAAGGTTTGAACAAAGGGAGCATAGGATAGTCATATAGAAATGGTCCTTTCTTCCATAAAGTACCAATGCTATAAGCCTGTTTTACTCAGTTGCAGTGTGTTACTCCATCTTGGCTGTCAACATTTTTCCAAGGACCTATGTTTCATCTGGGTGACTTTTTTTTTTTTTCATTTTTCATTTCTCAAAAGAAAAAAAAATCATTGAAGGTTGAAGTCCTGATTGAGTAAATTCCCAGCTAAGTTAAAAGTGTTACTGGTGCTTTCCAGAGTCATGAGCTTGACCTCCACTAACCTGTTGCTTTTTCTTTCCTGGTAGAACGTCCATCCTTGGCTTCTCCTTCGGAGCTGCGTTTTTCTCCCTCACCTTCATCCTCTTCGTCTGCTTCGCTGGACAGCTTTTGGTAGGTGCTTCAATTATAAAACCTCCGTGGGAAGTGTTTTCATTGTATGAAAATGGCTTACTTCAATTTTTCAAAAGCAAGGGGATCACTGACTGGTATTTGAAGAACCATGGTTTCTAGCACCCGTTAGGCCTCAGGTATAAACTGAGGTATCTCATGAGTGACCAAGACATTCATTTGATCGCCGTGACAATGTTGGATGGCATTTCATTATTTCTTCCCTGAATGAGGCCTCAATCTGTACCCGGACTGGCCTCAAAAATCCTCCTACTTAAACTTTCTAAATAGCCGAGGAATGGATATGTACTACAGCACCCAGGAAAAAATGTTGGTGCCACCCCATAATACTCCTTGTTTTTGCTCATCGCTTTCTGTTGAGTGTTTTTAAATCATCTCTGAGTTTCAGAGCATGTGTAGCAGTGAATGCAAGTATGTCACTTGCATGTAAAGGAACACAAAAATATTTTTAAATACACCTTTTAAATCTATTTGAAGATATAAAAATTTGGAACCTAAAAATGGGAAAATATTATTTATTTGCATTTGAAGTCAACCAGCATAAAGTTTTATAATTATATGCTAGCTAAACACAGTTTGGGATATGAAAATCATCTCTTCATTTATGGTTGCATATTAACCAAGTGTTGCTAGCTGGGCAGAGCACTGTGGGGGCTATCTTAGGAAGCCAATAAGGAGACAGAAGATAAGCCAATGTTTTATCTTATTCACTGGACACAGCAGAAATAGGAGAGGCTACCCAAGCTGGACATTATGCACACATGTGGTACACAGACATATGTGCAAACAAAATGCCCATTCACATGAAGTAATGGAACACTTATTGTGAGAGTATGCATAGTTTTCCATGATCCATAGACTTCCCTGGATGGAAACACGCACAGACTCTCTCTCTTTCTCTCTTCCTTTAATACCCAAATCCTCTCCATCCCCCTTTTCTGGGTCTTCGGCATTAGATCTATCCCCATGGCTCCACTACAAACCCAGCCCTGTTCTAAAAATAACAAGTCTACAGCCTTGTGCCTAAGAAGCTGTGTTTGTCTCTGGCACGGCGGCCAGGCGTGGAGGAACTGGGACTGTTACTTCTGAGGAAACGCTATGGTCTTTCTCATCCCACCCTTTTTGGCCCCAGAGACTCAGCCTTTTGAGTAATAATAACATAGCCCTTGATCCCCCTCTTCCTAGACTGTGGACCTCCAAGTTCCCTCAAGATGAAATTCATAGTTCTTCATTACCTTTCCTGGGGGCTTCCCCAACCCTGATACCTACTCGCCACTAGCTAGCAAGTTCTTTGTGACTTTCTGGTGATTCTGAGACCATTTCAAAGCTACAAAGAACCAGTGTCTGCCTCCCTGTCTGGGGACACTATATGCTAGGGAGGGCAAAGGGGAAACGTGAAGGCATTTGTCCATTTATTTACTTTTAAAATTAGCATACAAAAAGGAACAAGTTTCCTTTGTGCATTTCAATATGTACATTATTTTGGATTACCCAGCACCCTGGTTACCAGCTTCACCTCTCCCCTCACTTGAACCCTTCCACCCCAGAATTATCTTTTCTATTTTCTTTCTTTCTTTCTTTCTTTTTTTTTTTTTTTTTTTTTTGGCTGCACATTTTTAAAATTAATTTGTTCATATTACAGATTGATTGTTTGCCCTTCCCCTGTTTCCTCCCATTCTTCCCTCCCTCCCACTTTCCCCCTTCTCCCCTCCCCTATGTCTGTGATTGAGGGAGACTTCCTCCCCCTATATATGCTCTAAGATTATCGAGTCTCTTCTTGGTAACTTGCTATCCTTCCTCTGAGTGCTGCCAGGCCTCCCCATCCAGGGGAAGTGGTCAGAAAAGGGGCACCAGAGTTCGTGTGAGAGTCAGATCTCACTCTCCACTCAAAGGTGGAGAATATCATGTTCGTCGGCTAGGTCTAGGTAGGGGTTTGAAGTTTACTGCCTATTTCTCCTTGGCTGGTGCCTTAGTTTGAGGAGGACCCCAGGACCCAGATCTGCCTGTCATAAAGTTCTTCTTGTTCTATTTTCATGTCTCATATGTTTTGTTACCTGCCCCCAAATCCATTCTGCAGGTACTCACCCCCACATAAACAAATAGCTACAGTCCTAGCATTTGAGAGGCAGAGACAGGAGAATCACTTGTAAGTTCAAGGCCAGCTTGGTCTCCATGGTGAGTTCCAGGACAGTTGATGCTACATAATAAGACCCTGTCTCAAAAAGTAAATTAAGATCTCTAATCCACATGTGAAAGCAAGCAATCCAGCAAGCAAGCAAGCAAGCAATGTGAAAGCAATCCACATGTGAAATACACATGTGGTATTTGTGTTCCTGACTCTGGGATACCTTGCTTAATATATTTTTCAGGTATATCGTATTTCCTTCAATTTTCATAATTTCTTTTTATGGCTTAATACAATGTCATTGTTTGTGTTTCACGATTTCAGTATTCACTCCTACATTTATGGATGTGCAGGCTGATTTCATTCCCTTGCTGTGATGAATACCATAACAATAAACACGGGTGTGCAAATATCTGTTCGGGAAGTTCCAGAGACCCTTGGGTATATGCACAGAAGTGGTATAGCTGGGTCATATGGTAGTTCTATTTTTAGTGTTTTGGAAAACCTCCACACTGATTCCCATGTTGGCTGTACCAGCTCACAATCCCATCAGCAGTGAATTAGGGTCCCTCTTGGCCAGCATCCTCTTTAGCAGTTGTCATTTGTGTCCTTGATATCCACTCCAAATACAAGGAGTTCTCTCACCACCCCCACTCCCACACAAAAACAACTCAAAATGTATCTGTGCTCTTAAGTCAAAAATGAAAATGCTGAAACTTCCAGGGAGGGAAAAAACTACTTCAAGCTATAGGTATAAAAACAAATTTGTGAAACAGGACTCTACTAGTACAGGGAATAACCCAAGAATTGACAAATGTTGTTATGGGAAGTGACATAAAAGAAAACTATTAGCAGAGGAAACAGCCCACAGAATGGGATAAAATCCTTGTCAACTATAGTTTAGATAGAAGATTAATATCCAGAATGTGTAAGAATTTACAAACTGAACACTGACAAATACAAACCCACTAATCAACAAATTGGCCAATGAACTGAATGGGTAGTTCTCAGAAGAAGAAACACAAATGGCTAATAAATATCTTCAAATTTGTTTAACAGCCTCAACTTTGGGAAATGCAAGTTAGGGTGTTTGCTCTTGAACATCCAATAAAGGAGTCCTTGAATAAGACTCTGTGGAAGCCAGTTGTATCTTCAGGAAGAGATTCTCATGCAAGTCATTGGTTCTTTTGGTGTTTGTAGGACTCTGTAATGGTTGTTTAATGGCCAACAGCAAAAAATGAAAGGGTTACATGTGCATTGTAGGATGTTCTCCAAATAGAGTGGAAACGTGTGTATTACAGATGTTCTATGGTGATCATAGAGAGATGGTGCTACCCCTGGCTGCTCATTCTCAGGCCCAGGAACACCTAGCAGTTGTATAAGAGCTGATAGGATTAGCATTTACGTGTTAATTAAATACTAAACTTACAAAAATATGCAGAATGCCACCAACTGTTAACCTTCTGCAAACGTAAGTGCCAAGGGCAGTACTGACGCTAGGGGTGCCAGCGTCAAGTTCTCGCTGTGAAGAATTAAAATAAGCTGCTGTTCAGAAGGAAGTCAAGCAGAGGCAAGTATGCTGGCCAGCTTTACTGCTGATTATCAGCTTGACTGGAGTAAGAAGCACTTAGCCACTGATGAGACACACCTCTGAGTGTATCTCCGAGCACAAGAGGGGAAACTCGTCTTGGATGTAGGTGATACCATCACATTAGCTAGACTGAACTAGGAGGGGCGATAGGAAGCGAGCTAAGTGTTTCCCCCCTCAGCCTCCTCGTTTTCTGGTCCCACTGCCATACCTCCCTTGCCGGGATGGATTGCGTTCTACCAATCTGTGACTCAAAAATGACCCTTCTCAAGTTGTTTTTGTTAGGTATTTGGACCCAGAAATGAGAAAAGTTACCAGTACTATAAATCTGGCCAGTGATGTCCTTGCTATTATCTGCACAGAATGTGCAGTGCAAAGAAGTCACACTGGTTGGCATTTCGTAGTTGCCTTCATAAAAGGAAGAAAAGCATGCAGTGTGCAAACACTTCATTGATAATGGCACAGAGCTCCTTTCTGTTGACCCCAAAATGTGAAGAGGTAACTTGTTCTGAACCTTGTCTGGACTTTGTTTCTTCTACAAGGGACCACTAAACAGCTCGTCCCTGCCCTTCCCTCACACCTGAAGCTTGCCATTGCCTCCTCCAGGAGTTCTCCCTCCTGCTTCCCCCATGACACTCACTTCCAAGTTCTTGCTCAGGGAAATGAGTTCAGCAGCGGCCATTCTCCCCAAGACCTTGGGATCTCCACCAGTTCTGTGACGAGCATCATGGGACTCCAGACCTGTACCACATCCTTGATCCTCAGTTTTATAACATGCATTTTGACCTTTTTTATCTTATTACTGTTTCCCTGACATATAATAAGTCCCTTAAGACAAGAATAACTTCTCAACGTCCAGTTCGCCTCCCACTACAACTAGTATAATATTAACATCCAGTTGGCCTCCCACTAGACCTTTATGATACTGTCTACAAGAACACGTTTTGTAAGTAGTTGCTGTCTAAACCCAGGCATTTCTATGTCCCTCCTCTGCTCCATGAAGTCCCTTCATCCCCTCAAAGATGCTCAGAGCCAGTGATGGAATAATTACGGCGGTGACCATGTTCATAACAAGTCCAGGTATTGTCAGACAGCTTCTGAACTGTGTGGGCGAGACTTACCTCTCTATGGTTCAAAACAGTAACCTTGACCTGAAATAGCACAAGAAAACATCCTCCCCAAACAAAAGCATATCTTTGAAAATGCTAGAAAACGTCAGAAGAAAATTTCCTCCCTGGTGTCATTATCTCCTGCCTTGTGCTGTAGAAGTAGCAGGAGGCCACCCAGCCAGCCACCTCCTTTAGGACAATGATGAAAGCGCAAATGCTGAGTTCATCCTAGGGGAGGAAAAGTAGGTCACACACCAGCTCACACAAAGCTCTCTCCCTTTTCGGGAGTGCTTGTCCATTGCTGTCTACCTTCTCTAATGGCAATACTGCGCTTTCGGCCCTCTTGGGCTGAACTTGCTGGCGACCCTTTTTCCATCTTGCTCTCAGCTTCTCTTTGTCTGTTTGAAAAATTAGTAATAATTTGATAATAAGTCTAGTGTAATGACATATGGCTGCTCAGATCCGAAAGTCTCCCTCTTTTATCTGATAAGCACCATACCTGGGTGTAATAGCTGCTGCTACAATCTGATTTTTTTTTTAATTCACATCTCTCCTCTTTGCCTTTATTTATTTTTTTTCTTTTCTGCCATTTTTCTTTTTTGACAGTTGGACTTGTCTCTCTTTAGTAACTTGGACAAATTAGCCTGCCTGTTTATTTGTGCTTTGGTTTTAGTTTCCTTTAAACTTGTGCTGTACACCTAATTCTCAAATTCTATTATAGCTGCATCTTGAACAATACAGGGCCCATGCTCTAATATCACCACCTCCCACCTTCCAGGCTCATTCTGTTTAATCTGTGTGTATTTAATAGTCTCGGATTATTCCTTTTATCATTCTTCTTGTCATGCAATGATTTATCTAACTATCCCCTCTGAAGATGTTATTGCCCTCTGGGATTCAGTAAGAAATACCTGCCTTTCTACCCCTTTTCACATTTTAATTTACTCAGATTACACCCCAATTATTATGCTCTCACTTGTATCCTCCTGTTCCCACCCTCCCTCCCTCTTCAATCCTATTCCCCTCCCCTAGACCCCTGACAGAAGGGGACCTCGCCCCCATCATATGTCCACAGCCTACCAGGTCTCATCAAGATAGCTTGCTTCGCCTTCCTCTGTGGGCCTCCCCATCAAGGGGAAATGGTCAAATCAAGAGCACCATATTTTCCATGAGTATCGCATAACAGCTTTCTTCATTTTACCAAAGCATGTTTCTTCATTGTGACTATTTATCATCATTTTTAAATTTTTTATTCTAACACCTCCATATTCTTCTGGCTTGAATAATACTGAGAATGCCTCCCTCCCTCCCTCTCTTTCTCTCTCTCTCTCTCTCTCTCTCTCTCTCTCTCTCTCTCTCTCTCTCTCTCATCTCCCTCCCTCTGTCTCCCTCTCTCCTTCCCTTTCTCCTCCTCTTTTCCTCTGCCTCTCCCTTCTCACTCTCTTCGTGTGGGTCCAACCTTAGCATGCATATATTAGTCAGAAGATGGCTTTAGGCTGTTGGTCCTCACCTTTCATATTACTTGAGGCCAGGTTTCTTGGTTTTTAGTGCTGCCTGTACAAGGCTAGCTGGCTTCATTTCCTGAGATTCTGCCATCTCTATCTCCCGCCTCAACACAGGAGCAGTGGGATTGCAGGCATGTTCTACCACACTGGGTTCTGAACTCAGATCCTTATAGTTGCAGAGCTGGTGCTTTATGAACTGAGCCAAGTCCATGCCTCAGCGAAGGCAGTGTTTGGGGGTAGAGTCATCTTTTCAGCTTTTTAAAATCCAGTTGCATTGTATCAGCATTAACTCTGCCATGGACGGTCTGCCTGTTTGGGATCAATAACTTGAGTGTTCACCAAACACCCTTCCTCTACATCACACATCTCCTGGGCCCCAGCCTAACCTCTGGGGTAAGATTTTCCTGCAAGTGGATATGCTTTCTTTCTTACTATATCTCAGTACAGTTAGCACCGGTCCTGTTTGTCAGTGATGAATGTGGTCCTATCTCAGTGTAAGTAAGATCCAATCCTTGGCCATGTGGGTGTAGTGATGAACAAGAATAGGAGGAAGCAGATTTGGTGAAATGATGCTAATAGTTACGTGAAGGACTACATCACCCTGGGCCCAGGGAGCTTCTCCTCTTCAGCTGAGCAGCATCTTCTGAGTACAGGGTAACATACTATTTGAAACAGTCTCATTTATAGTGTTGAATCCAAATGGGCAGGATTTTGATGAGCCTCTTTTTCTATCAGGGGTGTTACTCAAGTCCTGAAATCTGAATATTCTGAACTGTGTAGAGAACTGAAAATAGAATCAGTGTTGCCCCCTTTTTATAGTAAGTTAAAATGCCAAGTTGTAGGCTTCAGTGTGGCCTTTTCATACTCCCAGTTCTGTTTGGGGCAGGGTCTTTGTTACCCCAAGCTGATCCCAAACTCGCTAGATAACCAAGAATGACCTTGAACTTCTGATTTCCCTCCCTTCTCTTCCAGAGTGCTGGAATTGCAGCATGCATCACTATGCCTTGGTTCTTCATCATCCTTTGATTGTTTTCCTTCACTTTAAAATCTCTATCTCTTGGTTCTTTGTGTCCCTGTCATTAATTTCTCTGTTTGCCCACCAAGCCCTTCTGCTTCCTCTTCCTCGACACACTGATGATCATCTGTCACCATTTGTTTTTTTAACTCTGCCTCTTATTGGCCGTGTGCAAAGAAACAGAAATGCCTGCCTCCCTGACCTTGGAAACAATGACCATTTGGCTTGATATGTCTATAAGTGGTCACAAAATAACATCCTTCAGGGTCCAGAGAATACTGTGTGAGAAAAGGAACGAAGCCAGATGCATGCTGATGTTGTGGTCCTGGGCCCGTGTATACCAGACCACTGTGTCTAAAGAGTCTCTCCAAGTTCTGTTCATCACTTGATTCTGCTGCAGGAAGAGAGATGAAGCTCCCATAGGATTGTCCACATATGTTTCAGTGAACAAGCCTTGGGATAGAATATAATATGCTCTTATTAGATGGCATATTTAAAATAAGTATCACAATTTAAAACTGCAGAACACCTTGTTTTGATTTCATAATTTCAAAAGTGTCTGTATAGTAGCTAGACAATACTCCACTTACTCAGGTGTAACATGGAGATGTGCTGTCCTTGAAGTGATGAAGACTTATGGGTTGTTGTTGTTGTTGTTGTTGTTCTAAATCTTCAGGGTCATGGGTACTCCTCCTTCCCAATACATAGAGAAATGCATTGAGTGCAATCATTTTATCTCCAGAAAAATACTAACCCTACCCCATGGGCTGCAAATACAGAAGTAATGTCTTAATTGACCAGAACCCAACCAAATGTGTTGTCTGAAAGAGACTGAGCTAGATAAGAATATTTCCTTGGAGCTAGATCTTTGGGTTTCCTCCCTGCTTCTACAGAACACAATCCTGACTTTGTTCTCTGTCATTAGCATCAACATTAACACCACTAGATGTAGGATTCATTACCAACAATGACACACTTCCTTTGACCCATGACCCTCTAAGACTTAAGGGCCACCATATTGGGTAATAGGTTTAAAGAAATTGCCAACCCCTGTAGAATCCCCATTGTTTCATTAAGATGTGAAATACAGATCTGGCTCCCTTCTCCTGTGCTGTTAGGAGGAGACCATGCAGAGCACCAGCCAGAGACTCAGCTCCTGGAAGCTCCTGGAGTCAAATGGTGTTGACTTGAGTTCCGCAACAGTTTTTTTCAAGAAATTGCCTTGTGGAATCTACCCAAGGAGTGAGCCCAAAGCATAGGTGTTTATCTACATTAAAGGACTTGTGTGTTGTGGACTAACATTCTTCATGTTTTACATTGGGACTGTGAGCAAAGGCGAACCATAGTACAGAGCAAGAGGGGAAAGAAAGATTTGATAGACTCCAAGTCACAGAGACGCTGCTGAGAAATACCAGTGTTTTCTCCATTGAAGTGATGAGGAAAGTCAACACTTGTGAGTTCCCTTCCAGTGCCTTATATTTAAGTCTCTGAAAAGGCCAAGGGGGATGAGACAAGGGGGTGTGATTACTGTACAGAAAGTCTCACAACTGTGGGAACTGCACAGAAGCTGCTGCCTGGACACTTACCCTCTCCCCGCCTCTCCTCAGCAGCAGCCTTATTTGATTGTTGTGTTGGGTTCAACATATTACAGTGCTTATGTCAACAGTATTTTAGGAGTAATTTTAAAAGAGCACATGAAATAGATGAAGTAATGTAAGTGGTGTTTGTCAGTGCCATTGGGGTTATCGCACATTGAGTTTTAGTTAGATTGTACCAGGTCTACCACTGCATAAACTTGAGAGTAGTTTTATGCTTCCATTACCCACCCCCTTAGGGCTGGTCGCTTTTAGAAAGGTTGACACCTATCTCCCTGGAGAACTCTACAGACACTGCCTGTTGAGTGAGACAGAGGGCACCATCCTCCTGTGAGCATGTGACTGGCTCCTGGATGGAGCTGTCTGTGCTGTACCCTCCGACCTCAGTGGAAGTGAGACTCACAGTGGCTAGTCCACTGAGAAGTGGATATGCAAGCATCTGTGAGACACCATAGAACCATGTGCAGCCTGATGCATACCCACACAGAGGTAGGAGGGAACTAACTCTCTCTTGCAAGTTGTCCTTTGACCTCTGACCTCCACTCCACATGTGCATGCACATCAAATAAATGAATTTAATTTTAAAAATTAAAAATTATTCAAGTTAGCTATAGCCCCACCCTCTCTAATCCCCTCCCCCATCTCTTGATCCTGCTCTCCACCCTACAGTTGCCTTTCTTTTTTTTTAATTTTATTAATTCATTCATATTACATCTCAATGGTTATCCCATCTCTTGTATCCTCCCATTCCTCCCTCCCTCCCTCCCATTTCCCCCTTACTCCCCTCCCCTATGACTGTGACTGAGGAGGACCTCCTCCCCCTGTATATGCTCATAGGGTATCAAGTCTCTTCTTGGTAGCCTGCTATCCTTCCTCTGAGTGCCGCCAGGCCTCCTCATCCAGAGAACATTGTCAAATATGGGGCATCAGAGTTCCTGTGAAAGTCATACACCGCTCTCCACTCAACTGTGGAGAATGTCCTATTCATGAAGAGGCAAGCGGCTGCTCAGGGTGCTGAGAATAAATGGGGACTGAACACTCAGCCCTGACAGGACATTTATGCCAACATTGATAAGGCCTAGGGATCATTGTGGGAGAAGGGAAAGAAAGAGTGTGAGAACCAGATGGTGAGGAGAGGGGTGTGGAATGCCAACTTCTGGGCAGCTGCCAACTTCAAGCTGCTGTGGCTGCCTGCACTGGTCTCGGATGACCCATCAGAGACAGAGTGTTGACTGTTAAGGCTTTACAGGAGGAAGTCACAGCCATAGTTTAGTTGTATGCTCACTGAGGTACCCACCAGGCACCAATGTATAGTTCCTAGTTCACAGTCACATACGTCATCTGGTGAAATTCAGTGCCTCTCAGAAAAGGAAGCAAGAATGTCTGAAATCATTTTTAAGGAGCACTTCTCTGTGGAAGAATGAACTACCAATAGCATGATGGGAAGCTATCCCCTGTTGAGTATATTCAATGTGATCTACACACTGAATCTGTTCTTATGATGAGCTGCTACTGCAGGAAAAATAATGGAGTGGTATGTTGATCTGTTTTCTTCATAAATCAACTGAATTTATAGTAATTGTTTCAGTTGAGACATCCATTTGTTACATCCCCCAGAGTACAAAATTAACTGAAATGTTCCCTCTGGCAAAATGACCTAAAAATCATAATTTCAGGTATATCTGAAAAGACACAAAAATATCATACCATTGTCATAAAAGCTTAATTTGTTCTTAATTTGACAGCCAATATAATTTTAATAAGGTTGTGACTTGGTATGTGTCCTCAGAGAGGGATAGGATCCATTCGTTTAATCTCTGAGAAGTGTTAGTGTTTCCTGCAGTTTTAAACACCATCTTTTTACACTTCAGAGAATACACTAAACAGCAAGATGCTTCTTCTTTCACTTTCCCGACAGCAATGCAGCAAAAAAGCGTCTGCCTCTCTCATGTGGCTTTTGAAATCTTCAGGCATCATCGCCAACCGCCCATGGCCACGGATCTCCCTCACGATTGTCACTACGGCTATCATACTGACCATGGCTGTGTTCAACATGGTAAGCCCCTGGGCTGGGTCAAGGTTCGCTTTGGACAGGTCCTTTCTCTTGTGATCTGCCTTGCTGGTTTGGTTTGGTTAGGTTTAGTTTGGTGTGTATGGGTATTTTGCGTGCGTGCGTGCGTGTGTGTGTGTGTGTGTGTGTGTGTGTGTGTGTGTGTGTGTGTACACTACAAGATGCCTGGTGCTTACAGAGGCCACAAGAGGGCATTAGATCCTTTGGAACTGGACTTAGGGAGAGCTGGTTGTTAGCTGACATGCCTGTGCTGGGGAATCAAGCCTGGGTCCTCTGGAGGAACAGCCAGTACCCTTAACTGCTGAGCCACCTCTGCAGCCTTGTGTCTTTGTTTTGGAAACCTACCTATAAAGCTTTTTTGCCACCGATGATTGCTTGCTGCCTGTTGAGCCGAGCCTCACACAGTCGCTGCAGCTTGTCTAAGGAGAGAGATGTTTGCACAAGGCCTCTGTGTGAGAAGGTGGCTCTGTGGAACAGTTCTATGTCTTGCCTTTTGGTGGCTGCTCAGCAGCTACAGAAGTAGCAAGGAAGACAATAGGGATAGGGCTAAGAGAGATGGCACCGATGTGAGGACAGCCAGCCATGGGTGCTGCCCTACATGCTAAGAGGCCTGACTACAAGCCCCACCTCTCCTGGGCTGTGTTGGTAAGAAATGTTTTCATTACATGTAACAGGACCCATATCCTCTTCTCAGAACTGAGGACCATGACCTCTGCCTTGGTGGGTCTAAGTACCAAATAATCCCATGTTCTCATCAAGCCTAAGGTAGCACCACTGGGTTATAAACATGGAAATGATGGTCACTCTTATCGTTTCAAAATTATCATTACTTGTCTTTCCCACAAAAGAGAGCTTGGAGCATCAGTGTGATTAGGATGCATCCTGGTTAGGACCCTCATGTCACCATAGTATCACCATCATTGTTGTCCTAACTAGGGTAACTATTACTGCAATGAAACACCACCATGACCAAAAGCAATTTGGGGATGAAATGGTATATCTTGTTTACATTTCCACTGCAGAATCCATTACAGAAAGAAGTCAGGACAGGAACTAAAACAGAGTGGCAGGAGCTGATTCAGAGACCATGGAGGTGTGCTGCTTTACTGGCCTACTTCACATGGCTTTCTCAGCCTGCTCTCTTTGAGAACCCAGAATACTAGCCCAAAATGGCAGCATGAACCATGGCCTAGGTTCTCCCACACCTCTCATTAATTAAGAAAGCGTGTATAAGCTTACCTATAGCTCAAACTTATGGAGACATTTCTTTACATTGAGACTTCTTCCTCTCTGATGACGCTAGCTCATTTTAAGTTATCATAAAAAAGTATTCAGGACAATTATTATGAAAAGGTACCCTGGGACTGTATATATTCCCAGGAACATAAAGTGAGGATGTGGTGGCAGATTCCACATAAGGTATTAATTATGAATGATTTAATGTAGTCCTCACAATGTGGAAAGCATATATTCCAAACGAAAGCAAACAAACTAAATGCTGCATATAAATGTGTAAGAGTATGTCTCAAGCATTGTTAGATGCTTAGAACCCAAGGCATGCGCTGGCTCCAAGGAGTTCACAGTGCACTGTGGGAGACTACCAGCTGGGTAAAGGAATAAATAGCTCATCCTAAAACACAGTGGGGAGGGCAGAACAGCATAGAGGGAGCAGGAGGAGGTGGCATAGACCTGAGTTTTTAATACTGCAATGGAGTTTGCCCAGAAGGGAAGAACAATAAAGGGAAAATGGGAAAAGGATGAACATAGATGGCTCTTGAGTCTAAGACAAGAGCAGAAATATACTGAGTAGTGAAAGACAAGGCTGAGGAAGCAGATAAACACCTTCAATGCTCGCTCACATCAGCACCCCACTACATTACTTCCAGGGCCCCAGAAATTCCAGGAGGCTAACACAACAGGAGTCTATACAGTCCAGTATCCAACCGCAGTGGTGACGTGGCTTCACCAGCTGCTTTTGCCTGCCTAGACTTGATCTTGAAACCCCCTAAACCAGCCCTGTTTGCTGTCCTCTCCTTCCTCCACCCAGAGGATTTCTCAAGGAAAAGGGCAGAACCAAGGGTCACTGCCTGGGAACTGCAGGGAGATCCGTGACTCTTAAAACTGGCTCGTTGCGTTCAGCTTGGGACTTGTATTTATGCGTTAGTCCTGCCATCCAGCATCAAGCTCCCCAGGAGAGCTCACTGTAGAGAGCTCAAAGCAGCTCGGTAGAGTAAATGTGTAAGAGTGTCTAGGTCAGAAACAAAGTCCACCACGGAGGTATGGACAGAGGAATAGCATAGGGAGGGCAGAGGCTGCAGTTCTGAGTCATTTGAATGGCCGCAAAGGGTGTGTTAAGTTACCTAAGAATAGGACAGTTATTTCAGGTCTTCCTCTTCATGCACCCGTGTTCTTCATATGACACAGCTATTCGTTATTCCTTAATGAGCGCATGAACAGGTAACTAATGATGAGCTAAGTATACAACAACTCTCTATAAAACAAAAAAAAAACATTTCTTTTTGTAAAATATAGTTGGACCTTACTCAACCAAGATTTGTCAACTGCTTTTTGTAAGAGATTATAACTGAGAAATACTTGATTTGAAAATTATCTGTATCTAATGTAAGATAACTAGTAATAATTGACAAGCAGTTTAGTCACCAAGTAGAGATATCTGACAGGCTAAGCATTTTGAGGGAGAAATATTTCCCCTATGATCCATTTAGCAAGTACAATTTTGCCTTCAGTACCAGAAATCTTGCAGTGTTGTTCTCCTTTCTTAACACAAAAGGAGCAGACTGCCAGGTGAGGGGAGAGGAGTGGAAGACACACGCAGAGTTGATGGAGAAGAAAGGTGTTGAGTGAGAAAAAGGAACATGACCCTGCACCTCATACTTTGGGAGGGTAAGCATGGAGCTGCATAGCTTTCTCACCTCTCCTGTCAGTCCAGACAGAGGGAGGAGCTAGCACTGCACCATCCTCCCATCTTTACTGACCCTCCATTGGTTCTTTCATGTGTGGCGGGTGGTGCTGTGTCTTGTGATTATGTCAAAAGCAAGATTGTACAGTGGTGTACAAGCTTGACCTTGTGCACAAAAAGGCAGCAGGTTTACCTGGGTAGGTATAGAGCATTCCCGTGAGTTTGTACTAAGTACAGAAGAATGACTTGTTTCGTTGGCCCTGCCTGCCATTGCACCTGGGTTCACTGAGACAAGCCTTCCATGCACACTAACCCCTAGTCCAGCCTCCTAGCTCTCCTCAGCAGCTGGTGCCCAGGAACCCTGAACTTCTCGGAGCAGAGTGGCCAAAATAGAGGTGTCACCAGAGGGTGTGGTAGCCAGGAGATGGGCTCCCTTTTCCTTGCTCTCACTTGGAGAAGATGCTACCTTCCTTTGGGGTGCAAGGGAAAAGCACTCTCCGTCCACACCGTTACCTGCTCCCACCATGGTGTCTGTGTCTTCCTACCTGGCCCTCCCTCCAAATGTCCATCTGGTGAACTCCCTACACACAACACAGTGCCATTTAGAGCATTCTTTACAAACTCGTTGATCCTTCCCTTCCCAAATTGTCTACATCTTGCAGCCCTAAGAGGCTGATCGTGGAGTGGGGCCCACATAATAACAAGAATCATAGCTCTTGTGTTTGTTAATAGTGGCTGGAGGAGGGTTACATGTGTGCATATGTGTGTTTGCTTAAGTCACCAGGGAACACGTAAGTGGTTTTCTGGCAAAAATTTTCATTTGTTAAAAAGTCATACTCAACTCCTCAGATACAATCCCTATGGTTCGTGGGTTTACTTTAGGACAAAGCAAATGGCCTTTTCTTTTTCTCTTTTTAATTAAAGTGTAATTACATCATTTTCTCCATCCCCTTTTCTCCCTCTGACTCCTTCCATGTCTCCTGGGATGTAACAAAGGTTTTTGTTCTATTTCCTTTTTAAACTATTTATTGTCGGGGATGGAGCAATGGCTCAGTGACTAAGGACACTCACTGCTCTTGCAGAGGACCAATTTCAACTTCTCCAATACACATGGAAACTCACAATCATTCATTCCTCTATTTCCAGGATATCTGATAGCTTCTCCTGTCTTCTTCAGGCACCAGGCATGCATGTGATGCATGTACATACGTGCAGACAAAATACTCAACACACATAAAATAAAAATAAATATTTAAAAAATATTTTATTTAACCCCTTTGCCATGTATAATTCTATGGCATTAATTATACTTGAAAAATAATACAGACATCACAACTGTCTGCCTCTCCCTCCCTAGCCCTGTGCACATTCTGCCTTCTTGGCCCTACAGATTTGCCTGTTGTGGATGCTCCAGTGAGTGAAATTACCTATTACTGTCCTTTTGTATCTGGCTTATCTCACATAGTATGCTGTCTTTACAATTCTTGTTTTCTTATTGATGTCATGAGCTTCTGATTGCCTTCTTTTCCCAGCCAGTAGCAGGCCTCCCCTTTCAGTGGCTTCTCTAGGCTCAACTGCCTTACCCATAAGATGGAGCACATGTGTTTAGGACAGGTGAGCGAGCCGGAGGCTCCAGGTAGCCTCCCTGTGCTCCTGTCTATGGAAATGAGCCAGAGTATATGGAAGCTTTGCAAAGATTTCATTCGCTTGTGATTTTTTTTCAAGTCTGCATTTTAACAGCTCTGAGAATGTCCAGATAAGTTGTGAAATGACCAACCGTGGATATTTTACCAGGATACCCGAAGTATTTCATATTCATCTGCATGATGCTAAATATCTCAACAAACAGTAGGGAAAATATTAGTTATACATATTATTTTCAAACATGAGGTTTAGGTATCAAGTTACAAACAGCCTAGTTTTGCTCCCCATGAATTTCCAGCAGGCTGTCTAGAGTCACATCTAGAAATGCTGGATAACTGATGAGGAAGAGGCCATGACTTTGAAAGAGAGAAGGGGGGTATATATGGTGCTGTTTGGGGAGGGGAAATGGAAGGAAGAGGTGATGTGATTAGATTATAATCTCAAAAAATAAAAAATAGTTTTTAAAAGGAAGCTGGACAGCCCTACCACTCTTGATGCTGACATCGGTGATGACATCAAGTGCCAGCTCACATTGTTTCTGAGAAACTTCCAGGAGATCTATGATAAATAAATCAAACAGAAATGTGTGACTCATGCAGGGAAGAGTTAACTGGTCAACCAGGAAACAACTCGGACTTCTGATTCCAACGGAATGACAATCAATGACCAATCTCTAGTTGACCTATAGTTCAGCTAATTCTTTGGGGAAATTCAAGCAGGAAGAAAACCAAATAAATAAATTATTTCATGCACACTGTGCTCTAAAACACTACAGATTTCTATTTCACCAATCCCAAGTGCAATCAATGTAAACACTGAAGAAGACAGAAAGGAAAAAAGGCACCTTTTCAGCTTGAGGGGATACCACCAAGGCTAATTTCAAGAACGCAGGATTTTAAAATTATTAACAAAAACTTGATTATATCACCATAGAGACTAAGGATAAGAAAGATAAGGTGCTATGTTCATGCTGTGTAGTTAGCAACAGCCCCTATGAAGACCTTGTCCTTGCCAGGATGGTATGCATAAGTACAATGCTATGAATTTGAAAATCAATAGAAAACATGGGGGCTTTAGAGTTGGCTCAGCAGTTAAGAGCACTTGCTGCTCTTGCAGAGGACCTAGGGTTTGTTCCCAAGCAGAAAAACATGTTATATTTCATTAATTTTTAAATATGTTTTATTTATAATAGATAAAACCACTATATCTATCATCATTGTTAGGAAAAAGAGGCATGCCACCAAAATTATTTTTAAAAATAAACATTTTCTTAACTACTTGAGTGAACTAATCTATATAGCTGATAAGAACTATACTGTGGGCATAAGGTTATTGTGTAATTCAAATGCTGACACCTGTTTGCCATCCTTGTTCTGAGAATCTTCTGTTTCAATGGTGTGTAAACACTGATCCCCAATTGTCCCCTGATTGTGTCAATAAAGCAGCTTACAGCCAATCACTGAGCAGGGGAGAGAATAGGGCTGGACTTCCTGCTAGCCAGAGAAGGAGGAGTTAGAAGAGAAAGGGAATTCGGCTATGGGTGAGGTCCAGGTGACATCAGGAGAGAGAGCTGGATCAGGAAAAGCTCAAAGTACAAGTATCTCTAGGATGTATGCAGGGAGAAAACCATATTAGCATAGAGGGCTAAGAATACAGTGATAGGGATGGACTAACAATTGAGATGTAATATGAATAAATTAATAAAATATTTTTAAAAGAATACAGTAATAACTGCTCAGTTTTTGTGTTATGAAGCTTATTATTAAGCAAATATAAAAGAGTCTCAATTGTTTATGTGACAGCCAGGTTAAGAAAGAAACTGAGAAATAAACACATTTTTGTAAAAAAAAAAAAATAATAATAAGTTCAACACCATCCCACTGAAGGATGTAAACTGGTAAGCACAAACAAAGCAACCATGGAAAAACACAGGAAAGGTTTATATCTCAACCTTGAATATGAATGCTTAGCCCTATACCAAACACACAATCTAGATTTACACATTAACATCTTTCTGGAAAAAGAAGCTAGTCACATGCAAGAAATGTGGTCAGTGGCCTCTGAAGCAGTGTATGCCTCAGCTCGTCTGGGAGAGAGGGTTTGGTTTTTATCCTGCCCTTCGAGCACGTTGGCCCTTGGCCTCTGGACACTGATCTGGATGCTCATTGTTAAACCCACCCTCCTTTCTAAGAGCTATGGCAACATGTATCCCCTCCAGTGGGTAGCTCCTTGCCCATCATCTGAGAGGCCAAATGCTCACAAGCAATGTATGCAAATGTGCCGGTATACAAATAATGTGGCTGTGGGCAAATGTGACTGTATGCAAATGTGGTTGTATGTAAATGTGACATATTCAAATTAGCTGTAGGCAAATGTGGCAATAGTAAACTGTGTGTTGTTGTTGTTGCTGCTGTTGTTGTTGTTCTTCTTCTTCTTCTTCCTCCTCCTCCTCCTCCTCCTCCTCTTCCTCCTCCTCCTCCTCCTCCTCCTCCTCCTCCTCCTCCTCCTCCTCTTCTTCTTCTTCTTCTTCTTCTTCTTCTTCTTCTTCTTCTAATCTATTGACTCCTTGAATGTTTGAACCAAGATGGCAAAGACTGAAGACAGGCCTGACCCCACTGACTTTGTGAGGGAGGGCTAGCTAGCTGAGTATGTGATGAAATCAGCTTAGCAAGCCTTCCCCTGCTATGTGCGTTTTAACATTAGATTCAGTTGCTTCTGTTTTCATCAACAGCAATCTTGAAGCCCTGGAGTTTCTGTACTGAAGGTGTTGTATTACAATGGTTATTTATTTATTTATTGACCAAAAACATCCCAAAATGTCAAGAAGAAGAAGATGCGAGCTGCAATCGCTGGCAGTATAGAGACCCTAGACTGTTCAATGGCTACACCTAAGAAATGGGGTCATTAATTAATAAATGCTGTTCCCACCTGCTACCTGTTCCACCCAATCTGTAATAATTCACTGAAAAAAACAAAACATTTCTCTTCACAGTTTTTCCTGAGTGACTCTGAGGAGACAACCCTTCCAACTGCCAATGCATCAAATGCGAACTTCTCACTCTCGGATAACCAGGCAGCGGTTCTTCATGCACGGAACTTGTTTTTCCTCCCGGTAAGAAAGCTGTGCCCAGTGGAACTTTGCCGTTTGCCTGTAACCTCGGCCTCACCATTACGAGGTTCTCGGTCTCAGATACCACCTCAACTTAGACTTTCTTTCTAATCATAAGTCCTCGGGCAGCAGATTCTGGTCAAGGAGCCCCACACTGGCATCTCCCATAGGACACACACCACACGGCAAACTCAGGAGCTCAAAAGCCCCAGAAGATCTAGAAAGTGCCATGGCTTCTGCCGTAGCAGAGTCACCCATGGCAGCATCAGGAGAACTGTTTGTGAGCGTTCACAAGACCGCATATATCTAAACCCGTGTTATAGGAAGTCTAAGACTGAAAGCGAATGGGAAGGTCTGGGGAAGAAGGCTCCACTTACTGCTGGCCATGGCGTAACTCTTTTCATTGTGACTTTAGTAACTCTAAAAATTACAGTATTGACAAAATATTTTGTCAAGATATTTAATATTTTAAACTTAAAAACATATGAAATCTACATTGAAAGCCTATTTGTGGATTAATTTTAAAGACTGAACAGCTCACCCACTAAGGCTTTGGTTCAAGTGTTTATATAATAAGAAAGAAAAATGAACTAAAGGTAGAAAAATACAATTTTGGAATATTCATTTCATTATAACCATATAATAGAATTAGACTCAGCCTTTGAATAAAATGTTTTTAAAACATTCGGTAACATACATTCATAGTTAATTACTAAAAAGTAGTATTTAAAATCATCTCAAGAAATATGATGGCAACATTGTAAAAAATATCTATAGTAAATTATGTAGGCAGTATGGAAAGACACATAGAGATGGTTGCTGTGTTGGCTACCTGTGGCTACTCGTTTGTACGTGTGCTGCTTTATATACTTCTAATTTTAACATCAGATGCTTCTGGCTGATAATTTTCATAAGACATCACTAAAAACCCATTTAGAATTACAATTTGTGAAGACTCCCAATCTTTAACAAATAATGACAAAATCTTAATACTCTATTCCAAAAACATAAATTTTCTGTAGATTTGGGCAAGGCACTGTTCTAAACTCTCTGTGTTGTTGTATACAGCCTCCGCGTGAGTTCTCTGCACTGTTGTATGTAATCTCCGTGAGTTTCTGTGTTGTATACAATCCCCACATGAGTTCTCTGCACTGTTGTATACAATCTCCACATGAGTTCCCTGTGTTGTTGTATACAATCATCTCCACTTGAGTTCTCTGAGGTGAGTGGCACAAGGAAGATGTAGGACATTCTTCCTTGCTGAAATGACCTTGTGTGGGAAGCAGATAGGTCAGGAACCCACAGTAGGCACCCTCCGCACTCAGCCCTTGGGGCGCCCTCACAGTTTGAGAGCAGCTTGGGGTCCTTCTGTCACCTGAGCAAGGACCCACCAGGCTGCAAGTCAGGGCCTTATATGCGCTTTTTGTGAAGACCCTAATTTCATTTTGTTTTGTTCATTTAATTTCCAATCCATTGTGCTTTAATGCTTTTGAGACAATACAAGGTGGATCACCAAAACTGAAGGGAGCCAATTAAAAAAAAAACCATGCACGAAAGACCTTCATGTTCTGTTAGTTTCAAATGAGCCAAGTTAATTCTATCAAATTACTACCAACATTCTGTTCTGGTCTTCTGGGGCTCACCACAGAGTGGATAGCCCACCAAGGGGCTAGCCTAGGCAAGACAGCGCAGAAGCACATTGTATGCATGAGTCCTCAGAAGCCCCCTAAGGCTTGCTTGACAAATTACCTAAGATGTAATCAGGGCCGATTTTAAGAAACCCGCTGTAAGGTGAGGAAGACTTCACATTTCTCTTATTTCATTCGTCCACACCGGCCTGAGCAATCTCATCACCGCCCTTTGTCTCTCTCTCTGCTCTGTGGAGGGTCAGAGTAGTGGAGAAGCAACACTGAGTAATCATTGATGAACAGTGTATGCTTACAACACTTGTTAACTCACAAGACCTGCCACCCTCAGTGGAGAGTGACAGCCAGGCACCCATGCAAAGAGAACCGTAACTTCTGCTAGAGTGACACGGTTGTATCATTAGGCTGGGACTGCTGGCTCCTTTGAGGAGAAGAATGTGAGAGGCAAGTTCTCTCCACAGTAAAGCATTCACCCTAATGCCTGCACAATGCCTCCATTCAGTAGGGTACCCCTGTTACAAAGCAAAACCTTGCTCTATGGCCACTGGAACTTCTTTTTCCAACCCTCGTCTTCCATGAGAACAGGACTCAGGAGCTAACATCAGTAACCTTCCATGTAGACTCATGGGAATGCCTTAGCTGAGTTATGAGTTCACACATGATGCTTCACTGAGCTGAAATCATAACTGGATGCCTTATGAACCAGTCCAATCCATGTTCTTCCTGTCCTGAGAACACTGGAATAGAAATCCATCTCCTTGTTCTTAAAATCTCCATGATGCAGCAACAGAAAGCATTCAGAATTGGTACTCCCCCTGACCCCTTGGCAAGTCTGTCTTGGCTGGAGGGCTTGGGCTCTGGGCTTTCTGCATCTGTTCTTTGCATAGAACTATGAGGATGGCATCATGACCCTCACTGTACGACGAAGATGCAGTTACATTACTAGCCAAAAGTCATTGCACTAACAATGAGTGATGGAAGAAGGCCAAATGCAGGGCTCTCCAGTGCCTGCCTACAGATGAATGACGGAGAGGAGGGGATGGTCAAGGAAGTGGGCAGGCTTACAGCTTCCTGTGGACTGACAAGCAGTGTCCCAGCATCCTACACAATGCTTCTAATTTCTTGTGGCACCTGTCCAACTCCATGTGTATCCATGGCCTAAGCTCTCAGCCTACATCCTGTGGGTCTATGCTGACATATATGTTCTCTTTGAATAAAGCGTCAGGAAGTCTGCTGCTTTTAATGGAGTTGTCTGCAGTGAATTATGAATCACTTTCATGAGTCAACAAATTGACAAGCCAAAGAAAGATTCTGCCTCTTATCATTTCTAAAAATTCCAAAAATGTGCACGGTGCATTTCATTTTCGTGAAATACATGGCATTTCTGCAGAACGTGTCTTCAGTTTTAGTAGTGTTACTCTTTGTGAAATGTTTGGCCGTGTAGTATTTTTTTTGGGGGGGTCTTTGTTTTGTTTTGGTTTTGTTATGCCAGATTGTTTCAGAAACTCATGAAGCAAACCCAGCCAGGCATGAACCATCAGATCCGAGGGTAGAGGTGTGCACACCCGCTGCCTCAGCCCGCTTTCGTGGTCACCCCAGCTGTTGGATGGTGTCCCCAGATTTAACTGGCTGGGGTTTCTTAGCGGTTCTAAACGCTTGTCTTTCTGTCCTCTTCCCCTGTCTCAGTACTTCATATACAGCTGCATCCTGGGCTTGATCTCCTGCTCCGTTTTCCTGAGGGTGAACTACGAGTTAAAAATGCTGATCATGATGGTGGCACTGGTGGGCTACAACACCGTTCTGCTGCACAGCCACGCCCACGTCCTAGATGCCTACAGCCAGGTCCTCTTTCACAGGTGAGCAGACCACCCCCCTCCCCCGCTGCCTCTGTTAATCCTTAGCTCCTTTATGGCAATGTAGATCTTATGGGCGGTGAAAATTATCAGGACTGCTGCCGTCGGCGATCGCAGTGAGAAAGTTTCTTTGAAAAGATAGTTCAAGTAGGTGAGATGTGTTTTTCTTATTGATAACATAGACTACATATCGAGGAATGCATGTGAAGAATAGGCCATGCTTTGAAGAGAAGATTTGTATAAGATGAAGCCGCCCTCCCTCCATGTGCGTCAGTTGCGCCCTTCCGCCTCCCCAGTCCTCCCACCCCCAGACCCTCACCCTAATCTCTCTCTGGTATCCCTATGTTGGTGACCCTGAGCTAAAATGACTCACACTGTAGCCATTCCGGTGGCTAGCACAGCACAACAGATATGTAGCACCATGCCCAGCTTAACATGGAGGCACTTCGGAGGTCCCTGACTCAGCCCTGTGAACATTTTGCCCTGAGCCCCTCTCTGCTGCAGGTTGTCCCATACACAGTGGGATGCAATGCCGTGTCAGCGTCTCCATCCCTCCACACTGCCAGTCACAGTCTTTCCACAGCAGCTCACAGCCACCAAACATGTACCCAGAAATCACCAGCTTGCCCTAGGAGAAAGATCTGAAGGCAAAATGTCATTTGGTTGGTTCGGAAGAAAAGGGACTAAAGGAAATAAGTAGTTACTTTCCCAAGTTATGGTGCGAATATTCGTTGTAGAGTTTTCCTAAATACCGCGGCATAGAGGGAAAAGGTCAAACCTAGAAACTTCTTTTGCTCCGTGAGAAATCTGACTCCCAAGACAAATGCATCCTGTTGACTTTTCCAGCCTCGGGATCAGATGTAGAAAAATATATTGTGAGAGGGTCTTATCACACAAAAGCATCTATTGGTTGACAAAGTTATGTTCGGGAACATTTTCTGTTATCAAATTGCTTCCAGAAGCTTCTAAGAATATTTGATCTTTGCTTTAAAGGGAGTGTTTTAATCATCACATCATCCACTTCACATCTCAATAGCAAGATTTTTCCCAACAAGCATTGGTCTATATGCATATCCGGAATTTTCTGCTGATTTCTTGCCTTCTCCACCATAGCATTTCTCTATGCTGGGTCTGTTTGCAGCCCTGGAGGGTGTAAGCCAGGGCCTTGTGTATTGCAGGCAAGTGCTGTATCACTGACATGCACCTCCGGCCCTTGCTATCATGTCCTTTCTTTAACAAAAAGAGTGCTCAAGTGTGTGTATAGAAATGTTGACCCAGGAAGATGTTTTGTGCTGATAATGTGTGTCCACTTCTCCAGGTGCGCGAGGTGGCTACCTCACCAAACATTTCTTATCAATACTAAAACTTTGAGAAACATAACTGCAGCAGTTCTTATCACCTAATTTAATTTTCACCATTCTCCATGCTGTGAAACCCGAGAATCTGTAATCAAGCTGAGGACGTAAAGTTCCATAAAGGCATAACTGTATTAAGGGAATGTTATTATTCCTTAGCCAAGATGAGAATGAAACCAGAAGTTAATTTTCCTATAAATTTTTAAAAATCCCCAGCGAAGCATGCTTTATTATCTCTCTACTGTAGCTGGTGAGCCTGTGCCACTTTCCTAAACAAATGCAGCATTGCTGTTTATGCATACAGCTGATGGACCTAATAAATTTCCCTTTATTAAATTTAAAGTGCTGAGATACATTACACATTTGAAGCAAAAGGGGAAATCAGATTATAAAGCTTTGGATGGGGACATTATTGTTCCTGGGGATGGGAATAAGCCCATTAACAGACACAATGTCCTAGAGGCCCCCGCAGCAGCACAGTGGCTGCCGGGAGCTTATCAAGCGACTTTGCTCTTCTCAAGACCTTTGTACCTGCTTTGGAATTGCAGTGACCTCACACCTATAGTGGTGACAAGTGGAAGCCAGCATCCTCTGCAGAGGCTGCACCCACTGCCCACTGTAGACTCTCCTTTAGGAGGATGGTGGTCCTTCTCTGACAGATACCTGTAGGATCTGGGTGATTTTTTTTTCAGCACCCCCACCCCCGCCAATACATTCTTCAGCTGAAAGAAGAGTTTTAGAAACACAGAAGAGCAAACTGCCTCCAACTTAACAATGGCTTCTAACAGCAGCCTATGGCACCCCCAAATGAAAACCCCCAGGAGCAGTTTAGTGTCACTCCAACATCTCTAATCAACCCAACATTTATCTGTCTGTGTTTACTGAGCTTCCAAAGCTTTGTCTGGGTGGTAAAGATCTCCCTACACGCTGCCTAGTTTATTGACACATGGTATGATATGATATGTTATTGATGCTGATATGAAAATGGAACATATTTTCAAGCATGATGTCTGGTCCTGCTGCCTGGAGAGTGAGCATCTTCAAATCCCAGAAACCGAAATGCCCATCCAGGAGGGAACTAGCTTAGAGGTGACCAGGCAGCCCAGGCACTCCACTGGAGCCACTGTGCTGCTCTACTCCGCCTGGCCATGCCCCTTTCTATACCTATTTTAGTCCCTGTGTCCTCATCTCCTCCTTGTTCTGTATTTCCTCACACCCACTCACTTGATACCACAGCTTGGCTATAGTAGTCGGCAGCTTTCCCCTCCAGTGAGACTTGTGGGCTTGCTCCTCACTGTTCTTCAGTGTTTGCAGAAGGCCTACCTCCCTGGTCCAGACTTCACTCTGAGGGGATGCCAAATAGCCAGTATCTTCTGTTCCCAACCTGAAACTGACGGTTGACACTTTTATCCTCAATAAATTGAACATGGCCCTTTAATTTATTGTTCTCTCTCTCTCTCTCTCTCTCTCTCTCTCTCTCTCTCTCTCTCTCTCTCTCTCACACACACACACACACACACACACACACACACACACACAGAGTCTTGAGGGTTTTAATCCTATTGAATCAAGAAAAAGAGATCCCGGAATGCTGCTTTGCCTACACAATTGCCTGCCATGTTCTTGGTGCTGAATACATGAAATACAATCATGATGTCTCCCAAAACATATGAAAAGTGCAAACATTGGCAGTAATGAAGTCTCCTCACCTCAGTAACTTCCCACCTCTGCAGCTCCTTGAGGTCAGGTCGCTCAAAAGAGAGTTTGGAGAAAGGCCATCTCTGTTTAAAGATATGAGTGCAGCTTGCCTAGTGCAGCTGGCAAACATGCTTCATCATGGCCCGGTGAGCGGCCTTTCCTGAGCCAAATGGACATCGATCGTGATAATTACAGTGTGAAGAGAAGGTCTGAACAGGATGGGGCAAACCCATGGATTTGTCCCTCTCTTCTTCTGAATTCTGTTTTTCCAAGAGGGCTAGCAAAGAAAGCAGAAGTCCGCACCAGAAAAGCTTCGGATCATTGAATAATTCATAAGATGACATCAAAGGTGTCATTACCAATTCATGAATGTGGCAACACTTTTCATGAGGAAAACGAGACTGCATGGGGTGAGGGTGCTGTTAACGGTCCACTCCTGGCAGGTCAGCAACATCCCAACATCAGCAATAACTGCTTCCTCTGTGTTGCCTCATGGTGAAGGATATGTTTGAAAAGTGCAAGATGTTACCATACCTCTGAGTTTATTCAACAGCCCTACATATTGTCTGTGAAAAAGGTGCCATACCAGGTCCTAGACAAGAACCCAGGTCCTTTTTCTCCCACTGTTCTTAGCAAATACTTCCTGACCATCTTGAGTGTTCCTAAGGACGATGATGAGGGCACTGACATCGGAGGGAAGTGCTTTGGCCTTGTCACTCTTGTAATGTAGGCTTACTGCATAATCTATAACGTGCCATTGGGTTTTTTTAATGAGCATCTTCTCTTGAAGGCTTGATGAGTCTCAAGAGGGAGGATTTATCATTTCATGGACACCAGCCATTAGTAAGACATGAGCTTGTTTGTTTGTTTGTTTGTTTGTGGAGAGGCATGGATGGTGAAGAGCACCAACAGAGGTGACAAGGGGGAACTCTGTAGACTCAGCCACTGTGGCAAAACTGGAATGGGAGTAAAATAAATATTTCGTGGGTGGCACAGCACATGAACATATAGCAGCAGACACATCAAGATCTCAGCATCTTCTCGAGGTTTTGTTTGTTTGGTTTGTTGGTTGGATTTTTGGTTTTTTAAGACAAGGTCTCTCTGTATAACCTTGGCTGTCCTGGAACTCACTCTGTAGACGAGGATGGTCTCAAACTCAGAAATCTGCTGCCTCTGCCTCCTGCATGCTGGGATTAAAGGCCTGGGCCACCACTCCCACCTCTGCTTCCAGAAGTTTGAACTAGGATCTCCAGATATGGCTGTGTAGATTCACCTTCCCAACTTGAGTGTCAGCTCCCTCTCCAGGATCGCAGTGGACAATCCAAAGCCAGCAAGTATCACTAAGAGGCCTGAGGCCAGGCCCTCCATGTGGAATGTGTCTGCTTCCCTCATCTTTCCTGCATCTCTTGAAAACATCAGTGTCTACAATTGGCATTGATATATTTTGTTCACCTTGGGGTCAGGGGATACTGAACTAGTTGACAGCCTCAAGAAAGAAGACCCTCACATCTGCCCTTCTGTAGACAGTGCTGGGTGTTCAAAACACCTACAATCCATCTAAGATCTCCGTTCTTTTCATTAGAATGTATTCTAATTATACATTCTCTCATAATATGTCCAAGTTGATTTTTGCAATTGTTTTAAATTACTTTGAAATTTGATATCTCAATTTCCCCAGTCTTGCCTATTTCTCTGCCATCTTCCAAAGGTAAGGAAGGTGTGTTGTGTTTTCCGATGCCCTCCAGCAGAGCAGTGTAAGGAGGAAGTCATAGGTCTCCAAACTATCCCATGCTTTCCTTCTGTAGGATGCAGTCATCGCTTTCCACCTGACACAGAGCGTTTGGACTCATCTGTAGAAACAGTCTATTTTTTAAAATTGTTTTGTTTAGGTGAAGGATAGTGAACCTAACCTCGTTCCCACAGACTGCAGAATAGAATTCTGATGGTCCACTCTTCAAATTGGTTGCTAAATCTGTGCAGTCCCCTGGCATTCGATGTCATTGCGTAATTGGCTTCCCACTCAGAACTGCATCAATAAGGGTGCATCAGTATCTCTAGACCTGTGATAATGGAGAGGCTACTGCCTCTCTAGCCAAGTGTTTATCGCTCTGACCTGTAGCTGCCTCCAGGGCACTCTCCAAGCACCACTTATTACCTTGGCCAGTTATCAGTGGAATAACATTGTGTCTCACTGAAAAGGCACCAAGTCTTGGGCTACCTGTCCTGGGTAGCATCTGGACTGTTGCTGGGCATGCAGCAGCCCTAGACCCTTGTCCTTATGTCTCATACCAACCTTTGGCACACCCAGTAAAGTCACTAGATGATGCGGGATGGGAAGGAGAGGCCAAGGAGGGGGAGGGCAGTCATGGTCATAAATAGCCAGTGCACCACCTCCCTGAGGCAGCTGGCAGAACATGTGTAGGAGCACCATGTCCATATTCCAGTTGCCTGGCCCTCACATCTAGACTGGCATGATGGCATTCTGACAGGGCTCTCTCTCCTCCTCCTCTTCCTCCTCCTCCTCCTCCTCCTCCTCCTCCTCCTCCTTCTTCTTCTCTCTCTCTCTCTCTCTCTCTCTCTCTCTCTCTCTCTCTCTCTCTCTCTCTCCCTCTCTCTCTCTCTCTCCCTCTCTCTCTCTCTCTCCCCCTCCCCTATCTCTCTCTCTTAATTTGAGTCCAGGTAGATCTTTGGGCTGCTTTCTTACATTGGTACCATTGACTTCTGAACCCGTCATTTGCTTCATGACCTGTGCAGAGTAAGGGCCAGACAGATTCACCCCATGACATGATATAAAAAGCTTTTTTTTTCCTGACTAATTTATCATTAAAGCTTCCTGAGGACTCAAAATCCTCTTGTTGCCAAAGCCAGATAAGTATATCCCAGTGCAATGCTGTAGTAAAGAGACAGCCAACAAACTAAATGCCAAAAGATAAGTCATCTGGGAGCCCTGAATGCTATGTGGATAAGTGATGGGTATCTCTGCTGCTGCCGTGTGTGTGTGTGTGTGTGTGTGTGTGTGTTTGTGTGTGTGTGTGTGTTGCTGGACAAAAGTGCAGAGCCTTGCAGTTGCTAAGCTCTCTACCACTGAGCTACATCCCTGGCCCACTGGCTTCTTCTTTGTGTATTGTAGGCTCCAGATCAGAACCCTAGAGAGGAGACCTCTGAGTTATCCCAGTCACCAGTAACCTGAGAATACATTATCACAGCTAGTGTGCTGTTCACAGCACAGCAGAAACTGGGTTCCTTTGAGGTGTTTCAAATAAAATAGATTATGTAATTTAAGGAAAAGTTCTTTAAATTATTTATTTATTTTTATGTGTATGAGTGGTTCACCTGCCTGTATGTATGTGTTTCACGTGTGTGCCTGACACCTGTAGAGGCCAGAAAGGGATGTCAGGAAGATCCTTGTTGACTGCTGTGTGGGTGCTGGGAACTGTACCTCGGTTCTCTGGAAGAGCAGTACAGTGCATGCTCTTGACTGCTGGGCAATCTGCTAGGCCTCCAAATGTGAACTTCTTAGAAGTGTTGAGTCATTTCTTAGCATGACAGGACTTTTTCGCAGCCCTGCTGTGCTTGATTGAACCAGGCTCCTGAAGTGCCAAACACTCAAAAAGATAAACCTGAGGACAGTGGCTCTGCGTTTGTGCCTCACATAAATGAAAAAAAGAAAAATCAAAGACAAGGACTCTTCTGGAAATTACAAAGTGAAAGGGAGCTTAAAATGAGAAATTGAGGAAAGGTGAGAAGTTAAGGGAACATGAAAGGAATTTCCCAGAGTAGAGGGGTTTCCAAGAAAGGAAAAGCTACTGAACTCCTCTGTCTGTTCATCTGATGCCCACCCAGTTAGGGGTGGCTGAAGCACCTGTGTCTCCATCTCTGTGTGCTTCGTCAGTGGTTCCCTTGACTGTCAGCTGGCTGCTAGTCACTGGGCCAGTGTCACCGCCCTCCAACCTTACAGGTATCTCAAATGCTGTCAGTTGTACTATTATCTTTTCGTTGTCACCTCTTCATGATTAACTCATAGCTGCCCCACGTCAGAGGGCTAACACAGCCACCATGATGCAGCCACAGTCTTTCTTGATTACCTCAGATTCGGAGGCTTGTCTATGGAGTGGCTTCATAGGCAGAAGCTTCTAGCTAGAACCAGCTTTACAATTTAGTCTGTTATAATCAGCTGCATTAGAAACAAGAATATAAGGATGAGAGTGCCATATGTGTCCATCAAAGGTTTCAGGTGGGGGTGGATAGCCAGCTGTGGTCACACACCCACAGCCGTGTCCCTCCTCTTATCAGCTTCCAGAAGCTGTCTTCACATTAGCCCCAGCCTAACTGCAACATCTGGGAGCAGCTTCAGGCTTCAGCAAGGGCACTTTTCCCTGAATGCCCAGGGAGCATCTCCTGCATCTGTGAGATCGTGTTTGTGTCTGTATGCGCATATGTCCACCTCCCTAGAGCAATGAGAATGCCCTGCGTGCCTCATCAGAGCGGCTTGCCTTCAGGATAGACACTGGCTTACTCAGTGATTCCTCCACCTCTCTCGCCCCGCTTATCAGGGCATTTTGTTCATTTGGCTTCCTGAATCCTGAGGGTCAGCATGATTGCTCATTAGCAGCTTCAGGCAGATGGTCATCTGGCTGCACATTAGTGTATGGCCACAGGCATGTGTGGGGCCCAGGTGCCTGGAGGCTAGCTTATGGACAGAAAGAAAGCACACATCACCGACCCGTTAGAAATCCCTGGTACAAACATTTCCGGTTACACTCCTGCCTTCACAATCCAGCAGTCTTGCCACCTGACACCCCACCACCCAAGCACAGAAGATCAAAGAGGTTTCATCTTCATGGGGGGAGGGCCGTAGAGAGAAACAAAAGAGTGAGTCAAAGTATGAGAACTATCATTTTTGGTAAATGGCTGAACCCATGCAATGATTCAAATTACGACATTGCCTTTACCCCCTCCCCCAAAAAGACAGATTGACATTCTAACTCCCAGGACCTCACAATGAGAGCTTATAGGAAAATAAAACAGCTGAAGATAAATTTAAATTAAAATGAGACCAAACAAGAGGACGGTGGGCTCAGAATGACTGTAACCCTCGAAGACCATGACCATGTGAAGAGACAGGGACACAGCACTTGAGGTCGCCCAGTGATGATGATGATGAAGTCAGACCCTGGGGTGACAAATACAGCAGCAAGCCAAAGACCACCAAAGGTAGCCAGCAAGCTGCCAGAAGCTGGAAAGAGATGGGGAAGAGGCTCTGGGTGTCATCGGAGGATTACAGCTCTAAGCTCAACTTTCCTTCAGACTCCAAGCCTCCAAAATGATGAAACAACATAGTTCTCTGGTTTGGAGTCACTCGGTGGCAGTGCCTTTGCTGCAGCTGCAGTGGGAAACTGATAGAGGGGTCAGAACAGTGGACTAGGCCATCAGGAATGTCTCTGGGACTTTCTTTTGTCTCAGCCCCTTCCTGCTCACCCACATGCTCTCCTGTGGAGAATCCAGCTTTCAGATTTCAAGGGTCTGGGCATCATTTGTCTGCAAGTGTCCTCTCATGAGGAGAGGCAGCCAACAGTTAACAGTTGATAATTATTTTTGCTTACTCAACAAAAGATGCTTTTGAGAGAACATTTTGAGAAAATGCAGTTCTCCCCGATGGACAGGGAATAACGCAACAGAGAAGGGCATTCACTCACCAGCGCACAGTGTTCTGGGGCCTCTCTGTGGGCTGCTTTTTGTAAGGTTTGTTGAGGTCTGATTTTCTCACCTCCAAGTCCAACAAGGAAAGCTTTCCCTTTGCTGCTTTCCCAGTGCCCCACTCTCAGTTCACTGCTGTCTTAAGTCATTTGGAAGGCATGAAAGACAGGTGGGACTGTGGTGTCAACCCCTTCTGCTGCCACCTCAGTCACAAGGCATTAGTGTGAAGCATCCTCACAGTGGCATCCCCAGTGGCTTCATTATGTGCACTTTCTATGTGTTAAACGGAAACCTCCACCAGGTTCTGAATTCATAATAGGCCCCTGCCTCTGATTCACTGTCTCTATGTATTTGGGGCTATTGGTCTCTTACCTGGAAATCAAAAGGCATTTAAATCTGTTTTATGTCACTATCAAAACTACCACAAAACTATGACCTGTATACTTAGCTTTCTCCTCCTAGCCCACTGCTCAAGGAGAAAGGTCACCTGCAAAGCTAGGTAACAGAAGCATGCCAGGTTCAAACTGCACCTTCCAGGGATCATGGCTGTGCTGTGCTGCTCTTACTAACCATCCATCACCATGTTGAAAATTTACTTATGTCACCATTGTTATTAGGTACCTCCCTTCCCCTGCCATTCAAACTGTGCCATTAGACACATTTGCCTGAGGCCAAGAAGGACCCCATGTCGTAAAATCATCTCCAGTGAAACAGAAAAGGAGCCTTGTGCCTTTCTCGTAATTCTTGGAGAAATGGGGACCTCCTCATGATGGATGACTGCAGTCTCTTAACAAGCCACAGCAGATGTCACCCAGAGGGAGGAGAGCAGATGCATAGGTGTGGCCCAGAGGGAGGAGCCCAGATGCACAGCTGTGGCCCAGAGGGAGGAGCCCAGATGCACAGCTGTGGCCCAGAGGGAGGAGCCCAGATGCTCACTGTCTTTCTGCAGAGCTCTGAGGCTCCAGAGTCTAAGTCACTGGGGATGGGTGATTCCTGCAGAAGTCTACCTCCCCTTATGTTTTGCACTTCTCTTTCTGTCTGTGAAATTTATATCCCCATTGATAGATGAGGGTGGTGACATCCATAAGATCTTCTCCAAAGTCCCTCAGCTCACAGTTCACATCCAGGCTCCCTTCCTTCAGAGCCCACGGAGACACATCACGTCTTAGCATCTCATTTGCCTTTGAACATTCAGTGGGAAAAATGGACACTCACAACGAAGGATATTATGGAGAAAGTGACCGCCTGCTACCGCGCTGTTCGTGTGACAGCATCTAGGCAAATTACCCCGTGTTTCTCAGCTCTTCCTTTACTTGAATGTGGGAAAGTTGCTTTGCCAGAAAATGTAGGACACTGCCAAGAACTGCAGTCGCTGTCTCCCTGCATTAATTGTGTTGTGCTTAAAGTCACAGCCACGGCCGCTGTAGTGAGAAGAGAAGGCCCAGCCCAGCTCAGCAGTAGGCTGACCTTGTTCACCTGGATCTAAGGGCAGATTGGCAATGAATGGGATTCCTGTCTCTGTGATGTGGGGTTACCTAATGCACTGAGAATGTGCAATCAGCTACAACACTATGTAGAACTGCACCTGTCACAAGTGGGAGGGCCTTGTAGAAGCTAAGTCCCTTGTTTCACTTTTATACCTCATACACTCAATAATTTTCTTTAAAAGCTGTGTCTTTCTGAGAGCAATAATGAAAACACCAAAGAAACCATATAGCCCGCTCTCCATCTCAATCTACAAGCACTAGTGGAATGGTTTAGCGTTCTGCAAGTTCCTTCTACGATGTCCAGTACAGCTCAGTGCAAAGTCAAAGACTGTTTTAATTTGCACATATTTCTATTTACTGCAGACCTCAACATGCAGGCCCAATTTTTGTTGGTTTTTTATGCAAATTGGGGTTTGTGATATATTTGAAATGTGTACTTGACGGGGATGGAATCTGGAAATGTGCTGGGGAGTTCTGAAGTTTGTCAGTACTGGGATTCTAAGTCTTGAATGCATGTTGTATGGTGTTGTGATCTGTCTGTCCATCTGTCTGTCTGCCTGTTGGTTTGTGGTTTGTTTGTTTTTTTTTTTTCAATAGACCAGGCATCTGGAAAGACCTGAAGACCATGGGCTCCGTGTCCCTCTCAATATTCTTCATCACACTGCTTGTTCTGGGCAGACAGGTAAGAAGTTCTTTCTGTCATCTCCTGAGGAGCAGATATGTGTTGTAGCCATGTTTGTGTAACAGAAAAATGTTTTAAGATTCAGAATCATCTGGCCACTTAAGAGAAAAGTAGGCAGACAAGGTATGAGCCAGATATGAAGGAAAAGCTTGTTTTGACCCAGGGGGGACATTTCAGAACAGCAGACATGTGAATCAATTAATTTCCTGTTAAATCTTAAACTACAAATGTGTTGTAGTTTGTAACCAGCTGGAGTTATGGGGCACTCCCTTTGGATGGGTCTGGCTCAGTGACTGGCACACTTCTTCTGAAAGTTGGTACAGTGCCTTTGCTTCATTTGTAACCATTCCTTAAAGTATGGCTCTCAGCTAAAAATTGTATTCGGTGATGCCAATGAAACCATTGCTCATTCTTAGGGCCCCCGCCTGCTCCTGGTCTCCCAGGGGAGGCTATGAGTGGAGGAGCTTAAGGCTTCCCATGCTTCTGCCTCTGCACAAAGTCAGCCACTGGTGACCGTAAGACTTAGCCGAAGCCAGGCAGCTCTGCCTGCAACATCTGTTTTCAAAGTGTATGATACTGGCAGTGTGAAGTCAAGTGGATGGCTTGCACTGAAAAGCCATCGAGGCTTCAGCATAGGCACATTATTAAATAAGCACATGAAGTCATGGCAAATGCCTACAGACTCATGACTGTTAGTCTGACTTCCAGACTCCCTGCTAGGTAGCTATTAATGACTGCACAGTCGAGCAGAGTCTGTTTTGTTGCCTAGCATGCCTCATCTGGAACACTCCTCTACCACAGCACTTATGTAGTAAGAGATGCATGCATCCTAGGAGCTAACAGTAGTCCCAAGGCTAAGCTAGCCACTCCCCTGCATAGAAAGAAAGAGAGAAAGAGAGAAAGAAAGAAAGAAAGAAAGAAAGAAAGAAAGAAAGAAAGAAAGAAAGAAAGAAAAAGAAAAAAGTCCTATATGAGCCCTCCTGTCTCAGCCCTTCAGTTTCTGCATTTCTGCAGTGTGCGTTCTCTGGCTTGCCGTTGTAACATCCTGTCTGCTTTTTTGGCTCATTGCTTCTCCTGTGACTTGCTCATTTGTTTATTGCTTGTTTCTCACTACTGACCAGCTTGCTGCTCTCATTCATGAAGCAGCCATGCCCCTACGCTTCCCAGGGTAGCCAACAAATTACCTAAAAGAGAGCTGAGCTTCCTTGTGCGACAACACCAGGTGGCCATTCTTCAGGACATAGCATCCCCTCTGTGAGTTGCCTGATTCTCTGTGTCTTGCCATTGATGCTATGTCCAAAGTCTCTGTTGTACTAATCACTGCTCACATCGCCTGCCATCATAGAGCATTTTGAAATGCTAGAGTCAAATTGAATCCCATCCAACCCCCATTTTTAATAGCAGTGGGGATGGCCAACATTCAGTACCACTATGTAACTCTGGTCAAGGCCATTAACTGAAAGCTGATTCATTACTCTCTAACAGAATTAAAGTAAATAAGGGAGTGTTCGATATTATGGTCAAGCACCTGCGGAACTGTGTTAAGGAGTCTTCATAAGACAGCATTCCTTTTTTCTCCGTAACATGATGATACATACTCTCTCCATCACCAAAGCTGGGCAGGGCATTGCTTCCTAGGGGTGCAGAGTTTTTCTTCATAGTCACTTATGTAGCCTCTGCCTGTGAATCACACATCTGTATATGAGGCACATGGGAAACAGCATAGCAGGCCAGGAGGCTGAGCTTCGATCCAGAATTATCACAGGAATCATCTGGGATAAGAAGAATTGTGCCTCCACTCCCTTCCCAAATCACAAATAAGTTACAAGCAGCTGCCTCTATTTATAGGCCGTGGTATTCATGGCCCGGGAGCGAATACTTCCTAGCTGGTTTGTGACATGGAAGTGTAGGCGTTGTATGAGCTACATTCATTGTTGTGTGGTCCCCTTTGCACATGACCACCTTCTTTTGAAGCAATAGAGATGTGCCAGCTTTGTGAGCCAATCAGCAGCCTAAAGATCATTCACAGTCACCCAGGCCATGCTTGCTCTCTGCTGGGTGTCTCACATGGCCATCCCATGTCTCTGCATCAAAGCACCCTCTCTGTTCTCATGTTATCTTCCACAGATAACAGTCATTGGTTTTGGAGCCCAGCCTACCTCCGAGATGAGTTCATGTCCAGATCCCTATCAAATATACCCACACGGACTCTATGTCCAAGGTGTCTATCTCAAGCCAGTTGTAATGAATTGAACACTGTCCCCGAGGGCAGTTCCATGCTTGAGATAGACCCCTTTGTTTTTCTTTTAAGCCTTTCGACTTGACTTTCTCTTACAAACACTGCTTATCATAGGAGAGAGTGTCTAACGTGGTTTTCATTGCTTGAAAAAGTAGTCCAATGGAGAGTTTGATTGCTGAATATATTAATATATATATATATATATATATGGTGATTATATGCTAGAGAGTTGATGCATAAATGATAATTGATAATATAGTTAGATTATATAATTAACATGCAAAAAGAGCTAGAGATGTGAAAAATGATGGATAAATATAGAGATGACAGATAGATAGATAGATAGATAGATAGATAGATAGATAGATTAATAGATAGATGGTAGACATTCTACATTTGTAAAGAACAGAATTGTATCATATAGTCAAAGTTGTAGACATTCAAGAGCAAGGCCCTCGGCTATAGCGAAGGCCATCTTGGGTACATCATACTGTGCTGCAAACGTGTGGGTAAGAAAGATTAGATCACAAAAATGGAAGCTAGATAGATGGTCTTCTAAGCCTCAGAGTCCCTCCCACGGAGACACCGTCAGTAACTCCAGGTCTCCCACTAAACTACCCCTGACCTCTTAAACGTTCCATGCCATCATCACCATGCTGAAGACCAAATTTCCAACATTTAAACTTTCCAGGGATTCATGTAAATCCTACTCAAACCATCAGGAAGATGTGCAGGTGGACACCTGAGGAGATAGAAGATAGACGACAGACAGATACATGATAGATAGATAACAAACAATCACTTCCATGCCGTGCAGCACTTTCCACATTACTGAATCTCACTCTAATGGGAGGCTAACAAAATGTTTGCCGGTGATGCCGGAAGCAGCCTCTTGCAATGGTCCATGGGAACCTTGAACTTACATGCCGCAGGCTTACTGCCTGAGCTGGCTCCTGGGGAGTGGTCTCATTTACATTGCTGTCATTTGTGCCTGATTTTGGATATTCACCTGTGTCTTCCTGATACCCTGCCATGGTCTGCTTCTTCTATTCTAGTTAAAACCAGCTGCACCATCCCCTTTGGCCCAAATTCCAAATAGATGATGCATTTCCCAAGATAAAGGGCTTTTTAAGTCAGTATATGATGCAGTTTCTATTAATATATTTGTGAGAGAAATTTGACTGTATTGTAAAGCTCTGACTAGTTTATTTTCTTTTTAATGTCTCACTGTGTGAGGTGGAAATAAATGCTTCACCAAATAAGGAAATCCTCCTTAATGTATCATGTGTAGTTTGAATCAAACTGGTTAATGAATGAATGCTGTTCCTTCAGGCTGACGTGTGGATTTGTTTTTTAATTTTTTAGAATCCCTACTTGTGCATGAGGTGGGTGCATGAGGTTGTGTGTGTGTGTGTGTGTGTGTGTGTGTGTGTGTGTGTGTGTGTGTACATGCACTATTCCAATTTGTATTGTAATTTTTATAATTACTCAAACAATACAGTAGCAAATATTTAGTGTCACTCTCCTTTGCATTTGTGTGTCAGTAACTCATTCCCTGTGCTGACAGTCGCCCTCTCCACGAAGCCCAGCTTTGGCAGAAGGTTTCACTTGAGGCTATTTCATTACACTAAGTTACAGGTATCACAGGAGACACAAAATGATGGCAAGGCTAAAGAGGGCCTTTGTCAGCTAACAGGTGTCTTTACTTCTATAGTATTAATAATAACTGGCTCATATATTTTTATATACCATAAGTCATGAACATGCATGTTTTAACAGCAGCCCCTTTCCTAATTGAATAACATCGGTATGCCTTCTTGCCTATAATATAGTGGCATTCTTAGTCCACAGTGCAATGCTAAATGCAAAAATCCATACTTTAAAATGAACACATATATAACTGTGGTATGAGAGACTGCTTTGCTAATTCTGAAGGCGAATTACCAGGAACTTACAGTATTTCTTCTGTGGCACAAATCATTGCCCAGTAAGCATCCCGAATTTCTTATTTAGTCATCATTTCCATGCTACCATGCCGCCTCAAAACATAATTCAAGTGACTACTGGTGACCTAGAGGGAAGCCTACAGCCATTGTAACTTGTAAGCTCCAGAGTCCCTAGTACACTGCTGTTGGGGCTTGCTCATTCCTTGGCTTGCTCTTTGCAAATCTGTATTCTAAGGTGATCAGCAGATGCCTGGGTGGGACAGAGGGCTCTGTAGGGAGGGCGACAGTTCTTTGAGCTGCTCTGTTTTCTTGTTTTGTTTTCTCTTTATGACCTCCACTCTGGCAGGACAAGATGCCTATTGTTTCTTCACCTCTGTGTCCTCTTGTAACAGAGTGAATATTACTGTAGGTTAGACTTCTTATGGAAGAACAAGTTCAAAAAAGAGAGGGAGGAGATCGAAACCATGGAGAACCTGAACCGAGTGCTGCTGGAGAACGTGCTTCCTGCACACGTGGCTGAACACTTCCTGGCCAGGAGCCTGAAGAATGAGGTTAGACGGGCAAGCCAGGGGCTAGTCGGGCTCGGTGGGCAGAGGGGCTTGGAGGCTGAAGGCCTCTGCAGGGGCTGTTGGCTGTTCGTAGAGACATCCGGGGAAGCGAAGAGATGCGTCTTGGTTGCCAGGATTGCTTGCTTAGCGTCATGTCTTGAGTCCATAAGCCAGGCGTGATGGCTCATACCTGTGACCTCAACACGTGGGAGGTAGAGGCAGGAAGATCAGAAGTTGCAAACTATCTGCAGCTACATAGCAAAGTCAAGGCCAGCCTTGAATCAGAAAAGGATTGTGGGAGACCTTGTCTCGGGAAAAGTAAATCTTCTAGTACCAAAGCAATAATTCGTTATTCAGAATTTCTTCCAGGCTGGTGAGGTGACTCGTGGGTAGCGCTGGTTGCCACCAAGCCTAATGACTATGGTTCAGTCCCTCGGATCCACATGGTGAAAGGAAAAAAAAAACCCAACTGCACCAACTGTCCTCTGACCGCCCCCCACCCCCCGTATGCTCGTGCTGTGGCATGCACACAGGCAACACGCCTGTGCAACATCAACGCAACTCAGAATTTCTTCCTTAATCATTTAAAGTTCTGAGCATGTATCAAGAGGTGCAGCTTTCCCAAATAAGTTCTCCAATTGGCCACTTCTGTCTGTCCAGCCACAGAGGACACTTTCCTCACCAGCACACATGTGATAGAGTCAAAGTAAGAAGGCCAAAGCCCAAAGTCCACACGCCAGTGTTTCCAGACCATCAGGTTCCTTGGGAGAATCTCAAGGCTTTGGGATTTCAGAGACAATGAGATAGCTTATGAGACTGGTGGATTTCAGAGCTTTCCACACAAGCACACACAGACCTGGCTCTGTCCATTTTGAGTGGAGAGAAATAGATACCTGATGATACTTAGCAGAGTTGAGAAGACTATGTCATTGATGTGCAAGTGGCTTGGGCAATAAAATATGCTGGTCGGGTTTTTTTTGTATTGCTGAGTAGCAAGAGAAAGCAGACAGATCTCCAACTGGGCATAATTTAAAATCTTAGGCTTAGCACTGCCAGGATGATGCCTAACACATTCAGAGCAGCTGAGCAGTCTTCTGCATGGGAGATTTGTGCTGTGGGTTGGGAAAGAGTGTGAAGGCAGCAGAGAGAAACCAGACAGATGAACTCCTCGCCAGAGAAAGTCAACCTGGGTGAGGAGGCTGCAGCATCATCTCGTGGGAGGGTTGGAGCAGCTTACACCGATGCTGAGCATGGAGCATAGGAACGGACGTTTTATGGTCCAATCCACTGCTCTTTTCTTATGCCCCACCCGGTACAGTAATTTGCGTTGATTTTACTGCAGGTTTAATGATGCTTAATGTATAATGTTTACACTCTGAGAGATATATCCTCAATAAAATTAACTTCCAATACACAAATAAAATAAAATTTGAAGTGAAGAATCAAAAAAAAAAAAAAAAGTATGGTGAGCAGCTGAGAAGTCTAGGGGTACGGGGTGCAGCAAACTTGTCAAAATGTGCGTTCCTCGCCATCATCTGTGTTTTCTGAACTAAGCAGCTTTCTCAGAAACCTATGTGTTGTTGACCACGAGTAATGAAGTCATACTAATAAGTTTTTCATTAGTGATACAGGATTTTCTTATACCTCTAGCTGTTCCTGGGTTTTATTTGTCTATTATTATGTGTTATGTAAATGAAGGTGTACGTGTGTCCTGTGTTCATGTGAAAGTCAAAGGACACCTTATGGGCTAGTTCCTCCCCATCTACCATGGATTCTACAAATCAAATTCATATCTACAGGCTTACACACCAGGCATTGGTACCCACTGGCCACCTTGCTGGTCCTGCTCATTTAGCCCACTTCTGTTACATCTACCACCACAACGGCAGACACTGTCTGGATGCTTAACTCCTCCCAGCCTGGTGAGATGCCCAGGCATTGCCGTTCCTGGGAATAAGCAACAGTCATCGCCATTTGTTTTTATGTTCTCTGTATTCATTTCTCTCTCCAACCTCCAGTCCCTCGAAGGCAGGGTATATGTGGTTGGTCTATCTGGTCCCTAACTACTGCAGCCTGGACATTCTTCAACAGTGTGTATATGAGTGCATATGTACATGTATGTTTAGGGAACTCTCGGGTTATAACACCAATGGACATAAGCTATTGTATTCCAAAGAAAGCACTCAACGGTGAGCAGAGCTTCTGCATGCTCTACTGTTGACCTGTGTGGAACTGACTAGGAAAGTAGACCCTGGAAGAGGAGAGAATCGAGTGAAAATGACTTATCCTAGGGGCAGAGTGAGGCCCCACCCATAACCTATGGCCTAGTACTGACTCATTTAGGGCTCCCAATGGTCCTGGGAAGCTCCTGAAACTCGGGATCCTGAAATTTGAACATACCAGGAATGAACTATGACTGTGTGATTAGACCCACAGAGCTGGGAGGTTGGGACCAGAACTAGACAGCCAGGGCTTTGGAAGGCAAAGAGGCTGTTTTTCTCGGGGACAAGGATTGAAAATGAATATTCACAACATTCCCTGGATAGGTAAATGGGCTCCATCCGAGAAGCCAGACTAGGCTGAGAGCACAGGACTTGGGGAGCAACAGCAACCAGGTGCGTGTTCACTATTCACCACCAAGGACTGGCAGAAGCCCAGTGAAGGGCAGACAGGAAGTAGTCATCAACAAGACCCCAAACAGCCATGGGAGAAAAGCCAGGAGTCACTGCCCAGGGTGATATAGTCCACAGGAAATTGACCTGTACCCCAATCACCTTTTCTCCTGTGCTCTCCATCCTGAAGAGCATGCTTAGCAGATGAAGGCTGGTCAAAGGAATATCAATTAGAGTTGAGTGAGTGAAATCCTACTGTACCTCACCACATAACAGGCCCAGGGTTTTGGTCACTCCTTGGACTGGGCCCTTTAATTATTGAGGAAAGGACTTTGAATTTCCCTGAGTGACAAGAAGACCCCTAGAGTCATCCCAGGGTTTCATTAAGCATCAGGGGAGAACTTGGTACATTGACAAGTTAGTAGGGAAAAAGTGGACACAGAAGTGATTTCTTGGTGATTCCTGTCATTTGTTCAACAGTATCGTTATGTGTACGCATGTGAGTTTGGTGGTGCTTGTAGTAGCTGTGTGAGTCACCCATTCCCAGATGAACCGCAGAACCTTTTCAAAGGTTGTCTTCATGCCTCCGTCCAGTCCTCAGAACCTCTGGACTGTGGCCAAGCTTAGGACGCCCACCTGTCAGAATATGGTCCTCTCGGGCTTCACATCCAATCCAGAGGCTGAGAACTGACATTGGGTTCAGATGATGCTTCCAATCCTGCAGGTTCCATCAGTGCCAGGGAATCTGGAAACCACAGGAGTTTCCTTGGTTTCAAATATAGTCCTCTAGGAAACCTGAATCTTAGAATCAGAGGTGCAGTGTCTCAGCTTACTGTGGGAATTACTTACCGTGGCAGATGATTGGTTTTTTCAGAAGAGAAGGTGAGCAGTATCTAGTCAAGAGAGCTACTTGCTTACATGGTCTGCTACGAATGCTGAGGTTGGTCCTAACTCATCTCCCAAGCCAGCTGAAAGCCGTTGGGTCCCTCAGGTCTCTCTCTCTCTACTTGAAGTGAAAATATATTCCAAATGGATATAGCTGGGGCTCCATACCCTGTGAATAAGTGGCCTGAGGGGTGTCATTCATTCTTTCTGGTACAATTGAAGGAATCACTTGAATAGTTTTATCTTCATTTCAAGAGACAAGAAAAAAATAGACTTACATCCACAGGATGGAGCCATAACACCCTACTGTAATACAGTCCTGTTCTTTCCTGAATGGATTTTACATCCCTTCAGTTGGCTGATGGGCATTTTATCCAAACCCAGCCTTGGATGGATAAAAAACTGTCTGAGGTAAAGAGGACAAGTTCATCCAAGCATTCCCACGAATAGCTGGTGGCTGAAGGTATCTGCTGCACTTTGAAGGTTTGTCTATCTCTATGGTGGCTGTGGAAGGGCTCAGGACCGGGAAATTGCAGGTCAGTGGGTCAGTATCAACAGCATCTTCCAGGAAGGATGAAGGTGGTTCCATTGAAACAGGTGGACAGCCCTGAGTCAAAGCAGCACTTGAGTAGCTGATGCTGCCTGTGTGTCTGCAGGGAGAGGGTCCCACTCTCTGTGACTGTTGCAGTCTCCACAAGCTCACGTATCTGAAGGGCCTTTGTGTGAAGGTCACCAAGCACTCTCTTTCTTTTTGCAGGAGCTATACCACCAGTCCTACGACTGCGTCTGTGTCATGTTTGCCTCCATTCCAGACTTCAAGGAATTCTACACGGAATCAGATGTAAACAAGGAAGGCTTGGAATGCCTTCGGCTCCTGAATGAGATCATTGCTGACTTTGATGACGTAAGTGCTAAGACTTACCTAAGAAGCAGGGATGCCCGAACCCCACAGTGTATGCATCCCATGCAGTTGAAATCAGTTCTGGACAGCGATACGCCTCTCCACCTAACTCTTGGCACTCTGAGCTCAAGTCATAGTCTATGCCTCACTCACTGGATAATTTGGGGAGAAAATACATTTTATTTTGAATTTAATATAACTGCAGGAGACAGCCACTAAAATCTGCATCTAATTCATTAGTAAGACTTTCAAGAAAAGCTTAACCTCCATGAAAAATAATTTCCCAGCCCTTTATATATAAAAATACCATCAATTTATTTATTGGGGGTGGATTATGGGCATCACTTTGCATGTTTCAAGGTCTCTGCAGATGCCAAATTGAGCCATTTATGAATAGCATACTTTATTGTTGACAAAGCAATACATGTGTGGGTAATATATCATTTTCCAGAAGGGGCATGGCATATATTCTAGACTTTGAAATAGGTATCATTTTTCAACTGATAATATTCTGTCTATTAGAAAATTATGTGTCCCATTTTCTGCTGAGAAAGAAAAACGCACACCTGTGATTTCAAGGCCATTGCAGCAGCACTAATCTTATCAATATTATACAGAACAGAGAACATTTGTCATCTGTGAGTGTGTGTCCATGTTGATTCATGAGGCTTCGAAGTAACTGAGGATATTACAGAGCATGATGGGTTCAGAGCTATGCAGATCCAAGTGTCTGCTGGGTCCTGGGTGTTATTCCTGCTCCATCTCCTATGTGGAGTTCCCTGTGGATGCTCATGGGGGAGTCATGACAACCAAAGACTTCCTGCTCCTACACCTAGTGTATAGTGAAAGGCAGTGGCGTGTTAGCTTCAGCTTGCCTGCAGCAAGATGCGAGTGTTGACAAGCGAGTGACAGTGGCTGTGTGGATGTGATGTGACGCCAGGATTTTCTCATGTGATTTAAGTTCCTTGTCAGTACGCCTGGAAGAATTGTCTCTGAATAGTGGAGTACTGAGAAAGCAGCAGGAAAACGTGCCCCAGCCTTTGGTTGATGCTGTTCATTTGAGGCGGCCCTCCTGAATGAGCCTCCTCCCACTCCTACTGTTACCCCGCTTCTGCCATACCAGAGGTGAATGCAGAAGCCTCTGTCTGGTGCTGAGACAGAAATGTTAGATTGGGGCTGACAGAAGGATGAAGCCTTTATTCTCCTCACCTCCTGCGTTCAGCTGTCAAAAGACTATCCTCAACACCGATCATTGCAGACCTCCCAGGGAAGACCTTACACACCAAATCATTGTTGTATGGCCGCTGCCTTTCACGCATGGAGCTGGAGGGTTATTTGCAGCCCCTGTCTTTTGCACCGTAATTTATGCTGCTCCTTCCTTAACTCTGACAGACAATTCCTGTGTATCGCGAGCACATCACTGTGCTCTCTCTTTCCCTCTGAAGTGATACACTGATGAGATGCACAAAAATGTTTGCTCCCAGCATGCTCAAGGTAGGAGGGTGGGGTAGGATCCAGGAATGGCTCTGTAAGTGCCTAGGCTTCAGGTCCGCGCCCAGCTGAGTAACTGAATGATTGTCTTGCCCTGCAGTTGCTTTCCAAGCCCAAGTTCAGTGGTGTTGAAAAAATCAAGACCATCGGAAGCACATACATGGCAGCCACGGGTCTGAGTGCCATACCCAGCCAGGAGCACGCCCAGGTGGGTACATACTCGTCAACTACCTACAGGGTATAGCAGTGGCCAGGAGTCATCCTTTAGCCAAGCATGCATCAGGGACCCAGGACTCTACGGTGTGTATAACCTGGAGTTGAGTGTTCATGGTCCTAGGAGGAAAAAGGAGTGAGGGTGGGAGGGTTGGAGTTCTGGAGACATCTTAGAGTTCTCTGAACTCTGATTCTGAAGAGAAGATGAAACGATCAATAGTTGATTGATTCCAGATAAATAGACATATTTAAGACTGAGTGTTCCAAAGTCTCTCACTCTCTGCACATTGTCCAGTTCTGGATCTCTTTGTTCATTTCCATCTACTGCAAAAATAAGCTTTTCTGATGAGGATTGAGAAATGCTCTGCCTGTGGGTACAGCAGTGTGTCATTAGGAGTCATTTTATCACGATGTTCCTTTAGCAGAACAATAGTACTAAGATTTCCCCTAGGCCCATGGCCTTTGAGTATTTCCAATCAGGCAGGAGCTGCGATTTTTTTTTCTTGCAGTGTTTTGTTTCTGGGTTATTAGAAGAGATCAGAACACAGGCACCCTGGCCTATCAGGAAACTTGAGTGTCACTCAGCCTTGTTTCACAGCCAGCCTTCTCTCTGTTGGGAACTCCAGAGAAGCACAGGGCTCACCAGAACACAGCTTTCAGAAAGCAGATGGAGTTCAGAGATAGGAGGGGCTGAGCCACACGGTATCAGCTCACACCCACCTCCATTGGGAGAGAGAGATAAGACAACCCAAGCCTTGACAAAACAAATCTTCTAGAAGTATCTGGGAGGTCTGCTCCCGTCCTAACACTAATGAGCAAAGAATAGGGAAGGTAATTCTGACTCAAGGGATGTCTCATGTTTAGGGTTTCTATGACTGTGATGAAGCACCTGGCCAAAAGTAACTTGGGGAGGAAATGGCTTATTTCATCTTAAAGTTTGTAGTCCACCATCCTGGGAAGTCAAGCCAAGAACTGTCAGGAACCTGGAGGCAGTAGCCAATACATAGGCCATGCTGGAGTTTTGTCTACTGCCTTGCTCAGCCCACTTTCTTACACCATCCAGTACCACCTGGTCAGGGGTGACGCTACACACAACAGTTCAGACCCTCTACAGGCCAATCTGATGGGAGAATTTTCTCTGCTGAGAGTTTCTCTTCCCAAATAAAGAGTCATGTTGACACACACACCCCGCTCCCCCCCCAAAAAAAATCCTAAAAACAAACAAAAAAAACTAACCACCTGTATTAGTTACTTTTCTATTGCTGTGAAGAGACACCATGGCCAAGGCGACTTATAAAAGAAAGCATTTAACAGGGGCTTGCTTACAGTTTTGGAGGGTGAGGTCATGACCACCACCATGGGGTAGGGAGTATGGCAGGAGGCTGGCAAGAGGTGCTGGGTTAGGCCTGAGAGCTTTCATTTTGAGACAACAGCCATGAGAGTTTGAAACCTCAAAGCCTGTCCTCAGTGACACACCTCCTCCAACAAAGCCACACCTCCTGATCCTTCTCAAACATTTATACCAACTGGAGACCAAGGGTTTAAACATATGACTTGGGGGGGGGGAATTATGTTCATCTAAACCCTCACACCAGCATAAAAAGTAACTCTCAAATTATTCTGAGTGGGTCACGTGTCTGCTCTTCAGTTGATTCCTTTCCGAGAATTATTTTAATGGCTGCACTAATCGGTCAATGAGGAAAAGAAGAAAGAGAAGCAGTAAAAGAAACCTAGGAAATTCTTACTCTTGTACTCTTGAGTAGTAACCTCGCAAGCCAGCTTAGAGCCCAAGGCAAAAGAAACAGTGCAGCCCTGTACATGGTCTAGCACATTTTTAATAAGTTGGATTTTTCCATATGACAGTAATATGTAGAAGTGAAAAATATAAAATAGAGGTTTTAAAATGCAACATTGTTTAAATATAAATGTCTCATTTATAATCAAAGCAGAACTCATTATCAGTTTTTACTTTCTCTTTTAAATAGAAATAAACAGATTTCGTCAACGCCTTTAATGACCTAGAAAGCCCAGCTACTAAATGGAGCAGGAACTCCTAATATGAGGACATGCACTCTTCCTTTGCCTCAGGCTCCAAAGACGGACAGCATAGCACTGTCAGAACCTATCTGTCTTGGTCCTCATGGCCTGACACAGCTGAGCAGCACAGAGAGAGGCCAGAAAACCCAAAGCAGAGGTTTTGGAGACCTGATAAGGCCTGTCACAACCCACATAGTTAGTGGACTATTCCACAAATAGAGAAACTGGCAAAGAGCCATCACAGAAGTGACTAAGGCTGAAAAAAGAATAAGACAGAGCACATTCCAGACCAGTGCCCAAAAGCAGCATGTCTGTCTGTCTGTCTGTCTGTCTGTCTGTCTGTCTGTCTGTCTGGAATTCTATACAGCTGCCCCTAACACTGCTCTGGCTTCATCTGCCTTTGCTTCCTGCTCCCCACCTGCTGTGTTCATAGCTGAGCATGAATGTGAGCACCATCAGGCGTCTCCACCTCCATCCTGCCTTTAGCAACTCACACTCTGCTCAGAGCTCATCCACTGTATCTCTGCACACGTCATCCTCTTGTGCCTGATCTGGAATTCTGCCTTCTGAGAAGGCACTGTACTCACCAGCAATGGTTTGCAACATAAACCGAAAACAGCTGGATCTCTGCATCTGACTCCTTATATGTAAGCTGATACCCACCCTTCTTTCATAAGGCTCTTGGGAAGATGAGATTTACTATAAGTTTTCACAATATGTAACAGACTCCATGGTCTTCACGGGCAGTAAAAGAGCTAATAGTGGTAAAACAGACACTACATCCCCAGATGCTGCCCTTGTCCTCTCTGGTAGAACTGAGATAAGAGCTTGGGGAGGGCGTAAATGAAATATCATATCCATGCAGGAAATTTCTACCCATTAGAAGCCATTTGTGATTACAAAATTTTTAATTAGAATCTCTGCAGGTCATACAATGGTAGCTTTCCGAAAAGTAAAGTTCATTATATTTTATGAGGTAAAATGGCATTCGTGATGAATGTCAATACTAATGTTAATTATTTTTTTCTTTTTAAAAAATGAATGGCATGTCTCTAAAATGTGCTTAAGACTTTATTTCTAAAGTTACAAACAAAAAAAATTTATATGACCAAATATTAGTATTCACAGCCAAACATTCAATTTGCAGAATATGTAGACTTTCTTAAGAATTAATTGGATTTCCTTAAATCCAAAAAGAGACAAAATTATCTGAATTATGGCCATTTGGAATTTGGCTTTTATTTATAATTGCCTCGGCATTCTCTATTTGCAGCACAACATCCTTATCTACCCGCAAATTAAATACAAAGAGTCCTGTCAGCACTCAGCCGGCCAGGCTTTAGCGCCAGCCTCTGCGCCCCTTCATTTGTACTTTTAAAACAGAACAGCAGATTCCTATTTTAAGCACTAAAACAATGAGACTGGAAGATTGCATCACCTTTAAGAACTGATTGCTGTTTTTAAGAGAATCGGGCATTTGTCAAGAGAGAAAAGACTCGAAAGAATAGGCTTGCCTTCTAGCCTGCTTCCATTATCCCGTGACTCATGCCCCGATGGCCAAAGTCCCCTGAGGAAATCTTTCAGGGTGTTCAAACTGGGAGCTGGCCCACCTCTGTGGCCCCTCCTTTTACCCTTATAACCTCGGTCTCCTCTGAGTCCCCTCCTGCCAGCCGTGTTGATTCCTTTCCCTGGCTTTTAGACCTCAACCTGCAGCAGCCAACCAGTGGTCCAGGAATAATTTTCTCAGCTTGCAGAGTGTCACCTTCTTAACGACGATTTCACTGAAGACCGAGTACTCCCACCCATTGCTGGTTCTTATGACAGCAAACAGCAGGAGTGGAAGTAGCTGCTTCCGGGGTTTGCTCTCCCCTGTGTGGGCCTCCGCTGCTCTACCCAGCCTCTTGGTCCACCTCTGAAGATCTCTGTATGCCCCACTGAGTCCAGACAAGGCCCCTGCCTCATCCCTAGTCAATGACCTTCAGTGTTATCGCTGGTGGTAATTAACCTCTTCCCCACCAGTTCCACCAGAAACTCAAAAAGAATGCACAAGGAAGAAAACTCATTGAGCCCCATGCTTGTGCCCTCCTGTGGTAATTAACAGCGTCTCAGCTTTGATTCTTAATTGCAAACAGCTCAACACTCCATGCTAGCAACATTTTGGAAGGAGGTAACAGCCAGTGCTGGAACAAACCTGGGAGAGGAAAGCAGAGCAAGAGAGAAAGGGGCTTCCTGATACACTTGGGTGGGGCGGGGGCGGAGCGGGCGGGGGGGGGGGGGCTGTGAGGGGGGACAAGGGGGTGGAGAGTAGGGGGCAAGAACCAGATGTTTGTTTTGTATTTAACATTGGCATCTATGCTTTCTTCTTAATGACTTTTACTTTTAAAATATTCATTTTGAATATTTAAAATCAATTCATTTGCTTACTATAGGTGAACAAAACAAGCATCAGGGCTTAGGTTTGAGGCTTGGCTAGAACCAGTTAATGGTCTGTAGATGGACCACTAGCTCCATCCAGGTACCTGCAAGGCACTTGTTTCTACTTATCCTGTGTTCTCCATCACCATCCCAAGTCAGCCTCGGGCTCCATGTGAAAACTCTGAACTCACTCATGCAGGGCATCACTCACTGGAGCTTGCTGGCAGCCCAGCGGACTGGAGACACTTCATTCAACTTCCACTACTCCTTGAAAGCCCAAGTTAGGAGTCACTCAGTGTGGCTGCTAGGGATCTTATGTACCTGTAGGTTACCCAACAGATGAGTTCTTTTCACACTGCACCTAGTCAAGGGCCTTTGTTGATGGCTGCTGTTCAGATTCAAGTGTAGAAATAAAGAGTTGGTGCAGCAATTCCAAGTGAGGCAAAGACAATACAAGAAATGAAAGCAGGGGTCCACTGGCAGAGTGGAGAGGCATCCAAGGACCTGCTGAGAGCTCCCGTTGCCAAGTTGCAGAAGCCAAACTGCCCACTGCAGCTAGTAGCCCCACCTCCCTCTACCTCCCTCTACTGGTAAGAGCAGAGGGCAGTTTCACTCGCCTCTTAAATGAAGCTTGAGGCTATATATTCTTGTACAAACACCACAGCTTTTACGATATGTGATAGGAAAACAGAAATTTCTTTCTGCTTCTTTGCTGCTAACAGGGACCTGAAAACAGAAGGTTAAAAAAAAAATATGAGCCATCCCTCTCAGCGGTGCACATTGAGCCAGTCAAGGACTCTTGATGTGTCAGACACATTGGCCACTGTCAAAGTCATCCAAAAGTGTGAGAAACATCTTACATAGAGGAAAAAGTCCCACATTAGGCCACCCTAAGGCAGCTCCCTGCTCTGGTGTTGATTAGTGTCCTCAAGTGTCATGTGGTAATGGTTTGGTTTCTGCCTATTGCTGCACTGAAGACTGACAATGCTTTCAGGAGACAGATCCACAGAAAACTGCCCTTAAAGGAAATATTATGACCCAGGATCCTTCTCTCAGCCTTCACTTACAGTCACAAGGAGGTGCGCAGCGCCACTGTCATGCATGCCTCTATTAGGTGCTGCCTAGCAACAGGCCCAATAGAAAAAGGGCCCAGTGACTGTGGATTGAACTCTCCAAAACTGTGACCAGGATAAACATTTTTTTTCCTTGATTTGTCTTAGTTTTCCTGCCACTGTGATAAAATATCTGGACAGGGGGAAGATTAGCTGACAAGCTATTACTTGGATCAAACTGACAGTACGAATGTTCTTTCAGAATCTTTTGTAAGGATTTATGGTTATGCTGCTGGCTGGCATTGTGTCAACATAACACAGATTAGAGTTATCAGAAAGGAGGGAGCAATTGAGAAAATTCCTTCATAAAATATGGCTGTAGAGTATTTCTTAATTAGTGATTGACAAAGAAGTAAAGGTCCAACCCATTGTGGGTGGTGTTATTCCTGAACTGGTGTCCTGGATTCTGTGAGAAAGCAGACTGAGAAAGCCCCAAGGAGCAAGCCAGTAAGCAGCACCCTCCATGGCCTCTTCATCAGCTCCTGCCTCCAGGTTCCTGCCCTGTTTTGAGTTCCTGTCCTGACTTCCTTCAATGATGGACTATGATGTGGAGTGGAAGCCAAATACACCAAGTTGCTGTGGTCACGGTGTTTCATCACAGCAATAATCATCCTAACTAAGACAATGATAATAGTACTATTTCATTTGGAGTTTTTTTTTCCCCCAGAGTGATGTTCAGCTGACAAATTGAAGAAATATTTCTTTCTTATTGAGAAACTTAATCCCTCTTGTCCATTCACATTTCTATTCTTTGCTGCAGTAGTTCTCAACTTAGAGTAATACATTTTCTGGCCCAAGATCCCTTCCCCCAAGGAACATTTGTCAATATCCAGAGTTTTTTTTTGTCATTTCAACTAGAGATAGAGAATGTCATTACATTAGTGGGTAGAAGCAGCAGTGAAAATAAACACAATGTGATGTGCAGGAAAGCTGCAAAACAAGGGATTATCAGCTTAATCAATAAAGGCAAGGTGAGAGCCTGCATTAGCGAGGCACCTCTCTGATGTTCGTATGAGCCCTCATGCCATTGGCTTCTCTCTGTTGGCTACTCCCTTGGTTACCTCCACTCTCTGCTATCTTGAGTGAGTGGCATGTGTCTGCTGTCTTCGTATTCTCCCCCCTCACCCCTATAGAACCTCTAGGAGTTGGTTTTCCTCTTGTCTACGGAGAGAGACCCAAGGCCATGTTATGTATGATGCAAAGAATGGTCTGTAATTTGGGATGAGTAAGTGTGTTAAATATACAGCAAGAAAATAAAAGTAGACATGACGTCATATGACACATTTTATAAAAACACTCATGGGTGAGGAAAGGCAGGATTCCCCTGTGTTAGTCTGCGTGGGTTCACAAGAGACACCAGAACTGTTGGCTCCCAGCCCCCATTGCCTTATCATTCTGGGACTGGAAGTTCAAGATGAAGGTGTTTTTGCGGCTACTTTCTCCTGAGGTTTCTGTCCTGGCCTTGTAGGTGGTAGCTTCTTAAGGTCCCACACAGCTGTCCCTCTATGCACATCTGATCTCCATCTACTCTTAAAGGGGTGTCCATCCCGTAGGTTAATCCTCAATCTAGTAACCTCACTGAATGGCCTATTGAAAGATTTCTTTCCAAAGACGTGAGGCCACATTCTGGTGGACTGAGGCTAGACTTCCACACGAGACTCAACCCACAGCATGCCCACCTCCAGTCTTGAGTAGGCAAAAGTAAGGCGAGCGTCACCAGAGCTAGGGGAGCTGCTGCAGGAATTACAGCTGCCATCAGAGAGTGGTGGGCCTACCCTAAATGGTAAGAGCCAACCTTTACCATCAGCATAGGCCCTCCCACTGGTCAGTTCCAGCTGGGACCCACAGCATGGCAAGAAGGATGGTACCCTTGGCTGGGCCAGCATGGATAAGGTTGACTAGGAGGACAATGAGGAGCTAGATGTCCCCAAAGTTGGCTGCTACTGGTGCCTTGTGAGTTAAACAATGAACAGCTTTTTTCCTGAAGCTGTCCGGGATGCTGGGCCAGTGTGTTCCAGAGGTCAGTGCCGTGTTTTGGCTCCAAACGGCAGACTCTGATAAAATACTTCCTTGAAATTTAATTCTCCTGTGCCATCTTACAAAGGTGCGGGCCCCTCCCTTCAGCTTTCATCATGACTGAGTGATGACGTCATTCCGTGGTTCCAACCCTGTCTGGATGCCTTTGCTCTCTTTCAGGAACCCGAGCGCCAGTACATGCACATAGGCACCATGGTGGAGTTCGCATATGCCCTAGTGGCAAAACTGGACGCCATCAATAAACACTCCTTCAATGACTTCAAACTGCGAGTGGGTATGTCCTTGCACAGTGAGCTGAGCAAGAATCAGTGGGGATCCTGGGGTGCTGGTGAAGCTGGGGCAGTGGGGCTGATTGCATGTGGAAAGGTATTAGGAACACTGCGGGGCCCAGAATCACTCTTGTACAACTTGAAAAGAGACACCTCCTTTGGCTGAGTTGAGGCTGTGTCTTAATCCCCAGAGCCCCCGTCCAGCAGTCAGGGTCTGCCTAGCGCAGAACTGTTCACTTGCTGTCCCTTATTGGTTGGAAGCTGCCGTTGTCCTGCGGTTACCAGTGGCCCAGCATCAACTAGCTTTCACCACCTGTGCCAGAGATGGGAGATGTCTTGAACAGTGGGTCTCGGCACTGAGGGTGGGGCAGGTACATGTAATCCCAGCACTGGGGAGGGTTAGAAGCAGGAGGATTCAAGAAGGAGCCTCAAGACTGTCTTCAGCTACAGAACAGTTCAAGGATAGCCTAGGTTACATGAGCCCCTGTCTCAAAAACCCTCAGAGGAATACATGCTTGCTTGCTGAACTTACAATACTGATGTCCAGTCCTCCATTCACAGGGTCACAGCCCTCAGGAACACAAGATGTGTGTCCCGGGTGGCTCTTCTAATTTTCTACAATCTTGGGGAAAGTTTTAGTATTTAAAAAAATCAGAACTTCTAATTTACTGAGGAAAAAAACTTTTTGAAAAGTTTTTAAAACAAATTTTAAGTTGATGTTTCATTATGACTTGCCTTTTCCAAAGTCTTGCTTTTAAAAGTCGGCGTTTGAAGCCATCGACTTAGCACACAGCTGGCCCATAATATATGCAACAGTGTCAGCAGGAACTCATGATTTGTAAGAACTTCTTTGACAATTTTTTTTTTGTTTTCTTGGCAACACATTTTGCTTCTTCTGTTAGTCCACAGACAAGCAGTTCTTGTGTCAAGTTCCATCTGTGTTGTTTATGACTTTTTTTACAAACAGATTTCTACTTTGGGGGTAAGGGATATCTTTGAAGTTATTTCCTTCCTCCTCTGTCAAATAAGATGCTCTTCTTCACACATGCTGTTAGTCATTAGCATGTGAGCATGTGGTCCTTTATACTGTGTCACTTATGTATGGGTAAGCCTTTAGACTTTGCAAACACAGAAGTCAGGGAGACTTGGAGACTGTACTGGCAGCTAACTGTCCCGTCACACATGTCTGTGGAACTCTAGATCAGAGCTTTCTTTTTTTGATGTTTGTTTGTTTTAAATATTTATCTGTTTATTATTATGTATACAGTGCTCTGCCTGCATGTACACCTGCAGGCCAGAAGAGGGCACCAGATCTCATTATAGATGGCTGTGAGCCACCATGTGGTTGCTGGGAATTGAACTCAGGACCTTTGGAAGAGCAGCCAGTGCTCTTAACCTCTGACCCATCTCTCCAGCCCCCAGAGCTTTCTTTACATCATTTCTTGACAGCCTGGGAAATGGTGTCCTCGAACATTAAAGCCACTGCTCTATTGTTACAATAGAATCCCTGGATGCTTTCATAAGGAGAAAAGGTTTATGCTGCCCACAAGGCCAATAGTGCACGCTCAGGTGCTGCCCATCCATTTGGCCCCTAGTGAGAGCCTCATGGCTATATCACAGCATGGAACAATTGTATATGGCATCATGGCAGTTACATATGTGAGAGAACCACATGGCAAATCCGGAGGTCAGAGAGGGCGGTAGATTAGCTCTTTGCAACAGCCTGTGCTCCTAATGGCTAGGCTTAACCTTCAAAAAGGCATAGTAAGCAATAAGTTCATCTAATTTAAGGCTCCATCACCTTAACATTGCCACCTGAAAACCGAGATTTCTGCATACCAGAATACTTTTTTCCAAACATACATGACAAAAATAACCCAGCCATATGACATGGGTCTATCACAAGGGCCACATCCAGAGCAGTCTCAGAGGTGGAACAGGAAAGTTGGTGGCTTAGAGACACCAAGAACTTTCCTGCATCTTTACAAATCTGAAACAAAACAAAACAAAACAACAACAACAACAACAACAACAACAAAATAGAAGGTTCACATGGAAAGGCCAAAAGGACAACAGTAAACAGCAGACTGCTACAGACCTGGTAAAATTACACAAAAAGTAAACTTCAGACTCACAAAAGAAACAAGCCAACCCCAACACAGAGCATTGAGCAAACTGGCCAGGAAGAGAGAGTGTCTCCCTCGGTGGAGCCATGAAGGAAAGAGAAAAAGCAGCTCAGGAAAATGCACAACAGCAAAAAAAACTGAGCTGCATGGAAACAGCATCCAACCACAGCCCTGTGTGCTGCACTATCGCGGGACCTCAGTGCTTCCCAAAGCAGTTGGCTGGTGTGGTGAAGCGCAGCTATCCTGGCCCACGCTTTGCAGAGGAGAGCCCCTGCCGTTGTTCTATCTTCCGGCCCACACAGGCCTTCCCTCTTCCACTGATAAATCTAGGAATCACTCGGTGAGCCAGCGTGGACCCAGGAGATGGGTGAGGGCATGGTATGAGACTAGTTGCTGCAGATTATTAGACTTGGGGAAAGGAAAGACCTTCCGAATTGCTGCGAGCAGGAAATGACCGCCATCTGTGGGTATGTGTTGAGTGCCTGTGTTCTTCTGATCATTAGGTAACCTTAGCTCTCTGTTCAGCCTACACGTCAGCCCGGTAGTCTGTTAACCAGACTGTTTTATTTGTCTTTGAGTCCCTCTTACCCAAGCCCTCAGGCTCCCCCCCAGAGGCGCTCTTTGCCTGCCTTCAGCACAGAACACCACCAAGTGGCAGTTCACAGTGGGAACAAAGAAGAAAATCAGCACAAAAAGCAATGGTTCCGTTGATATCTAGATTCAGTCTAGATGCAGCTTCTTATGCATGCCAGGCCACAGAATCAGAGCCATAAATCATGCACACTCACCTGGCGCCAAGTAGAGATAGCCTATCGCCAGCCATAACCAGTTCAGGCCCCACCCATCCCCAAGAGCTGCTCACCAAGCAGACATGTACAGCAGACGGAGTAGCATCGATGGATGGAGGGATAGAATCTCAGGCTGGCATCCCGACCTGCCTCCTGGGTGCCCTGCCCCCTGTGACAGTGCCGGATGTTTGCAGTTAGACGTTCAGTTTTGTTGAGTACACCACAAAAGCAAAGAGGGGTGTATTTCTCACCTCTTTCTCTATCTGCCGAAGTTTGTGGAATATTATTTGGATTTTTGTTTCTGAGCCTAGCTTCCCAGTGCAAAAATCTGTCCCTAAAATTCCCTTGCTAGGCAGGACTGCAGTCAGAAACCACATCTCTAAGAAATGCCTTTGTTAATGCAGTTGTAACGATGCTGGATGATGCCGGAGGAGAAGATAGAAATGAGTAATCAGAACGTCTCACAGCTGTTCCAATGGCCCTCTCCCACACCGCCCCAAAACACTCGTGGCTCTGTGTGCTGAAACTGAGTTCTCCTGACAAGAAGTCCGCATACACTTTGAAATGGTCTGAGACGATCGCAGGGCTCCAGTCACACAGAGACATTGGTCTGACTCTTGACCCAGTGGCTTCTGATAGTAGGTGCCATCTCCATGCCCCACCCCTAGCCAGGACACACTTTGACTCCAATCAAGCAACAATCGGGGTTTATAACTGTGGCTGATCAAAAGGGGACCTCAGCAGAACCACTGTGGCCTTCTTTGAATGTGGTGTCCCAGGATGCCTTGTTATCTGGGGAAGTAATGCATAAAAGTCAGCATACTCCAGGGTCCCCACAAATCCTTTGTGCTTCAGCGAGAACTGGGCCAGCTAGATCAGAAAGAGAACACTATGCATTGCTCTACAACCTTTGTATTTGGTCTGCTTAGAGACTCAGAGGAGAGGCATCTCACCCCAGCAGGACAACACCCCTCACTCTGAAGAACAAAGAGCCAGAGGAGCCTAGATTCAACAGAACCAAACCCTAAGATCCTTGGAGATGGGCCATGTGTGTCACATCCTCACCCAGGGCAACCTCAACTAGCCCCACTCTCCTATGGTCTTAAGGCTCACAGAACCCCTCCCCCTTTACTTCTAAATGCCAGTGTGATTTATATATATTAGGTTCCAATGATTTAAAACTATCCCAAATTTGGATTCCTCTTGGCTTTTTTTTAATCACATGCATTAGTTGTTTTGTTTTTTTTTAGTGCAGACCTGAGTAGAAGTAGGACCCATGAAGGGAATCCACTGGAAAACAGTGTAGTAAGTAAGTCACCATGCAAAACACGTTCAGAAGCAGCAAGCCCATGCAGGTAAAAGCTGCATGTTCAGGAAACTGGTGATAGAGATGTGTCTCTGTGGACCCAGAAGGGACTCCTGGCTCACCCTCTGCCTCTATGAAGGCACCTGTGTCTGCTTCCTTACCCACAAAAGAGTGGTGGTGGTGGCCTGACTCATGTGCTAGGGTTGTCACAGGAGAGTTTATGGATGGGAAGCATGAAGGGTAGTTTGCAGAAATCAGAAATGTTGCATGAGCGTGGCTTTGGGGGGCCACTGTGCTCGTCATGTTGTCAGAGCGAGGTAAGTGTACTGAGCTCGTCCACTCAGAGTACACAGTTAAACCGTGAGTATTTGGAAATTAACATTAGCTATATTAGGCACGGTAACTCATGCCTCTAAGACCAGCGCTTGACAGGAGGGTTTGACATTTGAAGTCAGCCTGAGCTACATGATAAAAGCCTGTCTCCAAAAAGAAAACAGAAACAAGATTGAAAACTCACGCTAATTGTGAGCTTTGGAAGAGTCTTCTGATGACTTCTCACCTAAGACTCTTTAGCAACAACAAGGAAAACAATTTGTAATAATACTAAGTTTTCAAAGCACGCGGGTCTTATATCAGAGGATGGACGGACAATGGCATTAGAGATGTAGGTCCAGATCTAAAAGGAAGCCTGACATGGCGGTCACAGCAGTATCTTGAGATGATAAAGTGGAGGTTGCTCTGGGCTCTGATACCTAGTAGTTCATGGATTTGGTTAGGACGTGTTTAAATAATGATGTTTCAAGCATGAGTCAAACATTCTCTGACTTAAGACAGTCACTGAAATTTGAATCTTGCTAACCTGACTCTGACATGTTGCAGGTATCAACCATGGACCTGTAATAGCCGGTGTCATAGGGGCTCAGAAGCCACAATATGACATCTGGGGCAATACTGTCAATGTTGCCAGCAGGATGGACAGCACCGGGGTCCTGGACAAAATACAGGTAACTCAGTTTCTTCTCAGCCCCCCTTGGTTCTAATGGGACCTATCAATGATAGTAATAATAATAATAATAATAATAATAATAATAATAATAATAATAATATTGAAACAAAATTTTAAATAGGTAAAGTTAGAGTTTATTTAAGCCCTTTTATAGGGAAAATGTTAGTTTTTGATTAACCGTTAGGAATGACACCAGCCAGATTCTAATCATGAGAAGGTGGTGAGCTGAATGAAACAAATCCTCTGACCAGAAGTGACCTGCATGGCAGGATGATGTCCCTTAGCCCTGACTGTCCTCCTGTATTGTCCTTCTGTACGAAGAACCAGGGAGGTGCCCTCCTGCACAGAGAGCCAGGAAGGTACCCTCCTGTGCAGAGAGCCAGGGAGGTGTTCTTCTGTGCAGAAGGCCAAGGAGGTGCCCTCCTGTGCAGAGAGCCAGGAAGGTACCCTCCTGTGCAGAGAGCCAGGGAGGTGCCCTTCTGTGCAGAGAGCCAGGGAGGTGCCCTCCTGTGATATTCACTTTTCTGACCCTATCACATATATGAAGACTTTGTATGGGATGTCTACAGCTCAAAGCACAGGTAACCTTGACTTCCTGAGGGGGCAAAGTGTAGAATTAGAAAAAAAAAAAGGATGGGAAGTGGGAAGAAGCAAAAGTAAGATTGGCATGGAAGAACAGAGCAGAATCAGCCTAGCATGCTATTTCAAGAGATCCAAATGACTCCCAAATCTCTGCAATCCACTCAAGGGAAGGAAAGACAATATCTGACGAATTAAAGCAACAACTGAAAAATATAAAATCATTTTATATTAATATTCCCTCTGCTCATTAAATCAATTTCAGCCATAGTTAAAGTAACTCTAATTAGAATAGCACTAATCATAATCTAGAGGGGAAAAAAGGAATATAAACTGCTGGAAAGATGAGAAAAAAAATCTTTTCTAGGAAATGTGATGAAATTCTCCCAGTTCCATAGTTGTGCAATGGTCAGTGTGTAGTAGGAGAAGAACCCAGTCAAGACAGAGAGTACAAAAGATGAGTGGAGGCTACCCAGAAGGGACCTGTGTCCCCTAGAATTGGCATTTTACCTCATTTAATTCCTAGCTCCACTGATGTGCTGAGCTATGCACTATGGATGTAGCAGGAAACCTATCAGTCACCCAGTGGCCTCACACTGTGGAACAGTGTTGCATTGGAGAAGGTGGTCACATCGTGGTCACCACAGCTGTGTGGTCACAAGCGTGACAGCATCATGAAGGAAGCCATGTTTTGAATCATGACGGAAAGTAAGCTGACAGAGCAGGAAGGGAAGTTGGTTCCAGGTTGCTTCCATTCACTTGGGCTCTTCGCCCTCACATCTCTATCTAGGCACTAGTCAAGGACTCCCTCTGCACCTACCCTGACTGTTAAACTAATGTAACGCCTGTTCTGTTTTCAAGGTCTCTTAGGCCCACCACAATGGAGACACCAAATGCCACACCCAGGGGTCTCATTCATCAGAAATTATAAGCTCTAATCATTGCCCAAACTCCCTGATGGCAATTAGAGTCACCTTTTCAGTGACTGTGGTGGCAGCAGTAGATAGAAATAAGATGGGCAGTTAGGGAGAGGGACCCTAACTGTGTATTCATGTGCTTTGCCGTAAGCCAGAAAATGTCCTCAGTCCTATCCTGGCTGAGGACCTGCTGGAGTGTTTGGGCTTTCTGACCTCTAGCCTGATTCCTAAAAGACTTTAAGGTTACCTCTTCAATGGAAGATTGGGATGTCACAGTCTCTTTGTGCTATAGAAGCTTTGGACCTGCACTTTCTCTTTCCCAAGCGACACTAGAAATGTAAACATCACTCAAATTGCAATGTGTAAAGGTTAAGGACGTTGTCCTAAATTCCATCTCTGGCCTTATATGGAGACCTGGCATCCCAAGCCACCCAAAGAGAGATGGGAGGTGTTGTCAGTCCCTTGACAAGGTCATGGGCTCCTCCTTCCCAGAGACCTCTTTGAGCAGACGCTTGCAACCATTTTTGCAGAGAGCATGGCGGCACTGGCCTGCTTGCTTTACTGCAGGCCTTTGAGCTTTCCTTTTCTTAATCCCCCTTTTTGAGTATTGGCCTTTGGTGAGCATAGGCAATGCCCACAGGACAGAGACAATGGGGAAATGTGGCATGGGGTCACTGAGGGGAGAGAAGAAAACTAGGTTTGGGCATGGCTGGAGAGTGGCCTGTAAAGGAGGAAGACATTCCCTTGTAGGTTTTGGAAGAAAATGAATGGCACAGGGCTGTATAGATGAAAACATGAAAGCCTACCTAGTATTTGAAACAAGGAAGCTCTAAGGCATAATGGCATTACAACAAGGGAAGACAGTCTACCTCTCAATGTATTTTTATTTTTAATTATGGACATGTGTATGTGCATTACCAGTCACTGTGTAACATGCCAGTGTCCTATGTGACTCTACAGGGCTTTCATACCAATGTTCCATGCACATCTCAGACAGGCAGAGCATCTCCACAGACTGGCGGAGGAGGAACTGGGGCAGATCTCTGTGGAAACTGACAGAGGATGCATCTTGCTAGGGAGACAAGGCAATCTTTTTATGATTGAAATCTCCATACATTATCCCTTCCAATTTCATGTGCTCACCCTTTTTAAGAACCCGACTGTGCTAGTATGTGCATGCGTGTGAGGCCATCTACTGACACATATACCTGACAGAAACTGACCCTGCTCCCCTAGCCACCATCAGTTGTCAATAGCTCCTCAACCAGTTCCCTCTTCCATGCTGACTGGTGTGTGCCTTGATCCTGTGCAGGTGTTATACCTTCAGACACAGCTCTGTCATATTCATATATGAACCTGTCCTCTGGTGCCCAGAGAATGCTGTGTCACTCACTGTACTCATCCAGTGCCTCTAGGGTCTTTCCATCCATTCTTCCATGATTGAGCCTTGGAGGCAAGAGGTGTGGTGCAGAGAGATGCCATACAGAGCTGAGCAATTCCCAGCCTCTCATCCTATGCATGTTGGCCAGCTTCCAGGCTCTGTGTTAATTGTCATCTAGTGAAAGGAGGTTTTCTGATAAGATTGAGAGATGCATTAATTTATAGGTAGGATGATAAGAACCTAGCAGGCAATTTGTACTACATCCATTTAGCAGAACGATAGTATCAGATTCTTCCTTAGAGCTATGACCTTGTCAGCCACAGGCAACTGGACCGGTTTAGTGGCACCACGTGTGAATTCTGTCTTGTGGTTATGTACCAAGTGGCCTATCTTGCCGGGCCAGTCATTGTGGATTGCAGGGTAATTGCTAGGTAAGACTGTTGGATGTCTTCTCCACTAGTGCCATGCCTAGACCCTTCCGGTACTATGAAAGCTAATTAGTAGGGATGAACCCTCCATGTCTGTACCAAGTTTCCTCACATCCTATATGACTTAAGCACATGGTATCTTCAACGATATGGCATTGCTATCAAGTTCTGGAGGGTAAGAGAGAGCAATGGCACTGGTCAGTAATGTGTTTCTACAGGACCCGACTGACCACCAACTCAAAAAGAGATGACCGTATCTGGCACCAGGCTTTTACTTGACAGCTGGTGGTGTCTGAAAAAGATCTTGCCCCCTCCCCTGTATACGCTTTAGGGAGCTTCTACAGCAGTGTGTCTCCATATGGTTTTCCAAAGCATCCCTCCCCCATAAGCCCTAAGTGTCTTCACCTTGAACATTACTTGACAGCTTGGGCTCTTTCCACATGAACACTAAATTAAACGTTATTGACTTTAACCTTTTCTGGTAGATTTTTTTTTTCTATTTGATTTCTCAGGAATAGAAGTCTTGAGGTGGCAAGCAGAAAGACTTTTCTTTCTCCTGTTGGAACTGGCTTGCACTGACTTGGGACGTTATCCCTTTGTGTCTGTTTCCGCTGCCTGTAGGTGACTGAGGAGACGAGCCTCGTCCTGCAGACGCTTGGGTACACGTGCACGTGCCGAGGCATCATCAATGTGAAGGGGAAAGGGGACCTGAAGACGTACTTTGTGAACACAGAGATGTCAAGGTCCCTTTCTCAGAGCAACTTGGCATCCTGAAACGCTGTCCCTTTCTGTCAAGAAGGCGTGCCTGTGGAAGGGTACCATGCGCTTTCTAGCTACAGCCTTTGTCCCTTGTTTTGATGTCCCTGCTCTGTCCTATCCTCTGGAGCCCCTGCAGACTAGTTCCTGTGACCCAGTGGCATACTGTTTGGTGTCTCTGTGTGCCCAGATTGTCCTGCCACTTGCACTGTGCTTACTCCTAAGCAAAAGGAGAAAGGAACGTGTCCTAGAAGGAGCACATTTAAAGAGGTGATAAAGAAAGAGGTGAAGTGAACACAAATTCTTAAGGCAATAAAACTGGGGGGGTGTATATTATCTTCTGGTGCATGTTCTCTGGAGAATACGGTAGCTCGTAACTGCATCCCTAGTCTGATATTCAAACACACAGTATTTGTGAATAAGTTGATCCTGTCACCCAACATGGAGTCTGTGCTCACCCACCCATGTGTCTCTCATTGCCAGTGGTCATCCGTGGGCCTCAGCTGGGACTCACGGCTCTTGTCACCTTGCTCTGTTGTCTCATGGCAGCGGCACGTTGCCATCCATCACCAGAATTAGTCCTCACAGCCTAGGACCAGTTTTGTACCGAACTCGTCTGATGTTTTGATGCCATTTGTCTTTTGTAAGGTTAATTCATTAAAAGTTTTACGTACTTTGGTTTATAGTGCCCGCATCTTTTCTTTTCCTTTTTTTTTTTTTTTTTTTTTTTTTTTTTTTTCCTTTCCTCTCTCCTGTGATTTGGTCCGGAATGAAAGTTTTGTATCTTTCTCCCTTTTCAGAAACAGCCTAGAAGGTAGGACTGAAATACACCCTTGGATCACGGAGATAGTGTCAAAGTTTGCGATGCAGTAAATTATGATGCAGTTCTCTGGGCCGGGGGGGGGGGGGGCGGGGGGGGCGGGGGGGTAGAGTCTAGGCTTAGTGTATCTGATGGTCTGTTTTTAGTTTTGCTATCTTTCAAGAACCATTTAAACAGGAAAAAAGTCAGGATCTAATGCAGAGCCCTTTCTGCCTGCTGGGCCTTTGCCAGGGCTTGCAGACTCAAACAACGTAAGAAGTGTTTGGGACCAGCTGTGTAAGTTAGGTGCCTCAGTAGCCTGAACTGGAAGGCTCACAGGCTGCCTGTTACATCTGAGGAGGCGTCAGATGGCCTGAGCTGCATATCAACTCGAAAGTTGCCTGGCACTGGCTTTTTGTTCTCTAAGAAAAAGAAGGTACATTTTGCCAAGTGATTAAAAGAAAGAAAGAAAGAAAGAAGGAAGGAAAGAAAGCAATTGTGTATTTTTTTAAATGTTTACAAGAAGAAAAATGTAAATAGCAGGCCGATTGAACAAACCTGGTTTCCTTTCAGAGCAGGCACCTGTAGGAAGCAGAGGACCCAGACAGGCTGGTAGGAAACAGTTGATTAGTGGACACCCTAAACGTGAATCACAGGCTTCCAGTCTGACGCCTGGCTCTGATTTTTACTAGCTGCATGCCTTGGAACACATCTCTTAATTCCTTTTAGAAGTCTTTTCCTCCTCGAGAGCTCATGGGATCCGGTTATGATTAAATGAGCTAATGACTGAGAGCAAGCTTGGCAGTACACGGCGTGCTCTCGCCAGCACATTCACAGCACACGCATGGCGGCTGCCGGGCCAGTACCTCAACTCCGAACTGTCCTTCACCGCCCAAGTGTGAATATAGCACGGCCTTTTCAATTTTCTGCCTTGGTCAGGTTTTTCCTTTATTTCATTTTATTTATTTTTGAATCCTGACATCACAAAGTGGTGTTGGCTTCAAATCTCTGAATGGAAGTGGAAGGGAGAGGCTCAAGGTTAGGGCACTCCTCATCCCTCTAGCCAGCACCTGGACTAGCAGGCTGGAGGTCCAATGGAGTTCCGCCATCATGAATGTCCAGTGTGTCTTTCCCCTTTGTATCTCATACTCCAGGCCATTCTAAGCCATCATGCCCCAGTAAATAGCCACTTGAGTGATTCATCAAGTTTCCTCAAACAGCCCCCCCCCCAGACAGACTGTGGACCACGCATGATGGAGAAAAGAACTTGAAAGGATAGGCACCAGAGCTAATGTACCTGTTTGGAGCATCAATAAAATGCTGGTGGCAGCTAAGGTCATTGTCAGCATGTGCCTTACGCAGCCCGGTAGGAAACAGTTGATCAGCGGACACCCAAATGCGAATCACAGCCTTCTAGTCTGACTCCTGACTCTGACTCTGGCTTCCTTACGCACCGGCCTCTCTGGGTGGGATCTCACCCAGCATACTCTGAACCCAAACCTGAACCACTGAAGAGAAAATATGGCCCAGCCCACATTTACAAATTCCCAAGTGATTCCCATCACTTTCCCAACTTGAGACTCCCTCCCCTTCAGTTTATAAATGAGAAGAAAAGTGCATAGACACCTAGCCTGGTGGCTGCTTTGTGGCCGAGGCACCGCTAAGGTGTGCTGTCAGTCAGTCCTCCAGGGCTCTCTTTGCCTCCTTACTGAGCTTCTTGAAGCCAGCGGCCATCGCATCTTCTCTTTCTTCCTTTGATTATCTGTCGGCACCCGCATACAGGGACCAACACCAAACAGTGGTTGGGATTTGGTCAGTGGAAATATATTCTATTAACTGTTAACACAAGAGTGTACCCTCCAGGCTCAGACAAGGCTCAGCATTGGACACCCCACACTGCTCTTGCCCAGCCCCCAAGAGCACTTCCCAGCATCCATGGCTGGTGCTCACAGCTCCGTGAGATCTGGCATTCTCTTCTGTCCTCAGCAGGCACCAGCAGCTGTGCATATATCCACACAGACATGCACATATACACATAAGCTTAAATTTAAAATAATAACAATAATACCCCCCCTTAAGATGTCTCTGGCCGGCATTCAATAATTAGCTGTAAACACTGAGAAACCATCAGAAATCCATTTCCTTTTCCTTTACTACCTACTAAATGTGAGACCTGCTGAAACCTTGATCCCATCCCTTTCTAAAAGCAAGCAGCATGCTGGGTGGGGTCGTGCACACCTTCAACCCCAGCACTTGGGAGGGGTAAGCAGGTGGATCAGAAGCTCAAGGCCAGCCTCAGCTACACCCTGAGTTTGAAGCCAACCTGAGCTCTACAACACCCTGACTCCAATTCTCCCCCAACCCCCAGCCCCCAAAATAAGACAAAAGAAAAAAAAAAGCAAATAGTAGGTTAAAGATAATGGATCCACACTGAAGTCATGAAAATAACTTAGTCTGACATTAATTTATTTCATCTGCATATAGTTTTTAGATAAAGAATAAATGAATAAAGGGTAATTTACATAGATTTCTATAATCCAGATTTTGTATGTTTTATATTATTATAAATATGGTATAAAGTATCCAAGAGTATCTCACATATACTATTGCTATTTATTTGGGAGGAAAAGAACAACAACACTGAAAAAATTCAGAAGATAAATATTTAGGAGTTACTCAGCCTTGAAAGTACCAGCAACTCAGGATCATGTGTCCTTGGAGAAACCACCTTGCAGATTCACAACAATGAAACGAATGATTGAGCACGAAAATTAATTAGATCACCTGCCCGTTAACTGTTCAACTGTGAGGAATTCAGTCACGGTGAATGAGATGTGATTTCTTCCAAAAGATCCGTTCATTAAAAATATATCTTAACGCTTGAGTGTGTGTGTGTCAAATTCTCCTGCAAAATAAACACTTCCCAAATAGGCTAAAAATCAGCTGCTTCCAAACAAGGAGACTGTTCAGAATGAAAGCCATGGGCTGGAGATGGGTCTCGGTGGCACAGCGTACAAGGCCTGTGTCAGTCCACAGCGTCAATGACAGCATGGGTACCCAGACCTCCAGTGCTTGGGACCACACCCTGCACATGGCTCCACCCTGGTAGTAGATTCACAAGAAAGCTTGTCTATGTTTGGAGATCTCACCTAAAGATGACAAAATATCAGATCAAACAGAAAGAAGATGCAACAAGCAGACTTTTCCTTACGTCTGTCCGACACAAGAGTCCAGCCTGTGCGCTGCACCTGCGACAGCTTCTCCCTGGAGGTGGGGCAGTACGAATGTACAGGGGTTTTTATTCTGTTATGCAAAATTCAATTTGTATGTGACAAATTTTATAACCTTAAGAAAACAGAATGTCCTGTCTAGAGCTTGGTCATGTTGAGGGCCATTGTTAACATCTCCTATCAGAGAAGCACAGAAGGGTTGTTCATACTGTGGGCAGGGAGGGTTCCCTACGTGACAGAGAAAGACCTGAGAGATGCGCCAGTGAACCCTGCCTCAAAGAATCCTTGCAGAGTGGAGACCCAGCACACAACAAACACAGCTACCACCACTAGGAGGCAAGTTTTTCTTTTATTCGGGTCCTCAAAATGAATCGGTGTCATTTTACATAAATCCTGTCAAAACCCTTACACTAGTGCTTCAGAACATGCGCAAAAGTTCCCGGCCAGGTTCTGAGCCAGGGTTGCCTTAAATGCGCATGCGCTTATCCTCCTGTGAGGTGACAGAACATGAGCTGGAGGTTGGAGGGTGCTACCTTTCTGCACAACCTCACTTGTGACAGGGCCCTTCAGCGTGCCCTGTAAACCACAGGACTGCTTCAAGCTGGGTTGATGTGCCCGAAGTCGGGCACCTTGATACTCGGAATGTCATTCTTCCTGTAGAAGTCGGCCTGCACGTGGTTCACGCGGCCATAGCCTCTGTTTAGAGGTTCGATGGGCTGATGGATGCGCTTTCCATAGACAGAGGACATCAGCACCGGCACGGTCCTTTCCTGCTCCTGGGAAGATGAAATATGCAGTCACCATTGTGAACACAGAAACCCTTTCTACCTCCAGTGCATGGGCACAGTGGCCTGTTCATCAGACGTCTCAACCAGATGGCATCTCAATGATGCTTGCACGTACACATCCAGGGAGTCCAGTCTCTCTGCTCGTGGCCCTCTACTATCCTGTTATCTGGAGGAAATGTGAGACCCTGAAGTAGGCACCAGCTGTGGTCTGACTTCAGTCCCACCTCTCCGCCTTCCAGCCCCTCTCCTGCCCTCTCCCAGCACATCCCCCGCCAGGCTCTCTCCACCCCAGCATACAGGACAGCAGCCTCGAGCTTCAAGACTCAGTTCTTCCCATACACCTTGCTTGGCCATGTCACTGCCAGAGAGTTCCAGGCACCCAAGTCACCGGAAGTGTTTCCAGACCCTTCCTTTCACTACCCTCACTTTAAAGAGCTCTCTGGGCATGTTGTCCATCAACATGGAAACAGGTTGTTTCTTTGACTTTTGCCTTTTACTCTTCTCTCTTTATCATAATATCATCAGCTCTACACAGACATCGACTTGTGTCTCAGTCCCTTTATGCTCCACAAGAGAGAGGGAGAGCGCCAAACAATATGCCATTTGAGGCACTTTCTTCTCGTCAGAAAACAGGAACTTCAATGCCAAGTCAGGATGCATCACCTTGAGCAACTATAAAAACCCATGTCCATGCAATGAGTGACACCATGGTGACTTTAGCACTAAACTCCAGGTCAAATGAAGAGCTCCAAGAGTGGCAAGATGCCAGGAACCTCACTCACATGCAAAACAAGCACCCAGCCACCGTACCACATCTGTAGACTCGGGGGTCTTAATGACAACCACAGGGAATAATCTCGTGGGTCAGTAGCAATCCCACCAGAAGCTACTGTGTCAGAGTCTCCATGTGACGTGCTGTGTAGTAGTCTGTGCAAAGTCGGACTATTTAAAAGACCCGCCATCCTCAGTCGGGACTGAGGGTCATGTCAAAGGGCAGAAGTGCCTACACAAACCAGGATGGGCCCAGCCTGGCTCAGGAGAGAAAACATCCCCAGCGCCTGTCCACTGCAACCCTGACAGAGGTGCCACTGCCGCCAGCCACCTCCCTTTGTAGGTGATTCCTGACAACTCCTCCCATTTGGAAACATTGGGGAGATGAAAGCAAAGTGTCCCTAGAAAAGCGAGGCTTGGTGGCCAGGGCTCAGTGGGTGAGCAAGCAGGGACTACCAGCTGTTGAAAAGCACTTTCTAATTTTACTTTCTTTAAATTGTCCAGGACCCCAGAACCATTCAGAAAAATTAATGCAAAAATAGAGACACAGAACAGAAGAATCTTAACTTCACAGCACAATAAAATAGATGCAAGCCACATAAACAAAGCTACATAAAGCAAAAGAACACAAAGTCAAATATCTGCATATGGTCACCTATACATGCACACAAATATAAACATATATATACATGTGTTCATATATGCACATGTACATATACAAAATACATGTGTATGTGTATATAGATCTGCATGTCACATACATATAGATAGTGCATGAAAATGTTACACAGGCACACACATACCATATGTATTCACACATTCAATATATACACATGTATGCACATGAACACATATACATAATACATGTGGGTGCACTGTATATGTATATGCACATATATAAATATATATGCATTCATGCATGTATATTCACACTATATATGTGTACACATGTATGCATGGGTACATACACATATGCACAGCTTTGATGGTCTACTAGCATCATCAGCTTATCTTACCTCCTCGTTAATATGAAGTCCCAGGTGTTTTGCATGTTCTCTGTCATCTCGATGTAATTTCTGGTTATAATCTAGTCTCCTGTTAAAAACACAGTCATAGAGGGAGATGACCCCTGTCTGGGAATAAACAGAGAGAGAGAGAGGTGTGTTTGAAAGGTGAGGCTCTGGTCCTGGTGCAGCACAGGAACCAGCACAGTCCAGTGAGGACTGGAATTGCACAGTCTCTGTGTGAGCAGGCACTGAGGAGGGACAGCACACATGGCAGATCCAGCTGTGACCCCGCTAGCAAGAGCAGAGTATTGCCAGGACCAAGTCTCAGTGCGGGGGTTCGACGGCGCCTCTCCTCAGCTGTCTGGTGGTCCTCCTTGAGATATGACTCAAAGTCTGCTCCCTCTGACACCACTGCAAGGGTTCAAGCCTTGGTCCATTCAAGCTGCTATGAGGAAATAGTGTGGACCGAGCTGTTCTCAGCTTAGAGGCTGGACGCGCAATGTCAAGGTGTGGGGTGCTCTCTGCTACAAACATGGCACCTGTGCTGCATCATCACCCATTCGTGAGGGCTCCACCCTCAAGACCTGATCTCAGACTGTCTCATATAACCTAATTCTGCTATGAAAACTCAGCAGTAATTGGGTGCTATGACAGCACCAACCAAGCAGCACTTACCCCTTCAAGCTCTTGGCCAATGGTCACACTTCCTATACGCAAGCCTCCCTCGTAAGATACAAAAATATTTTTCTTACATCCTATGTACAGCTATGGCCCTTTGTATTTGATATCCATGAGTGTATGTAATACATCTACATATATAACATGAACACACATTATACATTTATAGATACACATGCACATGTTCTGGAAGATGACCTGTTAGTACAACTATGTTCTACATATCTCTGGATTTCTTCCTCAACTTGTTCTTAGTCAATCTGTTTGTGTGGTATCCAGTAAAATAAATAATCCACGTGTTAGGTTGTATTTAATCTTCATCTCTCACACCAGGCTTGGGTTTGTTGCTCTAAAGGCCCATACTTGGTTTATCTGTGGGATTTGCTTTGAGCAGCAGCTGTCTCACTTATATTGAGGTGGTTTGGTTTGGTTTTATTTGTTTGTTTTTTCATGATAATGATACTAGAATGATTTCCTGTTTGGGACAGAGACAAAACTAAGTAGTGGAAAGAAAGAGTGTGCACGCATGTTGAGTGGACAGAGTGCAGGATCCCAGAGTTGCTGGCAGTGATGGGGATGGCGAGCGATACAGCATCCAACAATGAGGTCATTCATGGATGGTCCACCAGGTAGACTCTGGGAGATAGCATACACCTGGCAGTGCCTGATGTGAGGGAAACAATGTGGTTTTTAAGAGTCGCAGTTCCAAGATTTGTAAGACTGTGTCCAGCAGTGTGATAAGCAGGGAACTTTCACCCACTGGCAGATCTTGGTTTAACTAAATTCAGAGTCATTCTGTACCTATCACTAGAGGCAGTGGCTTCTATCTCCATTTCACTGTGGGCCATTACAGTGCTGGCACCAGTTGCCCTGAGTATTGTCTCCTGAGAAGGTACCTCATTATCTAGACAGAGCTTTAAAAAAAAAACAAAACACTAACTCAATGGAGATAAATTCTCAGCATTTAGTGCTGTGACATTGGCTAGTTCCTTGTGTCTTCACATCACACTGTAGACAAAGCAAATTCTAGATGAACAGAGAAAATAAGTGGGGAAAAAAAAGCCCATAAGGGGCCTCCTACGCATAAATGCAATAAGGAAAATATCATAAAGAAAACATCAATCACTTTGACTCTATAAAATTAGACATTTGCTTATCAAATAAATCTGAGTTTCTTTAAAATCGCATTTTAAGGCATGACAGGGAACTCTCAATGTCTTGAACACTCAGTGCAGATGTGTTGTTGCAGAAGGTGGGGGGCTGCCAGCCTGCACAGGCGAAGAAGCAGTGTTTTCTGGGCGAAGCAGCAATGCTTTCTGGGAGAAACAGCAAGCGCCCTTCAGTAGCACAAAGAAAGTCCAAGCTAAGCACTCACTCTGCAGGAACAGTGGGTGTAAATTCTCCCCAGCCGGGTCTGCCCCTCTTCAGGAGAGGATAACAGACCCAGGTAGATCTTCTGAGTGCTGGAGTTGTTGGCTGAGTCCGGGAGAGGCTTGCGGCAAGACCAGACTAACTGGAGAGGCCACCACACTGTGCAATTTTTCCCCCTGGTTTTTCAAGACAGGATTTCTCTGTGTGGACCTGGCTGGCCTTGACCTTGCTTTGGAGACCAGGCTGGCCTCGAACTCACAGAGATCCACCCGCCTCCGCCTCTCAAGTGCTGGAATCAAAAGTGTGGGCCACCATACCCAGCTAGAACATTTTTTTTAAATATTCCTTTTTATTTACATGTGTGGGCATCTGGATGAGTAAAGCCATGAAAAGGTAGCTAAAGGTCAGTGAACTGCATTGGATTCCCTGGAGCTGGAGTTACAGCCACCTGTGAGCCACCTGATGTGGGTGGTGGAAATTGAATTCAGGGCGACGTCCACGGTTACTTAAGCAATCGCGTGGTAGGCTCACAGTACGAGTTCAGTTCTGTTCCCTCTCTGGAAGCGCTCCTCACTCTGGCTAACACCATGATATTGCAGGTTTGGGGACATAAGCCACAGCTCACAGTACGAACACTTGTGATTGGGTAGTTCTCTTCTGCATCCTGAGGACCATAAACGAAAGCAGAAGTGGATGATGTTCCCCATCCCACGCCCAACAGTGCTCCCACGAGGTGACAAGCCTGCTCAGGTAAAGGAACCACATGAGAAGTGGGGAAGCACGAACGGAAAAGAAACAAATTGCTACGATCGGCCTGGGCTGCACTTCTTGCCACGTTCTTTCAGCAGGCCAACCCTCCTGAATGGAGTGGGTCCTGCTGGGGGCCTGAGCTTATCCAGGTAGAAGACCCAAAGACCAAAGAACAGACTTAAGAAATGAGCGTGTAGTAGCTCTTACATATGCTCCACATCACAGAAACCTATTGCAATATGCAACTTCACGGGGGGGGGGGAAACAAAGTCTATTGCTTCTCACTCTAATGAGCTGTCCTGAAACTCATGAAAAGGGAGCAGCTAAGAGCTCATGCTGTGAGGGTTCCAGGGTGTTGCAAGCGCCTAGGACATCTTGATCTGGACTAGGAATTTCAGTGCTTCTGGGCATGGACTGATGAGAACTGTAGATAGTGCTCCACATCCCCTATCCCGTCCCCCACGCCCCCACTACCCCCCTGCCATGTGCGTGCTGCATAGTCAGAATGTTCCAGAGCAGAAGATTAATTTTTCTATCATTGAAGAATAAGAATAAAAATAAAAAAATTACTAGCAGATGGGCAGCCTCACAGAGGAAAGAACCGTCCTTCTCCAATGCCTCAGCAGAGCCAAAGTGTGTCTTCCATTACTGATCTTCCATCCTTTGTTCTTTCATTCCTTTGTGGCTTGAAGCAAAATGATTTTAATAAAAACCAATTGGTATTGAGATGCTATCGCAACACAGACTCGGTGCTGCACAATTAAAGTCTCTCAGAATCATCTCTCTCTCCCTCAGATTCTTTGAAAAACAGAGAAAAATAGAAAATACTGGAGCGTGGCCTCTGCCTTGGCTTGTGCTTTGAGTGCTGCCAAAACATGGTAACACTGTGTGCTGTATGGGGTGTCTGATGTCCTGCCCTCAGTTTACCCCCTGTGCTCCCAACTGCTGATGCTCTGTAGCCTCCAGCCTGTTGTGTGTGTGGATGACATCTGTGCAGTGGGCCTTGTGTCTTCCACTCCCATCATGCATTTCTTCTATTCCGTCTGAAGTCTCCAGCTGTGGAGACTTGATATCCATTGTTCGGTATTAAAAGCACTGGGTCTTGATCTGAACCTAGTGCAAGAGGTGGTGCCTTTGGAGGTCACTGACACTACATGGGGCTCCATACTGAGACGGGCCAAGGAAACAGGTGTGTGCACACTCCCAGCCTCTCAGTGTGTGTGTGCCCTGCATTGCTCCAGGAAGCACATGCGTGCACATTCCCAGCCTCTTAGCATGTCCTGACGGCTCCAAGACTCTGAGCCAGTGAGACCATTAGCACTTGTGGTTTCGGGAAACTCCAGAACAGTGACCTAAATAAATATTTTCTTTCTAAGATACACAGCCTCGGGTATTTAATTATAGTGGTGGAAAATGAGCTAAAAATAGCTGGAAGGTGCCAATTTAGGCTCCAGGACAGAAATAGAGAAATCTTACTTTAAATGAGACTACAGTTTGAGCATGGGAATAAAATCCACACTAAAATATATAAAACATAATTTAAAAAATACTAAAATGTTACAAATGAAACGTTGAGACACGGGAAAGTGCACGGCACAGAAGAAGGGATGGTAAGTTCTCGTGTGCTCTGAGCTTGTGGACACAGCTGGGCATCTCAGCTGTCACACTGTCACATGACGGTTCTGCCGTGCTGCAGACAGAAGTCTGTAGAGCAACCTCTTGGGTGCTGTGGCTCGAACTGTGTCCTCCAGAAGCTCACATGGTGAAGTCTTACCCCAGAGAGTACAGAATACCATCCTGTTCGGAGGCAGGGCTGCTAAGATGAGGTTATATTATAATGTGACAACACTATGCAATGCGACTGGTGTCCTTACGGAGTTGGGATTTGAACACAGAAGCGAGTATCAGGAAAGACAGTGTGAACAGGACAGGAAGGTGACTATCAGGAGAAACAAAGTGTTCGTTCAGAGCTGAGCTTCCCCTCTAAACCCAGAAAAGGGAGCAGACCTCCACTCTCCGGGACTGTGAAAGGTGAGTTTCCATTGCTCTAAGGCACCAAGCCTGTGGCACTTTGTGCCATACTTCTGGCCAATACACTTGGTGAAAGCAGTTACCTTTGTGGCACGTTACCCCTCAGACAGAAGGTACTGAAGAGCTGGCCCCCAGGGACACACGCAGCATGGAGTGGGAGCAGCCTGCGAGGCGGCTGCTGGATGACTAACCTGAGCAAGGACACACTGCCCAGCCCACTTGACACGTAGCATGAGAAGTCAAGTCGCTGAGCTCTGTGGAGCTGCTTGTTGCTGCAGCATGGCTGGCCTTGTCCTGACTGATGCAAATGGGTAACTGAGGGGGGCATCTACCACCTGTGGCCTGCAAGGCCAACCTCCACCCTGAGGTTGTAGGGTTTATTATATCATGAACTGTCCCCCCCTCCAAAACACACACACACACACACACACACACACACACACACACACACACACACACACACAGCTTAGAAGCTCTTCTCTTTCTAGAAGTTAAACACACATACAAATAATGGGTGAGAGCTTCAGAGTAAACTGGGACCCGAGTCCTTTCTTCTCTCCTCCTTTTCATGTGACATTAAATATAAACATACTCTTCCTCATCAAATTAAATTGCTTAAATTCTGTGGGAAAGAAATAAGAGATATGTGTACTTTCATACTCTTTTTAACAATTTGACACATGCTTATATATATATATGTATATTACAATATTGTGTGTGTGTGTGTGTGTGTGTGTGTGTGTGTCTATATCCCAGATCAAGCTAGCCTTGAACTCTGAGATCTGCTGCCTCTGCCTCCTAATTGGTGGCATTAAAGGCATGCGTCACATATTTTTATGTAATTGCAATGAGAATGACACTATATGGTCACCAAACACATCTTTATTCGAAAACAAGTTTAAAAGGTAGCTCTCTATCTTCTTACAGTAGTCTGTGCTGGCAGCATGGTTGGTTCCAAGGTCCGCCACCTCTAGGTACACAGGCTCCATCTCCGTTTGTGTGTGTATGGAGAACTCAGAGGATGCAATAAATGATTCCAATGTCCTGGAGACTACGAGGCTCTGGGAACCATGGAACCACGAAGAGCGGGATCAGACTTGAATAAGACCAAGCCAGGCAACACTCCAACAAGAACAGGGAAGGGCCTGTGCAGTCTCACTCCTAACTGAGGAGATTTCAGCAGCTGATGGCTGCTGAAGGTCAGTCTTCTTCAGAAGTGCGGACTATAGAGTTGGCCCAGTGTTCCCAACACCTACGTGCACATGGGTAACACTAATTTGACCCAGGTGAGTTATGAAGAAGAGGAAGAAGGGGAGGGTGCTATGAAAGAGGTGGTGGAGAAGTAGATGGAGGAGGTGGGGAAGGAGGAGGAGGCAGGGAGGAGGAGAGGGCAGTGCTGGAGGAAGCGAAGGAGGTGGAAGAGGAGGAGAGAGAGGTGGAGGAGGTATAGGAGATTGAGGAGGATGAGAAAGGGGAGGAGTACAAGACGTAGAAAAAGGAAGGGGAGGAGAAGGGAAGAGGAAGAGAAGGATGGGGATGAGGATGAGGAAGAGAAGGGGGAGGCAAAGATAGGGATGAGGAAGGGAAGGACAAAGATGGGGATGAGGAATAGAAGGACAAAGATGGGGATGAGGAATAGAAGGACAAAGATGGGGATGAGGAAGGGAAGGTGTCCTAGAGGGGCTGCAAGTAGGGAGGGGAGGTGAATATGAGATTAAATATTTTGTATTTGTCTATATAATTACCTAGGAATATATAATACAAATTCATGGTGCTTTCAAATAAAAATATAAATAACTCTCATTACAACTTACATGTTTTTAAAAAAAGAGGCATAGTGGGTTGTCAAGTCACCACACCAAGAGCTTCCAGCACTCACATTGGGAAAACATGAGAAATGAATCAGTGTCTAATGTATTACACTTATTGTCTTCAGCCCAATGTTGTACTTTTGTGAAACTAACCACTCACTGCAGAAAGAAATCTACCTCGTTGGTAGTGATTGCTGATTCCTGTGGTGTAAACATCCCCACTGTGGAGCCTGGAGAGATGGGTCAGTGGCTAAAAAACACTTATACATCAAAAAGATTTGAATGTGGTTCCCAAGCACCTGCCTGGATCACACGCACCTGTAATCTACTTCCTGGGGATATGATGGCCTCTTTGGCCTCTGTGTATACCAGTCACACACAGACATAAATGCAAACAAAAGACTAATACACACATATACAAAAGAAGTCCTCACTGCAGCCAATTGAAGGCAGCCAATCAGGCACAGAGTTCAAAAATGATGCCGAAAATGAGTCTTGAGAGTTAGTAAGGGCAAACTCTGCCATGCTACTGACCAAGTCTCTCTGTCCCTGAGGCCCAGCCTGGCTTAAGTGGAAATCGCTGGTGAGTTACTCCGCCTCCTCCTTCTCTCTTCAAGGCCACAGCACTCATACGTCCACTTACCCACAAGCATATGACCTAGTTTCAAAACTAAAACTTGCCAAGATCATTGATTCTGTAAGGGCCTCATTTGACTTCTGGTAAGCCCAGAGCATCTCCATGGGAAACAGGCTGTATGCTGAGCTAAGACAATGTTAACAGCACTCAAGACTCCAGTCTAGAGGGCCGCAGCTTGTCAAAAATGGGTATCAGAACCTTTGAGGGACTATGCTTAACGGTCCTCCGTGGCTTGCCTGGGGACAAGATCCTGTCTTCACAATGCAGATGCTGGGATCATAAGCTTTGAAGATTTTTACAACTTCTCAAATAGTATCAGAATAGTTTACTCCTGAAGTTGGCAGAATTCCTCGCAGCTGGCTTGTATCTCTGTCATATGGGGAGAGTATTTGAACTCCACGCCTTAGTTCACAGGCCTACCTCATCACAAAGGGGAGCCCTGGTGACTGCAGAGCCAGCTATGCTCCCCTCTGCAGTGTTTCTGCCTCCTCACTGGCAAGGCGTCTCTGGATGTTCACACCATAGCAGGTAAGGGTGAGCCTCAGAGGCTGAAAGTTCACTTGTTTTCTTGTGCCATCTGCTTGCAATTACTCATCCCTGTGCTATGCGCCATGATCCCTAAAAGCGCCTATGTTGGAACTTGGTCCCCAGCATGGCAGTAAAGTAAGTTGGTGATGTACCTTTAAGAGCCAGGGCCTCTTGTGGGGTCCTTAGGCACTAAAAGGACAGCATTGATGGAGTTGGGGGGGGGGGGGCTGTAAGCGTCTGCTTCCTGGCTACAGGTGTAACTGCTTGCCTTGTCACCAGTTCCTAGCACTCATGCCTGGAGACAGTGAGGCCAAATGGCAGAGACTCAGCAAGGCCAAGGTCTGCTGCTAATAATTTTCATCCTCAGAAGTTTGAACTAAGTAAACTTTTTATTTTAATTTTCACTCTTTTTTTTTCCCCACCAAAAAGTTAAAAACCCACAAACAAAAGACATGAAACAACAAAAATGTATTTTCTTCGTCACTTAGTCACGCCAAGAACCGTAGAGTCTGGTTAGGGTACTTAAAGCTGGTTTCATATATTACTTCATCAAATGGAACAGAGCCAGCTGAATGGGTGGTGTAGCACGCACCTACAGTACTAACGCATAGACGCAGAGGCGCTATCACCACAAGACTGGATTAGCTGTAGTCTACTTAGAGAGTTCCAGGCCCGCTGGGGTTACATTATCAAATCCTGTCCCAAAAGAGGAAATTTTAAAAAGGGAAATAAAAGTAGGAAGAGTGGTGAGTTGGAGCAAGAAGGAAGAGGATAGAGAGGAAGGGGGAAGAGAGGGTGGCTTGTCATCAAAGTGCTCTCCCTGTGTTCATGAGGACCTGGACAGACCCCAGTCCTCACACTTAAAGAAAAGAAAAAAGGCCAGGTGCAGGGGCTCACAGAGTTGGGAGCAGATCCTGAGGGGTCGCTGGCCAGCCATTCTAACTGCCTCAGCAATCTCCAGATCAGTGAGAGACCCTGGCAACACCCAAAGTTGTCCTCTGGCCTCCCTGTGCCTGCACATACAGAGACATGTGTACAGCCTGCATACACACAAATGAGAAAACTGAAAACCAGGCACATGCTTATGTGATCCTCTGTGTCTGGAGATATAACAGACCCACCACTGCATGTAGAGGTCACACCAGTTTGTGGGCAGTGTTGCCAGTGGTAAGAACAGTCTCCAAGCAGAAGGACATAGTCGCCTCCTCCCTTTCCTCCCTCCTTCCTCATGGCTGAGTTCCAAAGAGAAGCTGGGTCCCTCTGTTTAGAAAGTCCCACCTGCCTTGGAGGAAGACACTCTGCTCCACACTCTAGGACTTGCCAGTCCTGGGGATGGCTCAGTGGCCAACAAGCTTGCAGCTAGCACAAGATGAGAGGCACCTGGGATCCGCACCAGGCACCTCATGGGTAGAGTACTAAACCACTAAACCATCAACAGAGCCCCTGGCTTTCTAAATGCATCTTCTAAAATGGTGGCTGAGGCCTTTGTTTTTAAAACTTCCCATTCCCTGTGTCCATCCATGCAGCAGGTGTTTATGGGGGGTACCAAGGGGGTACCGATAGCCAGCCCTTGTCTTGACAGCTGAGGATGTAACATGACAAACATTAATCACTGCCCCATGGTAGCTGATATTGCACTAGGGGAAACACAATAGTAAGATAAGCAGGTGACATATTCAGTGGGCTAGACCAGAATAGTTGCAAATGAAAAAAGGAGTGGGGAGAAGGGGAGGGAGTAGGCATGCAGAGAGGCACTCTGCTTTCTACTAGTATGGCTGAGAGTAAGAGTCATCCTACCAGGTACATCGACCACAGGATGGTTTCCCTTCCTCTACAGCCAACTAAGGGTGCTCAAACACACATGGTCAAACATGGCTGACTCCTAACATGGCAAGGCATTGTACAGTGAGGGGTTGGGGGAGCACACCCTGTGTACTGGACCCTGGCTGTGGTCCTGGGACTATGTGCTTTGCAGCGCTGGACAAACCGCATGAGCCTTCATACTCAGGAAGTTCTTACTACCCTGGACCAGAGGACATATTCGGCCGTCAGGGAGTAGAGCTCACAGCACACAAGGGCACCGTCAGCCCTCGCCTCCACATCCGCAGTTCTGCACATGCAGAAGGGATTCCAGCTAATCCCAGCAAAGCCAGAGAGGGGCCTGTGGAACACAGCTTTCCTCAAAACAGCTTTCTACAATCCACCCTAGCCTGCTGGAAAATGCATTCTAAAGCCACTTAGGCGATTTCTTTTTAATGTTACTGTTAGACTTTGAGGGATTTAATCAAAACCTTCATAAAAGGGCATTCTCCTACAACTCGGCTTTTCCATTTCAGGCGCAGAAATGCTGTGCACAACAGAAGAAGAGAAAGGCAATTTAAAAAAAAAAACGCCATCAAACTGAATCTGCTTTGCTGCCTCTGGAACCATATTTCTTAGGGAAACACAGGCTGCTAGGGCCCCCTAGGGAGCAGTGGCCGAGCTGGTCGCATTCTAGATGGTAGCTTGAGAGGACAGACTTGTCACCTTATTCAGGGGCATTACTGGGGTTTTAACTAAGTGTGCAGCCTGCAAAGCATGCATACGAAGGGCCCCCTGGGGTGGATGAGTTCAAAGGTCAAGGGCAATGCATGGATGCTCATCTTTACTGTGGCCCTCAGTAGTAATCACTGACAGTGAAGGATGGCCGGGTGTAAAAGAGATGGGTTGCTGGGAATGGGCAATTAGTGAAAAATAATCATCATCAATAACTACAGTGAAAGAACAGTAGCTGCACTCACACCAGGCTCACTGCATCTCATGTCACACTGGTTCATTAGCTCAGGCGTGGGGGCAGAAGTTAACGTAGTTATCTCCCGCCATTCTTCTCCACCTCATCCTTTTCAGAGGTTTCTCGCTGGTCCTGGAGCTCGCTGAGACTGGCTGGCCAGTGAGCTCCGGGGTTCTCCGTCCCTACCTTCCCACCATGAAACGTGGGACCACAAGCAGAGCAGTGCACGGCTTTTTATGTGGGTGATGATGGGGACTGGACCTTAGATCTTTATGTGTATGCAGCTGTTCTACAACTGAACGGTCTTCTCAGTCCTGATGCTATCAGTTCTTACGTGAGCTCCGGGAGGCTGGCACTGCTTACCCCATAGATGGCTGGAGTGACACAGGGGGCTGTGTCTTGGGCCAGAGCACAAAGCTAGTAAGCACGAAGGCAATCTTTTTGTGCAGGACTCCTGAGCCAAGTTATGGTGGGTTTTCTAAATTTTTATTTTATTAATTTATTTATTCATATTACATCTCAACGGTTATCCCATCCCTTGTATCCTCCCATTTATGGTGGGTTTTTTGTTTTTGTTTTTGTTTTGTTTTGTTTTGGTTTTTTGGTGGTTGGTTTTTTAAGTTCATTTCTATGGTTAGGATATTAAATGTCCCACAAAGCTCATGTGTTGAGGGCTAGGTCCCTTGATGATAGCTCTATTGGGAGGTGGAGGAAATCTACGGAGAAGATGGACCCAGTAAGGTAGATAACTGGGGGTGCATCCTTGAAAATAGCTCCATTCCCTTGCTCTCTCTTTTGCTTCCCAGGCACATGGAGGTGAAAAGACTTTCTGCACACACGTTTGCACCAGGACCTGCTGCACTACAGGAACAAGTAGCTGTGCATGGAAACCACCAGCTTTTTGGTTGGTTTAAGGTAGGAAAATTGTTGTCAGTGGCAGAAATCTGTCACACAGTATGAAACATCCTAAGGGCATCAACAGCCATCAACTATTTCCGTCTAATCCAGCTGTTATCACAAAATACTATGGAGTGGGTGGCTTTAAAACAACAGGAATGTCCAACTTTAAGAGTCTGACTGACTCAGAGTCTGGTAAGGGCCTATTGCCAGCTTCATACATGGTACCATCTCGAGTACTCTCATGTTGGGAGCAGTGAGAGTCCTCTCTTATGAAGGTGTGAATCTACCTCATGGCCTAAGTACCCAAGAGCTCCCAATCCTGAAGCCACCACTGTCGGGGGACATGATTTCTGCACACAGTCTGAGGATGGGGAGCAGACATTCAGAGCACAGCACTGACATCAGAACCACTGCTGTACCACTACAGAGAGTTTGAGTGAGCCCTGTAGGTCTACACTTAGTTGACTTCTTAGCAAACCTAATTAAGAATTCTCGCTAGTTATTCTAAATAACCAAAAGGGCAAAGGACACTTTTTTTCAGTCCTGCTACATTAGTACCAGCTAACTGGTCAGGAGAATTGGAAGATGTGTTTGGCTGTCCTTGTTGCTCTTGAGATGGTATGACGGTGGTGGTGGTGGGGACTGTGTTCTAATAAAACTTTATTTAAAAGGAAGTGGACAAAATGCAACTAGAGCCGAGGGCACAGAGTCTGGAAAGCCATGGCCTACAACATCCAAAGCAGTGAGAAACCTGTACGTTTACAAAATTAAAAGTGGACTCTAGTAAATGTGTAATGGGGGGAGGGGGGAAGAGTGGAAAAGACACAAAATAGGAAGAATGATGGCCAAATGTCAGAGCCTAAAGAGTCCGTGCTGGGAAAGGACTGGGCCTGCGTGGAATACATAAAAAGGTGAAGCCTAGAAAGAGTCAGAGAGATGTACAGATGCTAACAGTACATGGGAATCTGAAACTAACTTAAATTACCCAGAATTCATGGAACTATTTCTTAACCCTCATGCCAATGTTAAAGGAAAGGCTGATATAAAAAGAAAATGTTTATCTGACAGTGAATCTGATGCTATAAAACACAAGGAGAAAAGAGATGTTGCTGACAAAGCAAGAGGCTGTTCCACAGGTCTTAATGCTCAAGGAGTTGGGGTGCCAGACACTAATCTCATAAACAGAAGGGCTCAGGGGAGGCACACTTGGTGCTGGCCACAGAGGCAGGTAGACATGAAGTGTCCTCAGATTATAATTGCTTTTCAGGAAGAGAGACTGACTTGCCATTCTTGTCCAGAAGGGGAAGTTCTCTCTCTCTCTCTGTGTGTGTGTGTGTGTGTGTGTGTGTGTGTGTGTGTGTGTGTGTGTGTGTGCGTGCGCGCGCGCGCGCGTGCACGAGCGCGAAATCTGATATCTTAGTTTTTTAACTGGGAGTGTGAAAAAAGATAATTACATTCTAAAGGAAATCAGGTGTGATGAGTGGATTTTGCAAGTAGTAACCATTGGTGGGATGTGTTTGTGCTTTGCTTCGAAAGGCATTCTACTCTCTGGAAAGATAGGCCTCTTGGGCTGCCTGCTATCAGACAGTGTACCTGACACCTCAGTTTATTTCTTGTGCATTTGGAGAACAGCTCTTTCTTTATGTTGGGAAGTTTCCCAGCCATTACCCAATCAGAACTTAGTTTTAGCTAGCTAATTCAAGAAAGAACCTTCTATGACTTTTGTCCACGTGTGTATATATAAAATATCTATGTAAGCAGTTTTTGTTCTCAAATATCCACTGAAACAAAACCCCAGCCACGTTCCTTAGACTCCATAGTTCCAACCAGCCCAAGAAGCCACCTTACGTTCAAAATGTACCTAAAGCATAACCTTTCAGATTGAATAGCTGATTGGGTCAGCATCCGGGCAGTTTAGGTACAGTGACTCGAAAGCAGCTGTATCAGATTTCATATCTGCATCATCACATGTATGCAACTGTTTACAAAATTCCTTAAAGATGAGATTTTACCACTACCAACAAGTCCCCGCCCAGACAAGAGATCCAGACAGATCCCGATTTAATTAACTGAGCAAGGCTTAAGGGGATAGGTATTTTTGAAGGTTCCTCTAGGGAACCACACCTTTATGCACAGTTGAAATCCGGGCACTGAATACCTGAGATGTCTCATGGAAATGTAGCTGTGTGATTATGTGAGCTGCCAATTTAGAACCCACTAGTATAGGTGGGGGAACACATGGTTAAATTGAAGGTATTGATTGGCGGAGTTTTTCTTTGTCCCAACTCATTCTGTCAAGGGGATCTTGCTCTGGTCTCCCTGCAGATGTCTGGACTTTGTGATCTCCACTGAGATAATTTAGACAAGACACACAGTGTGCAATGTAGGAGCCAGGCAGAGAAAAGGAGAGTACATTCTTGGGGCCAGGGAGAGTGTTGCCCTGCTTTGCAGGGCAGGAAGGCTCTGCACTGCGTCTAAAGTCTTAGGAACACCTTTCCCAAAGGCCTTTCGGTCCAAACGGTTGGCAACCTGTCTGGCTTGGCTGTGGGTGGGTGGGGATGGGGGGGGGGCGGGTATGTCCTTGTTCTTATCAGAAAGCTGTCTGCTTTGTGGTAATTTTATAAACTTTAGGGCTTCTGGAGTCAGGCTTACATGATTATCTATTAATGACCTTCCAGGCAGGCTGAGGACGCAGTATCCTTCCCCCACCCCCAACCCCAGGGCCAGAGCCTTAACACGTGTCCCTCCCATTCCTCTGATTAGAGCCCTGCACTTGCAGAATGTCGAAGCTGTTACGGGAGAGGAGTCCAGCCCCAGTGCCCTCTGATCAGGCAATCTCTAGCTGCCTTCCTAACAGTTCCTTCTATAGAAGCCCAGACTGTTCAGCATTTGGGTTAGTGGTTCAGAGGAAGCTAGGAAAATAATTTTATAGTAATTAGAATGTTATCTAGCTGTGCATTGCTGACTTTATTACAAATAATGGAACAGTGGTCAACAAATAGTTTCATAGTCATGTCCCCAGAATCCTTAGTTTCATCCTGCAAGTTGGCCTCTGTCTCTGATACTTATCTTGCCCCCATCTGCTTATTTTTTAATCATAGCTTTTGGGGGGCACCTGGATAGTATTTCAGAGCCCCTCAAGATGATATGTTATGAAAGTTTTCATTACATTAGAATCCAGACAATTTTTATAATGCTCTCAATAAAATAGCACAGACTTTGAACACCAAGGCTATCTTGGCTGTTTATCTCATTCTGTGCACCAAGCCTATGCTTTAGTCATAAAAATTGGCTATCTTAGGCAGATTTGGGCCCAGGGGTCCCGCTCAAACTAAGGCACCAGCCAAGGACAATACAGGCGGTAAACCTTAAACCCCTACCCAGATCTAGCCAATGGGCAGAACACTCTCCACAGTAGAGTGGAGAGTGGGATATTACTTTCTCACATACTCTGGTGCCTCACCTTTGACCATGTCCCCTGGAGGGGGAGACCTGGTGGCACTCAGAGGAAGGACAGCAGGTTACCAAGAAGAGACATGATACCGTATGAGCATATACAGGGGGAGGTAATCCCCCTTAGGAACAGTCATAGGGGAGGGGAATAAGGGGAAAATGGGAGGGAAGGAAGAATGGGAGGATACAAGGGATGGGATAACCATTGAGATGTAACAAGAATAAATTAATAAAGTAAAAAAAAATTGGCTATCTTATAGGCATTGCACACTTAAAATGTAAAAGTCATTCAATAAAGGAAATTATTTACAGATGAGAGTTGGTTAGTTTTGTAGACAGGGTCTCATGATGGAATCCAAATTGGCCTTAAACTCTCAATTATGCTACCTTAGGCTTGTGTGTTCTGGGAAGACAGACATGTACCATCATGCCTGGTCCAGAAGCTTAAGGATATTATTCATAGAATCTTCATAGCAGCCTTATTTGTTTTTTGTTTTTGTTTTTGTTTTAATTTATTTATTTATTATGGATACAGTGTTTTGCCTACATGCACACCTGCATGCCAGAAGAGGGCACCAGATCTCATTATAGATGGTTGTGAGCCACCATGTGGTTGCTGGGAATTGAACTCAGGAACCTTTGGAAGAGCAGCCAGTGCTCTTAACCTCTGAGCCATCTCTCCAGCCCCATAGCAGCTTTATTTGTAATAGCCAGAATTTGGAAACAACTTAGATATCCCTCAACCAAAGAATGGATAATGAAACTGTGGCACATTTACACAATGGAATACTACTCATTAAAAACAAAGAAATCCTTTAATCCCAGCACTCGGGAGGCAGAGGCAGGCGGATCACTGTGAGTTCGAGGCCAGCCTGGTCTACAAAGTGAGTCCAAAGCAGCCAAGGCTACACAGAGAGACCCTGTCTCAAAAAACCAGAAAAACAAAAAAAACAAAGAAATCATGAAACGTTCAGGCAAATGGATGGAACTAGAAAAGATCATCCTGAGTGAGGTAGCCCACACCTAGATACACATGGTTAGCCATTTAGTACAGGATAAATACGCTGCAATGCACAGACCCAAAGAAGATACGTAAGTAGGAGGACCCAAGAGAAGACGCTTAAATCTCACTCAGAACGGGAAACAGACTAGATAGAGGTCAAAGAGGAAACAAGGTAGGAGAGGAGCAAGCCAGAGAGAAACAAGGATGAAGATCAGACCTAGGGAGAGTGGGATGGAGGGACAGAAAAAGAGAAACCGTGGGCATCCCTGTGACAAGCTCGAGACCTACGTCACAATGAGCCTCTGGGAGGATTATGAGGGGAACTATACCCGGGACTCCTAGTGGCAGGGGCCATGGAGACTGAAGAGGACACCGTCTAAATAAAGTGGAGGGAAGAGAACACTGACCCACCCACAAAAACTGGCCCAAAGCTTACCCTGTCTACAAGACGTGCAGAAATAAAGAAAACAGACAGTGCAGAGACTGAGGGAATGTCCAACCAATGCCTGGCCCAACCCAAGTCCCGTCCCATGGAACAGAGCCAATCCTTGACACTATTAAGGATACTCTTCAATGCTTGCAGACAGGAGCTCATCAGAGTTTTCCTCTGAGAGGCTCCACCCAGCAGCGATTTGAAGCAGATGCTGAGACTCACAGCCAAACACTGGGTGAAGTGTAGGGAGTCCAGTGGAAAAGTGGGGAGAAGGATAAAGACCTACAAGTGACAGGAGCCCCACGAGAAGACCTACAAAGTCAACTAAGCAGCATCCAGGAGGGCCTGTGGAGTCTGAAGCATCAGCCAAGGACCACGCATGGACTGGACCTAGGTCCTCTACATAGACATAGGCCATGGGCAGCTCAGGCTTCATGTGGGTCCCCTAGTAAGGAGAATAGGGACATCTCTGACATGGACTCTGTTGCCTGCTTTTCAACCATTTCTCCCTGACAGGACTTTCTCCACAGTTGGGAGGAGAGCAGGGACTAACTCTGACATGAACTGTGGTGCCTCATAGTTGACAACCTCCCCTTGGTGGGGAGGCCTGGTGGCACTCAAGGAATAAGCAAGCTACCAAGATGAGACTTGATAGCCTATGACCAAAAAGTGGGGGAGGAGGTCCCCTTCAGTCATAGACATAGGGGAGGGGAATAGGGTAAAAGTGGGAGGGAGGGAGGAATGAGAGGATACAAGTGATGGGATAACAATTCAGTTGTAATCTGAATAAATAAATTAAAAAATAAATAAAAAGAAAAAAGAAAAAGAAAAAAAAGCACCTCCATAAGGTCATGCTGAAAGCAAGCCTGTAGGGCATTTTCTTAATTAGTGATTGATGGGAGGGCCCAGCCTACTTCAGAAGGTGCCACCTCTGGGCTGGGTGTCCTGGGTTCTATAAGAAAGCAGGCTGAGCAAGCCAGAGGGAGCAAGCCAGTAAGCAGCACCTCTCCATGGCCTCTGCATCAGGTCCTGCCTCCAGGTTCCTGCCCTCCACGAATTCCTGCCTTTGCTGCTTTTTTTATATATGAATGAAACAAACCCTTTCCTCCTCAGTTTGCTTTTGGTCGTGGTGCTTCATCAGAGCAATAAAGACTGAATGAGTATTCTCCTCATTGTTTCTGCCATTTAGAGGCCGGATGTTTCTCACACCCAGATCTTGCGGGTATCGTAACTGATTCCGCTGTTACTCCAGACCTGATGCAGACAGACCCCAGGGAGCTGAGCCACAACAAGTAGACCAGCCCTGGCACTTCAGTGACGTACCTACAGATCCTGAGTGGAAAGGATGACCTAGTGTCCTGGTTGTAGTTACTTAGCTTTTTAGGAAATGAACAACCGGTGGCTTCTCCACTGTTCTCAGAGAGGCACCTTTGGCCAGCTCACCAGGAATGGCTCTGATTGCCTGGTTGGTCCCTTTAGCTCACAACTCTTCCCTCTCACTCTCAGGGTACATATCACTTGCATTAGGCTCGCACCTGCCCATCCTCACTTCCTGAGGTGTCTACACCCTTAGTTGTGGTGGCCACATTCTTGGTGTCCTTGTGCCTCAGCCGAAGGCCTCTCTCTTGCCTGCTCACCATGCCTGCCCCACTAATGTCATCGGATCACAATCCAGCCCCTACACAAGCAATGACGACAAGGGGCCCTGCCCCGGACTCCAGCAACTGTCAAACTCAGAGCCCCAAACCAACCCCTGGAGCAGCTCCACATCTGTAAGCCAGGAAGCTTCTATGCCCTCCGCAGTTCCGCACCCCTCCACAGTTCCTCTGGACTCTGCAGCTCAATAGTTTGTCCTTGGCACCGCCCTCTGCCGTCGAGCAATAGTCTCTTATGCCCCTCACAGAGTAACCCCTAGCTCCTAGCCCTCAACACTTGGCTGGTTGCCCTTGGCACCGCCCTAAGAGCTCAGACCTTCCTACCTGCTAAAGCCCTGCCCCATTCATTAGTGTCTGAACTGCCTCAGTAATGTGGCCCCTCCCCAGGCCTCTCCCTAGCACTGAAGCCCCACCCCATCACTTCCCTTACAGCCCCTAAGTCCCTCCCTGATAGTGCAGGCCTCGCCCCCTGTCTCTGCAGGATCTGCTGACCTGGCTCTCGCGGGAGAAGTAGCTGAGTTCTTTGGGGTCCTGGCGCCTTGGTGGGATGTAGCTGAAAGTTGAAACCGCTGAGATGGGGAGAGGGCGTGGCTTGCCCCGCAGTGAAGAGGCGGTGATTTCCTCCTCCTCCCCCTCCTCTTCTTCCCCCTTCTTTTCCACCTTTCTCCCCTTCTTTTTCACGTCCCTGGGGTCCATCGCGTGCTGCTCAGTTTTGGCCGGACCTCGACCTACGGAGCCCAGGCCTCAAGCATCAGCTTGTGAGGCTTCTGCGTTCCTACGGGCGTCTGCGTTTGGCCGTTCCCTGGCAACTGCGCTGTGGCCTCAGCATCTGCTTAGTGACGAGGCTAAGACGTTCTTTGACGCCTCCTTCTAAGTCCTTATCGCCACACCCTGAAAGAGAGTTTCCTGGTAAGAGCCGCCTCAGAAACCACACCCATTCCTCTACCTCTGCTTTCCCAGCGCAGTTTGCTCTAAGTCTCAGGGCACTCCTCAACTTTACAGATCGTGGCAGAAAGCTACTACGCAACAGGACCTGACGATACAACCCTGAAACAAGCAGCCCTCGGCCACAGGGAGCTTACATCCTAGAGAAGTCAGATAACAAAAATGAGAAAGCCTGCAGTGGTCTAGGACAGTGTGACACGTACATAATGGAAAGGTTAAAGGCACAGGAGCATGGGCCACACACATGGGCCTCAACATGGGGTGGTAGCTGCATTTCATATGTGTGCTGGCCAAGTTACAGGAACATAGGAGAGTGACCGTGCATAAAAGTCAAGCCCATAGGATGTAAAGCCTCTCTGATGCCGCTCCGTCCTCAGCTCTAGGAATCCCACTTCCTCCTTTCCGCTATTCTCCCCTGGCAGGTTGCCTGAGTACACTGTGAGTCAGAAAAACGACCAGGAACTTTCCCACCATGAGCCAAAGTCTCTAGGGCTTTAGTCTTGCCTGGGAACCACTTAGCAAGATGGACATCTCCCCGGAGCTTGGGGATGTAAAGAAAACGGGGCCATCACCCTTCTCCTGTGAACAGAAGTTGTAAAAGCATGCCTGTTAATGTTTTCATCCCCATGAAAATATTAGCAAAATTAAATTAAATTAAAAGCCCTCTATAGTATACTGTCAACCTTTCCCACCTCTCTCAGCCTTTCCAAAGACAGAGCATGAGAGGTCAGCTGAGGGCCATGAGGCTTTGCAAGCCTTGTATAGATGATGATCTACACACACTTGGAAAGGAGGTGGGGGTGACACCAAATATGATGAGAATTCAGATCCAGCCTAGCCAAGTCTGAAATAATTCCATTATGGATATCTTTTTCACCACCATTCAGACCTAATTCTGCTAGCTGCGATTTCATTAGGTACCAGTTTGTTATTAGTTAAAGAAAACATCATAAAAACATGCTCGTTAAACACAGTGTCTAGTTAGTTTTCACTGTCAGTGCCACATAGCTTGGAGTCACCTGAGGAAGTAATCTCAACTGAAGGATTACCCCCATCAGCTTGGCTTCTTGGCACGTCTGTGGGGATTGTCTTAGCTGCTGACTGACGTGGGAGGATCCAGCCTACTGTACACACACCATTCCCTGGGAAGATAGTCCTGGACTGGAATTCTCCTTAGCTAGGCATGACCTGCATGCGATCCAGCTAGCAGCATCCCTCTGTGGTTTCCACCTTGAGCTCCTGCCCCGAATTCTAACAGACAGACTGGCCTCCCCTGTGTTGCTTTTGTCAGAGTATTTTATCACAGAAACAGAAGGGAAAGTGGGGTGCACAGGAAGGAAGGTTCTATCCAGGGCTGTGACTGTAGGTGTGGGGAGCACTTCGATGGGCCTTTCAGCCTGAGATCAAGATCAGGCTCCAAACACAATCAGCCTTGGCCAGAGAGACCTCGGAGCCAAGGAGCAAAGCTGGAGATGTGGAGAAGAGAGGGGACATGTAGATGTGGGGGACCTGGCCAAACCCATCTAGCTGAACACAGACAAGGCAGCCCTGTATCCCCTGGAGGAATGTGGGGGTTACAGATCTAGTGAGAAAAACTTATCATATGCAGGATCCAGAAGGGGAGGTTCTTTTTTTTCAGGGGGGGGGGTTCTTGCTATACTGACTTTGGATTCCTTTGCTAAAACTGAGTTGTGCAAGGAGAATGCACAGATGGCCTGAGGAAATGAGATGTGAGACAGAAAACAATTATTTACCTCAGAGAGTGAACCAAAGTAACAATTGCATCAATGTACAACTTGAAGGATGAATGAGTTTATTGGGATTACTTCTAGGAGTATACAGGAAGGGCTACTTACAGAAGCAAAGTCAACTAAAGTCATCTGTCTCACCAAGAAGCCCAACCCAACCCAGATGACAATCCATAGAAGCTCAAACTCTGAAGGCCTCCGTGTGATTTACAGATATCTCCACAGGTTAGAAAGCCTGCTCCAGGCAGCTCAGCTCAGCCTTTTCTCCGCCCCCCCCCCAAACAACTTTTCACTGCTTCCATAACCTTGAAGAGATGCCCCCTCACATATCTTTAGTTTCAGGAACTTTGTGAGACTTGTTAGTCGCTTACTTCCTGAGCTTATAAGCATTTCCTCTTCTTTCCTGGAGGGAATATTTCAGTTTAGAACTTCCAGATCTATACAGAGAACCCTCTAGAATGGAATGGTTGAACTCACGGGAAATTGCCAAACAACAGGAAAAGATTTAGAGTTCTGGCCTAAGTTGATCAAGCAAAGATTTTGTGATCTAACTAGACAGCTCTCGAGGGCATGGCCACTTGAACCTGTTTTAAAATCTTGGATGGCCTCACTGGTTCCCCCAGCCGCAGCAGCTGCTGTGGTTGTCCATTGCCCACCCCCCCAGCCATATCAACGCCCTGCCACTGCCACTGCCCCTGCCGCAAAGAGTCAGAGATGCCAGATACACCACCAGCACCCACCACCACCTTGCCCCCAAGACCTGCGTCTAGCACTCAAGCAGCAAGGCACTAAAACTTCAAGTGGCATACTGCCAGCCCTCCTTCCTGCGTTGGGACTATGGAGACGGGAGACAAAATGACAGGGCCGGTCAGCAACTCACGGGAGCTGTCCATGGTGACGTTTCCTGACTCAGCCTACTGCTTGCTATGATAGGAGCTAATACCTTTCCTGCCCTAAGAGCGCCTACTGCCGCTATGGGAGCTGTCCATGGTGATGACAAGCTTTCTTGCTTCAGCCTACTGCTTTCCTGGGAGCTTCCCAAGAGGGCAGCACCTCCTTTTCAGTCTCTGTCTGCTATTCATGGGGCAGGGAAAGGTTTCCCTGTCATGGACTCTGTGAATTTTGTAATTTGTAAACTTTATAACCCCTCAAGGAAAAAGTGGCCAGACTCCTGCCTGAGAAAGTTCCAACAACCCAGGTCCTCCCCCAGACCTCTTTAACTGTGATCTCCAGTCCCTCAGTAGGACTAATCGAAAACTGGGCTAATTTGAGGTGAGAGAGAAGTCTGGACCAAAACCCACCAATCCCTGAGCAGGAGAATTAACCAGTCCCTACCTAAATGTTCCACTAAAAGCCAGTAATCCCTGAGCATGAGAAACAACTAATCCCTAAACAACAAAGCCCACCAATCCCTGAGCGGGGGGAGTGGCAAATCCCTGAGCAAGAGAAATGACCAATCCCTGAACAGGAACTCCCACCAATCCCTGAACTCCCCCCCCCAAGTTCAGAGTTTGAAATCCCACCAATCTTCACTATGGAAATCCCTGCCCTGGAAAGCTCCACTCCCTAAGAAACCCTACCTATATAAAGGCTTCGTCTTCCCAGTTCCCTGCTGCCTTCCCCTGGGAACAGAGGCTGCCACTCCTGGATTTGTCCCTCCTCTCCTGGATTCATCCCTCTAATAAATATCAGTTAAGAGATTTACTGCCTGGTGTGACTCTCTCATTGGTAGAAGCAATGAAGAAGAAGAGAAGAAGAAATGAAGGAGTAGAACTTAGGGTCTTGTGCTCCTAAGGGGTTTGGGTAACCCTCCCCTGTGAGCTGCAACATCTCTGCAGAAGAGGCCACCTCTTAGAGCTGAGTGGTTTCTGGACTCCTATGTCTCAGGACACCCTTGGGGGCACTGCACAGCTGTGTGGCTCCTGGGCTCCCATGTCCTAGGATGTTTCCTCAGAGCTGTGTGGTTCTTGGGCTTCCGAGTCCAAAGAGAACCTTCCATCTGAGTACCAGAAAGCCAACAAACATTTGGTGCTGGGACTCAGATACCCTTCCTTGGGACACTGACCCTCCTCAGAGCTGGGGTACCTTCTCAGACCTGTTGGGGGATGATCTGATGTATTTTTTTTAATTATTTATTTTTATTTTATGTCCAATGGTGTTTTGCCTGCATGAATGTCTGTGGGTGTCAGATCTTGGAGTTACAGTTGTGAGCTGCCATGTGGTTGCTGGGAATTGATCCTGGTTCCTCTGGAAGAGCAGTCAGTGATCTTAACCTCTGAGTCATCTCTCCAGCCCCCAAGTGTGATGTATTTTGATGCTAATTACTGCTTGCTGTCCCTGTGACCTACCCTTTGATTAATAAAAAGCCATCCCACATGGATAGGGTAGATGAGATAGGTGTGACTAAAGTTCCCAGGCTTAGAGAGAGACAGAGGAATCCTGGGAAGGAGAAAGAAGGAGGAGATAAAGACCCTGAGGAGAGAGAAGAGAGGAAGGCTGTCATGGGTTAGATGGAGGAAAAGCACATGGCCAGCATGGATGGATATTTGGCCCAGATGAAGAACATTAGCAAGTATTTGGGATTATGGATGGGAGGTAGCTTGATAGAAATTATTAGAGCCAGAGGGCATGGGATTGGGGCAGGTATCTCATACCTGCCCTACTATGGGAAGTAGTTTAGATGATTAGTGTCTGCCCTGCCCCAGGTTAACTAGGGCTATTTTAAAATACAACAAGTCTTAATTGATAGCTAGCCAGACATACTAATAATACAGATAATACAGGTAATTCTAACAATAGTTCCTTGTACATCTTCTCACCCCATCAGGAACAACAAATATTCAGAAGTATTTGATGACAAATAAAAACTGTTGCTTTGGCTTGAGTTTCCTCTAAAAGGCGAGTCTAAGCAGGGACTGCATGCTCAGGAGCTATCTGGGATGTAAGTCCATGGAGTAGGAGAAAGAGGCCAGGACTGAGAGGTGGGAGAGACCATAACAGTCCATGCTGTTGGGCTGGGACCTGGAAATTGCACATGACAGAACAACAGATCAGCATCTGAAATTCAGGATGAACTGATCCCTTTCACCACTGAAAGCATGTGGAGCTTGGTCACTCCTGGGTTATTTTCTGAGGAGCCTAGAGAACACCTCAGAGTTTGCATGAAATCAGCACAAAAGCATGTTATATCTCCAGCACTCGCCTTTCCAACCTGAGCCTTAGCCCCTGTCCCATGCCCATGGAAAGAACCAGAACTTGGATCCAATGTAAGGCTAGTAATGCAAGGGAGGCTGGAAGAGTTGGTCACAAGAGCAGGGAGACAAACAGAGCTTTCAACTACTGCAGTTTTAAATCTTTTAAAAAATAATTTATGTATGATCTCACTGTGTATTCCAGTGGAATTCAAGGAAAAACAAACAAGTGCAATGTGTTTAAGTCCCTCACATCTTAACTTGCAAAGCTCTCTGCCAAAAAAGGAAAAAAGAAAAAAAGACACGAAAACTCTTCTCTAAAACAAAGCAAGTTTCTACAGCAGAGGCAAACTGGGTATTTGTGAACACACAGGGATCAGATCTGTGTTTCAAATGCCAATGGGATGTTCAATGTCCTGGTCTCAGGCCAAGCCCATGGGCTTCAGTGTGAGAGCAGCAAAACTTGAGCTTCATTTCATTCACCTGTCTGGCTCGGGCTGGACTCTGTACTTCCTTCTACACTGCCTTTGCCTATGTGGGAACTGCATGGCGACGGCTGTGTGCACAGCACTGCCATGCTATGTGTCAGCACCCTGATGTCTGCATGGCCCCATACAGAGATGTGAGCCAGTGTTACCCAGAGGTGCCATGAATTCAGGGAAACAGGGAGATGGGGGAGAAGGGGTCCACAGCAGTGGAAAGCCCATCCTGTTTCTCTGGAGAGACTTGGTTAGAAGCCTTTCTGCACATCCACAGCAGAGAAGGAGAAACAAGAGGAAACTGCTGTCAGGCCATGCTAGCTGTGGCGTCAGCACCCCTGAGCGGCATGCAATCTGTATATACTGTGTTCTCATACACTCTCACAGGCTAGGACACCCCATCTAGCTCATTAGACTGATGACAAAACTGAGAAATGGGGAAGCTATAGAACTGGACACAATTATTGTTTCATTTAAGTGGCCCAGTGTAACTGGACTTTAACTCACAGCATCTAACTTACCTTAAATTTAACTGGCACAAGCATGCCACTGCATTTGGTCTGCTTCCTAGTGATCTTAAGGAACAGACTTATATGTGCTCACGCTTGTGGCTCAGAGAAGGGCTGCCCAGCTGTGTTTCTCTGCAAGTTTAAAGACTATCACGAAGTCAAGAGAGTACAGGCACAATAACCCATCAGCACTGGCCTCCAAATCTGGGTCAAGGCCACGGAAAAATGAGGACTAACGCCTGAGAAAAAAGCCACTGTCCACCAAAGCCATCTTAACTAAAGCAGGACATGAACCGGGACCCATAGTGAGGCTGAACAAGCTTTTACCTTGTTAGATCTCCCACTCATGATAACAACACCAACAACACCAACAACAGGCCATAGATACTGTCGGTTGTATAGAAGGCTTGAGGGTCACTGGTTGATCAAGACCCTATGGTTACCTTGAGCATCAAACTTCTTTCTTTTTTATAGACAAATACAGGGAATTAAGGAGGCTGATATATATATCAGCAGTGAGTCAAATAATTAATTTAAGCCACAATCAACCATTAGGAAAAGGTTAATGGAAAGGGGAGAGCAGGGTGGGGGTGGGGGTGGGGGGAGAGAACACTGAAACTGGCCTTAAATGAAACTCTGGATGTCACATTCAGCTCAGTGGGAAGTACAGCAGACACAGGGTCAGGTTAGATGACAGTAAACTAACAATGTTGGCCATTCTATAGGTTAACCAATCAATTTCTCCAATAAATTAATGTTCTGAAAGCCAAATGGAGGAGGAGCTGTAGTTATCAAAGACTTAAGAGCTTCATGGCTACAAAGAATGAGAACTTTGCATCCTGATTTGAATACAATACAGCACAGAAACAGCACAGGAAACACGACATTGTTCTGACATGAAGCTGTAGAAAGTAATTATTAATTTTGTTAGCTGTAATAATGGCTGAATGGTTAAGAAAAATGGTTACAAATGTACACTGAAGTATTTAGGGCAAAATGATATAATAGCTTGATTTTTCCAAAAGCATTCCAATAAAAAAAGAACTAGATGGAACATGACTGAAAAATTATGGTAATTTCACATGCTGAATAAAGGGACTCAACTATTCCAAAATTGTCTCAGCCCCTATAGGTGCTCAAAATGTGTTGGAGGTTGGTCTGGTGCATTCTGATGCTAATTATTGCTTGCTGTCTCTGTGTACCACCTGTACCTTGCCTAAGAGCCTAACCTGTTTGATCAATAAAAGGCCATCACATGTGGGTAGGGAAAATGGCATAGGCCTAGCTAAGGTTCCAGGGCTGGGGGAGACAGAGAGAATTTTGGTAGAAAGAGACGAGAGGAGAGGAGAGAGGACTGGGCCATGGCTTAGGTAAAGGAGAGGCACATGGCTCCCATGGATGGAGACTTGGCCAAGACGATGAACATTAGCAAGTATTTGGTAGTTTGATAGAAATTATTAAAAGCAGATGGCTTCTATGGGAAGTAGCTTAGGGGATTAGTATCTGCCCTGCTGCAGGTTAACTAAAGCTATTTGGAAATATAACCGGTGTCTTTGTCTTGATTGATTGCTAGCAGGTTAGAAAATACTGCCGCAATAATTACAGGCCTAATAATAAACATTATTAGGCCATACTGGTAAAATAACTGTAACAAAAGTGTTTCCATAATAACAGTTAAAAGCAGCAGGGTTACCAAGAGATATTGTTTCTTGCAAACACCAAAGCCCAAAATATCAGTCCAACCCACAAAGTGTTTGTTATGTGCCAGAGACTGTGGGAGTTGTTGGGAAAGATGTTTGTTTTTCTGAGAGATGAGATAACAAGTGTATAAGGACAAGGTTTCTTTTGATGGACCTCAACAGCCGAAGGGCATCAGTATAAAGCTAGATTTCTGATGGGGGTGGGGAGCAAGGGAAGCTGCACGTCAGAGGGAGCCTGAGTTGGCTGCCAAGCAAGAAGGACAGCTTTCTCCAGGATCTGGGAAAGGCAGGAGGCCACAGAACAACTTGTGTGAGTGAATACTTAGCCACCCTGAGGTGACATTACAACTGTGAAAGGCTCAGTGTCTGGTCAGGAAATTGAGGCTACCTCTGTGTCAGAGTGAGTGTCCCATGTAGCTCAGATCCTGAAGGCCATGGTGCGATGTCCCACATGACTCAGATCCTAAAAGCCACAGAAAGATGTCCCACACGACTCAGATCCTGAAGGGCATAGCAGGACATCCCACACAGGCTCAGATCCTGCAGGGCATAGCAGGACATCCCACACACGCTCAGATCCTGCAGGTCACTGAAGAATGCTCCACTTGATCCATTTGGTTTCAAACAGCACAGGGTTTTGGCACTGTGTCAGTGCTACTCGCAAAGGAAGTAGTATTCCTCATGAAAGACCATTTCGTCATGAGCCCTCACTATTAGCTATATATAATAGTGTATCTGAGAAAGAAGGCAAATGTACCGGGACAGTGACAGCTGCCAGTGCTCAGAGTACTAACTACTTTCTAGGTGCTAGGCTCCCGCGCATGTTCCGGCCTCATCGCACCATCCTACACTAGGTGTTGACTCCACATGACTGTGATGAGCTCCACTTGGGGGAAGCTCGGCCTTTAGAAACCACTTCTCCTCATTCTCCACCATGAAGCCAAGGTTCCCCTTGATCTGCAATCCTTCAGCAAGTGCGCTGTGGGATTTGTGTGTTTTTTAAAGGGACCTGGTTACTTACCTCCCTAAAGTCCTCCCAAATATGGATTTTACTCCTTCTTATTTATTTATTTATTTTCCTTCTGAAGAACATTTACCCACAAATGAGTCAAACAGCAAGATCTGGAAGGAAGGATGCCTGCCTGTATTCCAAGATCTCCCATCTGGCAAACACTTCATCCCAGTGTAATTCCTGCTCCCTCCTATCTAGGCCTGGCTCAGGCAAAAGGAAGACAGCAAAGAAGGAAAACTGACTTTTCACTTTTGACTTTCTTCCTCAGTGTGCAACACATGTACATGTCCAAAACACACACGCACACACACACACAATCTTTTCTCATCCTGTAGTTCAGTCAATGCCATAAACTTTGCTGCCCCCTAGTGGCAGTCGTCCAAGAGACTATCACTGCAGCTTCCAGAGTCTACTTGTCTTAACAATTTTCTACTTTCCTTTCTCACTGTACTTTTAAAAATATAACAAGATTAGACCTTATTCAAAAGTGTTTAATTGCTATAGCCTGGGTATGCTTGCTGTCATAGCAAACAGACATAAAGATTCAAAGGCATGAAAATTCAATGTACAGACACTTAAATAAACAGTGCCTGATTCATGACATTTGGTGAAGCCAAACACCATACTTACTCACCTATTTTTATAACATACACAGGCACTCTCTGAATTAAAATTTGTTTTAAGCAGAGCCAGAGTTAATTCTGGCCTCTTTTCCTGGGAATGTCTCCTTTGCTTGGTACCAAGCACAGCACCCTGGGAGCCTGTACCCCAGACCCCCACACTGATCTAAAACTCAGCCTACAAATCACTCTGAGCCTTTGCAGATGGGTTCCACACATGTTTCCAGGCGCCACTGCTCACCCCGGCCTGGTGTGTGTGAACGGTTTGACTTGGGTGCTCTTTGCAGGTGTGACTCTCTTGGGGTGCGCCTTAGCGAGGCTGGAATCCTTACAAGACCACGTGGAAGCCGTGATCAAGGAGAACTAGAAGACTAGGATGCAGGGCCATGCAGGAAGCAGAACACACACACACACACACACACACACACACACACACACACACACACACACACGGCCGCGTGGGAGGCAAGGGCCCAGACAGGCCCCACTCAGAGCACAGCGATTTGAATAGGCAATACCGCGTATACACACCCACGCACACGCACACTCACATGCACACCAATGGGAAGCCGGTCATGAGTAGACGCCAGGCCTAGGCTAAGGCTCTCCAGGGCACTCCAAACCACATGGAGCGGAAAAGCACTCTGCTAAGTCTTCAAAGGTGCATATCTGGCTGATACCATGACACTGGACTCCTAGCCTCAAACTGTGAGGGCCTATACTTTATTCTGCTGCTGTGACCCACACATTTGGTAGTACTGTTATCGTATCCCTAAGGGCGTAAAACAAAACCTGTCCTAATTTGCTTTCTATTGCTGTAATAAGCCCACGACCAAAAGCAACTTGGGGCACGAAAAAGTACATCTGTGTTTACAGGTTCCACCCATCACTGAGGAGCCAGGGCAGGAGCCCGAGCGGGAAGCAGAGGTGGGTGGGCATCCAAGCACAGGGCCTGCACAAAGACGCTTACTGCCTAGCTCCCTGGTTCCCTGCTCAGTTGGCTTTTTTATACCTATGGGTGTGGGACCAGCACTGCCCACAGTGGGGCTAGGCCCTTCTACATCAACTAGTAATTAAGAAAATGCCCCCCCCTACACACACACACAGGCAATTCTGTCCTGGGTAATTGAGGTTCCCCCTTCTTACATAACTCTGTCAACTGAGGCTACTTCTCTATGTCAGGGTCCCAAGTGGCTCAGATTCTGCAGGCCAGAGGGCTGTACCACTATCACAGGACTTTTGCCCAGACATTGAAGCTCAAGCCCATGACTGTCAAGTAAGGAAGTGGAAATGAACGCAGGCTTCAGGATTCTTGAACCCCAATTCTTCCTATGGTGTACTACTTCTCAAGACCACCCTGAAACAGCGTGTTTATCACTAGCGGAAGCATCCTCTCTGAGCCCATGCAGTACACAGCAAAATGGAAAAACTGCCTGAACCCCGGAAGGCACCAAAGACACAGGCGTATGAGGTCAAAGTGCTCAGCAGGGTGGTGAACGGTAAGCTGCAAACCGTCCCTGTACAAGGCCACGCTGGCTGTAGTAGGACCCAGCTTTCTAGACTGTGTCACACCTGTCCCCTGACTGACACAAGGGGACCACAGGATCAACACAGCGCACCCTTCGTTCCCTCCAGGCATCGCCCATTCCTAACCTACACAGCTCTGCTTCCTCACTTCCATGATCCTTACCAAACATCAGTCCCAGCAGGAAGACACACATTAACAATGGCACTGCTTTATTGTGTTTGAGTGATCTCCTCTGATGCGGTGAAGGCATCTATGACACGAGTATTAAGTTCATTTTAAATTTATCACCAATGCACATATACATGGTATAAGAAAAACCACAGACCCTTTTCAGATCCCAAGTCAGTAAACATATTTCCGTGTAGTGGCTAATTTATAGATTAAACTGTTTCTCTTACAAATCAAAGCTTTTTCATTCTCAATGCTGAAGCCAGGTTCCTTTGTTACCAATGGACAGTGGAGTTTTGAGAAAATAGCTTTCTTTGTAAATATTCCACCAATTCAAGCCGTGATGTAAGCAGCTCCAGGTCATGATAGGGTACCTGTGAAAGGAAACAACCATTACAACTTGCCACCATCCCAGGTGACTCTGCTGTCCCTCTACCTTGTTCCTTACATCTGCCTCCACCAGGAGGGGGACAAAGGTCACACCTGATTCTGCACCTGGAGTTCCCAACACCTAGAGCAATGCTGGGCACAGAGGGGCAACTGAGAGAGGATGCGAGAGCTAAGTCTGCTCATAGTTTAGAACTGAGGGGGACAAAAGAGCTGGGGGACGATGAACCACTCAAGTTTACAGAAAGCCACACACAGCCCTGGCTACAGAAACAGCAAGGGCTGTAGAGGAATGTTAACTCAGAACATGGCTGTTCTGGCAACAGATCACACCCAAAGACCTTCTAGGTCTATGTGATCCACCTGGAATACAAACACGCCCTTAATCCAGGAGACAGAAGCAAGCAGATCTGAGTTCAAGGCCAGCCTGGTATAGAGCAAGTTTTAGGTAAAGAAAAACTTAGGTCCAGGCAGGCATGGTGGTACACGACTTTAATCACAAACAATGAAGGTAACCTTAGTTTGTAGAAGGAAGCAGCCATGTTTGAAAGTGATGTCTTATTGAGTGACAGAAAAAGAAAGTGACGAATCAGAGAAGATTTGACAGAATAGGATATGCCCAACTCTCACGAGAAGAGAGGGGAAAGGGAAGCTATCTAAAGGGCAATGCAGAGAGAGGGAGGAAACAGTTTTACCAGGAGAATTTTACAGAAAGAGGTTGAATGAGAGAACAAGCTAGAAACTGGTAAGCGAGCCACCAGAGAATGAGAAAGAGGCAGAAGATAGGAGCAGATTGCTTGAGTTAGTTTGAGGCAAAGTAGAGCAATTCAGGGGCTGAGAGAGAAGCCAGACTGAGCAAGTCAGCTGGGAGAAGGGTTTGAGCCAGAACAGCTGAGCTGAATCAGCCGGCCCAGAGCTCAGTAAGAACAAGGAAGGGTGAACTTATTAGGCAGTAAGTCTCAGAGGCTGAAAGCATTGTAGACCTAGGTTAGATTGCACAGAAGCTAGAAGCTTCCAGGACTAGACCTCAGTCAGCAGACAGAGGAAATAATCCTCCGAGACAACTGAAACAGGCAAATAAGAAGTTCCCTTTAAAAGGGCAGAGGGAGAAAGTGGAGGGCTTGAGATGGGAAAAGCAGAGAGGGATGGGGCAGGGGAAGAGAACAGAAAAGTAGCAGGAAAGAGGAAACAGAGGGATGGGGGAGGGGCCAGGGGTGGGAACAAGGGCCAGGTAGTAGGCCACGTGTCTGAAGGCTCTCTGTGTGTGCAGACTGGATAACGAATGCTCTGAACACTAAGACAGAGTCTCTGGTTTAGCCTGCAAGCAATAAAGAAGCAATGGTTTCTGAGCACACACTGTATGGCTAGCTTCTAGAAAATGAGTTTGGGAGTGAGCAGGACAGCATGAAAAAGCCACCAGAAAGGCAGAGGGCAGTCAGTAAGAACTAAAGAGCGCTGGGAACGTGTTTAGCAGTGTTTACTACAATTGCCCAGCAGGCCGTACAAAATCCCTACTGAAAACATAATGCTGTAAACACTGCGGGTAGATGAAGGCCCTGGAACACCTTGCTCGATTTACCTTTTACATCAGACAGGAACTGGAACAGCAGCTATTCCAGGAACTTAGGAATTCTGAAGGCAGAGGTAAGCGTATTGATAAGGAAACAGGTATGAGCTTTGGAGAACACCAAGCTTTGAAAGTCTCACTACAAATTGTGAGTTAAGTAAGTTAAGCCGAATCAACTAACTCCTAAGATAAAAACTAGACAGGACCATCTGTGGTCTGCTGGGGTGTCAGGCCACTTACTGATAAAATAAGTTAAAATGGAGGCTGGACCTAAAACATACATGGGCAGACACTGACAGTGAGGACTGTCCTATCTTTGCTTAGAAGGTGGATGCAATCAATACCCAGCTTGGGCCTTTTCTTGCGCATGGAACCGGCGGGGCAGAACATAGGCTAGCACAACGAAACCATACCAGGGGTGACAGACAACAGGAAAGCCATCATCAATGGATATCCCATCCAAGGCCCTGTTGCTCCTCTGGGGACCCCCAAATCTCTTCTGGTTTGGTACTCCTCTAGTCATGAGCTGCAATTCACTCATGCAAAGTACAGTGTTGTACTATGTGTCAGTGTACATAACTGAAAAAGCAAATCTTTGTAATGGAGACTGCTTTTTGAAGGGGGGGGGAAAGGTGAGGTCATACCTGAACAACCTGGTAACCAAGTAACCGCAGGTGTCTCTGTTTAATGGCCTCTTTTCCGAGTAAGTGTTTACTGTCAGAGCAAAATCGATGTGGCCCATCGATACACAGTGCCACCCTGAGAAAACAAAAGTTAACTGTAATTTATGCAACAAGTCAAAGTTTGTCACTTGCCAGAAATTACTCAAAATTTGTCTACTTCTATGTATCAATATTATTTTTAAAAGAATCATGAAGTCTGTTGAAAAAAACATTTAATCCTATTATCGTTTAAGCAAATGAAAGGATTTTTCCAAAACTGATAGGCTCAGCATTCAGTTCCACTCTTTTTCCTTTTACTGAAAACAGATTCTTTTCTCACAACACACCCTGGTTATGGTTTCCCCTCCCTCCACTCCTCCTAGTTCCTCTCCACGCTCCCTCCCTTCCAGATCCACTCCCTTCCTGTCTTTCATTAGAAAAGAACAGGCTTCTAAGAAATAACAACGAAACGTGACAAAATAAAATATGATGAAGCATATTAAAGTTGGACGCAGTAACCCAACAGGAGGCAAAGAGTCCCAAGAGCAGGCAAGGGAGTCAGAGACCCACTTGTTCTCACAGTCAGGAGCCCCACAAAAGATACAAAGTAAAAGCTGTAACATATATGCAGAGGCCCTGTGCTTGCTGCTTGTCTCCCTGAAGCTCACTATTTTAACGTCTCGTCTATCTTAAGAAATGCATCAGTTTGCTAACTTAAGTCTTTTAACTTTAAACCCACAACTTTCTTTACCTTTTATGGATATCCTCATCCACCGTAAACGGCAACACAAATCCATCTTCATCTAATTTAATTTCAACATCTAGCAAAAAAAGAAAGGAAAAATTCCTCGTGTGATACCCTCAACCACACCATCTTCCTGCATCCCTTCTGCTGGTTCATTTCTTCCATATTTGCCTTATCGGGGGCCGAGGCTGCAAAGTAACGGCCACAACCAATAGTGAGAATGGTTATTTAATCTGCCCTACAGAACAAGCAAGCCAGCTTTGAAAGTGTCAAGTATTCTGAAACAGGTGTTTCAAGCAATCTACAGAGCGCCAAGAACCGGGTACACCCTCTTCTTCCTTGTGCAACAAGAGGTGTGAACCCTTCCACTGAGAGGGAAGAAAACCCTTTAAGCTAAGCAGACACCTAGGCAACTGTGGCCCTCGCCTCTGCTTCCAGCGCTGCTCTCTTTGCATATAAGCAAGGTACCCCCCACCTGACGTGTGGCTCATGAGCATGTGCACATCCGCTCCCTTCCCTCAGACACTACCGTTCATAAAAGAGAGAAGTGAGCTGTGTCCACACACTGTCTCTTCTGTGGTTATTTTCTTTACTCGACAATCTAAGGAACAGTTAGGGCAGAGGGACACGGACTCCTTCACAAGCACTGTGCCACGCAACCCTGCAGCAGGTGAGGATTTAGACCATAATTTAATCATCTAAGAAGCCACCGGTGTCTACTGAGCACCTGGAATGTGGCTAGAGTGATAAGGAACTGAACTTAGACACCTGTAACTTGTACTTAAGTAGCTGCACGTGCTAATGGCACTCCGGACGGTGCAGGCCTAAAGCACAGCCGCAGCTAGGTCCGTCACTGAGCGCTTCTATTTTATTTCATCAGTCAGTCTCCAAGGTCACTATTCCGTCTCTCATTTTGCAAATGAGGGATCAAACAGAAAAAGGCTAGGATCCTCTACCCAGACGTCCTGCAACTCTGTGGCTAACCTGTGACACTCAACTCAAGAGTCCCGGCTCTCCAGTGACTCTGCTTGCCTCGTCTCCTGGTTGCCTTCCATTGAGGGAAGGGTCCAGCCTGCATCTCACAGACCGCTAGCTATGGCTCAACACAGGCAGGATGCTTCTGAGCAAAACAAGCCCTCACCCACTCACCTATGGTGTAACAGTAGGGCGTCAAGACTTTGGAAGCAAAATACAATCTTGATCCCAGCAGATCAATCAGCCCGATCACCACAGACTTGTAGAGATGGAGGTCCATGGGGGTCTCTAGGGAGCAGCACGGAGTGAGGAATGACTTCACTTGGTATTTAGGAAGCAGTTTGGGACCCTAAAATTCACATATGCAAGCATTAAAAAAAAAAAAAAATCAAATGTGAGACTAGAGAGTGAGCTGAAGGCTACTGAGGTAAAAGACTGACACAAACTATACATGGCATGCTTCTACGACACAGGCACACCTTTCATCCCAAAATGGCAGTACACAAGATGGCCGCTGCAGCTCACATCTGTGAATGAGTGCAGCACGCATGGAGCACTCACATTAACAGCGCCTTTGGCGTGCTGGGAATTGCTTCAAGGTCACTATTATTCTCAACTAAACCTTTGGTTGAGTTGTTTTTGAGGTAGGATCTTTCAGTGTACCTGACTACCCTGGCCTCCAGAGATCTGCCTGCCTCTACCTCCTGAGTACTGGGATTAAAGACATGTGCTGCTGCTGCTGCCACCACCACCACTTGGCCCTCAACTGAAGTTCTTAACAGAAGTGTTCTAGTGTGCATTTCTTTTGCTGGGATAAACACTATGACCAAAAGCAATTCACGAGAGGACAGGTTTACTTGGGTTTATGTTTCCTGGTCCCAGCCCATTGCTGAATGAAGTCAGGGCAGAAACTCAAGCAGGAAGTGAATCAGAAAGAGCCAAGGTGTGTGACTTACTCACTCGTTCACTGGCTCATGCTCAGCTGGCTTTCTTACACAGTCCAGCCTGGAGACAGAGCTACCCACAGTGGGCCAGCCCCCCTCACGTCAATCAAGAGAATCCCGCAAGGATACGGCTAGTCATATTGAGGCAGTTCTTCAACTGAGGTTACCTCTTCCTGGGGTGTGTCAAATTGATAAAAACTAGCCATGGTAAATGAAAAATGTGGTAATAGTGATATTTCAATTTCTAAAGAAAAAGAGGAATAAAACACAACAAACTGGCCAGTTATCCATGGCAGAATACAAATCCCAGGAGGTAACGGTGACTACAGTTAACATATGTATCCTATGCAGTGTACTCACCACACACAGACATGCACACAGGAGACTGTAAGATAAACCTGTGGACACACACTGGAGTGGCCAAAATGCAGATTCCAACATAAAACAAAACATAATTTTTAAAATTAAAGCACATACACAAATACCTAAATTGTTATGTATGTTGAGCTAGGAAATGTCATTTTAAAAGTTGAGTCAAATGTACGGCAGAACATAAATATGAAGAGATAGGAAACTCAAAAATCAGAGATCTGTCTGCAAAATAAAAATTTTAAAACTTCTGCATAGCAAAACCATCAACATTGCTTTAAAAAATAATAAAAAGACAAAACCAAAACATGTACAACAGTCATAGCTGTTAACTCTTGTCTCACACTGAATTCTTAAAGCTGTAGAAGGACAACTTGCAGGAAACATAAATGAACAATAAACAGCTGAAAACATGCTCAGCGCCATTACTGCTCATTAGAATGACATTTAAACATGACAGCCCTTCTCAGGAGAGAAATGACGAGGACCCAAAGGCCCAGCCGCACTGCTGCCGAAGCGTGGAAGTGATGGCTGTCACCTTCATCTACTGGTGGGCAAAGATGACGCGTATCCCTGCTATGGGGAAATGTGCGCCTCCAAACAACACTCATCAGCATCCCCACCCCTGTTAAGAATTTAGTTCACAGATGTTTTAAAAGCTCTTGGATGATAGGGCGTGAAAGGATGTTCATTACAGCATTGTTGACAGAGACAAACCAGCAAAAAGCTGACGTGCTTTGAGAGTGCAATGGCAGAACAAATGCCATGAAAATCAAAGCCGCGGCTGAAGCTCTGTATCTGGGACTCGGGAATGGCTGCAGGGTGCTGGACCAAAAACACACTGTACTTCCTAGTCAGCCCATCCCTTCAAATAGGAATGAAGCAGACAGGCCACACGCATTTGCTTACCTTAATCTGGGCAAAGAAACTGCTGTTAACACTACCCTTTCACGGGTATAAGGGGTGGAGGGAACGTTCATCCTGACAGACACTAGAGCCATCCAAGCAGCTAGAAAGTCTAGAGTCATGTTTTCTGCTCTTGGCTGTTACTCTTCAAATCAGACCCTCAGCTGTGTGAGCACAGAAGGGAGATGCAGCAGCCAGGCCTGGGGACAACATTTCTAATTCTACTCAAGGTGGTGAGTTACCAGAACAGTGCTGTGCGGAAAGGGCAAACGTAAGCTAAGCTACAGCAGCATGTTGGCCTAAGGAGACACTCAGAAACAATCCTGCATTTGTTTCAGTCCAGTGACACTCCACACAACAGCTACATGGAGGGAGAAAGCCTGCTGGGGACTCTGGAGTAGTGACACGTGATAAAAATCTAAGGAACTCCATGGCGGGAAACCCATATTCCAGGACAAGATTGAGGAAAGGGATGTTTCCCAAAGACCAGGCCACACAAGGGGACCAATCCAGCCCAAGACAAATTTCTGCTGTTTGAGACCAAAATCAAAAGAAATTAACGATTTCAGAGAGCACAGGTGACGAACATTCCGGGGTCATAAAGCCACGCCTCCCACATCTGTATCCTCACCTTATAGAAAGGACACTCCAGGACTGAGGTGAGAAACAGCTGGGTCAGCTGCGCCAGGCTCACTCTGTCCAAATATGACTCTTTCCCTGAAAAAAAAAATTGTTGATTTTCAATTCTGGCATGCAAAATGAAGGGATTATGATCATAAAACCATCCAGGCACTCAAGTGAGCAGTTTAAAATGACACTGCAGTTATGAGTCAATGCAAACAGTATCCAAGTACATCCCAAGTTCCAATAGTTAATTTTTTAACCGCCTCACCTTGCAACCGTTGAAGAAAAAAGGGACTGAATATTTTTGACATGAAATTGACTGGATGGCGTTCAATCAGCGAACACGAGTGAAGAAGTCTCAGTAGCATTTTTGGTGGAAAATGATGTAAGTGAGCAAGCAGCACATTTTCTACCTTCCTAAACAGAGCAGGGGCATTTGATGGCAAATAATTGAGTTTTCCAAATGGTTCAATTAATTCGGAAATCTGACTAGGCGAAAACTTGTCTGCCTGGCACACAAAAGTCTCCGCAACCGCGTCAAGAATTGGCTTAGAAAGAATCCGCTTTCTGCTGCAGTACTCCATCACGGTGCTGGCGACGTCAGGGTCCAAGGAGAAGCACAGGGCAGCCACATGCTGCTCTAAAGCATCCATAAAAAACCGGTCACTGTGTCCAAAATACACAAAGGCCTCCAAGACCTTCCTGAGCTCTTCATTAGTGAATCGAGGAATGTATCTCACCACGTGCTTGCCCAATTTAATAACCAGGGGAAGTGCATGAGTCTGGTCAAGAGCCACTAAGGCAGTGAGCATGTGGCTAATGGATTTAGGACTCAGGTAGGAAACTATTGAAAGGGAAAAGTTGTTCACTGTGTTTAAAAACGTCTGATGTTTGTCCACTTTTTCAGGACACGCCTGCAGAATTCTATAAATAGCCACGATATCCTCCGGGAGAAATGTTTGCAAATTTTCCCTCTGTAGCTGACAGATGATCAGTTCCAGACTCTCACAAGTTGGACCTCGAAGTCTAAGCAGACTTTCCCCGAGGACACAGAGATGGTGGGCTTCCAGGCCACCTCTTCGGAGGCGACTCTGGCACTCTGCCATGAGACTCAGCATCAGGCTACTTTGAGGATCCACGGGCGACACAGACAGAGACTGCAGAACCATCACCAGAGCAGCACTGGTCATCTGTGAGGGCTCCTGCTCACACCGAAGGCACAGAGCTTGGAAGGCGCGGTTCTCCAGGATTCCTTTTGGCAGCCTTTGCTCAACGCCTCTCTTCCCCACCTCACAGATCCTGAGTAAAGCTGCTGCTGCCAGAGTGACCGGCAGAGTGTCCAGTGTATTTATGAAGCCCAACACTTCCTCTGAGGAGGTGAGGCTGTTTAGTCTCCTGTAAGGCATCTCCACGTCCTCGGTTTTGAGGCTCTGTTCCGGCTGGTTCCAGTCCTGTACATGAGAGAGCCACGGCTCAGCAACTGGATGGAGATCATTTCCGTTTTCTGAGTGGAAGTTTTTACAGTAGGCATGATGGAATCTGACCCTCAGAAGCTCAGGTTGCAGGGAACAGAACCAAACACGGAGATGATCTTTGACGACCTTTTGAACGTGATTGCCACGGGGAACTTTCAGAGCAGCCACAGCTCCAGGTATCCAAAAATCAGACATATGGCAAAAGTTTCTCCGCAGGGTGATTAACGCCATGCCATCAGAGTCGCAACTTTTGCCTGAGCATAAGAACAAACCAACCAAACAAACAAACAAAAACAAAAAAGGCAAGGTCAAATAGTGAGAAAGATAACACCACTGTTTAGGAAACTAAGAATGAGTATCCAGTGATGAAGATTAAAAACAAGAACCTCAGCTGGGCGTGGTGGCGCACAGCTTTAATCCCAGCACTTAGGAGGCAGAGGCAGGCAGATCACTGTGAGCGACGCCAGCCTGGTCTACAAAGTGAGTCCAGGACAGTCAAGGCTACACCCACAGAGAAACCCTGTCTTGAAAAACATAACAAAAACCAAGAACCAGGAAAGATATTAAAAAGCGAGGTTTCCTCTTTCTAGCAAGCCAGGCAATGGAGAGAACCTGGAAAAGGGCTTCCCACTCTCCTAGTCCTGATGGCCGTACTGAATTGTCTTACCACCCAACAATTTCACCCTAACTAACCAGGCCACCTGCAAAAGACCTGCACACCTCTTTCTAGGCAGTGTTACAGAGATTTTTTTTTTACATGAACTATGCCTTAAATCTAAACTCCTTGAATCACATGTATACAAAAGGATCTCAGATTAATGTTTTACATGTAGGGGCACGCCCTTCTTCAGTGCATAGCCACACCATGGACCTTTACAAAGGCTTCCTCTTCAAGGCTTGAGTTGTATGAAAAGATGGAGTACGCGAACACACACCTCCTTTAATATGTAAAGTTGACTATGATTAAATGGTTCCCAAAACCCCATAATAGTATACCTCATTGACTGCTCAGGCTTTCAGGCCCACGTGTCTCAACAGTCTTCTAGAAAGCCTTTCTTTTTTTTTTTTAAAGATGTATTTATTATTTATACAGTATTCTGCCCACAAGTGTGTCTGCATGCCAGATGAGGACACCAGATATCACTGTAGATTATTGTGAGCCACCTCATGGTTGCTGGGAATTGAACTCAGGACCTTTGGATGAACAGCCAGTGTTCTTACCTCTGAGCCATCTCTCCAGCCCCCAAAAGCCTGTCTTTCTGATTCGCCAGAACTCACTGACTTGGCTTCATTCTGGCTCATTCTGAAATTTCTTTCCTGTGACGCTTAGTGGACGCCTTTGGAGCTCTGAGGATCATCAGGTGCACTGTAGCATCACATGGCTGACTCCCTATGGGCTCACTATGTCAGAGAGAGATGCTCGCTCCTAACCATAAACCCGATCGCTGCCCGGGTCTTCCTGTCAGTCCTGTCTATGGGTTAGGTCAATAATTTAGTTCGTTTGACGCTTTTCCAGCTAAGAAACTGAAGCACGAGGAAGCCGCCGCACCCAGTTAAGCTGCGAACGAGAGAAAGCTGGAATTGAAATTCTACCTCCAAATCTCGAGACTCGCATGAAGGCGCGGAAAAGTCAGTATATATATGAAAGGGGAGGAGCAGCCGGCAAAATTCAAATTCCGGATACAAGCCGGGCAAAGCGTGGTAAATACGCGCAGAGAAGCTGGGGAGGCGGGTGGGGCTGGAGTACCGTACAGGTGAAAACAACTATAGAAAATCCAGCGGTGCGGGGCAATGGCAGATGTAGACACCGCGCGGCCAGACCGGAGGCCAAGGAGCACGCGGGAGCGCGAGTGACAACGGCGATCGCGACGGAAGAGCCGGGGTATCGAACCCCGCGGAACTTACCGAGCGGGTCCAAACCGCGCCCAGGACAGACAGGGAACTTCAGAGCCTAGGAATGTCCGTCTGCTAACACTGTCCCTTACCTAGGACGTCCCGGCGAGTGAGCGGCGCTAAGCACCGCCCACATCCGGCGCCCAGCCATTGGCCCAGGCCCGTCGGCGTTTCTATTGGTGGTGCGTATGGAGCATGCGTGATGGCACGTAGTGCTTCGTGCGCCGTGTTCCCGGACGGTGCCTATGGGGAAAGCTGCGTCCGGCGCGGGAGTTCGTACCCGGAGGTACTTGGCCTGGGGTGGCGGGGAGCGTCGGGGAGCAAGACGGAGCTGGGACTCGCGCCTGCGCAGTGGGGATGCCGTCTCTGCCTCTCCGGGGCCGCGGGGGGCACTGATGATCTAGTGTAGGGAGGAGTCTTCTTCGCCTCCTTTCCCGCAAACCCCGCGAGCCCTGCTACACGTGTCGCTTTGCGAGTTACCCATTGGTCCTGTCGACTCTGTAGCAATGTTTCTTAATGAACCTTTTAAGTTTTTGTTTCCTAGCTCCCCAGCAGATGAGCCACAAGAGCATAAAACTATAGTTGACTCACTCACCAAAAGACAGTTTCCTACAGACTGACAGCTCTTCAGCGTTAGCACTAGATAGAGTGGTGGCATGTGGAATCCCAGTGCCCTTTATTTTACTCTTGGGTAGGGGACAGCCAAGGCTACACAGAGAGACCCTGTCTCCAAAAAAACTAACTAACTAACTAACTAACTAAATTTTTAAAAAGCCAGGCGTGGTTGTGCACGCCTTTAATCCCAGCACTCAGGAGGTAGAGGCAGGCGGATCGCTGTGAGTTCGAGACCAGCCTGGTCCACAAAGCTAGTCCAGGACAGTCAAGGCTACACAGAGAAACTCTCTCTCGAAAAAGAAAGAAAGAAAGAAATACCGTCTCTGAGTGCAAGTCCATGTACACTACAAATGTATGCAACGGTGGGAACTTTGATGGCAGTCTACTTTGATTAGGAGCTAGCAGGAAACAGGAATTCCCCAATTTTAGGGGACCATCGTACAGTTCCAGCTTTTTAAAAGGCAGAAACAAAAACCTTTGATAGTGACCCTGTGTTTGGGCTTTGCTCGGGCCTTTCACCTTGTCATCCTTCATCATTTAGGCTTACAGTCCAAATTCCCGAGCGCAGGTGAGCAGAGTCAGATCTCTCTCCTACAGCTAAGCACTTCTGAATGGCACTTGCAAGACCCCAGAGTAGCTGGGAATCTGGAGTGGATTTCTGAGCAATGCAGCCAAGAGTCTCATTTTGTATACTTGCTGTCTCGGTGCTCTCACACTGTGGTTCGTTTAAAATTAGTGCTCAGAAGCAACTTTAGGGAGGGCTATTTCAAATAATATGTGAGTGTCGTTGAATTCTTTTTTGAAGAGTCATGTCGAATTAAATACCTACACGTTGCCAGCTTCATTACACAATGTCCTTTCCCCCCCCCTTTGTGATTTTTAGTCTCGCTGCTAGAGTTACAGCCGATGACCTGAGGTGATGAGGAGGTTTTTGTTACTGTATGCTACACAGCGAGGACAGGCAAAGGCCATAGCAGAAGAAATATGTGAGCAGGCTGTGTCGCGCGGCTTTTCTGCTGATCTCCACTGTATTAGTGAGTCGGAAAAGGTAAGGGCAGCTGTTCCTGCGAATTTCCCTGTACTTTGTGCTGTGACGTATTTTGTTGTGGAATGAGCCTATCCCTCTCCACTTTCATATTTTCAGGCTCTTGCCCGTGCTAGCCTTGAATTCACACAGTAGCCCAGGGAAAGCATGGGCTTGGCATCTTCCTGCCAACCAGCTGAGATTAAACATAGAGGAAAGTATATGTTTGAATTAGGTTAAAAAAATCTCAGAAGCCGAAACAGACAGATGTACTACCCAGTTGTAAATGGTGGCTGTGAGAACAAATGTGAAGGGGGCCTTGGTCTACACTTGTTTTTTTCCACCTTATAAACTCAGTTGCCCCCTTTGGGCTCCCTAAAAAGACTTTGTCATTCATTGTAGAGTTCCTTCAAAGGAAAGGCTGTTTGGTTTCCTTGATGAACTTGAATGTAAAGGCCTGCCTTCAGGATCCAGTAAGCCTGCTTAAAGTCAGATGACTAGTCTGTACAGTCACGATTTCTTTGAGAAGTCCCTTCCTGAGTAGAGGAGCGCTTGACCATGCTGTGACGTGTCCTCCGTCTGAGGTGTCCGGAATGGACTATTCCCAGTAGTTCAGGCTCAAGGCTTGTGCTAGCTCCCAGGCCTCGCTTCGCTTCAGTACCTCAGAGGCTATCTGAACGACGTTCTCTCCCTCCAGTTCAGTTTCTCCTGGCCTCTTACAAACGATAGTTTCAGAAAGCCAAACCCTCAGCAGCATGGCAGATTACTAATCACACTTGTCGAAGGAGACAGCACCTTTATGCAGGTCCGCCTATATGGCTAGAGCTGAGCTCACGGCTCCGTCAGGGAGCCGGGCCTGTCATTCAGGGGTAGTACAATGTGAGCACACCACAGTGCTCATGCTGCTGTACCCAGAATCTGTAATGGCAGCAGATGCTGTCATAAAGCTAGCCCTGATGGACCTTACATTTGACCTCACTAGTGGGGCCAGCATCCACTTGGCAGGAAGGTCACTAGTGGTTTTCGGTTTTTTGGTTTTTTTTTTTTTTTTTTTTTTTTTTTTTAGTGCTCTGTGAACTGGGCTGTTTGCTTACCCTGGCCGAACAGTTTCTTCAGTTGAGCATGATCTAAGTGGAAAGGATAGCCCTCTGTCTCCTGTCTCGAGGTAGTCCTATTCATGGTAGGGCACTTCCTGGAAGCATCTAACAGCCTGCTAGAAAGTTATCCCAAGTTCATATACATAGGCATGAAGAAGAAGACAAAAAAGGAATGCTGGTGGTAGCTTAATGGTAGGCCCTGTGTTGAATCAGGCACCACAGAAAGAGTAAAATAGTGCTGGGGGTATAGTTCACTTAGCAGAGTGCTTGCCTCACATGCGCAAAGCCCTGGGATGAGTACAGTGGCGTAAACCTGCAATCTCGGTTTTTGGAACAAGGAGGCAAGAGGATCAGAAATTCAAAGCCAACCTAGGATGCACAGTGATTTTGAGACCAGATATAAAGTGAATTATTGAGCCTAAAGTAGGCTATGTTTGTGAGCAATAGATGAAGAAAACCTGAAAGGAATTAAGAACATGGGCCATATCCATTTGCCCTTCCTGTATTCTAAACACAAAAGAAATGACGAGCTGGTTCTGCCAGGCAGCTGATACGAAAGGGCGGTGCTTACTTTCCCCCTTTTAAGTAGTCCCCTGTTCATCGGTGTGCCACCGCCCAGTTTCATTTGTAGTATGTGACTGTTCAGATGTGATGACGATGCCAGAGCTGCGCCTTGCACCACAGCCTGTCTTTGATGGGCTATCTTGTGTTGCTCCTATGTCCTGACAGTTTTTAGAAATGTGTTTGTTTATTGAGGCAGGCCTTATGCGCAGCCTCCACTGACTTGGTTTTTGTTTTTGTTTTTTGAGACAGGGTTTCTCTGTGTAGCCTTGCTGTCCTGAATTCCCTTTGTAGACCAGGCTGGCCTCGAACTCACAGTGATCCGCCTACCTCTGCTTTGCGAGTGGTGGGATTAAAGGTGTGCGCCACCATGCCCGATTGTCTCCAGTGACTTGGAACTCAATATGTAGACCAGGCTGCCCTTGATGTCCTGAGAGCCACCTGCCTCTGCCTCCTAAATAATGAGTTAAAGGGCTATGCTCTCACACCCGGAGCTGTTCTTGTATTTTAATCCTGGGTACTCGGTGTCTTTCATCTCTCTCTCTTTTTTTTTTTTTTAAATTCAGATTACATCTCAATTTTCATCCCCTTGCTTGTCTCCTCCCGTTCCACCTGTCCCTGTTTCTTACTCACCTCAGCCCCATAAAACTCCTTTGCTCTTTTTACTTTTATTTGTGTCTGTCTGTCTGTCTGTCTGTCTGTATGCTCTTTTGTTCTCAGGATGTCCTCCTGGCAGTTTGATGGGCCTGTTTACTTCTCATGTTTCCCCAAAGAATACAATGGCAGCCTGGGGGCTTTTCTTAGTGAGCCACATGGAGGAAGATGTGTTAAAGCCTCCGAGGCTCCTGGTGAACATCAGTGAAAGTGAGCTAAGAAGGAAGTGTTCCTTTAAGTTGTTGGACAGCATGCTTGAGGCACCTGGCCGCAGGACTAGTCACTAGAGTATTTACAGTAAGCTGTCCGGAAGGGAAATTAAAAGGATGCACGCAAGACAGGAAGTGCGGTTGGCTCTGTTTGCTTTGTCTTGCTCTTGCTGGTGTGTTGCATCGCATCACAAGTTCCTGCAGAGCCTCGTCCTGACTTGGTCTCCTTGTTTTGTAGTATGATCTGAAAACTGAGACTGCTCCTCTGGTAGTGGTTGTGTCCACCACGGGGACTGGAGATCCGCCTGACACAGCCCGCAAGTTTGTTAAAGAAATCCATGACAAGACACTACCCGCAGACTTCTTTGCCCACCTGCGATATGGGTTACTGGGTAACTGACTGTACTTTATTCTTACTCTATGCAGGTATTGCTGTTATATGACTGTATCCTTCAAAATCTTAAGACATAATTGCATGGGTCTTTCTGTCTTTACATGAATATTATCTATATAATATAGAAATGTCAATGATTCTCAAGTTTATACCTGAAAGCAGTGCTCTGGTATATCTGGGGGGTCAGACCCAGGCCCTCGCACCCAAGGAGAGCACTTCACCGCTCTGCTATACCCCTAGCACGCTGCAGAACCTCTCCACTAGCCATGACGTGGTGTAGGCCTCACTATGTATAGGCCTCACTCCAAATCTACGAAACAGAACTCTTGAGGGAGCAAACACTAGTTACGTTCGCCAAGGATGTAACTGCAGAATTCTGATTTTCAGTCCCCGGCACGTTAGAACCAGCTAGGGACTTGTCCTGTGAGCAGTGACTCTGCTATTCAGAGGTGGGACTCCGTTGTCCAGAGTTAGTAATAGCTTTCTGCTAGTGGCCACACCCATTGCATGTTAAGAAAATAGCCTAGGGCTAAACAGACTGTGGTAAGGGTCAGAGGGCCAGACGGGGCCAGGGAGACAGCTCAGCGGGTAAAGCAGCTTGCCACCATGCCTGATGACCTGCACACATGAGAGAATCCTGTAGGTTACACTTTAACCTTCATGTTACACCATGGTCTGTGTGTGTGTGTGTGTGTGTGTGTGTGTGTGTGTGTGTGTGTGTGTGTGTGCACCTGTTTGTATACACAGAATAGATTTTGACTAAAAAATAGAGGGGCCAGCATAGAAAACTAATACTAGAGAGACAGTGCAGGTCCGTTTTCTGGCTGTGGTCTGTGTGATTCGTCTTGGAAGACTATGCTTGGGAGAGTATGTAGCACAGATTACCTACGCTGCTCAGACGGCCTGTTCTAACCCAGCCACAGTTGGTATAAAAAGTGTTTCCAATTCTCTTGATGTTCTTCTATAAAGGTCATATTGAAGCCATTCTAGTCAGTGTTGGCAATGCGATGTATGCATTATTTCTTGCTGTATACATAAGAGTGTGGGATAGTATTTAGACATTTTATTTCTCTGTCATATGACTGAGCCTTCTTACGGCCTGATTATCTATCTGGGTTCTCTAGGTTTGGGTGACTCAGAGTACACAGACTTCTGCAATGGAGGGAAAATAATTGACAAACGACTTCAGGAGCTTGGAGCCCAGCATTTCTACGACACCGGACACGCTGATGACTGCATAGGGTAAGGGCAGTGCATGCCTGTCTCTTCTGTAAGGTCTTACACATGATGGGCATTGATGAGCTTATAAAAGACATGTGCTTTGGTTTAGTCAGCTGACAGTCTCATCATAATTTCAGCATTTTAGCTCTGGGACCCAGGAGGGTCAGATGATGGAGCCTGATTGGCCTGTGTTGCCCATCATCCATGTTCCCCCGCCCCCAGTATCTGTTAATAGAAAGAGGGATGCACAGCACAGTTACACCCATCTCAGAACAGACATGCTTGTAAGAGGGAGCATTTTCTCTGGTCACGTTGGTGTTGCCTGTAAGTCTTCTCTCCGCCCTGTTTGAATCTCCTCTAGTGGAAGGAGTCCTGCAGGCTCAGCACCACTGACCATGGCATGTCTTGGCATGCACTATTAGCCTTTTTTTTTTTTTTTTTTTTTTTTTTTGGCAGCTAGGTATTTAACCTGTTCACAGCCTTCCAAATACTCCTAACATGTTTCCCTCTAGATGTCACAGTCTGCTGGTTAGCCTTTAACTGTCACTGATGTAGCCAGATTGCACATTTTTGTTGTCACAGTTTTATTTTGACTTCCGGTCACTGTTAGGAAATAATGTCATCAGCAGTGCCCTGCTTCTCTGTGGTGGAGACTTCTATGGCTCCTCTCATCCTGCCCAATGTCCGTGCCTTCTGTGATTCCTGTCAGCTGCAGGCCTGGGAATGGCTCCTGTCTCTGCTGCATGTTTCTCCTCGTGGACATTTCCATGTTACCTACTGATGTTTCCGCTTTATTTTGGGCTATCTTTTTGTGAGCTATGTTTAATTGTATGATGATGCTTGTAGCAATCCTTCAGGCTCATTTCCTATGATACCACACATAGATCTCTTTAGAAGGTCCTGGGTCATTTCTTCGATTGAGTATTGAAATCCCTGAGTGTGTTCTGGTAGTCCACACATGTGAGATGCTCAGCTTAACTGCTTTATATATCTGAAGTTAAGGTGCTTTGCAGAGGACATTCCTGTCCCATGTCCCTCCAGGATGAAACCAAGAAAGCACTTGCACTCACATGCCTGGGTTGAGATCTTCTCCCCCTCCCCCTCCGGTGACCAGAATGTTGGTCACTCATCTTTCTGTGTCTGTGATGGATAGTAGCAGGGAGCAAGCTTCTGCGCATGGTCAGACAGACTGATGCTCGTGGCCTGTAGGATGCCTTCTTCATGGTAGGCCCTGAGTAGGTGCTAGCTCCTTCCACCATTACTGGTGGTGTCATCTTTTTCCTCAGGTACAGAAGAAACTTTCCATCAAACTTGCTTTCAGGAAGACTCCCCAGGACAAATGCAGTGTGTAGTCCATGGGTTTGCAGTGTGAGACAAGCCTTCGACACTCACTCACCTTAGTTATTGGGACCTCACACTGCCTTTCAGTTGAGTGGAAAAGTGATAACTTTTTTTCCTTCAGTGTTCTGACTCTGTCTTGTCTGAGTCCTCTCCTTAGCTACCACTGTTCATGGCATGTCAGGGACATTGTGGCTGTTTTACACTTTGTTGGTCCTAGCGCAACTTCTGCAAGTTAGGAATGGATGTGTGATTAATTCAGCCTTCCTTTTAAAAAAAAATTGATTTCCATGAGACCAGCCTCTCTGAAAATCTTAAACAAACAAACAAACAAAACTGATTAAAGAAATTTAAAAGATTGATAGAAAGGGAAGAGAACTTTTTATTTAGTTATAATTGAGGACAATTTTATATATTTTATTAATTTATTCATATTACATCTCAATTATTATCCCATCCCTTGTATCTTCCCACTCCTCCCTCCCTCCCATTTCCCCCTTACTCCCCTCCCCTATAAATGTGACTGAAGGGGATCTCCTCCCCCTGTATATGCTCATAGAGTATCAAATCTCTTCTTGGTAGCCTGCTATCCTTCCTCTGAGTGTCACCAGGCCTCCCCATCCAGGGGATGTGGTCAAATATGGGGCACCAGAGTTCGTGTGAAAGTCAGTCCCCACTTTCCACTCAACTGTGGAGAGTGTTCTGTCCATTGGCTAGATCTGGGTAGGGGGTTGAAGTTTACTGCACGTATTGTCCCTGGTTGGTGCCATAGTTGTACAGGACCCCCTGGGCCCAGATCCACCCATTATAATGCTCTTGTAGGTTTCTAGGACCCTCTGGACCTTTCTATTTCCCTATTCTCCATTGCTTCTCTCATCTAGAGTCCCAATAGGATGTCCTCCCTTCTGTCCCACTTTCCTGGTAAGTGTAGACTTTCATGGGACATGCCCCTTGGGCTAGTGTCCAGATGTAAGTGAGTATATACCATTTGAGTCTTTCCGCTTCTGGGTTAACTCACTTATTATGATCATTTCTAGTTCAATCCGTTTGTTTGTTTGTTTGTGGACAATTTCTTGATGATACCTGTAAGAGAAAGATCAATAAATTCAAGAGACAAAATAAGGTGGTGCCATCAGCTGCTAGAGTGATCACTTAGCATGAGTGTGGCTAGGCTCTATCAGTGAGTGACACCAGGATCGAACACCCCTGTAAAATGCAGATGGCGGCCAGGGCAGCTGCGCGTCTCCACTCATTTGCTCCGAGCGCCTGCTCAGATCGTACAGAGTTCTAATCAACACAGTGCTGTGCTTTTGAAAATTAACTGTTATATATATATTTTTTTTTAAATAGTCTGTTTAGTCCTTCTAATGGCTGCATACAGTACTCTGCCAATGGACAGACTACTGTTGTCTCATTGTTGAATTCAAGCCGACACAACTTAGGAATTTTTTGTGTTTGTTTTTCTTTTTTGTTCCGTACCAGTTTAGAGCTCGTGGTGGAGCCGTGGATTGCTGGACTGTGGGCTGCTCTCACAAAGCACTTTAAGTCACTCGGAGGACAAGAAGAGATGAGTGACACACTGCCACCGCCATCAGATGCCCTTTTGAGCACTGCTGTGAAGCCGGAGCTGTCACACATCCAGTCACAAGTAGAACTTCTGAGGTTAGAGGACTTGGGAAGAAAGGACTCTGAGCTTTGGGGACAAAATGAGACAAGCAGGAGTCCGCCGAGTCTGATCGAACACTTTGAATCCTCGCTTGTCCACTCAATTCCCCCACTGTCACAAGCCTCTCTGAGTATTCCTGCTTTGCCCCCAGAGTATTTGGAGGTCCATCTTCAGGAGTCTTTTGGCCAGGTGAGAGATGTGCTTCATGTGCCATTGAACTGTGAGTGTTTGCCTTGTGCTTTGTTTCTCACGTCTGAGCAGAGTCCGCAGGTCCTGGGCCAAGCGCAGCTCTCCTCTGCTGCAACTCCTGTTCCTGCAGCAGCCGTGCCTGTTGCAGCTTTTCTGCGGACGCTTGCCTGAGCTCTGCAAAGAAGAAAGCACTTACTATCTGGCCTTTCTCTCTGTAGCAAATGGCTTGATATTGCAGAGCCCTTTTTCTTGTCTCTGACACAGCCTCTCGTGGCGCCACTTTCGCTCTCTTTTTTCAGTAGCTGAGCCATCAGCTCACTCACATCACCTCTTAGGCACTCTGAGCTTGTCTGGCCCTGTAGTACAGAACCTCAGCTTTCCATTTTGTCCACACTCGCCCCACCCCACATTTACATGGCAGCTCTGCCGTCATCTGTGACTGTGCAAGGTCTCCTCACCCAGAAAGGTACCCAGATGCAGGCTTCTGTTTCAGCAACCTGCTTAGACTACTCTAGCACTGACCCCAGGAGGCAGACTGTGAGATGGCTTTCCTGGCAGTTGTGTGGAGGCTGAAGGGATAAAAGCAGGCCTAGACACACTGGGAAGCTGATCTGTGTACATTCTCAGCAGAGGCCCACGCATCCCATGGGAGTTTAGAAAACTGACTGGTCTTTAATGGTTAGTCTAGAGGTGACGTGGGCCCTAGGTTTACAGTCATTGTGCTCACTGGTTTTAGGCTGCTCTCAAAGCGGAAGTGGCTGAGGCAGAGTGTGACCTGAAACCTGAGTGCTTCCTACAGAGCTAGCCGAGGGCTGAGCTGATGCTGTGGAAGATCCTCTGAGGGTCACATTCCAGAGCCCCTGACCCGGTGGGGCCTCCAGCATCCAGCTCTGATGCTCTGACTTGCCTCTAGCCTTTCCGTATGCACAAAGTTAGCTGACTGTCATCTGTTACAATGTTCTGTAATTTTTAATGTAATGGAATCAAGTTAGAAAAGAACTTAGAAGCTATCACAAGGTTTCTGTGCTGTTTCCTAAAACCTGTGCTGTCCTTACAGGGGCCACTAGTTACGGATACCTCTGAGAGAGAATGCCCTTCCTACATCAGGCCTACTGAGCAGTAGGATCACACTCCAGCCTTTGCGCTTGTACTTTATTGACAAGCCTATCTCCCCAGCTTAGAAATTGCACCTCATTATATTTTATCCCTTTTGTTTCTCAAGGAGGAAAGAGAGGTATCTGTGACCTCAGTGGATCCAATTTTTCAAGTTCCAATTTCAAAAGCTGTTCAGCTGACTACAAATGATGCCGTAAAGACCACTCTGCTGCTGGAGTTGGACATTTCAGTAAGTTGTTGCACAGTTTATTCTCAGCATGGTTGTATCTGAAGAAATGGGCCCTTTGGGTGCTTGGTCATTACACCCAGGAGCAGGAGATGTCTCTGGCAAGACCTGGCCATTTTATTCCTGATCTGTCATTTTCCTCTTGCCACCTTCCTTTGCACGTCAAAGAAGAGGTGAGGTGAGACATGAGTGGAGCTGACAGCACAGAGCAAGGCACTGCTGCTCATAAGCCCCAAGAGAGCAATGGACTCCAGACGGCATTTCACCTGAGACAGACCAGCAGGAGGAAGCTGTTCGCCCAAGATCAGCCAGCGAGGCAGAAGTAAAGTTCAGGCTAGCTAGTCACGGAAGCATTAGCTCCTCAAAGCAGGAGTTATGATACTTTGGAAAATCTGAAAAGATTTCGACATCTGTCCAGAAAAGTGAGTCTAGCGAACATTTGCCTGTGGTGCATAGGGGCTGTGTATAGCCATCTGAATTCCATCCGTAAGTCCATCTGCACGTGCTCACTCTGTGAGGGATCCTGCAGTCATTGATTCAGCCCTTGATCTTGAAGAATGTCTCATAAATTAAGTGGGTAGGTTTTTCAGTGAAGTCAGAGCACTTGAGGGTGTCTGCAGGCTCAGGAGAGCTTCCAGACAGAAAGAGAGATGACAATCATTGAGCCTAGAGCTTTGTGTCTGTCTTAGCGAGGAAGCCCACGTGCCTACTAAGTGTGCGTGTGTCTGGGAAGGCTGAAGGTAATGTTAGCAATCTGTAGAGCAATTTTAATTCAGAACCTAGCTGCTTTGGCAATAGATCACATCTAAAGACCTTCTAGGTCTGTGAGATCCAGCAGGAATACAACCACGCCTTTAATCCCACGAGACAGAAGCAAGCAGAAATCTGAGTTCTAGTCAGTGCTGTTTAGGAAGTTTGGTTGAATCAGGGAGTTGAGAGGTGATGCAGTCAAGTTGAGTTTATGGCAGTTCAGTTCATGGATGTAGAAGGCAGTTTCTACTGGGAGGGTTTTACAAACAGGTTGAAGAGATAAAAGGTAGACACAGGTGTCCACAGAACAAGCCAGGGAATGAGAAGGAGCCAGAAGATTAAAACAGATGCTGGAGTTGTTTGAGGCCAAGCAGACCTATTCAGAGAGAAACTGAGACAAGCCAGATTGAATCAGTCAGAGTTCAGAAAGAGCTAGAAAGGGTGAGTGTATTCAGGAGTAAGCCTCAGAGGCTGAAAATATGCTAGGCCTAGGTTAGATTGTACAGAGGCTAGAATCGTCCAGAACTAGACCAAGATTGGCAGACAGAAGCATAAGCTACCAAGACAGTTAGGTCTGGTGAAATAAATTACTTTCACAGGACTCTTCCTGGAATACTCTTCCGTCTCATTCGTTGAGGCAGCATCTCTCAGTCAAACCCGTAGTTCTCAGTATGGCTGTCTCCATAAGTGGCTTGCTGGGGGGTGGCCAAGCCCTCACTCCACCTTCCAGGGCTGGATTTACAGACAGGCATATACCCAGCCAGCGTTGTGTGGATTCTGGGAATCCAAATCTCGGTCTGCAGACTTACTGGCTAGAGCTTTATCCACTCCTGGCATGGTTTTGTTTGTTGTGTTTTTTATGATTCTGTCTCACTCTGTAGAGCAGGCTGGTCTCAGATTCAAGAGATCTGACAGCCTATGGCGCGCACGCACACGCGCGCACACACACACACACACACACACACAGTCTTTTCTGGAGTAACCACCAATGTAAAGTGGGTTTGCTTGATTAATTGGATTTATTTTTTTTTTTTTTTTTGAGACAGGGTCTCTCTGTGTAGCCTTGGCTGTCCTGGACTCACTTTGTAGACCAGGCTGGCCTCAAACTCACAGTGATCCACCTGCCTCTGCCTCCCAAGTGCTTTATTTATTGTGTTCTTAGTTTTGGTTAGAATTAGTTTGTGAGTTCCTGTACTAAGGTAGTCATAACAAAAATGTCTTTTGTTACTTTCTACCTTAAACATTTGAATACACAGGATTTTTTTCTATTTCTACTTCTACCTTTGTCTTTCTCTAGAAAATAGAGTTTTCTCATCAGCCTGGAGATTCCTTCAATGTGATCTGTCCAAACAGTGATTCTGAAGTAGAGAACCTGCTCCAAAGGCTGCAGCTGGCTGATAAACGAGCACACCCGGTTCTCTTGAAAATCAAGACAGACACTAAGAAGAAAGGTAGGGCAGATACAGGACATCCTCGTCTGCTGGCTGTGCAGATGCTGCAGCTCGGCCATATGGGGTACATCTACACACATACACACACACACACACACACACACACACACACACACACACAGACACACACACACACACACACATGAACGTTCTTAAGGCTTGCTGTTCTACTTACAGTGAGTAGTGCGGTGATGGGCCTTGTGTGCATTGGACACTTGTGGACATGAAAGAAGCCTAAACCTTTATGAAAAATCTCTATTATGTCTACTTCTCATACTAATATTTTATTATGGAAAAATAATTTTCTCTAAATAAAAGAAACTGTTTATTATTTAAAGTATTAAAATCACTTGTATATAGTCTTGAAATTATTCAGTCCTAAAATTCCTATTTTTATTTTTATGTCTGTGGTGTGTGTATATCATATTGCTCTGGTTGCTGGCTGATTGAGGCCAGCAAAGGGTGTTGGATCCCCTGGAGTTACAGGCATGTGGGTGCTGGCAACTGAACTGGGGTCCTCTGGATGAACAGCTAACATGCTGGAGAAACATCTCTCCAGCCTCTGAAGTTAGCTCTCATTTTAATGAAACAGTCATCTTTTGCCATTTTGTTATTTACTTTTAGATAATTTTGATTTATTTTGAGTTCATCATTCATTTACTTTTGGAAGTGGCTGTTTTATCCTGGCATATGTAGTTCAGCCATGTGTTGCCACGAGTCATCACACTTGGTAGCATGAAGTTTAAAGTGTTGAGACCAGCTGGATTTTGGTGAATGCAAAGCATGTTCTACGGGTACGTCTGAGGCTGTGTCCTTTCTCTGGCCTGACACTCTTCCTCCCTACCTGCCAGGAGCTGCCGCGCCACAGCATGTACCTGAGGGACGGTCTCTCCAGTTCATCCTCACCTGGTGTCTTGAAATCCGAGCAGTTCCTAAAAAGGTATTTCTCCTTGTCCTCTCTGAGTAACTCTGAAGATGGACAGAGCTCTGTTTAGACTTTAGAGAAGCCTGGTACCCTGTCCCACAGAGCTACATAAGGTCTTTTTAATGTCATGAAAACAAGTCTCCTTCAGCCTCCTCACTGGATGTTAACATTACACAGTGCGAGGCTGCAGCCTGGGCTGTCCAGCTGCACGGTGCCCCCTGTCCTCCATGACAGGACTTCTGAGGCAGTGCAGGCTCTGGACTGCTACAGATCTTCTGTATAATGCTGCTTGGTTACTGCTGAATGGACCATCTGAGAAATGGGAGGGTTTGGCAGCTTCTATTGATGTTTAGGGGATTTTTAAGTAGATTGAGCCAAGAGAGGTCAGTATTACCCAAGGAACTGTATTTAAAATGCTTGTGCTGGGTTTTTTGTAAATATTCTCTGAATGAGTACAGTTTTATAAACTGCTTTGCTAGACTTGATTGTCTGGGCAGAAAGACTGGTAATTAAAGACAAGCCTCATCCTGCTTTGTGCATGTGCCTGCTCACTGCTGGTCTCAAGCAAGCCACCTTAGAAAAAGGCTTAGTCTTAGACACAGAATTCATTTTTATGAGAACTTCTTAAGTTTAATTAATTCAGTTTTGTTTTAACTTTACCAGCTTATTTTGTAATTTTTCAAGGGATATGTAAATATATTTTCTTTACTGTACAAATTATGCTATATAAAAATAAAAATATCTATATGGATAAGACCTAGAAAGTGAAAGTTTTAAAATTGCCCCTCAGAGTTTAATTCTGGAGTCTAATTCTTGCTACACAGCAAGATATCTAGTCTGCATGTTTTGGAGTAGAAGGCTTTTAATGGGTTCACCATAATTTCTTGATTTGATCAGGAACATTTGGGTTGTTTCTAGATTTTGTATAGGGAAAAATAATGTGTAAGCACAAGTTTCTGTGCTGTGATAGTCTTTGCACATGTTTGAAACATTTGTGAGGTAGACTTGTTATTTTAAATGAGTTATACTTTAAAACCTTGCCGTGTTTTCTGCTATTTAAGCTTGTTCTCTCTCTTTCTCTGATTTTTTTGATCATTCCTTCATTCAAGACAAGGTCTCACTATTTAACTGGCTAGCCTGGAACTCACAGAGCCAGCCCTAGCCACACAGTAGCTCATAGCTGGCCTCTCCCCTCAGGCATTTTTGCGTGCCCTTGTGGAATGTACCAGTAGTGCTCCTGAAAAGCGGAGGCTACAGGAGCTGTGCAGTAAACAGGGGGCCGCTGATTACAACCACTTTGTCCGAGATGCCAGTGTCTGCCTGCTAGACCTCCTCCTCGCCTTCCCGTCCTGCCAGCCTCCCCTCAGCCTCCTGCTCGGTGAGTTGCTCCTTTCACAGCCCCAGTCCTTCATGCATTGTCAGGTGAGCCTCTTTGTGGCAGAGGGGACTGGCTGATCATGTCTCACCGTGAATTCTGTGCACATACAGTGTGGACATAGCTAATGGGGCTGGTGGGGTGACTAGTCAGGAGCCCATCCTGTATTGTATGTTGAGGTTATAGTGGCATCTGGGCTTCCTACTAGAAGTTAGAGTCCAACTTCTGTATGTTTTTATTTTTATTTTTTCATTTTTCTTTCTATTATTGTCACTATCATTTTCCCTACTAACTTACTTTTTTTTAAGCTAGAATTTAGCATCTTCTCTAGTTTATCTTTTTCAGTCAGGTCATTTAGCTGAGTGGTATCCAACAGTGAATATGTAGAGGGAGAGAATGATTTTCATCAAAGCTGATGAGCACGTGTGTAACTGAATGCAGCGTGTGCTCTGGGGAGAATGCAGAAGTGCTCCCGTCCACATGCATTCAGAAGCAAGGGGCTCATGAGCAGAGGGGGCCTTTGTCACACAGGTTGCCACACCTGGGGCACAGCCAGGGGGCTGGCACTGTTCCCTGAGCGATGGTCACGAGCACTCTGTGGGATCCTGTGGCCTTTCCTGGGTTCCTGCGTTTGCTTTGCTGTAGTAACGCAGGGCCAGACATAAACTTCATGTGGATGGCATTAAAAACATGTGCTGTCCTCTTGGCAAGCTGTCAGGAGCCCTGGCGAGGCCTGTGCAGGGAGTGTGCCTAGTCTTTCTTTCTTTCCCTCTTAATGTTCTTTCATCGTCCTCCCAAACATGGTTTAAAAAAAAAAAAAAAAAAAAGATCTCTATGTGAGGCTGGCCTCCCCGTCCTGCATACGCCATCTCGCGGAGGCTTCTGGTGTAGTAGGATTATGGAGAAGGCGCAGGCTGCTGCCTGGCTAGCATGGGGTTAGGAGCTGGAGGGAGCCATTGCGACTCCCTCCCACCTTCTTAAAGAAATTTTCCATTTCTTTAAGAAAAATTAAAACATCTAAAATTTAAAATAAACCCTGTACTAAACTTTGTCTTCCTGCTTTACTAAGACAGAGCCATTTTAGAAGGACTATTTCAAAGTTTTGCCCAAATAACTAAAAATAGAGCATGATATTCACTAAAAATACAAAATTTATAAGCAGATAATTCAAATATGGATCAACTGTGTTGCTTTTACACAAGTCCCTGCACATTTTGAAGCCATTGGATTCTGAGGAAGCTGCTTTGAGAAGTCTCCCACTATACGCATAGGCTTTTATTTTATTAAGTATATAAACACAAGAAGGAAAAGTACATCGTGCTCCTAACATTTCCTAAAATATCTGTCTTTGATGATTCTGAGGCCTTGACTTTATTTCACATCGGAAGACTCTGGGATGCGTCCCTCCAGGTGAGCCTACACACACAGGGCGTCCCAGTCTGCCGACTGCGGGCTCTGCCTTCTCTGTTGTACTGCACTGAGCCTGGGGGACATCTTCAATGAATGTCATGTTCTGAATATTCTAAATCCGGAAGTTGAATATAGGCCTGGATTTCCTTCTCTTCTGTCTCAGTAGGCCTGAAGTAGTGTTTGTTTTTATTTTTAGAGCACCTTCCTAAACTCCAACCTCGACCATACTCATGTGCAAGGTAGGAATCCTTCCAAACATGACGTACAGGCAGAATATCCAAAAGCCTGTAACGGGATCGTCCAGCTCTCTAGTGACCAGGCCAGTTGATGCAAACACCCCTGCTTTGAAGAGCCCCGGGACCTCTGTGCTATGGGTTCACAGCAGGGGTAGATGCCCTACCGTCTATTATCCCTTGTTTGAGGCAGTAGACTCCATCCTCACCTTCTCTGGGCAGCTGAGGGGCTGGTGGGGAGGTTCGGCTATGGGACTTGAGTGTGTACAGTGCCCGCCTTGCTGTTCCCAGCGAGCCTGTGCCCTCAGCGACAGTGCAGCAGGTGCTGTGGGAGTGAGTTCCCTGCATTTCTTACACCATCTGCTTATAACCCAGCATGGGCTGAGCTTCCTGAAAGTATCTCCTGGTGATTCTGAACTTTGCGCTATCTTCACTTTCTAGTTTGCCAGTTTAATAAAAAATAGCCAGCATATTTGTCCCTCGTCATTTCATGTAAATCAGTTAGGTAAACACTGGAAGGTGATACTTGAATGCAGAGCTTTGCAGTGTCTCACTTTCTACAAAATTACTAAATATTGATAAAACTTGGAACTTTCATAAAATACCTCACTACAGGGAGGCTTTTGTCTAGAGAAGGGTCGAGGTAGACTGCGGCTCCTGTGCCCGGTACAGTAAGACAGACACGTCTGACTACCTGTGTCCTTGCAGCTCCAGCTTGCTCCATCCAGACAGACTTCATTTCGTATTTAACATAGTAGAGTTCCCGCCCAACCCCCCAGCAGCCGTGCTGCGGAAGGGGGTGTGCACAGGCTGGCTGGCCGCGCTGGCTGCTCCACTTCTTCAGCCAAGCACAGAAGCTCCGCCTGCGGACAGTGGTGCTGCCCTGGCTCCTAAGGTATTGAAATGCTGTGATTTCAGCTTGGCTACAGTTTGGCTCTCACCTGACTAGAACACTGTACTCACATGTTACACTTGCAGATGTTTGTGAAGCTACGGTTCATCTTGTCTGTAGAAAACAATGCCTTTTCAGTGACTGGTCTTGACTGTGGGGGCGTGATGAGCCCACGACAACAGGTGACAGTGGAGCTGTGGTGGCTCCTACACCTGCGTCCCAACTAGGCAGTTGTATAATCTTAATATGCTGTCATTTTAAAACAGCTTCTGAAAGTGCTTTGCAATGTTTATTCTTTGAATATTTTCTACATTGTATACAATGTATCTTGATTATATCCACTTTCGGCCCCCAGTTTCAGCTTTCCCCAGGACACCCCCAATCACATGCCCATCCCAACTTCATGTCCTTATTTATTTATTAATTCATTAATTCATTTTAACTTACTGAGTTCCGTTAGTTCTGTCCCTATGCTTGTGAGTGTGGCGTCATCCACTGGGTGGTGGGGAATATACCTGGGGCCACAAACTCAAAGGAAAGTGATTTCCCCCCCTTCCTTCCCCCCCCCCCATCCCCAGCCATCAACTCCACCACTTCCTACCCAGGGGAATGCTTGCATTCACACCTCCTTAGCCTGCCTGCCTTTTCTTACACTTTCAGGTACCGTGAGATAGTGTGCTCAGTACAACACTTATGGTGTGGGTAGAGAAGAACCAGACCTTTTCCTTCTGCCTCTGTAGTATGAGCTATGTTCACAGCTTCAGTGAGGTCTGACGCTGCTGTTGCCTAGTGATACCTCTCTGAGGGGATGACATGTGTGCGTCTGCACAAAGGTCACGTTGGTCATGGGCTCTCACGTGCTTGCCTGCATTTTCTTTTCAACTCACTGAAGCTGCTTCAATATTCCAGATACTGATCTCTCCTCGAGCAACAAGTTCTTTCCACTTACCAGATGATCCCTCAGCCCCCATCATCATGGTGGGGCCAGGAACTGGCGTAGCCCCCTTTGTTGGCTTCCTCCAGCACAGGTGCGTGTTCAGTCCAGCTGGGGAACACGCTTCTTGTCATCACAGGTGGACACAGAACTGCTCACCTTAGTCCTCGGTCATTTTTACAATAATTGAGTATTGGTTGTAAATTTGTTACTTTAAACAGTTTTTACCTAACATCAGGTGCTGTAGATGCTGTAGCCATCAGTCCCCAAGGGAAAGGAAGCTATGTTTCAATCTGGAGGGCCACTGCCACCAACCAGCTCAGTCAGGAAATAGGTCCTTGGGCACGGGAATTCTTGGAGCGTCGGTGTACACGAGATAAGGCATTGACAAACGGAGGCGACTCAAGTTTGAGTTACCATCTAGTGTATTTTTCAAACAAGCAGTCTAGAATTTTGTACATTCATTTCAAAAGCAGGGGGGCTATGCTACGGTTACAGTTTCCATGGAGTAGGCTCAAAGGGATCAGTGAGCAATCGAGCATACATGGTACAGGTACAGACAGTTTTGCCATCATTTGAATTATAACTTTAAAAGCACAGTAAAAGAGGGCATCCTTCTTAAGTAATTGGCTTGCTATCAGTACAGATGCATTCCTGTCAAAGCCCAGTGCTCTCTTGCTAATTATTTTGCCCAGCACCTGGTGCTGAGGTTACGGGATCAAGATAGGTTTTTGAAACACCCTGTTTCTTGGTAAATATCACAAGACAGTACCAAATGGCTAATTCTCAGCTATGTTTCTTTGATAAGTGGAGAAGACCAGCGGAGCTTGATGATGAACTTTAAGCTTGAGCGGTCCCTGGCTGCAGTCCGTGTTAGCAACATCTCATAGCAACGTGCATACCTGAAAAAGGTCCTGCACTGGGAGTGAAGCTTAAGAAATGAAGTTTTAAGAAATAGGATAGAGAGTAGGAAATAGCTCCCAGCAAAGAGTTTTAAAACTGCAGTTTTTCTGCTGGCAGGAATATCAGCCCCAGTCCAGGAGACTCTCCCGTTTTCGGGGGTCTTAGCCTTAGGCCTGTGTAGTAGTTTTCACACAGACTCCACTGGAGAGGGGTGACAGGCCGCTGTGTAACTCAGGTAGAGCATCTGCTTAGTGTGAGCCTGAGTCAGTCCTCAGTGCTATAGCATCAAAACCCAGATAGGAGTCAAGCATAGCAGATGCTGATGTTTTAAGTGAGTCACTTGGAACAGTGTAAAGATGAATCTTACAGACCTGTTTGTTGCTGACATTTCCTTATAAGAGATATTTTTTCATGTGCTCATTATATCAAACATCTTTTTTGCATTAGAGAGAAACTCCAAGAACAACACCCAGATGGAAATTTCGGAGCAATGTGGCTGTTTTTTGGCTGCAGACATAAGGACAGAGACTATTTGTTCAGGTACAGAGTGCTTCTGTTGTGATTGGCCAGTTGTCCCATGTAGACCTTGTCGACTTTAAACTGCTGCCTTTCCCTGACCATTCTGTCTTACACTGCAGGGAGGAGCTCAGGCATTTCCTCAAGACTGGGGTCCTGACTCACCTGAAGGTCTCCTTCTCAAGAGATGCTGCACCCGAGCAGGAGGAGGCCCCAGCCAAGTATGTGCAGGACAACCTCCAGCGCCACAGCCAGCAGGTGGCCAGGATCCTCCTGCAGGAGAAGGGCTACATTTACGTGTGTGGGTATGTGGCCATACAGGAAGACACGGTTGTCTCTACTGTAATTGCAGGGCCAGTAATCAACACAACTGTGGTTTGGTTTTCACAGACATCATACTTAAGCACATAGTGAATAACAGTGTACCGTGAATAGCCAGGGTTTCTTTGCAGGAAAGCAGTGGTGAGTGCTGGCTCTTGGACTGAGGAATGCTTTTCTTTGGGTTGTTGTTGAATTCTAGAGGGTTTTTATAACCTGGCTAGACAGAGACCTATAGATTTATTTAAATAGCTTTAAGCACAATAACTGGACAGGTACGATTTAAACTAATTTTCTAATGTAGCCTGGCTACCTCCCAGCCCCAGCTGCACTCCCCAACTATTCACAAACAAGTCATCCTGTCTAGGATGGATCTCTCCATCAGGCCACGTCCTCTTTCTCCATCTTTTTCTTTCTCTTTCTACTTCTCACTCTCCTTCCCCTCTTGTAGTCCCTACCTAAGACCCCCAGCCCACAAACTGAAGCTCCACTTACCTCTGTTCTGCCCAGTGATTAGCTATCAGCAACTTTATTTAACCAGTCAGAGTATTGGGGAGCAAAGTTTACACAACATCATTTGATGTCCTTGAGAATGTGCTCATCTGGACTGCAACCAGATCTTGGGGGCCACATTTAGCATTTGAATACACAGCAGCACCTGACCAACCCCCAACATTGGGTACATGTTTTTAGCATCTGAAAATCCATGCTAAAACCTTAATTACTTAAATTGATGTCTTGACATGGGTTCTGTTGCATAGAAGATTTTGTGACTTGCAGCACTGAGAATGTACATCAGGTTAGAATCCTTCTTGTCTAGGGCAGAGTTTGTGGTGGACAAATATGCTGAAGTCCAGAGTTGCTCTAACAGTTACTAGGCTTTGTGTATGTGCTCTTATAAAAACTCAAAGGCGGCGCCATGTGGACAATAAAAATTTTTTAAAACTCAACTGTAAAACTTGGAGCTAGATAAAGAAATTTTGAAGTTTTACTTTTATCTTAAAAGACCCTGAGCGTTTACTGTCAGTCAGCCAAAGCCTTCCCCAGCCACTTAAGTGTGATACAGAAGACAAAATGCTGGCTGTGACTGAGTGATGTGACTGTGGTCACAAGGCTCATGGAATGGCACTTGCTGCTCTTTTGCCTTGGGACACAGTGCCTTCCTTTCTCTCATTAACTTTGTTTATAGTTTTATCTTTTCAAAAGCAGTTTTGACTGTCTAGATGACTTCATGGCCCTAGTAGTTTCTGCTTCTCACTGAAGAGCTGTGCAGAGATGCACGCACTGTGTTGGTTTATGTTTTTATTTAATTCTTGTTGAAGTTCTTGACTTTCGTGTTTGTGACAGACATTTTGGTCATATTTCAGCTGAAGTATCAGACTTCGAAATAGCAGGTGCAGCTTGTCACACATATTCGCCAGTAGCTGTGATTGAGAGCTTGGAGATGTCACGGAAGTTTCTAGACTCTTACATTCTTCCTGCAGTAGCCCCTCCCAGTCACTGAATCTTAACTTCCCTAGAAAGCACTAGGGCATGGCCGGGGTCACCTCGCCAGTCACAAGTGCAGTGCGCAGGCAGGAGCAGGGGCCTGTCAAGAGCCAGCTCAAAAGTCAGGTGAGGAGGAAGCAGAGAGGACCTGGAGGTTTGGCAGAGGCTTGTCAGTGGGGAGAGAGCTCCGGAGTGGCTGAGGCAAAGACAAGAGATTGAGACGTGACACAGCGACTTAGACACCTCCCAGGGGTAAATGACAGTGCAGGCCATAGTGTTGGCACCTCGGGGTCCTGTCGTACAGTTTCTTCACCCAGACATTGGAGCACCTACTGAGTGCTTTACACTGATTGAGCCCTGGGAGACAAAGAAGAAGTGAAGGTCCATTCAGACAGTGGCCATGGGGTGAAAGCCCCAGAAGCAGTGCTAACATGGAATTAGCAAGGGACAGTGACAAAAGGGTTGGCACCTCCCCTGCCTTCAGGAGCTAAGATCTGTCCTCAGTGAAGGGGTCTTTGTCACTTCATGTGCACGAAGGCTGGGGAGTATGCGAGCCTGTGTGCTTTGTGGGAGAGGGACCGGAGGGGGCAGATATGAGCCACAGCTCAGCTTCCTCTTGGGCTCAAACTGTAGGCTGCTCTGAGGACATTACAGCCTAGGGAGGGTTGTAAGCCATGAGACCACGTGGTCAGCGCAGCCTGAGGTGAGTGAGGCTGGGTGCTTAGAGTGGGCACCATGAGTGAAGGCTCGGCCTGGGGTGAGTGAGGCTGGGTGCTTAGAGTGGGCACCATGAGTGAAGGCTCGGCCTGGGGTGAGTGAGGCTGGGTGCTTAGAGTGGGCACCATGAGTGAAGGCTCGGCCTGGGGTGAGTGAGGCTGGGTGCTTAGAGTGGGCACCATGAGTGAAGGCTTGCCCTGGGGTGACTGAGGCTGAGTATCTGGAAAACAAGATGATAGTGTCAGAGAAAACTAGGTAAGTGATTAACTAATAAAGAGGATTTGGTAAAAACAAATCCCAGTTTTGTAAAGTGCTATTTTGTTTTCTAGAGATGCCAAGAATATGGCTAAGGACGTGAATGATGCCCTTGTAGAACTCGTAAGCAAAGAAACTGGAGCCGACAAGCTGGAAGCAATGAAAACGCTGGCAACGCTGAAGCAAGAGAAACGATATCTGCAGGATATTTGGTCATAAAACTGGGAGGGAGACACTGAAGGATTTTATTTTTGTTTTTCTTTTTTTTTTTAATTTATTATTTATTATGTATTATGTGCAAATACACCTGCACACCAGAAGAGGGCACCAGATGGTTGTGAGCCACCATGTGGTTGCTGGAATGAACTCAGGATCTCTGGAAGAGCAGCCTGTGCTCTTAACCTCTGAGCCATCTCTCCAGCCCCCATTTTTTTCTTTTCTTAAAATGCCAAAAGACAATTTTAAGGAAGCTGAGTTTAGAAATTGTTGGCCATTTCTTGGAGAAGGTTGTGTGGGGAACAGATGAGTTGTGACCACAGCAAAACTACCTGATGCAGTCCCCCAGGTTGTCTCCCACTCCTTACCTGTGGCCACCCAGCACCTCACTGTGTAGAGGGGGAGAGGTAGCTCCCACCTCCACCCCATAGCGTGTGGGCTCCCCAGGGGGACAGACTGTCGATGGCTTACCTGTGCCTGTGCACAGCATGGAGAACTTGTGGATATTCTATGTTTCTATGAAGTATATCCAAAGAATAGTCACACTAGTGATATTTAAATTAATACAAACATGTAAAGCATACTTTTTGTATGTCTATATAATTATGGTTTGTTATCAAATTTATATTCCTAATAAGATATTTTAATTTTGAGGTAAATTAAGGGTTTTATGCTACTAGAACTATATTTTGAAATATATCTGAAATTCTCTGCCTTTTTCATCATGATTGTTTTTAGTGTCACACTTCTGTAGCTCAGGGGCATTAGCATTCCCCTCACAGCAGACATCATGTGTACATTTTGATCACATTACACCCTCTTCTCATGGACTCCTTCCATCACTAGTAGAGTTGGTTTTGTCCTAACTGACTTTTGTGATACAGTTCAGATTGTATCCTAGCCTTAACATACTTCAGTTAGATTTCTAGTACCAACTTCTCTTGAAAGTTATAAAAATAAAGTCAATGAAAGGATTCTGTATTAGTTATATGTGTTGTTAAAACTGGGACAAAGCAACGCAAGGAGGAGTATTTTAGCTCAGAGTTCTGGTGTACAAGCCACAGTGGTGGGGAAGTCATGGTGGCAGAAGATGGAGGCAATTGGTCACATTACATCCACAGTCAGGAAGGAAAAGATGCCTGCACCTGCCTCCCTTTGTGCTTTGTGTACACTGGAACCCACCTATAGGAAGGGTCTGCCTGCATTCAGTGTGGGTCTTTCTCAGTTAGCCCAGGGATGTCTCCAAGGTGATTCTAGCTCCTGTCACCTTGACTATCAATATAACCATCACAGGAATAAATAATAAACTTTCTCCATCTGGTGTAGTTGTCTTGTTTAATAGTTCAACATTATAAAATGTTTGTCGATCATTTTGATAATTAAAGATCTGAAAAAGTAATATCAAGCTTGGCGAGGCTTTGTGGCTTTTTGTTCTACTTTTCCCATCATACATAGTCTATTTTCACTATTACATGTTTTGTGTGCAAAAACTAAGATAGGTTAGACAAACACACCACCCAAATACTGTTATATACCCTGTGACATTTGTGGGTTGTGTGTATCAGCCACAGTAGACTGAGGCAAAACAGAAAACCACAAAGAACAGGGTTCTGCCTGCCCCTGTACTGAGATCCAAAGGCAAAACTGAGCAGCAGTTTATTGTAGTTGCTGTTGAGAACAGCCAAGACTAAGTCCCTGCACAGAACACCCAGGCTCTGTCTGGGTCCTGTGAGGTGTAAGACCTGGGGTGACAGTCCGGTGACACTCCTCACAGCTTCATTGGTCAGTAACAATGAAGTGCAAGCTCACAGTTTATTAAAACCATGAGCACTGAGGGACAAAGCCTCCAGTAAGCCACTGTGTGAGCTCAGTGAAGTCCCAGCACTGGCTGTCCAGGACCCATCTTGGAAGAAGTGTGTTCCTGAAGCCCACCTTCTGGAGGTGCGGTTGGGCTTTGTGTATGAGCAGACGGGGCCATTTCAGGGGTGACCTTCAGCACATCCCCAAGCCTTGCTGGAGAGTCTTAAGTAAGGGTGAGGCATGTTGTAAACTGTTTAATGTAGTTCCCACTTTTTAGATATCACTTCTGTTAGTCAGGGACATTTTCTAACCCGTTAATCCCACAGGTTCAAAGCACAAAGTGAATAAAGTGCATACAAAAGACTGTTTCTGCCTGTTCTTTGTCCTTCATGGTGACACCAACACAAGCTCAGTGTTTGGTTGTACTGCATTCACAGATCTAGTGTGGCTCTCGCAGTGGAGATTGAGTGGAAAGGGCCTTAACCTCCTATGTGCTCCAGGCTCGACCTCCCTAGTAATGGGCCTGCAGGTATATGTCACCAAATCTGCCCTAGTTTCTCAATATTTACATCAAATGTAATTGTAACTACTGATTCAAGTGGAAGGTTGAGTCACCAGACAAACCAACTTTCTGTTGAGCGTCATAATTTGAAACTGAAATAAATAAATAAATAAATAAAAGGCTACATCATGCTAACCAAAAAAAGTCAAATGCAGATGCAGGGGAGAGAAACTGCAACTCAGCACAAGAGATTCTACCTGAGTTATTTTAGAGTCAGTGGGAGAGAACATGACTTTTTAACATGTAGTGCACTTGCTCAAGTTTCACAACAGTCCAAGCAAACTCTCACAACTAGAAGACAATACAAGACATCACTATATATCCTGCAAATGCATAGGAATCACTGTAGAAACAGTGTTCTTGTGCTCATAACTTGACATTTTAGATGAATCAGAAATATTCCCTGAGAAATGCAACTCACCAGAACAGAAGGAAAAAAACAAAACAATTAGCTTTCTGTTCCCGTAACAAGCACCTGTGAGAATCAGCCTGTGAGACATCTATCCAGATCACTTGGGCTGTTACAGAAGCCTGTGGGGAATCAGTGCATACGACTGAGAAGTGAGAAGATCAGAGTCCCAAAGTCACCATGGAGGACACTCAGCAATATGAAGACCTCCCATTAGGTTCGTGGATTAAAGGGTCTGCCACCTCCCCAAAGCTTTTAACATACAGGCCTTTGTGGGACATTACAACATACTAATTATAATACTTTGGTTACTATGTCTATCTAAAAAGTAAACGTCTAGTTAATGACCTAAGAAAACTCTGAATGCATGGTTTTACTGATGACCTTACGTATTTTGGAAAGAAAAAAAAAAGGCACCGGAGAGAGGGTCTAGTAACTGCACAAGAAGTACTGCTCTGCAGAGGACCAAACTGCATTTCTAACAGCCACCTCAGACCGTGAACAACCACTTATAACTCCAAGGGATCTGCGGAATGTAAAGACTGGCCTTGCCAACCTGTTCCATGGAACAGCATTCTCAAATGCGTTGGATAAAGGCAGCATATCTAAGACACTGGGATTTGCACGTGGGGTGGTATGTGTGTGCAATAGCTTGATTTAGACATTGAACAATGTATACACTTATGGAGATGTTATGTACCATAAGCCTAAACTTTACAATTACAGAGGTAAAAATAACATGTAAGAAAATTCATATGACAAAGTGAAGCTTTTTCTTAGAATGTAAGGCTGATTTAACACATACATGTGCATTTGTATGCCCACCTACAACATGCATGTATTCACATGCATATGTACACAAACCAGTGTAATACGTATTTACAAGGAAGGGAAGTGGTCCTCTTAGTTAAGTAACCGAGGAAATACCCAACCTCTGCAAACCCCTGGGTCTCTGCCGCAGGTGTCCCTGTGCTGTCTTAGCAAGAAAGCAGCTACAGAAAACACATAAAGGGATAGAATTTTGTTTCAATCAAGTTTTCCTTGTAAAGGAGCTATATTTTGAAGAACCCTTCAAATAGATGCAGAACATTTCAAAAGCAAGATTCAAAATCTATTCTTGACCAAAGTTGCCAGTAAATTAGGAGCTCCCTTAGTCTGGTTTAGGACCCACCTGTCTCAAGACATGGAACAAAACAAGGATAGCTAAGTTATTGAAGCGTGACTCTCCATATGAGGAGAATAGGCCTCCAAAAACCCTGGGACAGATGTAGTCTACATTTGACAGAAAAGAGTCCAGCTTGCACCGTGGGCACACCATGCCTCTAATGTCACTGTCACAGCCGCTTCTCCAGCCAACAGCACCCAGATGAACTCCATTTTGTCACTGCGCATGTTCTGAATTTTAGAAATATGTTTTAGGCACAACAAGGACATTTTCTTGATCCCTCCTGGCCACTGCTGAGCAGTAGTGTGGTTCCCTCACATGCATCTGCCCCTGTGGTCCTTGACTCAACATCCCTTAATTCAGCACCTTCCCCAACTTAATTCACTGCTCAATGGTTACCATGGAAACGATCACCTTCTTTGAAAAGGGATTAACTCTTGTTTCTATTTTTCCAGATACATGGCTTTAACAAAAGGCCTTGGCTCTACTCTGAGTAAGAGCTTTTGACTCCTGCCTTTATCTGGAGCATATCTGTATGTCATTAAGAACTTTTGTTTCTGTGTTTTCAAGGGGAGCTAAGAAGAGCAGGCTTTCTTTTTAGTAAGTAGTTTCTCAGTGAGATACATGACCCTCCGCCTCATGACCCACTGCAGCTGAGGGATGCTCTGACATACACCCTGAACAATTATATATTTGCACCATTTTTAATAGTAGCTACACATAAGCAGCTTTGTAGCAGCCTGTCGCTCTCCTGTACTTTCACCTTGACCTATACTTACAGTTTTGACTAAGGAGGGGTTCACATAGAGCTAGACAAGAAGACAGCAGAGGTTGGAGATTCCACAGTTAATTGAGAGGGTTTGAGGGTATAATTCCTTCAGAGATGCACTTGAAAGTTTTCATAATTGTAAGCCCAGTGGAGAGAGTATGCCACAATTCCATAGAACAAAATGCCACAGTATTAATGAAAAAGGTAGGAGGAAAATCAACAAGAGGTACTTATTGCCTGTCCTTGGCCTCAAATCGCAGATCTGCACTTGCTGGCTAAATGCAGCATTATACCTGAGACACTCAGCCACCTTGTCCCAGTCTGCTTTCTGTTGCTGTGTTAAAACCATGACCAAAAGCAATGTATGGAGCAAAGGCTTATTTCAAATTACAGATTACCAAGGTAGGAGGAACACTGCTGGTTGGGGCACTCCCAGCTTGGTGCAAGGAAATCAGAAGATGACACTCAGAACCATGCCAGAGTCTAGTGTATCTAAGAGCAAAAAGAGAAGAATCAGACACGGAACACCATTCAATTCTTTTGATGAGAGATAGGACAAACAAGAAGCCTTAGTGGCTTTACCTACTCTGACAACTTGTGTCTCTTGTAAGCTTTATTTATACACAAAATCATTTCCTTAAAAACTTTAATCATTGGTTACATAGCTTGAAAACTTTTTGGCTACATAAGTGTGTAGGAACAAGAGGATCAAAGCGAGCAAACAGCAAATTTTCTGAGAACTAAAAATTAACTTTAGGATAAAATCAACTTTCTTTTAACATAAAACTTTCTTCCTTATGATTGGTATCTTAAAGCCTTGCGGTTACAAAAGGTATTAAACAAAGCGACTCTATTTGGTTTTGTTTTAAGTTGGCATATAATTAATAGATCAAAGTTCAATCCCTCCACCTGGGACCCTAAACGTGTCTTCCTGACCCTTAATTAATCCTTTCTTTTCCTGTTTTATATTTAAAATAAATCTATCATTTAAAAATATTATGTAGCCTTTTTACTTGGAAGGAGCTTGTCCTTTTGTCTTTCCATAACATCAGGAAAGTCCTGGCCTGTCACGTTTACTCAGAAGGGCAGGCGGTTCACTGAGACACCATGCCTGTCTCTGTGACTTTGTCTTGAACTTCTATATCAATACAATTTCTATCTTTACTGCACTTTTGTAAAGAATAGAAGGCTATTAGGGCTTTAGGACTATTTGCAATGTCTTCCTTTAACCTCATCGTGAACTTTTACTTTAATGCAATTTCTATCTTTATTATAATCCTGTGAAGGGACATTGGAATTTTAAAACTGTTTTCTTTTGCTTCTAGGTAGGCACCAGGATTTGTTGATAATGACATAGTCAGGATCTCTTTTCTTTCTAAACTAGTTCCTTGTTTCCGAAGCTGAGCATAAAGACCTAGTAATTTTAATTATAATTTGTCAGCTTTCAAAGTTTCCCTAAAAATTTCTTCTTTATTAATTCTTCTAAAATCCACTAAATTATTTACCAACTCATTTATTAATAATCTAACAATGAATCTGAATAAGTTTCATAAAAGACTCAATTTTCTGCATAGCTGTATTTTCCCAAGGAACCACCAATGACTTTATTAGTGTTTATTAGTATCAGCTTTTACTAAATTCCAATTCTAGCCTTTGGAGAGAAGCCTCTAACAGGAATTTCTACAGTAAAGGATCAATCCATGGCATCGAGGCATTGGAACTTCTTCAAGCAGGCCTTAAGGACAACTGGTTGTTGGGGCACTGGAACTTTGTCAAGCAGTGCCCCCAGAATTCTTGGCCTCACCAGAACCAGGATGGAGAAGACACCCCAGAGGAGCTCTTATAAAGCCCTCACAAGTGGGTTTATCCTAAGCAAATCAGTGAGTTTCTAAAATAATCATAGTGTCCATAGAGAATGATCAGCCTTTTTTTAAAGTTGGTGTTAATCACAAGATGCCTTTGCTCTAAACTTTAGGCTGACCTGGACCACTTACCACAACTTTCCATGGCTGTGAATAACATACACTGGGTTTGATGTGCCAGTGTTGAATACCTCAAGAATCTCCAGGAGGCAAAACTGATGTAATGGCATAAAGGATCTTTATCATGACTTGAGCCGGACAGCAAAGGTATTCCTCTGCTCTGGCTTGTGGATTTTTTTTTTTTAAAATAGGTCCTTTTCCCTCCCAGCATTCCCAAAGTAGGGAGGGGGAGGGGCTTCCAGCTTGGCAAGTACTTATTGGTAAAGACACATAAGGACGTCTAGTTTCCTAAGGTGTTAGGCAGCAGAACAGGTGCCAGGGGCACTGAGGCTCCAACTTTTCATCTCCTTCATTTATCTCTCTGCTGAGGGGAGTGTCCCATTTGGATTTCATCTGAAGATCCAGTGCAGTGCTAATTGGCCAGTGCCAGGGAAGGGAAGTGATAGTGAGGTGGTCAAGGCCCCTTGATCTGTCTTCCTTATCTCAGGGCCTGGCAGAAAGGAATGTGGTCCCGTGACTCGACTAGGGGGAACTTTCCTGCAGCTTTGCTTAAGTTACCCTTGCAGCTGTGTCTTAAGACTTGTCACTGTGACCCTGAGGTGTGGATTTTAACTCTTTGGCTTCACAGGTTACCCTAAAACATTGGCTGGAAATGGGGTGCATGGCCTGGTGCATGCCTTGCTGGTAAAGAAGATCCATTAACTAACACTTTGGTTCCTGCTCGCCCAAGCAAACAATTGCCAATGGGTATGTCTAGGCATGCCAGACCTATAAAGACTGAAGACACAGTGGTATGTGAGGCAACCACAGGAGCTTGAACTCAGACTCTCATCAGAGATGGACTCCCAAGTGAAAGACCTAGGCTGTGTGGGTACCAGGCATTGGGTTAAAGTTTCTGTGACACGAGAAGGGTGAAAATCCCGAGGGTGGCATGGCCACACACAGAGAAAAGCTATGGCAAGAGAAAAGGATAAAAATACCGAAGGACAAAGGAGCCTTCAAACAGATGGCAGCTATCAAACTCCAGCTGGGAACTGAAAGGAGATTCCTCTTACTGGTTGGGATTACTGTGCAAATGTCTGAAGGGCCTTCAGACAAAAAGGCATAATCAGTGAGGAACAGAGGCTGGGACAAGGGAGGAGCCCGTGGAGAGCCACAGATAACAGCGCCCCCTGCTGCTTCCCCGGCGCAATGCGCCCCTTATGAGCATGCGCAGTGTGCCTTTGAGCAAGCCCCTTATGCGCATGCCTGAAGGCATAGCGTGAGGTGGCGTGATTCGAACAAGGCATAGCGTGAGGTGGCATGATCTGAATGCACCAACCAAGAGCGAAAATGTGGCAGTCTCTGATAGAACCAGGCACACTATAAAGGTTCTGTGGGAGCTTTTCCCGGGGTCACTCTGGTAGTCCAGGATCCTGAATAAACTGCAGCAAGAAGAGTTCCCGGTGTTGGTGTCTTTCCTGCTGGTCAGGGGTGGCATCGACAGAGCCCAGGCAGGCAGCTTCACAAGAGAGTGAGGGCACCACTGGCGCACTGAAGGTCTTCTGCCTACTTTGTAGTGGACGCAAATGCTTCCTGAGCTTTTAGAACTGCGCCATGTGGGTAGTGGAGGGGAAAGGGGCAGCCATGCTGTTTGATGCTCACTTTGAACTTGACATCTGAGAACCGTCTGGGAAGTGGACTGGGTTACACATGCCTGGAAGCCCTCAAGGCTTCCTCGCGCTGTCCATGCTGCAATAGCTGTTATTCTCTCCATGTCCCTGCAAAGCAGCTTAGTGTGGAGGGATTTATTATGGGAATAACAGGACAGCTTGGGGATGGGACCTATTAGGTTGGATCACTTACAGATGGATGGAGTATGGGATAATGGGTTGAAATAAATACTGCTTGAACTCCACAGGGGACACGGCCTATATCAGCTTTCTGGTGAGATACTCTTAGTGTGTGTGGCTTAGACTGGCTGGACTCACATACTCAGCATGGGTCTTTAGAGACGTCATGAGGTCCAACATCTAAGAAAGCCAAGACACCATGGCTTAGTCCAAAGCTCATCCCTTCTCTACTTCTCTGTATGAGGCAGGAAAACGCCATCATGGGTGCCCAAGGTTTCCCACCAGGAATAAACTCCATCCCTTTTGTTCTTTAGCATGTGGGTTATGCAAAATTTAATACTATGGGCAAAGAAACCACTGCCTCCTAGAAGGTGTCCGCTGTGATACGTGGGGTGATCTTTTTGTGCCCTGTGTAAAGATTGTCGTCTTTGTATTAGTAAACTGCTGATTTCTCTACCAGCAGAGAGCTGATTAAAGGCCTGCTTTGTTATCCATATAGCTTCATCATGTTCTGTAAACACTCCCTCCAGAACCTTCTGACTGGTTTAATAAAGAGCTGAAAGATCTCAGAAGTAGCTATTTGAGGGAATTTATTAGCTACCACCACCTTGCCCTTCTCTTCTGCATCCTAGACCTTGCAGAATAGCAATGCCGTGGAAGGATGAAGACATTAATGCTTCTTAAAGGCCTGACAAGAGTTTGAAAAGGAGGTGGTGCCCCTGGAATTGGTGCAGGGCATACTCAGACATTCAATTCTTTTTTTTTTAATTTTGTATTAATTCCTTCATATTACATCTCAATTGTTATCCCATCCCTTGTATCTTCCCATTCCTCCCTCCCTCCCGCTTACCCCCTACTCCCCTCCCCTATGACTGTGACTGAGGGGGACCTCCTCCCCCTGTATATGCTCATAGGGTATCAAGTCTCTTCCTGGTAGCCTGCTATCCTTCCTCTGAGTGCCACCAGGCCTCCCCATCAGGGGATGTGGTCAAATATGGGACACTGGAGTTCGTGTGAAAGTCAGTCCCCACTCTCCACTCAATTGTGGAGACTCAGACACTAAATTCTTAACACAAAGGAGATGTGTGACCCCCAGAGGGGTGAGTGGGGTTTGGGAGGACACTACTGCAAAGGCATCAGCAGCAGTAAGTGCAAGCAGCAAGAGAGCAAGTGAGGCAAGAGCAAGAGAAGGTGTTTCTGTGGAAGTGGGTTTTTAAGGGGCAAAGTGGGAGGCTGTGGTAGAGTAGTGTGGTAAATTCTGGTTAGCCAAATAGTGGAAATATTAGGCAAATAAGGAATGTTGCGTGGGTGGGTCCCCAGATGTTGATGGGAACCACAGCTACCAGTGTGCACTATGCTAGGGTGGATGGTCCCAGGATGATGCTCCAGCTTTATCCTGAGCCTCAGTGCTAGGCAACATCCTCCCACTCCCATCAAGGTCTTCCTCCTCAAAAGCAGCTGTATAAACAAAGCATAAAACTGGGGGAAAAAACCCAGGCCCTGTGGATGATTAGTCTCAGTCATAAGACAGGCTGGAGGGCTTCGAGCAAGTAGACACCGACTCTGAAGAGGCTTGAACAGGCCGGAACACAGCCAACACAAGCCCAAACATGGCTGACACAAGCATGAATGATGGCAAACATTGCAGACAGGTTTTTCCCTTTTACCCCTTTTCCTCTCCCTTGGTTTAAAAAAAAAAAAGTTGTGTTCCTAAAGTTAGCCCCCAAGGTCCAGCCCCTTATTTGGCCATTCTTCTCCTCATTTTATATATAACATCCTCTTCTATTGTGTGAGACTGATGAGCTGGAGACAGTCTTGGGTCTCAAGCATCATGTATTCATTTTGTCCAGCTAATGTAAATTAGCAGATGTCTGAGTAGTACCTGATTCCGCTATCCCAGGAGCGCTGTGGCACTGATGCAGCTGCGAGCATCCCACTGCAAGACCACGGCAGCCAGCACCAAGTCTGCAGTTCTCTAGGCTGACACGATTACACAGGACTATAGCAGTGGTTGACAGAAACTACATTCTGTGGTTCAAATACATGACGAATTGGGGCTTTTCAGTTTCTCTGCCCTCCATGTGCTGTGAAAATGTTTACCAGTGCAGACATGCCATGGGCAACATGCTTTCTCCTGGCTGACTGTCTCTGAGCTGCAATGTCGGAGTCCTTCAAGAGGCTGGAAGGAACACCAGAAGAAGGTGGAATTGAACCTGACACTGTCCTAAAATGTGGCTCTGTCTGAGCCAGATGTGCAAATGGCCGCATAGGCTGTGGAGATATGAGGTATACGTACACACAGGCGCTCCTCCGTCCTCAAGCACATGGTCTTTTAGGCACCAGTGTTGGCAGTAACCTGGCCATATGAGACACAGAATGTATCTTACTTTAGAACCAACAGGTGCAAGCAGAAACGCGTTGAAAGGCAATGCTTTGGGATACTTACAAAACCACAAGGGAAATGCGTTGTCTTGTTTGCTGAGAAATCCACCAAGTTTTGCACAGAGTTTCTGCCATTGAAGCCAACCCAACAGTCTGCATTCCTGCTTATGGCCAGTCTCAGCAGAAAACCTTATTATCAGTGAAAGACCACGGTGCATAAAATCAAAGGAAACTGAACGGGCACCGTTCCCTCTACAGAAAATGCGCTCCTGTTGAGCTCTTTCAGCTACGCTATTTTTAGTTGCATGGGACACAAAGATGAAATGAAGATGTCAGCTGGCTGCAGCTTCCCTGGGCACCTGCAGGGATAATTCATCTGCCTAATGAGATATATCTGCACAAGGAGACCACCATACACTCTCCGTGTGCAGCCGTGAACTATGAGTTACCGATGCAGCAGGAAGTATTTTGTCAGTATGTGACAGGGACCCAGGGGAGTCCTAACAGCTAAAGTGGAGCCTTCCTTGGCTTCACTATAGCATCCTTCTTCGGTGAAAGCAACAAAACTCTAGCAGCTGTCGGCGAAAGGGCTGCAGGGTGCTTCATGCAATTCTGGGATCATGAGCTGCCCCACCACAGCCTCCATGACAAAGCAGAAAATGCTGACGGGTTTATGAACTCATATTACGGCCTTACCATGCGGTGACCGAGCTAGGAGTAAGAACCGGAGCTGTTGCCAGAGAGTAGGACTACTCGTGGACAGTTCTAGCGGTGGCCTCAGGCTGTCTGACCATTAGCTCCGAATGCCCTGGAATCCTGTGTTAGAAACTGCTCTCTCTCTCTGTTTGTACTCTGGTGTGTTTTGGCATGTGTGTTGATTACTGAACCCAAGAGAAGGTAAACTCAGCTCACTGTGCCACCCCAGGAGGGAGGTCAGCCTCTCAGGGCCGTGGATTCTCAGAATATGGTATTCAGAACCAGGAAGGGGCACAGTGCAGAGAGAAGCTCAGGGCTTGGGGCGAGTGTGTGTGTGAAGGACCTTTAACTTCGAACACATTGCAGGTAAGGCTCTGAGGGGCTCTCCTGTCTCCGGATGCTCAGAGTCAACTAGTCACCCCTGGGTACATGGGAGGCAGGAAGGACTCAACCAAATCATGACATCACACTGTATCCTGGGCACCTAGTGAATAGCACAAGCATAGCAATGACATAGGGAAAGTGGCTCTGCATCGCCCCCTGAGATGCAGTCAGTGACTCAAAGTGCAGACAATCCAGACCCCAGGGGCGAGGGACAGACCTGGACACTCCCATGTCCCAGGGCTATAGGAAGGCTTCTTCCTGATCCCAACAACATTGTCTATGCCCACCAGACAGACATTCGGCATCCCAGAGGCAGAGATGTTACTACGGAAAGTCTCTTTGCCCTACTTAGGCTGGGGTACCCAGTGCTGCATCCCTTAGAAACCTTTCTGGGAACACTAGAAACCAGTCTTAGCCTCTCTCCTGTTATGAACCCATGGCGGAGCTGTTCCCTTAAGGGATAGGGAAGAGTGAAGTGGGGATGAGGAAGAAGATGGGAGGGGCTGTCACTCTCTCGCCCTGTACTGCACAGTTCAACGTGGTCCACATAACGGCAGCTCAGCAGTGCCATCCTCAGCTGCCTCCCTGCCATGCCTGCCTACACCTACTGCCAGCGGTACCAGCAGCAGTCCCATGATGCAGCTGTCACCCACCCTGTCTCTCCCACCACTCTGCAGAGCAGGCTAACTAACCTATAACAAACTGGACAAGTAGAGTCCAATAGAGGCCATGATGATAAGTCATCAGCAGTGACAGCTGGAGTCCGGTGCTCACAAAGGCAGGTGACCCTGGGGCTGCCACCAAGGAAGCTCAGCGGTGTGACACTGGGGATGGACCTGGGTGTGGGGAAAGAGAGCCCTCCTGCAGTGAGCCAATTCTAGCTTAGCGTTGTCTGAGAAACTGCAACGTATCCTTTGAGTACCTAGATCAAAAATAGGGTGAAAGCAGTAAGTGAGGATTGGGTGACCAGCTTCGCCTCACCTTCCAACAGACTGTCTTCAGGTCCAAAGTGACTGGGAGCAAGCCTGTCATTTCAGAAAAATGCCTCTAGATGGCAGCCTGGGACAACTTTTGCCTGGTTTTCAGTCATTCCTCCTTTTTCCCCCCAGGATGGGGACACACACACACATACACACACACACACACACACACACACACACACACACACACACACACACATTTTTAATATAAGGTGGCTTTTCACGTTGCTGATGTGAACTGGGGTGTTTTTATTTTTCCCACCAGTCACATAAATCACTTATTTTCAATGTAGGCATTTTGTGTCCCCTAAGTCCCAAGGACAAAGGCATGGAACAGGCATCAGGTTTGGACTTGGGGTCAGCATAAATGGGGCCAGCTATTCATCCCAATTCATCTCAATAACCTGCGTTAATTCTTTAAGAGCTGGAGATAACGGTGCCACCACTCTAACACTGCTGTGGGGAATGGATGAAGTCACCTATATAAGGGAGCTAGCATCACGAACGAGGCTCCCGTATGCTCACTGAGTTGCAGTTTCTCCTGGGGATGGTAGGGTGGTTAGAGCAGAGCCTTAGAAGCAGTTAGCCTGTAACTGCTACTAGCCAGGTGGCCACAGTAAGGTACTTGGTTTCTTTTTATCTCAGCTTCTCCGTTTGTACAGGGATATAACGCTTGTCTCTTCACACTGCTGCATGAAGCCATGTCCAACAAAGTAGCTGGTGTCGGATTTATACCCACACAGGAGGATGCAGAATCCCTGAAGAAGCATCCGTGCTTCCCACAACCTCCTCCACGACACACCAAGTCTGATAATGAAATATGAAAAGGTGTATTGGACGATTTGTGTCTTTTAAGGCCTTAGAGAACATCATGATGCCATCTGTGCTCTGCCTGTATCATTCATCACACATATTAGCAACTCTTCCAATGTATCTGCCGCTGCCTTTTGGGTCTGACTAAGCGTGGATGCAGAATCCATCGGCCTCCTCACGATTCAGGTGGGAGCCAGGGCTTGAAGCACTGTGAGTTAAAAGCCTGCCACTCGTGGCCCCCTCAGAATGGGTTCTCAGGGTGTAAAGAGGAGGAGAAATCAAGTCCGTGGACGCAGATCTCCCCGCTTTTTCTGCTAGACATCTCTAAAAAAGTGCCCCAAGTGATTTTCTGGAACAATAATATCAGTATTTGTCCAGATGTCACTTCAGCAGGAGAGCTGCGTGGTCACAGCTGTTTCAGCTTCCAGGCCCTCACTTAGCTAACCCCTCGGTACACTCTTTGAGAACAGAAACAACTTGGCTAAGAGAAATGCTGCTGCCACATCGGCAGAGGACAATGGTGGCACCAATTCATGTCCATCATTCATAACCCTCAGGACTTCATTCATGCAAAAACTAACCAGGCCAGACCCTCCCTTTGTAGCTTCTGAGAGGAGGTAAGGCTGGGCGTGTTCAGGGTGGTGCAGGCGAAGACTCCCTCAGAACACTCCCTGCTATGGGGTTTGGGTCAGCTCTGGCTTGAGGTCTGTGCCAGGCATTGTTTCTTATGTTCTAGGATCTCTCAATGCAAACGTTCTGCTGGTAAACTCGTAGTTTGAAATCTCACTGATGTCGTGGTCGTGCAAGAGAAATACTTGTTCTGGACAGATGTAGGTGCAGTGGTGTACAAGCCAAGGACACACATGCAGCACTCAGGAAGAGCCATGGACACACATGCAGCACTCAGGAAGAGCCATAGACACACATGCAGCACTCAGGAAGAGCCATGGACACACATGCAGCACTCAGGAAGAGCCATGGACACACATGCAGCACTCAGGAAGAGCCATGGACACACATGCAGCACTCAGGAAGGAATTTGACCAATTGAAATTTGATGAATTACTTGAAAAGGTTTTGTTTTGGTTTTGTTTTGTTTTCTTAAGAGGTACTGTGTTGTGGACCTCAGTGAGAATTAAAATCTACTTGTATGTCTATTCTCCTCCACTGAACAGCATGGCTCACACTCTGTCTCGTCATTTGAAATCAAGAGTTTTGTGAGTTATTTTGGTTTTGCTGTTATGATACAAACTACCCTTCTCTTGGGAACTTAATGTGCAGAAAGACTCGGAAAACAGACAAACGGTCTCCAGTTTAGTCATGATATAAAACAAGAAATATCTTTTCCCTAGAAGGCTTCTGTAGTCAGTTTCTAGAATAATCTGCTAAGTGATGTCTCTCACGTTCCTCCCAGGAATTTGACAATGCAAGTTGGTTTTAGAAGAACGAAAGAAAAACTTTATGTCTGAGAGAAACCTACATCCAACTGTCTGCTTGGGAGGCCTTGATCACACCAAGGAATTCTAGAAGCTTTTGTGTTTTTGTCCTCATTATTCCCCAGTGTCCTGAGGACAGAGCTTCCTGACTTTCCATGCCTCCAGGTCTCAGAATGAGGCGTGATACATCACAAGCACACTTGAAGCCAGCAGCGCCCGTCCTGGCCAAAACTCACATCCATTAACACAAAAATCTATAGAGCACAGGATTAAAATTCAGTGTGCTGTTGAAGACCATGGCTGGAGTGAACTGAGAAGCACGGCTGGTCATGGTGTGGAATTTATAATTGGTGACCGGTCACCTCTGACAAGAGGATTCTTTTCCATTTCTTTTCTTCTTTTCTTTCCTCTTTTTTCCTTCCTCCCTCTCTTGCAACCTCTCCTCCCCTTTCCTCCCCTCCTCTCCTCTCCCTTCCCTTCCCTTCCCCTCTCTCCGCTTTCTTTCTTTGCAATTATAACATAGTCACAATGTAAACACATTATTTAGTTAGCAGAATGCCTTTATTCCTTTAAGCATAGATGAATTTATCATACTTTATTTATCATACCCTGCTCACACAATGTCTATAGTAATTCATAGACTAAAGAAAGCGACTACTGTCAATCTCCCAACGGTTGTGCTCCAGACTAGGGACTAGCAGTTTCAGGGTTCTCCCAGCATCCTTCAGTCCCTACCTACTGCTGGGCATGGCTGGCCTACCCCACCCTCTACCCTGAACTTTCTAGCCCAGGAGCAGAGGCTTCCCCTCAACCTTCACCATATAATCCAGACATTTTGGTCCTCTTGCTTGGCGCGCCCTCTCTCACATACCTTCTTCCTCTCCCCTCCCCTCCCCTCCCCCCCCCCACTCACCCTGCACGGCAGCCAAGATCTGTTTCCAATGAACATGCATTTATATGTGTTACCTTGTCGTGCGTGAGAAGCCGTCAAAAGAACACAGCATGCTCATTCCCGCCTAACACCTCCTCCTAGTTCCTCACTTTTAATTAAACGAAAAGGGAGGGATGTTGGTGTGCAGGCAGTTCAGCTGGCCTGCCCTCCAGGGCCTTCTGGAGCCTGACAACATCCTAGTCATCACCTGCACCAGGTGCGCTGCATAAAAGGGTCACAGGGAGCCCAACACCCGTGGGCACATCTGTGTTACAGCTCCTATGGCTTAGGGGACATCATGGGAGAGGGGGCAGAAAGCGTGTAAGCGCCAGAACTGCAGGACGTCTGCTGTGAGGCAGCCTCTGCTAGAAATGGCTGCATGGACACTGTGTCTTTTAAATGCCTCGTGCGTGGTGTAAGAATTCCACCTGAATGAGCATACTCAAAACCTACACTCAGAAGGTAAAATTTGCCAGGCGGTCTCCTGATTGTTTCACGGTTTTAGTATAAATTCTGTAGCCTTTTCAGATCAGTTTCTTTTTTAAAAAAATATTTTTATTGATTTATTCTTTCACAGTAACACACACACACACACACACACACACACACACACACACACACACACACACACACAAGATCTTTGATCAAAATCTCACGTGACAACATTCCTTCTGTTTCTTTCCCCATTTTACCTTTTTCATTTTCTTCCCAAGTTCCCTTCCCCCTTCCATCTTTCTCCCTCTCCCTCTATCTCTCTGTCTCTGCCTCTCTTTTTGTCCCTTTTTCCTCCCCGACCCTGTGTGTGTGTGTGTGTGTGTGTGTGTGTGTGTGTGTGTGTGTGTGTGTGTCCCACTGCATTTATTTAGAATTTCTTGTATGAGCATGGATGAGGGATTATTTGCTTGAGCAGGGGCTATATATCAGTTTTGTTTACTTGACAATTTGGCCCTGTATTGCTTCCTATTATTATCACTGATCAATACCCTATTGTGTGGAATTTGTTTTTTTTTTTTATCCCTGCACCTATTAAAATGCATCTTATTTGCTTCTAGGTCTGTATAGTTGTGAAAAATGCTAGTATGAGCTTTTGTGCTTATACCAGGTTTTCTATGACCAGATATTCTAAAATCAATTGGGTAAAACCTAATATTATCTATAGATCACATGATCATCTTTATTTTTAACTTTAGAAGAAAGCACTGCATTATCTTCCAAAATGCCTCTGGGTCATGTTTCACAACCAACAGTGAGTAAAAGTCTCTGTTGCCATGCATCTCAGGGGCCATTGCAGTGTCAGTGTCTTGGATCTTCTTCACCTTCATAGGTATATGATAGTCCGTAATTGATATTTCAATTTGTTGTTTTACATAAGAGCAATTGGTTTAAAGCCATCCGAGCTGCACTCCAGGCGTCACAACCATCTGTGCGATGGCTTGTTGGTTTGTCACTGCACCACTGCTGCCCATGTTGCTGGGGTCGGCTGCAGCCCTTCAGGGGTGACTTACACAGTCATGTATCCACTCTGCCAACCTCAATAGGGACCTTTGACATCGAGTGGCTCTGCTTAGCTGCGGTGTTTGAGATTCCTCCTAAAATCTTTCTGGGGACACTTGTGGTAGCTTTAATTTCCGTATAATTCTGGTTCTTTGCATTTCTTCTTGCTAGCAGGAGGACAATTAAAGACAATTCTGAGCTGCACCACCTAATTCAATAGCTCTGAGAGGAACCTGGTGTCAAATGGCATCACTTACAGTTTAATTTCTAGTTACAGTTGAAGTGTGGCAGGTTTTCATTAGGAATCTGGCTCTAGACTGATGTTTATAATTCTTCATAATTGAATCTCCAGTGTTATTCAGGGTCGTTTTTCAGACTAGACTCATCATTAGCTAATGCAGTTCCTACAGTGCCCAGGTACTTCTGCAGGAAGAGAACAGCGTTCTGACAGGAAGCTTTACCAAAAAGCTCTTGGAGCTTTGATTGAAACTGAGGGCTTTGTCACACCTAAATGATAGGAGCTCTGAATTCTAAAGAATTCGGGGAAAGCAGTCAGGCTCTGCCAGAATGAAGGTCATTTGTTACCAGAACCCTGAACTTCCCTTCAAGATTTCCCACTGTCCACTGGGCCATCTTCCATGCCTCCAACATGTGAAACACACAGGGGAGCATCCCTATCCTTGCCCTGGGTATCATTATGTATCATTCACCACACTTATTAGCAACTCTTCCAATGTATCTGCCGCTGCCTTTTGGGTCTGACTAAGCGACTAAGCGTGGATCCAGAATCCATAGGCCTCCTCATGATTCGGGTGGGAGCCAGGGCTTGAAGCACTGTGAGGTAAAAGCATGCCACTGCAGACGTCCTGCAGTTCTGACACTTACACGCTTTCTGCCCCCTCTCCCATGATGTCCCCTAAGCCATAGGAGCTGTAAACACAGATGTGCCCACAGGTGCTGGGCTCCCTGTGACCCTTTTATGCAGCGCACCTGGTGCAGGGGATGACTAGGATGTTGTCAGGCTCCAGAAGGCCCTGGAGGGCAGGCCAGCTGAACTGCCTGCACACCAACATCCCTACCTTTTCGTTTAATTAAAAGTGAGGAACTAGGAGGAGGTGTTAGGCTGGAATGAGCATGCTGTGTTCTTCTGACGGCTTCTCACGCACGACAAGTTAATATATATAAATGTGTGTTCATTGGAAACAGATCTTGGCTGCCATGCAGGGTAGGCGGGGGAGGAGGGGGGCGGTTCTCAGGATGTAAAAGAGGAGGAAAATCAAGTCTGTGTACTCAGATCTCCCCACTTTTTCTGCTGGACACCTCTAAAAAGTGTCCCAAGTGATTTTCTGAAACAATAGAATCAATACTTGTCTAGATGTCACCAAGAAAATCCCTTGAGAAGTAGACCCTGAAAGGCCCTGGATGCGGGGCCTAAGAATCACAAAAGGAATGAGAGTCTACGGACGCAGGAGGAGGGGTGGAGAAAGGCGTGAGTCCCCTTCCAGAAGCAGATGTGCCAGGAGGGTAGGATGTAATTCCTGGAATTACACCTGTAATTCCAGCCTCAGAGAGCAGAGCCGAGAGGTCCCTAGGACAAGCCGGCTAACAAAACTAGCCATAACCATGTACTCTGGGTTCGGCTGTGACAGACTGTGCTTCAAAGAATAAAGTCAAAGAGCCACCAAGGACAGTTCTCAACACCACCCTCGGCCCTCCATATGCAGGAATACACAGGTGCAGGTGTGTGGGTGCATTCCCCCATATGGAAAATGGAAAAGAAATTTTAAACAAAGCATGGCAAATGAAAAGCTCTATATACTAACATGTAGGTTATCTCAGTTAACGCATTTTCGTTCGTTTGTTTCGTTTTGTATTTTTTTGAGATAGGGTTTCTCCATGTAGCCCTGGCTAGCTTGGACTTGCTCTGTAGACCAGATGGCCTTCCACTCACAGAGATCCACATGTCTCTGCCTCCAGAGTGCTGGGGTTAAAGGTGTGCACCACTATGCCAAGCAGAAGATGGGACCACGCCACTCTCGAGGAACGGATGCTCAGATAAATGTCTCCCAGGTGAACATTGGATGTTTGTTACATGCACAAGAGACTACGACACCGCTCTCACCCTATGAAATGGTCTGCCTCTCAAAGCACTGCCTGTGCCCACTGAACCCCTCACGCACTGTTCCTGGATATCAACACAAACAACGAAGATGTAGGATGGAAAGTAAAGGAAGGGATTTTACCACGAAATAACAAAGCTAGAAAATTCAGAGACAGCTCAGGTAACAAACATGAGTTATGTAAGAATAACTTACCTGGGAGGGATAAGGAAAGATAAGGCATCGCAAAACAAAAATTAAAATGCTTGGAGACAAAAAAAATAGCTTAAAAGAAAAATCAACTGGATTCATCTTGGATCTCAACACACCTGGTCTGGTAGATACAGGCAAGTCAGATCCAAAGGGCTGATGAAAGTTGCTTTCTCCAAGCTGTGCTTTTTTGTTACTTCCTTATTTGCCTTAATTGGATAATTTAATGCAGCCTTACTAAGTGAATGTCAGGAAACCTTCCTTGCGTTTGCTAGATTTTAATGCTTTACCACACTTGGAAGTCAGTGCTTTCCACCACTGCTTCACCTCGTCCCATTTTTGTCTAAACTGGATGCTGTGAGGTCTCTAAGACACTGGACTAGAAATATGAGATTTATTAGTCTACCTAAGGATAGGCAATCCATGCTTCTGACCTCTAAATCATGACTTTAATCTTCAGATGTTTTTTTTAAAAACGTATATTTATTTAATGGGGAAGGGCACGTTACATAGTACGGGTACAAAGGTCAGAGGAAAACTTGCAGGATTCAGTTCTCTCTTTCCACCATGTGGGTTCCAGAGAACACACTTGGGTTGTCAGGATTGACAGCAAGGTCTTTACCCACTGAGCCGTGTGTGTGTGTGTGTGTGTGTGTGTGTGTGTGTGTGTGTGTGTGTGTGTGTGTGTAGGTATAGTCCAGCCTGAACTCAAATTTATGTGCTCTAACCTCCACTTCTTTGACACCTTCAACCAGAATGAGTCTGGTTATGAAGCTGAGCTGTCAGTTAGCTGCGTTTGGTCCAGACCTCAGCAAAACAGGAGGTGTTGAAATGCTAAGAGCAGCAAGGAGGAGTCGGACGTGTAAGGAATGAAGCCAGTGCCAAGTAGCAGAAATCGAACACGAAGCCACAAACCCAGAGGCCATTGCTGAGACAACTGCACCATGGCTCTGGCACAATCACATGCCATAGTGAAGAACAGGGGTTAAGATTTTGTCATCACAGGAAGAGGGGGCAGTAGCAAGATGAGTCCAGGGTTCCTTGCTAGATCAGGAGAATGTACACAATTGTCATCATCATGAAATGCACACCTAAGAGTCTATGTGTATTAAAGGGGGAGATATTTAGTAACTTTTTGTATGTGACACATTTTGTGTACATCCATTAATCTTTTTTTTCCTTTATTAATTTATTCTTGTTACATCTCAATGGTTATCCCATCCCTTGTATCCTCCCATTCTTCCCTCCCTCCCAATTTCCCCTTATTCCCCTCCCCTATGACTGTTCCTGAGGGGGATTACCTCCCCCTGTATACGCTCATAGGGTATCAAGTCTCTTCTTGGTAACCTGCTGTCCTTCCTCTGAGTGCCACCAGGTCTCCCCCTCCAGGGGACATGGTCAAAGGTGAGGCACCAGAGTATGTGAGAAAGTAATATCCCACTCTCCACTCTACTGTGGAGAATGTTCTGTCCATTGGCCAATGGACAGAACATTCTCCATTAATCTTTTAATCAGAAAAATAAGGCCGTTTCTTTAAAAAAAAGAAAAAAGAAAAAGAAAGAAAAGAAAAAAAAAGAAAGAAAGAAAAAGAAAACTTAGAACATAAAAGCAACGTTATTTTAGGAAACAAGCCCATGAGTTGAAGAAAGATAATAAACTATCTGAACTAATCTCTCTTACATTAGAAGTTTCGAAGTGTTGCATGGGATATAAAAAAGAATAATGGCTTTCTTTGTGGGGTTTAATGGACTGCTGTTGAGATTTATAATACTCTGAGAAAATTAGAGCCATTCAAATCATTTCAATATATTCAAAATGTTCTCGGGCCTGAGTGCTGATGTTTCAAATCAGACAAAAGCACCCAAGCTGTCTGCTCAACCCATTTACTCAAACTTGCATTGGTATCGGTACACACCCATAAAAACCCCACACAGGTCAAACTGACAGTTCACAGCAGCTGCTGGAAAATCACTGCCCCTTATCACAGGGTGCCTTTTAATTGCCTGCAGCCTGCGGGCAAGTTAAGCAGCAGGCAGCTACAACACGAATAGGCGAAGCATCCCCTTGAATCACTTTGCTGGCTACGTAGACATCCTAAGTGTGAGACATGGGAGTGGGGGAGATCTACAGTGGTCCCTTCGTTTGTGGGTTTTCTTCTTTGCATCTTTTCTTCTACCTATCATATTTATGGTTGAGATGGAGCAGAGGCTAATTCAGGGGAGTGAGTAGAGCCATCCTCCTGTCCTGGGAACTCTGGGGGACCTTTCTGGGTACTTTGTCCATTTATATCTTGATATGTAACTTGTTTTTAGAAACTAGGAGAGCAGAGCAGAACTATTTCACTGAACACTTCCTTTTAGGGTCACTTAGGTGATCCTGGTTTTGGTAACTGAACATCATTTTCATATGACCTGTATGCAGGTTTTGAGGTTGGGAGGTTTTTCCTTACATGGTTAGTGGCCCAATCATATCCATCTATCACTTCCTAGTAACGTCCCACTGCTTACCAGAATATTACTGTTTAAAATGTTGCTGTCACCTCCCCATGCCTGTAAGATAGGAGCATCCCACTCCACCGTCACGCACCTGGAAAGCTGTAGGATGCCCATCTCAGACTGGGGAGGACAGATGCATCAGCCCCAGAGGCCTCTGCCTCACTCCTGTGCACACCTGCATGATGCTCTAACAGCTTTGCTCTCTCCATGTCACAAAGTTCTCTGCACCACTTCTGCTCCTTCTTGGGGACTCAAGACTAATGTCCGGTCCTGATGGCTGCCTCCTTCTTAGTGCCGCTGGAGAGCAATATGCTCCTTTTAACACCAAAAGCATTGAGTTGAGCCCCGTTTTCTGTTTGTCAGGGGGAAAAATAGCACTATTGTAGGAAAACAGTGCGGGCAGGATTAGCTGACAGATACAAGGCAGAAAAGGCCAGGTGAGGTGCTACATACCTGCAGGCCCAGGACTTTAAGAGGTGACTGCAAGAGGATCTGGAGTATAAGGGCCACCCTGGGCAAATGTGAGGATAGCCTCGGCTACATATCTGGGCCTTGTCTCAAAACAACCAAAGCAATAAAAGGATTCACTTTTTCAAATACTTTGTGCTTCATGAAGGTACAGCGCTGGTGCTTCTGCTGCAAGCAGGTGTATTGGAATTGGTTTGGGTCTTGCCCTTGGCTTTGACCCGTTTGTTGGGCATGAGGTACATGTATGTGTAAGGAAGAAAAAGCGGAAAAGATTAGAGCCACATGTACTAAGAGTTTCAGGTCTTATTGAGATTTTCATATGCTAATTATTTTTTGCTAACTTCAAAATAACTTCCCAATTACATGTTATTGTGGTATTATTTTTTTCTTTTCTTTATATTACACACACACACACACACACACACACACACACACACACACAAACAAAAACAAAAACAAAAACAAAAACCCTGGAAAATAAAGCTTCTTTGTTCTGGTAAGTGACAGGAATATTGTAGAAACGTTTCTGTCTTGTGACTGACCCCCAAGCTTCAAATGGACAAATAATACTTCAAAGAGTCTTTAAAATAGTGGCAGTGTCTTTGGTCTAATGACATTAGGCACAGGACATTTAGTGGGCATGTATTGAAAAGTGCATACCCATGACACATATATAAACATTCAGATAGATAAGATGTTGTTTTCAAATGTCATATGTACACTTTCCAACCATTTCTTCCTGCGTTTGAAGAGGTTTGTGCAGCAAGCTGTTCAGAAAGTCAAGAGTGAAGGGCTGAACCCATAGCAGCTCTAAGTGTTGAGAGATGGATGGGAACAGGTGAATGTGTGCAATTAGCTTCTCCTAGAGCTGAGCAGAAATTCTATCAGCAAAAACATGGCTGATATATATGCTACAGTTATAGACTGTTTTGTTGAGGTAACTTTCTAGGGGAATTTATTTGGAGTAGATACAATTAAATTTTATTGAACTGTGTATTTCTAATAGGAGATGTGGAAAATGTGTAAACATATTTTTAAATATTCACAATAATGGTAAGTGTGTTTTCAATCCACATACCTGGCAGCTTTCCTGGTTGAGCTGTCACCTAACAGGTACAGGGGTTCCCTCTCAGTTTTGACCTTTGTCTTAAAACATTTCCAGCTCTTTTGGGGCATCCTACTTGTATTCTGTTGCCCAACTTGAGGATATGGAGTGGAAAAGGCAAGTTTCCAGCTTCCTTTCTGGGCATTTGGTTCTGAGCCCTGAGCAGAATGGAGGGCTGGCTGTATGTTCTGTCTCTGGGGATGTCCCTCGCTCATAGATATGGGCCACCAGCCAACTTAGCCAGCACTGCAGGGGGACGGAAAGTCTACATGTTTGCCTTTTGAAAAGGCTCAAGATGACATTTGCTCAGAGTCAAGTTTATCTCTTCGGCCTTTCTCTGAGACAGAGAACATTTGTTGATGGCAGGCAAAGAAGTGATAAGGGTGGAAGAGAGTTTTGGGAGGATAAATTTGGTGGCAAAAATGATTTTTGTTCTTAAAAGCCATCTGCCCTTGGATTTAGAAAGCCCTGAGTTTTAGACATAGAAATGATATTACACAAAGAGAGAAATCAACAGCTGAAAGTCTGAAGGAAGTCCAGCAGAGCATCTGCCTAACGAGGCGTTTGCAACTCTGCAGACAGACTAAATATGAAGAAATTAATCCACGTGCACATGTCTGTGTGTGAGTGTGAGTGAGTGTGTGTACAAGTGTGTATGTGAGTGTGTGTGTAAGAGTATTGTTGGAGTGTTTATGTGTGTATGTGTGTGAATGTTTATGTGTGACTGTGTGAATGCTTGTGTGAATGTGTATTTGTGTGTGAGTGTGAGTGTGTATGTGTGTGAGTGTGTGAGTTTGTATGTGTGTGAATGTGTATGTGTGAGTGCATATGAATGTGTATGAATGTTTATGTGTGACTATGTGTATGAGTGTGTGCGTATGTGTGAGTGTGTATGTAACTGTGTGTATGTGTGAGTGTGTGTTCTTCCTCTTTCTCCTCATGCTCCTTCTTCCTCTCTCCCATCTCCCGCCTCCATCTTTTCAGAGGTGGTTTGTGGCTCTGGTCCTTTCACATTTTGGCTAGCTCAAAAGGCTTTTGCTGAAAGAGCTCTATTTCTCCAGGGCAGTGAGGTAAGCTTTTAGAAAGGGAACATGGCCATCAGCACCAGCCACACCTGTTAATGGCAACTCTTGTCACAAAGATGCCTGTCTCTGCTTCTGACGTCCACATGCAGCTCTGGGAAGTCATTTAACATAAGGGTTCTTAAGTGTCGGCAAAATTGGTAGGAAGAATGTTTAGATAAATGATATATTTTAGTGGTATTATGAAAATGTTTCAATGGACTCTTTTGAATGTCATTGTGTGTATGCACACACACACACACACACACACACACACACACGTGTAAATGTATTTCATTGTGATGAACACATTTTAAAACTGCACAAGAGGAGCCAGGTGTGGTAGCACATGCCTGGAACCCCAGCACTCAGGGAGGCAGAGGCAGGCCGATCTCTATGAGTTCGAGTCCAGCCTGGTCTACAGAGAGAGCCCAGGACAGCCAGGGCTGCACAGAGAAACCTTGTCTCGGAAAAAAAAATCAACCAACCAAACAGACAAACAAAAACAACAACAACAATAAAAACAAGAAACGAAACAAAATGAAACAAACTGCACAAGAGGCAAATGTGGGTATAATACTAATGTAAGTGTGGGTGGGAGTTAGTGAAGAGTGACATTTTTAAGACATGATACTAGGAAAATGTAGGGTTCATTCTTTATTTGAAAAAAAAAACTTTAGCAGGTAAATGGGTTCCCAATGGAATAATAAATATAAAGATATCTTTTGAACAAGAAGATGCACATGTATACTGCTGGGAGGATTGTGTTACAGTTTGAAAGTAAACTGGACATTTCAAAAATATTGAAAACTTAAATAAGCTGAGAAGACAATTAGGGACCCCATCTAATCTGAAACGTTGTGTAATTGGGTCATGTAACTGATGAGGGGAGGGAGCTAGAAGCCTCGCAGTCTCTAGAATGCACATCTCTTATTGCCTGACCTAGTAGCGCCATATTCTCTCCCTTTAGAGACAGGCTTCTCAGAGTCTGTGACTGAAGGGCTGTGACAGGGCTATTGGCAGTTTTTTGCAGATAATTTCCTGGATCTTCTCCAGCACATAATCAAATTTCAATTTCAACTTCACTGAAAGTATGTTAAGGAGTCATGCAAGTCTGCACTTCTCCACAGCTGGCTGCTCTTGAACAACGGCCTCCATTGGCTAAGCCATGGGGCAAAGCCATCCACTCTCTGTTCTGTAGTCTTGTGGGAAAAATCTGTAAGAGTTAATGCTTAAAACAACACATGGCAAAAACAACAACAATCTTCTTTTTGTGTTTTTTTTTTTTTCAAGACAGGGTCTCTCTGCGTAGTCTTGGCTGTCCCCGGGCTCACTTTGTAGAGCAGGCTGGCCTCGAACTCACAGCGATCCGCCTGCCTCTGCCTCCCGAGTGCTGGGATTAAAGGCGTGCGCCACCACGCCCAGCAACACCAACAATCTTAAGTGATTTCTGTGTACTCCGTATTTCAGCAGATCCCCTCCTTCAGGGTGTGGGATTTGTACAGGCATCTTTTCTCACATCTCACAGAGTGTTCCTCACAAAGAAGAGCCATAGTGACAAGCATTCATCGCGTGCCTTGCCTCAGACTGCAGAGATCCTGAAAGCATCCTGCTGCCTCAGTGAATAAATCCAGGCTGGCGTCGCTAGACAGCTACATCTAACATCTAACCACACAGAGAATAGATGCCAAAGAGTTCAGGATTTCGTGTATCAAGAAAATCCAAGCCTAGGTTTTGAGTTACATCTTTGATATCTGTCATCTTATGGTTTTCCCTGTGTAACGCAGTGGATATGAATTATTAAAAACCTTGAGCTGTATAGAATAAACAGAAGACAAAAATTGCCTTCTGGGCTCTGTCCTAACAGCCACTTAATCAGCTTTGATTATGCAGTGTTTGGCAGCGTGTTTCCCTTTTGTTCTTTCAAGAATAAAACCTAAACACACAGGCCCTAGATCCTGCAAACTATGTGGTAAAGAGAGGAAATTTGGGACCCACAGCCTTGCATTCCTCAGCGGTAAGCATCACCTTCATGTTCCTAAATCAAAATAACTGTTTATTAGGTTTTGTTTATTTAGTCTCTCTTTGTCTCTGTCTCTGTCTCTGTCTCTGTCTCTGTCTCTGTCTCTCTCTCTCTCTCTCTCTCTCTCTCTCTCTCTCTCTGTGTGTGTGTGTGTGTGTGTGTGTACACATGAATGCATACCACAATGAAAAGACAGCTTGCAGGAATCAGTTCTCTTCTTCTACCGTGTGAGGCCCAGGGATCAGATGCAGTTTGTCAGGCTTGGCATCAACTGTCTTTACCTGCTAAACAACCTTAATGATGACCTTCATTTTAACTTCTTTCCTAGACAACAGCATCTTCTTTGCCAAGTTAGGAATCACCAGTTGTGAAGGTTTGAGTGAGAATAGCCCCCATAGGCTCAAATATTGGAATATTTTAAAAAAGGGACTAGGAGTGTGGTACTCCACTAAGAGTAGGCCTTGAGGTTTCAAAAGCTCACACTAGGCCATTCTCCCTTGTTCTTTGCCTCTAGACAAGATGTAGGCTCTCAGCTACTGCTTCAATGCCATGCCTGTGTGCCTGCTGCCAGGCTCCCTACCCCGACTGCCATGAACTAGCCCTCTGAAACTGTTAGCAAGCCACAAACCAAATGCTTTTTTTTACAAGTTGCGTTGGTCATGGTGTCTCTCACAGAAGTAGGAAAGTAACTAAGATACCGATGTCTTATTTCTATGAATCTCAGCAAGGCTTTCAGTTGACCCTGGCCCGTTGGAGGATGGTTTATAAACAGAGTTCCAAAATCTGGTTGTCTTTGGAGCTAGTCTAGTAGTCCCTCTCAGACTATCCTTGAGGAAACCAGGGAAAACGTGGCAAAGAATGTGTCCAGGTGAGCAATCTTGCTGAGGTAGGCATGATGCCTGGCCTTCTTAAGCATGGTTTAGTGCCCTTTTGTAGGAGAGATAAACATGTTTTTGTGTTGATCCCAAGTGTGGGTTGGGGAACAGACTTGTGGGAGAGCAGAATGTTTTTCTGCTTAGAAGTCAAACCACTTCATGAGGGCGCTTGGATGTTGCCAGGTGAAAACATCCTAGTAGAGACTCTGAGAAGAGACTTATATATGAGCCCAAAATGGGTGGTTTTGGAGAGGACTTGGGGTTGTTTTGCCTGCTCATCAATGCTTTGAGAGATGCTCTGAAAGAGAACTGCTCCAGAGAAGGCTTCAAGGCTTTGGGCTCCAGCTGAGGCTCTGGGCCTCGGCTGCTGACCCAGGTTCCAGCCGCAACCTTGGTTGAATTGCAGATTTGCTGAGATCCTGCTGACTACGCTGGGAGAATCGTTCCTTGGAACTGATATCCTTAAGGTTTCATTATAATATTCTTTAATCTCCCTTTCCTATTGTTTGGGTTAGTCGGGTGGTAAGTGAGGTACACTCTGTTAGTGAGTTCATAATAAAGTATAATTGTTAAGAAAATTGAGCTTACACCCTTTTCTCTTGTACACTAAGTCCTGAATGGAGTCTCCTAGGTGTGCGTTTATGCTAACATACGTCGCAGTACCTGCCTTTGTGTGAGAAACCATATAGACGCCTCTTCTACCAGTGCCCCTTAGGTCCTCACACCATCCCCATTGTCAGTTCAGCCCAGCAAAGGTGACAGTGGCCTGAGTTCTGTCTTTGACAGGTTCACCCGAGAAGCTCATGTGTCTGTGGCTGTTATCTCTGTCTACTGCTGTCTTCATTCTTGTGCCAGCTTCTCACTGACAATCTGGGGCTTCCAGTTGAATTAAAAAGATCAGTTTACCCAACCCCTTGGCTTGTATATAGGAATACAAAGTGAGTTCTGTCACAGTTGGGGTTGGCATGGAGATATTGCAGGCAACCAGGGGGGCTAAAATAATGGGACTTTTCATTAAAGCTGGTGGGCTGGACCAAGGACATTTTATCAACAATGCAGAACTGAGATCTGCACTGTACAATTGTGCATTTAATAAGCAAAAAGTGAAGAGTTTTTTTTCTTCTGGAAGGATTTTCTTTTTAAATGGTCTGTCGGTGGCATGCTGAATACAGAGGTCAAAAGTTAATACTTTACATGTAGACACCTCTGTGTAAGACCTGCCCTTCGGCCGGGCGGAGGTGGTATATGCCTTTAATTCCAGCACTCGGAAGACAGTGGCAGGTGGATCAATGTGAATTCAAGGCCAGTCTGGTCTACAAAGTGAGTCCAGGATAGCCAAGGCTACACAGAGAAACCCTGTCTCAAAAAACCAAAAACCAAAAACCAAACAAACAAAAAAGACCTGCCCTTCAAAACATTGTCTCCAGAGTATTGACAGATTCAATTAGGACAGCAAGTTCTATTATCATGGTTCCAGAAGTTCATGGTCCACCGTGTAAACCTAAGGAGTCAAGGAGAAAGTTTGTGGGTCCTGAAAGTAGTAAAAATGGCAATGCCATTAAGACAAGGAAGATGCTATCATTAAGGGCATAGACGAAAGCTCTTTCTTCACATTGAAAAACCACTTAAACTTTATTGTGTGTGTCGGGTGTGCACATGCAAGAGTGCTCATGGAGGTCAGTGGACAGCCTTGAGAAGCTGATTCTCTCCTTCCACCTTCACATGGCTCCTGGGAAGTGAATTCAGGTCTCCAGGCTCAGGAGGCAAGTGCCTGTAGCCACTGAGCTGCCTTTCCTCTTCACATATATTATGTTTAAACAAAGTAGAAATGGCTTTTTGGAATGAGCTAGCTACACACTAGCTGACAGCATTGCTGTGCTCAGTACTGCACACTTCTCCCACCCTGGAGAAGACAGTGCATCTTGTCACGCAAGGAAGGACACGATCCGACATTAAGGAAAGCCTCACTTCAGATTTTGGGGAAGCGATGACCGTGCTGTGCTAACACAGTCTATCTTCATCGCCCTGGGTAGGCGGTTCTTCAGCCAGGTCATCTTGTATATCATCCTTTCAGCTTAATTCTCATGCAGTAAAACCAAACTGGCCTTAGTGGAATATGCTGGAATCGAAAGTTTAACTCAGTGTGAAAAATGTATTGCTGAGAGTCTGTCTCATGATGTCATCCATAAGAGTTTCTTCCTGGAAGCTCAAGAGAAGCAGGCACGGGGGGCGGGGGGGTGGGGGGGCGGCGCAGGGACAAGAAACACTCCGATAACTTTCAAAGGGACGCCCTGGGGACTCAGTTGCTCCTGGAAGACCTCACTTCCTAAAGTTTTAACCACATCTAATAGTGCCGTAAAATGCCACCCAATTATGAATCCATGAATGTGTTAATCTATCGATGAAGTCCGAGCCCTGTTGATACAATCGGTTCAATAAAAGAGCCCCTTGCTGTGATACTTCATATCCCAACCCATCCCTATGTGGCAGGAGCCATTCCTGCAGCCTGCAGGCTCCTTCTGGTAGGAAAGGAAAAGACGTAAACCACGTACAGCACCATGTCTTCCGCTGTGTGTCCCACTCTGGTACTTGCCCTATTGATGCTCTCTAGTCCTTTTGTGGAGTCATACTTTTCCGTCCAAAGTTGACGGGGTGATGCTGAGGAGAACTGATCTAGCATCAAGTACTTGGCCACCAGAAGAGATGTGCTAAAGCAAGCGGGTAAGACTGTCAGCACCCACACTAAGAAGTTCATTGCTGGGGGCGGGGCTATTTTTTTCCTTTAACTGGAAATCTATGTACTGAATGCGCACACCACTCACATGGGATTTCATTTGATGGGCCTCTGTCTGTTAGGAACAAGGAATAGAAAACCCTGTTGCCCAGGAGCCAGAGTTTCAGGTCCTTGGGGAAGAGACCACGTGGGCAGCTTTGTTCACGTCTCAGATATTTATGGACTGGATAATAAAGTAGTGGAAACATCCCCTGAATGGGGGGAGAATCAGCTCTTTGTGCAGTATACCTGCTCTTCCCTCACATCCCCCAGCAGCACAGACAGCTAGTTTGGAAATCAATCCTCTCCACGAATGTTAGTTGTGCTCAGACTGGAAGAAATTGCCCATGTTTCTTCTTTCACTCAATCATATTTTTAAACTCTGCTTTAGTTAGCATGGCATTTCACACTTCCACTTACCGCATTAGGAAGGGAGTCACTGGTAACTATGGTGATGAGTTCAGGATGGACCAAAGGGAAGAACAGAGCATCTTAGTCCTTAGCCATCTGTCTGGCCTTTATGGATAAATTGCTACACTTTGGGAAATGATGAGAAATTGGGTGAGGTGCCAAGACTTTCAGTCTGTCACTTTTCCCAGTGATGGACCCCTGGGGATCTGGGGTCACTATAGACCTGGGTCCCTCTGCTCACACTTTTCTCTCCAAGCCAACAGACAAGTCTCCCACCATGTCTTACTGCACTTCTGAACCAAGGAGTCTAAAAGCCATAGTGGGTTGTAAATTTTGCTTTTTAAAAATAGTTTCTTGCATATTTCTGTGGACAACTGGTATGCATTCGTGCTTTTACTGTAACATACAAAAAGCACAACAGAAGACACTGTAAGACCCCCAGCACGGTGGTCTTAACGTGGAGACCCCCACCAAGAACCAGCGAGACCAAGGTTTCGGTTGCAACACGCAAGAGGCTTTATTAGGGGGACGGGTACCCGGGCGTCTCAGTCTCTGGAGAGGCTGGCGCGCCGAGTGAAGGGGAGGAGACCCTTTTATAGGGTGGAAAGCAGGAAGCAGGGTTACAGAAGCGAGAGGCATAATTACAGGGTTTTGATTGGCTAATTTGATGCGGCTAGATTTAGCTCTGGTCAGGGCTTTTGGAATCAGGAAACGGTTGGGCTATTTTTACCAGTAGCTTACTCACAGATCATACATCCTGTTGCCCCAGGGCAGTTTCCCATACATCCTGTTGCCCCAGGGCAGTTTCCTAGAACCGTTTGTGCAGGCCTTGTGAAACGGTGGGTGACCACGAGTCTTGTGACATCTGCGAGCCTTGGGACATGGTGGTATTTTTCCAGTCTGACTGGGCCTTTCAGGTGACCTCCCTGAACTATTGTACAGCCTTACAAAATAGCATTACACAAGCCTTAAACTATTTGACTAAACAACATTTAGAAATGGGGTCTTTCATTCCCCTCTTTTTCTATGAACTAGAATGGAATCTTTCATTCTATTTCAGTTTCCATTTCCTGCCTCAGGCGATGGTATTGTTGGGTGAGGACCATCGCCTAGATTATGGATAACCTATCTTTCATGAATTGGACTAATCTGTTGAGGATGTAGGGTCCAAATAGGAGAATCAGGAGTATAATAATAATTGGTCCCAGCAGGGAGGAGACTAGGGTGGTAAACCAGGGGGACCCATTTTTTTTTTCCTGGTTTGGCCTGTCATAGCTACTGTTTCTTTTTACCGTGATCAGATCCCAGGTGGAAGTAGGGTTTCAATGAGCCTCACCAGTAGTTTCACAACCCCATGCAGCACAATAGAAATCAGAGGTCCCCCCACACTGGTGTCGAAGCTTCTAACTGTGGCCCTGACCAGGGCAAACATAAAATTCTGAGGACCGGAGGTTGGCCCGGCAGAACTGTCCTGAGCACCCGAATGTGCTCCCTATCCCACCCGGGACGCACTGTTTTTCAGCCAGTGGTTTAGAGAGGTCTGTGTGGTCGGGGAGATCCCAGGTGAGCGATCCAGCCACCAACTTACAAATATCTGGCGTTAGATCCGGCCACCAAGTCCATGGGGGGGTGCACTGTAGTGATCGACCAGACAGTGTTCCCCTCCTCATTGATCACCTTCCAAGTCTGTTGTATCGGGGCATGAGGGTTGTTGTCCTGACTCAGGGTCATGTCCGTGGCGCAGACGCAGCTTAAGAGGATTATCTCCAATCTCGAACTGATGAGGAACTGTAGGGTCTCCAATGGCGTAAGCGTTTTTCAGCTGTTTTCAAATCTCTCGCCTGATCGTCTCGAGAGCCTTTAAACGGGCTAAAAGATGGGTGGAAGGCACAAAACTGTCATCAGGACGCGCCACACTTTCTAGGATTTTAAACAGAGGTGGTGGTGCACCAAACAGTATCTCAAAGGGTGTCAGTCCCAATGGTCCAGGCGTGTTCCGTACCCGGAACAAGGCAAGGGAGAGAAGGGCTGTCCAATCACCCCCACCAGTCTCTAAGGTCAATTTTGTTAAGGTCTCTTTTATAGTTCTATTCGTTCTTTTTACCTGTCCTGAGCTCTGGGGTCTATAAGCACAATGTAATTTCCAATTTATCCCCAATTGTCTGGCCAGTCCCTGACTTACCTGGGTGACGAAGGCAGGCCCGTTGTCCGACCCAGTTACCTTAGGTATCCCAAACCGGGGAAGGATTTCTTTAAGTATCTTCTTGGCCAATACATTTGCCGTTTCTTTTTTTCGTGGGAAACGCCTCGACCCACCCCGAGAAGGTGTCTATGAAAACTAGAAGGTATTTATTACCATATCGGGCCGGTTTGACTTCAGTGAAATCAACCTCTCAATAAGTTCCAGGTCGATCTCCCCGCAAGTGCTTTTCTGCACAGTGTCTGCTGGAACCGGCATTAGTGAGAGCGCAAGCCTTGCAGTTTTTTACCAGATCCTCTACTGTCTTTTGTAGTCTGGGGATGTGATAGGGAGACTTATTGACCAGTTCTGTCATCTTCTTGGGCCCTAGGTGGGTAAGGCGGTGTATACTAGCCAGGTATTTTACCCCTCTTTCTCTGTGAGGATTTTTTTTTTAATGTCTTTGTCAGCTGAAGTCAGCAGCCCACGTTGTCTATAAATCACTCCATGGACATGAGCTGTTGCGAAAGCATACCAGCTATCAGTGTAGATATTGATAGCCTTTTTCTCCGCCAGTCTTAGTGCTTGGGTCAAAGCAATAAGTTCAGCTTTTTGGCCGACGTTCCTTCTGATAAACTGCTGGCCCAGATGACAGACTTCCTGTTTACTACCGCTGCCCCAGCCCTCCGCTTACCTGCTACCACAAAGTTACTTCCGTCGGTGAACCAAGTTTTTACCCCAGGCCACGGCTGGTCAGTGAGGTCTGATCGAGTCCCTGTTTTTTCAGCCAGTATCTCTTTACAATGATGAACTGGGGTCTCGCCAGCTTCGGGTAGCAAGGTGGCAGGGTTAAGGATGGCGGGCGGAGCGAAGGTCACCTGCTCTGTCAGCAACAAGCTCTGGTAGTGGGTCATCTGGGCGTTGGTCATCCAACAGTCTGGTAGTTGTCTGATAATGTTCTCGAGGGCGTGGGAGGCCATCACTATCACATTTTGGCCCATGGTTAACTTATCAGCATCTTTTACCAATACAGCAGTTGCTGCTATCGCCCGCAAACAAGAGGGCCACCCACTGGCCACAGGATCCAGTTTTTTTTGACAGATAGGCCACTGGGCGCTTCCAGGGTCCTAGAGTTTGGGTGAGGACCCCCCTGGCAACCCCCTTCTGCTCGTCGATGTACAGAGTAAAAGGCTTGTTCAGATCAGGCAGTGCTAGGGCAGGGGCTTCTAGCAGTGCCTTTTTAAGGTTCTCAAAAGCCAATTGGTGTTCCTTAGTCCAAGTGAACTCTCCCCTTTCTCTTGTTAGAGGGTATAATGGGGCCGCCAGAGTGGCGAACCTGGGAATCCAAAGCCTGCAGAATCCCGCGGTCCCTAGGAATTTTTTTTACCTGGCGAGGAGTGGTTGGGGTCGGGATCTGAGTCACTGTTCGTTTCCTGGCTTCTGTGAGCCACCGTTGTCCATCTTTCAGGGTGTATCCCCGATATGTCACTTCAGTCCGGCACAGCTGTGTCTTTTTGGCAGAAGCCCGATACCCCAACTCACCTAACTCAGGCAGGATTTTCTGAGTCCCAAGCTCACATTTTTCACGGGTCTCTGCAGCCAATAGGAGGTCATCTACATACTGTAGAAGAGTCACCTGGGGATTATTAGCGCGGAAAGGGGCAAGGTCCCGATGTAGGGCTTCATCAAATAGGGTGAGGGAGTTTTTAAACCCCTGGGGCGATCTCGTCCACGTAAGCTGTCCAGTTCTTCTGTTTTCAGGATCTTGCCACTCAAAGGCAAGCAGGGATTGGCTGTTAGGGTGCAATCTCAGACAGAAGAAGGCATCTTTGAGATCAGGTGGCAGTGTTCAATCTTCTCTGGGTCTCCTTGGCCCCTGTCTTCTGTTGTCGCCCAGGTTCCCTGTCTGCCTAGGCCTGCCTGTTCCCTGACGCCTTCCTTCTCCTACCACTGCGGCCAGTACTCTCGTCAGATTCTTTTCCTGCCTTTTTTTTTTTCTTCATCCTCAGCTTTCTCTCTCTTTCCTCTTTCCTCATCCTCAGCTCTCTCTCCTTCTTTTTTTTTTTCCTGTTTCACTTCCTCTGTCTCCTTTTTACGATAAACTTTCTCAGCTTCCTTCACCACATCCCTGATTGTATAATCGTGCAATCCCTCAATGCGCTAATGCACTGTAGTTTCTTCCTAATATCAGGTACTGACTGTCCAATGAAAGCCATGATTACAGAGGCTCGCTGTCCCTCTGACGTAGGGTCAAAAGGGGGTATATCTCCAGTAAGCCTCCATGAGCCTCTCTAGAAACACCGAGGGGGGCTTGGTCGTTCCCTGCATGACTTCTCTTACCTTCGCCAAATTGGTGGGCCTCCTCGCGGACCCTCTGAGACCTGCCACCAGAGCCCGGCGGTAAATGGACAGCCATTCCCTACCTTCTGCCGTGTTGTAGTCCCACTGAGGACGGGTCAGGGGGAATCCTTCATCTATTTCGGCCAGGGTCTGGACGGGGTGTCCAGCGTCATCTCGGATATTCTTTCGAGCCCCGAGGAGAATTCTTTCTCTCTCCTCGGTGGTGAATAAAACCTGCAGAAGCTGCTGACAGTCATCCCACGTGGGTTGGTGGGAGAACATCAGGGACTCTATCAGACCTGTAAGTCCCGTAGGGTTCTCTGAAAAAGGTGGGTGGTTAGTTTTCCAATTATAGAGATCAGAGGAAGAAAAAGGCCAATACTGTAGGAGTTGTAACGCATTTTTTTGCCTGTCGGGGCCAGCCCGACAGCACTAAGGGGCAGAGCCACGGTGGAATCAGGCCCCTCAGGGGTGGCTCCAAGGCGGCTCCCAGTGCCCGCCAAGGGTCCATAATTTTGGACTTGACCTGTAAAATGAGAGAAAGGTTAGAGGTGCCATCTCGTGGCCACCCGGTGTTAAACATGGGCCATTCGGCGGAACAAAAAGTCTCCCATTTGCCCTTGCGGACTTTTACTGACAGATTGTGTGCAATGACACAGACCTCTTTGAAATGCTGTAAGGTAAGGGTTAACGGGGTGACAAGAGTCTGACCCATGGTACCAAAAACACAAAACGAAAGACAACAGAGGAAAACTAGACACAAAAGACCAAAAAACAGCTTGCGCGGGACGCTTGCGCCAAAACGGAGGTTGGAGACGCAGGGGGTCCGGACTCCCCATCTCCCAGATGAGGCGAATAGCCTCTCAGATGGGCCGGTGCCCCAAATTCGGATGGGACGGAGAGTCCCTACAGAATCCCGCCGGGACGTCTCCCGGGGGCACAAGGAAGAAGTCCGAGCCCGTCAGCTCCTTCTTGTCCTTGCCAGATTCAGAGAGTCTGCGCAGACACCAAGACACGTAACGTAACGATTAACAGAGAGACAAAAGACGAAAGGACAACAACGACTAAGCCGGCCGGCACAAAGGCTTACCTCCCGAATTTGGGTCGATGGTCCCTGGGCGGGGGTCCCGATCTTGGTGGGACCTCCAAATGTAAGACCCCCAGCACGGTGGTCTTAACGTGGAGACCCCCACCAAGAACCAGCGAGACCAAGGTTTCGGTTGCAACACGCAAGAGGCTTTATTAGGGGGACGGGTACCCGGGCGTCTCAGTCTCTGGAGAGGCTGGCGCGCCGAGTGAAGGGGAGGAGACCCTTTTATAGGGTGGAAAGCAGGAAGCAGGGTTACAGAAGCGAGAGGCATAATTACAGGGTTTTGATTGGCTAATTTGATGCGGCTAGATTTAGCTCTGGTCAGGGCTTTTGGAATCAGGAAACGGTTGGGCTATTTTTACCAGTAGCTTACTCACAGATCATACATCCTGTTGCCCCAGGGCAGTTTCCCATACATCCTGTTGCCCCAGGGCAGTTTCCTAGAACCGTTTGTGCAGGCCTTGTGAAACGGTGGGTGACCACGAGTCTTGTGACATCTGCGAGCCTTGGGACATGGTGGTATTTTTCCAGTCTGACTGGGCCTTTCAGGTGACCTCCCTGAACTATTGTACAGCCTTACAAAATAGCATTACACAAGCCTTAAACTATTTGACTAAACAACATTTAGAAATGGGGTCTTTCAACACAAATAGCAAACCATGAAGCCATTGCCCTCTGGGGTTACAGAGGACACTGCCATGTGTTCTCCTGGGGATCCCTGCCTCTTTGCTGTAGATTTCTGCTTCTATCAAACCTGGTTATCCCTCAACACTGTTAGATGTGATTCTTGATACATGCAAGAATGTTACCCAATTTAAAAGAAGTTTTAATTTTATTTTTTAAACACATAACGAAGTAGAACCGAATGCTGCATAGTTGAGCAATTCTGTCCTAGCATCCCTAATTTTTTTTTACTTTGCAGCAACTGAAGGCCATCACAGCAGAGGACAACAAAGCATACCAACCTTTAAAAATATAGAATTTTACAGTAACAAGCCTCAGATCCACAGCTCGTTAGAACACTCGTACCTAACAAGCTTACTCCAGTGCTGTTCCGTATGACGTCCTAATTACACAGCTTCACTCAAAACACTTTACCTTTTTATTAAAAAAAAAAAAAGGACACCAACTTTAAAGATACTTACATTAAATGCCTTTAAATTATTAACTGAGCACAGTTTCGACCAAACTTTTTAATTGAGCACCTCGCTGACTCGCAGCTTGGAGTCACAGTTTCCACCCAAAGGCTTTTTGGCTTAGTGCAGCATTAGTAAAAGATATGAGAAAAGCTGGGCTGAGGCTGGGCCACAGCTCTGTGCAGAGAGGGAGCACCCTCCAGGACCTCGTGCTCAGCAGATTCACGTGCTCAGACTGTTTGCCCGACCTGTGGACTTTTAGCTTGAATCTGTACTATAAACACTAATTTAAGATTCTGATGTTGGCTCTGTTTATTAACAATTAAACTTTATTATACAACCCAACTAGCATACACAAGAAGGAAAAAAGGTTAAAGGGACAGAAGAATGAACCTTCTAGTCTCCGTTCCACGGGATAGGTCTTTAGGTGTCTCTCTGACCCAAGAGCTGGTCCGGTCCATTCCTCTCTCTCCCCGTGTTCTCTCACCTTCCTTTCTCTACCTCTTGTTTTTCTCCTCACCACCTTCCCAGTCACATGCAAAGGGCGGTCTCCTTCTCCCTTCGAGGGTCAATTAGGAAAACAATAGCCACGGTGGGGTTCCCAGGTAGGCTTCCTGAATTCCAAGCCCAGGAAGGCTCCAAACAGTCTCTCACAAGGTATTCATGGTGTGCCCCAAGGGTAAAGCCCGCCAAGACTGCTTCCACCTGTGACAAAGTTTAATCTTTCCCACATTCTAACATTCTGGAGACAGACTCCCCGAGGGGAGTAAAATCTCCAGGAGGAGACTGTCAAGTTGCTCCACCATTTCCACGTCTGCTGTCATCCCCAGCCCCAACAGACACTGTTTGAGTGGCAGGAGCATGCAGTGGTCTCCAGCCCAGACTTCCCATCAGCTGGCCTGTTGAAGATGCTTGAAGACAGCAGTTTCTCTGTGCGAGGGAGCCATGCGAACTGATCAAGCCTTTGTTCTTTTGTCTGTACATAGCACAGGAAGATGATGGGCAGGGAGGTCGCAAGAAGGTCAGCAGGAGTGGGAGTGGCATCGAGCGTGTATATGATCAAAGTACATCATTAACATATGCAGATGAGTTGGTTTTTAACAAGTGAGATTAGAATAATCACAACTGCTTAAGACACATGTAAATATATACTGATTAAAATTGTAGCACAGTCAATTGTTTAAGTCAGTGAACCAGAAATAAAACCAAAACCCAAATTATATTCTTTAAAATAGGAACTCCTGTAGCATCCCATGGAGAATAAATTGGAATCACTAAGATATTCATGGGATCTGTTAGTGGCGGCCAGAGAGGAGTAACAGACTGGATATCCAAAAGGATGCTGGCCGGGCCATAAGCCAAAATAGAACTGTAGCACAGGATCTGCACAGCCCACACCTTCTCATCCACTCAGGAAACCAGTCCACTGAACACTGTCTCAACTAAACATTTCAGGAACCCAAAGAAAAGTCGGTGTCTTGTGGCCAAGATTCGATTGATAAGCCCACTTGTCTCTATTTTTTGTCACTGCTTTCCAATGTAGGACCAATCAGGATAGACCAAATGCGTTCCACACAGAAGCCTTTCTTTGTCATTCCTGCTGTCACCTCCCCTGTGACAAAGGCCTCCAATCATGGCCTTGCCTGTCTCCACTGTGCCACATTTCTGCTCCCAACCTGCTCTCAACACTTTGCCATAATCGAGATCATGTCTCCCTTGGCACCACAAGCTAGAAATAAGCAGCTGGCCCTTTGTCTCCTTGGGTCGTCTGCCACAGACCATCTTAGTCAGGTATAGGTCCTTGGGAATGAGAGTTCTCGAAGTGTCCGTCAACAAAGATCAGGAAGTGACAAACGGTGACAAACCCAGAGGTACTGTTTGAATCTAAGTGTATTTTGCAAACAAGCAAATTAGGTTTTTATACACCCTTTTTTGAAATGGGGGTGTTTTTCATGGTTACATTTTTTTTCATACAATTCAAAATACAGGATGCAGAGTTATAATGTTGTCATCAGTCTTGAATCACCATTCTTAAGCCATTAGATTGGTATCAGTACATGTGTGCCCTCTTTATCAAAGGTCAGTGTTCTCTCCTTATGCCTAACATCTCTGAGTCTAGACAGTTTTTTCTTAGCTCTTCTCGTCACTATCTGGAGCTTTCCTTAAACACTTTATTTGTAAGTCATAATATAAACTATTAACTGGTGATTAAATCTTAGCCATGTGTGTTTTAACAAGTGGAGCAGAACCTGGATGGCCCTTGGCTGAAGTGCCAAGTTAGGGCGTCTCCTAGCAACACAGTTACGTTTGAAAAGTTCTGATAAGAAAGTAGGTCAGAGAGAGAGAGAAAACAGACAGAATGTTCCAAAACAATGAGTAAGAAAAAGATTGCAATCAGTTACTCCTGGCAGGAACGTCAGACCCATTCCAGGAGGCTCGCCCTTGATGGGGGTCATTGCCTCGGGCTGTGCACACAGACTCCACTGGAGGGGTCGTGACGGTCGTCTTCATTTATTTCCATGATGCCATTCATGTTACTGCAAGAATATTGTTGAATTGAACATGAAATTAGTGAATAGTGAAATACAGCTCAGCTTCTGCCCTTACTTTTTGATTGAATGATTTTGTTTGATCCATTGATAGCTGCTACCTAAACTAGCTGTCTTTTGCCTATAATACTGATATTTTCAGTAAAAACCATTGATGACAATGATGTCCAGTCTCTGGCCCATTTCTTGACTCAGCCTACAGACCTGTGTAAATTACCCAGTCGAGGTATCGTGTTACCGCAGCACTCAATAGACTAAAAGAACCCCTATGGGATAGGAAAACATAAAGAGTCATTTGGTTATCATAAAATCTATTTACTCAATCCTCCTCATCCTAACCAGCAGAAAAATAAGGGAAAGCAAAACACATCACAGAATGTGGCTTTAATAGTGTTGATAAGTAGTTGTAATTTACGACAGTAATTTAATTAGGTTGTTCTTACCAGTGGGTGTTCGGGCACACAGCTGGTTGTGAGTGAAAATAATGTATCCTATAAATTTGCTACTCATTTCATCTTGAAAGGCTAGCTCCTAGTAGAGGCAGAAATGATACATTCCAGGCACCAGGAAAGGCAGGGGCATATTTCAGTTGCATAAGGAGTACTGATGTTGCATTTCTTTACATATGATCATAAATCTGGGTGTAGGGAGGAGAGGGCAGAGGCCCATTTTATCAGATTTAAGGTCCTTTAATATGAGGAAAGTAATATTGGAGGAGCCGTCCGGAAATAAATGAGCACAGCATGAATTTCCTTTCGAATACACTTAGCCCCGATGTGCTCCTGAATTACCCCCGGAAGCCTGACACTGGCTGTCACTTGTGTCTGGAGCACAGGCAACACCTATAAACCAGGCGACTTTCTTGTCAACATGAAAACATGCCCAGTCTGGGAATCTCAGACATAATTGGTGCTTCTAAATTGATATTGTAAAGGGAGAATAAATTGGCTCTAACAAATGGCTATGTGAGAGGACACAGAAGCAGCTACATGTGACCTGCAGGATGGAAAGGAAGGGGGGGGGGTGTGCTTCTGAGGGACACAAATAATTTGCTGCATACCGTGGAAAGAACCTGTTCTGGGATTTGGTCTCTACCCTACTTCTCAGGACAGGGTCAAGCTGCGCTTTCATGACAACCTATCTGGAATGTCTTAAGAAAGAAAATGTTTGCATCCTTAACAAGACGTTGGGGGCAGTATGCTAACAAGAAGTATCTGCTTTCCAGATATAAAACAACATAGCAGCACTTAGAATGTTCTCCAGGAAACACGGATTTACTTTGGATGGATGAAAACAGAACGTAATAAGTGCCACGAGGAAGAAATGAGTGGGTTAATTTTACTTCTAAGAGGAGCCATCATTCATATGTCTAAATGGAGACTTCAGATGTGTGTGCAGACCAGGGCAGGGTGTGGTCTCTTCTGCTGGGAGCCACAGGCCAGTGTGCTGCACGGGAGCCTTTTCATGTGAGTTGCACTTGACCTTGGTACGCCCAGATTTGATCCCCCGGCCCCCAAAAAAGAACCAGAAAACACACAGAACTGCTGTAAAATGCAAGAGGAATCTTTAATTCAGCTCAAAGCTGGGTCTCACTGATTTCCCCAAATTGAAGGTCTCAGGGGCGAGACCCAGTGGCCTTGAACTGAGGAACTTTTATCCTCTCAATGTCCTTTAAGCAGAAAGGGGTGCCAAGATTACCCATGGCTTAACTTCTTTTGTTCTACCCAAAGGGATGGGTCGGTTGCTAGGTAACGCCTTCTCTGGTGAAGCTAAATCTCCTTATCTCTTTAAATCTGTTTAAAAAAACAGGTTGGCCTTTTGTAGTACCAGTTGCTTGCTAGGGAGGTGTTAGCTCAGAAGGCTCTGCTCTGGTGTTAAAGCAAGCACTTTCCAGATAGGCCATTTGTGGCAGGCACCCGTTGGTTTGCTCTCCCTTCTGTGTTAAAACACTTCTATGGTTCTGCTCTTTCTTTTACGCTCTTTCTTTCAACCTGTTTTGCCCACACCGGGGTGGCATACAGACACATTAGCAGTCTAAGGAGGACTGAGCTAGGATGCCTGTTTGGCTGTGTGATAACCACAGTTGGAGGACTAGACGGAGTTCAAAATGTCCTGTTCCAGACAGAAATGTAGCTCAAACGAGCATGAGGCAGCAGATTGCATTGATGCATAGACACAGCTGGACACCTGTGGGGACCTCTGTCTCCTCAGCCCACTGCTTCTGTCTTCCTGGTGGGTGCTGGTCTGGATGCTATAGCTGAGCCTCTCTGCCACCTAGAGACCTACGCTTCAGGGTTAAGCAGGATGGTGCTCCCAGCACAGCACGGGCTGCAGGCCGAGCTAGCAGAATTGATTTTTTTAAATTAATTCATTCATATTACATCTCAATAGTTATACCATCCCTTGTATCCTCCCATTCCTCCCTCCCTCCCTTCCTCCTTCCCTCCCACTTTCCCCTTATTCCCCTCCCATATGTCTGTGACTGAGGGGACCTCCTCCCTCTGCATATGCTCATAGGGTATCAAGTCTCTTCTTGGTAGCCTGCTATCCTTCTACTGAGTGCCACCAGGCCTCCCCATCCAGGGGACGTGGTCAAATATGGGGCACCAGGGTTTGTGTGAAAGTCAGTCCCCACTCTCCACTCAACTGTGGAGAATTTCCTGTCCATTGGCTAGATCTGGGTCGGGGTTCAAATTTTTGTCCTTGGCTGGTGCCATAGTTTGAGCAGGACCCTTGGGCCCAGATCTGCCTGACATAATGTTCTTCAAGACCCAGCTAGTCTACTCCTTGGAATATACCCAGAAGAAGCTCCAGCACACAACAGGGACATATGCTCAACCAGATTCATAGCGGCCTTATTCATAATAGCCAGAACATGGAAACAGCCTAAGTGTCCCTCAGTAGAAGATTGGATAAAGAAATTGTGGTACACTTACACTATGGAATACTACTCAGCTATTAAAAACAAGGAATTTCTGAAATTTGTGGACAAATGTATTGAACTAGAAATGATCATAATGAGTGACCCAGAAGCAGAAAGACTCAAATGGTATATACTCACTTATATCTGGACACTAGCCCAAGAGGCATGTCCCATGAAAGTCATCACTTACCAGGAAAGTGGGACAGAGAGGAGGACATGCTTTTGGGACTTTACTCGAGAGAAGCATGGGAGAATGGGGAAATAGAAGGATCTAGAGGGTCCTAGAAATCTACAGGAAGTGATCTTTTGATCCTTTTCCTCCTCTTGTTTTGAAAGGCAGGAACACAGATGTGATGCCCGGAGGGGAAGCAGCTGTCTTGGCAGAACTGACTGACTGAGGAGCATGCTTTCTTGGCTGTTTTCGATTACGCACTGAGAGAGAAAAGGAGCTGCTCTTTCAAGTCAGTTTTGCTCAGATGGGAGCATTGTCAAGGGACTGGTGACTCACCAGTGACTGTGTCTGCCCCAGAACAGCGCCTTGCCAGTGACACACCTACGCCCCCCCCCCCACCTCCCAAGAACAGCGCCTCCCCGGTGACACTGCCCCTGCCCAAGAACAGAGCCTCATCAGTGATTCCTCCCAGTTTATGTAGGTGTCAACAGCAGAAGTGACATTCCCTGGCTTCTATGTCCCACGAGAATTCAGGAAAGCACATTTATACAGCAAAGACTGTGATCATCAGTGGGGACGTTTCACCCAACTAACGAGGTCTTTTACTTATTCAAAGATCTGTGGGAGTAGGCTCTCAGAGCTGACAAAATTTCTCAAGCTGCTTGGCTTGAGGAACATTGAGGAAATGCCTACCCTTCCAGATAAGAGCAAGCAATTCTGAAGGGCAGAACTCGAAGACTTCATCCTAAGTCTGAAGTGCAATGGGAATTCACATCCTTTTCTGTTTAACCTTGTACTGTCTAGGTCAGAATTGTTGGTAGAAGGCCCCATATAAAGCACATCTTTTCCCCTGAGAGTAAGTGCTGCTGGTGGAACTATGCCCCAGGGTTTTGTTCTCTCAGCAGTGGAGGGCTTGGTGTCCCAGAAAAGATAGTGCCAGACCTTCTAGGAACTTGGAAATATCTCCTTTCTGACTTCACGGGGACTTGTGAGAGCATTGTAGATTTGTACATCACTCATTGCCTTTAATGAGTCATTATTAATTAATTACTGCTTTAGACATGTATCATATCCTAGAGAAGAGAGCTACAGCATCTGTGTGGTATTCATCCGCCATTTCAAATGGACTTAGTGCAAACAACACCTTTAACACTAACATCAGTATATCCATGCAACTGTGTGAATTAGTTTTTAGATGCATGTTTGTAGACTGAAGGATGCATTTTTGCAGTGAGACAGTCACCCGCATGAGTTTACTTTTCTTTTAAAAAGCACTTATGGGAGGAAGGATTGCAGAGGGTAAACGTGTTCTTGTGAGAAGAGACGTCTTCCCACCCTTCCCCCAGCTCATGAAGTGCAGTGTTGAAGGAGCAGACGACACTGGAGGAGTAATTTAGAGGCATTGACAATGAAGAGGAGGTGACAGGTTGAGATGCAATGACCTGGATCAGAAAGCATTCTTACTCTTAAACCCCTACCCAGATCTAGCCAATGGACAGAACACTCTCCACAGTAGAGTGGAGAGTGGGATATTACTTTCTCACATACTCTGGTGCCTCATCTTTGACCATGTCCCCTGGAGGGGGAGACCTGGTGGCACTCAGAGGAAGGACAGCAGGTTACCAAGAAGAGACTTGATACCCTATGAGCATATACAGGGGGAGGTAATCCCCCTCAGGAACAGTCATAGGGGAGGGGAATAAGGGGAAAATGGGAGGGAGGGAAGAATGGGAGGATACAAAGGATAACCATTGAGATGTAACAAGAATAAATTAATAAAGGAGAAAAAAATGAAAAAAAAAGAAAGCATTCTTACTCAACATCGTGATGTCTGACATTTCAGTGGAACTCTGTCTTGTTTCATAGATGTGCCACAGTGTAAAGCGTCCTTAGTAACTGAAGAAATGCTATCTTTATAGTGTTGGTATTATGTAAACATGTCCATTCACATCACTGAATAATGTGCTTCTTGTAATGACAGATGAAAATAGAAGAAAACAAACCAGGTTTTAAAATAGGAACAGCGTGTAAGTAAAGTAATTACTGCTACTTAAATAGAAGTGAAGAAATAAACATGATTCTGGGCCAGGTACACACAACAGAACCTCAGACAAGTACCAACCACAAGCAGGGCTCCTGATAATGAGTCTTAAATGCAGTCACATGACCCTGTCAGAGCGTGCTAATATGACAGGAACCCATGTGATAAGCCAAGTGATTAAGAGCAAGTAAAATAATAAACAATGTTCTCTATTGTCACCAAGCAATGCCAACTTGATTGGTTGCTATGAAGTGAAAGGAATATGTCATTCTTGCTGTGGAAGAAGAGAATTATGAGAACATTTCAAATAAGTCTGGCCAACACTTAAAAAAAAAACTACCACAGTAGCAGAAGTTTTATAGAATTGCTTCATTCTATTTCCTGGTGCAGACACCATTTCTTTCCCACTTCCCGTCTGCTGATAGTTCTGAGAACTCTAACATGACTTTGGACACCTGCTCCTTCCTCCATGCTATCCTCTGAGGAGGCATCTGGGTGGGTGAGAGTTGCTTTCCTACCTCACCTCAGCACTGAGATGCTATCTTCTCTCTCTCACATCTCATGTCTAGGATGCAGGCCTCTCGGGTCTCATGTCTACGCCCACAGAGACACTGGCACCTGCTACTCACCATGACGAGGCCCTTCCTCTTCACTTGCTCCACATAAGCACCCGTTTGGCAGATGTCCTTGTCCTCTGGCCCTAACTGGTTCTTCTTGGATATTCTTTGTCATACTTGCCCATTATTTCACTTATAGTAAAAATTAAATTAATAAATACATTGGCTTTCTTGTGTGTTTAGCATTGTCTTCCCTGTTTAACAGACATTTCTTAGAGACCAATAATAAATTAATGCTGGCCTGTAAGGGTGTGGTTTGGATTCTGCACGGGGTTCTGCGCCAGTTCTCTAAGCATCATTTGAGTGAACGCATGGCATGCAGTGCTAAGCTGCTACAGAGTAGGATGCCCATGGAAACACAGCGCTTATGACTGATGGCATCAATGGATACACTAGCATGGATGGAGGAAAGCTAATGGGGCCTCAACCTTAGACAAAGGACAGACAGAAATGACTCCTGAGAGAAGGGCAATTAGTCTCTCCCAGGGATGAGCCCCTAGTTGGTTATCTAACACCAGGTGGTCCATCCTGATATCGTATCATTTGCATATAACCAACAATAAACAGGCTCAGCATGCTCATTGCTGTTTTTAAACATTCCCTTGATGCCTCTGCTTTCACACAGCAGGAAGTTGACAAGCCCAGACTTCAAAGATAAATTCAGCTGTAGCACGGGAGCTTCTGCTGCCGCATTTTTCTATTCCAAGGAGATATAATTTTAGCTCCTCTGTTATTAATGTGTAGCAGAGTTAGAGTGGGAACCACACTCTGCTGATGACGATGATTATTGATAATGATAATGGCGATGATGATAATTGTGATGACGATGACGGTTACAAGGATAATAGCTCCTGTTTACTTCGCACATTTATGCACTGGCTGCCACCTCCAGCACCTATCATCCTTTCAGTGATATTCAAGTTAAGTACTTGCATTTTTTTTTTCAGTACTGGAGATAAACACCAGGGACCCACATGTGCTAAGTAAGAGCTCTCCACCTGAGTCAGAGCCACAGCTCCCATTCCTTTTAAGGACATGAGAATCAGATGTGCTGGATGTGAACCGCCAAGGGCAAAGGCTAAAGTCAAAACTCGGCTCTGGCTGTCTCTAAAAAGCATAGGTTCAAGTCTCTCTGCTATACTCTAGAACACTACTGACATCTTCAAGAAATTTCACAAAGGTAAGTGAACCTTGGGAGTGAAGGGAAACAAGACAATCATTTCATACACTTTGAAGTGTCAGAATCAGTTCATGGGCTGTGACTCACCTTGTCTGTGGCAACAAATCCTCCCCCCCACCCCCACCCCGGGTGTGTGTCCCTGTGTCTGTTTGTCTGTCTCTCTCCTTCTGTCCATCACTTCCCCCCTCCCTCCCTTCCTCCTTTCCTCCCTCTCTCCCTCCCCCATAATATACCACACAGAAAAGCACTACAGTTCTAGCCACATAATAAAGGTTCTTTTGAGAGCAAGTGGTGGAGTCTAGGCTTTTGGACTAAGCAGGCATCAAGGCAGCCTGGGAAGTAGCAGGTAGGGAGAGAGAGAGTCGAGACTCTACCATCAGGAATAACATGAAAACCAACCTCTCCATCCACCTGGTATCACTTGTTCAGGACATAAGTTCCTGGGAGAGAACATGTGACTTGCTATATTTGAGCCAAGTGCTTTAAAGAAGCCAAGTTCATAACATAGCTCTCCATGCATGTGCGTTTTTACTATAGTCTTTGGGAGGAGATGTGTGTAAGACCCAGACCAGATTTGAATCAGCACATTCCTATCTGTAGTTATAAACATCACGTGTAGGACCGTTCCATTTATAATTTAAAGTGTGACCACGCTCTATCAAAGTCATTTTGCTCCCCTGTATTTCAGGAGGGTGTTCCTCAGCTGACTTCTAAGTGGAGTGTGTTTTAAAATGCTGCTTCGGCTGCTTTAACTACACTAAGGAAGGAACTGGAGACTGATATATTATCCCAGCATAATTTGTTTCCTTGTAATGAATCAGTCCGGCTGGGAGTATGATAAATTTAATTATAATTGACTTTGTACAGATATGGCCTGTTATTTACATATTCATTGAGTCTCATAAATTTTATTTTCTAAAGCAGTGATGAAACTGAGAGTCAACAGAAGTACAGGAAGAAGTAATAGCCAATTTATCTTCTGTTAAAAAGGTGAGCTGGCCTCTGGATGAGTCCCTTCTGCTTAAATAAACTTCTCAGACCTAGTCCACTGGGCGGGTCTTGTCAGCAGTGTACAGTCCACTTGACCACAAGCAGCCTGTTTCTCTCTTTGGTGAAACCTCCATGGCATTTTCAGTTGCGGACAGCTGCCCCTAAGGGCCTTGAGCAGTGGAAAGAGGGCCCCTGTTCAAATTCGGGTGGCCCAACGTGCTTCTGGTTTTGGTGTCAGTGACTGCTCCTGCTCTACGAAGCTGTGGTAGAGCCATGATCTCCCCTGTCCCCCTCTAATCGGCAGTTGAGGTCTTCCTAGGGCTGTGTCCCTGGAGATCAAAGCTGCTAGGACCTAGGTTTCCGGCGTTCCTCATTCACACTCCATCACATGAGGACAGTTCCTGTGAGAACGAGAAAGGCTTTTCATCTGGTTTCACTGGTCGAGGCTTCGCTGTTTCCATTCTGTAGCTCATCCCTAGCACCAGGGATTTTTTTTTTTTACATGCCAACAGGCCATATGGAAGTTAGAACTACTGAGTTAGCGCACTGGTGTCTGGGAAGGCACTGAGTGAGTGGAAGGGGAGGAGACAGTGAAATTTGCTCAGACAAATCACGCAGGTTTTATGGGGAGAGTTTGTCTAGGGAAATGGGACCCCGTTGATGAGGAAAACGCACGAGATGCCTGCTAGGTAACAATTAGAGGTCATATTTCCATCTCTGCCTTGGAGTCTTGGAGCTCTTATCTCTTGCTAAGCTTCTGAGCCAGGCTGTGAGCTTCATTCTCTGCTGACTCTCAAATGGCTTTCCCCCTTATGGTGGGTGGCCCAGGAGGGCCATGAGGGCTTAGAGTCGGGAATCCCCTCTTTGCCAGGCTAATTTTATTGGCAGGGTAGGTTCTGTTGGGCAAGCAGATCTTTGGAGTTGGGCTTGTTAAATATCTCTGCTGTGAATATGAGTGAACATTTCCTGAAATCTTCCCTATAAGAATGTGAAACAGCTCCAGGAAGTGACGCTAAGCTGTGCTGCCCCGCCCCTCAAGCATGAGTCCCTGAGAAGCTTTTATCTGCCTAGATCACTCACTTTGAGCCTTCCCTAGCCTCTCAGCAGCTGGGGGAGGGGGGGGGCGGCGCCGGGGGGTGGGGGGTGGGGGGGGGGTGCGTTCTAACCTAGTCCTGGCCCCTCTGGAAATGTCTGATTGTTTCTGGTATGTCTTCTTCATGTGTACCCAAACATCTTTCTCCAGTTTAGGGCGCAGAAACGTCCTCGTGACCTCCCTTCTGTAGTGGATCTGAGAAGAGTCATGGGGTTTTATTCTCTTCGGCTGTTCCACGTCTCACGTGGAGCGGTAACTTCCACGCATTGTGTCTGCATGTCAGGCCAGGTTTCATGCAGCTTGCTTGTTATTTCTATTTTGTGTTTTCTGCACTCGTATTTCTTATTTTCTTCCACCTGTGTACATGGTTTTCAATTTTATCCTTCTTGTCTGGACTTGTAAAGAAGTGAGGATTAAGCTTTTCTTCTAAGTACTGATTTAAAGACATAAAACAGTTCTATTTTATTGTTATTTATTAAACTGTTGTGATGCTTCCTACGACTTCACCTTTGACCCATGGGTAACTTGGAATTGGTTGGGTCAAAAAAAAAATCTGGGGTTGAGACATTGTCATGCAGTGTTGGGGGTTTTTTCTGATTTAATGCTGTTGTGGCCAGTGACTGTGCAATGGACAACGTTAATCTTTTAAATTGGTTAAAGCCATGTTATGATCTAGCAAGAACACTTCTGTACATTACCCAGAGAAAATGAAATCTGCGTGTCCATGGCATGCCTACACTCACATACCTATTGCAGCATTATTCAGTCCAGAAATAAAAACAATCTAGGTGGCCAACAAGTGATGAATGGGTAAAGAAAAGGTGGTTTAAATAATAATAAAACACCACCCAGCAGTCGAAAAGGATGAATCCCTATCCTTTGTGACAACATGGGTGAAGATGACTGTGTTAGCTGCAGTAAGCTAGGTGCAGACAGAGAGAACCTCATTGTCCGCTACAGAACCTGAAGTTAGTTGTTCCACAGAACTTGAGGGTGAAATGATGTTCACCAGATGTTGATGAGACTGGTGGAAGAGGATGGGGAGAGATTGCCTGGTGGGTACTAGGTTATGATTGGACACAAGCAAGGAAGTCTAGTGTGCCTTTGCACGGTAGGGTAATGTATAAACAATAGTGCCGGTATGTCTTAGAGGAAAAGACCCTGCGCCAAAAAGAAAGGTGGAGAGTGATTGTCATTGACTCATGGCCTACATATGCATAAGCTCATACACACCAATGCGCACACACACACACACACACACACACACACACACACACACACATATTTGTAACTGAAAATATTACCGAGTCAGTGGTAAACACTGGACTGCCCCTTCCCATCCTCATTGTCCTCACTAAGAAAATGTAATTATCTCACCCTCTGGGCCTAGAGACTGGAAAAGGTCAAAGTCAGCTGTCTATTAAGAAAACAAGCATTTGGAGTAAGTAGAGAAAAGGAACATTATATTCATCCTTAGTTTAATATGCCAAATCTGACCTTTTTACCAATGCATACTCTATTTGCCAAAACGGTAATAATACAACTTGAGGTCTCCTGTAAATTTTATATTTTTGCTCTGATCTCAAATCTTTTAAAAAAATTTTTGGGGAGGATCTATAGCTATGAACACCTTTTATAAATTTAAAATCCTAATTTATATGAATAGGTTTCATGTTTTTATTTTTAATTTTTTTTAAAAGATACACAGAAGCTACAAAGTGGCCATTGTCACAGCCTTGTCCCAGTTTTGATGTTGCAAACAGCAAGATCAGTAAAGTTTACAGAACATCGCTGTTCTTTATGGGATGTCATGGAGAGATGATTTATTGCTTTGTGTTTGTGCACAGATGTCGCCTTAGAAATTTAAAGGAGGCCAATCTTCACTTGAGGATTTTAGACTTATTTCAACAACATGCAGAAGTCAGAATGCAAATTCAGTTCATAGAAGAGATGGTGTTTAACTACTTCGAGGGCCAAATGTAATTATGAAAAACCGAGCAGTAAAATGTGCCCAGCGAAATGAATGTTTGATTTCCAAAGCACTGACTATGAGTGAACACTGAAGGCTGCCTTCTTCAGAGGAGGCAACACCTTGACACGGAGATGGAAATCCATTCCAAGGATATGTTCTAAGGGAACTCCACACTCAGTTCAGCCATTTCAGCCCTGTGCTAGGTTCTTCATTGGCATCTGTCCTGTTGACGTGGGTGTTACTAGAGTGTCCGTGGTATGAGTGAGTACCGCTTGATTCCATATGCCCTTTGCTAAGCTCACAGATGCGATCTAACGGGAGCACTGCTTGTGAGACCTACAGGTCTTCTTATTAGCTGCCTTAGTAATTTGTGACTAAGGGAACAAACGAGTATAATAAACATCTCAAACGGGGTAATTTTTTTCAGTATAATATTTTTACATTTCTTAATTTTATTTTTGATATTATGATATAATTACATTTCTCCTTTCTGCTCCCTCCTTCCAAGCCTTCCCATATAGCCATCCTACTCTCTTTGAAACAGGCCTTGGACTTAAAGGGTAATTACTTTTTAAATTTTTATTTTTTAAATATTTTCAATTTTTTACATATACATTTATGATATTACACATATATACAATAAACTACCCATAGCAAGAAGAACCATGACACAATCGGGAACTGTATAAACATTACATTCTTCTTAAACACTAGAAATCTATTTCTTACAGAGTCTGAGGTTAGGGAGCTCAGGATTGAGTGTGAGTCAAGGCTGGTTCCCAGCACGGGCATGTCCCCATAGGTTGCCTAGGTGTCCTTGCATGGCCGAGAGTTCCATTGTGGACTCTCTTGTTTGAAAAGTGCCCCTGTGAAGAAGGATGAGTAGATTAGACATAATCTACTGAGGAAAACTCAGTTACTTCTTCAACTACCTTTCTGTTTAGCCATAATATATTGTTTAACTTTTTTTTTAATGGAAGGGTTGAGTTTAGAGCTATGTCAGTTAGTTTTTGTATTACTGTGCAAAATACCTAAACAAACTACTTACAGAATGAAGGAGTTATATTGGCTCATGATTTAGAGCAAGTTCTGTTCTTCATTCTGAGGAAGGCATGGTAGCTACTAGAATGCATCATGCTACTTGAGAGTATGTGCTCCATCTAACACTCAGCTGTGAGTCTCTGCAGGTGCTGCCATCTGTTGCTGGATGAAGCCTCTGTGGTGATGGTTGGGCTTGGCACCAATTTATGAGTAGAGCAGAATACCATTAGGAATCATTTCATTTTAATAGATGGTTTTAGTTCATCATCCGAATGGGGAAGCATGCCAAAATGCCTCTGTGTGTGTGTGTGTGTGTGTGTGTGTGTGTGTGTGTGTGGTGGTGGAAATGTGAGTTAAAGGTTGTCCACGTGATGGTGAATCAGGAAGCAGTGACCAGAATCAGAGCCATATATTATTGTCAAAGGCTCCCCTTGGTGACCTCTTTCCACCAGCCAGACCATGCCTTCTATAAGGTCAATAGTCTCCTTGTGACCTTGTTCGCTATGTAAACTTGACATCTTTAGCCCTACCCATGCCCTGCTTTGTTGTTCTTGAGTGCTTTCCAATATTATAAAGATGATTTTTTCATGTTTTACCATATTAATTTCCACACATATTGTTCACAGTGAAAAAATGATAAAAGATTCCCACTATGGGACAAGTCATGGCCCTGATCTGGCTCCAGCAGTTAGTGGTGTCTTTGTATCTTCATCATATGAGGTGGCATGAGGCAGGATGTGCTTTCTGCTGCCACTGCTATTATTCTAAGACCTTGGCAGAGGTTTTGGTAATGCATGAACCAGAGACAAAAGGGCAAAATAGCTGTGTTAGATACATCAGGAGAAGTAGATAGGGCTTTGTACAGAACAGGACACCTGTGACTTCACGGTGAATATGTTAGGATGACATTAGCCTGGCCTCTCAGAAAAGTGTGGGAAAACATCCAGGTTTTGACTCAGCAAATCAGGCAACTTTAGTTCATCTATCTCTGTTTACCCTCATCTACTTGTGGACCTTTTTGGATGCCCCTACTTTATACCAATCCTTTTTTGTTAATAATGAATTTTTGTTAGCAGCTTTACTAAACTATTACGCTGTCTTAATTTTTCATGTACTTTTAAACATATTATCCCAACTAGTGTTGTCTGCCTTGCTCATTGCCATGCATGTTAACTAATAAGAAATCTTTAACACAAAAGAACACTAAACTTATGCTATACAATCCTCAAAGAGTCAAGTGACTTCTATTTTATGAGCTTTCTCCTTGAATTCTTCCCTCCAATTCTAATTCAGCAACCACTGAATTGCAAAATCGGCTCTCACTTTAGATTTGTAGACTATCAATCCAAGGTCATATTTCTAAAAGAGCCCAATGTTGTCAGTTCTCAGGCTCAAAATTGGAAAATTGTGAACGTATGAAAATCTCTAAATCACAGTGACCAAGTTGAGGTTATAAACATGCTTATAGCTGTCATATATTAAAAACTATTCTTCACAAATCAAACATCCTTATCCTGAAGACTCACCACCACCATCTTCATCCACCACCCTAAATCCTCAGTCAGGCTGACACCTCAAGAGCCTTCAGGAGCTGGCTTGTCTGGTATCAGGGAGAATAAAGTAGGTTTGCCATCATAGTCCTAAAAGTCTCATTGGCTCAAGATAGTTGCATTCATTTCTTGTTGGCATCACTTATCCAAGATGGGACATGGCAGACACTTTGCCCTCCACTGTTGTCCATAAGACAGACAAAGACATCACACCTGCTCACATCTCTGCAGTTGACACTGTGGGCAAGAGGAAGCAAGGCAAGTTCACAAAGAGGTTCTGGAATCAATGGGCCGCATGCCAGGGAATGAGGCGCAGTCTCCTTCAGTATCAAATTTGATATGTTGTGACCTGGAACAACACATTTTGCTTCTCTCCAAGAACCAATGACCGAAGAAAATCATAAACTATAGCCACTTTTTAAATAGAAAACTCAAGCCCTGTGGGATCTGGGAAGAAGAGGTTAAGGCGCATGCTCATGGAAGACAGAATTGAAGAGGAACTTGAGGAAAGCCAAATTAAGGCCCTTTAATTTCTGAGCTTAAAGTCTCTGAGTGGAGTCCTCTGTCTGAGTCTAGCCTCAGAATGTTCCAGGGATTTCAGTGAAGTTCTGTCGCCCACCCGGAAGTTCTGCCCCTTTATTGACTCGTGGGTAACGATCAATCTCAATCTTGCACGCCTAGGATAAGCTCCACTTTTATGGTGGATAGTTCCTACATATTGCTGCATTCATCTAGCTAAATTTTGCCTCGTGTTCATGATTGGGGCTTTTGCTATTCTTTTTTTTTTTAATATATTTTACTAATTTATTCATATTACATCTCAATTGTTATCCCATCCCTTGTATCCTCCCATTCCTCTTTCCCTCCCATTTTCCCCTTACTCCCTTCCCCTATGACTGTGACTGAGGGGCACCTCTTCCCCCTGTATATGCTCATAGGGTATCCTAACCTTGTATGCTAAGTCCGGCTTCAAAAAACTCTGTTTTGCAGAGATGGCATTGGATTGTAGAATTCACTAGTGAAGACCTCGAAGCCTGGATCTCTGCTCTGTGAGGTGTTTGAGACTCTGGATTGAACCCTCTTAGTAGCTGTATGGAAATTCGAGCTGTGTGCTCCGTGTTTCTTGTGTTCCAGTTGTTTGTTTTTTTTGGAGAACTTAGGCTGCTTAGCACATTGGCAAAGTTATGTAAGTGGGGCTGTATAAAGGACTCTCCACTCTGCAGATGGATGAGGGTTGGCAGTGATTTTGGCCACTTCACTTATGACATTGTCAGTCTGTGTCTTCCTTATTTTTTCTCCATGTCTTTATTGCTTTACAACTCAAAGTTTTACATTTCTGTCCAAACTTTCTTTCTTCCTCTGATTTTTCCTAGGGCTTCACTGTTTTTTACTATGTTCATTCTTACTTTTGTGTGTTTGCTTTGTTTTTTTTGTTTTTGTTTTTGTTTTTTACTCCTTTTCTCTTTCTTAAACCAGCATGTCAGATTACTAAGAATCCCATTCTTCTGTGATATGGGATCTATCTGGTGCTGCCAGTTTCCCTCTCCGCTTTGCTCTGGCTGCTCCTGAGGACTTTTGATATCCTGCGTTCTCACTTTTGTTTATTTCAATATATTTCAATCCCCTTTGTTACTGTCTTTAGATGTGAATGGTTTAATAATGTACCCCTCCCCCAGCTGCAGCCAGTTTCCCATTGTAAGAGGGTTTTCTGTTTTTCTACTGCCTACTGTAGTTTGATTCCATTTTGGTGAGAGAGAGCACATTGGTCGGTTCCAATTCTTCTTCTTCTTCTTCTTCTTCTTCTTCTTCTTCTTCTTCTTCTTCTTCTTCTTCGTCTTTGTCTTCCGTTTGTTTGTTGGTTTTTGTTTGGTTTTTTGAGACAGGGTTTCTCTGTGTAGCCTGTGCTGGACTCACTTTGTAGACCAGGCTGGCCTCAAACTCACAGCCTCCCGAGTGCTGGGATTAAAGGTGTGTACCACCACTGCCGGGCGCCCGGTTCCAATTCTTTTCCATTTGTTGAAGGCTGTTTCTTGCTTAGGAATTGATATATCTTAGGATGTTTATACTTGTCTTCATTTCTCTGACACTGTACCTTTTTTTGAGACAACATCCTTCATTGGACATGGAACCCGCCCACTTGGCCATACTGCCTGGGTGCCCAACTGAACTCTAGGGATTGACCAGTCTTCATTCCCCAGCAACGGCACTGCAGGTGCACACTGCTGTGCTTGGCACATGTGTGGGTTCTGGCATCTAAACTCAGATCCCCATGCTTGAGGAGCAAGCACTTTACCAACTTAGTGACCTCTTTACTCCCCCTTCCTTTCACTCCGTCTGTTCTACTTCTGGGCTGCACAGTATCACAACGCTCCTGAGTCACAGGAGTGATTGGCTTCCATTTAGGACTGCGTTCAAGACTGGACATTAAAGGCCAGTGCTGAGTACAAACTCCTGGATGGCCAAGTGTGATGGCAAAAGGACCTACAACGGACAAGTCTAGGGTCTGGCAAGAGGCTCTGTGGATAAAGTGCCTGCTGTACAAATGTAAGGACCAGAGTTGAGCATGTCTGCATGTAGGTAAAAGCTGGGCAGGGGTGGCAATTTACCCATAATCTGAGAATTGCACACACACACACACACACACACACACACACACACAATAATAATAATAATAATAAGTCGATTCAAAAGCATATTAGTTATTCCAATCAACCTGAATGGAATATATCTGTTTCAATTTCAGATAAAGTTAAAATCCACCCAGAAGCCATTTACAAGGACATGTTCTATAAATAAAACAATGACAGTGCCAGCTGGCTGTATTAGAAACAAGGAACCAATCCTTTCATGGGTCACATCATTTAATCTCCCAAATGACATTTTGAAGGAAAGACGCAAACCCACGAGTTTGGCTCCAGGAGTTACTCTTCTAACAGTTATATTTCCTCAATGTGAAGCATAAATGCACTGGGAAGCTCAATCGGGAACAGATAAATAAAAACATAGCATGGCAGTTGTAAAACACAAGCACACACTCACACACACTCACATACACACTCACACACACACACACACTCACACACACTCACATACACACACACACACACACACACACACACACACACACACACACACACACACAAAGTGGAACAGGAAAAAACAGAGTTAGAGCCAATGAGGAGCACAGACAACTCGCTTTATCACAACCACACGGTTCTAAAACACAGAACCAAACAATGTGACCAACAGAAGAAATTAATACCATACCATTCCACTTCCCACTGTAAGGATAATGGACTGAAACTCTGAAACTGTAAGCCAGCCCCATTTAAATAAATGTTTTCCTTTATAAGAGTTGCCTTGTTCACAGCAATAAAGCCCTGACTAAGGCGTTAACCTATGCTTTTTGTTTTTATTTATTTATTTTTGGAGACAAGATCTCACAGTGAAGCCTAGGCCGGCCTAGAACTCACTATGTAGTCTGTGTTTAGACTGAAACTCATTGCTTCTGCATCCTAGGTGCCATATTTGCAGCACAAGCCACTCGCTATACTTGGACTGGTTTTGCATTCGTAAATAAATCATACTTTTTATATTTATTTGTGAAAGTTTTAGGAAGTTTTCAGGACTACCATTTGGTGTTGGATAATCAGCTGGAGTGCTCTTCTATTAGGAAGACCATTTTGCCTACCCTCAGCACTCCTTATTTGCCTAAAAACATACATACAAATAACATTGTATAAATTGAGTACATTTTATTTATGTTTAAAATCATATATGTACATTTAAATATGTTTGTAGCAGAAATTAATTTAATAAGAGGCCATGAATTTGGAAAAGAGCATGGAGGAATGGGGGAATGTATAATTATATGATAATAGAAAAAATACATTTTAAAAGTTATGAAGTAGATACATTGCACCAATGGATGAAGCTGCCAAATTCCTTTTTTAAAGCTCCTTTATATTGTTTTTTAAATTATGTGTATTACCTGTAGGCCCGGCTAGCGATCAATCAAGACACAGACACTTGTTATATTTTTAAACACTTAACCTGTGCAGGGGAGATAACAATCCTCTAAACTACTTTCCACAGAAGGGAAGACATGGCATCCCTGTCTCAATCCCATGCCATCTGCTTCCAATAACTTCTATCAAGCTACTTCCCATCCATAATCTCAAATATTTGTTAATGTTCTTCATCTGGGCCAAATTCTCCATCCACACTGGCCATGTGCTTCTCTTCCATTTAACCCATGGCAGCCTTCCTCTCTTCTTCTCCGGTCTCTCTCTTTCTCCTTCTTCTTCCCAGAATTCCTCTCTCTCCTAGTACCACCTATCTCCTTTGCCCTGCCCAGGTGGGATGGCTTTTTATTAAGCAACAGGTTGGTCAGACAGCAAGCAGTAATTAGCATCAAAATACATTAGGTTATCCTAACATCCTTAGATAAATGACTAATATTTGCATTGCATTTTGAAAATTAATTTTTGAACTTTATTAAAGACACTCTTATTTTTATCAGTTGTCAAGGTGCTAATTTATGGATTGGGTTGTCATGGTAACGATATGAAGACTCCAGCAGGGAACAGGAGCCATTAGCTTTGTTCCTATTCTCTCTGTATGTTGTACTGTGTGCAGAACTTAGCCCTAGAACATGAGTGTACAAAGGTAAATATGTTATCTTTATTTTTCTTCTTTAAGATTGACCCCATAAGCAAGTCTGTGGGACATTTTCTTGATTAACAGTTGATATGGAAGGTCCTAGGCCACTGTGGATGGTGTCACTACCAGGAAGGTGATCTTAGGATGTGTAAGAAACCAAATTGAGCAAGCCACAAGGAACAAGCCACTAAGCAGCATGTCTGCATATTCTCTATTTCAGTTCTTGCCTCCAGGTTCCTGCCTTCAGTTCCTGCCTCCAGGTTCCTGCCTCTAGGTTCCTGCCTTCTGTTCCTGCCTCTAGGTTCCTGCCTTCTGTTCCTGTCCTGACTTCTCTCAGTGATGGAATGAGATCTGAGAAATGGGAGTTGATATAAACCCTTTCTTCCTCAAGTTGCTTTTGGTCATGATGTTTTATCACAGCCATAGGTAACCTAAGGCACCACCCAAATGCTTCACAGACACAGAGCCTTTTAGGTGCAGTGTTTCTCCTATTGATATTCCAAGGGAAATGAGGAAATTCACTCACCAAATGATGTAATAGAGAGCTATACTCTTTCCTATAACTGCCCTCCAAGAGGATGGGACTGAAGTAATAATCAGTAATGAAATACAAGTTTAAACAGTGGCACGTTCATGTTTCTGGGCAGTTCAAAGTATTGGTAACAGACACATTAAAATTAAGTAGGCGTACATCTCACAGTCAAAATGTGTAACTGAAAACAAACTTAACACGAGAAGGTACAATGTGATTTCATCTGAGAACTCAGAAAACTTCATAAAGCAATATCTGTGTCTATGCAGTTGGAAGTCAGGATAGGGCTCACCTTCAGGCCCAGTGGTATTAACTGGAGTGGAATGCCTCGGTTCTGGTTAAAAGTGTGCAGCCACCATGAGAGAGCTGCTCCAATTGACCACACACCCTAGGGATTGTGCAGCATGTGTGGGATCCCTTGTTTTGATGTTTATCATTTGAAGCTGTTTCCTGGCTACTGATTTGGATGTGTCAACATTTCCACTGTCTCTGAATTACTCCTCAGGCTGGTGATATAAGACCTTTGGTTATTAAACTTCTGCCAACTCGTCAGCATAACACATCATTCCCAGGAAATCATCATCACAGCCACCCCCCAACTAGCTCTCCATCAACGTGCTCCTCAAAGGTGACGAAATGCAAGCTTTAGTGGACTCAGCAAACAGCTGTCCTTTCTCTCCCTTGTGGGCTTTTTTCTTTCCATCTTAGTTTTCAGGGAGCTCAGGCGGAAGCTGCTGTTGACTATATAACAAGTGATACAAATGTTCAATATTATTTTTTTAATTTTTTATGTGTGTGGATATTTCGCCTGCATGTACATATGTGTGCTGTGTGCATGCCTGGTGTCCAAAGAGGCCAGAAGAGTGTGTTGGATCGCCTGGAACTAAAGTTACAGATGGTTGTGAGCCACCACGTGTGTGCTATTTCAAGTAGCGTGTTTGCTGCAATAGCTCAGATCAGGAAGAGAAATAACACACACTTGTAGAACTTTCAGTAAATACTGCTATGTGTGCTGTGATAGAGTTTAAAAATATCTCTTTCACTTTGGCATTATCGTCATATTTCACTGGGGTCTTTCATCACTTTTTGTGAATTCAAACTCTCCAAATGCTTCAGAAAAATAAGACAATTCTTTATAGTCTAATGAGCAGTGTGGACAAGAGCAAGGTGAGAGAGCAGGTGACACATTTGTTCAGTAAAATCAGGAACAGCACCTTGCTGTTGCTTTGCTTTTTTGCTGACACCCTGGATAACCACAACTGAATATTAACCTGTGAGAAGCTCTCCATCTGTCCAGAGCTGTAAGGAAGCCACAGCTTCCTAAAGAGTTGAGGATATTGCCTAAATAGCAGTGGACTCAGTATTAAAGCTCCTTTACTCTCTCTCCCTTCACCTCCCTCCAAAAGGAGGTGCTAAGGGAAAAAGACCACTGCTTCCAAAAACCCAAGAAGTACCATCATATGCATGTTAGAGATAAAGTGTGAGCTTGAAATGTGACTCAGGTGGCAATGATGATGGGCTTAAGATGAATATATTATTCGTTGTCCAGCATGCCCGACTGGAGATGTAGGAGCATTCTACACAGAGTTCCTATAGCCACCAATCCGTACCCAAGGAATAAGAAAGCTTAAATCCTAATGGATTATTAAGCAGTGTAGCTGTTACTGGGAATGTTTTGTGAGAATGAAGAAACATATTTCAAAGTTTTAGCTGTAAAAGTCTTTCACTCCTGTGGTTAGATTTATCTCAACTGACTTTTGGAGTCTATGGGGTAAACAAGATAGTTCTTGATTTCTTTCCTAGTATGTTTGTTGTTGGTATACAGGAAGGCTACTGCTTTCTGGTGTGCTATTTTTCATATCCTGCTACTTTGACAGTTATTTACTATTGTAAATAAACATACGAATATGCCCCCTAAAACATACAAATATGTACTCATAAAAGGGGGTTAAGTGGAGTTACCCTATACACGGGAAGTATACCTCCCTCAGAAACCAGAAGCTGTTAAATAAAAATCCCAGTGCCAGGAATGGGTTATTCCTTCTCAAGTTGTTGGCCATTGAAGTCTCCTAGATACCCCTAAAGGGTAACACTGATCCTGGTTACCCTCCAGAACATGAAGGCAAGATACTATGTGCTGAAGTATTACATCATACACTTGAGTTATAAGTCTAAGAAAAATTAAACTAGTGCAGACTTGGTAGTCTTATACATATTGGCTAGATTTCACAGTGCTAAAGAGTCTATGTAATGTTACCAAAGGAGAAAATTCACTAACAGTCTACACAGCTGTGAATCTGCAAGCTGCAGTAACAACTGGCCTGGCAAGATACGCCAACTGGTGCAAATTTTCATGAGTTTTGTGAGAAACCAACTACTCTATGATAAATTTAAATCCCACTGCAGAAAAAAAAAAAAGGTTAACTCATTCCTGGTACTATTAACTGGGCTAAAAATCTCATGGCTTGCTGAGTCATAGGTCCCAAAAGAGAACCTAATTGTATTATGCTGCTCAATGTACATAAGTATTAAACTAGCCCTGAGTGATTGCCTTTATGCTCTTAGATTAGCTCATCTCTCAGCTGTCATCAAAGAACCTTCATTTTGCAGTAGAAGGCAAATAATACTGTGACCCTCACTCAGTTGGTCAACTTGAGAAGCATAAGAGATGGCAGAGTGCTCAGCTCTTGGTGGGGCACCTGTGTCACATCCCCTCCCCCCAAGGCTCAAGAATCCTCACAGAAGACAGGGTGGAAAGACTGTAAGGAGCAGAGGGAAGATATTTCATCTACAGAACAGTATTTTCAGGAGATGACAGGGCTGTTGCACACATGAACTCACAGTGGCTGTGACTGCATGAAAAAGACTTGCACAAGATCAGGCCAACCAAACCCCAAGCATGGATGATGTAGGGGGTTCATGAAGTCCCACCATATCTAAGAAGATACTGGTATGTGATGGCTGCCAAGGAAAGGAGAGATGTGAACCCTTGGAGGCTACCTATGTTTCAGTAGACATTTCTTCACCCATACACATCCAGACAACACTAGGTACATGTTTGAAGAGAATGCACATGAATTTGGGAGAGAAAAGCCATGGAGAGCATAGAGGTGGAAGTGAAGAGTAGAGAAAAGGAGAGGCAGGTTTGGTTATGTGCATGTATAAAATTCTCCAACAATAAAAGAGAAAGATGGCTGTGCCTCAATAATCACTGAATAAAGAAGACAATATTTTAAATTCCCCTTCTTGTAAAGATCTTAAAGTAGAGCCACATGTTTGGTTAAAAAGAAATATGCAAAAAAATAAAGTAAAATAAAATAAATGCTTCATTCAGGGAGCTTAGAATTTGTAGTTCACACTCTTACTTATAATGATCATCTTTGTAGCATAATAATACAGTTTATGTCTAAAAATCAGCTTTTCCTATTTTCCAAAGTAAGGTTTGGCTTTATAGAATTATGTTACAGTTTTATTTTTTGAATATAGGAAAAACTGATGTTGATAAACACACACAAGCAAGTAATACCTCAGGAATACATATTAGTGTAAAATGGCTCAGCAGCTTGCCTAGTGCACTCCAATGACCTAATATGGTCCATAAAAGTGGAGGATTCGACAAAAGTACCAAAGGGAAACACTAGGCTAAATGATGACTTTATCCCCTTCCTTTCTTGAGAACAATACAAGTTTTACTAATTCTTAGGGGATTGTGAACCTGAGGGACATATGAAAAGTCTCCTGGAAAATGGTAGAGAGATTCTCCAAAACTCTGAACAATTTTAATGATTTTGGCTACTAGAAACTATTTGTGGACACCATATTTCTGAAAATACAAAAGAAAAAAAATTAAATTAGCTTGGCTTAATTAACAGCTATCAAACAGCAATCTTTACCTTCTCAACCTGCCATTAGTGGCGAGCCCGCCGTTCCTTACATCACTTGAAGAGTGGCCTGTTATAGGACCAACATTCTTCACCATTTTCAAGGTATCCAAAGTCATGGCCATGACAGCAGTGGGGAGATGGGAAGGCCTCGATGAAAGAGCCCAGTGGCATGACTGACAGAAATTTCACATTAACTCCTTTGAGACTAGCAAACCCTACAATGATACAGGATTCACATGGAAACCTCTCAACACTTTAAATAGCTACATGTATTTATTGCCACTCTACTCTCTGACATATTTTATTTACAAGCAAGATGTACTTTGGTGTCACAGGACAATGTCACACAGGATGCTGTTGATGGAGTAGCCTCACCACAGGAGCTGGGTTGCCATGATACGCCTGGATGTGCTACAAGGGGTCCTACATCCTGGTTCACCACTTCTCATTGATCATATTCCAAAGGATTAGGGTTTTCAAGATGAACTCAGGACCCTGGCTAAGTAGTGCACATTAATTCAAATTAGTTCAAAAGAATTCCCAACCGTGGGAGAGTCTAGCAAGAAGCATTTCTGACTTTTATTATGCTTGCAACACTTACTTATTTACCCTACATGATTCCAGCTTGTGACAGAATGACAAATTAGTGGGTGTTTCAAGCCACTCTTCAGCAAATTCAAAGCGTGCAAAGGGTATTTTATACATTCAGTTTCACTCTGGGTTTGAGCAAAGATAGATGCTCACTGTTGCTTATAAAGACATGTTTCCAAGGTCAATATTGTCCCAGTGAAGGTGCTCCACTTAACTTGATTCTGCTGGAAGAGGGCGCATCTAAAAGGGTGGAAACTAGACCTGATATCCTTCTTGTTTTTTTTTTAAATGTTGTTTTAGAATTTCACACATGAATATAAGGTGTCTATGATGCATTCTGCCCAAGGAAAGACGAGGTTCCTCCTTCCCACCTCCATGTAGCCTGAACCCTGATTTGGGGATGGTCTTGACACCTTGATAATGATGGTGGTGGTGGTAGTGGTGGTGGTAGCGGGGAATAATCAATTGCTGGCATATGATCCAACAACACAGATTTTAGTACTCTTTGGTCTCAGTGTTCCACTCTGTCTTGTTCTCACCTTCACCCGTGCCATTTCTTCTTCCTATGCAGGCCACACTCTAACTTCTCCTGTTTCTCCCACTGTCAGACTGCCTCATTTTTCTACAACTCATCTGCTAACGGCACTGTTGTGAGTTCTTGCCTCTCCTGGGATTTTATGGGGATGGTAGAGCACCTGGTGGGCCACTCTGTAAGTGGATATTGTGCACCACTACCATAGGTGTGTGCCTACCACCATGGTCACCACTCACCCACCATTTCACTGAGAAAGCACTGCCAGGCCTGCTGAGGCACCATCACTGACCATCGATGCTCAGCCATCTCTGCCTCGACCATTTCTCCTGCTTCTTTCTTCTTGTAACAACCTCAGCCTAGACTTCTGAGAGGAGCCGAGCTAACACCACTGGCAGAAGCCTTTGCTGAGCCTGGTGTAATACCAGTGGTGACTGCACAGGCGAGCGTCTCCATCTGAGTCTCTGAATGAGCCAGAACAGCCTATTTATATACCCTCAGAAAGGGGCTTTAGAGTAATCACAGTAGCTGATTTGAGCCAAGCACATCCTTGCCTTTTATCACAATTTACAGTCACTGAGGCTCATCAAATAGACCCTTTGCTAGACTACTAAACGAAGTGCAGTGACTCCACCAAGGAAGATGTGATTGCAGACTCATCTAGAATTCACCTGGGCCTGTACAATTTTTGTTTAATTCAACAAGAACATAGGAAAAGGGAGTGTGATTCTCTTAATAGTTGGCACACTGTTAAGGTGGCCCCTTGTTTCCTTGCCTTCTAGTGTGTGCTACTTGTGTAGTTGTCTCTCTGGGGATGGGGAGAACATAATTGTGACCATCAGTAAGAGGGATGCTGAGATGTCCACATCGATACGTACATGATTACATTTCTGAAGGCTGTGATGCCTGTTCTGCTGAGAGAATCTTACTAGCTTTGCAGAAGCAAGCTACCTGTTGTGAGTGGCCTGGGCAGGAGATGTGGAAAGTAAGAGATGTCCCCAGCAGGCAACCTCCTAGGAACTGAGTGCTGGTGATAACATAACATTATTCCTCAGATGAGCTTTCAAATGAGGGGCATCAGCAGACACCTTCATTACAGCCTTGTGACACAGGAAACAGAAGACCCTACCAATCCATGCCTGGACCCTGACCTGCAAAGTCCTCTTCTGTAGGATCAGAAGGACTGCTACACAGAGAAGCACACCAGGTAAGCCGGTGTCTACACTCTCTGCAATTGGTGAGCTCTGCAGTGAGCAGGAGTTTCTGCCTAAATAAATAAAGTGAAGAGCTAATGAAGATGACATATGATGTCAACCTTGGGCCTCCACACATGCATGCATACATATATGTGAGAACCTGCACACACATCCATGCCACACACAGATATGCATGCAAATATGCATAAAAATATTTGCATATATATCCCAAAGTTGCTTAAATGCATGGAGGTGGAAACTACAGATATGAAAGGCCAGATCTTATGTCTACACATCCATTCAGTAAATTGCCTGTGCAGCTCTAGATAGGGGTATTATAAACTCTACAGAGAAAACCAAGCAAACCTGTGTGATGTGCGGTCTTCAGAAACGTCTCTATGTTGTTCTTGATGCCTTCAGTAGATTGGATAGCACAGGCCTGTATTGTTGAGTGATAGACCCACTTTAAGCTCAGCTGGGTCAAAGGTTTGATTGTCTGTAACTTCTGTGTTTTCTGTGTTGTCTACCACACATGTACATTCCTCTTTGGTTACATTAATAGCCTAGCCTTGCTAACTCATGAAACTGTTGTCCCCCTGCATGTAGTTATATGTGGGAATTGGACAAAGTGTGTATGTGTTTGTGTGTGTGTGTGTGTGAGAGAGAGAGAGAGAGAGAGAGAGAGAGAGAGAGAGAGAGAGAGAGAGAGAGAGAGAGAGAGAGAGAGAGTGTGTGTGTGTGTGTGTGTGTGTGTGTGTGTGTGTGTGTGTGTGTTCTTTGGGAATGGCTTGTAAGAATAAAAAACCTCAAGCATCTACGTAGTCTAATGGCCAAAATGGCCAGTCTTCCAAAAGGTGGAGCCAAGGCAAATTGTATTACTCAAAACAATAAATCACAGTTAACATGTAATACATATTGCATTACAGTTATAGCCACAAGTGTTGATGTAGATCAGATCCTAACAAGAAACAAAACAACAGAATATTGTTCTTAAAGAGGGAAATATATCATGCCTCTAGTAATAGCAAAGCTTAAGGATAATTGGACCTTTTAGTACTTTACTTGTTATGGGACAGACATGGGACACCCTGTATACATAACTCCCTCTCTTCCTTGGGACACACTGATTTATATATCTTTAAGCCTTAAAGGCTAGACTTTTTTAAAAAATATAATTTTTCAAATCAAGGTTTAAAGTTTAGCCTCGAACTCACTAACCCACTCATTTATCATTCATAGACTTACTCATTATTACCACTTTATTTTATCGTTATCTTGATATTTATCGTGCACATGTATATAATGTGCTTACAGAGCAGGGAGCATTCTGTTTGCTATAGCACGCGTGTGGAGGTGAGAGAACATCGCTCTGTAGAGTCAGTTCTTGCCTTGCAGTGTTTTGTGGGTCCTTGGGGTTGTAAGAGTCTCGTGTCACCGGGTGGCAAGAACCTTTACCTGCTGAGCCATCTCAGTGTCCCTTACTTAGCTATCACAGACCTTAACACGGAGGATGGAAAGTGAAATTAGAGATGTGCCCTATCTCTCTACCCTGGCGATCACTCACATTGGAATCCAGTAGTCTGGTGAGAAGGCTCATAAGGTAGCAGCTGTACCGAGCTAGGGACCAGGGGATAGGAATGACAGAACATTGCCTCACTCCTACTTGCAATCTGCCTTGGCGGGAGTGGGGGGGGGGGAGATCTGGGAGACGTGACAGATTTGTCTGTATCGTGGTAACTGTCAGCCCTGTGTTCTCTCTGGGTCAATTGCATTGCTTGAGCATCCAGGGGGAAGACTGGGAGAAGGTGAGTGGGTCATTAACCACAGGAAGACATTAGGCATTCTCTAAATGGTCCATCACCTCCAGCTCCATGTCCATATATGATGTTCACCAAACGGAATGGCCGTTCTCTGAGATCCAGGCCTGATACAGATCCGAATTCATGATCGGTTAGAGAAGAATTGTATTACACAATTATGCGTGTGGAACTACAATTTCAGCTCTGTGTGACTTTGTCCCACACATCATTGCAATAATGATTGGGCAATTTATTTCCCTCCACTATGTCTATTGCTGTACATAACTGTGAGAAGTATTAATTTAAATCTGATGATCTAAGGAAGAAGTTCAGATTTAGACAAATGTGCTAATTATTTACGTTATCAGAGAGGGGCACATCTCAGCTTTGGCTCCACATCTGCTGCTCACCAGCAGCCACACGCTCAGTGATGGAAACTGAAGTTGTGTGTCCACCCTAAAATGGTGATAAAGACACACGTTTCACAGATAATGCCACACATCTCAGGTGCCTGTCTGTGTTTCCTTTGCTACTCTCTCATATTCGTCTTCATCAGATTTTGCTTGTTCTAGAGCAGAGAGAGGAAATTTTGAGAAATTTCAGTAAGCAACTGTCCTGTGGATACTGTTTTAAATATTCTTTCTCATTAAAGCCACAAAGGATCCGATCTGTTTGTTTTGACACACAGACAGGAGTCTCTTTACATTCTTATTGCCGTTTTTCAGTATGGAGTGCTTTTAACATCACAGTTTGCTTTTGCACACTACTTTCAACACTGACAGAAAGCTTCGTGAAGCTTTGTGACCATCTCCACTCCACACTGAGGACCATAGTGAACTAATTCCTAGACCAAGAAGTTAAGACAGAAGATTATCAATAAACTAAAATTTGAGAGTTTATACTCTCAAGATGTGCGAAATGGAAGACAGGAATCATTTTATAGAGGAAGGGGGAGGAGCCAGGATTTGCAGCGTAGGGAAGAAATTGAGCTATCTTACCTGTAAGAGTTGGTTAGAGCAGCACTTTCTGGGAGGCTGCAGGGTCATGTCGAGCCCTCTCAGGAAGTGCTCCTAGGGTTCTCGGTGAGTGCTCCTAGACCTATCGGTGAGTGAGTGCTCCTAGACCTCTCAGTGAGTGCTCCTAGACCTATATCAGTGAGTGCTCCTAGACCTCTCAGTGAGTGCTCCTAGAGCTCTTGGTGAGTGCTCCTAGACCTATCAGTGAGTGCTTCTAGACCTCTCAGTGAGTGCTCCTTTAGGAGAATCCTGGATACCATCATGTAGTGCTGCTGTTACATCTGATCCTGCTTAGCAAATGATTCCATTCTCTCCTCCCTATGTGCACAGCAGTGAAGTCTGCACACGGGGGGGGGGGGGGTGTGTGTGAGAGAATAACAGAATCCCTTTATTGCCATCTAGATAATGAGTAAATAGTTTCAGAGATGAAGTAAACTGGAGGCTCTGTGCCCTAATCTCCCATGGACTAAAGCATTCTTCATCCCTTGCTCCCACCATTAACTTTTGAGAAGCCATCACCGTCTGGAGGTACATTGTCTGGATGACCAGTGAGTGGAATCGTGGGTGACAGAGCTTAGTCAGGCTTCACTGTGGCGGACATGTTCTCTGAGCAACCCAAAAGGGCGAGTTGCGTAAACCTCAATTTATATTTTCTTTTTTAATGTATTTTTAAATAATTTATTCAGATTACATCTCAATTGTTATCCCTTCACTGACATCTTCCCATTCCTCCCTCCCACCCTCTTCACCCTATTCCCCTCCCCTAGACCTGTGCAGAGGGGATCTCCTCCTCCTCCATATGATCACAGCCTGTCAGGTCTCATCTGGATGGCATGCTTACCCTTCCTTTGAGTGCCACCAGGTCTCACCACCAAGGGGGAGTGGTCAAACAGGAGACACCAGAGTTCATGTCAGAGGCATTCCTGCCCTCCACACAACTATGGAGAATGTGCTGTCCATTGGCTAGATCTGAATAGGGGGTCTAGGTTTATTGCATGCATTGTGCTTGGTTGGTACAGTAGTTTGTGCAGGTCTCCCAGGTCCATATATGCCAGCCTTGATGGTCTTCTTGTATGGTTCCTGGACCCTCTGGATCCTTCTATCTCCCTGTTCTTTCATACCACTATCACCTGGAGTCCCAGTATCGAGTCCCAGCATCTGTCCCAATCCCCTGCTGCATGAAGACTCTCAGAGGACATCCATGGTGGACTAGTGTCCAATTATAAGTGAGTATATAGCATGTGTGTCTTTTTGGGTCTGGGTTAACTCACTCAGGATGATCATTTCTAGTTCCATCCATTTGCCTGCAAGTTTCAAGATTTCCTTGCTTTTAATAGCTGAGGAGTATTCCATAGCATAAATGTACCATAGTTACTTCATCCATTCTTTGACTGAGGGACATGTAGGTTGTTTCCAGGTTCTGGCTATTACAAATAAAGCTGCTATAAACATAGGTGAACAATTTTCCTTGTTGTGTGGTGGAGCATCTTTTGGGTATATTATAAGGAGTGGAATAGCTGGGTCTTGAGGTAGCCCTATTCCCAATATATTTTTTTTAATGTGCTGAGGGATATCTATTATAAATTGTACCTCAGTGTCAGTATTGTAGTCAAAATAATCAGGTTATAAATAATACATCAAGGCAAAAGATTAGATGTACACTACACCATTTCTTTTTTTGGTAAATATATTGTGTCTGAGGATGTGCAAAATAACACAAACAAAACTTATCATGCAGCATGTATGGGAAAATTCTGACATATGTAAATAAATTCTGAAATGTTTGTTTTCTATGGAGAGATAATATGCACTGAGAGCTTCTCATTTCTACCTTGGGTATTGAACCTTTGAATGCTCCAAGATGCACAACTATGAATCTATAAGAAGACGGGGCCAACAAGATGGCTCAGCAAGTAAAGACAATTGTATACTAGCCTAACAACTTGAACTCAATCCCCAGACATCATGACGGGAGTAGAAAAGTGACTCTTGAAAGTTATCCTCTGGCCTCTATATAGATGCTGTGATACATACACACACACACACACACTAAAATGAATACATTATAAAAAGATAAATAAAAGTGCCATGATAGATAAAATAAATTATAATTATAAAAATTAAATAAAATTCAATATGGCTTTATAGCATCCAAAAGTTTACTGAATGTGTTGAACTATTGAAAATGGCCTAGAGTTAGATGTTAATTGCAAATATTTATTCATTTATACTTTTGTCCTCCAGTTAAACAGAAGCACGGATTGTAATTGCTGTGATGTTGTGGAGGAGGATGTAGGAATTTCTTTTACATTCATTTATTTACTGTGGGGTCTGTCCCTTGGCCACCTTATGAGAGTTGACTCTCTCCTTCCTCCATATGGGTCCCAAGGCTTCAACTCAGGTGATAACCTTGGTGGCATTGTCCTTACTACTGAGACACTCCACTGGTCTTGAGGAATATATTTTAAGCCTTAGACAGTCATGAAAAGTTAGGTGCAGATCGATTAATCACTCAATTAATTAATACATTTTCAACTTGTTTCTGCTTTTAAAGACAATATAGGGAAGGGTACTGGAGAGACGGCTCAGTGGTTGAGCACTATCTGCTTTTGCAGAGGACCTGAGTTCAGTCCCAGAATACACATCAGCTGGCTTTTGTGACAGCCTGTAACTTCAGCTCCAGGGGATTTGATGCCTCTGGCCTCATCACCTGCACACACATGCACACATGCCCACACACATATGCACATATACATATAATAAGGATAAATCTGTTTTTAAAGAACAAACAACATGGCAGTGAAAATTCAGTAATACAAAGCCGAAAAACGTTTAAAGCTTTATTGGCTTATTTTCATGGTTGAAATACAGAAATTAATTACAAATAATGTTACCAGATCTTTTTTACTTTACTAGACTATGTTAACTCTGCCTTGCTCCCTGAGCCAGATAGGTCCTACAGGGTGTGAGGACTGAGCAAGGAGATGCTGTTTACTGTGTTGCTTCACTGTATAAAATATATTGAAGGAACCAGCTCCCTTAAGGACCCCCATTAAGGCCAAGGTCTGGGAAAATGTAAAAGTCAGCCTACTCAGTCCTCCCTTAAGGACCCCCATTAAGGCCAAAGCATCTAAATTTCTAGAGGGTCCAGCTTGAACCAAGGACAGACAGATATCAGATCACTGTGTGTGTGAGGCAGGGACAAGAAAAACCTTGAAGAGTCCAACTTGACTCAAGGTCTCAGTCTGTGCTCAGAGTCCAGCTGGACTCAAGGTCAACCAGCTGTGTTCAAATTTTCCACTACCCCTTTCCAACTAAAAAAATTCCTAAATGCCCCCTGTGACTGCTTCTGTTTCACACACTCAACCAATCTTTTCCATAGGTTAACTTGCCCCTCCACCCATTATCCAACCACCAAATGTCAAGACTTGTCACTCCCTGCTTGCAACTTTTCTGCCCAAACGTCAGCCAATCACATACTGTAAAACTCATTTCTTTGTCTAAAACCTATAAAAGGCCCGTGCCTCTGTTTCTCAGGGTCTGCAGCTTGAAAGAGCGGGAGAGACCCCATCGCGATGGCTCAATAAATTCCTATTCCTATGCATTTGCATCGACAACGGACTCCGTCTCTTAGTGGGGACTCTGGGAATAGACTAGAGATGTCTCTAGAGGTCTCAGTCTTACAATATCTTAGAATATGAAGAACACTGAGGACCCAAGCAGCTCACAGGGAAGCTAAACAGAAGGCTCCATGCAACAATGCAGCACAGCTGGATGCGACTTCCTCGTTGTTTGGTGGGTTACTGCAGTCCTTTCAGCTCATTTCTGTCCTAAAATGAGTCAGACAGGTCTGGGATTATGGAGACTGAGCAAGATCAGCTTGTTCAAGTCTCAGGAAGGAGTGCAGGCTATCCAACTGTTATTGTCAGCCTCTGTTGGCGTGTGTTCAGTCTACATTGTGTCGGGTTTCATAAAGACAGTTTTCAGTCATAGCATGCATTCGTAGTATTTACTGTTAAAATTGTCTAGCATATTCTTTTAGAAAAATGGACGTTTCAACTATGTATAATAGAAATGCATAGCTAAAATGCAACAAATTATCTTGCATTCTGATGCTCCAGCAAAGCCATCTTGATCATAAAGGAAAACATCCCGTGTGCCCTGACTCCTTTCTCCTTCCTCTTCCTTCCCTCTTTTCTCCTTTTGCCCTCCTTTCCTCCCTTCTTCCTTCTCCCCTCCCTCCTTCCTCCTTCCCTCTGTATTCCTCCCTCCTTCCTCTCCTCTCCTCTCCTGATTTCCTCCTCCTCTTTCCTTCCTTTCTCTCTTTCCTTCATCCTTTTTTTCCTCCCTCCTTCCTTCTTCCCTCCTCCTCTCTTCCTTATTCTCTCCCTCCTCCCTCCTTCCTCCTTCCTCCCTCTTCCCTCCTTCCCTCTTTCCTCTTCTCACTGTCCTCTCCTTATTTTCTTTGCTACTGCCTTATTTCTGAAGCCCCACACTTTTCAAGTGTATAGAAAGGGCACTGATTTATTTGTCGTTGTTATTACTTCTTGTGAGAGCTTCGCGTTGATGAAAGCGGTTGAAGGTGGTGCTGTTTCTTTAGACCATGAACGCACTGCTGGCATCTGTTCTAGGGAAATGGCTTGCAGCACATAGCAGGTAAAGCTTGAAGCCCCTGCTGTGCTGTCTGCCACTGGGCATGCAACGCCCTCTACCACTGCAGCTGGGACTCATTTCTACCTGTCGGTTGTTTAGAATTAGTAATTTCATCTCTGGCAGTAATAACTCTAATGTAGTTGGCTTTAACAGCTCCACATTTAGCTTTATGAAACATAAGAAAACAGTAACAAATGAGAATTTATTTTTTTCCAATTATCTTGGCATGCAAAAGTGTGTGTGAAATTAATCTTCTTGAGCTTGCTTTCATCAAATGTAAATTTACACATTTTATAGCCTTTTAAAAAAAAACACTGTTATATCAAATATACAAACCTAATGAGTTACACATACATTAGATATTCAAAAGTACTTTCTAAACAAAAAAAGATATGAAATGTCTCTTAAAGAAACTCTGTAATTATATTTTCAACTGGGATATGAGAAGAAAGAATAGACCCTACTCCAAAAGAAGGGTTCTAAGAACTTTACCAGAATTATGAAATGTTAATGGGCTCACTTTCCATTTAAGTGTCTAAAGAGGCGCTGTGTGAGCTGATTATCAAGCTCAGGCCTCTCTCTAATGAGCCTTTAATAGGATTCACATTTTCAAAGAAATGCTACTTCTGTAGACATGGGTGATTTTGTAACGACATGAAATAAGATGTAATGACGGAAATCCAAGGATGTGGGTGGCTAATTGTTTTTTCTCAAAATACTTTGAACGTTTTAGTTTTACCCTCACTGAGCATGCGTGTAGACTTGGCCTGTGGAGCCACATGCTTTCCTTGTTTGTTTACAAACGGATTTGGAATTGACGTCGACCTTATTATTAACCTAACAACTCACTGCACAACGTTAATCCAACACATTTCGTCTTTCTTTTCCTATGTTGTATATAATTTTTCAATAGACATATCAGGGGAGAAAGAGAATCCTGGGTGATCTCAGAGTTCAGGAATTTCGGTTCCAGATGACACATAACTCGTCTCACTTAGGAAACGTATGCTGATACAGCCTTAAAGATTGTTTTATTCATTTTCACTATATATTAAGTTTGGGAACCAAATCAACAAATGAGATGATGTAGCAGAGTCCATTAATACCTTCCTTCAACCGGAAACTGTCTCCTATTCTGCATTCCAGTCCTTCACCCAGCCCTGCTTCCACAGAGAGAATCCTAACAAGTTCAAACCTCAACCGTGGATAGTTTTAATTGAATGGGTCATGAATTGTAAGCGACAATAATGAAGCATATGAGACTGAGCAAACAAGAGTCCCTTAAAGTGAGATATCTCTAGCTATAACAAGGTAGCCGCAGTCAATGTACACACTAATGTCTGTAATAGACTCCCAAGGAATGGTAATTTAGTGAGCAATCTGCTCAAAGAACAAAGGGAGAACAGTATGGACTTCATTCTTAACCTCTCCTTGGTTCTGTTTCCAGTTTGTTAAGCCAAGCCTGTCCAGGGGGAAAGACTTTATAATTCTGAAATGTGTGGCTAATTCATCTAAGCACCATCACCAACAAATGTAAGATCCAATCCTCACACATGCGTTTAATCTAAGCCTCTTTGACACTGGCCTGCTAATTTTCCTTGGGGAGACTTTGCTGTCTCTGAAAGGTGTGGGTTAAAGCACAAATAATGCTGATATTCTTCCAGGTTGTGAGAATATGCTAAACAAACAAGGGCAAAAGGTTTCCATTTAAAGCAAGACCCAAAAATTGAAAATAGTGCCTTAAATATGATTACAGACTGACAGAGATGGCTTATGGGTAAACAGTTTCTGAGCAAAGACAAGGACCAAAATTCAGATGCCCAGCGCCCATTTGAATGTCCAGTGGTGTGGCAGCTGGCCTGGGATCCTGGGTGCATGACAAGCAGAGACAGGAGATTCCTGGAGTAGGCTATCTAGCTGGACTTTTCAAACCAGTGAGCTCTGCACTTACTTGAGACTCCACCTTCATCTGTACAGTGGAGGGTGATTAACAAGGACACCTGGTGACAACCTTGGGCCTCTGTATAAATGGGCACAGTGCACACGTGTATTGTATACACACACACACACACAGAGGCGCACACATGTGTGCATATACATATTCATAGACTAAATATACACACTTAATAGACATGATTAAAGAGGAAGTTTGTGGCGAATTGAATGAGAATAGTCCCCATACACTCATATGTTTGAATGCTTGGTCCCAGGATGGTGGAACTGTTTGAGAAGGATTAGGAGGTGTGGCCTTGTTGGAAGAGGTATGTTATTGGGGTGGTCTTTGATGTTTCAAAAGCCCATGCTAAGCCTAGTCCTAGTCTCAGTCTCTCTCTCTCTCTCTCTCTCTCTCTCTCTCTCTCTCTCTCTCTTTCTCCCTTCCTCCCCCCTCCCTCCCTCACCCTCACCACCCCTTTCTCTCTCTGGATAAAGCTTAAAGCTCTCAGCTACTGCTCTCCAGCACCATGCCTGTCCTTTTCCTGCACGATGATACTGAACTGACCCTATGAAACTGTAAGCTGGCCCTCAACTACATGCTCTCTTTTATAAGTTGCCTTGATCGTGGTGTCTCTTCACAGAGAAACAGTCAGAAAGATGGGGTTCAGAAGCAGCACAAGAATCGAACCTGAGCCGTGCTGATGTTAGGATTTACTGAGTGCCTCTGCTACTCCAGATGTAGCCATAAATAAACATATAATTAAATCCTTATACAGGTTTCTGTGAATGCAAGCAATTTTCACACTGACATTTAAAGAAAACACACATTTTTTTTTTGGAGGAAATGCAGAGCTTAATGAAATCTACCCTGGGTGGGTATAACATGTGAGGCTGTTTTCCAAAAGACCGCTATGGAGAATCGCTGATGTGACACTCTGGCTCACACACAAACATTTTGCTTGTTATTCTTCATAGGAAAGAGAGGTCTCTCTAGAAAATGAGGATTGTGTGTTTTTGTAAAAATGTATGTAAAGGCGAGCGAGTGGGTGGAAGCAGTGGGCTGGCGGTCCTCGGGGAGGAAATGCTCACTTTGCCTTTGTGGCACTAGTGAGACTCAAGGAAGCTGCAGCCTTCCCAGGATGCTGCTCGGAGTGGTGCCTCTGGAAAAGCAAAAGCGAATGAAGCTAAGAGGTGTCACTCTCCTGCTGAAAGCAGGGCCCAAGACGCAGTACACCCTTTCTTATTGTTCACATTATAAATCATAGATTGTTTTCTCTTTGTGATGTATTTATACCTCTTTTGAAAAGGTAAACAAACCTAACAACCTTGGGAAGTCTTTAAGGCCACAAGGTTGTCCGTTTGAAATGAAATCATTGATGCTAGCGCACCTCCTCCACTTGCCTTTGGGAGGGTGGGACCTTGACTTTAATATTCGCCTCTTTCCCAAACTTTCTTTTTGTCACAAAGATAGGAGAAGATTGTTTTTATTTTGGGTAACGCCAATTAGCCAACACAGATGGCCAGCCCAATTACTGAGTGTATTTATAATACACTACACATGACAAATGGTGTTGTCAAATCTTACTGGAGGACTAATTATTGCTTATTTTGAGAGCATATAAGAAATAGGTGGTTGTGTCTGCTTGGCTATATGAAAGTGTGAAATCTCATTCTGTTTTTACAGTTGTTTTAGCTGCCTGTGATGCAAATCACATTCTGATTTAGTGTATTCATTAATAAATTTGTTTAGTTTCTCATATCTTTGTAAGTTTTTATGAGCTGACAATGAGATACGGTTGTAAGTGGCATTTGTTATATGTCTGCGATATTTCCATCCCTTCATCAGATGTCTGGCCATGAGGCTGGGATTTACCTTGCAAGAGATCAGGCAAAGATATCATAGGAGATAGGGATTGGAGAGGGAGGAAAATCCTGAACATCTTATAGGCAATGTAGTAAGTTTAGGTACATTACACCTACAACTGGTTCAGATGATGTCATGCTGGAGTGGGGTGAGCTCCCAATTGAGTGCCACTGATGCTCTCAGAAGAAGTGAGATGCCCTTAGGATGAGGAAGGTGAACAGCGAAGTGATGCAGGGCAACCTGAAGATAGCCTGGAACCCACAGCCACCACTGTGAGCTAGCAAAAGGCAGAAAGTGTTCTTTAAGGTTTTCACAGCGAGGGTCTGAAAAAAAAAAGGCTCAGTGGTCAAGAACACTGTTGGCTCTTTCAGACAACCTGGGTTCAATTTCTAGCAACCCATAACCAGGAAATTGGCTCGCAAATGTCTGTAACTCCAGTTCCAGGGAACCTGACACCCTCACACAGACATACATACAGGCAAAACACCGATGCACATAGACTATATTTTAAACAAATTTAAGTTTTCTTAGTGAGGATGGCCATTGTCACTCCCTTGGTGTTAGGCTTATTGCTTCCAGAAATGTGTGTAAGGGAGTTGTCTTAACCTGTTTAGTGTTTGGTACTTCCTTTGGCTTATTTGGCTACCCTGGGAAGCTTTATTAGTTATCTGTGCAGCTCTGCCACAAAATCTCTGACAGAACCAACCTCAAGGAAGATGGCTTGTTTTGGTGCATGGATTCAGAGGCCTAGAGCCAGAAAGTGCAAAGGGGTATTATGTCCCCAATGACCCAGCTCCGGCACAGTACTTCAGCCAGCTAGACCCTGCTTCCCAACATTTCCATAACTCCCAGTAGGGTACCACTAACTGCAGCACAGGCGTTCAGAACACAAGCTTCAAGGAGGACATTTCAGGTCTGAAGCACAGCAATGCAAGATTATTTTCCACTTCAGCTGGGGCCTCATTGAACCACACACACACACACACACACACACACACACACACACACACACACACACACACACACAAAACTGGGTTTGAACTAATTTTTACTTAGCACCCCAATTAAAAACTTATATTTGTGCCTCTGTAACTATATATATACTATACATATGTGTGTGTGTTCTCTATTAGTCAAGGTCTCTCTAATGCAATTATTTAATTATGTCTCCTTTATTTAAGGGTATTTTAAATCATTCTTTTTTAATTTTTAGTACTAATCTCTCTCTTCACTCCACATTAGAAATTTTTTACACATTACTATCTAGGTCTCACCTTCTGTGGTGGTTTGAAAGAGAAGGGCCCCACAGACTCTTATATTTGAATCCTTGGTCTTCAGATCGTGGAACTCTTTGGGAAAGATTAGACGGTGCGGTCTTATGTGTCACTGGCTGTGACATTTCAAAGGCCCTCACAAGCGGTCTGTCTCACTTGTTCTCCCTTCCTGCTGTCTATGGACCAGGATGCGAGATCTCAGCTACTGTTCCAGCATTATGCTGACCTTTCTGTCGCTCTTGCCATGATGACCACGGACTAACTGTCTGAAATCACAAGCAAAACACACACACACACACACACACACACACACACACACACACATACACACACAAGCTTTCTTCTGTAAGTTTCCCCGGTCATGGTGTCTCTCCACAGCAATAGAACAGTGCTAAGATACCTTCCAGGGATGGTGACTACTGGTCAGAGGACAGAGTGCTACAGTGACTGATTCCATCCCCCACCGTATCTAGTTTCTATGGAAGAAAGAGGAACTAACAGAGAGGAGCTGGCCTTTTATTGAATCATTTTTTTCTCATCTGTTTGATTCTGGAATCGGGAAAAAAAAAACCTATACTCTGCACTTGGGACTTTCCAAAACACCCTAGTGATGTGAAGTCTCAGGAAACAATCCTTAAAGATGCATTAAACAGAGGTGATTTTTAAATTTTCATCTGAATTTAAGATAAGCACCTCCCTAGCTGGTACACTTCAAAATGTACGAATGTCCTTTGTCCCAACCCAGACTGTCTGGAGCTGACTTTTAGGAACTGTATGAAGAACAAAGAGCTTGTGACTCTTAGCCTGTGAGGCCAAAATAAGTACAGACAATACTTAAAAAGGACAAGTGGAGAAGGGACCTTCCCTTCTCTTCCCTGTGAGTAGGACCCCAGCCAGGACAGGGGAGCCACTGGACGAATGCTGCTACTGTGAATCTTGTGTCTGAGAAGCAGAGGAAGAAAGCAGGGGCTGTGAGAAGTCAGAATCCTGCTGGCCTCTTAGGGGTTAAGGGGGGGGCATCAGACTCCACCAAAAAGTGCCTTTCCTTTTCCTGGATTGAGATTATGCTGACCTGGGGTAGCTGCCTCTCAGTCTCCACCTTGCCTATGCCCACTCACAGAAGTCAGCTGTGCTCTGTTGGAAGACAACACTCCGATGTGTCATACCTTGCCATACCTTGCTTGATAAAACAGCTGGTCATTGAGGAAAGAAAAGCATCCTTGTGAACATGAAGATTGTTAAAAAAAAAAAAAAGAAAGAAAGAAAGAAAAAGAAAAAGAAAGAAAGAAAGAAAGAAATGAAGATTGTAAGAATATTGTGTCCTGTTTTGAAATTCATAAATCCCTAGCTTTACAAGAAAGAAAATATCTCACAAATGAGAAGGCTTATGAGGTTTTTATTAATGTTGGCACTTCATGACTATTTCATTACTGTGTCTCATGCTATCATTATAGAAGCTATGCAAGGACTATTATGGGTTTTTTGTTTGTTTGTTTTGTTTGTTTTTTTGGTTTTTCGAGACAGGGTTTCTCTGTGTAGCCTTGGATGTCCTGGATTCACTTTGTAGACCAGGCTGGCCTCGAACTCACAGCAAGGCACCTGCCTCTGCCTCCAGAATGCTGGAATTAAAGGTGTGTGCCACCATTCCCAGAAGGATTGCTATGTTTAAAATGGAGTTGTTAAAATAACTTTGGTAAGGGATAGAGAGATGGCTCAGAGGTTAAGAGCACTGTCTGTTCTCCCAAAGGTCCTGAGTTCAACTGCCAGCAACCACATGGCGGCTCACAACCATCTACAATGAGACCTGGTGCCCTCTTCTGGCATGTGGGCTTACATGTGGGCAGAATACTGTATAAATAATTTTAAAAATCTTATTAAAAATAACATTGGTAAGCCATTCTATCAAAATTCTGCCTGGTAATCACGGGCTCATGCCCGCCTCCATGTCCAGAGCTGAGCCGAGGACCATGGGTTGGTTTGAGTGAGTGGGCTGTGAAGTGTATAGTGGTTAGGTACCCTTGCTTAGACTTCAGTAATGTTTGAGAACTATATGTTTCTAAAATGTTTCCCAGGACATTGAACTCCATGCTTAGTGTTCAACTACAGAACTCAGTGTAGAATGTCTTTGATATTTCTTCTTCTATTTGCTGTTTTATTACTGTTTCCTGGTGCATTTCATCAGGGCAATATCAAATAATTTTAGGAAGTATGGATCAAAATTATTTAATTTTATATTTTTATGAATCATTTCCAAATGAGAAGAAGTTGTGAAATAAAATGCCATGGAAGAAAAGTATTCATGTAATTATAAAAATAGATGTCTTCATGTAGGCTCAATTACCTTAACAATTATACTTTATTATGAACTTATTAAATGAGCATACCTCTCTTACAATCCGACTAGCCTAAATAAGAGGAAAAGGAGATTAAGGAAAGCAGGAATGAAACCTGGGTATCAGTTCCTAGGAACGATTCTCCTGGTGTAGTCAGCAGGGTTTCAGCAGACTAGCAATTCCACCAAAGTTGCTGCTGGTACCTGGAGCAATCGGAACCCGCAGCCTCAGCTAGAGCCCAAAGCCTTAAAGCCTTCCCTGGAGCAGTTCTCTTTAAGAGCATCTTGAAGTTGAGCAATTGTAAGGCCCTCTCTCTCACGTGACCCAGGCAAGCTTGGGAAAATGACCCAAAAAGAATTGAAGGCCAGCTCAGCTTCAGTTTCTGAGATCAAGGTGGCCAACCGAGATAAACAATTTCAACTAAGGTAAACAATTACCATCTGGAAATTCTCTGGAAACTCCCCAACACCCCTCTTTGCCAAGAACAGCTCCCAAGGCCAACAACCCCTGCAATAGCCAATAATAATTAGACAAGCACCCCTAGCGACCACCAGAGCCAATCCTAACATAGGGCACGCAGCCCCTCCTAACCTTTGCGGTTTTAGCCTTTTAAAAGTCTGTAACAGTGACTTGGGGTGTGCCTCCTCCCTCCCGAGTGAGTGCTGAGGCCCCCTGACACACGTCAGCAATAAACCTTGTGCTTTTGCATCAACACTGTGGTCCTCGAGTGGTCTCTCGAGACAACCCCCTACTACCCGAGTGGACTCTAGGGTCCAACACAATGAATAGCCAGAAACCAACCCCCCCAAAAAAGCTCAGCCTCCTGTTTTGGGCATATATATATATCCTCTCAGTCTGTTTAAGGATGTTTTTCAACTGGCAGCAACCAAACTCCCCCCGTCCCCATGTTGACTTCTAAGGGGAAAACCATCCTGCTCTCTCACATCTAAGTGGTAAACATCCTGCTCTCTTCCCCATCCCACATTTGGGATCAAAACAAAAACGGGTTTATCTCCTCTTCATCTTCATATTTATATTATTGGTATGCATAGTTATATAAGCATTTATTGATACTGTTCTATGTTTAAGTTTATTTAGTTTTATTTTATGTGTATGAGTGTTTGCCTACATGTTTGGCTGTGCATCACATACATGAGTGCTGCGCTGGATTCCAGAAGAAGGCATCAGATCCTTGTGAGCTAGAGTTACAGAAGATGGCTAGCTACCATGTGGGTACTGGGAACCAATGTAGGAATGGCAGCGATTTTAACTGCTGAGTTACCTTTCCAACCCCTTTTCCTTTTTTTGTTTGTTTGTTTGTTTGTTTGTTTTTTGTTTTGTTTTGTTTTTGTTTTTGTTTTTGGTGAAAGTTGGACTGGGAAGTTCTTTAATGAGAATTTAAACTCACTTCACTGAAATAAGGAATGCAGGATGATTTCATAACATCAATATAAAATGCAGTTTCCATGGATACATGCTACTTAATTAAAACTTGCTTATTTTATGATCCTCTAGGGGTAATGGAGAAAACAGAGGGGTGCATGGTATGTACCTGGTAACCTGAGAACATCTGGAGACCACAGGAGAATCCTTGGGGGAGTTGGGTGTCCTCTGGGCTGCAGCTATAGGCAAGTTTGTGTCATATGGGGCCCTGGTGGGGGCATATGAAAGCCTCTCTTGGAAGACCTGGAGCCAGCTGGCTGAGAATTGAGGAGCGTCCAAGTGCAAATGTCCATCTAAATATGAGGTTAATGTGCAATTGACTGTAAATTATTGCCACCTGAGATTACTGAAGTCAAGGTGCAGAGAGAAGCTAGTGAACTGGTCTTGGTTTATTACTCAGTAACATTTGTGCTTCCATTGCATAGTGCAAATGAGACGTGTCACAGGGGCAGCTACAGTGGGTGAAGATCCATGGTGGAGTTCTATTAAATTTTGCCTGTAGCACACGTAACATACGCATTGAAACATGTCTCTGGTACTTTTTCCTCAGCCTCTTTCTGTACAGAGCATGCTGTTCTCCCGTCTCTCTCCCCTTCACAGCTTCTCAGCACACTGAGAGTCACAGAAGATCCAGTAGCTCAAAGTCACCATGATTTCACCATCAGGGACCTAAAAAAAAAAGTAAGTGAGTCAAATTAAATAAATGAAACATCTTATTCCGTGTTTAATGCCCCATTTATCTCTCGGATTAGCTCTTTCCACATATTGGGGGGATTTATCTGTTCCTCATATTATAGAAAACCTGGCTGGTTACAAATGAGTTTTCTGTGTGTATGACAGATTGTCAATATCTGGGCACATGGGAAGATGAAACAAAACATAAACCAAGTCACTTTTTAGGTACTTCACAGCTTCTGCAGATCCACCAAATTCCATTCAAGTGATGCTCCAAAGGCGAGGAATAGATCTCTAATTTCACTAAAGCTTACTTGTAAGTTATGGCTCTTAAAAACATAAGTAAATAACATCTGATCATATGTAGAAAATATATGCATGTTACTAATGTCTGGTCGCAGTGTTTTCCATAATAGGGACTATACCTTTGGAGACGTGAGGCCAGTGTTCACCATCAGTGTGCCTCACCTTTGACCATGTCCCCTGGAGGGGGAGACCTGGTGGCACTCAGAGGAAGGACAGCAGGTTACCGAGAAGAGACTTGATACCCTATGAGCATATACAGGGGGAGGTAATCCGCCTCAGGAACAGTCATAGGGGAGGGGAATAAGGGGAAAATGGGAGGGAGGGAAGAATGGGAGGATACAAGGGATGGGATAGCCATTGAGATGTAACAAGAATAAATTAATAAAGGAGAAAAAAAAAAAAAAGAAAAGAAAGGCCAGACATCTTGGGATCCTGGCATGTCCTTATTCTTCTGTGAGAAAAGAACAAGCATAGCCTCAAATCTCATAGCATGGAGAGTTGTGGAGCCTCTGTAATTTTCTCTGATTCCGAACTATATGTCTCTATGGTTTAGAGGTCTGTTGTTCTTCCTTTGCCATCTCTAGGCTGCCTCTGCTTAATAAGATGTGCATCTGTGTATGCCTCCATGAGTCAAGAAATGCTCCCCCCAAATAAAGAGGGTGACAACCAAACGGAGTGCAAGTAGGTGCTATCAAGTCTTTGGAAGAGAGACTTTATACCCCATTCCACTTCGGACAATCAACAGCTCTTTATGGCCATTTGTATTTTTGTACAGCAGGATCATATTTCATTCTTCTCTCTGACTAGTAAATAAATTCAACTGTGGGCAGAACCATGATGAAATTTTAAGGGGAACTGTATATATTTAAATTTTTCTTAGCTTGTATAGATTTGAAATATAAGATACAATACTTTCAGCCTGGAGAGATGGCTCAGCATCTAAGAGTACTTGGTGTTCTTCCAGATGACCTGAATTCAGTTCCCAGTAACCTTGTCAGATGGCTCAGAACCACCTGTAACTCCAGCTCCAGGGAATTTGAACACATACACACACCAAACAAACAAACAAACAAATAAATGTTCTTTAAAAAATAATATACTTACTGGCCAGTGGTGGTGGTACATGCTTTTAATTCCAGCACTCAGGAGGCATAGGCAGGCAGATTTCTGATGTTGAGGTCAATCTGGTCTACGGAGCTAGTTCTAGGATAGTCAAGGCTACACAGAGAAACTCTCTCGTGAAAAAAAAATTCTATGCTTTCTATTTGGAGAATAATGGAGGAATTTAAAAAATTTAAATAATGTCAGATGAGTATTTTTCACAATGGTTGTGTTGTCTACAGCTGATTTAACATTTAATCTAAAAACTATGTCGGCACAGTGTCAAAGGTGTTGGGGGGGGGGTCCCTTTCCTTGCCTATGACATTCGCTCAAGAATTTTAATAGAGCAACAAAATGTCATGCATTTGAAAAATATCACCAAAACAAAATAACTACTGCTTTATCATCTTGCATATGATGCATTAGAAACTTAAAGACATGAAAAGAAGTTATATAGAATTTATATATGTAGTCATCTCAACAAAATAGCATTTTCCTAAATATAGGTTTAATTGGCCAGTGAAATTTATAGAAAATATGTATTTTTAGCAGGCTATCTTGTATGCCATGCTTGTATTTTTTGGCTTTCTATTGTTCTTATATATACAGTAATGGTTAATGTTTTATTGGTGTATATTCACTATACATAATGCTAGGTTGAATAAGGAAGTTTTCATACATGTATATAATGTACTTTGGGCTTGTTTCCTCGTGTCTTCTCCTCTTCCTTTTCTCCACTCCCCTCTCATTAGTACCCTTTTTTGCTCAATAGACCCATTTCATTTCTTTTCTTTTCTTTCTTTCTCTCTTTCTTTCTTTTTTTTTTTTTTTCAAGACAGGGTCTCTCTGTGTTACCCTTGGCTGTCCTGGACTCACTTTTGTAGACCAGGCTGGCCTCAAACTCACAGCGAGCCACCTGCCTCTACCTCCTGAGTGCTGGGATTAAAGGTGTGTACCACCACACCTGGCAACTCATTTCTATTTTTATGTCACATATACATAATATATGATTAAATGTATTTTGACTACAGCATAATTCCCACAAATGAGAGAAAACATCTTATATTTGTCTTCTTGGGTTTGACTTACTTTGATTAGCACAACACTCTGTAGTTGTATCTATTTCTCTGGAAAGGATATAACTTCCGTTTTCTTTGTGCATAGCATTCTATACTGTCTACATCACATTGTCTTTATCCACTCATTTGCTAATGGACACCTAAGTTGGTTCGAAGACTCAGCATTGTGAATAGTGCTGCAGTAAACATGGGCATGTAGAGGTCTCTGCTGTCTGCTGTATGCTGTGTAAGCCACGGCCACATTTACATTTTCATAAACATTATGCAAAAAAAAATAAATAAACATTATGCAACTGTTTCTAGCTGCATGCCACCAGCTAAATGTCAATATGAATTTATAGACTCACGAGAAGTTTAGTGCAGTCAAATGAATAAATCTCAAATGTATATTTGCGGAATTTTGGTAAGTGATTGCAACTGGGGAAATGTTAATTATATGTGATAAGATATTGAGACTCATTACCCATGCCAAGGATTACATTAAATCACAAATAATTACACAAAACATAAGAAAGGCCAGCAGGGGGAGCTCAATCAACACATGAGAGAAACAGGGCCAAAATTCAAAACTCTAAGGCCTGTCAGGATTCTTCCATACTCTCATCAGTTTCCTCATTCTGATAAAAAAAAAAAAAAAGTAATGGCTTTTACAGTAACTAGAATTACATATGGAAAGGTAAGGTTATTAACCTGATTTATCTATCAGGACGTTTAGTCTGCACAAGTATTATTAAAACTCAGCTTAATGAGGCATGACTTGAAGATCTAAAAGTGTGTGTGTGTGTGTTGTGTGTGTGTGCGTGTGCGTGTGCGTGTGCGTGTGTGTGCGTGTGCGTGTGTGTGTGGGGGGGGTGGGTGCGCGATGTATACATGTGTACATACTTGAGGAATATGTGTTCCTTAGTGAAAAAGCTAGGAGTTGGCCTCTGGTATCTTTCCTAATGGTGCTCCACATTATTTTTTGAGACACAGTCTCTCAGAAATCACTGGGTTTTTTTTTGGTGATCTGGCCAACCAACGAGGCCCAGGGTCCACTGTATCCTTCCCTGAGTGCTTGAGTACAGACATGCATTGCTGGGCCCAGATTTTACATGGATGCGGGGAATTCAAACTCAAGTTCTTATGTTTGCGTAGTAAATGTCTTATGTACTTGTCATCTCCCCAGCCCCAGTTTAGTTAAGTTCACTAAACTTAATTGTAAGAGCCATAATTGTAATGTTAGCCCAGTATAGACAACATAGAAATTATTCCAAAATTCTATCAACAGCTCTCAGGAAAATGATGTTATTAAATAATTCAATTATGGCTTTATACAATATGGGTTAACTTTTTGGTTACTTGTACTATTTAAAGGGTTGACTTATATGCCCTAGTGTCCTCTGGGCATGGTGGAGCCTTTGGGGGTGGCAGGGGAAGGGGGAATTGAGGACCAGGGTAGTAAACTAAGCTATCAGTGGTATGCCCTTGAAGGGGATATTGACTCTTCTAACTTTTTACTTCCCAGCTATCTGTCCTCTTCTGCAATGACATGAACAAAGTAAAAATGATGAGGTGACCATGGGCTGAATTTCTGAAACCATGACCCAAATAAACCTTCCTTCCCTGTAAAGGATTGCCTTGGGTATTTTGCCATAGTAATAGAAGCTGACTATCCAGTACTGTGTTTAATTTTGAAAGTGTATCTAATAAAAGTAACTCCATATAAACAGTCAACATTATTTCTCATTAACAAATAAGCACCCCAAAAGTTTTTTTTTACTTCATTTTAAAAACATTGTTGCTACTTCTCTCTCTTGCTGGCAGTTCATCATTTTTCATGCATGTGAGCTAAGAAATGTGAAGATACCTGAAACTTAAAACTAGTGTGACTGCCACATATTGCCAACTCCTAGGGTAAATTTACTTCTTGAGAAAATGTTTTTCTCGGCTTTCTCTAGCTCTAACACAGGCAGATTATTATGAATGAGGCAATGTATTCTAACTGACTTTCTAGTTTGTGAAATTTGTCTTCAGGAAATACAGAACACAATCAGGCCTGTAGCTTCTTCAGTTAGGTTTCTCCCAGACATCACTAAGGCCACTGGAAATGGGATTGTTTCCCTGATTTCCTTTGTAGGTCTCATCTGCTACCGTTAGCTACTGTCACATTTCTTAGAAGTCACAGTCACCAATAGGGTGCATGTTTAGCCAGATAAAACAAATGAAGGAACTAGAAACGATCATCCTGAGTGAGGTAACCCAGACCCAGAAAGACATGCATGGTACCTACTTCACTTGTAAGTGGCTATTAGCCCAACATAGATGTCCTCTGAGAGACTCCACCCCGTGGGGGGATCAGGACAGATACAGGGACTTGTTGCTGGTCTCCTGCAGCAGGTGGAGCACTGACAGTGGTATGGAAGAGAGGGGGGATGGAAGGGCCCAGAAGGTTCAGGAGCCACGTAGGGAGACCATCAAGGCTGGTGGATCTGGACACGGGTCGGGGAGGGCGGGCCTGCCCAAACTGTTGTACTAACCAAGGACATTGCACGCAGTAAGCCTAGACCCCTTGATCAGATGTAGCCGATGGACAGCTCATTCTCCAAGGTTGGGTGCAGAGGGGTGGGGTGAGGGTAGAAACGGAGATTGCCTCAGACGTGAGCTCTGGTGTCCACGATTTGATCATTTCCTCTTGGCAGGGAGGCCCTGTGGGCATACAGAGGAAGAGAGATGCAGGCTATCCTGATGAGACCTGATAGGCTGTTGTCAGATGGTGGGGAGAAGCCCCGCCCCCGTCAGAGGTCTAAAGGAGGCGAATAAAGCAGGAGAGTGAAGGAGGGTGGGAATGAGAAGATGTAAGCGAGGAGATAACAATCAGAATGTAATATGAATAAATTGTGTGTGTGTGTGTGTGTGTGTGTGTGTGTGTGTGTGTGTGTGTGTGTGGCGATGTCTTGGTCCTTTTTCCTAGTCATTTCAGTATTTCTCGCTTCCATCAGCGCTCCACCCACATCAGGATCTGCAATAACGGTGTCCACTGCACCCTCCTGCCACCTGCTTCCACTCAGGGCTACTTCCTCTTCTGCCACGTCCAGCATCCTCTGGCATGAATGACCTTGCCCCACCCATCCCTCTTCACCAAGTGCATCTGATGTCTCCTCTTCCAACACTCGGTACACTACAAGACCTCAACGCTAACCTACTTAGTCTCAGAGTTTGTGGATGCCAACATGTGAGCATGACCGATGTGACAGCAGGGACCAGGTAGGCAGACTATCAGGCCGTAATGGACAAGGAGGCACTCAGAGGCCACCAGGTTTTCTGGAACATTGACTACACAGCTCTGTGTGTCTACTTCAGAAGTTCATCTAGGAGACAGCTTAAGACATAAAACTTGCCTTCCAAGACTGCTTAGCTGTGTAGACTCCTGCTTTACAGCCTGTGGCCGATAAGAGATTGCTTTGTGAGTCCTGTATACTAATATAACATTGTATTGTATTTTATTCCAGCAAAAGGATTTTCGAAAGTTTTGCAAACATCTTTTTTCATCTTTTAGTGAAAGTTCCTTAAAGCAGTTTCCCCTGGAAACTCTATTTCCTGAATTATTTATTGAGGGGGAAACACATAAAACTAATATTGTTCGATTTATAGCGTTCTTCAGTACCGCACGTGCATTCCCAGTAGAAAATTGTCCAACTTTTAACTTTTGTGCTCATTTTTTCCCCTCTGATGTCACAGTGGGAAAATCGCTATGTTAATGTCAATTGGTGCATGTTATGAAGGTTCTACAGAATTATTGGGCTCTAGAGCTTTTCTTATTGAAGATAGAATAGTTTTAAGTACTACAAATGCTTTAACCTTCACCAAAATTCTTTTAGTGATAATAAGAGTAAATGTACATACGCAGCAGCTCTCACCTTGTACTGTCCACTAAGCCATACTTAAAATCCCCTGGATCCAGCCTTCATAGTACCAGAAGGTGTGATGGGGGTTGCTGGGGAAGAAAGGACAGCAATTGTTTTCCCAGCACTCATGCCATAAGATTAACATAGCGGGCATATAATACACAATGGTGCCATGGAGGTGTGACTCTCATGGGGCACCTAGCCACTTTCTCATTGGGATTTGAAGCTTGCTGCACAGGACAGAATTTCAGGTCTGGCACTGTAATCCTGGAGAAGTTTATGGCCATGAGGATCATAGGTCCTAGGTTAGCACTTGCTATTTCTATTTATCAAGGGTCATGCTCTCCATCTGCCTTTTAAATACTTTGTTTACACCCACAGACCTGGGATGCTCTTAGCCTTGGTGAGAGAAGCTTCCTCGTGTAGTAGGCAGCAGTCGATGGAGAAACACAGAACTGGTCAAGGTGCTGAGTCATGTGACTTGGCCCCCAATTCACAGAAGTGGTATGAGCACGCAATTGAAGAAAGTCTTCCCTGCTAGGAGCTGCCTACTGCTTCTGCTGCCATGGCAGCTGCCAAAGTTCACTTCCATGTCCTTGGAAACTATTTGCTTAATGTCGTAGAAAATCTGAAACAGGCTTGGATTGTTAGGATAGAAATCTACCTGTGATGACCTTTGCATCTTGGGGTTCCTAGGGGTAACAATGGTTTAGAAGACTCCAACAGAGTAGACAATAAAAGTGTACTGCTCACACTAACCATGGACAACACAAGTAGTAAACACTGAACCCCTACTCTGATCTAGCCAATGGACAGGACATCCTTCACAGTTCTGTGGAGAGCAGGGACTAACTCTGACATGAGCTCTGGTGCCCCACATTTGACAACCTTCCCTTGGTGGGGAGCCCTGGTTGCACACAAAGAAAGAATAGGCAGGCTACCAAGATGAAACTATAAAGTGGGGGAGGAGGTCCCCCTCAGACATTGACCTAAAGGAGGGTAATAAGGTAGGGGTGGGAGGGTAGGAGGAACGGGAGGATACGAGTGATGAGAAAACAATTGAGTTGTAATCTGAATAAATTAATAAAATCAATAAATAATAAATAAAAGTGCACTGCAACTTTGGGATGTGTTTGGAACTGTCTACATACTGGAGGAGACCTTTCAGCACTTGGAAGCACAAGCATTCATTTGACATGTGGTTAGCAAGTCAAGACCACAGCATCTTACAGCGCCCTAGTGGAAGCATTTAAACTTTGCAACTGAGTGAAGTTTCCAAAGCAGTTTGTCATCAGTACCAACATAAGTTCCCAGAGCACTAGCTGTGAAATGCCAAGCCTTATTGGGGTCTCTGGCTCCTGCTGCCCCTTCCCGCTAGACACTGGTGCTGTCTGAAAGGACATCTGTCTGCTTATTGCTCCGAGACTTTCTTGGATTGCTAGCTCCATCTTCCTTTATGCATAGCCAACTCCTACTAGCTCCTGGAAGGTCATCTTCTGACCTCCTTTCTTCTTTTCCTGGCCTAGCTGCCATCGCTCATGCCTCCTCATTGTGTCATCACAGTTGTGGTAGGGCAGGGGTTTGTACTGGGGTATCCCTTGGGTTTGAGATTCTATGGAAGCAATGGCTATTTGGCTTGCAATTCTCTGTACTCCAGATGTCAATGACACTCCTTTGAAAACAAAGGTCAAAGGTGGAGTCTGTGGCTTTGGCAGGAGCACACCTTTGCTCTCTGTGAAGCCACAGGCATCGATAACCCTTGGATAGAGTGAAGACCAGGATGTGAGTCCTAAGTCCTCTGCTTTGCTGGCCTTTCCTTGGCCCAAAGCATGTTTTTCTGGACTTAACCCATGTGGGCATTGGGCATATTGATCATATGCTACTTTCTTCTTTGCACCATCCCCCTTCCCTATTGTCAGGTCTGGTTTGATATAGAATCAGCAAACTTCTTAAAGGGATATGTGACTAATCCTTTAGTCTGTGACACATGGTTTCATTCAGCTCTCTACTGTGGCATGAAAGAAAGTTTGGTTATGATGTTATGTATGGGTGTGGCTGGGTTCCAGTATATTTATTTATAAAAACCGTAGTTGTCCAACTTGACTTGCCATTGTCTACCGAATCCTAACTCAGTATACATCAATACATTGATGTACATGGAAATGATTTGTGGAAGGACTGTTTTCATAGCATTACATCTTACTGTTCCAAAAACAAGAGCTTAACTGGTTATAGATAAGAATTTACACATAAATAAAGTACTGTGCCCATATGGATATAGGTAGAAATCACCTTTATATATTAAGTGAAGTGATATACAGAGTTTTCACTTTTAACTCCCCCATTGTTAAAAGAGTAGAAGGGTCAGGTATCTAGTTCAGGCAATTATGGAAACAGACATTTTACGAGAAGTGCAAATTGGTGCAGAATCTTGAAGAGCATTTTAGAGTGCTTGGTAGAATCAATGGATCATTTACAGAGAGAGCAGCCTCTATGCCATCTGGTATAGTCTGTAGTTCTCCCATATACCCCACTTTCAAATGTCCTTCATTTTCCTTAATTATTGGTGTGTGTGTGTGTGTGTGTGTGTGTGTGTGTGTGTGTGTGTGTATGAAAGCTCCCAGCATATGCTTGATAGATGCTCTATGTGTCCTGAAGGACATGATCTAAGCAAGTGCAAGGTCATCTGACCTGAGGTATCACTCACACCAAGGCTGTGGAACTCTTCCATGTAGAGTCTAGAAATGGACCCACACTCTGGAGACCAAGCTTCAGCATTCCCTACTGAGAAAATGAAGTCAGGCTAAATCGTGCAAAACACCTGAGAACAAGTAAAGATGTGACCACTTGGGGAAGACGTGTGACAATACTGCAGAGAAACAGAATGTGTGTTCCATGGAAATTTCCCCCTAACTTCTTATCAAAACAAGTCCCACAGAAATCATACGACAACGTGACCATGTGAGCTGGCGATTGCCTCTTCCATCAAAACTCAACAGAGGTGTCCGAATGTCTACCAGATAAGAAGCAACATCGCAGCTCAGTTCCATTTGAGAAAGTGACCATATATCACTGAATCTTCTGTTTCCCCTGTCTGGACATAAGCCTGCAGTGGAGGTAGTTACTCTGACACAGGAGTACGTTTGACACAGGGAACCACTGTCACACCTACAGCCTGCAGCTAAATCTCTTAGAGCCCTTCTTTGCTGCGTATGAAGAGATTGCCCCACACAAGGACTGTGGCCCTCCTATTTTCACCCCTGGCTCTGAGCACAATGTTGAAGGCCCAACATACAGACATGTGTGTGATTGGATAAATTAATTAACACTGGCTATTGGCATACAATCTTTTTTGCACCCTCTCAGAGGCTGCCTACAATGAACTACCATCAACTCTGTCACGGCAACTCAAATACGTTAGACAAAGTGAATTTCTTCTGATCACCTCTCAGAGACTACTTTGAGCCTTGGTGCTGTTAACAAATGAAAGGTTCTAAGTCAAATTCAGTCTAATAATAAGATTTATTCTTATAGCTCTTATAATCAAATGGGCAGATTAATGATGAATATACTGGTAAAAATGTATAAGGTAGCTAGAAGCAAGATGTAATCCAAAGTGTAAAATACTTTATTCTCAAATGAATTTATCACATAGACTCATTTTTACATCAGAAGTCTACATTCTTTTTAATTTTAATATTAGACATTTCTTCAATGCCCTATTTACCTTTGAGCAAAGCTCCAAAAGAGCAGATACTAAGTACTGGGCCTGTAGTTGCAGACCTGTAATCCCAGACACCCTAAGGTGAAAGCAGGAGGATTCTAATTCCAGGCCCTGCCTTGGTTGAGAGTGAATTTCAGAAGAGCCCGGGCAGGCTAGCAATGGTCAGCTTCAAAATTAAAGGAATAAGAAGACCTGGGAATAAATCACAGTGGTAGAGCTCTTGGTTAGCATGTATTCATTGCCAGTTCTGTAGTAAGTAAGTAGATAGACAGACAAATATATGATAGATGGTAGATAGATAGATAGATGCTAGATCGATAGATAGATATTAATAATTCAGTTTAGACAAGGTTCATAGAAAAGTAAGGATGCACTTGAAACAAGATATGAGAGAAGGAGAGTCAAGTCACAATTTTATTTTTACAAGCAAAATTAGCAATTTTTTTTTGTAGCACCATTAAATAGCCGTGTCACAGCCCTGCAGCTACATCATGATGCTCTTTTCTCTTGTGAAACCTGATACACAAGCTCAGCCCCACAATAATCGGCCCCTCCAGTGAACAGGAGAACTTCAAGGGCTACTTGCTACCCACTAGATGTTGTCATTTCCAGAATAGCCAGGTTTTTTTCCAGTATTTATGAGAAAACAGGAAAAATTCCTTCAATCACTCAGTAGCTACCAAGCACCTTTTACTGAAATTCTACAGAATTAATCCTTTTACCTTGTTAGCAGAAGGGCACCTTGAAGAGGCAGGGTGCAGGCAAGTGGGTGCCGTGATGCAAGGAGTTGGGCATGGCGATGCAGGCCTGCAGCCTCAGTACACTGGAAGCTGAGGCAGGAGACTCACAAAGTCAGCTTAGTCTATACAATGGGCTCCTATCTCAAAAGCCTTGAACAGGGGGAAAATGCAGCTACAGAGAGCATCCCAGCCAGCAGCCTGAGAAAACAAGACCCACTTCTGGATCCTCTCCCGATGAGCCAGAAGGTAGCGCTGTTTATCTAGCACAAATTACAACTCTTTTTCAGAAGTAATGCCCCAGTCGTGGAAGACAAACTTCACTTCATTGAAATGCTGGGATCCCCACCAGGGAAGAGTGGGCACCTCACTCCTAACACAGAAGGGTGCTACACAAGCGCCCCTGCCGCTGTCTACCTGGTGCTGCACAAACGCCCCTGCCCCTGTCTACCTGGTGCTGCACAAATGCCCCTGCCCCTGTCCACCTGGTGCTGCTGTGTAAGCGCCCCTGCCCATAGTGCAATGGAGCCTCTCTCCTCCCGAGCATGTGTTCCCTCAGCTCCTGAAATTCACTCCCCTGCCTTCCTGCTTTGCTTCCTTGGAGCTCTGCTCCGACTGGACTCCTACCAAGAAGTAGGTCTCTTGCCTCTGTGACAGTTTTTAAAACCAACACAAGCAAGGTACAAGAAGTCTTCTTTCCTGGGGATGGCTGGACAGAAAACATAACTAAGCACTGAATTTTCCTTCACTGTTGATGTCCTGTGAAGATCTTCTTACAGAAACACCTAGGAAGTCGGGGAAGGGGGGTGGAGAATTGAGTTAGGATCCCGCAGGCAAGCGTGCTCCGGCCCTGCAACACGCATCAGCTGTAGTGCAGGAGTGATGTTGGTTTGTAGGCCATTCTATCCAACAGGAACTAGGGGAACGTTGCTCAACAATGTGCAATCAATAAGTCACCTGTTCTAAGAATTGGAAGGGTCAGATTTAATGGGGAGAACTCGTAAGTTTTTAAAAACTCATATGAAATTTCCAACAATGCAGCGGGCTCAGGCTCCGGCTGAGGGGCAGTGCAGAGCTGAGTGGCTGGGATTAAAGATAGTGGAAATTGAACGTGGCAAATATAGTAAGTCAAACTTTTGTGCTGTGACTTTGTATTTATGTCAGAAAATGGGCTTGTGATAAATCACATAGGCCAGTGTTCACACTCACAGATTCTCCATTTTAAACTGTTGGTGGCAACAGTGCCTTGTATGCATTTCTGAGAGAATTTGATTTTCCGACTGAGGCACAGAGACCAAGGCCCTCAGCTCTTAAACGCCAAGTTAGATCAACTTATTTCCACCTTAGCTCCTTATTCTAGATACTGGTTCTCATGTCTTATTACATATAATTTATACTTTCTGCCATAACTAAGAAGGCCAATGGCCTCTCTGTGGAAAAATCTCTCCTCTGACTTGAAGTCCAGTGGAAAGTGTAACAGCCTCAAGAGGCAGCTCCATAGAGCAATGACAGCCCAGATTGCACTCTGGAATTATGTGGCCATTGAATAAACATGACTTGGCATTTTGGTGATATAGTCCAACCAATGCTTATTCACTTGACCTGAAACTACTGTATCAGGCAAAAGGCCCTTTGTGTACAAAGAATGTAGATGTTTTTCTGGGATGTGTAGGATGAGTGTTTTCTCATTGCCTTACATGGGATGGCGAGCTAGAGAAAGCTTTCTGCTCTGGGGAAATAGATGGCTTGCATTGCTTTAGAAAGGAAATCTCAAGCATCGTTGCAAACAGGAAAGGGGATTTCTATGTACACATGTTGTGTCTGTGCATTCATCCTCTCCCAGAGGAAACAGATGCCAGGACCCAGAACCAGGAGTCCCAGGTGATGCCAGGATTGGTCACCAGGCTCTTAGTGCACAAGCTTTCTCTTTTGCTTGGGGAGCTGCAGTCTCTCTCTAAGGTGACTGTGGAAAGAGAAGAAGGCAGATTGTCAGACTGAAGCTCCCTTATCAATGACAACATCAGCAACTTCTCCAAAGCTGGAGTCTGTGCACCTGGGGTGGGTCTAGACTCAGATACCAGCTGTGTGGCCTCGTCTGTGCCTTCTCTCCTGCTACCTACACACATCTAGGGCCATTCTTTCAAGTCTAAAACACAGTGAACTCCTTAAGGTCAGAGTGCACAAAATGCTCCAATACTCCCTTCCCAGCCTCATTTCAATGCAAGAGGCAACAAGGAAAACACCGACGGCTGTGAGATTGGATCCTCCCATTTCCTCCAGTGAGTATCAAAGTTCAACGTGCAAAGGACACTCATCTGAGGAGCGTACACATGCAGAGTGTGCTTGAGTTCACGGAGACTGAATGGGCACCCAGATGGTATCCACAAGGGTAGTTCTTGAGACACTCTGTGAGTGCCACTATAATTCACCTTTGGGGTAAGGAAGCTATGTTTCCTCCGTACAATTTGTCCTGTACTGGAATCCACAGAGAAGCATCCACTGCCTGGACTTGATAGCCTAAACAAGGGCCAGGGGTAGATGCTCACTCTTTCCTAGGGCTGAGAGAGACAAGGCAGCCGAGGATCCACACTCTGCCTGCCACAGCAGGTTAAACCTTTAAATTTGAGAGAACTATAGGGCTCTTGAATCAGCAGAGGACTGAAGTTGGTGGCTGCAATACATACTTGTTGTGAGATCCAACCTCCCCAATGTGCTGGGTAGTGGAAATGACTCCTTTTTTTAGTAGATAGCCATTAACGTTTTTACATGTATCAACACCCATGACTGGCTCGTACTGAGAGGGGGTCCCTACTATGGCTACTTCCAGACATCTTGTTTAGAAATGAGGAGACGGAGACCTTAGTTCAGGATCCTCTTCTGGGCTCACCCTGAGTTTGGGTTTGCATGGGAGCCAGTGTCTCCCGTTTGGCTCCTTCTCCATGACTCACTCCAGCTAAACAGTTGACGTCACACCCTGGGTGATATCGGAATGCTATCCGATCATTGTAGAGACCTTAAAACTAATGCTTACTACAAATTACAGCGCAGCAACAAACAGTAGGACAGTTGTGGTTTGTTTCAAGCTCATCTATGAAATCTAAGCCTCTCTGTGATGCTAGTTGGAGATGAGAGCTTGGAAAGGCAATTAGGAGATGAGGTGGACCTCAGGAAAGCAGAGTTAGTGCCGGAATAAGAAGACACACGGGTGAAAGCCCGTGTGTCCTTTTCACCACCTGGTGATGTCAGGAGAAGGCAGTGCCCACAAATGGGCAGAGACTCCACAAACCAGAACCCAATCTGGCTTCCTGACCTCAGGGTTCTAGCCTGTAAACCTGGGATGCAACTCAGAAGTGGAACCGTTAAAGAGCCCAGGTTTGGTTCCCAGCACTGATAAACAATTGATAAAAGGGAGATTTGATTTCTAGAACTGTGAGAAATGTATGCTTATTGTTCACTGTACCCAGTCTGTGGTACTTTTTTTTATAACTGAAAGCTAAGGTACAGTTGAAAGAGACTCCAAGAATCCAAGCTGGATATGTAGGGAAGGGGGAGTGGGCGTGGGAGGAGTTTGGGGACTATGGAGCATATATGATCTAATAATAATAATAATAATAATAATAATAATAATAATAATAATGGTGGTGGTAGTGGTGGTGGTGGTGGTAATAGTAATTTTAAAAATAAGATAAATAAAGCCAGCCGGGTGTGGTGGCGCACGCCTTTAATCCCAGCACTCGGGAGGCAGAGGCAGGCGGATCGCTGTGAGTTTGAGGCCAGCCTGGTCTACAAAGTGAGTCCAGGACAGTCAAGGCTGCACAGAGAAACCCTTTCTCGAGAAACCAAAAAAAAAAAAAAAAAAAAGATAAATAAAGCCAAGCATCTTGGTGGCCCAACTCCATCCATCACTGAAGCCCACATTTTGTTTAGGGTAGATGACAATGTCTCTTTCCAGTCACATCTTCCACTGAAGCAAACGCTCTGACCACATTAGATGGGTGGCTCAGGCGAGACGTCATAGTCTCATGTGAGCTGCATCATCAACCTGTGCTGTGATGGAATGAGTGAGCCTGCTCTCTCCTCTGCAGAGCTGACCTATGTGGACAGTGTCATGGGTTCGTTGGTGGGAAAACTTACATGAGTGGGATGATGCTAGCTCAGGGACTGCCCTTGTTTCCCAGTGACGGAACTCTACAGTCACCAGTCTCTGAGCCAGGATGGCTTATTTCCATCCTCAGCTGGTTTCTTTATTCCCTGAACCATATGCTCACTTATTAGCTGAGCTATCCTGTGAATGGTTGTCAAGAGCTAAGATTTACCAAATCTGTTTGTTTTTGCTTTTCTTTCAGCTCAAAATTAGAAACATATGTGCATTACCTCTGCACATGACTAGTTCAGCATGAGCTGCTTTCCTCATTCGATTCAGAGCAGATCAGTCAGAACAATTATTATCTCAAGATTTGATCTGCAAAGATAGGAGATTTGCTTGAACTTATGTCACTAATTCTGTTTCTTTACAAATGAATAAATTAGCTCAATGGACTGAAATGTGACCACGCCCCTCAACACCATATTAGTTGCACATTCAACTAGGAAATTCTTCAAGCACAGTGAAGTTATGGAGACAACAAGAGCATATAACAACTGCCAGGCCCCAGAGTTGATATCTGAAATAGAAATTTTAAATGGGGACCAAGGGTACTCAGGTTCAGGGTTCTGTCCTTAAAGCAACTATGGCTGAAGCTAAGAATAACTATCTTAGGGCCATAAGGAGGCCCTAAGGGAGCCAGAGAAATGGAAACAGAAATTGCTACAGGTACTGTCCAATGGCTGTTGGGCACTGATGGTGGTACAGGTCTCCTATATTAGACCTGTAGTCCCAGTGACTAGGGAAGCTGAGGCAGGAAAATAGAAAACTCAAGACTTACCTTGGGTGCATAAAAAAAAAAATTCAAGGCCTCTGAATGAGACCATTGTATCTCAAAATAAATATAAAGGCAATGTTATGGTATTTGCCTAGCATGTTTGAGGCCTTGACTTTAATTGAGAGAGGGGGAGAGAGAGAGAGAGAAAGAGAGAGAGAGAGAGAGAGAGAGAGAGAGAGAGAGAGAGAGAGAGAATGAGCTGATGTTGACATAGCAAAGAGGTAAAGGGTAGTTATTACTAAATTGCATCATTTTCCAAAATGCAAGAAGAAAGGGAAGACAAAACAGCTTTATTAAGATTCTCAGTGTTCTTGTTAGACTCACAACAATTGGAGTGGGGGTGTCTCTGACTCTTTTCCCTGTACTTGGGATCCTTTTCTTCCTACTGGGTTGCCAGCCATGATCTGAGGACCTGTGTCCAGTCTTGTTAGGCTGTGTTCAATGGTTATCCCTGGGAAGGGTTGATCTGGGGGAAGAGGGGAGTGGGAGGGACTGAAAAGGGTGGAGGGATGGGAAACTGTGGTCAGGGTGTATTGTGTGAGAGAAGAATAAAAGTTTAAAAAATTAATTCTCAGTCACTGCACAACATATGTGTATATGTCTATGTATATATACACATACACATATGTTGGTGGATGGTCTGATGTATTTTGATGCTAATTACTGCTTGCTGTCTGTGTGACCCACCTTTTGCTTAATAAAAAGCCATCCCACCTGGGCAGGGCAGGAGATAGGTGGGGCTAGGAGAAGATAAAGGAATTCTGAGGAGAAGAAAGACTGCCATGAGGAGAAAGGAGAGAGACCTGAAGGGAAGAGAGGAGGCTGCCATGGGTTAGATGGAGGAGAAGCACATGCCTAGCGTGGGAGGAGAATCCGGCCCAGATGAAGAACATTAGCAAGTATTTGGGATTATGGACAGGAAGTAACTTGATAGAAGTTATTAGAAGCAGATGGCATGGGATTGAGACAGGGATCCCATGCCTGTCCCACTATGGGAGGTAGTTTAGAGGATTGATATCTGCCCTGCCACAGGTTAACTAAGGCTATTTTAAAATATAACAAGTGTCTGTGTCTTGATTAATTGCTAGCCGGGCCTATAGACAATACATGTAATTTAAAAACAATACACACAAGTTTATATGTGGTGTTTATTATTTAAGTTATCACAGAAATCTTATGAGATAAGGCTTTGAATAATTTTATTTTTATCCAGAAATGGAGTGCTGTTACCGCTCATGGGAACTTCCACAGATACAATGTAGCAGAATGAGAATAAACTCTGTTGTTCTCTGTCGGTCTTCTGTCTATGATCCATCCATCTTTCTCTCGTTCAGCAGTCTATGTATCAGCCGTCTATCATTCATTGTCTACCTAGCATTCATCTATCAACTATCACACATCTATCTGTCATTCATCTCTCTTGGCATCATTCATCTAGCTGTCATTTGCATATATCTTGATCTATCTATCTGTATATTCCTATCGTCTAACTTTATATCACCTACCATATACGTACATATATAATCGATCATCTATCTCTATATCATGTATCTATCATCTGTCGCCTACACAGACATTTTCATCTAGAGGTCTATGTTCACTCTTGCGCTGTGCTTAGCACAGATTTCATGAACCACGGTTAACAAACCACCCTTGGACAATCACCCAAATGTCCATATTACTTCCCTCCCCCCCCAAAAAAATCTTTCTTCACTATTTTTGCCTCAGGTTCTTAATTTACTAATGGGTTTCCTGTCTCAGTCAAGGAACTAATGGTACTGCTGTCCCTCTGCCCTGGAAAAAACAAGGGTTTCCATGTACTAATTCCCACTGGTTTCGCCTGACCTTGGCCTTGATGGAACAGGGTGCTGGTCAAGCTGACTGCTTCAACCAATCTTTTCTATAGGTCAATGTGCCTTACCCCTATTACCCAATCATGAAACGCCAAGGCTTACAACTCCTTGCTTGCAGTTTTTCTGCCCAAATGTCATGCAATCATATACTGTAAAACCTGTTTCATTATCTAAAACCTATAAAAACCCCTCTCTATTGAGACTCGGGGCCACTTCCCTGCATCTGCTGTGTCAGTGCATAGGAGGTATGGCCTGGGCTCGAACCTGCAATGAAGACTTTCTTGTGATTGCATTTGGACATGGCTCTTGGGTCGTCTGTTGGGAGGGGGGCGTCTCTCACAATTTGGGCATAACAACTAATGACCAGCTCTTGCCAATGCTACATGATAGGTCTAACTTTTGGATGAGAATGCTAAAGTGTTGACTTTGTTCTCTCTCTCTTCCTCTCCCTCTCCCTCTCACCTTCCCTCCTTCTCCCTCTCTCCCCCTTCATGTAAACTTAGAGTCAAGGCACAGAGACCCTGTAGGTGGCATTACACTACACAAGCCCAAGTTCCCGCCTTTGATAACACTATTTTAATCATGACACTGTTTTGTGTTATCAAAGAGACTCTGGGGAAGTATTCCAGCCCAGCCACTCTGTCAAGTTATTAGCGTCCCCAATAGGCTAGAGGAACAAGACACCTTTTGGAGAAAATACTTCAGTATATATTATTTCCTCTGGCTGACAAATATCATAGCTATTAGCTTTGCTTTGATTCACCAAAAGTGGAAAGTTAACAAAGACCCAGACTGTGAGGTCCCAAGGGGAGGTAGAGTAAAAAAGCAGCAGCCCTGATCCATAAGTCAGGAGCCAGGAAACTGCATAGGATATGAGGGTAAATTCACCCCAATCTTAGGTAGTAAGAAGCTTGGATACATATTCTCTCTCTTTTTTTTTCTTATAGAATCTGATAAAAATGTAAAAATCATCCTTAGTTCCCAACAACAAACCTTCAGCAGAAATTGATTCATGGGTACCAGTGTGCTCTGACTGTAGGCTGGAGAATGTGAGCCTTCCTGCCAGCTGGTCAGCAGGGGTCTCATGGACCAGGCCCCCCATGGACCTGAACAGACATCTCCCTGCTGCCTCACGAGCTCCTCTGAGGCAAGGATTGTGATGTACACATCCATCATAGTTATTTTGCCTCATGTGGATTTTAAATGTTTATTTCTTTTTCATTTTTTTATTCAAATAAGGAGAATTTCTCACATAGAAAGAGCTATTTTAGTCACACATTTGAAAGGAGGCGCAGCAGACATGTCGGAGTCCTCTTTGACTGTGCCACTGTTTTAAGTTCCATGTTCGAGACCCTGCACTTGAGAATGAAGTCAGGTATCCCTTTCCAATTAAGAGTGTGTGGAATGAGCCAAAGGTTAGCTAGCTAATTTAGATATTGGAAAATTTCAGTAACAAATTGCAACTCAATGTTTGTCTCATCTCAGTTACAGATACAGAGGTGTGGAAACTCGGCTGGACATGGTGGTGCGTGCCTTTGATCCCAGAACTTGGAAGGCAGAGGCAGGCAGATCTCTGTGAGTTTGAGGCCTGCCTGGTCTACAAAGAGAGTTCAAGGATAGTCAAGGCTACACAGAGAAACTCTCTTGAAAAAAAAAAAGGAAAGAAGGAAAGAAATAAAGAAAGGAAGAAAGAGAAAGAAAGAAAGAAAGAAAGAAAGAAAGAAAGAAAGAAAGAAAGAAAGAACAGGTACTTTCTTTTCTCTTTGGCACATAAAAACTGTAAATATGTATGTAAATTTTTGAGGACTTTACTTGAATAAAAACAATAGAATATCATGGATTTTGTCAGATGATATCACAGTAGTTTTCCGCTAGGATTCTCTACCATGGCATACTCTTGTCTTCTCAAGTTCCCTCTAAGAAATATACGTGCATCTAATTCTCCTGCATTTGTGTATATCTTCCCCATCAGAGACTAGGCAATTCTGAGTACCAAAGAAAGTAGGGGCTGTGCAAAAATCAGTACGAATCAACATCCTGACTCCACTTCCTTGTGTCTGCGGCGTGGACTTTCATGTAAGAATGAGTAGGTTAGAATCATCTGAGCCAAGCCAGTGTGTGAGCTGGAATGTTCGACACTCTGAACTACCCTGAAAATTCAGTCAGGGCTCACACCACCATCCTTCAGCCAGCTCAGCAGCTGGAGACCCCGAGAGCTCCTATGACTCTGCGACATAACGAAACTGAACCCGTCTGAGTCGGTACAGTTAAGAAGTGAAAGGCATAGCAGCCATGTTTGCTGAACTGAGAGGTCTGTGTTATTTTATTTTTTTTATTCTAGGCATCATGTGTCTGCTTTCCTCAGCTCAGGAGGTAACCTCCAGACTGCTGGAATTTCCCCCCCCCAGGAGCCTCCCTGCCTGCAGCAATGCTTCCATGAAATCAAATCCAGTATTTCACTTGAATACATATAATCGAACAGATGTACAGGGAGGAAAAATTGTGATAGCAGAGAAACCTGCTAAAATAAAACCAAGGGTGGCTTCACGGCTTCTGTTATTCAGATGGAGGGGGCAAAAGATGGAAAGTTGGGAGGATGACAAGGGAGGGCACCTGGGAGAGTTGGGGGAGGGGTGAGTCTGATCAAAGCATAGTGTATTAACTTCTCAAAGACCTAATGGTTTATTTACGAGATCTGGGTGGTCTCCCTCCCCGCCCTCCCACCTCCCCCCCCCTCACCCGACACACACAGCAGGGCTCACTGGGAGGACTCAGTCCCTCTCTGGCTTGGATTTATGTCTACTGTCTCCCTGAGGCTTATGATTCAGTCAGGAAACTTTCTTTCCCCTCTATAACTGTCTCACACAGGACATGACTGCACAGATACATTGTGGCGGGGAAGAATTTTCTGCACCCAGTTGAATCCCTGAGATTTGTCTGTATGTCAAGGAAAGATTCCTACATGTGTCAAAAATGCTGAACAATTCTGATTGATCCTACCCAGAAATGTCCTTACCAGGGATTTAAAAAAAAAAAATCACATTTTAAAAGGGAGAATCTAGATTATGATAAACTGCAACTTGTGATGACAATTAAAAGACTGCTTAGTCACGGCAGAGAAATGACTATGGCATACTAGGGACTTGTTCTATTGTGGAAATCTATGTTTAAAATGTTGTATTCCGAGCTGGGCATGGTGGCACATGCCTTTAATCCCTGTACTTGGGAAGCAGAGGCAGGCAGATTGATGTGAGTTTGAGGCCAGCCTGGTCTACAAAGCAAGTCCAGGACAGCCAGAGCTACACAGAGAAACCCTGTCTAGAAAAAATAAAAATAAATAAATAAAAATAAATAAAATGTTGTATTCTAAGTAGTAATTGACTAAATATTTTTGAAGAATAGTATTGTTTTAGAAAAAATAGCTATTGCTGATCTTTTAGGCCTCATTAGCTAAGGCATAAATTTATGCACCTATTTATTTCACACAGACACCAATGTACAGTTTTAATAAGTAATTTTAAAGATTTGTCATAGAAGTAAAATAGTTTGTTTGGGTTTTTTGGGGGGGTTGATTACTTTTTGCAATTTTTATTATAATTCTTTATTACATATACATTTATATTATTACACAAAATTAAATAAACTACATAAAGCAAGAAGAACCAAGAAACAATCAGGAATTATATAAATGTTATGTTTATAGTGTTTTGGCTATTTGTATTTGGCAACCTTGAAGAAAATAACTTTCCTATCTTGGTGAGTCTAAAATTCTGAATGAAAATCAATATCTATCATATCTCATCTCTATCAACTTAAAACATCTATCTAGACCTAAAAACATCTTAACCCCTAAACAACTAAGCTTAATTGTAAAACTAAACTATCTGGGCTTCAACCTCATCGGAGACTTGAGAAGGAATAAAATTTAATTACCTGATTAAACCGGAAGTACAGGTTAGCAGCTCTCAAACTGAAAAAATGGCAGGGACAGTTTGCTCCCTGAACAGTCACCCAAAACTCTCCATAATGTTAGTGCATCATTTTTAGCCTTTGGGCCCAATATATATGACAGACATATTTTTGAGGCAGGAACTATCGAGAACTTGCTTACTCTGTCTTAGTAGAGTTTGGTTTCCTGCATCTAAGCTTGCCCATTTTAGGCAGAATTCTGTCTGTGGCAAAAACAAGGATATCTTGCCCAGTGGCTGGTTTGCCACATTTGAAGCCATCTCCATAAGGAGGTTCTTTGATGCCCACCGTCATCTTTGAGGTAGGTGGGGTGTTGTCAGGAGCTAACCAATCTTCTTGTCAAATAATCTTTAAATAATAAAAAAAAATGTAAATGCTATATTCTGTAGGTCTCTGAGGTTTTTGAAGATCTTATCTAACTACTTATCTATCTATAGAATTATATCTATCTGTTAAACTTAGGGTGTATATTCTTGAGATAAAAATAGACTAGTAATTGACATGACCATGATTTACTCAACTAACAATTAGCTTGTATTACTTAATTATCCTAAGCAGCCTACAATACCACTTTCAAGTAAGTAAACCTTGTATTATAATTGAGTTGTATGTGTACAATACCTCGTAATAGAGTGGAAATATATATAATGTGTGAAGAATAATCTTAAATTTGAATTCTATATCAATGCATCAGAATTAAACTTATTTTGCATCAATATACAGAATTCTATACCAAGTAATTAAAAATAACCTGATTTGTAACAATTAAGGGCTTAAGTTGAGTAGATTCAATAATTAACTTTTTGTTCTATCATCCCTATATATTTCTATATCCTCCCTTTCTTTTCAACCCTTATCTCCATGCCTATGAAAGAAAGATAAAGGAAAAGAGAGACATCCTTGAGTCCAACCTCATTTTCCCTCTGAATAAGACTAATAACACCTTATAACCAACTCCCAATGTAAATAAATATCTGTATCTCAAGAGAGCAAACAAAAACCTACCCAACTTCCCTTGGGGGAAATGAGACACTGTTCTCCTAAGACTTCTTCTGGCTGATTTGGGGCGAATAATTTTCCTTCAAAGCAACACACATTCATACTTGAAGAAGTTAAGTTTTGAAAGCCCTGTGATTTATCAATGGTCAGATTAGTGCTTGACAACTGAGATGCAAACCCAGTTGAATTAGAGAGAACAACATCGTCTACCAGAGCTAGAGAGTAGAAATCTCAGAGACTGGCTACTCTCATAGGAGCTTATTTGCCATGAAGGTCAGAATCAAGGATAGGAAATGATTCTACATAATAGTTGAATTCTACTTCTATCTAAGAACAAGCAGGAGCTTATCTTTAGGGACTGGAGTGTCTGTAGACTTTCTAGCCATGAATGCCCTAGATGCCATGGGTTTGTGTTGAATTTAATTTAACTTGTAATAGTGTAATGAGTAAATCCTCTTAACTCCATTAGCTTGGTAGACACTACACTTGGACAGCCCCGCTAAATCAGATCAACTCAAGTTAAGATGTGCTCAGGATTCAATCTGCTGTAACTCACTGAGAGGTGGTTCATGTGTGAGAGATGATGTATGTGCATCCTGAGTTATATTCTGCAAAGGGATGTGGTTAAGAAGACAAATCCAACCAGTACTCAAGTGGTAAAGTTCCTATTGTCCAACCTGGAAAGTAGCACAAACAGGAAATAGAATCAAGCTAGCAAATCCTCAAAGTGTCAAGGAAGAACTACATTGGCTTTAGGCAGCAAGTTACTGGTGCATCCTGCTAAGGTCACAGGTGCCATCATCCACAGACTGGATAGTTTTGGCCAATGGCAGTGATCAAAGAAGATTTTACAGGAATGACAGTCAAGCGATTGTGATAGTATTGTGCAGAATTGTGACCCCTAGTGACTTTTCTCCTTTAAAAACTCCTCAGGCTGGAGATGTTACTGAAGCCCCCAGGCCATCACAAAAGTCCTCAAAAGAGTCAGCACAGTTTAGTGCTGCTGGCAGCTGTGCATGCCTTTAACCCCAGCAGACAGGTGGATCTCTGCGAGTTCAAGGTCAGCCTGCTCTACAGAGCAAGTTTCTGGACAGCCAAAGGTACACAGAGAAACCCTATCTTGGTGATTAGGAGAGGAGGGGAAACAAAGAAAAGAAAAAGAAAAAAAGAGTCAACCCAGATAGCATCTTTTAAAGTGGTACTTCCAAGGAAGCTTTCTCCCATGGCCACTTACTGAAGAAAACCAGGATCCTCAGCCTTGCAGAAGAGCCAAAGCTGCTGGTCTGTGAGCCTGACACGGAGTGGACAGGAGCCATGTGTATTCAGATTCCCATATGATCACCAAGAGACATAGATAGCATTTCTGCTGTATTTCTGTCTTCTCCTCTCCCCTCCCTTCCTCCCCTCTCTCCTTCCCCCTCTCCCTTCCCCTCCCCACCTCTCCTTGCCCTCCTGTCCCCTTCCCTTCCTTCCTCCTATCTCCTCCCCTCCTTTCTTCTCCTATTCTCTCCCTCCTTTCCCCTCCTCTCCTTTCCTCTTCTCTTCCCTCCCCCTCCTCTCCTCCCTTTCCCTACCTTCCTCTTCTTTCACTGCTAAGTGAGAGTGCTTAGAAGCTGAGCACAGTTGACTCCTCACTTCAGTTGGAGATGCAGGGGGCTTGCATACACTTGGTTCACCTGGCCATTGGTGGTTTGTTCGCTGTGAATCTCCAACAGGACATGAGCTCTATGAGCAGACCATTAACCAGTGAAAGTGCTGGCTGTGGGAGTAGACCTCCTAAGGACTACAAAACAATTTATGGGGAAATCATCAGGAAGTGAAACTTGTATTTTGTTTCTAAAATGTTTCTGTGATTATAAACAGAAGCAACTGTTAAAACATACAGAGCCAGTGTTGACAGAGGCTTTACTACTTTCCTGCTGCCTTCAGGAGTAGATCTCAAAAGTAAGCAAACGTGTAACTCCGTAGAGGGGAAAAGAGAGGCACCCAGTCTACTAGATTCTGCATGAGTCCCACACTGGCCTGTGATGGCTGCAACTCCCTCCTCCTGTGTCTTCTGTATGATATGAGAAAGGAACTGAGTGGACACCTGTACAGTGAAATGAAAATTGCTAATAGTGACGATTTGCTGAGCAGTCTAAAGTAGTTGTGTTGTCACAGGTGCACTGACTTGGGTGTTTCCAGGTTCTTGGCCTTGCATCCAGAGCAGAAAACAAAGGCTCACACAGCTATACAGAAGAAACAAAGCAACTTTATTCAGAGCAGAGTTATTGTGCAGACTAGAGATGGATGCACAGTCCAGATTGGTAGTGGGCCACCAGAGAGAAAGTATACAATGGATACAACTATTTTCCAGGGGTTTTCCTATGGGGTTCAAGCAAAAGAGGGGCTGACTACCAAGGGCTGTAGCAAGGGCAGATCCTATTTTGATTGATAGATTAGGCCATATAATCATTTTTCTAATCCAAGTGTTCTTTCCTAAGGTGCATCTGATTTTAATCATATGCAGGCCTAATTGTGCATAGCCATATGATGCTATATAGATAGGTCTGTCCACATTTTTATTAGAGAACAGTTTTGCCTTATTGAAGACATATTTAAGACCAGTTCAAACTGGATCAGCCTTTTTATTCTTCACATGTAGATATATTAGAAATATATTTGGACAGAAACTATGTAAATTTGACTGTTACTGGGTACAGGGAATTGTATACTACTGATCAGAGATGGAACCATTTTTAGCCTGACTGGTGGCCTAGTCTGAGGTTTCTAGGTGCATTGTTAGGAGAAGAATAGGATGCAGGAGAGGAAACTGGACCACCAAGTGCATCACAAGAGAGAGTGTGCATAACCAAAACAAAACGAAGTCCCAGGTAAAACTGTCTGCCATACTTGCCTTGAGTGGCCAGGATTACTTGAAATACACACTGTTTTAAATATGCTAATCTGCAGTCTTATTGGAAATGTTGCTACTTTAAGGTGGCATATGACCACATATAAATGGTTAGTTAAAAAAAATAAATGTTGCAGCCATTGGTGGGATGATACACTGAGTCATTGAAAAACGTAAGGAGTGATGTTACATGCTCAGTGATGACCATGGAAGGAACGCCTTTGCTATCCAGCTAGACTCAGTTGTTCAAACATCAGGATGTCTGCACAAAACATGTGAGGTTACCGTCACAACATCACATAAGGAAAATACTGGGAAACAATTAGAGTGAATAAACTTGACTTCGTAGGGTTTTTTTTTGTTTTGTTTTTTGTTTTTTAATCAAGAGAAAGAAGGCGAGGTTGCACACACCTCAGGGATGTTCTTTTAGTCTTCCTCCCCTATCTTATCATAATTTTCTATTTGTAGCATTGACATTTAGATTTTGGTTAAGTGAAAAAATTAAGTTTATGAAACAAATAAATGATCTCATAACTTTTTTTTAAAAGGTCCGACATTGAGTGTATATAATATCCTCAAAAAGACTGTGCCTTCTAAAGCCTGAAAAACCAAGCTTCTGATAAAACAGGCTCCATGGTTAAACACACACGAGTGTGTGTTCCTTTATTCCTGGGCTCACTTTCCACCCCTTCCAATTAGCTTGAGTAAATTAATTAAGCTGGCTCCCTGCTAGGCTGTCTCCTTCCCTCATTACACGGCATCTGTTCCCTCTCTTCCTGCTGACACTGACAGACCAGAGACCTAAAATAGATACTAATTATTTTCCACCTTTACCCCTCACTGTTCAAAGTCTTGTGCGGCTGTTCTGACCGTGAGGCTTCATTAACACAGAGCTCATTAAAACCACAGAGAATGGATGAATTCACAAGAACAAAACGATGGTTGAGTTAACGGTATACTGGGCACAAGGTAAAAACAAGAAACAAATATTAAAAATGTGTGTGTGTGTCTGATGAGTGGAGTGTGTGTGTGTGTGTGTGTGTGTGTGTGTGTGTGTGTGTATGTGACATTCATACAGATGTGTAGATACAGTTTGTGCCTATGTGTGTTTGGTATGTGTGGTATATGATGCAATGTGGCATGTGTGGATAGGGGCAGGATCTACTCACCTGAACTTGATGAAGGGAGTTTTCCCAGGTTTATTGCAGAAAGCTCGATTCAAGCTTGTCACTGAATAACAAAGAGCTGAAGGCTCTGGAAGATGCTGTGGATCCTGCAGGGCAGGAAGGGCCATAAGCATGTGTGGTTAAGCCTGATGTGTATACATATAACTGTGCTGTGCATATGTGTGTGTAGTATGGAGTGTGTGTGCGCAGTGTGGTGTGTGTATATATGTGCATACGTGTGTGGTGCATATGATGTTGTGTGTGTGTGGTATTGTGTATATATGTGGTGATGAGTGTGCATGTGCATATGTGCATATGTGCTTTGTCTACTAGTCTAGCTAGGAGAGCTTTCTTGCTTTCTTGTGTATTCACAGGAGATGTTCTTTGCCCATGACAGTCAAACACTAGCCTCCTAGGCATGCCCACATATGAAACGTGGGTACAGTGCCTGCTGCTTCCTGTGCACTTGCTCACACATGTGAATGTCTGAGTCATGAAAAGCCAGAGCTCTAGTGTATGGCTCTCCCCTCAGAGGGTCGAAGGGCAATTGTGCAGTCGTATTGAAATGGAAATGAGGCGTTCTGTTGTTTTTCTCTTTCTTACCAGTCTTTAAGCTTCTTTGGAGAAGTTGGACTGGAACTAACTGGGTGTAAATCCTTGGCCACTAAGAGAGCCTCACCACAGTGAGATTGGTGCACACAAGCTGACATCTGCTAGCTGACCTCTGCATGCCTCCTCCCGCAAGCCTTTTTAAACTCAACGCCTTTTCAGCAACCCTTCATCATGAAGTTGATTCAGAAGCAAGAATAACATTTTTGATTCTGCACAGTCCAGGCAGCAGTGAGGAGAGTACCAAGAGAGCTGTGAGCACAGGTGAAAGTCACCTTCAGGCAGAGGAAATACTAGTCTCCTCTTGGGACTCTTAGTCTCATTAATAAAATAAGTTAAGAATGGATCCAAATTGAAGCTCAAGGACAATTTTATTAGAGTTTAATGGAAAGAAAAAAAAAACAGGGCAAGCAATACAGATTTCTTGTGACTCAGTATAAATTTCAGTGACTATCCAGAGGAGGAAAAAAGTGGAGGAGAGGTTTGTGTCCTTCAAACTGGTTTGGAAGTCAGACTCATGGTGAACCAGCAGCCACACCACAGAGAGGAGACTTTAGAGGAAGAGTAAGGAAGCCTAGACTATCAAAAGCAAATAAATAAGCTTAGATTCTGGCTAGCATGCCAAAGGAGATGAAAAAATGGCAGAGAAAATGTGCCTTTTGTTCTGAGGCCTCAGGAAGACCCAGCTGGACCACATGGTCACTCCTACAGAGTATGCTAAGGGTGTAGAAATTCTGGAAAGGATATATATCTATGATCTCATTAAAGGACCAATTATTCTGTGTTGTTTTTTTAATGAATTAAAGTAGGTCTGCCTTCATAGGATTAGTGTCTTGCCCAGATGACTGACCTACTCCCACTGTAATGTTAGATCTCCAGCCAGGACAGAGATTCTATCCTCTTGACCACAAAGATTTCTTTAATGGGTCTCCATTGTGATTGTGATAACCTTTGTCCACTACAATGATGCAATGCCTCATTTGTTAAGCGTTGCAAGATTCTTCATTTTTCCAACCATAATGGTGATAAAAATTACTCATGCTAAAACTGTATTATCTTAGATTATTTCCACTGTCCCTTAAAGTCTGTGTGATGTGGTCTTGAAGCCACTATGTTCTGCATCACTACGAAAGATATTTCTCAGTACAAAATAAGCATTCTGTTGGAGGAGGGTGATGTGCACTATGTTTTCAGATGCTGACTTCAGTGCCCTGAGATCTGGTTACCGCCCTGCCATGGGCATTGTTATGAATGTTGAACCATCTCCTGTATCCCTGTGATGTAACAGATGTTCCCCATTTATCTCTGGTTGGTATAATAAAGATGCTGAAGCCTATGAGTGGGCAGAAGAGAGGTGGGTGGGGCTTAGGTTCCCAGGCTTGGGGTCTCAGAGAGAAGGAGGGAAAAAAGTAGTTGCCATGGGGCAGGATGGACAGTGAGCACATGGCCATGAGGACAGACCAATGGAACAGAAGCAGCTGAGACAGGATGTCTTATTGGCAAGTAACCTGGGATGTATGAGCTTGGAGATAACAAAATAGCTAGAGGGTTGGTATCTGCCCAGCTCCGGTGCTTTAGGCTTATAAAATAAATCATAGTCTTTCTGTGTCAATTCTTTTGGGAGCTAACTGGGCTAAGTAAAAACTGTTGCAGTACTAATTCAGTGTTATAACATTCTGTCTATGTCTCCCCAAACAAACCTGTCAATCTCAGAGGAGCTAGTAGCTGGTAAACTGTCGCATAGTGCTAACCTGCACTTCTGGTTCACTCAGGCATTTAACTTTTATTCCTTCTCAAGTCTCTGATGGGGTTGAAGACCAGATAGTTTAGTCTTACAATCAAGTTTAGTTGGTTAGGGAATAAGATCTTTTCAGATCAAGATAGATGATGTAAGTTAATAGAGATGAGATATGAGGTATATTGACTTTTATTCAGAAACTTGGACCCAACAAAGTAGGAAGGATGGTTACTTCGGGCTTGACGAATACAAATGGCCAAGTCACTATGAATGTAACATTCATATAACTTACGATTGCCTCATGGCTCTTCTGCTGTATGTAGTTTGTCTTATTCTTGTGTAGTAATATAAATGTATATGTTAAAAAAAGAAACATAATAAAATAAAATTTAAAAAGCCAACAAATCCACAAGATATGGAGAAATGGGATACATGAATTTTACTTATTACATTGTGATCTATATTAAGTTTGTTACCCAAATGCTAGATAATATACCAACACATCTGAAACTTGTCAACTGTTTTCTGGCAAAAAGAAAGCACTTGTTAAACAATTTTAAATAAATTATCTCCTTTAACACTGCAAAAAACAAAAACAAAAAACAAACTGTTGCATAGCGTTGAGGACGAAGGCTTACAATGTCAGGATGAAGGTTAGCACTGAAAAGACTATCCAGCCTATGACCTGACAGAAGTGGGGGAAGTGTGTTCAACACCATTACAAAAACTGTTGCCCACATTAGGGAGCCCCCCCCACTTTCTCTCTAAGTCATCACCTCATCGTGCGTGCGATGCTGTCTTTCATATCCACCCACCATGTTAGCACGACTGTCGCCCTCTGACTCTCAGAAGCTGTGAATACACTGTATCCCATGGCAAAGGGAGATGCAGACTGCACATGGGCTAATGGCTAGAGTTCCCCAAACCTGCCATGGCGAGGCTGTCCAGATTTCTCTCAGTGAGCTCTATATAAACTCACAGGTTGGCTGGTCAGAGAAGAAGAAAGTAACGGAAGAGAAACTAACCACGAAAGGTCAGAGGGCAAGGGGAGAGAAGTGCCATGAGCCTGCAGGACAGGAACAGCTGCAGAAAGTATGGTTAGCAAGACCTGCAGGCAGGCAGCAGAGGCGGCAGCTTGGAGAACCCTTGTTCGGACTTACGAAAGTTTCAGACCTGAGAACCGGAAAATAGTAAATTTGTATTATTCAAGCCTGTGAGTTTATGGGAGTTTTGAGAACACCAGGACTCTAACCTCATCCTCAGGGAGGGAATGCAGTTTTCCTTGTAACTGATAAGCAGTGCTTCCTTCGTGTGGCCTGGCTTTCCCTGGTCTCAGCTCCATTCCATGCCATCTCCTGAGCTAAGCATACCCCTCCCTGGCCACTGGAAGCTAAGACTTACTTTTATAGTCCCTACACTCAGAGTCACAGTTACTCTGCACCGTGGTGGGATGTTCTAGGCCTGAAATTGACTCTGCCTTTGTGCAGTCTGGGGCAGATTGAGCCCATGCGTTCTTCCCGGATATTTTGAAGGAAGGAAGAGGAGCTCAATTTGCCTCCCAACAAGATGGAAGCAGCCTTGCTTGTGTCTGGAAGCTTCCAGTCTATGAAGCATTTCTATGGACAAGCATCAGTTCAGTCATCCAAGGATAGCTCTTGGTTCTTTGGTATGTTTCAGAGCCACGCCCACTTTCATTTCCTCCAAAGCCATCGCTGTCCTGCTCACAACACTCCTCTTCCATGGAGGGCCCCATCTGACTCACGCATGTTCACAAACGGACCGGACCAGCTTACGAGACAGAGACACCTAAGAACCCGTCCCATGAAACGGATACCGAAAGGTTCACTCTTGTGTCCCTTTAACCTTTTTTTCCTTCTTGTGTATACTAGTTGGGTTGTACAATAAAGTTTAATTGTTAATAAACAAAGCCAACACTCTCCAGTGGGGAGAGATAGGGCCTGAGATTTAACTCCTTCTCAACCTCTCTGTCCATGTCCTGGCAGGCCATCCTAAGCGTCCCATATCTTGATGTTGCAGTACCTTCTACCCTGAGCTTGGGGCTCCTTTCTCAGCTCCTGAGCAGCACTCTCCAACACTCTGCCTGCACCCTCCCTGGTTGCCCAGACTACTCTCATATTCTGTCCATCTCTGACATGGACAACCCCACACATGACCAGGTGTGGGGTGTGGGGTGATAATGCTCTACCACTTCAATAAGACTAAACTATACTCAGACAAGTCTTGTGCTCAGGCCCGGAGGGCAAGGAAGAAACAAAGTACAGACGGAAAACACTAATGCCTAGGAGAGAAAATGTTCTGAGATGTGTGTGCTGTGTCTATTTCACGAGGAAAAAAAACCCAAACATTTTCATAAAAAAAAAAAAAAAACTTCAGGAAGACTGAATTAAATACAAGGAACTTGATGAGACTCTAGTGGCCGCATCTTAGCTAATTATACCTGTGAAGGTCTTTGTTCCAAATACAGGCACATGCTGAAGCGCTGGGTTCATCTTTCTGAAAGATTCAATTAACCCGTGACATTTGCCATCCTACCATGCTGACACCATGAGTAAAGGCCTTCCTGTTTTTTTCCCACCGACTGTGTTTGAAACTGTTTATAGACCTGAAGGTGGCACTGTGTATCAGCTGAAGACATTCTCAAGCTAGAAATAATAGAAAAATCTTCACACTAACCACAACCCTAGTTAATACATCAAATTATTCACAGATTCAAATCATATTTCAGTTTGAATTTAATGGACCTACATTACCTTTTCTTTTTCATTTAGCTTATTTGAAGAAGCTTCCGGTTCATTGCACGTTCCCAGACAAGGTTAAGAGAACACACTTCGTATTTCCACAGACATGCAAGGAAAGTTTCTAAGGCTTTGCAAATGACTCATGCCAGAGGCCCTCCCTGATGCTCCCAACTTCACAAATACTGCAAGCTCTTGGTGATTATCAGTTTTCAACTGTAAATGGGGACAGCTTATTAGCAGAAAACAGCAATCTGCTGGGCTGTGGCAGCTCACTCCAGCACCCAAAAGGCAGAGGCAGGCAAATTTCTATAAGTTTGAGGCTAGCCTGGTCCACAGAGTGAGTTCCAGGACAGCCAAGGCTACACAGCGAAATCCTATCTCAAAAAACCAAGAAAGAAAGAAAGAAAGAAAGAAAGAAAGAAAGAAAGAAAGAAAGAAAGAGAACAACCCTCATACTCAAGGCTCATACCCAGCCACCCACTTTCACCAGTAAGGCTCCACTTCTTAAAGGCCTGTCAGCCTTCCCAGGGAGCTCCATCAGCTGGGACCAAGGTTCAAAACCATCAGCCTATCTGATGCGCTGGATATCTTATCTGCGACGCTGTGAAAGGGTTGTTTGACCCCTACGAGGCTGAGAACTGCTGCTCATGTGGTGTAGAAAACAGTGTCTGGAATTGATGTGGAGATGGCAGATGTGGGCCTGGGTGAGGCGTGGCACACGGGGCTGACTATACACAGCATTTCCGTTCCATGTTAGTCTGGCCAACACCCTCTGTCAGAAGATCCCATGACAAAACGCTGAGAGTGCAGGGTTTCACAGACTCTGAGGAATAGTGAAAACAGGACTTAGAGAGTTTACGTGCAGAAGGCGCTCTGGAGGACTCCCTGAAGCATGGCCAAGGAGGCAAAAGTGGCTCCAGTGTGTGCAGATGATGAGGCAGACGTTTAAATCAGGTTTGCAAAGTTCTAAAGCACTGGGGGTGAGGAGGGGGAATAAGATGTAAGGGTCTGCCTGGGTCACTTAAAGGCAAATTTGCCAAGATTGTGCTGAACAAGACTTCTAAGGGGAAAATGATAACAGAAAATCAAATGCTTTGACTATAAGTCCTTGGGAGGTGTTAAGGCCTAAGCATGAGCTCACCAAATGAGTGAAAGAAGATGTGAATCCAAGAGTAGTTCAGGTGAAAAAGACTAAGCTTGGCACAGGAATAGGTAGTTAGCACTCAGAGTGTGCAATGGTGGGCATTTCCCCCTTACAGGAAAGTCTACTGCAGTGGATATCATTTGGCTGGCTTTGGTCCTATGCAGTAGCTATTTGTAGGTGATGGAGAGGCAGTGGCCACAACAGCATCCCACGGCCTGTCATGTCCTTTGAGCTGACTTGAATGATGGATGTGGTAGGTGAGCCCAGCCTGCTGTCCAGTGGTCCTGGGCCAAGAGGACCAGTAGAGCTGACCCTGATACAGGAGAAAGCTGAAGTGATAAAATTGATGCTGTGATGGACTTACTAATATACTTGATCTAAAGGACAGCTGCCCCCAGCATGGCTGGAGACAAGCACTACACTACCAGATTTGTTAGAAACTAGGAGAGAACAGTTTGGACCGTGGTTGAAGTTGAGGATCGCTGAGAAAATTTGCTTGTTCATCAAGATTGACTTCCAATTGAGTTCTAGTCCCATAAGAAAGGAAGCCAAGCCTGATTTACAACCACCATTAGGCCTGTCTCCATCACTAAAAACATGCCCTCAAGAAGTAACTCAAGGGAGCAAGCAGCACAGGGTCACAGTTACCGTTAAGTCCTGATCTGCCATGAACTTCCTGGTGCTTTTATCAGAAAGAGCCTAATTCTGCCAGGTGAGCAGGACGACCCCGGTAACAACTGTTCAGAAAATAGACCTACACTTGGACATTTGAGAAATAATTCTGGCAACATCTTTGCTGTGTAAATTTCCCATTTGAGTGACCAGACTTAGAGTCTGTTGTGTCTGTTTAAATTGTTCACAGTGTAACCCAGGGCCAGGACCTGAAAGAGATTTAAGGATGACAGCATATGCGGAATGCATTAGCCTAAGGCATATGGAAGCTGGTTCCCTCTCATACATTAGACAGAACCAGTCATGGCCGTTACAAATGAGCTTTTCCGTTTATTAAACTGTAAGTGTGTGAAGTGATTTCTCACTGGGAAGGCACATTAATTCTACAATAGCCCCAGGGAAATGATTATGGGGTAAGGAACTTCTCAGAGGTAGCAATATCCCAGAAGAACACAGTCCGTATGTCTCACAGAAAACGACTATGAATTGATGAGGGTTAGGTAGGATAGTAGTGAGATAGTGACCCCTTCCATGCTTGTTACTGTACAAACTGTTGTTGTTGTTGTTGTTGTTTGACAAAACAAAAGATAAAGAAATTGAATCTTGGACTGGGGAGATGGCTCAGTGGTTAAGAGAACTGTCTGCTCTTCCAGAGGTCCTGAGTTCAATTCTCAGAAACCACATGGTGGCTCACAGCCCATCTATAATGAGATCTGGTGCCCTCTTCTGGTATGTAGGTGTATATGCAGGTAGAGCACTTACACCTAAAAATAAATAAGTATTTTTTAATTTGATCTTTTCATGCTGTATTGAATTTAATTAACTCTTCATCCATGTCTCTTGCTTCTGAGGACTCTGGCTTAGGGAGGACAGTGTTGGCTCCTCAGAGCTCCTGCTCATACTCTGTCAAAAGATTTCTTCATAAAATGCCAAACCCCAGGGTTCTGCGAGTTAGGAAAAGAACCTGGAAGAATAGTATACACAGTAGTTACAGAGTTTAAATGTAGAAGGCACCCTACAGGGTTGGAAAAGTCACCCCCAGAAGCAATAAAGCTGTTGAATAAAAATCCCAGTGTTGCCAGACATCTGGGATCCCAGCACTCAGGAGGCAGAAGCAGGCAGATTTTTGTGAGTTCAAGGTCAGCCTGGTCTACAAAGCTAGTTCTGGTAGAGCCAGGGCTACACATAGAGAAACCCTGTCTCAAAAAACCAAAAAAAAAAAAAAAAAAAAAGAAAGAAAGAAAGAAAGAAAAGAAAAGAAAAGGAAGAAAAGAAGGAAGAAAGGGAAAGGAAAGAAAATCTCAGTGTCAAGAAGCATTAGCGGAATGGACACAAAATCCTACGGCTAATAAAGTTGCTATTTGTAGTTGATGTTTGCTGGGAAAGGCATTTTTAAAAAATCCAATAGAATGTCTCTGGACATAACAACCACACACTCCAGGGCAGGCACATGATGAGGAGTAGTTGGGCAGCACAAAATGGACTCATTTTGTTGTTGTTGTTGTTGTTTCCCTTTTGTTTGGTTTTATTTTGGTGTTCTCTGTCATATCAATTTTCTTTCTTCTTTTAAAAAAAACTTATTTTTTTTCTTCTTGGGAATTTTTTGGAAGTGAGAACATAAAGTTGGTTTTGAAAGGAGTTGGGGAGGATCTAGGAGGAGTTGGGGAAGGGAAAGACTATAATCAAGATGTATTGTATAAACATTTTTAATAAAACCTTTTGAAAGGCCAGTGTCAGGGTTAGGATACCTGCCTATGAGCTATTGGCCATGGAGACAGTTCCTTGAGCTCCACAAAGCACAAGGCTCTTGTCTCTGATGTTAGCTGCATGCTGCTGAGGCTCTCATGTGCTCTGGCTGCACAACAGGGAGAAACCAAACTGTGACTGAGAGTAATTGACTGCTACAGTAGGATAGTGGTGAAATGCTCTAACACACATGGAAGAAAATAATTAACCATCTATGGTCATGGACGAGGGGGCAGACAGAACCTAAGAGCCAGAGAAAGGAATGGGATGTCCCATTCAGTCTTGGAGGGAAGCAGGAAAATGAAAACTTACAAAGCTCAGGAAGTTCATAAGTATTACTAGACTCACAAGCCCTCTCTCCAAGATTCTATCAGTAGTCAGTGTTTTCTGGAGAGAGGAGACCTGCTGAAAGAGCTTCCTGCACGCTCCATACATAACACCAGTGTTACAGCTCTTGGGGGGAGGCTTTTAGGTAATGTTGGTCTGATGTATTTTGGTGTTAATTAATAAAAGGCCATCACACCTGGGCAGGACAAATGAGATGGGCGTGGCTAAGGTTCCTGGGCGTAGGGAGACAGAGAGAATCTTGGGAGATGAGGGACCTGAGGAGGAAGACCTGAGGAGAGGAGAGGGGAAGAGAAGGCCACCATGGGTTAGATGGAGAAAAAGCATGTGGCCAGTGTGGATGGAGATTTGGCCCGGATGAAGAACACTTGCAAATATTTGGGATTATGGATGGGAGGTAGCTTGATAGAAATTATTAGAAGCAGATGGCATGGGATTGGGGCAGGGATCCTATACCTGCCCCACTATGGGAAGTAGTTTAGAGGATTAATGTCTACCCTGCCCCAGGTTAACTAAGGCAAATTTAGAAAACCTTCAAGGAAAATTTTAATCTCATAGAAAAGTTAAGCAAACAGAAAATATGTATTTTTTTTCTGCACAGGTGATTTCATTTCAAGTGCACAGTCATAGGAATAGAACAATAAAATACAATTATAAGAAATGAGCTATGTGTAAGTTTTTTTTTTTAAGCTTAAGGAAGATATTACAGGGAATAATGTAATTTTTCTGTGGTGCACACATTTCTTTGTCCAATTTATTCAGTCTCCCACTGCAAACCTAGGTGGGCAACAAATGATGCAGAAACACATTATTAGCATTAAAACAAACCAGCTTTGAAGACAAAGGCAAGCTCATTCATTTCATTCAAAGATATTTATGGAGCTGTTGCGTAAATACAGCATCACTATCAGGGTGATTTAAAATGGTGGTTCAATTAATTCCCTCAACTGAGTGTGTGAGAGGCCTTCAAAGAGTGACCAGAAGGAGGCTCCTCCCACCCATGGGCTTGGCTCCTCCCACCCATGGGCTTGGCACCTCCCACCCATGAGCTTCGCTCCTCCCACCCATGGGCTTGGCAAAGGACCCAGTACACTTTATATTCTAGCATCAGTATCTTTGTTTTTAAATAATATTATCCAGTGGAAGAAAGGAACCAGCTGGGTTAGGAAAATCCTACTAGGAAAAACCTAAAGTTTCCTACAAGAGTCTTGGGACCACAGCAACACAGGGAGTTTGAAAACCTGTGAAGTTGGGGCATTAATAAAATATTTACTAGCCAGGCATGGTGGCCCACGCCTTTAATCCCAGGTTTAATCTCGGGAGGCAGAGGCAGGTGGATCGCTGTGAGTTCAAGACCAGCCTGGTCTACAAAGGGAGTCTAGGACAGCCAAGGCTACACAGAGAAACCCTGTCTCAAAAAACCAAAAATAAATAAATAAATAAATAAATAAATAAATAAATAAAACATTTACTTATTGTAAGAGACAATGGCTCAGTATATACAGTAAGCCAAGCCAATCTGCCTTGGTATGGATAAACACATGAAAGGTAATCTCTTTTTATGTGGTGTGATGCTATTTAGCAAACGGAGAAGTTTGATGGACAAGATGCTTCTACACATTTAAATTATCTGTCCACCAATCATTCTACAGTGGAGAATATTGGCTTGCCACCAATTTAAAACAAATTTTATCATGTGCTTCCCTTAAGTCAGCAGTTCCAAACTAACATGAAATAAACTATATCAGATGCCTGGAGAAGTAACCAATGTGTGAGTTCAGTTATCTTGGACATGGTCATCTGAAAGGCAAATGAATCTTCACGTGGCTGTTACTGGTCTCCCACAGATGACCTGGGTTGCTTGGCTGTTGTCCCAAGATCCCTATTTCCTTGAGTCATAGTAGAGATTGAGGGGCCTGCACTGAAGATGGTCGTGAAAGATAAATTCCAATTACAAGCACGGCATTTGGTATGGAAGCTGGCACTGCTTCCTGCAGTGGCCATGGTAACAGACATGTAGCATGATTATTCATATTTAATACTGATTTTTAAAAAATAATTAAGGTGTCAGAGGGCTGGCGAGATGGCTCAGTGGTTAAAAGCACTATCTGTTCTTCCAGAGGTCCAGAGTTCAATTCCCGGGCAGCCACATGGTGGCTCACACCATCTATAAAGTGATCTGATGTTTCTTTTGGCATGAAGGTATACATGCAGATAGAGCACTGTATACATAAAAATAGATTAAAAAAATTTTAAGGTGGCAGTTACTCCTTAACCTGCTGTTATATAAATAAAAGACACAGAAGCCTGTTAGATTCTTAATAAGCCTTGATCACTGGGGCTGAGCAGATATCAACCCTCTGAGGTATTTTGCTAGTTCTCAGCTACACATCCCAAGTTACCTGCCACTAAGTTGTCCTGTCTGGATTGGGTCTGCTCCATCACTCGGTCCTCATGGCCACCTTCTCTCACTCCATTCTCTCCATGGAGACTTCTTTCTCTCCAGATTCCTCTCTTCCTGCTACGGCTTCTACTTCTCCCTCATCCTAATGTTCTCCTAACCCCAAGGCCAGGGAACCTAAGCCCTGCCCACCTCTCTCCTTCCCAGTCACAGGGAGACTTACTCATCAACAAATACACAACACAAGAGCTATTTCCCATTCATTCCCACGACATCAGAGTCGTCTATGAAGATGAAGGGTGTTCATCAGTAGAGAGAGAGAGGAAAGCGTCACTGTGACTGTTCCTCAAAGGGCTGATAGACAGAAGAGTGGAAGCCACCCCACTGTTAGTGTCACAGCAAGGTCTTATTCTAGGCAGGCAATTGTCATTCGAGTTTTGCTCCTAGACTTCTTGGCCTTGCCGAAAAGGTCTCCGTCATCATGTATGTGCTTGAATGCGCATAGTAAAACTGTCTGGCCGACGAGGCCAACCCTAGATAGAAGTGCATGTGTGGCTTGAAACTATATAGGGGACCATGAAAGAGGAGGAAGAGACTGTAAGGAGGGAGAGAGAGTGGACAGGCTAAAGGAGTGCACATCATGAGAGCAACAGGGGAGCTATCGTGGAGGAGGGAAACCAGCAAGAGTCTCATGGGACTGCGGACAACACAGAAGGGGGGCGAATAAGAACAAAGTGTGTATGAAGGTGGCACAACGAGAGAAGTGGCTCTGCGGGTAAAAGCCTTTGTGTCAGCTTGATCGGAGAAGCCCACATACAAAGTCAGATGTGGTAGTACACATTTGGAATCCAGCCCTTCGATGGGGAGGTGGGAGATGGAGAGGAAAGAGCTTTGGAAGCTGTCAAGCCAGCTACCCCAGAGCACACAGCATGGAAGCAAAAATGGAGACTCTGCCTCAGTGAGGTTGAAACAGAGACCCAACTTCCAAAAGTCATCCTCTGATTTTCACACAAGCCCTATAGCACAGGTAGGCATGCCTGCGCGCGCGCGCGCGCACACACACACACACACACACACACACACACACACACTTAAAAAAGAATATGCCACAGGTTGGGCTTGGTGGCACACACCTCTAATCCCAGCACTTGGGAGGCAGAGGCTGGTAGATTGCTATGAGTTTGAGGCCAGCCTGGTCTACAAAGTTAGTCCAGGACAGGCAAGGCTACACAGAGAGGCCCTGTCTAGAAAAACAAACAAACAAAAGAACATGCCACAATAAAACCTATTAATATATTGACTAATTTAAAATTAGGAAGAATAATAAAGTATATGGCAAAAATAGACTAATGTGCACGGTAAATTGACTGATGAATCACTTCCAGTCAGCGCCTGCAGAGTTTGAAATGACCCTAAACCTTGTTTGGGGACATTTTTGTATGAGCACAAATAAGAGTGGTTCCTATAACCTGAATCAACCAAGGCCTGATTTCCCAGGTGCCTTCGTGGGGAGCAGAACCCATGTGAAAAATTGTCACATATATTGAAGGACACATAGAGTGAAAACAGATCATCCTTTTTTTCTTTTTTCTTTTTCTTTTCTTTTCTTTTTTTTTTTTTTTTTCCTGAGACAAGGTCTCTCTGTGTAGCCTTGGCTGTCCTGGACTCATTTTGTAGACCAGGCTGGCCTCAAACTCACAGCAATCAACCTGTCTCTGCCTCCTGAGATGCAGAAATTAATAAAGTATACTGAAACTTGTCCTGCTTGGTAGAATATATTTTTAAATGTGTATATTTATTCACTTCTTTTCACAGCTTTAGGAAGGATACCTGCCAAAGACATCATACCTTGGTTCATGAAATGAGACTGGGTCTGCAACATGAATTTTCAACAAGGGATGCTGGAGACCGGAAAAGCATGCAAGAAGCCCCACTACTGATCTTTTAATACAGGCAACCGCATGCAGAGATACTACGCAATCATTAAACCGTGTTTACAAGGAAAGAGAATGCTTTTCTACACAGATCACCAGGGAGAACAAAGACAAGAAAGTACAGGTAGAAAAATATATGGAAACATAACAAGTTCACACTCTCACCCCTCTATATGTCAGGGTGAACCTGGGAGAGTAAAGCCTAAAAAGAAACAGACCAAAGCCTCACACAGCAGCCAACTTTATTCAGGGTATCAGACTTTTTTTTTTTTTTAACATTCTGAGAGTTAAGCAAAGTTCACTTGAGTCCAAGTTGTATACAGTCCCAGGGTTCTGAAGGGCAAGGTCACATTAGTTCAAGCTGTATACAGTCATAAGACAGCCTATGTTTGGTAGCATCACTCTGAGTGACGATGGGTGAGATGAGGAGGAGCACTCTAAAGTAAACCCATCCCTGTTGTTATACCTGGGAGGGGTACCAAAGAGCATTACAGGAACACCCATATTATGAAAGAGCAAGGACAACAAGATTCTTGCGTTGTTTACTTGGAGTCTTCTCAAAGGGCTCCGAGATCTCTTCCTACAGCTTCATTCACACTGTAGTACCCAGATCAAGAGACCCCTGAAAAGACCACCAGGACTCAATACCAATGCAACACACACAAGGTCCTCTTATACGGGCTCGAGCTCGGACCACAATCTTTCCTGATGCAGCAGGGTAGGAGAGTGGTGCTGGAGCTTCAAGGGCGATGGGTTTATAAAAGGAAAAACTATAAGTGAGGTTGTGGGTCACAGGAGTGTCGACCTTTAGGCAGGTTGGGTAGAGGCTGAGCTTCAAGGGGGATTTTTTTTTAAATCTCAGAGGAACATTGGGAGCTGATTGTATCTAATTGCCCAGGTGGAGTTTCTGGAGACTGCTGGCAGGTTCAGCTTACAGCAGTATGTGGTCACTCCTGGAATGCATGGAGAAGTAAGGGTCACCTAGAAGACAAATTCTCACATAACATACAGACCAAGGCATTAGTTACAGAACATACAGAACACAGCATTAGTTTGGTCCTTATAACACACCATGTTCCAACACCATAAATCTTAAGAAACAGCACATTCTTGCATCCTTAAGGTAGAAGACCTATGTCCTACAGGTCATTTCCTCCCACCCTTAGTGTGCCAAGGGTCAGGATAGTCTATGATGCAGAGTGTGTTTCTTTCACAGGCAAGGCCATTGGTAGCAGTAGCCTAGGGCTCTGAGTGGTAATGGGCTGCACATACACATTTTTAAATGAAAGAAAATAAAAATGCTGATTTTTTTTCCTCCAGTGATGTATATACCAGAAACCTGCAATTCTGTTTAGTATTCTCCTTTTCAAGAAAGATTTGTTTTTATTATTTTTTAAATTAAAGGTCTGACTATGGGCATGTGGATGTGAGTGTAGGTGCTCACAGAGGCCAGAAGCGTAGGACACCCCTGAAGTTGGAGTCACGGGATGTTCAGAGTCTCAGTGCTCTGTACTCTTGACTGCTGAGCCATCCCTCCAGCTCCACAGTCCCTTCTTTTTGAATGTTTTATGCTGTTTGTTTGTTTGTTTGTTTTTATAGCAATAAGACTGGGCTAGCCCCTGGGCACTCAAATCCACTCTTACACAACGTGAGGTTCATGAAGACAAAGAAGACATTGTTGTGGAGTTTGAGAACACGAGAGGGAGGGAAACCCGCAGATTTAATTCAGATTGTAACTAGGCAAATCCATTCATTCCCCTAGCCGGGGCTGCAGTCTCCAACCCAGACCAGGGGTTGCTGCACCAAGGCTGATGTGGGAAGGGAAAATCCAGAAGAAAAGACCTTGAATATCTGCACAATCGAGCCAAGAGCTGTTCCACACTGCCAAAGATTAGGCAGCCAAGGTGACTTGGAAATAGTCCTTGAATGTCTGCAGAAGCATGTTGCCGAAGAAGTGGTGAGATGGTCACAGCTGAGTGTTTCTAGGTGATGGTTACTGAGTTGGGATTACTGGGAACTTGAGTATGACAAATGGCTATTTGGAACCAAAATGGATACCTACCATAAAATGGAGTTTCTTTAGCCATCACAACACCCCCTTTAGGTTACCTGGAGGCGCCAGGTGAAGGAGATTTTGCCCTCTGGAGAATGGAGAGAGGCAAGTGCTCATTTCAAAGGAAAAATGTCACTTTCACTAAACCCTTAGGACCAGGGGCCACATCACACCTAGAAGTCTCTAGAGGTCTGGGGGGTCCCATGATATTCTGAGAAGCATGGCTTTTGTGCTATTTGGAGCAAATGCCCAGAGCAGTCCTGCATAATACTTGCTGAAGGAAAGCATCACATCCCTAGTGGACTTCTACAGGGTCACGTTAGGAAACCATCTGGGAAACTTTACTGCAGCTCCATTTGAAACCACTCAAATTCTGTTGCTTCTTCTTTTTTTAAATCTTTTTTATTTTTTTATTTTACTAATTAAACATTTTTTATTTTTTACATATACATTTATATTATTACATTTATATACAATAAACCACCTATAGCAAGAATAAATATGACACAATCAGGAATTACATAAATGTTACATTCTTAGTGTTTTGGCTATTTGTATTTGACAGCCTTAAAGGAAACATCTTTCCTATCTTGGTGCATCTAAAATTCTGAATGTAAATTAATCTCCATCACATCTTGTCATTATCAACTTAGAACACCTATCTAGACCTAAAAACATCTTACCCCCTAAACAACTAAGCTTCATTGTAAAACTAAGCTACTTGGTCTTCAACTTCATCAGAGACTTGAGAAGGAATGAACTTCGTTACCTGAGTATGCCAGGAGTGCAGGTTAGAAGCTTCCAAATGAGAAGATGACAGAGACAGTTTGCTATCCAAATCTCTCTATAACGTTGGAGCATCATCTTTAGCCTTCTGGCCCAATATATCTGACAGACATATTTGTGAGGCAGGAACTATTGAGGACTTGCTTACCCTGTCTTGGCAGAGTTTGGCCATCGACTCTGCCTGCATCCAAACTTGCCCTTTTTGGGGCAGAATTCTGTCTGTGGTAGAAATGAGGACATTTTGCCCAGTGGCTTGTTTGCTGCATTTGAAATCATGTCCATAAGGAGGTTCTTTGATGCTCATCATCCTCTTTGGGATAGGCTGGGTGTTGCCAGGAGTTAACCTGTCTCATTGTCAGTGAATCCTTAAAATAATAAAAAACATTTTTAAATACCATATTCTTCATGCCTCTGAGGTTTTTGAAGACCTTATCTAAGTATCCTACCTTATTTTTCTATAGAATCTTATCTATCTGCTGCACCTAAGATGTATATTCTCGTGATAAAAGTAGACTAGCAATTGTCAGGACCATGATTTGATCAACTAACAATTAACTTGTGTAATTTATTTATCCTAAACAGCCTGCAATAGCACTTTCAAAGTATTGGAAGTAAACCTTGTATTATAATTGAGTTGTATGGGTACAACACCTCATATTAGAGTAGAAATATATATAATGTGTGTGAAGAATAATCTTACATTTGAATTCTATATCACTGTATCTAGAATTAAACTTATTTTGCACCTATATCCAAAATTCTATACCAGTGAATTAAAAATAACCGTGTGAGTAACAATTGAGGCATTAAGTTGAGGAGTAGATTCAATAATCTACTTTTTGTTCTATCTATCCTTTATATTTCTATATTCCCCTTTCTTTCTTTTCAAACCCTATCTCCAAACCTAAGAGTGTAAGATAAAGGAAAAGAGAGACATTGCTGAGGCTAACCTTGTTTTCTCTCTAAATAAGACCAATAATAACTTGTAACCAACTCCCATTGATAATAACCCTTTATAGCCAATTCTGCTGCTTCTCGGCAAAGATTAGTGTTGACGGGGGTGGGTGGGGGGGAGGGGCCAGTGCAGAGTGTGGCCATGCTGCTATGACCATCAGAGCCAGCAGGTGGAGAAATCGCTACATACTGACTCATCCTAAAGCCAAGAAAGTGAAATACAGTACTGTGTGAAAGGGGCTAAGTGGATGTGAGCAAGTGGGAAACTGGTGGCAATTTGTTGAAAGGATCTTTCTACCACCTGAGGAAGCAAATTCAATCCCACACCTCCAATACTGACTGCCACCACACCAAAGCCACTGTCCAGCAGGGAGATACTGACCTGCTCCTCCAGGGGGGCTCCAAAGGTATTCATTCATTCTTCTCAATTACATCACAGCTGGATGCCTGTGAGGCCACAGCAAAAAGTATCTCAAAACACCTGTAGGAAATGCAAAGAAGCCAATAGCAAGATCCCAAATCCCCCAGTGATTCTCCCAACTCAATTCCATCCTTTCTTGTGCCTGTTGCAAAAGGAAATAATACAACAATGCAAAAGCATGCAATCTTATTTTAAGGCAGCAGCATAATATCCTCTCGTTCCTCGTGCCAAGTACCATCTGGGGCTTACAAGTTATTTTCACTTACATAGGCTGTAATGTCAAAGTATTACCATGTTGGTCTGAACTCTCATACGCTCTTACATAATCATATTCACTTTCATACCCTCTTCTTTGAACTGTCAGGATAAATCACGTAGGGTTCTAGTAGTTCATAACTGTTCAAAAACTGCATGTAAGAGGGGCTTCTACAACCCGGATGTAAAGTGAATAATTAATAATAATAATAAAAGAGGCTCCTATGTCCAGTTTTAATATAAAGGATTAATTACAGTCTGAGCAGTAGATGGCAAGAGTTAGGAAACAGGACCTCCACAGCTCAAACCAAATGCTGAAGTTTTGTAATCACACCTCTGGTCTTGCTACTGTTTCTGTCATGTACTGTAATCCCGAGATGGCCCAGTGTAATATTGAGATCACCCAGATCGCGAGACCCCCCCCCAAAAGACCACCAGGATTGGATACCGATGCAACATACACAGGGTCTTGTATTATGGGCTCAGAGCTTCAGATCAGAGTCCTTCCTGATGCCGCACGATAGGACAGTGACCCCAAGCTTCAAGGGCAATGGGCCTATAAAGGGAAGCTTACAAATGTTGATGTTCAGGCAGGTTGGGTGGATGCTGGGTCTGGAGGGGAAGTCTTTTCGTCTCAGAGGAACATTGGGATCTAGTTGTATGTAATCGCTCTGGTGTTGTTTCTGGGGACTGCTGGCAGGTGTCATTCCCAGAACTCAGGGAGAAGGGTCACCTGGAGGACAAGGTCTCATACAGACCATCATTAAATGCAGAATATACATTACATATAGAATATGGCATTGATTTTGCCCTTACAGTACGACAGGGCTGTGTCTGCTAGGAGGTGAAGTAAGTCTCTGTGGATGCTGGGAGCCACGCAGGAGACTCTTCTCAGGTCTGACGGCAGAGTGAGAGGGCTAGAGGCACACTCAGCTGAGGGAGCTCTCCTACTCGGCATGGGCGGAGCTGGCTCTTCAGGCATCCATTCAGCGGGGAGGAAAGTGCACAGAGACAGTGCTCGGTATGGACAGCAGACTCCCAAAGTAAGGAGACAAGTGGACCTGGCATGCATCAGGAAAGTCACATCTGCTTTCTTGTGCAGAGCGGACAGAGCCTGGGAGTCCCACTCCGAAGCAAATACCACACTGAGTCCAGTGTTCACCCCTCCTTGCCATACATCAGCCCACTGTGTTCCAACCTTCTGCTCGCTCAGCTCACTGTGGATAAAGCAAAACTCCTCAGTGCAGGCGGCCAATAGGGCCTGGACGGCTGTCTTGGGTGGAGTGGTGTTGATTACAATAGCTCTATCCCCACAGTTATGAGCCTGTGTCCATGGCCACTTTTGCTTCTCTGTATAGTCCATCAGGCATTCCACTTCAGACAGTGAACACTGTAGATTTCTTCCCCACAATCCCCTGCAAGGAGTCCAAAGAGCACGTTAGTTAAGATAATTTCAAGATTACTTTGGTTCATAAGAAGAAAAAAAAATCACCTCTTATTCTATTACCTTTTCCTCAGATTAAGGGAGTGGTGCATCATCAGTGCTAAGGAAATCCAATTACAATATTAAAAATTATACATATAAATTATCAAAGACATTTCGTTGATAAAATACAAATAAAAATTATCAAGAGGCAGAGGTAGATGGATCTCTGCATTCAGTGCCAACTTGGTCTACAGAGCAAATTCCAGGACAGCCAGGTCTACACAGAGAAACTCTGTCTCAAAATACAAAAATATTAAAAATTAAAAATTATCAATCTATGCAAAACTGCACTTGACAAAATCCAGCATCCATCCCATAGCTGTGTTAGTGAGGACTGCTTTCCAGGTGCTGTGGTAGCTTCAGAAACATCAGCTAACATCAGACTTAATGGTGAGAAACTGAAAAGTCCATGTCCTTCTGTCCCTGAGGTTAGCAGGAAAGCAAAGTGGAACTGTGCTGATGCCTCATCCGGGAGCTGAAATCCTCAGCAAAAACAAGAAAAAGGAAATACAGGCAATAACTAAACCGCACACACAGGAGGTACAAGAAAATAAGCAAGGGAACAAAATACCTCAACTCAGCAGCTGATGAAGGTAGTTAACTGGTCAGCACAAAGAAGTTGGACATCAATCAGAATTTGAAAATAAAATAAAATGCAGTCAACCTTCAATAGAATCAAGATAAAACAAAAAACATGGACATATATCTAACAAACTATGTGCAGGATCTATATGAAAAGATAATGCAAACACCAATTAAATAAACCAGAGATATAAACACACGGTCCACACTTGTGAATAGGAAGACGTAGCCTTGGTGTGCTGCATTGTGTCCTGGCTGGGTAATGTGATGCATCGTGGTCTCCATCACCATGCAGCTGTTCTGTAGACAGAGACAATTATCTCCAAGTGTGAGGAAGAAGACAGGAGCCAGGGTCACTCCAATCTCTACCTCCACGCTCCCAGTCCACTAATGGTCAACTTCCTACAAGGAAACTGACATGTAAGGCCTATCTGAACAATACAGATTGATGCCCCTGCCTTATGGTCCTAAACAGTTTCTGTGAATTGTAATTCTCCATATAAGAGGGCATTCAATAGCTGAGTAGTATTCCATAGTGTATATGTACCACAGTTTCTTTATCCATTCTTCTACTGAGGGACACTTAGGCTGTTTCCATGTTCTGGCTATTATGAATAAGGCTGCTATGAACATGGCTGAGCAAAGTTTCTTGTTGTGTGCTGGAGCATCTTCTGGGTATATTCCAAGGAGTGGAATAGCTGGGTCTTGAGGAAGCCCTATTCCCAGTTTTCTGAGATAGCACCAGACAGATTTCCAAAGTGGCTGTACTAGTTTGCATTCCCACCAGCAATGAAGGAGTGTTCCTCTCTCCCCACAGAAATGATAATGAGTGAGTTAACCCAAAAGCAGAAAGATTCAAATGGTATATACTTACTTATATCTGCATACTAGCCCAAGGGTCATGTCCCATGAAAGCCTTCACTTACCAGGAAACTGGGACAGAGGGGAGGACATCCTATTGGGACTCTAGATGAGAGAAGCATGGGAGAATAACAAAGTAGAAGGATCCAGAGGGTCCTAGAAACCTACAAGTAGAACATTATGATAGGCAGATTTGGGCCCAGGGGTCCTGCTCAAACTAAGGTACCAGCCAAGGACAATACAGGCGGTAAACTTTAAACCCCTACCCAGATCTAGCCAATGGACAGAACATTCTCCACAGTTGAGTGGAGAGTGGGGTATGACTTTCACACGTACTCTGGTGCCTCATATTTGACCATGTCCCCTGGAGGGGGAAACCTGGTGGCACTCAGAGGAAGGATAGCTGGTTACCAAGAAGAGACTTGATACCCTATGAACATATACAGGGGGAGGTAATCCCCCTCAGGAACAGTCATAGGGGAGGGGAATAAGGGGAAAATGGGAGGGAGGGAAGAATGGGTGGATACAAGGGCTGGGATAACCATTGAGATGTAACAAGAATAAATTAATAAAAAAAAAAAAAAAGAAAAGAAAAAGAGGGCATTCATAGGCTCTGAGGATTGGTACCTGCATGTTTCGGAGGGCTGTTACTCAGGTGGTGGCTATTTGGAAAATCACCCCAAACTAGAAGCAATTAAGTAGCCTTTCAATAAGTTAAGGGATAAACATACCTTTATAAAGTAATAGTACTGAGCAATATAGTTGAGCCACAAAGTGTTAGTAATTGATCATGCATCCATATTGTGACAGGGTAGGAGCCGGTGTGAAAGGCTGTCTCAATTAGTGATCAGTGGGGGAGGTGTCATCCCTGCGCTGGTGGTCCTGAGCTCTAAAAGAAAGCAGGCTGAGCAAAGCACGAGGAGCAAGCCAGTAAGCAGCACCCCTCCAAGGCTTCTGCATCAGTTCCTGTCTCCAGGATCCTGCCCTGTTTGCACCCCTGTCCTGATTTCCTCCAATAATAAATAAGCAATATGGAAGTGTAAGCCAGTAAACTCTTCCCTCCCCAACTTGCTGTTTGGTCGTAGTGTTTTATCGCAACAACAGAAATTCTGACTTAGACAGTAACCCAGAAAGGTATCAACAAAAATGATTTCTGTGTGGCCTTGTACCATACAAGAGCAAAAGGAGGCAGATATAGGATTGTGCAGGTAAAAATACACCTAAAATGGTCATATTTTAAAAGTGAGTCTCATTTATTTCAAAATCAATGAGGTTGTGTGGGAAATTCTTATTTGAATAGTGATTGGTTGAATATTGGAATGAGCTAATGGCGACGAAGCTAGAAAAGGCAAGAGCAGGCTTATTGGAAGCAGAGCGGGAGGCGTGGAAGGGAGAACACATGCTGGGGGGGGGGTCGGGAAGGAGAGAAAGCAGGAAGGTGGGAAATGGGAGCAAAACTGGCCATGGAACCAAAATGTCTGGATTAGATAGTGAAAGGTCTCTGGGAGAGGGGAAGTCCCCACCCCTAGGTAGAGGACAGAGCATGCCAGCTATGCCCTGCAGCAGGACCTAAGAGATAGTATTTCCAGTATTTACTGTGCAGTCATTACAAAGCACCTATTCCCTGTCTGTTCATCTAAAGTCAGAAAGAAAAAAAAACCAACAACAACAAAACAAAACAAAAAAACCTGCCCTTAGCCCTCTGTTCTCTACTGGTTGATACCTGGATATCAATTTTAAGATGCAGTACACACACACACACACACACACACACACACACACACACACACACACATGCAGTACACTCCAGCCAGGAGTGGGGCCACATGCCTTTAATCCCAACAACACTGGGAAGGCAAAGGCAGGTGGATCTATGTGAGTTCAAGGCCAGCCAGGTCTACAGAGTGAGTTCTAGGATAGCTCGTATGGGTAAAAAGTCAGCACAGGGCGTTGGTGGCTTTAAATTGTTTATATAGTTTGAAAGGCATTCAGAAAGAAGTATAATAATTCATTTCTGGGATGCCAGAATCCCTGGGATAGGTGATTGGGTAGAAAATAGTGGGCTGAAATATAATTTTAATGACACTGCAAGAGTTTGCAATAGCCCTGGGAGGATATAAATATCTCTAATTCCTGAAAGAGATCATAAAAATGGGAAATTACCTAAACTATTAAAATGTAAGCCCTATGTCTCTTTAGGAAATAGCCACCACCAAGAAATATGAGTTTGCCATTAGCCAATTGCAGTGATGCATTGGTGGGACATAACAGGTTATCTGGCCAATATCTTACTGTCTTCTTGAATGTTTTCTCAGAAGGAATATGCTCTTAAGGTTAGCTGTCCTAAGAAATATATAAAAGTGTTTCAAGAGTAACCTAAAATGATGTAAGCTGCTAAATTATGCATGGGAACACTAAAAGGAGACTGTCCAGGAGAAGTCAGAACCTAAGGAACAAAACCTAATAAAACAAAGCACACGACCCCGACCTCCCCAAATTGCCCACCCTGACAGCTGCAGAGTGATTTCCAACACTGCGAATCAGAGTGGACAGCTGCCCCAGAGTTCAAACGCAGCACGGTAAATAGGATTGTGGCTAATCTCATTCCAGAACCACAATATATGTAAGTCTCCATCCCAGGAAACCAAGAATAGAACATAAGCAAAGCAAGGCATACTTATGGGGACAGGAGAAGCAAGAAAGCCGCATGCAACCACATGTAGATTAACCTCCCGGCACACATGTCCATCTCTGCTTGTTTTTATCTAAGAAGTGAGTCCACTCACAGAGCAGCCCTGTGGGGGACGTGCACACAGTCCAGCCATCAGCAGCTGCGCTGATAACAGACACTGTGAGGATAATGACGAAATCTGTATTTGCATTGGACGCCCAAACAGAGAATTTCTATCAGTGATTTATACATTGTCAGATCAATAAGATAGCTGGATTGTGACCAGTATGACACCATAAGACAGTTGTTGCTGAGTGTGTCCACATAATTTTGAAAATCCAAAACAGATTGTAGCAATCCCTTTTCTCAAACAGGTCGGCATTTTTCTGAGGATGACTTTATATGTAGTTAGTTAGTTAGTTGGTCAGTTAGTTAGCTTTTTGCTGGGAACACTAACAAAATAAGTGACAACGCTGGGAATGCAGAGTCCTAGAATCTAGCACTGTGTGCTCCACAGTGCGTTCCTTGCATTCAATGAACAGCCAAACAATACCAAGTCCCAACTAAAAATCCCAGCCTCCTGTTTTGGGCTCAGTCTGTTCAAGGATGTTTTTCAGCTGGCAACAACCAAGATCCCCCACAAAGTGGTTCGACCTCTAAGTGGAAAAACATCTCTGTTCTTGTTAGACTTCTAAGCGGAAAAACATCCCTGTTCTCTTCCCCATTGCACACTTGGGATCAAAATAAAAACATGTTTTTCTCTCCTATACTCATTGTTAATCCTCTTTAAATATGAAAATTCAATAATGAATTTTGATTTGAGTATGCACTCTACTTTTTAGGTTCATTGATAATAATATATTTTACCATAAAAGAAATATATGCGAAGGAAATAAAATACAGGGCTGAAGAGATGGCTCAGTGGTTAAGAGCATTTGCTGCTTCTACTGAGGGTCTAGATTCAGTTCTCAGAAGCTGTGTGGAAGCTCAAAACCATCCATAACTCCATTTCTAGGGACCCTACACTCCCTTCTGGAACTTTCTGGGACCAAGCATGCAGATGATGTATGCAAGTATAGACAAAACACTCATACACATAAAATAAAAGCAAATATTTTAAGAAAGAGAAAAATAAATGTTAAGATCATTGAAAGGAAAGGATCACAAAAAAGAGTGAGTAGGATGGATTTTTTGGTTTGTTTGTTGTTGTTTTTAATAAACCATCACATCCATCTTCTCTCTGTTATCACAAGGATAAAGCTGGGCATGGGATGGAAATATTTTATAATCATCATAGGTGATGCTGATCCAGGTGGTCCAGGTTCTGAAGGACTAATACTATAATTTAGATACTGTTGTTTTCACTAGTGCTATCTGCGCAGTTAGTATTTTCTAATCTTAGTGATATAGCAAAAAAGGCATCCACATTAATATTCCCTGACCAAAATAGAATAGCACTGTTGCTTTCCCACAGAGAAGTTTCCTGACTGTAGTGGGACAGGGGTGGTGACAAAGGAAGGAAAGTTTTCTGCCTTAATTGGCATGAGTACGGAATAGTCTAATGACCTTGGAATAACTTTCCAACATCACAGCATAGTTGCTTGCAGCTCAGGGAAATTGCTCTGGAGTGCAGAGAAATTGTAGAAGAAAAAAAAACACTGTCATTGGAAAGTCATTTGCAAAAGACTTTGCAACCATGTAATTGTGTAGATTTGTACCATTTTACCATCGAGTAGGGGTTTATTTCTAATAGCACTTGATGTCCAGATTGGTTCTGAATCTGATTCTTCATCCCTGACTTAAATACAGGGGAGGAAAAAAGCTTTGATGGAAAAGAGTCTCAACGTCAGCCCCTATCTTTCCTGTCTGTAAGCGATACTATGGACCAGAAGCTTTGATTAGAGTCTTTGCCACTTTCATGATCAAACTAGTTGTAGAAAGCAATGCTTTGATTCAAAACTTTCTTTGAATTTGTTCCCTAAAGGAGCTGATGACTGCTTCCTGTCTAAAAGGGATCTTGTGTGAGGTCAAGCACAGAATACCACTTAGGCTTTCTTTGCAGGCATAAAGTCAGCTCCATGTGCACACAATTCCTGAAAGTGAATAATCCTACATTAGCTTAATTTTAAAATCTTCCAAATAAGTCACATGCTTTCTCAGTAACTGAAACTCCTTGAAGATTGACCAGAGTTTAAAATGTGACCAATACTCCTATATGGCTGAAATTAGGGAAAGTACAAGGACACACTTAAAACAGATGGTACTTCAATTTTTTCTTGTGCTCTGAAGGCTGCAGTTGATGGGACTAAATGCAAATAAATTTTCTTGTTCAAAGCTATCGTCTACTATTAAAATCTTTCCTCATTATTTTTTTTGAGAATGTCCTACAGTACAGTTTGAACATAGTTACTCTCCCTGCAACCTCTCCCATATTTCTCCACTTCCCTCCCATGTGCCATTGTACCCTCTCAGTTTTTTCTTTTGTTATTCTTGTTTTGTGTTGTTTTTAACTCACAATGTTTATGCTACCTGTATACCCTGTATACTCTTGGATGTGTGGTTTTCACGGGACAGTGGTCTACCTACCAGGGCTGTACCCTTAGAGAAAACCGAGTCATCACTTCCTAGTCACTGTCAAATACCAGTACCTCCATGGCCAGGGCAGGACTTTGGGCTACCTTGTCCATCCTGGAGTTTTGTCTGGCCTGAAATTGTGAAGGTCTTGTGTATGCTGTCTCAGCTGCCATGACACATTTGTACAACTGCCATTCTGTGTCAAGAAAACAGTTTCCTTGGAATCCACCATTTATGTCTTTTACAGTCTTTTGCTCCTTTTCCCCTCATGATCCCAAGATTCAGGTGGAGTGTGACTAATACAGATGTCCTGTTTAGGACTGAGCATCCCACAGTCTCTTACGCTCTGCACCAAGATCAGTTGTAGATTTGTACTGCAAAATCAAACTTCTCTGATAAGGGCTGCCAAGTGTACTAATCTGTGAGTATAAGGATAAATCATTAGGAGTTGTTTAATACTATGTATTAAACAATTATTATATAATATTAATAATATACAATATCAATACAAAATACTATGTATTGAACAATACCATATATTAAACAATATTAACAGTATAAGTAGTAGGCTTGCCCTAGGCCTATGACCTGTCTAACCATAGGTGCTTGGCTCTGACAGTGCAGGTATAAGTTTTAATTTGGATAGAAGTCCCCTAATCAGAGAGTTTTTAGTCATTCTCAAGACAGGTATGACAGTATTGCACCAATGAGCATGTTTTACAGGCCTGGACATTGTTGTAGCTTGAAAGACTCACAGATGGGTAAGATCACTGATTCCTTTACTCCCTCCAGTCCTGTGCACAGCACCTTATAGCACTATGATGTCAGGATGATGTGTTGACAAGTGCCATTCCGATCACTGTTGGGTAACAGCCTTGGGACATGAAGAACTGACTCAAGCTGTATACAGCAGTAGTTCCTAGCCATAAAAGGTGTGTAGCCATAGCCTGGCTGTTCTGCTTTTCTGCTTCGCTTATAGAAACAATGTAGTCTGGTATAGCCCGTGTGTCTGTGTGTGTGTGTGTGTGTGTGTGTGTGTGTGTGTGTGTGTGTGTGTGTGTGTATACATCCCCAGTCCAGGTTGGGGATTCACACTGCTCCAATAAAACAGCCTCAGCAGTCTGTCTGCCTGTCTGCCTCAGTTTCTTTATGATCTCCTTATCCTGGGAAAACATCTCCACACCCAGACCTACATAGAAAATGGTAATGTTAATGTTCTACTTGTAGGCTTCTAGGAACCTCTGGATCCTTGGGTCCTGCTCAAACTAAGGCACCAGCCAAGGACAATACAGGCGGTAAACCTTAAACCCCTACCCAGATCTAGACAGTGGAGTGGAGAGTGGGATATTACTTTCTCACATACTCTGGTGCCTCACCTTTGACCATGTCCCCTGGAGGGGGAGACCTGGTGGCAATCAGAGGAAGGACAGCAGGTTACCAAGAAGAGACTTGATACCCTATGAGCATATACAGAGGGAGGTAATCCCTCTCAGGCACAGTCATAGGGGAGGGGAATAAGGGGAAAATGGGAGGGAGGGAAGACTGGGAGGATACATTGAGATGTAACAAGAATAAATTAATAAAGTAAAAAAAATAAAAATAAAAATAAAAAAAAGAAAATGGTAATGTTGCTTTCCCTGCAAGAGTCAATCTTATGCCACTTTTACCATGAATCACGGTCTACTCACTCTGCCAGCTCCCACCTGCTGCCTCTTCCAATGGTGTATTCCACATTCAGATACCAAAAGGCTGGTGAGTTTCTGCCGTGTGTGTGGTGCTTATGAGACAAGCCACACCTGTAGTTATTTTCCACAAAGATTTCCTCAGGTGAGGTTTTTAAAGAATAAAAGTAGTCTTTAATCTCACCTTGAGTTTTTATGAATTGAGTTGAAAATATGTTTGCCAGCCTCAAATGTGTCATTTTCTTTTAGGTAAAGCAATAATTCTTCATCCTTGACTGCTGAGACTTTGACAGGATAATAAAAGACAATATCGTATGAAAATAAAAACAAACAAACCAATAAAGTCAATTTTTTCATGAAAAGTGTTACTACAGTGCTGTTTGAGGAGTTTTGGATTTATCTGTCTAGCGGACTCACCTCTCCTGCTATAAGTGACAATGCATGAAAACATTGAGAACTACAGATGAGACATACAATTCTAGACACATTTCATCTCCTGTTCCACACACACCACCCCCCAACACATACCTTCAGTGTCTCCCAGACCATCTCATCTCTTTGCCAGTTTCACCAATGCTCACTGGGCCAATCCCTGCAAGGCCACCCGCCTGCAGCTCAGTTGTCCCCTGCAAAGTGGGTCTCCACAGGGACCCAAGCTATTTGTTTCCTATCCAGGAGACAAATCTCCCAGTAATCAGTATTGTTTCCTCTGTCTTAGATGTAGCTTCCATTTCAATCCTAGATGACAGGCAGCCCTTTGGAATCCCTGTCTACCTGTCTCTGGAAAGGCTGAGAGGACTCTTCCAGTGTTTTCTTTGCCTGGCTGCCTTTCAAGGTGGTTTTTATTTATATAAAAAAAAATCCTGTCGTAGCACGACAAGGAAAATACAGATGGTATAAGGTCAAGTTTGTCCCAGAAACAAGTAAATTGGGTCAAGAAAAAGGGTTGAGGATCCCTGCACTGCTGGGCAAGACCTTGACAAGTCCAATTGGATAATTATCTATGGACTCGGTAGATAGAAAAAGATCCAAAATGGTCACAAAGGCAGATAAGTATCACTGGTCATTTACAAGCCAGAAATTACCTCAGGGCATTTGGAACACTTAGAGACAAGCCAGCCCTGCCTCTTGGAAGCTGGGAAATCCTCTGAAGCTGACACTACTGCAACTATTCAGTGCCATCTACTTTTAAAATATTTTAATTAAAAAGTTTTGTATATATGTGTCGCTGTGTGAGTTTGTGCACATGAGTTCAGTGCCCATGGGGGCCAGGAGAGGGTGTCAGGACCCCTGGAACTGAAGTTACAGGCAGTTGTGAGGGCTGAGACGCAAACTCGGATCCTTAAAAGAGCAGTACACACTCTTAACTGCTGGGCCATCTTCTCAGCTCTATCAATGCAATTTCTTTATAATCCAATGGATCCTTGAGCTATATTGACACTATGGTACCAAATGATTGATCAGTTACTGTTGGAGATAGGCCTGCAGATCCTGGGCTTTGGACTTTGACATAAATAGATGTATATTTTTCATTTGGTTCCGACATAAAGAAAGTCTTTTTTGGAAGTTTCCTAAATGTGCTAGAAGAAAAATCAGATAACATCCTCAAGGGCCTGGACAAAGACCAAATACAAGGTGTCCAGTTACCTTAACACTATGCCATGTATGCACACCCCCATTTGAACAATGCACCTAGCCACTTATTAACAACCCAAGACCTGCACTTGCATCAAGCAGCGTCTCCTACGCTCTACACAGTGAAATAAGTTTTCTTTTCCTCAATGACCACCAAACTTACACAGTTTCTATTCAAGCATATCTCAGTATAAGGGAAGTAGATCCAACTCCATTTAGACTGGTTTCAGGTTCATTTGCAATAAGGCAAATTGCCTCCTCCAACTTAACTTTTAGGGACACTCCCCCTCTTTTCCATCTAATGCCTATTTCATTAGACATGCACATGATTAAAATCAGGTTGATCCTGGCAATAAACATGTAAAACATAAAGAGGGTAATAAAAGGGAGAAGGGGGAAAGTGCAAGCAGAGCCAGGACCACCCCTGGCAGGGGAGGTGCCAGTGGAGCATGTTTCGAGCTCTGTTGCTCCCATCTCCTCAGCCACTTTAGGTCACTGTGTCTACAGCTATGTGGCTTGAACCCAGTGTCTCGGTCTGTTTTTTTCTCATTCCACTTTTAGCTCATCAAATGCTGTTAATATGGAAACAGAGAGACACAGGGAGAGACAGAGACATACAGAGAGGTAGAGAGACAGGCAGACAGACAGAGACAGAGAGAGCTTTACTTCCAAAATTGAGCTGCAGGATGGTTCTGGTAACCATTACTGCAGTCGACTTTTATTTATTTTTTAATAGGAAAAAGAGCCATTTATCATTTCACCCTCACTTATCCTACCATTTAAAAATTCCTCATTACTTATATACAATCTAATGCTTTATGCAGTAGGGAATTCAATCCATGGTGCAATTTCATCTATTTTGAGTCTGTTTGGCTCAGTGCTGCCTCAGGAATAGTACCAGTTTTAGTAAAGAAGCATCAGACATCTCAAGGACATGGAGGATCAGAAAAAGGCAAAGTCAAAGGAAGATAAATTTGAACCTAATTCACTTCCTTCCTTGTTGGGCTCTAGACCTTCCTCAAGTAACCAAGGAAGGGAAGGGGAGGCCTAATAGGCATGTCAGGTGACAGGCCATGCTGAGGGAAGGTGCTCTGGTAGCCTTGTGCACACTGCTTGAATGCCCCTCACAAACCCAGGCCCCTACCAAGAGCTCTGCATTTCTACTCTCAATGTGAAAGCTGACAGATAAATGTCGCTTAGGTGAGTGAATCCTTCCTTACAATAATGTTAATCTCCAAAGGAAACTCCATTAAGCCAGCTGCTTAAGGACAATAAGCTTCGGAGCTCCTGGGAGAAAGAGAAGAAGATTAAGAAGTTAAATAACAATAATTACTAGTCCCTGTAACCTAAAGACACCCCAGGGATGCATCAACCCTTGAATAGGACACACTTTATGAAGGTGTGGGATTCTCAAGATCGATTCCCAAAGAGCCATTTAATTTTATAATGACATATTAAAACAGAAGGCAAGGGAAACAAGTGACTTCTTTACCTAGGATAACAGTGCCGATGCTTGTCACATCTGAGGCTGTGACTGTGTGAGGAAGCCACCCCACTAACTGCATAAGCAGCCGAAAATGTCCTGGCTGCCCAGACATCTTGTCCTTTGCACACTAACGATTTCCAATGAGACTTGAGTCACTCGCTCAGAATGCAGTAAGCCCTGGGCAGAGGAAGGCACACTAGTCACTGAGACAGGCTGCGTTGGGGGAATGTAACAAGCATCTTCATCAACTCATCCTTTGAGTGGAGCCTCCTTGTTGACTAGTAGTGACAAAGATAATTCACGGATTTTTTTTTCTTGATTAATCAACAAAGTGATAGCCTATTTAAATCTGATGAGCCCTGAGTTAGGGTCATCTCTCTGTGGATGCCCTGCTGTTGCTTTGTCTCTTGTAAGGCTCAGACAAGAGATGGCTTGTGAGAGGAAGTGGCTGCTGTTTTTTTTTTTCCAGAAAGCTCCCAGGAACGAACTGGGTGGAAAGAGCAGCCAGAGACAGAATCTGGGTATGGGCTGAGAGAGCACCGTGGGACCCATGTAAGCTCTCCTAGGATTGGCAAGATGGTTGGCTGTCATCCGAGAAGGGCTGATAGAGGCAGGGTGCGCTGAAGAGGAGGGTGAAAGAGAACCATGAGGTGGATACTATTTCCTGGAAATTTCCTATGAGGCTGGAAAAACATTACTCAAGAAAGACAACAGAAAAAAAAGAAAGAAAGAAAGAAAGAAAGAAAGAAAGAAAGAAAGAAAGAAAGAAAAACAACAGCCTAAATGCTGAAGGGAAAAGACTACATGAGCCAGATGGCATAGGGTAGGGACCATGGAGGATGGTGTAGTGTGTGTGTGTGTGTGTGTGTGTGTGTGTGTGTGTGTGTGTGTGTGTGCGCGCGTGTGTGTCTACAGACATCTGATTTACTAATATACAACCACGTCCACATCCTTATCTCTCATGACAGCATCTGTTATATTGGAAAATAGGGTTTTGCAGAGAACACAGAATCCACAGCCGAAGAGTACCAAGGAAGAGAATGCTTTGGGTATAAAGTGAGACAAAAAACCATCGGTGGCATAGATCCTTGAAGAAAGGGGAAATGCATCGTAAGAAATGTGCTTGAGCTGGAAGAGACAAGCCTGGGGTAGATAGCACAGAGGACTCAGTAGAACTGGAGCGTGGCGTGTGGACTAGGGAGAACAGGAGCAAGCTAGCACAGCAGATGCAGGCCTGCACACTGGATGTGCTTTGTGGTGGAGAGTCCATTCAGAGACACAATGCTCAGAAGGAACATCTGGGAGGGCCCATTGCTCCCATGCCCTGGTGAGCTCCATGTTAGGAACACAGTGACGGGAAAAGTTACAATCAGTCCCTGTATCCTGGAAGCACCACCAAGCAGAACAAGAGTCATATAATTATAAATAAGATAAAAATGACAATAGATAGATATAAATCCATAAAATGCCCCCTAACTTCCTGCCTGCCAACAACCTACTGTTTTCTACCTGAGTACAGGCAAGACTACTTAGAGTGACCCATTCCCTTGGCCCTCAGCCTGCTGTGTCCCTTAGTAAGATGTTGCATTTGTCAACTTATTTTTCCTCTTCTGAAAAATAAGTCAAATGTATTTAAAAAGAAAACCAGAGCCTGGTGTGGCGGTGCATCCCTTTGATCTCAACACTCGGAAGGCAGAGGCAAGTGGGTCTCTGGGAGTTCGAGGACAGCCTGGTCTACATGACAGCCAAGGTTATGGAGAGAGATCCTGTCTCAAAAAAAAAAATAATAATAATAGTGGGAGGGTCTCTGAATTGTACCTGAAATGTGTTAGAATGTTACTCACTGTCCTTCTGTGAGTCTTGTAGGCTGATGTCTGTACAAGCAGACACAGGACAGGGAAAGAACGACAGTGGAATGAGCAACAGAGACTTGACAGTGATTTATACCAGCACTAGCATCCCGATGAGAGCCTGGCTTCCACCAAAGTCCTGTCTCAGGAAGCACTTTGTAAGCATCTGGACACATCTGCTTGCTGCTGGCAGACACTGACCAGGAGAGAAGGGGCATTTATTTCTCACAAAGGTCTGAGCTCCGAGCCTGCTGAGTCTTTGAGACGTTTGCAGAATTACAAGACCAAGTTAGGACTTTTTTTTTTTTTTTGAATATGCATGCTATTTACACATACATATTTTATTTTATTTTATTTTATTTTATTTTATTAATTTATTCTTGTTACATCTCAATGGTTATCCCCTCCCTTGTATCCTCCCGTTCTTCCCTCCCTCCCATTTTCCCCTTACTCCCCTCCCCTATGACTGTTCCTGAGGGGGATTACCTCCCCCTCTATATGTTCATAGGGTATCAAGTCTCTTCTTGGTAACCTGCTGTCCTTCCTCTGAGTGCCATCAGGTCTCCCCCTCCAGGGGACATGGTCAAAGGTGAGGCACCAGAGTATGTGAGAAAGTAATATCCCACTCTCCACTTTACTGTGGAGAGTGTTCCGTCCATTGGCTAGATCTGGGTAGGGGTTTAAGGTTTACCGCCTGTATTGTCCTTGGCTGGTGCCTTAGTTTGAGCGGGACCCCTATGCCCAAATCTGCCTATCATAATGTTCTACTTGTAGGCTTCTAGGACCCTCTGGGTCCTTCTACTTTGCCTTTCTCCCATGATTCTCTCATCTAGAATCCCACTAGAATGTCCTCTCCTCTGTCTCAGTTTCCTGGTAAGTGAAGGCTTTCGTGGGACATGCCCCTTGGGCTAATATGCAGATATAAGTGAGTATATACCATTTGAGTCTTTCTGCTTCTGGGTTAACTCACTCATTATGATCATTTCTAGCTCAATCCATTTATCCACAAATTTCGGGAACATGGAAACAGCCGAAGTGTCCCTCAATAGAAGAATGGATAAAGAAACTGTGGTACATATACACTATGGAATACTATTCAGCTATTAAAAACAAGGACTTCCCGAAATTTGTGGACAAGTTAGGACTTTTTAAAAGGTCGTTAGTGCCTGTCCCGGGGCATGCTAAGCCCTCCAGTGGTCTGTGCCCTTTATTGGCTTCGGATCACTATTTTATTAGAATGCCCCAGTTCCTTCTTTGAGGACACAGTGCCTGAGGGAGGAGGCATGATTTTATAGTTCTTCTTATGAACTCATGAAAGAAATAAAGGGTGACACAAATAAAAAACCGATGAGAAAACACCACAGAGATGGGCCTCTTTTTATAGGACCAGTGAAGACATGAGAATTAGAACATAAACAACTATTATCTGCAGCTGATGAAGGATTTTTGCTTCCATACAATGGCTCAGTTTTGACACTTTCTTAAGTTTCCATGACAATTAAAGGATCAAAATTGCTACATTTAGGCAGGAGTGGTTGGCACATGGCTTTAATCCCACCACTTGGGAGGCAGAGGCAAGTGGATCTTTGTGAGTTCAGGGCCAGCCTGATCTACAGAGTTCCAGGATAACCTTGAAACCCTGTCTTGAAAATAAAAATGTTACATTTGACTAAATATAAATGTTTTTGTAATTTTTAGACCCTGGTAGATATTACAGAACATTAACTGAAAACAAAGTAACTGGGGATGTGAGGAGTTTGAGAAAGTCCTAAAAATCATGTGACGGATCCGCATGCCTATCTCTTTGTTTTTTATTTATATCAAATTTATATATTCTACATTATTTCTGTTAAGTACTGGCCTATGAGTGTAGGAATATTCATTAATATCATTTCATTTTAATTTTAAAAAAATGTGTATTTGCAGGTGCCCACAGAAGTCAGAGATGGTTATCAGGCCCCCTGGAGTCATAGGGGCAGCCTGAAATGAGCTCTGAGAGCCAAGCCCAGGTCCTCCGGCAGAACTCCAGGTGCTCTGAAGTGCTGAGCCTTCTCGAAGCCCCAGGCTCTGAGGCTGTTCCAAACAGACAGGCATACCCAATGGCTTCCCTGAATGCTCTTAGAACTTGTCTTCATCAGGGCTCAGAACAAAGGTGTAGCTTGAACACTGCCTGTACCGGATGTGAGTTCCGGCAGGCAGCAGGGTGCCCTCAACACAGAACTTGTCAGATCTTGGAAGCAGCACTGGGTCCTTCTGAAACCTCCAAGCTACAGTTGAGACACTTGTGAGTTTGAGGTGTCTATCTTGATCCCTGAGTATGTTTCTGTGGCCCAGTTAGCACAGCGACCCTGGGAAGAATTACCCATCTTAAGGGACAGTCCAGTCACTTGACGGTCCTGTCCTTCAGCTGCAGGCCTGGATTCCCAATGTCTCATGGGTGAGCTCTACTCTAGACACATTCCTGAGGTCCAGCTCTTCCTGGAGAGGCCTGCTGTGTCCCTGTGTTTGTGTGCAAGGACCATGACACTCACCAGTCTCACAAAGTTGCTGCCTGGCCTGGCTCTGCATCCATAGTTTCATAGTCACATCTTCCTGGGGTCCCAACTCTTCAGAGCGATGCCCACACTGGTCAGAGCATGGGACTTGGTCTGTGATAGCAGAGCCAGAGCAGCTGAGTGATCACTGAGCAGGGCAGCCATGGTCTCAGGTGGACAGCAGGTCCCTGAGGCAAACAAGAGCTATAGAGGGACTATCAGTCAACCCTCTACCTATGTGTCTCCCCTTTCTGTGTGCATTCTTCTCCCTGAATCCCTCACAATTCTGTACCCCAAAGGGATGCTGCCTCTATGTTTTCCTCTCGGGAAATGCTGAGGTCTCTCTTGAGTTTGGTTCATATGATGTCATCCTAGCTGGTCCCTTCCTCTCATCCTCACTTCCTCTTTGGGCTCAAGGCAATACCTCCAGAGACTCGTGCCTCTCATATGATAAAGGCTGTTGTACTTCAAATTTGAATCTTTGTCTCTTTCTGCTGGGAAACTTGCTTTGGAGACCTACAAGAGTCTAACATTTGCCCCTTTTCAGAATACCTAGCACAAGTGTGACTCATCCACAAGCGTACTGCATGCTGGTGGCTGCTATTTCTGCTTTTGTGTCTGTGGTGTAAAGCCTAGGGTTGAAATGCTCAATCCTGAGAAACTATCCTAGGGAGGATGTGAGAAACCCACCCATCTACAGAGACAAGCAAGGGAATATTCTCAGTCCATCAGACCCAGTCTGGAGCATCCTCGGAACTCCTTGGCTAGGAGGAAGATAGTGCATCTGCCCCACCTCCTATAGCTTCCAGATTGTGTATGGACATCAGAGCCACCAGAAATGAAACAAATAGAGACAAGATGACAGCAAAACAGGTGCGCCCAAACTCACCAACTGCCAGAGAACAGAACATGCTCTCCTGAAAATGCTCTACTCTCTACTCTGCTGGACGAGCACCAGCGCCCATGAAGTCTATGTGACTCTCACCACTGACCTTTTAGCAATGTCTGGTCCTCTCACCTGGAGACACGTGTGCGCGCGCGCATACACACACACACACACACACACACACACACACAGCTGGGATTTAAAACAAAAACAAAAACACTCTGGATATATAAATGGCACTGCCTTCTTTTAATTTCTTCTTTTACTTTCCTTACAATTAAGGAAATTTCTGCCAATCTGGCAGAAATTATACCTGCATAAAAAACACCCAGTTCCACTGATGATAATTATCTTTGACAAGGGTAGAGACTCTCATGAACATTGAGGCTACTGATTCCCATGCCTAGTTTGATTTTATTGAGGTTGAATTAGAATTATTGGAGGAGTGCATGTCTGATGTCCAACTAATATATCCGAGAGGCGTATTTAGTGTTTGTCTCATGGACCCAATTACTGCAAAGGAAGAAGGTCCTTGGTATTCACATCTGCTACCAGCCAAGCATTACCAGTGCAATAAAAGTAAAATACTTTTTCCTACTCACTGGGCAGCTAGTCACCATAGCAACAGATCATTATACAAAATCCATCAATTCAGCTGGTCATTATCCCAAAGCAGCAGATAGCTAATGCATTCAGAAAGTTCTTTCCTCTTAACTTATAATTGAGCAAATGAATCAAATTGGACTTGGCATTGAAATGTCAGAGCTAAATTTATGTAGCAAATGGGAATTCAAAGGGGAAAACAAATTAGATCTTCCTTGTTACTATATACCTTAAAAGGAAATTTTAATTAACTCAATTATCAGGTTCAGATAATAGCTTTCTTTTGGGACAACACTGTTAATCAGTGTAAGCAATTCCTGGTCATAAATTAAGCGCAATGTTCTTTTATCACAAAAGTACTGTTTTTAACTGTGTTTCTTTTCTCTCATCATTGACATAGAGTAAGTGCTAGAGATAGGTGCAAGAGTCAGCCTGTCTTAATTATTGTCATTTTATTTGGCTATCAAAACTCACAGTAGGACATTTAGACCCTGAGGACCAGAGATTAGACTCACCAACACTTGGAAGAATGTGTGATCAACAGCAACCTACTAGCACCTCTGTATCCTTTATCCTGATGCCCAGTTAACAGGTCACTAGATGAATTTAACTGTGCCTAAGTTATATAAGACATGCTCAATATTATTTGTTGTACTGCTGCTTTGGGTCTGCGGATCAAAAGTCCTATTCAAGTTTTGTTTTAAGATGTGCTAGCTCTTTGTCTCTGTTAGCAACCATTGCATACAAACAGGAAAGTAGAAATGGCATCTCCTTTACAGAAGCCTTTATGATTTTGTTGAGATGCTTTTGAAAATACCTCTTTGGTACTCAACTTTGTAAGTTGTGATAGCTTCAAATAAATTTGCTACCTCTCCTGTTAATGGGAAGCCAGGTTATGAAGAAAGTAAAGGTGGAATCAATTCAGCCCACAGGGTATCTTTTCTAAACTGCCCTCTAGCCCTGCCTTACAGGTGACTCCACCCACATTTTAAAAATCACTCTATTAAAGAGACAAGGCATATTTGTGATAAAAATTTCCTTGCTTAAGATTTTCATGCCTAAATTAGAGACAAGCCACCCAATGGTATCACTGGCAGACTTTCTCTGCCATTGATCAGAAAGGAACAAAATGGATGACTCTCACCCTAGTAGTAAGATTTATAATGTCCTAGTGTAGGTTGAGGTAGCTGAGGAAATCCTGCAAGTATTTATACATTATTAATCCAAAGGAATAATAGAGGGGTATACATTTAATGGAATGAGAGAGTTTCCCTTTTCTGAATGGTTGCAAGTGTTCTAATGGTAAGGGGCTTCTCAAGCTCCCTTCAGACACTATCCATGTCTAAGGTGTCAATGGTGATTTTAAGCTTGTACATTAGCCCAAACTTGTCAGCCCAGCTCCACAGAAACATTTCTAGCATAGCAACTGGAGCCTCACAAATACAAAAGGGCTCAGTGTCCACTCTGGAATAAAACACAGCCAGGCCCAGAAACCTTGAATTCATTCCTTAGGATGAAATGTTCAATCTGGCCAAACCTGTCAGCCCAGCTCCAAAGAAACACTTCTAACACAAAATCAGATCTACCATAATAACTGCCTCCCACAGACAATGGCAGCTGAATTGGCACCTGGACCTTCTGTGATGCTTCCTACTCACACCAGGTAGCACCATTCCATAAACAGGATCCAATGCCTACAACTCTCTAGGATATTGCTGACTTCCCATAATTTTTGTGCTCATGTAATTTTAACGTAGTTCCTTGGCATCAACCATAGAATAAACGTTTATCTCTTCTAGTATGATGACAGCTCTCTGCTGAAATATAGCTAATCATAATTTGTTGAATGAATCCATGAGGCTTGCAGAATTTCTAAAGTATGCTTCAAAGTTGGACTGTAAGTTCAGGGTTGAAAACACCTTTTAATTTTCTTGTATATCATTAAGAAATAACACAATTGTCCCAATTACTTTTCAAGTGCAGTGAGAATACACTATGTATCACCAAGGCAACTTATAGAAAAAGTTTAATTTTATCTTACAGTTTCAGAGAGTGAGAGTCCATGATGGCAGAGACAAGAAACAGCTGAGAGCTAAGACACACCCACCCACAATGAATGCTGAAAGTGTTTTGAAACTTCAAAGCCTGGCCTCAGTGGCATACCTCCTCCAACAAAGCCACACCTCCTAATCCCTCCCAAAGCCCTGGGGGCTTTCAGGAGAGGAGGCAGGAAACACAAGTTTTCAAACATGTGAGTCCACCACATTCCACTCTTTGGCCCCCATATGTCCATCATAAGGCAAAATGCATTCAGTTCAACTTCAAAAGTCTCCATAGGCCATCATAATCGCAGCAGTTCAAAATTCCAAAAATCTCTTTTGAGACGAAGACAATCTCTGAATTGTAACCACCCCACTCCCCACCCCCAGCTGTGAAATCAAAGAGCAAACAAATCTTATACTTCCAATATACAAAGGTAAATAATGTACCAATGTACCAATTACCAATGGAAACTGGAGGAATGGGGCGTAGTGAAGAAATACTGGACCAAAGCAAGACTAGAACACAGTAGGGAAAACTCCAATCCTCTATCTAGTTCTGTGTCTCATATGGCTCTTCCATTCCAGCTTTGCTGACTGTAGCACACTTCTCTCTTTGGGGCTGGTTTCACTCCCTTGTCTGTATCCCTTCTTGGCAGATACATCATGGCTCAGGAAACTCTGATATCTTCGGGTCCCCAATGTAATCTAGGCCCTCACTTTCACAGCTTCCTGTAATGGCCTCCCAGGCCTCAATTCAGGGAATCTCGTGTCACAACCATGGTGTCAGATGCTTTTCTTGACTATGAGCACTCCACAACCCTTTCACTTGTGTATCCTTCACGACTCTAAAGCCAGAACCACATTTTCTGTTCCACTGGGATGGAGGTCAGCCCACTGAATCATCTTTGCAGAAATTTAGTTTGTTGTTGCTCTTTAGGAGCAGAACATGTCCGAGGCTGTTCTTTTTACTAGTTGGATGCTTAACTGACCAAGCTAGGAAACAGCTCCTTCATCAGAGCAGTTTCCTCCTGCAGCAGATGAGAACATATACAGAGACCCACATGTAATGGAAGTTTTAGGTTCTTTATAAACTCAGTTGTGTTATGTAAGTATAGTTTTGTTCTAATCTCAAGTGTGGGATTTTAGTTTGAGCTTTAGCTTGCCCACACCTGTCAATTGTCTCATGTGGGGCATAGCTATTGCCAGCTGGTAATGGCCTTCCTCCTGCAGCATGGATAGGGGAGTGGTCTAGGGCTCTGAGGATATAAATAAGAGCACAGAAAGAGAGTGTGGGGTGGGGTGCAGTGTTGGCATGTGGGGTGTAGCGTGTGGCATGTAGCAGTTTGAAGAGACAAGATACTGATGGACAGTGTTGTGGTTTGGAGCAGAGAGATGGAGAGAAATGCTTTGAGGCTCAGCAGCTTGGAGGGGACTGCTGGCTACATCTGCTGTTGATAGAGACAGGTATAGCCCAAAAGAACCCTATTGAAACAATTGACCCTACACAGCCAGAAGAAGTAAAGCAACCCTTCTCTCCAATAACCTTTTCGGTCCTATGTAGGGTTGGAATGTTGGAAGGGAAGTTGAGACCTAAATGCCCTAAATAAAGAAGAGTTTATAAGAAAGAGCACTACACCCACAGCAGACATTATGGAAAGAGACACAGAGAGAGAGAGAGAGACAGAGACAGACAGACAGACAGACAGACCAACCTTGGAACACACAACTCTAGATGAAAGTCTTTTCCACCAAATCTTTCCATTGGAACTCAGAGAACCCTATGGAAGAAGCAGTAGAAAGAATATTGGAGCCAGGAGGGATGAATCGAGGACACTAGAAGGAAAAGGCCCTTTACATCAACTGAGCAAAGTTCCTATGGAAAAAGTTTGCGGCAGGCACAGGGACCTACAGTGGTCTGCACGGGGGCTTTGTGCCTGTGTTATAGCTTTCAGTTTAGTACCTTTCTGGAACTCCTGAATCTGTGAACACACGAGTCGCTGGTTCTTATGTTCTCCTGGGCTCTTTTCCATCTGTTGGTCTGCCTTGTCCAGCTTCAATGTGATGGTTTTGTCTGATCTTACTGTTAGATTTCGTTCTTAGAAGCCTATTCTTTTCTGATGAGACACCAAAAGGGAGTGGAGCCAGATGGCAGAGGAGGTGGGAAGGAACTTGGAAGAGTAGAGGGAGTGGGAACTGTATGAGAAAGAATCTTTTTAAGTTTTTTTAAAAAAATTTTAAGTTTTATGTGCATTGGTGTTTTTGCCTGTATGTATATCTACATGAGTATCAGATCTTGGAGTTACAATCAGTTGTGAGCTGCCATGTGGGTGCTGGGATTTGAATCCAGGTCCTCTGGAAGAGCATAGTGTCCTTAACCACTGAGCTATCTCTATTTTTAATGATCCAAATTAATTTTTAAAGGCAAGTATATTTGAAACTCTTTGTTGCGGCTTTCAGGGAGACAGAAGATGATAACTATGTCTTAGAGCTTGTTAGACTTATCTGCAGTCACTTTTTGCCCCTCCTCACTTTTGTTTGTATATATCCATTGTAAATAGTACTGGGGTTCACAATTTCAAGTAAGGATATTATATATTTCCAGCATATTCGTCTTCTGCATGCTCCTCCTTCCCTTTGTCCCCTCCCAATGTCTCCGTCCATCCTGTAGCTCCCTTCTGCTTTCCTGTCATCTATGATTCTACTTTTCTATGAATCATGACATTTATAGAAAATATCACACATACACTTATAAAATATGAGATTCACAAATTAGAGGAAATAAATAATAGCTGTCTCTAAAGTCCAGAAGTGAAATACTATATCCAATGTCTTTACTCTTGGGGTAATCAAATTCATAAAGCTGAAGAAATAAATGGAGCAAAGGAAGGAATATAAATACTAAAGAGAGAAGTCAAAATGTACCTATTTGCAGATGACAAGATCTTCTATTTAAATAATTCTAAGGACCCCACAAGAAAACTCGCAGTTCTGACAAACACATTTAGCAAAGCATTAGAATATAAAATCAACAGAAAATATAGGAGCTTTGCTACATATCAGTAATGAACAAATAACGGGGTGGGGGGCATGTTACTCACAATAGCCTAAGGAGAAGAACCCTTCCCCCTGGGAATAAACTTATCCATGGATGTGAAAGGGTATATATAATGAAGGCTTTAAGACACTGAAGAGATTGAGACTTTAACACAGTAAAGAATGCTACTAGAGGATAGAAAACCTTCCCTTGCTAACGGATAGGCACAATTCCTGTTATAAAATTATCTATATTCCTTCACATGGTGAACAGAGTCAATATAATCACTCTCAGAATTCGAAAGACCTTCTCTACAGAAAAAGAAAATCTTAAAAATGACAAGGAAGCACACACATCCAGAATAGATAAAGCAATGCTCAGTAGAAAGAGCATTGTTTGTAGTAACACAATGCCCAGTACCAACTTATGCTATAGAGCCATAGCAACAAAAACAGCAAGGCACCATATCAAAAACAGATGTGTAGAAATAAAAGACAAACAAAAGACAAAGCTGTCAGAAACACACACTGTAGAAAAGAATACCTCTTTAACAAATAGTGTTGGGGAACCTGGATTCCACAGAGAAAGGAATGAAACTAGATCTACATCTCTCACCTTGCTGAAAAAAATCAATTCAGAAAAGAACAATGATTTTAGTGGAAGACCTGAAATTTTAAACTGCTGGGACAAAACTGGTGAGACATGGTGAAGTTACAGGCATAGGTAAACGAACTACAAAGCACAAGGAATGATCACGGGAAATGACAAATGAGACCACATGAAATTAAAAAGCATCTGCACAATGAAGGAAACAAGACTGGAGTGAATAACAGATAAAAGAATGGGCCATTTGTATGAGAAAAATAAGATTACTATCCAAGATATAGAGAGGATGAAAAAGAGTCCAAACTGTTGGACTCTAAAATCGAGCAAATGTTCTGAAAAAACAATTCTCAAAAGGTGAAATGAAAGCAGGCAATGAATTATGGGGAAAAGGGTTCAACGTCTGAGTAATCAGGGAAATTCAAATTAAAGGTGTTTTTGAAATTCCATCTCAGCCTTCTCATTTCAAATGAGAGCATGGGGGATTGGCAACGCTGCTCAGTTGGTAGTTCTTTGCCCATGATGCCAAAGTTCTTGTATTGATCCTCAACATAGCTTAAAAGTGAGTGTGGTTTTTTTTTTTTTTGGTTTATGCAACTTTATTGAAGAAAAATAAATCAATTACTAGGAGAGCTATTAGTTGATCACTCATCCACTGACAATTATAGTATCAGCAGAACAGAAAAATGTGATGTATTTTATGCATGTCAATGAAGGAATGACCTGTTCTTGTTCTACGGAGAATGGAAATTGGAAGTCAAACACTCTTTGTATTCCAAAACAGGGTCTCAAAACATTTTGTAATTTTCATTTAAATTGTTAGGAGGCTTGGAGCTATTAGTTACTCTATCTTCCAATACTGTTTAATATAGCACTGAATAAATGATGCGAGTGTGTTTTTACATGCCAGCGTTCCCTGCATGCGCGTACTAGAGACAGGAAGATGAGGAGCAGAAGCTCAAAACAAAAGCAAAAGTAAATCAGAAAATGAGAACACAGTAGTGGTTGGAGAGGATGATGGCTGCTTTGCGCATTTATCTGAGGATTAAAATGAGCAGCCAAACAGTAATGAGATAAATAGAAAACGGACCATTCTTCCCACAGACTCACTGTCCCGGCTGCAGCCACAGCACAGCTGTCTTCATCCTACACACAGGGCTCACACAATTCCTTCATCCCACACTTTGCTTTTTCAAAAAAAAAAAAAAAGCGAGAATCTCACTCTAATAGTTTTTAGAACTATTTTGCTCATTTTTGTTCTTTGCTTTGTTTTGTTTTTGAGAGAGAGTTTCACAGCCTGGCTGTCCTGGACTAGCTCTGTAGACCTGGCTGGCCTCAAGCTCACAGAGATCCACTTGCCTCTGCCTCCTGAGTGCTGGAATTAAAGGCGTGTGCCACCACCGCCTAGCTGAGTTTTAAGAAATTTTCAATGGAACATTTGTTTTGTTTCTGTGGTATTCCTACCAATTTCTGAAGCCTTCTTAATTTTTAATTGAACAATCTCTGTAAACCCATTCTCTATTAAGATGTACCTTACAAAATTATGGGGAGAAATATGGACCAAAAATATAAAAATAAAAAAAGAAGGAAAGGCAGTTATTCTGCTAAGAAGAGAATGATAACAGGTCACATGGGATGAATACATACCTCAGCATGTCCACTTTGACATATTTTAAAAACATTAAATAAGTAAGCCCTACTTCCTGGACTGAGATACAGCAAGAAATATATTAAATGGCGCATTCCAGTAATATGAGGCAGAATTAGCATTGATAGATTGAAGAAAACAATCATCAGTTACTGGAAAAATAATCTCAGTAAATAGATGTTTGTGTGGGCATATGAGTATATATGTATATGCGTGTGGATATGTGGGTGTGTATGCATGTAGGCCCAGAGAGATGCTGTTTTTAAAAATTATGGCAAAATTTGACATAAAGTAATTCAAGATTCAAAAAGTTAGGGTACAACTTACTTCTTTAAAACTTATGACCTCAAAGTGAACACAAGATGAATAAATATATGAAAGATAAAATAATGAGTTACAAATTACTTGGAGTATATTAAGGTTAGGGACAGACTGACTTCATTTCACTAATCCTCAGAAATATATAGTTAAAATCTGCTACCTACAGATGGGTGCAGTGGCGCATGCCTGTAATCCCAGCACTAGGGAAGGCAGAGGCAGGTGGATCTCTGTATGTTCAAGGCCACCTTGGTCAACAAATCAAGTCCAGAACAGCCAAGGCTATACAGAGAAACCCTGTCTTGAAATCAAACGAAACAAAACACAAAAATCTGTTACCTACAACACTTATGTTCTACTCTGTTTCTTTGTTGCTTCGATAAACACCACAACCAAAAGCAATTTGGGGAGGAAAAATGTTTATTTTGTCTCACACATTACAGTTCATCATTCAAGGAAGCCACAGGAACCTGGATGAGAGCGCATTGAAGAATGCTGCTTACTGCCTTATTTTCAAGCTCCATTGAGGAACCCTCTTTCCCAGCAGTGGTGACTACCAAGAAGAGCTGCCAAATCTTACTAATGTACAATAATTTTAATGACTGTGAATGTTATTCCAAACACAATAGTGACCATGCATTAATAGTTACTTTCTTTTATTTACAAAAAATCACTAAATTTCATACAAATTATATTCCAATTACATACTGAATGGTCTTTGGGGGTAGGCAGGGAAAGCTTCTAAAATCTTGGGATTCAGTCTTGTTCTGGTAAAAAAAAAATCTTTTATTGAGCCAATGAAGTAATTTGGTTTTATAACAAATCGATATACTCAAGACTTGAGCTACATGCATGATTCTGATGTCTGTAGTAAGTTTTTCAGTCAAGCTAAACAACAATGTCTTATAAATCACAAGCAGTATTTTCATACCTTGCTAAATATCCCACTTAACATTTAGTTGCTGTGTTAATACATGAAACAAGAACAACTTCAGGAAGAGTTTATTTCAGCTAACAGGTTACGGTTCATCATCAAATCAAGGGGGAAACTCAAGGCAGCAACATGGGGGGGGCTTGTGAAATGATGCAGAGGCCACGGAGAAATGCCTTTACATTGGTTTGCTCAGCTTGCTTTCTTATATAGCCTTGGACCACCTGGCTAGGGTTGATCCATTCACATTGGGCATGGCTTTCCCAAATCAAACATTTATCACGAAAATGTTCCAAAGACATGCTCATCCAGCACTTCGATGGAAGCAATTTCTTAACTGAGGTTCCCTCTTTACAGGTGGCTCTAGTTTGTGTCAAGATGACAAAAACTAATCACCAAAATTGGTTCTTTGTCAACTTGACACACAAATACATTGCCCTTAGACTATAGCCTTTCCTTTCTGGCTTATCCTCAATATCTCATGTTAATATCACAATATAAAGCAAAGTATAATTTTAAAAGCCTTATAGCCCTTAAACAAACTCAAACACTTTAGAAGTCCAAAGTCACTTTAAAAATCTGAAGCCTTACAACTTTGGCTTCCTATAGAATTCAGAATAAATTATTTTCTTCTTCCAAGAGAGGGAAGACCCAGAACACAGCTACAACTGAACCAAAGCAAACCCAAACCCCACAGTATAACCGGTTCAATGTCCAATGTCTGGGATTTGTTCTAGGTTTGAAAGTATATAGGTAGCCCCATCTGTGGAAGAAATGTGACCTTGCCTTAGACTGGGCCCAAGGTGAAAGTAGTCTTGGGTGGCTTGACCCCATGGATACCCCACTGAGATAAACATCTGTGATAAGACTATGTGTGGAAGGAATGTGACCTTGCCTTAGACTGTGCCCAAGTGAAAGCAGTCTTGGGTGGCTTGACCCCATTGAAATAAACATCAGTGAGAAGACTGAGAGGAGCCATTTTGGGCCAGTGATTAATGACATGGGCTGGTGGTGGTGGTGGTGACAGGGGCAGGGGACAAAAGGTTTCATTCTTATTCTCCTTTAACTCTTTTTCCTCTTGTTTAAGATAGTCGAGTTGTAAGGAAGATACCTTTGTTTAATAAATTCATAATGAAGTTAAATTGTTCAGGAACCAGAGCCAACACCCATCTGTCCTGCTATGCTTTCTGGAAACATAGTTTCCAGACAGTTTGTCCTGTGGGCTCAGTTCTAGTCCAATCTATATATGCTTGTGTCCTTGATGGTCATGCCCACAGTGCTGACATCTCCAATTCTGGATTCTCCAATGTAACTAAGTCAGCACCTTTGGCAATGGACTGGCCTGGCCTCTTCAGGGACTATAACCATGCCACATGTTGCCAACCCTCGATTTCTCTCCATGACACCTTTAATGCTGAGTTTTCCACTTCAACCACAATAGATGCTGCCCCTTCACTCATAGCCTCTCCCGGCCTCACACAGTGCCAAGATTCAGCTGCCCTCCACGACCCCTTCAATCCTGCAGCTTTGCCGCCACCAGAACTAGTACCACATGGGAGACTTTTACACATTGCCAAGTTTGGATGCCAGCCTGAGCTGCAGCACTGGCCACATCTGGACTACAGCTCCTGGTGGCTGACACTGAGGAAGTATCTGCAGAAGATTTTAACGTGATGCCAGTCTCTTACCAACCACCGCTGGGTTTTCAGGCCCAGCTGAGAATCAGTTGTCTTCATAAGCAATGATTTCACTTTAGCAGTGCTGGCCTCTTGTTATTCAAAGCTGATTGATTGTTCAGCCCTAGCTGAACAGAAATCACAGGTTCGTAAATAAAATATATCACAGAGACAGCCTTGATAAACAGCGGAAAAACACAGAACTCACCATGTTTAATCTGAAGACCTCGTTGGAATCCATTTCTCTGTTTGCTTTCCTCTGGAACCTTCCAAGCTGCGTTTCTACTGTCTACATCTCCCTCAACAGCTCTATCTTCCAAGCTCCTCTACCCTCTCAGTCAGCTCTGAGCACTCAATGGCCTTTCCAGTTCAAAGCTCAAAATGTTTCCATAATCCTGCTCCCCCAAATACGGCCGGATAGAACACAGGAGTACCTGCACGATCCTGGTACCATTTTCTGACCTAGTTTGCTTTTGGTTGCTGTAATAAAACACTGGCCAAAAGCCAACTTGGGGGAAAGGGGGCTTATTTCAGCTTACAGGCTACACCATCAAGGGCTGCCAAAGCAAGAGCTCAAGTAGGAAGCTGGAGAAAGGACCAGAAGAGTGGGTCATGGCAGAAGGCTGCTTACTGACTTCCATGGCTCAGTCTAAGCTCTCTCCCTCCCTACTCCTCACTTCTTCTCTTTCTCTCTTTGATTTTTTTCTTCCCTTTTTCTCTAAGTTACTTCTTCATATTTATTTATTTTATGCCTATGAGCACTTTGCCCACATGTACTGTGTGTACCACATGCACTCCTGGTGCTTGAGGTGATGGGAAGAGGATGTTGGCTGAACTGGAGCTATGAACAGTTGGGAGCCATCATGTTGGTGCTGGGAAAAAGAACTTGGGTCCACTGCAAAACCAACAAGTGATGTTAACCACTGACTTATCACTCTATCCCCTTTCTTGTACAATCCAGGAACCACATTTTCAGAAGTGGTACCAGCAACAGTGTGACAGGCTCTTCCATATCATCATCAATCAGGAAAATATTCCCCAAAGACATGCCAATATGCCAAGAGGCAAGCCTTCAGCTAAGGTTCCTTATTCCCAGGTGTCTCTAGTGTGTGTCAAGTTAGCACTACTTAACCAGCACAGCCAAAACAATTCACAGGGTTCGTCTCCAGCACTCTTGTATTTCTTGCAGTGATTCTCCATCTGTGGGCTGCAACCCCTTTCAGGGTCAAGTGACCCAGGGTCAGTGGGATTGCCTAAGACCATCAGAAAAAACAAAGATTTACACTAAATTCCTAACACTAGCAAAATTATAGTTATGATATAGCAACGAAAATCATTTTACGGTTAGGTATCACAACAACAGGAGAAATTGTATTAAAGTTTTGTAGCATTAGGGGTGTCCAGAACCACTGCTTTAGATCCAAGCAATTGGTTAAGGGTTACTATACCATTTACACAGCAATTTCTATGGTAACAATTTTGCTCTTTTCAGGTTAATATATTTGAAAATGTTCTTCCCGTGTCAGTCCATATGTATAGTTTCTGTATAAACTCACTCGGAGTTGACAAATATCCAGCTTTACTTAAGGGTCTTGCTGCATTGTATTAGAAGGGTTTCTCAGCAATACTTCTGTTGCTAATGTCCTGAAGAATAAAGGATTTTCTGTGTTATTTGATTTGTAGAATAAATTTCTGATGATTTGTATAACATAATTATTCAATACCTGAGACCCTCTGTTTGTCTTGACACGATCTCTCCAGTGTGGAGGAAGGGTTGAATGATTATTAAATTCCTTGCAATTCTATGGGTCTATCCCTAGGTGTATTGAATTATAGTATTGAACTATAGATGAGCATTACTGAAGGCTTCATGATGATGTTTTTACTAATTTTGATTTTTCTCTACTATGAATTCTGTTGTGTCTAGTAAAGCCCGAACAGTTTTTAAAGACTTTGCCACACTGTTCACATTTGTACAACTTCTTTCCAATATGGAGTCTGTAATGATGTTTAAGGTTTGAGGAAGAATTAAAGGCCTTGCCGCATTCTTCACACTTGTAGGGTTTCTCTCCAGTGTGGATTCTTTCATGTTGATTGAGGCCTGTAGTACAAGTGAAGGCTTTGCCACAGTGTTTGCATTTGTATGGTTTTTCTCCAGTATGAATTCTTTGGTGTCGAGTTAGACTATGACAGTTATTAAAGGCTTTCTCACATTCATTGCACTTATAAGGTTTTTCTCCAGTATGAATTCTCTGGTGCTTCATATAGGATGAATAAATGTTAAAGGCTTTCCCACACTCATCACACTTATATGGTTTCTCTCCAGTATGAACTCTCTGGTGGTAAATAAGATTGGAAGAACAGTAAAAGGCCTTGTCACATTCCTTGCACTTGTAGGGTTTCTCACCTATATGAGTTTTCAGATGTTTATTCAGGTATGAAGCCAAAGAAAAGGCCTGCCCACACTCGTCACATTTGTAGACTTTCTCTTCATTGTGTAGTTGTTGGTGTTGGTCAAGGCTGGAAGAACGGTTAAAAGCTTTACCACATTTTTCACATTTGTAGGGTTTCTCTCCAGTGTGGATCCTCTGGTGTTTAGAAAGAATGCAACGAACATTAAAGGCCATGCCACATTCATCACATTTGTAAGGTTTCTCTCCAGTATGAATTCTCTGGTGTTTAGAGAGTGTTGAGTGAACATTAAAAGTCTTTCCACATTCATCACATTTGTAAGGTTTCTCTCCGGTATGGATTCGCTGATGTGTAGAGAGCGCTATTCGAATGGTAAAGGCCTTGCCACACTCCGCACATTTGTAGGGTTTCTCTCCAGTGTGAACTCTGCGGTGAACAATAAGTCCTGAACAACTGCTAAAACCTTTGCCACATTCTGCACATTTGTAGGGTTTCTCTCCAGTATGGATTCTTTGATGCTTACTCAGATATGATGAACAGCTAAAAGTTTTGCCACATACTTCACATTTGTAGGGTTTCTCTTCGTTATGAATGCCTTGGTGTCGCTTTAGCCTGGAAGAACAGTTAAAAGCCTTGCCGCATTCTTTACATATATAGGGTTTCTCTCCTGTGTGAATTCTCTGGTGTTGAACAAGCTGTGATTTCCAATCAAAGCCCTTCTCACATTCTTTACATTTATGGGGTTTTGATCCTGTTGAGAAAAGGATGAGGTACTGTTAAAAGAGTTCAATTATATTTTACATTACAATGAGTTTTAACATGCATATGTTCTCTCTTGGTTACATATTTAAATGTAATTAAGAATCACATAAATGGTGGCTGCAGACATGGCTCATCAGTTAAGAGCACTGGCCATTCTTCCAGAGGACCTGGGTTCAATTCCCACCATCCCCATGGCAGCTCAAAACTATCTGTAACTCCAATTTCAGAGATCAGGCACTCTCACACAGGCACATATTCAGGCAAAACTAATGCGCATGGAATACTATTATAGCTAAATAGCTAAGTCAAATGGAGGCATTATGCTAAAAGAAATAGCACATAATATGAAGCCAGTTGACTGTATTATTGGTCTTACATAGAAACTCAACATAGCAAAAGTTGTGAGACTGGAGATCAAGTGGTGAATCCAACACACTGAGAGGGTGAATACACTGGCAGAAATAATATATTTCCTATGTGTACAGGACTTCAGTTTTCAAAGATATAACATTTTTATGCAGATATGTTACAGAAGATGTCCCTAATACTATGAAACAAAAGTCTTAAAATATGTAAGACAGTGTTATGTTTTAAACACAATAAAACAAATACCTAAAAGAAATACCAAATCAGGAAAATTCTCCTAATTTACCTTTAAAGGATAGACGATATCAGTCTACCAAGAAATGGGTAATAAAGTTAGCACATAGTATTTTTAGGAATACTCAGCAGAATACAGCAACCACTAAGCAAAAAAGAAGAAGGAGGTAAGAGTTGGGTGTGGTGGCACATGCCTTTATTCCCAGCACTTGGGAGGCAGCCAGCTCTCTGAATTTGAGGCCAGCCTGGTCTACTATAAACACATGCACTGCTGAGTGACGTGGTTGGAGAGGCTGGACATGATAAGCATCCAGCATGAGACGTCCTCCAATTGTAAAAGTAAGAACTTGAAACTATTTCCCACTAACATATAACTTCTCCACACACACTGGAAAGCTGTGCATTCTCTTGTATTTTTGGACTCACTGGCGTGCCGTCATTCATTCATTCCTACATACCTGGCTTTGTGCCTATACTTGCCTGTGTCTTCACACTTCGAGGCTCTTGTCTTTGCTCCAGAAATGTGACCAGGTATGGCTTAGAGAAAGCAAGACCTGTTTGGAAAAGGAAATGAGATGCTTGGCTGGTTTCTCCTGGAAATTAACATGTGAACTCATTTTTGTACATATAAGGGAAGAGGTGGTAATTGGTTGTAAAAAAAATTCTATCTTTACCCATTTCCTGAAGGATGGCATGCTTAGGAGTCATTTACAACCTTCAGATCATGAGTTTCATTACAAGGAAAAATACTAAAGCCGAAGGGTGAGACATGTGTGTGCCTCATGCCACATGCTACTGAGCTTCTAACACGGCTACTATGGTAAAGGATGCATATCTCCAAAACCAGGTTAGACATACTAGAAAACGTTTCTTAGCTCCATCACATTCTGTGTTTTCCTTAAGGAAGGCATATGAACTATAATGTTGGAGAGCATAATCTCCCACAGATACTGTACAAAGAGAGGAAGCTACATTGTTGGCCTGATGTATTTTGATGCTAATTAATAAAAGTCCTTCACATGTGGGCAGGACAAGTGAGATAGGCATGGCTAAGGTTCCCAGGCTTGGGGAGACAGAGGGAATCTTGGGGAGAAGAGAGAGCTGAGAAGAAGAGAGGAGAAGAAGGCCACCATGGTTTAGATGGAGGAGAAGCACATGGCCGGCTTGGATGGAGATTTGGCCCAGACGAAGAACATTTGAGGGTACATGAGATTATGGATGGGAGGTAGCTTGATAGAAATTACTAGAACCAGATGGTATTGATTGCAACAGGTATCCAATACATGCCCCACTCTGAGAAGCAGTTTAGAGGATTAACATCTTCCCTGCCCCAGGTTAACTAAGGCTATTATAAATTATAACAAGTGTGTGCTTCTTGATTAATTAGTAGTGGGTTAGAAAACGTTGTTGTAATAATAATTATAGGCCTGATGATAAACACTATTGGGCCATACTGGGAATTTAACAGCAACACTACATGTTGATGAGGACACACAAATTCACCACGGATGCAGTTCTCACCCAGGAACGCAAGGTTACTGTAAGTCTCCAACATCACGTCCCTGTACAGACTCCACTGAGCAGGCTGGAGGCATTCACGCTCTTCTGGAGAGAAATCAACGGCCACATCTCTGAATGAGAGCAGTTTCTGAAATTAAATGAAATCAACAGCCCAATTATTAACATAAATAATGAATAGTCAACATGCTTCCAGTCACAATTTTAAAGTTTGCCATAGATAAAATCAGCATTAGAAATGCTCCTGACACAGCATAGGGGTGTGGTATTAGATACTTTTAAATGAAATAATAGCTCATGAACTTGTCCTCTTTAGACAAAGAGAATGACATATGATCCAATACTTACATAAATATGATTTTATGGAGATAAAATATTAAATTTAGGAATCCACAAAAACACATATTTGGGGTGGAATGCTTGTACTACACACTACACATTACACACGTTCTCACAGGAGAAAGCCATGGTGAGAAGGAAATTCTCCCACAGTGTAGCACAGTACAGCAGTGGCCTAGGGTCTACACTCTACCATTGACATCAGGCATGTTCACAGGTCCAGAGATAGTGCTAGTTAGTTCCAACTACGCAATCTCACAAGTGATGCTCTGTCCTGCAAACATAGTCATTTCAACTTCTTTATAACTATCTTCTCTCTACAGTTTCCCCACAAACAGAACATTACCTCTGAAAGCCAACTTTCCGAGAACCCAAGACAGAGACTAGCACACACCAGACACACGATGCCGTACATTGTGCAAGTCACCCTTGTTTTCCAGTTGTGCAGCTGATTGGAAAGTCAGTATGCCTTGCACGACTATTTGGACACAGGTTCCTGTCCAGACCATGCAGGACCTTAGTGACAGGAAAGATAACTAAGATTTTAGGAACATAAGGATATATGGTGGGTTAATAAGTTAAAACTCCATAGGGTCTTCCCTTCTTCAAGTTTCTCTTAGCCTCTTCATCAGGAAGTCATTCCACTGATGTAGAGATAAACTCCTGTCACCATCACACAAGTGCCTAACTAGGAACAAATGACTATGCTTTCTCAGCTTAGTCAGGATTCCACTGCCACTTAACACATGTCCCTTGGCTGGAGTGTCTCTAACATTGATATTGACAGAGGTGTTACTTCTTGTTGTTAAGCCCTGTTTGCTTTCTAAAATCTTCATATAATTGACTTTCTACCTACAGTTAACATTATTTTGAATATATAAATAAAATTATACATTCATTCTATAAAGTTGTCAAGTATCAGTAAGCATTTGATCAGTAAGCATTGTTATTCATATTAACAGTATCTCACCTATAAATATAATAAATGAACACAGTCTAAAATACCTAGATGCCAGTTAAGTTTTTTAATTTAAATAAGTTTGTTGACCCTGTATGCCTTCTTTATTGATCGTTAATTTTGAGTCAGCCAGCTGTATTTATTTGTCAGCTCTTTATATAAGGTTATATTTTGTTCTTAAGAATTGCCTCTTTGGGAGTTAGCAATTAAATATCCATTTATATTCATATACATATATGCATCCATATAGATTCATGTAAAGATAGATAAATAGGCAGTTAAACCAAACTTCTGGTTTGCAGCAGCATCCATCACAAGGCTTGACATCTACCTATATATCTTATGTTTGAAGTTAATTCTGGTCTTTTTTTCTTACAGACACTATTAATATAATCATATATACTGATTGTTGTCTTTTGTTTGTTTGTTTTTCTTTTTTGAGACACGGTTTCTCTGCATAGCTTTGGTTGCCCTGGATTACCTCTGTAGATCAGGCTGGCCTTGAACTCACAGAGATCTACCAGCCTCTGCCTCCCAGGGTGCTGGGACTATAGGCATGAACTACCACCTTGCAGCTACCTGTTGTCTGTTTAACTTATCCTACAACTATAACCTTTCTTGGAGCTGTTCTTCTGTGTTTCACATACCCTCAATTTGAAATCTTCACTATGCTGTTTTCATCACCAAGGGGTCTCAATTCAAAAATTAAAACGATGAGGACAATCATTCCATGACTGGCTAAATATATGCCTACATGTGGGCAGGGCAGAAGTGAGGTAGGCAGAGCTAAGGTCCATGAGCTTGAAAGACAGAGGATCATGGGAACGAAGAGGAGGAGGAAGAGGAAGAGGAAGAGGAGGAAGAAGAGGAAGAGACTAAAGACATGAGAAGAAAGGAACAAGCAGCCATGTGTTAGCTTAAGAAAGAACCATGTGGCCAGAGGAATTTACTGTGAGGAATGGTGATGGAGGAAAGTAGTCTAGATGACAAACATGCGCAAGTGTTTATGGGATATTGGATGGGAGGTGGCCCAGCTAGGAATTATTAGAGCAATTGACATAGATTAGGAGGTCAGTTTCTGCCCAGTTCCAGTATATAGGCTTATTAAAAATCTATCAGGTGTCTGTGTCATTTATTGTTATGGTAGCGGGTTAAGTAATAAGCACTGAAATAATTCTATGATTAATAGTAAACACTGATAGCTGTTTTATTTTCTACAACAGCCCTGACTTCTTTATAATGTGCATATAATAAGGGTTCCAGGACTCTTGTAAGATTCACATTTTTAGTTTAGTGATAAAGTTTCCCCCATTACATTTCTTCCTTTCAATCCCTCCAATGTCCTACACTCTTGCTCCCATCTCAAGCCCATGGTCTCCTTTTCTTTAATGTAACATATATTGCCATCTTATTGCTTGTTGTCATGTCAAAACACTTCAGTAATCAACCGCTGTGCTATATACATAGAAAGTGGGTAAAATATTTCCTTCACAACTCTTTAAACAATGCCATTTCAGAAGCCACCAAAACCACATATAGTTATTATTAAGAAAGTCACTTAAGACAACGTTGTGAGATGTGTACACCCACAGTTGGGTTTACACTGTCTTTTTTCTAAGCACAGGCTATCAACATCCATGGAAAAGCTTTGTGAAAAATTCTTTTTCATAATCTCTAGCTTTGTTCTATGAAAAAAATGAAATAGAAAAGATAAAATATCAATTGTTCTCACAGCACTTGAAAACACCAAAGAAGGGGTGTTTATTCTAAGATGACAAAATTCTCTTGATATGAAAATGCACTGGCATCTTGATGATACTTCATCAGGTAGTATTATTTCCTAACATGTTTTAGAAATAACAGCCATCATGTACCCTACAGTCAGTCTCTGTGGTAGCTACTGCACTTTTTTTCACATTTCCTATACCATAGGACTTGTGAGTATAGAATTCGCTAAAACCACTTCAGTATTTCCACTGGCAATTTTAATATTCCATTTTGCAAGAGGATGAGTGACAAATATAAAATAGATAATTTATAGATAGACAAAGATTTTTGTTTGGGGAAAAATGGCAAAATTTTTAAAAGATGCTGTGACAGAAAAAGACTATTGTTTTGCTGAAACAGTCTGGCAACATACAAACACAGTTTCTGGAATTGATGCAATAATGGACAATTTTTTGTTTTTTTATTTTAGTTTATTAATTTATTCATATTACATCTCAATGGTTATCCCCTGCCTTGTATCCTCCCATTCCTCCATCCCTCCCATTTTCCCCTTACTCCCCTCCCCTATGACTGTGACTGAGGGGGACTTCCTCCCCCTGTATATGCTCATAGGGTATCAAATCTCTTCTTGGTAGCCTGCTGTCCTTCCTCTGAGTGCCACCAGGTCTCATTGGGCTCAGGGGTCCCGCTCAAACTATGGCACCAGCCGAAGACAGTACAGGCTGTAAACTTCAAATCCCTACCCAGATCTAGCCAATGGACAGGACATTCTCCACAGTTGAGTGGAGAGTGGGGTCTGACTTTCACATGTACTCTGGTGCCTTATATTTGACCACGTCCCCTGAACAATTATTTTTATTCCTTGGGGATATCAAGGATGCAATAAATAATCCTAAAGGAATTTCTGATAAGTATTAATCCAATATTGCTGAATTCTATAGCATATAAACATTGTAAGCATAACCTAAAGAATACAAATTAAAATTGAAACAAGAATGGTTGTAACCTAAACCCAAAACAGATATGGCTGAGGAGGCTCTGGAGAAAAGGGGACTCACTTGGTGCTGCTGGGATGTAAGTGAATACGCCATTATGAAGGACAGCCAGATACTGTGGTGGGATGATAAGCGTCACCCCAAGAGGCTCACATGGTAGGGGGCTGTTAGCTCAACAACTTGGGAACCATGCATTCACATATATGAGCCTCTAGGGTCATGCTCATACAAACCACTAAATATGTAAGTACTATTGCCATACTTCTTAATATGTTTGTTGCTTGTGACATAGACCTGGCTGTCCTGAAACTCACTATATAGACCAGGTTGGCCTTGAACTCAGAGAGATGTACCTCCCTCTGCCTACCAAGTGCTGAGATTAGAGAAATACACCACCATGCCCAGCTAGCAAGTCTTTATACTAAATATTAGACAATATATTAACAAGACACAAAATTAATAGAGAGGCCTTTAGTATGGAAAAGCCCTGTAAAGTCACATAGTTTTTATGCTTTGAGTACATAGTCCTTGCCTATAGTTATGCTGGTGGCAATAAGGAAAACCCATTCATGCAGCATATTAGTGCAAACACCTTATTGTTTTAATTATTTTTCTATTGTTATGATAAGACCTACTTTTTTATACATTTATTTTATTACACATGTATAAAACAAACTGCACACAGCAGGGAGAACCATGTGACAATCACAAGAATAATGAGTTCTATACATGTTACATTCATAGTGAATTTGCCATCTGCATCCGTTCTGTGTGAAGTGTCTTCCCTGTCTTGTTGGGTCTAAATTTCCAAATGAGATTTAATATCTATCCTACCTCAACTCTAATAGCTTAACTTCTTTATCTTGATCTAAAATGATCTTGTCCCCTAACCACCTAATCGTGCTTGTAAAACTATACTATCTTGTCTTCAATGCTCCTCAGAGACTTGAGAGGGAATAAAACTTAAATTCCTGAGTGAACCAGCAGTGCAGGTTAGCAGCTTCCAAAATGTACAAATTGACTTAAGACAGTTTACTGCCTGACAGTCACTTTATAACATTGGAGCCTCATTTTCAGCTTTCTGGACTAATAGCTCTGCCAGACTTGTTCATAGGGCAGGGACTATTGAGGACTTGCTTACCCTGACTTGGCAGAGTGCGGCCATCGACTTTGCTTGCATCTAAGTTGCCTATTTTTAGGCAGATTCTGTTTGTGGCAGGAACAAGGACATTTTGCCCAGTGGCAACTTTCTCAGGGCTTGGGGGAGTGAGGCAGGGTATCTCTGTGTAGTCAGGATGTCCTGGAACTCTTTCTGTAGATCAGGCTGCTGGAACTCAGATCTACCTGCCTCTGCACCCAGAGTGCTGAGATTAAAAGTGTGCACCAGCACTGCGCAGCAACCAAAGCAATTTATAGAAGAGTGTTATTGGGCTTATGGTTTCAGAAGATTAGAGTCCAGAGTAAAAGCCTATGAGGACCATTCTCCTTCAAGCCATCACACCTACACTCTGGGGTTGGGGGAGCGTCTGTTCTGTATACTAGAGTCTGCTTAACAGTACAGTTGTCTTCTACTGACTACAGGCAATTAAAGGAGACTAGAAAGACAGGGAAGATTACAGAGATCTGGGAAGAGAGTGAGCCTCTCAAGGGATGGTGTGTGATTGAAGCTTTTCATCAACTGAAAGCCAAGAATCTGGACAGCTCATTCTCCATAATTGTGAAGAGAGCAGGGACTACCTCTGACATGGACTCTGGTGCCCCTGATTTGATCACTTCCCCTTGGTGGAGAAGCCAGGTGGCACACAGAGCAAGGGGAAGCAGGTGATCGAGATGAGACCTGATAAGCTGTGGTCATATGGGTGCGAAGAGTTCCCCTTCTCTCAGAGGTCTGGGGCAGGGGACTAGGGCAGAAGAGGGAGGGACGCTGGGAATGGGAAGACACAAGTGAGAGGTAACATTTGGGATGGAATCTGAATACATTATAAGAAATTTTAAAAAAACCATTCAAGTCTAACCTCATCTATCTATGGTTAGTTCAATTTTAGCCTGGACTATATGAGATCCTTTCTTTTTAAAACCAAACAACCAAACAAAAACATAAAACAAAAAGAAAACAGAATTCAAGGGAATAGAAGAAAATATTCTAAATGATGTCTTTAAAACATACAGTATATTAAATAATGATGGAAAATAGAGTTTCAATAAGCTCTAGATTACCCTAAGGAAACTTCCATGAGCCTTAGCGAGCTGATTAAAGGATAATTCTGTTTGGAGCATGAGAACAATGGCTCCTCACCCAGAAGGAACTTCTGAAAATCCTCAGTCTGATGTGTCAGCAGACACAGCAGTCGGGAAAGCTGAGTGATGATACATGCCAAGTGCTGAATGAAGAGAAGACAAGTGAAGATACAGCAGCCGAGCCTGGAAACAGTGAGCTTCGCAGGCCCTTGCTCCCTGACAGAGCCAGAGGAGACAAGAGGCCAGGGAACAGACAGTTTGTCCCTGGGTGCATGGGGCAGAGTTTTGGTCAAAACAATTTTGAAACACACACACACACACACACACACACACACACACACACACACACTGTACTTTCCACATAAATGATGCACAGAAAACTATCTTCAATTAAAGGAGAAGCGTGAAACACCCAGAAGAAATAGGAAGTGATTCCACAAGCATTAAGGAAGTGAAGAAAGTTGGTTCATTGATAACTCAGCAATTTCTTAGGAAAGAAAAAGGAATTAGTTTCTAATGAATGTTCCTTCATACATGGGAGAACACATCCCCAGCTCTACAGGTAAAAATGGACGCACCTCCCACTCTTCTTCCAAATGGTCTTTGATGATCTGAGAGTGCAGCACACATCAATCTGGAAATTTTCGGTTGGGGCACTACATTTGCAATCCTGTGATCTGGTGCATAGAGCTGCACTATGGAAAAGTCAGGGGAGAACACAGGTACTGTCTTCATTTCAAACATGAACTAGACAGTTAGGCTCAAAAGAAACACTGCACGTTCACCATTAAACGTCCAAATATCATTGAATATCAAACCTTTAGTGTCTTGTCAGTGCTTCCTCACTTGTGACTAATAAATCTCATCCCCCACTCTCCAGTTCCATCTTTGGGTTTCTCTGACACACTATCAATACTTGGTGGGTGTTTCTAGAACTGTTTAGGGAGTATCAGAGAACCTGGATGCCACACTCAGTGACAGAGATGCCCCATTAAGGGAGACTAAACACTGCAGATGACATGCAAGGACACACAGGGTTGTGATCAGAGAGGAGCAGTGTAGACAAGCCTCGGGGTGCAGGCTAATTCCTCCCACAGAGACATCCCTGCCCCCTCCAGCCTTTCACCAATGACCTTGTACCAAACTGTTCTCACACCAAATCATTTCTATATTTTAAAAACGAGCCCAGAGCGTGGCCATAGGGTGTACGCCTATAATCCCAGCAGCACTCACGGAGGCAGAAGCAGAGGCAGGCAGATCTCTGTGAGTTTGAGGCGCACCTGGTCTACAAAGTGAGTCCAGGACAGCCAAGGCTACACAGAGAAATCCTGTCTTGAAAACAAACAAACAACAACAGAGGGGGTAAGACCAAAACATCAATCTCTGAAGAAACTCGATGAGGTATTATTATTATCTTCTAGTACTTTTCACTCTGGACTACAGTGTGAATAATTAATGATGCAAAACTCAATCTTTCCCTTTATGGGATTATCCTGGCACCACATGGTTGTGGTCATCTCAGGATTCAGGTCACAGGGTGAACATGAAGGATTCCTATTCGAAAGAAAACGGGACTATCGTATCATACACCAGCCACCCTCACAGAACTCTGTACCTGCAAGCAAACTAGGTTCTGAACTTCTGTCAACTCAAATCAAGAGTCCTGAGCCTACTATAAAGCACAGAAGGGACCAGACACTCAGCTTGCTCTAGAATGACCTGACAAAGTGAGTAGGCTACCCAGAGCATGCTTCCCCAGCCAAGCTTGAAATAGGACTCCCAGCACAGCCTCATCAGCACACATCCCATCAGGGCAATCCTGGATTTCCTGCAGTTCTCCTAGGTCTTGAGCCAGCTCTTCAGTACTACAAGCACAGTAGCCTGTTGCAAACAAAGCCTTCACTCTCAAAACCAACCCCCATCCCCCCACCCCACCCCCACCCCCTCAGCGTTCCTGTCTTGCATCCTGTGGGGATTGGCTCAGCCTAGGTCAGCCCAACACCAAGTCCACTACTTCCCGCCTCCCATGCGATCCTGACCAGTCCCTCAGGCATGCAGGGCTGTGCCGCGCCCTACACCAACCTCCATGTCCGAGATGCAAACGGAGTACTGAGCACGATTCATTTCTTGTCCAACTTTGGGAAAGATGCTCCTCTGCAGATCAAAAGAGGAAACGCGTTTCCAGAGTAGCGCTTTGGACATCTTAAAGGGAGTCACTACATTTCCCACAACTCTATGCGAAGGAGTTCCAGGTTCCCACGGACTGTGATTGGTACAATTCCTGGCTTCCTTGTTGTAGATGAGGATGGGAGGAAGCAGTCAGCCTCTGCTCTGGGACAGCCACCAGGAGCAGGCTGCTTTTAAATTCTTAACTCAGAACAGGAGATGTTTGAATGTGGGTCAAGCCTTTGACAGTAATGTTAATAATAAGGGCTGCAGCTTATTTTTGGTCAATATGTTGCAGTTTAAAACTCAAAGTCTCCTTATTATGGAATTTTACTTTCACGTGTAAAGTCCACATTGATTCAATTTTACTTTAAAATAACTCAGAAAAAATAAAAAGGAAACGATCATCTCTTTAAGATGATTTTTGAAACCAGCTGCTCAGGAGCTTAAGACAGGAGAACTGCAAATCAAAGGCTAGCCTGGGCAAAAGAAAGACCTCGTCTCAAACTACAAAGTACAGGAAAGGTTAGGGAGCACCTACGGGGTAAGGCTCCTGACTGTAGTGGAGGCTTTGGCTTGCTCCCCAGTGTTACATATACACAAATATCCCTTCTTCTCCTGTACACACTGTGTGAGCTAAACACAGATAAGACTTCACAGCTGGATAAAGGGTCCGTGTGAACAGTGGAGTCCGTGCAGTGAAGGGCACAGGTCAGGGACACAGGTTTTAAATCACAGGATAAAGTTAAAAGTTCAGCTCTCTGATGTTTACTTGCAAAGAAATCCACAGAATCCATCTCAAGACGTTTGGTCTATAAGTCCCAAGGACACAGTGTAAGACTGAGACCTCTAGAGAGATTCCTAGTCTATTCCCGGAGTCCCCACTAAGAGACGGAGTCCGTTGTCGATGCAAATGCATAGGAATAGGAATTTATTGAGTCATCATGATGGGGTTTGTCCGGCTCTTTCAAGCTGCAGACCCCGAGAAACAGAGGCACAGGCCTTTTATTGGTGTTTTAGACAAGGAAATGAGTTTTACAGTATGTGATTGGTTGGCATTTGGGCAGAAAAGCTGCAAGGAGGGAGTTACAAGTCTTGGCGTTTGGTGATTGGATAACGGGTGGAGGGGCAAGTCAACCTATGGGAAAAATTGGTTGAAGCAGTCACAGGGGGCATTTAGGAACTTTTTTAGTTGGGGAGGGGTAGTGGAAATTTTAAACACAGCTGATTGTCCTTGAGTCCAGCTGGACCCTGAGCACAGACTGAGACCTTGAGTCAAGTTGGACTCTTCAAGGTTTTTCCTGTCCCAGCCACACACACACACACAGTGATCTGATATCTGTCTGTCCTTGGTTCAAGCTGGACCCTCTAAAAATTTAGATGCTTTGGCCTTAATGGGGGTCTTTAAGGGAGGACTGAGTAGGCTGACTTTTACACTTTCCCAGTCTTTGGCCTTAATGGGGGTCCTTAGGGGGGCAGGTTCCTTCAACAGCATTTATTTGTGTAAGCCATTTGATACCGTGAGAGCTGTAAGAGAACTTCATCCACTTCGCCCTGGCTTTTCATTAACTCGGGCAAATATTTGCCACCAGGTGTTCTCCAAGCTCCTGCCTACCTCGCCTGCTCTTCTCCCTCACGGATGGACACAGGTACTGGGATCCCACCGGTCTGTGTGATGACCCCTGTCCCATCTGTCATCCATTGTCGGGATTCCCTGACAGGGTCTGTGGATCCGTCTTCCTCAGTTGCCTTTCTTTGCTGGCCGTGAAACTGTTCCTATGTGATAATAATTAGAAAGTCAAGAGCATCTTCCTTGAATTTCCCTCAGTTTCTCCAAATCAGGGCCCAGAAATGATTCTCCCTTGGATGCAAAGTCATCAGAAATAGCTTCATGGGGATGTCAAATGAGCTCACGGGATGAGCCAGATTGGGCACGGTGGAGTATTGCGACCTCCTGTCTCTTAGCAGGAATGGCCATTCCTGTGCAGATCAGGTGAGAAGCCAAAGTACAAACCTCTATCAGAAGGCAGAGTCTATGCTTATATGATGGGCACTGAGGCACGAGGAGCTGCTATTGACAGATGATCAGAAACCTACGTCTAATCACCATATGGAAATCATATTCTTTTTTATCTGTTTCCTCCTTATAGTGAGTGTTTAAATAACACATCTTTAACATGAGGTCTGTGAGCAAGGCATACCTGTTTACCTTTTAAATAAGAGGTCCAGTAGTTAGTAGTTTTAACTAGCTATTGAACTGACTAATAAGGCTAACATGGTGGATTACCTTAGGATAGGAGCTAATAGCCTGTTCTCTAGCGGTCAGGCTACCATTGGCTTAGCTGTCAATGTGATCAGAGACCACAGAAGGATACATTTTAGCCTAAATGAGTCTATGTATCAATTAAAACACAGAGGACCAGTCAGCCTAAAGTCCATTACCAAAACAGTTGTGCCAGGTTCTATATGTCTATATGTCAACATCAAAGAACATGGGAGAAACTGACCTCACCTCGTTTTCAGCAAGTGCAGTGACAATAACACTCCAGATGTCAGCTTGTCCACAGTTCATGTTGGGCCCTAACAGTGGGTGAGGCATTGGGGGGGAGTACTGCCCAGTGGCTAGCATGCTACAATGGAGGGTTGGAGTCATCTGTCGCTGTGCACATGCCGTCTCAAAGTCCTTGGGGGGTCATCGTTAGCATATGGTAGTGTCTGTACTTCAAACTAAGTTTAAACATATTTAAGTCCCTATTCAGCAGCTCTCTGACTAGCTTGAAGGCAAGCATATCTGAGTTAATCTTTGTCTGTCTTTAGTTATCTGCTCTAAACTACATATATGTAATTATGCCATATTCTGCAAATAAGTGTTTCAGGACCAGGTCTCTCTCAAGTAGATTTAAATAAAAAAAAACTTTTGTTTGCCTCTAGTTACTTTTTGTTTAACGTTGAAAACATGTACAGATTAATCACATTGGTTCTTAGCATGACTACAACTATATTTCTGAACACGTTAAAGAATTTGGTCATCTTAAGATGGCTGACTATTTAAGATGGCTGACTATTTAACGTGCATGTTTTAATCATTAAGGACTGGGACTTTAGGTTTCATCCCTCGTAGTTTGGAGCCATAAATATCATAAGCACAGTCCATGAAGGGGCTTTTTGACCTTTTATGGTGTACTAATGTGGAGCATAACAGCTTCCCAAATAATTTAGTTTATAAAAAGTCTGTAGCTTATTGCAGATTACTAACATCAGCAAAGCAACATGGCTTTGAGATAGTTATTTTTAACCTTTTGAAAACGAAGGTAGAGCATAATAACAAGTTCTATCATTGTAAACAAAGGAATGTCTCTGGAACCAATCCCATTTCCAGAGCTGGCAATATAGTAGAACAGTATAATACAACTTTAAAAATGCATTTTAATTTATTATTCCAAATCCATTGGCCAGAAAGCCTGGAGGTGAACCCCGAGCACAGGCAGCTGGTGGCAGGAGAAACAGCATTCACTCCTTTATGCATGCAAGAACTAGTGAAGACATAAGTAGCAAGACATACATTTTAAATTAGCCTGTTCATTGGAACAGACCATTGGAACCTTAAATTTTCACCATCATATAAAGAATATTTTGAGCCAGAATTGAAAGTACAGTATGTTGTAAATATATAACTTTGAATTTTTATAAAAACCCATACTAAATTAAAATGAGACTTTTTGCTGTCTTAGTTTAAAGGAAAATAGGATAATAAGCAGAGTTTATTATGACTTAGAAATTTTATCATTTCTTGTTTTCATACCATGTGGTCATCTCAAGATTTTGGAGTCACATGTCATGTGGTTGATGTAGCAGCTAGCTAAAACATCTGTGTTTCTGTAGATGTAAGAAATACATACGCATGCACATATATGCTCTACATGAGAGTTTGAACTTAAATTTTAAACATCATATCCAATGAGTAAATTATACAAATCCCTAGATAAAGAGTTTACAGTATAATCTTATGACTTTTTGAGAACAGAGTGTAAAGAAATCAGAGAAAAGATTTTTAAAATTTTTTTATTAATTTATTCTTGTTACATCTCAGTGGTTATCCCATCCCTTATATCCTCCCATTCTTCCCTCCCTCCCACTCAAACTAAGGCACCAGCCAAGGACAATACAGGCGGTAAACCTTAAACCCCTACCCAGATCTAGCCAATGGACAGAACATTCTCTACAGTTTAGTGGAGAGTAGGGTATGATTTTCACATGTACTCTGGTGCCTCATATTTGACTACGTCCCCTGGAGGGGGAGACCTGGTGGCACTCAGAAGATTTTTTTTAAGAGGTGGAAAGTAGAGCCTCAGAGATGAGTGGCCTTGAGAGGGTAGGGCAGAGTTTAGATATTTGGAAATAAGTTGTGGTTGTTTTGGTCTTTTCATGAGGCCAGGTTTTTGTGAAAGAGAGTTAATGGAAGAGGGGGGGAGGGGAAGAGAGTCAGTGCTCTTGGGGCTCCTGCAGGCCTTTTTCAGGGATGGGGGTGGGGCTGGTAGCAACAAGTGCAGAGAGAGCCACGTGGAGGAATTTCTGAGTAGAATTAAAGATCAAGATCACAGACAGAGGGTTCAGACATACCTCAAGAGTGGCCAAATTCGCAGCTTAGCTTGGAGTAGCTGGTGGTGGGAGCAGGTGTGTGCAGTGGCCACCGTCCCCATTTGACTCTCATCAGCTGTACATGTAGCATGGAAGAGTGAGCAGAGGGAAAGACACGGGACTTTGAGAAAACAGAAATAGGTAAACGCTTTCCATTTCATTGGTTGCTCTTAGTGTTTCTGAATAATATTAAAAATTTGAGCAGAAAGGCAAATGTGTTTAAAGCCCTTCATGTTGGGTACCAGAGACTGGAAGTTTCCCAACGGGAAATAAGAAAATATCAAGACCCCATTGCTGAGGATGAGTGAGAGGAATGGATGTCCCTGCAGCCTGCAGTCATGGGCATCCCAGGCCTTGGCAGCCATAGAACATGGCCCAAGCTGGGTAGCAGTTCCTCAAACAGCTAACATGGAGGTCAGGGCTTTAGCCCTGCTAAGCCTGAAAAGACTGAGCACCTGATACCAGGTCCTTAGCAGCAGTGAAGGTGGAGGACTCTCAGAGGAATCTCATCCTCAGGAAAGGACGGAGGCAGACAGCTTCAGAGTGGAGGTGATAGAGGAGCAGGGAGGGTGGCAGCAGCCCAGCAGGGCCTACAAGAGGCTGCAAGTTTGCAGCCCAAGAGCAGGTGGGTGGTGTGGTGTGTGATTGATGAGCAGGAAAGCAGATTTGTTTCAGGTAGTGGTGGCCTAAAAATAGGGTCCTTAGAACTAAGAGAAGCACCAGCGGAGCCTATCCTGTCATAACAGCAATGTAATAATAAAGAAAGATAGGCCACCACACAACATATATGGTACAAGGAGATTTATTTGAGGGAAGTGGAGGGGAGAGGAGTTAGGGCCTGAGTGAACCAGGAGGCCAGAGAGAGAGAGAGAGAGAGAGAGGGAGAGGGAGAGAGAGAGAGAGAGAGAGAGAGAGAGAGAGAGAGAGAGAGAGAGAGAGAGAGAGAGACAGAGTATGGGACACCTCAGCCAGATGCCAGGTTTGTACTCAACTGAATGCAAAACTAAGCGCCGTTTCCCAGGAAGGGGTCCAAATGAGAGGCCAACGCCCTAGTGAACTCTGGGAAAAGAGCTTCCCAGAGATCTGGTCAGCCAATAGAGGGTACAAGTACTAGCATATTTTTTATAGACACTTTTCTGTGTGGGTAGAAGCATTCTCCACCTGACAGAAACTGCACAAATAAATTAAAAAGCTCCTTCAGACACCCTGGTTTACCTCCCCCTCTCACTACACCTCACAACCGGGGTCCAACAATGAACCTGTTTTCACAGCCACATCCTCTCAATTAATAGTGAAAGCTTTAGGGATAATTAGGAACTTTAGAGTACATAAAGATCTCAGAGTTCTGGGCAGGTAAAAAGTATGAACAGAAAGTTAAAAGAAACAAACAAAACTCCCATTAGAGTCCAGTGAAGGCTGAATGGGCCTCTTTGCTTTGCTTTGCATTGGGCCTGCTGCGCCCTCTGAGATTATGTTTGGAAGACCTCTCCTGCTGCTTCCCTGGCTCAGATAATTGGCAGAACAACTCTCTAACCATTTCTTTCTAAGACACTACAGGCCCTCGAGTCCTCCATGTTAATGCCCAGCTGCAGCTCTGAAGAGGTCCAGGGTAGGGTCTCTGTGGCTGGATGAAGATGCCCTTCCAGTTCGTTTTACCTCTTGGGTGGTCACAGTTGATGGCTCAGGTAACCAATCAGGACTGAAAGATAAAGGAGGGAAGGGGAAAAGGAGCCCAAGGTTTCTTCTCTATGGACTAGCTATACTACAGCCAAGGAGGAGAATTTAAACTGATCACAACTTTCCTATGGCTGAGGCTGTAAAAACGGCTTTAGCCAGAAACCGCACCGGGGTCGTAAAAGGAGGCTCTTTGATCTGTGGATAGGCCTCTTTGCAGAGATCTCCAATAAGTTAGTGTAAACTTAGGCTTATTAGCCGTAGACGTCTGATGGCCTTGAGTCGGCTAACTTATTTGTGAAAATACAGAGAAATAAGTAAGAGAGAGAGAGAGATAGAAAATAAACCACTGACACACATACATTCAAGAGAAAAGGTGGATGAAGTTAGGCATCTCGACTTCAGCCGAAGTCATGTTTCCCAATCTCAGCACCGTTTATTGTTGATGACCGTACTTATACTTCTGAGAAAAGGGAATTACTTCATAGCAAAAAAAAAAGTACAGCTAATCACGAAAACAGATGAATTCTAAAATATAACAGGTTACATGTTTTAAGGCTAAGCAGTTCTTATCTATGTATCCATTACTTAAGTTTATAGTGAGTTCAGGTTGACAGGGTCTAAGGTTAATAGGGGCTGAAACCTACAAGAGTATATGACTCATCAGTTAGGACGGACCTAACTATACATTATCCAGCTATCTCTTAGTTCATTATGAGCTCAGGACAATAATTGTCTTTCTAAGAAACGAGTAAATTCAGACATATCTAGGGAGCTTTATTCCACTCAGGTCATGAGAAATGTAAACAAACTTACCTATATTTATGGCAAAATACCAGGATTTGTGGAGCCATCTGCAGTGGAGGCTTATCTGAAGCCATAAACCTGCTCCAAGGCTATCCCTTAGCGAGGCATCTGCAGGTCCACAAAGGTATTTATTGCAGCCATAAACCAACTTTAACTTTTAAAACTATCTGAATCAAATCAGAAATTCCATAATCAGGGATTAATTCATCTGAATAACAAACAGTACATCTTCAACAAGATCCTGTAGGAAGTTTGCTCAATCAGAGCTGGTCAGTACCCAGAAAGTAACAGTTCACAGCAATGGCAGCTGTTTTTACTTTTCGGTTTTTCGAGACAGGGTTTCTCTGTGTAATCTTGGCTGTCTTGGACTCACTTTGTAGACCTGGCTGGCCATTGATGTAGTCCTGGCTGTCCTGGACTCACTTTGTAGACCAAGCTGGCCTTAGACTCACAGTGATCCACCTTCCTCTGCCTCCCTGGGTGCTAGGATTAAAGGCATGTGCCACCATGCCTGGCTCTAATGTCAGATTTTAGAGAGATGCAGCAGTGCACAATTGACAGGGTTGTCAGAAATTGAAAGCAATTCTGGGGTGCATCACGATACAGACCTTGCAAATACTGGATCACCTCCAGGGATCTCTCATACCTATTGGACTTCCCCAATTCAATGGCTCCTGACAGCATGTCAGAGGCTAGAAGCAGTTCGGGGGTGCATCGTGGTACAAGACCTTGCAAACACCAGATCACCTTCTAGACAGCCCACATGCCTAGAGAGCTCCCTTAACAGGGTGGCTCTTGCCATCTCTCCCTTTCAAATTAATTAAATGAAGAGTGTGAATTTCTCTCTGGGCAGAATGGACCGCAGTTCTTAGTTGCCTGAAGATGACTAGAAGAATAAACAGAAGTAAGATGATCAATCCCATGATTATTCCTAAGTTTATAGCTAGCTGGTTCCTCAGCGGAGCATCCCTGTAAATATGAGTGACTGTGAGCACTAATATGAGAATGTAGTGTTTCCAAATTAATAGCAAGTTGTGAACCATTCCAAATGCCTCAGAGGGGTGCCTGTGTCTGGTTCCAGGACATGTCTGACCTCACAGACGACAGAGGCGTAACAGAAATCTATCTATAATCAGCATGACATGTGGTAATTAGACATGCCTCCATATATATTATCTGAGTAAGAGGATGGCTTCACCTAAAGCATTAATTTTATCTGTAAAACCTTGGTCAATATATCCTGAGAAATCAGAGCTAAGGAAACATTTGGGTCAAACAATATACACGGTTAACAGAGCGAAGCTGTTGAACTGGAGACGCAGCGGAAGCTGCCTGGCATACAGATCCTACTGTGGAGAATAAGGGGAGTAATAGATCTGCTCGGTTGTAAAAGATCATTAGCAGGCATTACACAAGGCAGATGTAGTAAAGTTGTCATATCACGGCTGCTTAATGCTCAGGCCCTCAGCCCCAGGCTGAATTGGGTTTCACCAGACCATGAGTTATTGACTGAGGACTCGCGGTTGTTGCTGTATTTTTATTTTGGGTTTCTTAATTTTTTTTTGCTCCCTTCTATACCCCAGTCCCTTTCAACACCCCAACATCAGGTAAAAGAGAAAGAATCTTAGTGGGGAGAGGGGGCGTAGATTTTCTTAGCTACTTCCTTGTGTTTAACGGTCATCAGGTTCCTTGGGGCAAGTCCAGTCCTCCTGTCAGGATACCTCACACTCCATTACCAGCAATGCTCCCAGAGCAGCAGGGAGGGAGTGACAGCAGTGTTCTTTCTCGGAGCTCTCTTCGGGTCTGACTTTTATCCCCACTGATAAGTCACTGTTCTTTATTCTGATGCTGCTGTCCTTCCCTGTGGGTTACTCACCTTGGCATATTACCAAGCCCCTGAGACTAGTTAGTGGGATGTACTAATGGCTTAACTAAAAGTGTTTTATTCTGATGCTTTATTTAATGGAAAAGAAAAAAAAACTTTAATATGGCCCACAGACTACAAAGAATAAAAGAGTTATGTCTGTCCGCATGCCACTACTGGATGAAACCAGCACAGCTGGCTCAACAGCTATAGAAGCATCAGCTTTCATTATGAGAGATAAAACATTTAAAAAAGCTAAGTAGAGAGGTTGATCAGGACCCGATGGTATTCAAGATTTCTCCTATTGAATTAGAACAACAGTTAGATTCCCTTACAGAAATGATCCTACAAACTTAGAGCCACTTAGGCTTCTCTTGTGATTTGGGACTCTGTGTGGCTTTGGGAGAAACCTGTTGCTCCTATGCTAATCAATTGGGAGCAATGAAAAAAAAATATATCTTGCTGTGGTTGGGGGAAAAAACACTCAAACATACAAAAAGAGAGAGAGAGACAAAGACACGAATCAGATGATTGGTAATAGTCTCTTTCTTTTGGTCCCTCTGGGTAACTACTCTGCTGTCAGCACTGGATAGACCTTTAATTCTCATTTTGATTAAATTATCATCAGGATCCTATAACTTAAGCTGTATGTATGGCTAATCATGTGTCAGTAGGTTAAGTAAAATGATTAGTCCTTGGTATACACTACACTCCTTTAAAGCAGGATGAATCTACAATATGATTCATTTATAAAGACCAGTGTCAAAAGTAAGAGGCCCCCATGTTGTGGTTAAGTTACCAGTAAGGCCTAATAATGTTTATTATTAGGTCTATAATTATTATTAAGACAGTATTTTCTAACCCGCTAACCATCAATCAAGATACAGATACCTGTTATATTTTAAAATACCCTTAGTTAACCTGGGGCAGGGCAGATATTAATCCTCTAAACTACTTCCCATAGTGAGGCAGGTATGGGATCCCTGCTCCAATCCCATGCCATCTGCTTCTAATTATTTCTATTAAGCTACCTCCCATCCATAATCTCACATACTTGCTAATGTTCTTCATGTGGGCCAAATCCTCCATCCATGCCAGCCACGTGCTTCTCCTCCACCTAACCCATGGTGGTGCAACCTTCTACTTCTCTCCTTTCCTCAGGTCTCCCTTCTTCCCAAGATTCTCTCTGTCTCCCTCAGCCTGGAAACTTAGCCATGCCTATCCCATTTGCCCTACCCCTGTGTGATAGCCTTTTATTGGTCAAACAGGTTAGGCTCCTAGGCAAGGAGAGTCACAGAGACAGCAAGCAGTAACTAGCATCAAAATACATCAGACCAACCCCAGATCATAGCAAGCCCGTGGCCCCAGACCTTAGCACAACTGACTCCATGATGGAAGCAGAATTCAGGCCATAGAACTCAGCACACAGACGGCACCAACTGCCAAAACCAAAACTAAGGCCTAATCCATCAAAATCCACAGTTCTTGGAAAGTCTTTAGTTCTGCTTCTGGCTAACTGTTCTTGTTAACTGAAATATGTCAACCCAGGATATGATTACTATGCTTAAAAACTCACCCTGTGAAAGGCTCCAGGCTAACCCTGGGATCCTCAACAGCAGTGTAGTTATGAGCCAGATAATAAAGACTTTCTGTTGGCTTTTAAACTCATGTCCAAGTGGTAATTTTTTTTAGTGAACACCCTACAACAGTGGCATTAAAACATCACAATGTACACATGGCAGAACCTTAGGAACCGGGCATGGAAGGAGAGGAGGACACAGGGTTGATGTGTATTTCAGGCCACAGCACTGGAGGTTTGAATAGATATATTACATTGGAGTCCAGGTCATTCTATCAGGGACCTCAGATGCAGGTGGCGCTGTAGGATCTGGCTTTCCCCACTGCATCTCTGTTGTACTTGCTCTTATCTTTCCCTGCTAAATAGCTATTTCTCCCTTTTGCAATACACAAGGCTCCACGGCTCCGTGGCATGTTGAAGTAGTGATGCTGTGAGCACCATGGGGTAAGCAATTGCCTGAACTGCAAAGTCGAGAGAATTTGACCGTGTCGGGACTGTTAAAGTCTATGGGAACTTTGAGGCATGGACTTTCCTAGTAAGAGAGGAAAGGGAAACTCTGAGAGGAAGGCTGCCAGGGTAGAAGGGTTTGGTTTAAAGTGAGGCATTTTAACCCCTAAACAGCTAAGGTTAACTGTAAGACTAAACTATCTGGTCTTCAAAACCATCAGAGACTTGAGAAGGAAAGAAATTTAATTACTTGAGTGAACAGGTAAGCAGCTTCCAAAATGAGAAGGGGAAAAAAAGAAATGACAGAGACAATTTGCTGCCTTAACAGTCACCCAAAACTCTCTATAAGGCTGAAGCATCATCTTCAGCCTTCTGGCCCAATATAGCTGACAGATTTGTGAGACAGGATTAATAGTTCTTGCTGTATGTAACTTTTCTAATATACATATATATACCAAAAATAAAATAAAATACAATCTTAAAAAAACCAAAGTGAGGTATTTTGTTGTCAAACACCAATGAGCTCTTTGATGTTCTGATCCATGTGTGGCTCACATTAGGGTCAGCACAGCAGAACAAAGTTTCTTCATTTAGTGTAGTACTGGGTATTAACCCAAAGCTGACTTCATTCTATGCTGTGTGTCGCCCCAAGGTAACTTCCTTCTGTTTTCTTATGTTTGATCTAGATACAAGATCTTTACCTTGTCCTTTTTGGCTTGAGACTCAGGGTTCTTCTGCCATAACATTCAGAGCTGCTGGGAGCAAGTGCAATGACACCAAGGCTGGCTCAAAAACCACATTCCAAAAAAAAAAAAAAAAGATAATTTTCATTCCCCTGCTATCATTATGTTCAAGTGAAACTTAACTTCTTCCTTCTTCCTCTTCTTTTCTTTCTTTCTTTCTTTCTTTCTTTCTTTCTTTCTTTCTTTCTTTCTTTCTTTCTTTCATCTCTCTCCCTCCCTCACCTCCCTCTCTCTGTCATAGGGTAGATTCTGGATCAGAAATGACCTGTAAACCGAATAAACATTACTGTGAAACACCTCCTGTTGTGGAATTTCAAAGCAGCCTGACTCCCAGCACCTCTCCAGGTGCTGTACTCTGCAACCAGTTCTGCAGACCTTAGGAACAGAAACCATGAACAGTGTTAGCCTCTCTCCCAGGGTTCCTGGAACACGCAAGGCCTCTGGGAAATGTAGTCCCTGTGACTCTGACTGAACAGAAGCTACACTGGAAACCGCCATTCAGCTTTTCGTAAACACACCCGCGACCCCCCCACCCCCCCACCCCCCCCCCCCCACCCCGAGATCTGGTTCTGCTCTGCTCTCCCAGTGCACCTCTGACATGGAGGTTGGTCCAGGGTGCAGGGCAGCCTTGCAGGCCTGAAGAAGTGTGAGGGGTGGGCGTGGCGTAGTCGGGCTTGAAGGGAGTGGAGGAGGGGTGGGATCTAAGCTTCCTGAAGGTGCTCTGCAGAACTGGCTTGGGTCCCATCAGCATGCATGTCAAGGCTGGCAAGAAAAACGATGGGGTTGATGCTGGGAATAGCCACCTTGTAAGAAGGCATCTTGCTGCCTTAATCCTCCTGTGCTTTTGGGACAGGAGATCAGGCTTGGTACCTCAGGAATGGAGAAACTTGGAAGATACAGGATTGCTTGGGTGGGTTTCTGACAGCCGTTGGCTGGAAGTGGTGTTGGGAGCTCACATCACAGCTTGGCTGTTGCAGCCTGTTTTCAGATGCTGAGCCTTTGTCACATGGCTGTTATTCCTAAGTACATCTTGGCAACAGGAGTTCTGGTCCCTTCTGTACTGACTGGGTGGCCAGGATGCTTGTTTTAGGTGACTGAAGTTCATCAAGTGGCTAGGTTCCTGGGATGAGATTGGTGTATGTGTTGTTTACATCACGTTCTTTGGAATGAACCGTGGACTTACGGATGGTTCCAATACAAATCACAAGGTTCGTCTCCAGCACCATTGGACTTCCGGTAGTGATTATCAATCTGTGGATTGCAACCCCTTTCAGGGTCAAGTGACCCTTTCACCGGGATTGCCTAAGATATCAGAAAAAACAGATATTTACACTACAATTCCTAACACTAGCAAAGTTACAGTTATGATGTAACAACGAAA